>NC_137155.1:58709631-60048660 GCF_951394435.1 Stenella coeruleoalba
TTTTATTTTTATATACAGTAGTGTGTATATGTTAATCCCAGCCTCCTAATTTATCCCCCCCCCCCCGAACTTTCCCCTTTGGTAACGCTAAGTTTGTTTTATAAGTCTATGAGTATGTTTCTGTTTTGTAAATAAGCTCACTTGTATCATTTTATTAGATTCCACATATAAGTGGTATCATATGATATTTATCATCGCCTGCTCATACAACTGATTTTCTTTCTTTTCTCTATTTTATTTTTTTCTTCCGAGCGTCACAAGAATTACAGTAACAAATCTGTTATATAACTTTTTTCCTGATGTTAGTCTGTAAAGTAGGATGAATGCCTGGTAAGGATGACAGTGTGTCAGAGGCTGGAGGGCAGAACTCCCTGCTCTGATCCCACCTCTGCTCCCGCTTGTTTTATGACCTTGAGAAAGCCACTTCATCATTCTCATTTCATGTTCCTCATTTGCTAAATGAGGAAGGTGAACTAAATGATCTAGAAAACCTATTCAGGTTAAAAAAAAAATACGGTGTCAGGCTATCCAAGAGTAAAGCAGATTTTTAAAAAATATTGTGTGAAACTGGGACAAATGTGATGTTGGCGGGGCCATGTTGGACGCGGCTAAAGGTTCGTGTCAACATAATAAAAATGTTTTGTGCCTTGTCTCTTGGCCAAGGCCTCCTGACAGTCTGCTTTAGTGGCTCGTGAAACAAATCCCTAAGACCAAGGTAGTTATAGTTGTTCCACTGAAGCATGACAAATGGCCTCTCACTTTGAATGCGTTTATGAGAAAGGAAAACCTTCCATGACAACAGCAGTGGAACTTAGTTACAGGCTCCAGGTCTGGGGCAAGAATGGAGATAGTCACTGGCTGTGGCCAAGCGAGAGAAGACAAGAGCCTGAGCTCACCTGGGAAGAACCAGGACCGGGTGATATAACAGTGACAACAGCACAATGACAACATTAGTGGGGCTTCATGGAGAACTTGCTATTTGCCAGGCACAGTCCCAAGAACTCTCTATATATTATCTCATTTAATTGACACAATAGCCCTAAGAGATCGGTTCTGAGGTCGGTACATTTATTTTTCTGTTTTATAAAGATAAGTTTTGAGAGGCTCTTAAAAGAAGTTGAGTAACATGCTTCTCGTTATTCAGCCAATAGTTGTCAGAGGTAAGATATGAACCCTGAGAGTTTGTTCATTTATTTAACACGTGCTGTTTGAATGTCTGTTATGTCAGGCACCCTTCTAAGGGCCGATGAGACCTAAGTGAACGAGGCAAAATTTCTGCTTGTATGGAGTTTGGCTAATAGTGGGATGAGCCCAGTAATAACAAGCCAACGAATCAATAAATAATTTCCGATGGTAATAATAAGTGGCTGTGAAGGAGAGTGAGTGGGGTTGGGGGAAGGCTGCTTTACACAGGATTGGCAGGGGTGGCCCATGGGAGGTGACATTTGAGCTGAGCCCTGCATGACAGAGCAAGTCAGCCATGCAAAGAAAGCTCTATTGGAGGAGAGTTCTTACATGGAGGGTCCACAGGAGCCAAGGCCAGGGGCTCAGAAGAACTTGGCTTGTTCTAGGAAGAGCGAGAAGGCCAGTATGGCTGGATGATACATGAAAAGGGGGGCAGTGCCTGCAGTGGAGTGAGGAGGAGGGCAGGGACCAGAGGACACAGGGCCTTGGAGGCCACAGTATAATGTTTGTATTTTATTCCAAGTGCAGATGGGAGACATTGGAGGATTTTAAGCAAGGGAGCATTGTGATCTCCCGTCTCTGTGGATGGCTTTCTTCACCTCTGTGTGCAGTTGCCAACAAGAAGCAACCAGAAAGGGATAAGGTGTTTATGTGCAGGGAAGCCTAAATGAAAGTTTATAAGTTAGGAGCCAGCATTTCAGATGAATCAAAATTCTAGGTTTTTCACAGAGCAAGACTGAAATGAACAGGGAGAGACCATCTAATCCAAACTTCTGACTTTAGGTAAGAAGACCTTAGGAAATCCAAGTTGAGCATCTGAGCTATGTTTGAAAACCTGCATTAAGGAGACTATTTATTTGGGGGGGAACTTCCCTGACTATGTAGAAAACTGCACTCTAGGTTCTGAATATTCTTGACAACTTCTTGGTCTGGGGATTGTACTTACCTTATAGAGTAAATCTCATCCAAAATAACAAGACAGCTTTGGGTAGATGACATCTCAGGGATTCATACTTCCATGCAGTCTGGTGTGTGTGTGTGTGTGTGTGTGTGTGTGTGTGAACACACACGCGCACGCATCCATATTAATCTTTATATTTGAAAAATATTTTTGAAGGTGTCATCAATATTTTAACATTCAGGACCTGGTTTTTCTGGTGAGATGGTATTGTATGGATGGTTCTAGAATTTTGTTGTAAACTCGGCAACATGATTTATTTTATTTGAATGTTATTATAAACAAACACTCATCTTAACCCATTAAAATTGGTCTGTGTCACATATAAGATGAAATTAATTGCTTCTTTAGGTTAAAAGCTCACTATTACATTGTCTACTTTGACAAAAGAATTAAGAGCTTCACTGTTATTTAGCAAACTAGGCTTGAATAACAGCATAAACCATTATTAGTCCACTGTATTTGTGTGTGTGCCTATGTGGCTGGTGATCCGTAGGTAGGTTCCTGACGATGCAAGCCTAAGAATCCAGATGCATCTGTATGAAACTATCTTAGGAGGTGTTTCGTTGCCTCTGTGATAGGATGGGCCCCAGAAAGCAAGTATGAATTGTGAAAGAACTTAATTTAAGCTACATAACTGTAATTGAGTAGGATTTGGGGAAGTTCACCACTCTTGAGTTACTTTTTATTTACAGTATAAGTATATTTGTTTCTCAGGAGGGGAAAAATTCTCAAACTATCTCACTGCATGAGATTAGAAAATTTCTGTTCCTTTGCATGAAAGTATGTGACAGTAGCACAAGGACAAAGGCAGCATAAGGATGGGTGTGGGATGCCATAGACGTGCAGGATGACAAAAACAGAGTTTCCTTATCAGAAAGCACTGAATTAGAGAACTCTTAAAGCTTCCCCAGCTTAACATTCTATGAGTCGGGGAAAAGGATTTTTCCCTCTGGCTGCTTAAGCTAGAGTATGTTTTACCAAGACCTTAGCTATGAGCTCAGGAGGACTCTAATAACTCCGTCAAAATTATAAGTTCAGCTGTCAGCACTGGGATTGTTGAGTTGACTGAACAAGCAGATTTTCTCCATCGTCTGCTTTCTGGATTGATGAATAACAATTTCGTCCTCTCCATTTTGTTGTAACTCTTTCACACTGACACTGATTGCTGAGAGGTTTTCTGGAAATTTCCTAAGTCACAAACTGGAGTAAATTCAAGGATATAATGCGATTCCAATTGAATCATCAGTGTCTCAGCTGTCAGACCTAGGAGTTGAGTTGGTTGAGTTGTACAACTTCAACAGATTTAATATTACATACTTGCCACTTTGTGTCTTGCCCTCGAGTCTTGATAAATGGGCTAAAGGTCTGACTGGAATCTGTGAGATAAATTATATGTTTATTATGCCAAGTTAAGTAAATACTGTTTGAAAGGATTACTGGAGGGTACAATCAAGTTAATTGCTTTAAAAATCTTTTTTGATTTACTGGGCTCTATGAAAATGGTTAAGCAATTGATTCTGTCATGGTAAGTGACATGAAGAAAGTGGTGTTGGATCCACAAGGGTTGCCGTATACACTTCCCCCCTCATGCCTGGAACTGTCCCGTAAATGAGCTGAGAGGCCCCCAGGACCAGAAAGCAAGTACTGCTGACAGACAGTTGTTCCTCCAGAGAAGACACAAGTTGACAGTTTGATGTTCAAGCTGACGGATTGCTTTCTTTCTTTTTATTCTAGATGCTGAAGAATACCAGCCTCCAATATGGAAATCCTACTGTGAGTACCTAAAATCATAACCTCCTCGGAAGTCTTTAGTCGGCCTGCCTTTTGAACAATTTTTGCTGTTGATTTAGTGCACACAAACTCTCGCATCACAGCACTGCAAACCCAAATCTCGCTTTCTCTGCTAAGGAAAGATATTGGTCAGAGAGAACTGCAAGAGCCCTGTCCCCTGGCCAGGACCTCGGAGAGCCAGCTGCCTGTGACCCGCTTAGGGAAATGCTTAGGGAAAAAAAAGATGGACATTCTGACTCTCTACCTTTCTTTGGGACTTTCCTTGTCTTCCTTCCTTCCTTCTTTCCATCCTTCCTTCCTCTTTTTATTCACAGTTGGTCAGCAAGGGTAAGTGTGTTGACTTCCATGAATTATGTTCCTGGCTGTTCATCTTAAAGCTGTAATATCAAATGACATTTACCACAGAAAAATGTAACAGATAGCAATGGATAATGTTTGGTCACTAAGGGTGACTCCTTAGAAACAGACATCATTATCTGATCATCGATCATCAATCCGTCTCCCCTCATGAAGGCAGGCACTTGTCATCACCTCAAGCTGGTTTTCTGTTTCCTTAGTAATTCTCCAGTGACAGAGGGGAGGAGTGTGGTGTGGGGAGCCCACTGTGCTGAGAGCCAGGGGAACAGGCTCTCATTCAGGCTCTGCTTCTAGACAGCAATAATAAGAATAATTATTTCTATCATTATTGACGTTGCCCTTGTTTCTACCGCCTCTTGAGACCTGGAGTGTGCCAGCCAGCACGCTAGCTCTGTGCCTCAAGTCACAAATCGCACCACAGCCCTAAGCGACCAGTACCACCCTTATCCCTGTTTCACGTACAAAGAAACCACAGCTCAGAGGGGTTCAGTAACTTGGCAGAGGTTTTATGAGAAACCTTGGAGTGGCATTCAGAGTGGAGCCCAGAAGCAAGCCAGACTGACAGGCTGCAATTTGCCAGTCTTTTTTTCTTTCTATTTAAAATTGTATACATAAGTATATAGATAAGTATATACATACACACAGACACACATATGCATATACCTGTGTATGTACGTATTTGTTACAAAAGCAATACAAAGCTACATAAAAGACGAACATTAGAGAAATACATAAAGCTGGGAGCAAAAATTTCCCATAGGCCACATACCAGCTCTCACCCCATATTCCACTCCTCTTTTCCAGTCACTGACCCTGTCAGTTTTGGAAAGCATATCTTTCCAAGTGTTTAAAATACACATGCCTAATAGTTGGTTGTTGTTCCCTTTTGTAAAAATGGGGTTATGCTGTACCCGGTGTCCTTCAACTTGCTTGTTTCACTTCGCAAATACCTTGTTTTTATCTTTCTATTTCAGCATATAGAGAGGCACCTCATTCTTTATTACATGAGTCTGTTCTTCCATCTGTGAAATAAAGGGGTGATGCTGGGTCTCTAAGGGCCCTTCCAATCTAATGTTATGCATTCTGATCTTCTGTTTTAAAAGGCAATGCTAATGACTAAGTAATTGGATGTTTTTGTTTGTTTGTTTCCTAATGGAGTGTGAAGCGCTCTGACAGTAAATCAACGAAATATCTGTAGTGAGGGTATTGGGGGTCCCGTGACTCACTGTTCCTTGCACACTGCCTTACACACAGCCTTGCGTACGTTAACTACGCAATAAATATTTGTTGAGTGAATGCCACCGCAGAGAGCTTTACTGAAGCGAGAAGATGGCACTGGCTCAAATTCATTTCACTTTTTGCTAAGAGACCTTGGGCCACCCAGTGTATCCCTTAAAAGCACTTTTATGTCCTAAGGAAACGAGAAAAGGTGTTGTTAATTACATGTTCCAATATCAATTTTACCAGAGTATATTGGTTTTAAGTTTGATTTTTTGATCTAAGCAAGTTGTGTGTGTGCGTGTGCTTAATTTGCTCTAGGATCATAAAACTTTAGATGCAGAAGAGATAGTTGAGTCCATTTAATACAAACCTAATGACATATATGAAGTTCCTCTTTATTATACTCAACTAATAGTCATCCAGGCTGTATTTGAGGGTCTCTAGTGATGCAGAACTCTACAACTGAAGGGAGTATGCCAACAGCAGGGCCGTCCACAGCATCAAAAACAGGTTGATCGAAGATCCACAGGGTACTGCTGAGAAAGCACTCTCTTTTGGTTGTCCTGAGTCCATTAATTCTTTGAGTTAGGGTGTTGGACTACTATAAACTCATCTAACAGTATCATTACCAAGCTCATGCTACTCCCTCTTATTCCCAAGTTTATCATCTACTCATTTGGTCTTTCAGCAGACATACATTATAAGCATTAGGATAAGCTTTAGGAATCAACAGCAGCTAAAATGTGGCCATACTTTCCTCCAATTTACAGTCGAGAAAGGGAGACAGATGTAACCAATTAACATGCAGATGGACTGAAGCAACAATATGCTGCTCCTCTACCTCCTGGGATTACAGAAGACTTTATAAAAGAGGTTAAATTTGCATGTGGGTCTTGAAGGATAAATAAGGAGAAGAAATCCGAGGGCCTTGAAGAACTTCATGAGATACATGTTAATATCCAAGTATGTTAAAACAATAGTATTTTCCTTATCTGAAAATCCAACAAACCTATCAGAATATGAAATTTGTTTTTAAATAACCTGTTGGTAAACCCATTCTGAACCTCAGGAATCACCAAGTTGTTTCTCTTTGAAATACTCACAGACCATCCTTTCAGAGATTAATTTTACTTGTTGATGTCAAACTCATTAACATACCATCTATGGAATCCATACTTGCCCATCACACACTTAATTTTCTAGCTCTGGCGTTTATTCGGTACTTGGAAATTTCTCATACGTTTACCAGATGCAGTTCATTTTTGCCTTATTATAGGACTTGGTTTGAAAACTGATGGTTTACAATGATTATAGGAGTATATAGGTATGTCTTTGCTTTCATCCATCACCTATTGTTGGCTGTTAATATTGACTTATTTGATATAAGATTCTTATTATGAAGCCTTAGTCCCAATTATAACGTTATTCCTAAAAGAAAATTAGTCTGCCTCATAATGATCCACTTTAAGAAGCTGTTTTTAAATTTTAATGCTAATTGCAATGCTCTTAGGTGCAAGTAACAGAATATTCCTCTCAAGCGCATTGATTGACGTAAGCAAAAAGTCTAGAGGCACTGGCTTCAGGCATGACTTGGTCCAGCAACTCAAATGACATTACTAGAACCCAATGTGTACCTCTTGCTTTCTCGGCTCTACTTTCCTAGGTTTGTCTCCACTGTTAGTAGGCTTTTCTCTTGTGACCCCCAGAGAGCTACCAATAGCACCAGGGCTACCACATCCACATTTAAGAGCAACAGGCAGAAGGACAGTCTACTGCAAGCAGAAGTCTTAGAATTGAGTCTCAGCCCTATTTGACATGGGTTCCCAACCCTGACTCCATCACTGTGGTCAGAGATATACTAACTGCCCTAAACCCATCAGGGCTCACCACTGGAACTCAGGAGGGATTACACAGGAGTGACTGGAAACTTTGGAGTACCGTTAAAATGGGGAAGATGGAAATGGATGCCTAGAAGGCAACCAACGAATGTCTGATTTAGAAATTTAGAAGAATAAGGAACCTTAGAAATCAACTCTCTAAATGCTTTCTGTAAAGTAGATTGCTTATTAATTTATTCATTCATTCATTCAACAAATGCATATTAAGTCTTTGCCTTAGACCAGGCAGTGTGCTTTGAGCTGTGGGACCGCAAGGATGGATAAGATCCATCCTGACTCAAAGAACAGTGATGCCACATGAAGTCCCTTAAGTTCCTGCCTGTCCTGCTCCCCTTTCTTTCTTAGAAGCTAATGCTATCACTTCCTGAGCTGATTATTTGGTAAGAATAATCTTGTCCCAAAGTATCATATATCTACATCTAGTCCTTAATACTCAAGACCAAACCCCAAAACACTGGTGAAATCACTGAGAAGTATTTGGTTTCAATTCTTAAAAAAAAGCTATTTTCAAGTTTACTTTAAAAATAAAGTAAAGCCACATTCTAAACTTTAAGCCAGAACTATGAACTAAGCAGATGAGTTTAAAAGCCAACCACCATGGGTACACTCTGAAAGATTTTATTGTTTAACAGGCCAAGTGCCAATTAGGCAGCAGATGCTGTGGCCAACATCTCTCCCCAGAGACTCTCCTGGGCAGCAGGTCAGGCAGTCACAGCTTGTGCCTGTTTTTCTAAGGAGGAGTTTAGAACCTCAGAATTCTGATCCATAGGCCCCCTGCATCAGAGTCACCTGGGGAGAATAGTTATAATAACTATTATTAATGAATTTATTATTTATTAATTATTAATAAATATTATTAATAACCTCAGCCCGACGCCAGATTTCTGAATTGCAAGAGTGGGGGGATCTGCAATTTCTCACACCCCACAGGTGCTTCTTATACACACTTAGGCCTGAGACCCCCTGGTTCAAGTCTACACAGCCTCATCCTCAGGCTTTCACTGTGCCATGGGACAAGAGGAGAACTCCCTCCCCAGTAAAACTGGACATTCTGTGAGCAAGACAAGGCCTGCACACAGCTGCCTGGAAGTGGGGCTCAGCCTAGAGGCCATTGAAAGCCCCTGCTATTTCCTACTCACACCCGTGAGTTTTTTCCCATGAAAACTGGGAAGACATGGGCAGTGAGCGGGGTGGTGCTGGGTCAGTGTCACAGCCAAGTGGCCAGGTTCGGCTCCTGGATCCACATGCCCTCTTAAGTGATAAGTGGCTGTTAGAGGACATCCCTGCAGGGTCTCTTAGTAGCTGACGGGTTTGGACTGGGCTTAGCATCACCCAGGCCAGAGCTTTCACTTGGCCTCCATGGGGTTGTGTTACAGAGGATGAGCCGAGTTTTCTTACTGAAGAAAAAAATAAAACACTCTCTCAGTGAGCTCTTGGTTTCTCAATCTGCTTCAGGTTTCCTGGGGAGCAGGGGATCCCCTTCTCTTACCTCCACGTTCCCTAGTGACCATCCCCACCCCATCCCCCTGCCTAACAGCTTATTCCAGAATAAGAATTCTCCCTTGTGCTGCGAGGACCCAGGGCTGGGGAGTGCCTGGGACAGATGTGGGGCATTGCAGAAGCACAGTCCGTCATCTCGCCCCTTAGCGCACAGAATCACCCAAGCAGTGCCATGTGTTATTGCATTTTGCTTGTGACGTGGGTTTGTTGAACAAAGAAAATTCAAGAAACGACATTTTCAAGATTATGTGACATGTTTCAGTTCTATTAAATGGGCCTCGTGGATGTTTGTTTCGTTATAGCCAACCTTGAAAATGAGGGACTGGGGCTGAAGCTGAGATAGAGTCTAGGGCCCCATTTTTTTCTGTGGCTGCCATGGCAATCGGTTGTCATCTCATTATCTTTATAGAGACATATTATTCAGATGGCAAACAGGCTTCGTCATTTCTATTGCTTGGAACAGCACTGAGCAGATTTTGTAGATCCTGAGACCTGCTCACTGAAAAATAATGATTGATTAATGATGTGTGCTGCCCAGAGACCAGCAAGGAGAGGTGGCACCCCTGGCTTGAGGGTTTTTCAGGGACCCTCCCACCAAAGTTTCCAGTTGTAAGACTGGTGAACTGACCATGTATCTCTTTACTCAGAGGATACAGCTAAGGGCTTTAGCCTGTTGACACAGGAGAGGAACTGTCCCTTACATTCCTTCTCCTGTAACCTCTGTGATTGTTAATGGCGTCTCAATCTTTCAAGCATTCAAGGCCCTTTCCTCCATTCAATTTGTAATCCAGCCCTGGCCACCCCCCTCTGCAATCAACTCACCTCCTCTTAGTGTTGTCCTAACTCGTACTTTCAGGATCTCCTTTACGTACAACTAAAATACAATTCTTTTTTGCTTCCCTGCCTCCAAGGATCCCCCTCCGATCCTTCCTTCAGTGAAGCAAAGGGCAGTGGCCCCCACTCCTGACTGTGTGTTGGAATCTCCCAAAGACCTTTAAAAAGAACATATTTCGGGGCCCCTTGCCAGGCTGGCAGAGTGAGCATCGCCAGAGACGATGGTGTCTGAGAATCTGTATTTTATAATTATATAATTTATATTTTAGCTCTTCGAAGATTCTAATGCAAGCAGCCCCACTTGGGACCTCTCCACCATCTGCTTTAGGGGCCACTGGTGAGGCTGAAAAATATAGACCTTTGGACCTGGAAATCAGGCCGTAAATCTTGATTTCATCATATTATCTGCGTGACCTTGAGCTCCTTCACAGCTTGACGTCTCCACTGCTTTGTCACTGAGGTGGAGAAGAACAGTTACCTTGGAGGTTTGTTGGGAGGAGTAAATGAGGAAATGTAGATAAGGTGTCTGGCACACAGTAGGTCTCCAGAAAATGAGAACTTCTATTTTTCTGAACAGTCTTATCCTTACTGTCATTATTCTGAAACAGACCAGATCATGTCACCTCCCTGCTCAAAACACGTCACTGTCCCCCCGTTGCTGACAGAAGAACGTCCATGCTTCCTACCACGACCTTCAAGGTTCAGTCCCACATGGCCTCCTCCCACATCTGCCCACCCTGGGGCAACAGCACACTGGACTCTCACTGACCAATCAGCACGTCATTCCCTTTTACTGCTGGGGCTCTTTCCTCTATCTGTACCCTCCTCTCTTTTCTCTACCTATGGAAACCCTGCTAACTCTTCAAGAACAGCTCCATGCTTCTCCCCTCAGGAAGCCATCCTGACCACCTGAGTAAAAAAGAACTGCTTCCTCCTCTGCCCTTAATTAAAGCACTTGGCCCTTCCTGGTTTTGTTTCTCCACATGTATCTCCGTCACTGGATCAGTGTCCTTGAAGGAATGGCTTGTGACCCATGAGTCAATGCATACAAATATGCATTAAGCATCTACTATGTGCCAAGCACTGTTGTAGGCGCTAAGCGTCCCACCATGGACAGAACAAAGTCCCTGCCCCCAAAGAGCCTACACATTAGTCAAGGGAGACAGCACACAAAATAAACAAATACAGCGTGTTAATGGTGATGAGTACTGTGAAGAAACATGAAATGGTGTAAAGGTAGCGGAGTGATGGGATGGAATTTTATACCAAGTCGGGCAAGTCAGGGAAGACCTGAATGAAGGGGGAGGAGTGCCATCTAAACATCTTGGGAAAGTGCAATCCAGGTGGAGGGCACAGCAAGTGCAAAGGCCCTGAGGCATAGAAAAATAAACCTGGGCTTTGGAATCGAAAGGATACATTTTAGCTGGTTGGTCTGGGGCAAATATTTCACTTCTGGGCACTTATTTCCTCATATAAAATATGAGAATGGTAATGATACGTTCTGTCCTCGGAGCTCTTGTGAAGGTTCAATAAGACATTGTTCCTGCCACATGACAGGTACTCGATATGCTGGTTCCCTTCTCTTCTCTCTTCCCCTCCATCCTCACAGCCTCCACATAATGCTGACTGTGGTATCTGTTCTACGGCAGATGTTCAAATATTTGCCGATATGAATTGCAAAGGTGCGCTTAGCTTAAAATGCTTCTCTCATAACAGCTGTACTTCCTTTGCCGCCTTCGAGGGAAGCATTAAAAACGGTGTTCACAAAACTGTTCCAGCCATGCCCCCCACATATAACTGCTGGCTTCCGAGGGCATTGACAATGGGAAGAGAAGAGAGGATAAGATTCTCTGGATGTGGGTTCTGCAATTGCTCTAAAGCTCTGTGATTCTAGGAGATGCCCCCTTTGGTTCCCTTTACACTCATTAACAGCAAAACCCTGCTGAAAAGCAGTTAGTTGATGTTGGAGCTCATTCGAGAAGAATAAAGGATTCCATGCAGACTCTGTCGTGATTTAAGGAGAGCATGGGCTCTAGTGGGAGAGTCAGTGGAATGTCCAAAACTATTTCTCTATTTTTAGCCAATTCTTCCTCATGTTTCCTCCTGCACAAGGAGCCTTCTCTGACCTGTCTCTGATACATGGCTACAGTTGTCCTTAAGTGACACAGGCATCATCATTAGTGTGGGCAACCTAAGCTTAGAAATGCGACACGTTAAAACATCCATATGAGGGTTAGATGGTTTCTTCTCTGTTAGGAAGCTGAGTCATCTACCCTTAATTAGGTAAGAAAATAACCATGTTGAGCTGAAGGCATTGGGGAGCCATAGGTACAAAATATATCCCATCATTTCCACCTCTGTTTCCATGTGACCATCTGCCCTTCAATTAAAATTTCTTCTTTTAATTTTTAGACCTAAGAATAAGCCAGAAGTTTTTGCTTCTCTTATTACATTTTCTAGAAGACTTTATGTGATCTAGTTTTTAACTTTTCATAGATGTATTCTATGATATGATTCATAGATTTATTTGACATTAATTATTCCCTCTTCAAGATTCTGAAGATAATATCAAGGAGGTTTATTTTCAACCTCTATTTCCATGGAAGTAGAATCCCAAGGTACCTGCATAGAGTAGCTTTTCCTCTAAGAGAAGTAATCAAACTAGCTGAGCAGCAGAAAATCACTCATTATAGTCTGAAAAATTACAAATAATATTCTGATAAATTACATTTTTGTATACAGTTACCTGCTTTCCTCCATGCCCAAGCCTGAAAGCCTGTCTTTAAAACAGGATATAAGAGAGTTATTATTATTTAAGATACTAAAGGGCCCAAGCAAAAGGAATGACAGTGGGTGGGAAATAGTCAAGTAGATAAGTATCCGTGGTGATGGACAGGGCAAAAATGGAACTTGTGAAAAGAGAAATGAGTTGGGGCTTCATTCACTCACAGAATCAGCTGTGTCTCTGTCCATAACTGTAACATTTCAGAGAATGCCACTCCTCTTCTAATGCCAGTCTTTCCCTGGTATGTCAAGAAACATCAGCATTGAGATTCAGGAATCCTATTACATGATCTTACTACCGAGGTACTCACAAGTACAATTTCATCTTTAAAATTGTCGAAAGAATTTTAGTCCTATCTAGTCTTCCAAGAAAGCCATAACATGAACAATGCCAGTAACAATTATGACACTAAATTGTCCTTATAAGAATTTAAAAAAATCAATTTTGCCCATTTATATTCATTGTGACTAATTTCCATTTAAATGATCTGCCTTTATTTAGTCTAAAAATGTGTCTGTATCTCCTTTGTTTCTTGGTTGAGAAATTTGCAGTTCTTGAAAGGTGGTTAGGTGGAACTGTTTGAAGGCATGTTGGTATGTGCTAATGCTCTTTAATTATAATTCTCTCTTTTTATATTTGGCAGTATATCAGTTACAGCAAGAGGCCCCTCGTCCCAAGAGGATCATTTGCCCTGGGGAGGTCAGTACTCAGCTATTTCCAATACACCTCGTTAAATATGATGAATGGTCAGCACTTTGTTCATATTGGAGGACCTTCAGATTTCCTGGGAGTTGATTTCGTTTAATGTTTGTTAAAGTGTCACCAAATTTAACATCTAAATAATCTATATTTTGAAATCAGGTATTATTTGAAAAATACTAACTTGGAATCAGAAGTCTTACATTTTTCACTACTACAGAGGCAAATTAAGCATCCTTTGTAAACTCTCCAAAATGTGTGTTCTGGTTGTTTTCTTTGTTCCTGCAGTTTTGATACTTTTATCACTTTTTTATTATGAAATGCTTCCAAAAGAGAAAATGCAGAGAATGATAAATATCTGGATACTCTCAACACCCATACTTAGCAAACCTTTACATTTTGTCATATTAAAAAAAAATCCCTACGAGAAAAGTGACTGGGTTTTTATTCTTGGAGATAAGCTTAAAAATATATTGACTCATAAAAATGCTTACCAGGCACAGAACTTTCCCTAGCCCTCCTTTACTCATCAGTTCTCTTATCATCCGGGATGCCAGCAAGATTTGAAAGACAGGACTAAGGCTCTGTTTTCTATTTTTATGCTGACTAGGTGCTTTAACAGCCAGACCAATATCCTTCAAACAAAGGTCCATGGGTCCTTGACTATTTTTGTTATTATGACTTCAATTAAATACAGAATAGCAGATTTCTTTTAAAGTGTCACATCTGCCTTATCAGAGGGAAAGGCTCTAATTCCAACAATCTTGAGATTTTTCCTTGAACATCAGTACTTTCTGGCAGACTGACCGGATCTGGTTTTGAATCTGTCTCAAAGACTTAGCTACATATGTACCCACACCCAGAGCCAACTTACCACTGTTTAATAAGTGTTTCTATGTGAAATTTTACTTCCGTTGAAGGGCACTGAAGTTCATCAAGTAATCTGAATTTTAATAGAGTGGACATTCTTATCCCAGAAATATAGCCTGAGAAGAGAAAATATTTGATCTGTAAGGAAAAATCCAGGATGAGGTCAAATCTTTATTTGGTGGTATGATTTTGTTCCATCACTAACCCTGCTGACTTGTCTTTTGGTTATTAAATAATATCCAAGTAAGAGAAATATAGGATAAATACAAAATTTTTAATGAGATGCTTTAATTAGGGTATTTGGGGTGAGAAATAAGAAACAAGTTGTTAAAAATTCTTTCAGTCCTACTTTACGTTTAGTATTTTGCCATCAGGAAAAATAAAACCATGTGTAGGGAGTTAGAGGAGTTTAAATGTCTCCATGAAAAGAATGTTTGTAAAATTAAAATACAACTAAAGTCTCTTCCTAGAGGTATTAATAAAAAGTCTACTGGTAAGGTTGGGCACTAGAACTTGAAACCCAAGGGAATATAGTAAATATTCATTTGTTCATTTATTTTTTATATGTATAATATATAGCTAGAGAGAGAGACTGCTCTGTTCTGACTTAGATCTAGGTGTTGGGAATACAGCAAAGAACTTGGCTATTGGTGCTTTGAGTTTCATATTAATTGTATGTAATTAAAGATATATTTAAGATGTTATCTATGGGTGGGTGTAAAAGAGAGAGAGAGAGAGAGAGAAAGGAACAGAAAGAAAGAGAGAGAGAAATAGAAAGAGAGAGAGAGCGAGAGAGAGAAAGGAACAGAAAGAAAGAGAGAGAGAAATAGAAAGAGAGAGAGAGCGAGAGAGAGAAAGAGTCCGAGCACCTCTTTGTCTCTCAAAACCCTTGGAACCATGTCCGTTGTCCTCTTAGCCAGGTGGAATGTTAGCAGTGGAGATGGGTAGATTCAGATTAGCTTCGTGAAGCCTCTTCACAGGGTTCCTCTGAAACTCTTCAGACATCCTATGGGCTGAGGGTCCACAGCCTATCTCTTTAATGTCACACTTGCATCAGAAGGAAGTGCCCCAGAGGCCTTAGCAAAGCAGAGCTGTGAGCCGCAAGCCACCACCATCTGCTGTGACTAAAGGACATGGCGTGTGTACAGCTTTTTTCATCCTTCTCTCTAGTCTTTTAAACCAAGCTTTTCACACTTCGACCTTTATCAATCTGATTCATTAATAAGTTATGCCTGGTGGATGCTGGATTCCTAGGTAACTTGCCTCTAGCAATGCCATATCTCATTTCTACCAGGAAACCTAACACAAAATGGACATTCATCAACTCCATGTCCTCAGCAGGCAGCATGGGGCCATCCAGCCAGGCAGATGTCAGGTGATACAGGGCCGAGTGTGCTGGAGGAACAGGTGCTGCCGAGGCGAGCGCCAGCCAGGGTAGCTTCAGGGCCCTTTGTCCTCCTGTGCAAATAATTCCTGCCCACACTGCTCGGCCTCCCAGCACTTGGCCTCCTTCTGGTGAAGGAGTGGCTGCGGGTGAAACCACTCCTGCTGCAGAGGGTGTTTTAGCAAACGACTCTGTGCCTTATAGCACACCTGCGTGCTCGGGGATATGCCTGATGAAGAAGCCTTTCAGTTTGAGTGTGTGGCCAGAAAGACTGAAGCTTTATTAACATATTTACATAAGGCCATAAGGCTATTTCTTTTGAACAGTGAGTTATGATTTTTTCTGTGTCTTTGCCATCTTATCCCTCAGCTAGCCATTGAGTCCTCGCTTTACTTTACACACAACCTTGCTGCCCTCCTTCTTAGTCTCCAGCCCCTCTCCTCTCAGCCACCTTGTCCCTGGCAAGCCTGCCCCGCTGTGTTGCTCCAACACACTCCATCTCTTTTGTTTCTCTGATGACTAATAACCTCCCAGGCTATGGGCCTCTCTCAGGTTCGGGTCCTCCCACTGAAAGTGATACATCCCACATTAGAGCACCAAGTGAGTCTGCAGTTACAGTCATGGAACACTGTCGTTCAAGTGTACAGACACAGGCCAACCTGACTTGAATGCTTGGTGGCTCTCGACGGATACCAACCGCCTAATGGACTTTGTTGGAGAACTAGGCAATCGAGGGTACAGACTGATTCAGCAGGTAAAATCCAGTGAGTTTTGCAAACCCAGGAAGGGAAGCCCGGCTGCAGAGTCAGCTGGGCTTGTTTTGCATCCTTGTTCTACCACTTTCCGGCTACCTGACTTGGAACCAAGCACTTACTCTCTCAGGGGGATTAAGGTCTACCCCCCAGGGCCGACAGCTACTGCGCAGGGTGTTATAAGTGGGATCTATGTGTCAAGTGTCTAGAATGGTGCCTGGCACATCAGAGGTACTCACTGTTGATGACTCATGGCAGATTCAGAAATCTATGGAGAGCAAGTTCTGAGACAGTCATTAGGGACAGAGTCACAGCAATGACAGTATTCTCTGGATGTGAGGGCCAAAAAGGCAGTGATGAAGAACCAGGCACGATTCCTGGGTCAGGGATTAAGCTGCCATGTAAAAAGATGCTGAGGGTGAGGAACAGAAGGAACAAGTGGCTGAACAACGGCTCTGGCGCCAGTGAAGCCAGGGAGGGTCAGTTACTGAAATAATAGTCCATGGCTTTCTTGAGATTCATCGTGGTAAATTAATATTTACTGAGCAGCTACGGCACCTGGCACTCTTCTCTACCGGCATTTCCCGAGCGCTCCGTGCCATGAGATTCAGAACATCTTCCGGTATGCAAAATTCTCACTTGCCCTTTCTGTCAATTATCAATCAGTCGTCACATAAGCATTTATTAATCACCAAATGTGTGCCTGGGTGGTCTGCTAGGAATAGTGCAGAATATCGACTCCTAAATTTGCATCTCTAGCTAAGACCTCTCCCCTGGGCTCCAAACACCTCGCTCCATCTGTCTACTTGACCTTTTCAGGGAGATGTCCCACGGGCCATCTCTAGCCTAATGCTCAAAGGAGAACTGGACCCCACTCCATTAAATGGCACCTAACTTCAGAAACCTGCATGCCTGTCTCTCCTACCCTCACCCTTTTCTCTTAGCAAGCTGCATTTTCCTCCAAATATATCTTGCATTTGTCACTCTTCTCTGCCTCTAGGACTACCATGGGCTTGGGCCCGTCATCGTTTCTTACCTGGGTTGTTGCTGCTCAGCAACCTCCAGCCTCATCTCCCTGCTTCCACTCTTGGCACTCTCCCTGACACACACACACTCACACACACACACACACACACACACACACATGCACACCCCATTCTTCAAACAGGAGCCCAAACCATCATTGTTAGATATAAATCCAACTGCTTCAGCAGCTTCCCATTGCTCTTAAAATAAAAGCAAGACCTTGGGCTTCCCTGGTGGTGCAGTGGTTGAGAATTTGCCTGCAGATGCAAGGGACATGGATTTGAGCCCTGGTCTAGGAAGATCCCACATGCGGTGGAGCAACTAAGCCCGTGCGCCACAACTACTGAGCCTGTGCGCCTAGAGCCTGTGAGCCACAACTACTGAGCCTGCGCGCCTAGAGCCCATGAGCCACAACTACTGAAGCCCGTGCGCCCAGTGCCAGTGGTCCGCAACAAGAGAAGCCACCGCAATGAGAAGCCCGCGCACCGCAACAGAGAGTGGCCCCCGCTCGCCACACCTAGAGAAAGCCTGTGCGCAGCAACGAAGACCCAACACGGCCAAAAATAAAAACAAATAAATAAATTAATTTAGAAATAAATAAAAGAAAAAAAAAGCAAGACCTCTTGCCATGGCTCTGAGCCGTAGTGTGGCTCCTGCCTTCCTCACTGCCCTGTCTGTAGCATCCTTCTCGGAGTGCACTGCCTTGCAGCCCCACTAGGTCTTGCTCCTATTCATCAAACAGATCATAGTGCTGCTACCACAGGGCCTTTGCATTTGCCCTTTGCCTGGAATTCTTGTCCTCGAGTTCTCTGCATGTCCAAGTTTCAGATCAAATTTCACCTAATAAGGCCCTCCTTGAACCCCCTAAAATTTAGCACCTACAGATCTTCTCTCTCGTTTCACCCTATTTATTTTGTTTATAGGACTTAATACATGCTCTAGTATACTTTTGATCATATTTAACTGTTTTCTTGTTGCTTGTACATCTCTCTCCAGGAGAATACAAGCTCCAGAGATGTCACCAGTCTTAATCATAAGTACTTCCCTAGCATTAAGCCCAGGGCCAAGCAGCAGTGGGTAATCAGTAAATATATGGTAAAATGATGAAAAAAAGGATAGAGACTGCTAACATAAGGAACTTAGAATTCTCAAACTATTACTAATAGCATATCAGATTTACTCAATGCTGTTATTAGGGGAGTGAGTTGAACTTTCTGGCTGTTGTTAAGGTTCTTACGTAAACATGGACTAATACTTTTTCCTGGAACATTCTGACTTTCTTTTTGGCCTTTCCAAAAGGCCAAACGTCAAGATTTACTTGCAAGGTCCCCAAGAATTACCTGAAGAATATAGAATATGCAGAAATTCTTTTATGACTGTAAATGATTTGGTGTCATTTGTCATTCTTTTTTGAAATTGTTGTAGTGAATATGGGATTATAAAAAGCAATTTCAAAGCAGAGAAATAAATTACATACTATCATTTCAAATTGTTCTTCATTTTATGAGGCTTTACTTCCCCTCTCCCTTACCACAGAGTATTTTGGAAGTTTTTTTTTTTAATGCAAAAGTGAATTGTAGAACTGAAGTTCTACAATTCACTTTTGTAGAACCTTTTTTTTTTCTTGATTGTCAGAGGTTAAGCCAAGTACAGATGACAGTGAACTATCTTAAGTTGCCTTAGTACCTTATTTTACCTCCTAGTGAATTGTATTCACTTTTTAAGTATTACCGTAAGTACCCCTTCCCCCTTTTTGTGCCTTTTCTCTAGCTTTTGGTGTTCCTAAATATCTACCCATTTCATCCCTTCTACCTTTATTTGTAAAAACTGTCCTTTTAAGCCTATAAGAGCATTTCATTTTATCATTAGGCTTTTAAGTTTTCATTCACCATGCCTAGATTTCACATCTTAGAGTCTTGTAGCTTTAGGCGTTTCTCTTGTCTTAGACACGTCTGGAAGATCTTAACAAGCCATACTGATTGGCTGTATCATTCTCAACTAGCTCAGTACATTTCAAATCACAGATTTAAAGTAAACTCAGAGGGGTTTTCTAATATTCTACCATCCTCCCCCTTTTCTTCTTCTATTCATTGAAAATAAATGTTTTTTTGAAAACTACTGATTCAAGACATCTATACGATTTGTCTTTAACGTAATGAGATTGATTCTTTAAGCCACAAACAAAAATCAATCCCATTACCTTTTAATTGGCTTTATGTGTAGTAATCAGAAGGCTATTTCTTCCCTGGTCAGAAATATTTCTCTTCTTTTCATCCTAGACTTTCTCCACTGGTCTCTTTTCTCCCCTTACTATTGACACAACCTAGAATCAAAGGCGTTCCCCATCATTATTCCCCCCCAGGCTTTCATCTCACTCCCTAATGCAGTCAGGCGTTTTGATGCTGATGTGATTTCATCCTCAGCTAGACTCACTTTGCTTGTAGACCCACTGTTGTAAAGGGGGAAAACCTCATAAAACTAATGTTAGAAAAAAAATTTTAGACATATGAGTTTTATTTTCTTTCTAAAGATAAAACCAAGTTTTCTGCTGCTTTAAATAAAAAGCTGCTTTTTTTTTTATTAACAAGTGAGGCCATCTACCAAAATACATAACCTTCCAAAAATTTTACTCTCCTTGGAATATTCTGAATTCCTTCTAGTGTAACACAGATTTTGCACGTTTGCACCTAGAAAATATTTATTCATTTCCAAGGTGATATCGTGAGGAGTGGATAAGGGCTCTTGAGGACAAGCTGCTATACAATTCAGATGCTCAGAGGCTCCAATTCGAGAGGACAGATGGCTAAAGTGGAGAGGGCCCCCAAGGAACAGCATATATATATAAGTTGAGTGAAAGTTGAGGCAAAAGTAGAAGGTTTTTCTCCTTAAAACAGAATAAGGAAAATGAGGGAGAATTAACAGTGATTGATAAGAAGTAAAATTTCTTTTTTTTTTAAATGTGCACCTTTTTAAAAAAATTTTCACATGAATTCGTATTTTATTTTATTTTGAGTTTTTGAATTCTGTTTTATTTATTTTTTTATACAGCAGGTTCTTATTAGTCATCAGTTTCATCCACATCAGTGTATACATGTCAATCCCAATCTCCCAATTCATCACACCACCACTCCACCCCCTACCCCCTGCTGCTCCCCCCCTTGGTGTCCATACGTTTGTTCTCTACATCTGTGTCTCAATTTCTGCCCTGCAAACCGGTTCATCTGTACCATTTTTCTACGTTCCACATATATGCGTTAATATACGATATTTGTTTCTCTCTTTCTGACTTATTTCACTCTGTATGACAGTCTCTAGATTCATCCACGTCTCTACAAATGACCCAATTTCATTCCTTTTTATGGCTGAGTAATATTCCATTGTATATATGTACCACATCTTCTTTATCCACTCGTCTGTCGATGAGCATTTAGGTTGCTTCCATGACCTGGCTATTGTAAATAGTGCTGCAATGAACATTGGGGTGCATGTGTCTTTGCGAATTATGGTTTTCTCTGGGTATATGCCCAGTAGTGGGATTGCTGGATCATACGGTAGTTCTATTTTTAGTTCTTTAAGGAAACTCCATACTCTTCTCCATAGAGAACAGTATCAATTTACATTACCACCAACAGGGCAAGAGGGTTCCCTTTTCTCCACACCCTCTCCAGCATTTATTGTTTGTAGACTTTTTGATGATGCCCATTCTAACTGGTGTGAGGTGATACCTCATTGTAGTTTTGATTTGCATTTCTCTGATAATTAGTGATGTTGAGCAGCTTTTCATGTGCCCCTTGGCCATCTGTATGTCTTCTTTGGAGAAATGTCTATTTAGGTCTTCTGTCCATTTTTGGATTCGGTTGTTTGTTTTTTTAATATTGAGCTGCATGAGCTATTTATATATTTTGGAGATTAATCCTTTGTCCGTTGATTCATTTGCAAATATTTTCTCCCATTCTGAGGGTTGCCTTTTCATCTTGTTTGTAGTTTCCTTTGCTTTGCAAAAGCTTTGAAGTTTCATTAGGTCCCATTTGTTTATTTTTGTTTTTAACTCTAGGAGGTGGATCAAAAAAGATTTTGCTGTGATTTATGTCAAAGAGTGTTCTTCCTATGTTTTCCTCTAGAGTTTTATAGTGTCTGGTCTTACATTTAGATCTCTAACCCATTTTGAGTTTATTTTAGTGTATGGTGTTAGGGAATGTTCTAATTTCATTCTTTTATGTGTAGCTGTCCAGTCTTCCCAACACCACTTTTTTTTTTTTTTTTTTTTTTTTTTTTTTGCGGTACACAGCCCTCTCACTGTTGTGGCCTCTCCCGTTGCGAAGCACAGGCTCCGGACGCGCAGGCTTAGCGGCCATGGCTCACGGGCCCAGCCGCTCCGCGGAATGTGGGATCTTCCCGGACCGGGGCACGAACCCGCGTTCCCTGCATCGGTAGGCAGACTCTCAACCACTGCGCCACCAGGGAAGCCCCTCCCAGCACCACTTATTGAAGACACTGTCTTTTCTCCATTGTATATCCTTGCCTCCTTTGTCAAAGATTAGTTGACCATAGGTGCCTGGGTTTATCTCTGGGCTTTCTATCCTGTTCCATTATCTATATTTCTGTTTTTGTGCCAGTACCATGTTGTCTTGATTACTGTAGCTTGATTACTGTAGCAGACTATACTGTAGTATAGTCTGAAGTCAGGGAGTCTGATTCCTCCAGCTATGTTTTTTTTTCCCTCAAGACTGCTGTGGCTATTCGGGGTCTTTTGTGTCTCCATACAAATTTTAACATTTTTTGTTCTAGTTCTGTAAAAAATGCCATTGGTAATTTGATAGGGATTGCATTGAATCTGTAGATTACTTTGGTTAGTATAGTCATTTTCACAATATTGATTCTTCCACTCCAAGAACATGGTACATCTCTCCATCTGTTGGTATCATCTTTAATTTCTTTCAACAGTGTCTTATAGTTTTCTGCATACAGGTCTTTTGTCTCCCTAGGTAGATTTATTCCTAGGTACTTTATTCTTTTTGTTGCAATGGTAAATGGGAGTGTTTCCTTAATTTCTCTTTCAAATTTTTCATCATTAGTGTATAGGAATGCAAGAGATTTCTGTGCATTAATATTGTATCCTGCAACTTTACCAAATTCATTGATTAGCTCTAGTAGTTTTCTGGTGGCATCTTTAGGATTCTCTATGTATAGTATCATGTCATCTGCAAACAGTGACAGCTTTACTTCTTTTCAAATTTGTATTCCTTTTATTTCTTTTTCTTCTCTGATTGCCATGGCTAGGACTTCCAAAGCTATGTTGAATAATAGTGGTGAGAGTGGACATCCTTGTCTTGTTCCTGATCCTAGAGGAAATGCTTTCAGTTTTTCACCATTGAGAATGACGTTTGCTGTGGGTTTGTCATATATGGCCTTTATTATGTTGAGGTAGTTTCCCTCTATGCCCACTTTCTGGAGAGTTTTTATCATAAATGGGTGTTGAATTTTGTCAAAAGCTTTTTCTGCATCTATTGAGATGATCATATGGTTTTTATTCTTCAATCTGTTAATAAGGTGTATCACATTGATTGATTTGCATATATTGAAGAATCCTTGCATCCCTGGGATACATCCCACTTGATCATGGTGTATGATCCTTTTAATGTGTTGCTGGATTCTGTTTGCTAGTATTTTGTTGAGGATTTTTGCATCTATATTCATCAGTAATATTGGTCTGTAATTTTCTTTTTTTTTTTTTTGCGGTACGCGGGCCTGTCACTGTTGCGGCCTGTCCCGTTGCGGAGCACAGGCTCCGGACGCGCAGGCTCAGCGGCCATGGCTCACGGACCCAGCCGCTCCGCGGCATGTGGGATCTTCCCGGACCAGGGCGCGAACCCATGTCCCCTGCATCGGCAGGCGGACTCTCAACCACTGCGCCACCAGGGAAGCCCTGTAATTTTCTTTTTTTTTGTAGTATCTTTGTCTGGTTTTGGTATCAGGGTGACGGTGGCCTCATAGAATGAGTTTGGGAGTGTTCCTTCCTCTGCAGTTTTTTGGAAGAGTTTGAGAAGAATGGGTGTTAGCTCTTCTCTAAATGTTTGATAGAATTCACCTGTGAAGCCATCTGGTTCTGGATTTCTGTTTATAGGAAGATTTTTAATCACAGTTTCAGTTTGATTACTTGTGATTGGTCTGTTCATATTTTCTATTTCTTCCTGGTTCAGCCTTGGAAGGTTATACCTTTCTAAGAATTTGTCTATTTCTTCCAGGTTGTCCATTTTATTGGCATAGAGTTGCTTGTAGTAGTCTCTCAGGATGCTTTGTATTTCTGCAGTGTCTGTTGTAACTTCTCCTTTTTCATTCCTAATTTTATTGATTTGAGTCCTCTCCCTCTTTTTCTTGATGAGTCTGGCTAATGGTTTATCAATTTTGTTTATCTTCTCAAAGAACCAGCTTTTAATTTTATTGATCTTTGCTACTGTTTTCTTTGTTTCTATTTCATTTATTTCTGCTCTGACTTTATGATTTCTTTCCTTCTACTAACTTTGGGTTTTGTTTGTTCTTCTTTCTCTAATTCCTTTAGGTGTAAGGTTAGATTGTTTATTTGATATTTTTCTTGTTTCTTGAGGTAGGCTTGTGTAGCTATAAACTTCCCTCTTAGAACTGCTTTTGCTGCATACCATAGGTTTTGGATCATCATGTTTTCATTGTCATTTGTCTCGAGGTATTTTTTGATTTCCTCTTTGATTTCTTCAGTGATCTCTTGGTTATTTAGTAATGTATTGTTTAGCCTTCACGTGTTTGTGTTTTTTACATTTTTTTCCCTGTAATTGATTTCTAATCTCATAGCATTGTGGTCAGAAAAGATCTTGATATGATTTCAGTTTTCTTAAATTTACTGAGGCTTGATTTGTGACCTAAGATGTGATCTATCCTGGAGAATGTTTCATGCACACTTGAGAAGAAAGTGTAATCTGCTGGTTTTGGATGGAATGTCCTATAAATATCAATTAAATCTATCTGGTCTACTGTGTCATTTAAAGCTTGTGTTTCCTTATTAATTTTCTTTTTGGATGATCTGTCCATTTGTGTAAGTGAGGTGTTAAAGTCCCCCACTATTATTGTGTTACTGTTGATTTCCTCTTTTACAGTTATTAGCAGTTGCCTTATGTGTTGAGGTGCTCCTATGTTGGGTGCATATATATTCATAATTGTTATATCTTCTTGGATTGATCCCTTGATCATTATGTAGTATCCTTCCCTGTCTCTTGTAACCTTCTTTATTTTAAAGTCTATTTTATCTGATATGAGTATTGCTACTCCAGCTTTCTTTTGATTTCCATTTGCATGGAATATCTTTTTCCATCCCCTCACTTTCAGTCTGAATGTGTCCCTATGCCTGAAGTGGGTCTCTTGTAGACAGCGTATATATGGGTCTTGTTTTTGTATCCATTCAGCAAGCCAGTGTCTTTTGGTTGGAGCATTTAATCCATTTACATTTAAGGTAATTATTTGAAATATTTGTTCCTATTACCATTTTCTTAATTGTTTTGGGTTTGTTTTTGTAGGTCCTTTTCTTCTCTTGTGTTTCCCACTTAGAGAAGTTCCTTTAGCATTTGTTGTAGAGCTGGTTTAGTCATGCTGAATTCTCTTAGCTTTTGCTTGTCTGTAAAGCTTTTGATTTCTCCTTCAACTCTGAATGAGATTCTTGCCGGGTAGGGTAATCTTGGTTGTAGGTTCTTCTCTTTCATCACTTTAAGTATATCATGCCACTCCCTTCTGGCTTGTAGAGTTTCTACTGAGAAATCAGCTGTTAACCTTATGGGAGTTCCCTTGTATGTTATTTGTCGTTTTTCCCCAGCTGCTTTCAATAATTTTTCTTTGTCTTTAATTTTTGCCAATTTGATTACTATGTGTCCTGGTGTGTTTCTCCTTGGGTTTATCCTGTATGGGACTCTCTGTGCTTCCTGGACTTGGGTGGCTACTTCCTTTCCCATATTAGGGAAGTTTTCGACTATAATCTCTTCAAATATTTTCTCAGGTCCTTTCTCTCTCTCTTATCCTTCTGGGACCCCTCTAATGCGAATGTTGTTACGTTTAATGTCGTCCCAATGGTCTCTTAGGCTGTCTTCATTTCTTTACGTTCTTTTTTCTTGATTCTGTTCCGCAGCAGTGAATTCCACCATTCTGTATTCCAGGTCACTTATCTGTTCTTCTGCTTCAGTTATTCTGCTATTGATTCCTTCTAGTGTATTTTTCACTTCAGTTATTGTATTGTTCATCTCTGTTTGTTTGTTCTTTAATTCTTCTAGTTCTTTGTTAAACATTTCTTACGTCTTCTCGATTTTGCCTCCATTCTTTTTCCAAGTTCCTGGACCATCTTCACTATCATTATTCTGAATTCTTTTTCTGGAAGGTTGCCTATATCCACTTCATTTAGTTGTTTTTCTGGGGTTTTATCTTGTTACTTCATCTGGTGCATAGCCCTCTGCCTTTTCATCTTTTCTGTCTTTCTGTGAATGTGTTTTTTGTTCCACAGGCTGCAGGATTGTAGTTCTTCTTGCTTCTGCTGTCTGCCCTCTGAGAAGTAAAATTTCTTAAGAAGCTACTACTAGAGATGAAGTACTACATTGTGTAGTTAGTTGTTTTAGAAAAAAAAAAGAATAACCGATAGCATCATGTATTATAACACACGCTCTGTTATCCTCACTTAGTCTGTGACAGCCGTAACCCAAGATACCATTGCTCACAGATCGGGGGAGGGAGAGGGGTGGTCCAGACTGAGGGCACAGAGGTTATGAAGAGGTGCTGGCTTTTGTAGGGCCAACCTTACCCAAACAGAAAGCAAAGGTCTCCACACCAGTCGCTATCTAGAACAACCCACAGTATGTCTGCTCTGTGACTCAGAGGTCAGGTCCAACAAAATTTCAGGTGTGGCCAGGATCCTCTGAGAAAGGGAACAGGTACATAGCACTGCGTGCACTAGTGAGATTTAAAAGACATGCTTCACATTTGACTCATCTGGTTAAACATTAACTGAGAAATAATGTTGATGGGGGCAGGTTGCACTTTGCCCCGAGCAAGCCATGTTTCCTAGGGTAGTGTGGCCTGGCTAATCAAGCAGTGAGACGTTTGGAGAGTAATGTGGATGGCACAGTCTCAGACTGTCCTGATCTGACTGGGGCTGCTCTGAGGGATATTGCCTAATTATTTACTGCTGTCAGTCTTTCCATAGGAATGAGTGCTAACACATACGGATCACTTACTGTGCCCTGAGCACTGGGTTAAGAGTTTCACATATGTTATTTCTCATAACAGTGCCATGGCGATTGTTATCTGTCTCGTTTTATAAGAGGAAATGAGACAAATAGCACAGGAAGGGCAGAGCCAGATTCAGACTCAGATAGTCCAAGTCCAGGACTGGCCTTCTAACCCAGTGATTCTGAAAGTGTGGTCCTAAGACCAGCAGCAGCGGCATCACCAGGGAACCTATCAGAAATGCAGATTTTCTGGCCCACCCCCGACTTGCGAATCACAGACTCGGAGTTGGGGCCCAGCAATCTGGGTTTTAACAAACCCTGCAGGTCATTCTGATGTTCGCTCAAGTGGGAGGACCACTGCTGTAGCCATTGTTCTCACTTCCTCTACTTTCTTTTTTTTTAAATTGAAGTATAGTTGATTTACAATGCTGTGTTAGTTTCTGGTGTACAGCAAAGTGATTCGGTTTATATATATATATTCTTTTTCAGTGTCTTTTCCATTATAGATTATTACAACATACTGAATATAGTTCCCTGTGCTATACAGTAAATCCTTTTTGTTTATTTTATATATAGTGGTATGTCTCTGTTAATCCCAAATTCCTAATTTATTCCTCCCCGCCTTTCCTCTTAGGTAACCATAGTTTTTTTTTTTTTTCTATTTCTGTGAGTCAGTTTCTGTTTTGTAAATAAGTTCATTTATATCATTTTTTTAGATTCCACATATAAATGATATCATATGGTATTTGTATCTTTCTGACTTATTTCACTTCCTAGAATATGATAATCTCTAGGTCCATTCATGTTACTTCAAATGGCATTATTTCATTCTTTTTTTATGGCTGAGTAGTATTCCATTGTGTATATATACCACATCTTCTTTATCCATTCATCTGTCAATGGATATTTGGGTTGCTTCAACGTGTTGGCTGTTGTAAATAGTGCTGCCAGGAACATTGGGGTGCATGTATCTTTTCAAATGAAATGGTCTCTCTGCTTTCTGTTTCATGCTGCTTTCCCTATGCCCTGTACTAGGAGAATCAAGATGCTTTGTTTCCTGATGACGCTTACTGTTTGCCCAGCACTGTGCTAGATTTTTCATGAACTTCAAAGTCGATGCCAAGTCACCCCATAGCCACCATTTTTTCTAGATGTACTTCCTCCTAGATATTATTTTCCACCCTTTAAAAGTATTTTGCCTTTGCCTTTCTTCTTTGCTATGTCTAGCTTTCCCACGCCCTCATATGTTGCAGAGGCCAAATATGGATCTTTATAGGGGAATGGTCAGTGCTTAATTTAACCTGGTTTTCTACGCCCACCACCGTCCTCCCACCCTTCTTAGTCTTATGTTTGCAGGACTAATTAACAAAAATATTCAAATTCAGTTCTAATCAGGTGATTCATACTCATGTTTGTCCATATTTGGTATATATTCTTATGAACTCCAGCTCTTTTTAGATGTTTTCCTTACCTTGTGACTGTGCAGAAATCCCGGCTAGATCTATTTACTCTTGCTTTTTTTTTTGGCTGCATTGGGTCTCTGTTGCTGCGCGTGGGCCTTCCTCTAGTTGCGGCGAGTGGGAGCCACTCCTCACTGCAGTGCGCGGGCCTCTCACTGCAGCGGCCCCTCCCGTTGCAGAGCACGGGCTCTAGGTGCACGGGCTTCAGCAGCTGTAGCAGGCGGGCTCAGTAGCTGTGGTTCGCGGGCTTAGTTGCTCCGCAGCATGTGGGATCCTCCCAGACCAGGGATCAGACCTGTGTCCCCTGCATTGACAGGCAGATTGCCGACCACCACGCCACCAGGGAAGTCCCTTTACTCTTGCTTTTAATGGACCTTTGCATTAATAAAAATACCAAATCCATTATCATTATGTCAGGAATACTGTGAATTATATTTCTATTTTCCAAGTGCTAGTCACTTCATTCAGTGGATCATCTCTGTGCTCAGTGCGTAGCTCTCAATTCAGGATTGCAGGCAATTAAATTACCAATAAAAGCTAGTCCAGTGCTGGTGTAGTCCTGACCTTGCCTCCTTGCCTCAGTCTACCACTCCTTTTGCCGTCCCCAGGTTTACTGGTGCCATTGGTAATCAGTCACCTTTGGCTCTGTCCTCTGACAATCCACAGTCTTGGCATTAGCTCTCAGTACACCGTATCTCCCTGTCTTGTTGGACAGAATAGCAAGCTTTGCTTTCGCGATAGTATCTCTTTCTTCCTCCTTATTTACATGGCCAGTGTCATCTCCCCATCTACTGTGGGAGGAAATTAAATAGCCTTGGCACAGCCCGACAAAGGCATATTGGATGCCATCAAGCACCTTGTGTCTTCCCAGGTAATTACGCATCGATCGTTAGATGAATTGTTCTCGTGTCTCCAGGGGTATTTCTACCGCGTCTGTAATTACACTTTTCTGGTTGTCCCTTTGATCTGCTGTGATCCTCCAAGTTCCATGACTTCTCGAAGACCATGCTTAATGACGCTGCTGCAGCACCTTTCAATTCAAGGATACAGATCAGATCCCTCAGAGTTTCAGTATTCCCCACCGTTTAACAATATAATTCAACTATTTGCTGTCTTAGTTCATTTTGATTTTGTAAGTTGGCATCAGTATGCCATAGAGTAAAAATGAATGATTCTCTCCTTTCTGCGCAGTAAGAGACAAAAGGGCATGAACACAAATAGATGATTTGACCCAGCATTAAATAAAAAGGCCTTTTGAGGCACTGGCAAAAGCTCAGAGTTTTGA
The DNA here is from genome assembly GCF_951394435.1 of Stenella coeruleoalba. Lineage (NCBI taxonomy): Eukaryota > Metazoa > Chordata > Mammalia > Artiodactyla > Delphinidae > Stenella > Stenella coeruleoalba. Next base: position 58,738,876 of record NC_137155.1, read on the forward strand.
GCTAACTATAAGATGTCCTGAAACCGATTTTTAAGAATGGACTCTAATGTTTGTTAGTCTAACATAGCCATTGGCAGCTTTTTTTGTAAATAAAGTTTTATTAGAACACAGCAATGCTCATTCCTTTACGTATTGTCTACGGCTGCTTTTTTGCTTCCATGTGCAGTACTTGAGACAGATTGTATGGTCCTCAAAGTATTTATTATCTAATCCTTGACAGAAAAAGTTTCCTGACTCCTAGTCTTGCACTTGAAGTAACTTTGAAGAGTGAGTTAATACATGTACAGCACTCAGAACAGTGCCTGGCATTTATCTATGGGAAGTACTGGTCTTTAATTTCTACCACTTCCCAAGCACTTGTGTAAATATTAGCCAAAAAGGGAATTTTAGACCTGTAATGTAGGATGAATTTGATCCCAAGCCATTATAAGGAACATTTTGACCTTCATATTTAACACATGTAAATTGATGAAAGAAGCCAAGGCAGTTACAATAAGAAGTTGTAAAAAAAAAAAAAAAAGTTGTTCTTTCACCTGCTTTCTCACGGCCACTTCCTCCCATCAAGAAATGGTAGCCTGTTAGAAGACGTAGCCCAGTGCTTCATAAGCAGGAAATTGAAGAGATGTGTGGAATCTCTTTATTTGGTAACACCATCTGAACATGCAAACTAAGCTCACTTTCTTTAATTTCAGGAACAGAGCTGGTGTTACCTTCCTATTAAAAGTCTATATGTTACTGAATTCTGATTAATGATTTGCCTGCTGAAGCATCTGGGGGAAAGATTGCCATGTCTATAACTTACTATGAAATACAGCCCCCCACAAATTTGGATTATTGGATGGATAGAGGGATGAAGAGATATGCCATAGAGCAAGTATATATAGTACATGACAGAATCTAGGTGGTGCATATATGGGTGTTTGCTGTAAAAGTCTTTCAATATTTCTGCCTGTGTGAAGATTTTCATAATAAACTGTCAAGAAGAAAAACAAAGAACGTTTGTGCAAGATGAGCAATGGCAGGGCATGCTCCGGCCCAGGCAACAAAAATGAAAGATAGGAGGGTGTCTCAGTGTCAGAGCTGCTGCAAACACCATAAGCTCAAGAATTTTTAATGTGGAATAATTTGTCAGAAAAAGAATCTGAAAGCAAGGACAAACATTAATAAGGCACTTTTACTCTTATTTATTACCATGTTGGGAATTGTTTGGGGGAAATGCCTGTTTCAGAAATGCTAAATTAAGTAATTTTTTTAAATAATAGAGAACAGGCTTCTGGATTTTATGGCATCATCACCATGTAGCAAAATGAATACGGGACCTGAAATCAACTAGGTTTCAACCCTGAATCTTCTGCTAACCATGGGTAGGACTGGGAGAAAATTAATTTATCTCTCCGAACTGCAGCTTTCTCATCTATGAAAAGGAGGCAAAGATACATAGTCCACCCTCCTGGTAGAAGAATAAATATAAAAGCATTCTGAAAGCCATGAAGGTGTCACCAGACAGTGAGTTCTCAATGGGGGCAGTATTATGCCCAAGGGGTGGCGATTGGTTCTTCAGGGCGCTCATAAAAAATTTGACTATTTCAGTGTATAAAGCACAGATATACATATAGAACATAAACAGGTATACAATCTATCTGTAGTATTGAAATTTCACTGGGAAGAGATGATTAGGGAAGAAGAACAAGGAAGGTTATAATGCAAACAATACTGAGAACATTTTGCTGGATAATCTTTAATTCCTACCGTCTCCTAAGTTCTGTCCCCTTTTTTTATAGGTAGCTTAATCTGATCCATCAGTTCGAGCACCTAAATTTGAATTCTTACATTGAATACTTACATTTGAATCTTATATTTCTAGGAGGAGGGAGAAAAAGTAAAACTTCTGGGGAGAAGAATGAGAATGATGGACATTGTCTTTTCCAAAGCACATGTAGTACCACTTAACCCAAATACCATTAAGCTTTGAAGGAAGGAATTTGCTAACAAGAATGAGGAATTAAATGAGTGTACTCACCCAGTCTTTTTCCTGCTAGAAATTTAACAGTAGCATTAATTTTCCCTTGATTTGCTTCGATTCTATTGGGTACTTCAAGCTCTTTGAGCCTAAGAGGTACGTGGAGAATTTAAAGAGAGTTCCAAGGAGAATAATGAAGATGAATTAAGGTTTGGAAAATAGGATCTATTGGAAAAGATTAAAAGAACAAGGATTATTTAGTGTGAGGAAGAACCGGCCATCAGGTAGCACAGAGATGGCTTCTAATAATGGAAACCTCCTATGGAGAATATGCTCAGGTTCTTATCTGTACTGAAAACCAAAGGAAGGGAAAAAGTGTATTTTGAAGCAAGAGAGATGTGAGATTAGATATTAAGATAAAATAACTGTCCATGATTAAATCCTAGACCTTGACTCTCCTTTATGGGATTTTTTCAAAATAAGGTGCCTGTCTGTAGGATGTATCAGGAGGAGGGACAAGTGAACCCATCACCTTTGCTTCTCCTGCCCTGGTCAGAGGCCGACCAGCCAACCTGGCCAATGTGGCCTCCATGGGCTCTGGCTTGATGGGAAGAAAGTCATTTTTCCTGGAGCTGTGGCTTCAGGATGCCAGAGCATGAGTACCAAGCCCTAGCCAAGAGATCACAGCCAGAGCAATACGCCCAGCTGGGTTGTCCATACAAGCAGTGCCAGAGGTGGGTGTTGGGTGTCAACACACGGAGCCAAGGAATCGGTGTCAGAGAAGACGTAGCAAGGAAGAGTGGGTCAAAGTGAGCTGCTGGGAAGATGCTGTGGACCAGCTGCCGAGGAGAGTAATGCCCGTGGCTAGGCTTTTAAGTGCTGTTGGAAGGCTACTGTGAGAGTGGATCAAAATCCATGTAGAAGTCTTAGGAAGTTGTTCATTCTTTCCATGTTTGGAAACTACTGCCCAAAATCATGGTTTCCACTCCTGCATATGTGTCAGAATCCCCTGTGGAGCTTTGTAAACCTCACAGCCACCCTGGCTCCAGCCTTAGAGATTGGGATTTAATGGGAATATCACTTAGCATTCTTCTGTGAGCAACGGAAACCAAATCTGGCTAAATTTAGGGGTGGGGGGAAGATTGGGAAGAGCGGGTAGTGAGGAGAGTGGTTGGAAAGATATGAAGAAATTTTCTGAACAGAAAAAAAAAAAAGGCTGAACAAGGGGCTTTGGGAAGGATCTGTGAATCAGGACATCTCCAGGGATCCAGGAAATACGATGGCTGCACCTCTGAGCAGTAGAGTGTGTGGTTAGGGGCCCAGGCTCTGGGATATTATGGCCTGCTTTTATACCCTGTTTCTCTGTGCTTCAGTTTGCCCTTTGGAAATGGGTGTGATAGATTTTTACCTATGTGCTAGTCATGAGGACTGAATGCGTCAACATACGGCAAGAAAGTGCTTAGCACAATTCTTGGCACACAGTGAGTTCTTAATGACTATTAGCAATTATTTTTCTTGTTGCTGTTAGGCTCTGCTATGCATGTGAATCAGCTGTAACCATTTCTCTTAATGGCTTTTCCTCAACTTGCAAATTCCAGGGTCAGAGCATCTGAGCAGCTTATATTGGTTCACATGTTCACCCCTTGGCCCCAGAATGTGCAGGAATTTGATTAGCAGAATCACTGACTACCAGTCATGGTTGTTCACTGTGGGCGTCATCCTTCACTCTTTGGAGATTCAGAAAACTGGGAGGGGAGCAAGTTTTGTCCTATGGTGTAGAAGCATAAAGGACCAAGGTGTGAGCCAGCAGTACTGCCTATCTTGCCATGCACGCCCCTTCTGAAATTTCAATGAGCCCAGGAAGGGAATGTAGGGCCATTAGCAGAGCGGTCTTTCAAATAATGTATTACTTCCGTTGAAGCTGAGCTCTGTATAACATATGCTGTTGGTTGCTAGGACAACAGAGGTGAAAAGACAGGAGCCCTTTCCGTAAGGAGCTCTCATCCTGAGGTTGTAAAGGCCAACAGTCCCAATCCTAATAAGATCATGGCCCTAACTGAGGCCTTTATAAAGTTCATAGAGAGGCTAGGAAACCATACCTAAACTCGTGTGAGTTGGCCAGGAAAGATTTTCCTACCATAGTAGCATCTTGCCTCTTAGTTTTAAGATCAGTGAGATTTTGCCAGGTTAGGGGGGATAGACAGGTTAGAGAGCAAGTATTAGAATTCCAGGCAGAGGAAATATCACAACCAAAGAATGGCCAAAGTCTATGAACAACCAAGGTGTGAAACTACAAGGCATTCTGTATTAAGAACTGAAAGAATTGGGGAACGAGGATGTGGTGGAGCAGGAGTGTGTGTGCTAAGGACTGTCGACTGAAAAAAACGCACAACCTAAAAGTTGAGAATTATGTTTTATTTGGCAGACAAACTGAGGACTTAAGCCTGGGAGACAGCCTCTCAGACGGCTCTGAGGGACTGCTCTGAAGAAGTAAGGGAGGAGCTGGATATATATAGGAGTTTTTGCCAAAAAAAAAAAAAAAAAAGCAGGTAGTTGGAACATCAAAAGATTACTGATTAAAGAAAGGAAGATTCTGTATACTATTCATTTATTCATTCAATAAATATTTATTGAGCACCTACTATATACCAGCTCTGTTCTAGACTCTGGAGATACAGCAGTAAGCAAAACACAAAAATCTCTACCCTTGTGTAGTTTCTATTTGAATGGCAGAGACTGGCAAAAAGCCCACAATTAAAATACATAGTTGGCAAAAAGCCCACAATTAAAATATATAGTATCTCAGATGATGATAAATGTAGTGGAAAAAAATAAACCAGAGAAGAGATATGGGGTCTGCCAAAGAAAGGAGGCGCCACTTTTAAGTAGAATAGTCTGGGAAGGCCCCACTAAGTTGTGTGGTTTTGACCACATGGCAGTGAAGAATTTGGAGCAGAGAGTAACACAATGAGATCTGCATTTTCTGCCCTCAGTGCGAAAGATAAATTGGAAGATGATTAAAGTGCAGACAGGGAGACCTGTAAAAAGACAATTTCAGTAGTCCAGGTGACTATGCAGTGCAGTGAACATGAGGAAAAAGAGAGAGCACTTCAAGAGCAATTAAGAAATTACATACAATGGGCAGGACTTAATGACAGTGGGGTTGGGAAAGAGGAAGGAATCTGGGATGACAATTTCTGGCTTGGGCACTGGGTGGCTGATGCCCTGAGTAGTACCACTCACTGGGATGGGGAGAAAAGGAGGTTGGCCATCAGATGTGGTGAACAGATACCAGTAAGTTCCCTACATACGAACGAGTTCCGTAATGAGGGCACATTCGTAAGTCCAATTTGTTCGTAAGTCCAACAAAGTTAGCCTAGGTACCCAAATAACACACTCGGCTATATATACTGTACTGTAATAGGTTTATAATACTTTTCACACAAATAAAACATAAAAAACAAGCAAACAAAAAAGAAAACATTTTTAAGCTTACAGTACAGTACCTTGAAAAGTACAGTAGTGCAGTATAACAGCTGGCACACAGGGGCTGGCATCGAGTGAACAGGCAAGACGAGTTACTGACTGGAGGAGGGAGAGGAGGTGGGAGATGGTAGAGATGAAGGATCGTCAGCAACAGGAGACGGAGGGCAAGCTGCAGTTTCACTCACGCCTGACGTGGATGGCACAGGTTCTGGCTCCTTGCTGGAACCAGATGCACGTTCGCATTTTTGAGAGTTCGCAACTTGAAGGTTCGTATGTAAGGGACTTACTGTATTCCTGTAACAGTCAGCCCACCCAGGTGTCCAGAATGGGAGGGTTGAGGGGTTTAACAGCTGAAGATCAACCCACCTTTTACAGCAGAGTCGGTGTTTTCTGTGAGTGCACCATCTCTTTTGTTCCCTGGACAATTTCCCTTCCTCTTGGTGTAGGAGAAGGTTATGGGCTCTGGTGTCAGTCGGATGTCGGTTTGGATTCATCTCCATGCCGCTGTGTGATCTTCAGGTGATGTAGTCACAGGGCCCTCCCTCTTCTCCTCTGTGGACTAGGAATGCCAGTCTCTACATAACTCACCTGTTGGGAGAACTGAAGCACACACACTGAAGGCACCTGTGAGGTGTTGCCTCCTCCTCCGCTCCTCCTGGGCTGTGCCCTCGGTGGGGTTCTGGGTCAGGGTCAGTAGGTCTGAACCTGGAGAAACCCAGAACCAGGAGCAAAGGGCTGAATGTGCAAGGCATGGGTATTTGTATGAGTGTGTGTCTGGGTGTAGTTACCCTTCCAGTACTTTTCAAATCCAAATATAAGGAATTTGGGCAATTCACCTTCCTCTTTTATGCTGCTTGTTTTGTAAAGGTGCTTATATAACTAAACCTGGGAAATCAGGGCATCACTGAGGTACTAGACAGCCATTCAATGCTTCACCCCCACCCCACCCCACCCCACCCCCGAGTGCGCTCTCTAACACTGGGAGTGTGAGTGGTGGAAGTTTTGTTTCCAGCCCAGGGATCAAGGCATAGTTTCAAAGCAACATGCTGTGGTGTGGGGTCCCATGGCATAAGGGATTTATTTATTTATTTATTTATTTAAAAAAAAAAAAAAAGATCTTTATTAGAGTATAATTGCTTCACAATACTGTTAGTTTCTGTTGCACAACAAAGTGAATCAGTCATATGCATACATATATCCCCATATCTCCTCCCTCTTGCATCTCCCTCCCACCCTCCCTATCCCACCCCTCTAGGTGGTCACAAAGCACCGAGCTGATCTCCCTGTGCTATGCTGCTGCTTCCCACTAGCTAACTGTTTTACATTCGGTAGTGTGTATATATCGATTAGTTCACATGTATGCATATCGTGGTTGATATTCTTGAATAATATCTTAAATTTTTTTCTTTAGTGTTTTTCATATTTTAGATTGTTTATAATTTTTCCAAGGGGGGAGAGAGGTTGGTTCCCTTATTAATCTGATTGAGCTGTTAGTCTATTCAGTTTTGTATTTATCTGAGCTATTTCCCTGAGTAGTTGGAGGTATTTCTGTCTTTTCTTGAAAGGTGCTCTTATAAATTATCAGTATTATCAAAAACAAGTATTACCTCTTACCTTCCTTTTACTCCATTTTATTTTATGTTTTTAAAGTATTTGTTGCTTATTTGCATTTTAGTTAAAAGAATGTTTTTTACTGATCTTCCTTGGGAATACTCAAGAGTTCAAAGTTCTTTTAGTCTAAAGTAGGGTTTCTCAACCTCAACATCATAGACATTTTGGGTGTTCTGACCTGTGTATTGTAGGATGTTTACCACCATCCCTGGACTCCTACCCGCTGGATGTCAGTGGCACCCTCCCCCTAGTCATGACCATCAAAACTGTCTCCAGACATGGCCAAATATCTCCTGGGGAATGAAAAACACCTCCCCTCCCAGTTGAAAACCACTGGTCTATGAAAAGTCTTTTTAATTGTTCTAATATTGTCACTGATTTTTAAATCATAATTCCTGGAGAAATATGAGAAAAAAAGGAGAAGAAGGCAGAAAACAAACCAAATGAATGGAAACTGCTTTGGTCCTGAGCACGCAACCTGATATTGTGCGCATCTGCATGTTAGCAGAATGTTTATAGTAGGTTACTAAGGCACCCGACTTGTGGGTACTTACATAACTTAGGAAAACCATTGGTAATCTTTTAAGGAGGTTTATTACAGAAAGACTGGTCAGTAGATTTTTTATAATACACTCTAATCAAGACAGGAAGGAATGCACCTCATCAGCACGCCCTCAGAATCCTGGAAGGGTTAAAGTGATGCCATGAGGAAAACTAAAGAAAAGAAACCGGAGATTACACGTTTGCTCAATTTTCATTCTATACTATGCAATCTGACCACAAGAATGTAAATTTCAGTACTTGCATTTTCTTTCTCTCCCTTTCAACAGAGGTCTTTGATTTCTAATTAGAAGGGAATAATCCATATTTATTTTTTTCTGGATGAAATTGCCCCAGTATCACCAATACAAATCCCCCCATCAAAAGCCTTTTCTCCTACACTTGATCTGTATCTCAGAGAATCCAGCAGTCTAGCTGCCCTGTGTAGGAGGTTGCTAAATTGGGTTTTTAAATTATTTCTATTAGGCAAAAACTTAACACATACCAGCTGCTGAGGGATTATAAAAGCTTAGTTTTTTTCAATAATTGGAAACCTTGTTTACAGGGGACTCACAATATTCTTTAAATGCTTTTGTGTTGAATATAAAAGAACTTGTGTTTATCTAGGCAATGATAATCTGACTATAAAGCAAACTCATTTAAGGCTTATGCTTCCTGTCTCTCACTATGCAGCTGTCACCCTACTGTTCTTTCAAGCTTTGCAAAACGCTGAGAATTTTTCCTTAAAATTAGAAGAATAAATTGAAAAACAAACCAGGTAGTTTGGAATACATTTAATTCTAAATCACAGGGAAATCGTTGAGAGACCCAGAATATCACAACATCTAGGCAAATTTATTCCAAGTTCTCGTTTGTTAACTCATTGACAGAAGTCCAAGGAGATTTTAAGGTGTTCAGTCCTGGCAAAGAAAAATCAAGGACAATTCAGATAATTCAGACTGAAACCAGTCCGTAGAATTTTGCTAGCCAATGAAGCCATCAGCATTGATTGGCATCTGCTCTGGAGAAGCTGGGAAGCACAGTATTGTAGTTAAAGGTATGTGTGCTGAGTCCAAAGGCACTTACTAGATCTATGACCTCAAGCTAGTTATTTGAGGGCTTTGTGTAAAATAATCGCACTCGCTTCCCTCATAGGTTTGTTGGGAGGCTTAAATGAGATCAACACGTGAAAACCTAAGGACGGTTCCTGGCACAGAATAGCCACTCAGTAAATGTTAGCCTATTACCACAACTTTTTTTCCAAGCCCTACCGCTTTTTACATGCATTATCTCACCTAATCTTTGAAAGAGCCTTATTAAAATAGTACATCTTTATAACTCCAGTTTTATTGAAAGTCGAGGGAAATGAGATGCAAAGAAGTTTAATAACCTATTCAGGGTCACACAGCAATTGAATTGACAGCGGGGCTCTTCGTTCATGATCTTTGTCTCATTCTGCAAACATTTAATGAGTACAGGCACCCTTTGCTCTCAGAACAATCACTCTCCGAATATTTGCTGTAACAACTTACAGAAGGTTTTAGCCAATATCATTCTCCCAGTTAAAAACCTGCTGCCACAAGTTCTCCTATGTGTGACGGCTTCTCAAACCTTAATGTGTATGTGACTCCCCTTCGAAATGCACATTCTGCATTTCTCACAAGCTCCAAGGTGATGCCCATGCTGTCGGTCCCCAGATCACACATTGAGTAGCAGGAAAGCTAGGTGATGCAAGAGGGGCTCCTCTCATACCTCAGAGTCCTCCTGTTCTACCTCCTGTTTAAACATATTGCACATTATACCCATAACTCCCCCCACTTTCCCCTGAGGGTTTAGCTCCTCAGTATTTGTTTGGGCCAGGTACCTGGGGGCACTACCAATTCAGGCCTGATTTAGATAGTATCTTTCAAATCTTTGGCAATATTATTTCATTGTGTTTTTTATTATAGAACATTCTCAGTGTAGAAGGATAATGAAATTCCTATTCTGTTCAGCTGCAGACTGTACATAAACATACCTATTAATCACATCATGAAGTGTTAAACAATTACATAATTGGCATTTAAATATTTTATATTATGCAGAAATTCTTATCAGGTTGTTATATAATTATTTAAAAGAATTTGAATAATATCTAAGACATTGATGTTTTGGGATGCTCTAAGAACGAATTATTATTTTTTTCCATTTAAAATAATGGAATATAGGCTCTTGCTGTTTGAAACTCTGCTGCCCAACACATTTTTAGGAATGGATTTGATTCAGATAACAAGAGGTACCTGCATTCACCCTGTGCCTGACATCAGGTGAAATCCTAGGAATACAATGATAATGAAGACAAAAATGGCTGCTTCAAAACACTCACAGAATAGTTAGAGAAGAGCCAGCCCAATAAAGATTTAAAATATGGTGAGATGTCAAGTTTTTCAGCAGAGATCAGTAAAAGGAGCTTTAAGAGCACAGAAAATAATGGGCCTACCTTCTCCTCCTCTACACAGGAGGGTCTCTCTGGGCACCAGTAATCGCTAATATTCATTGAATATCTCTGTACTCCAGGAACTGTTGCAACCATGTTGCATGTATTTACTCAGTTATTACAACTCAGTGAAGCAGGTATTTTTGTTATCATCCCCATTTTAAAGATGAGGAAACTGAGTAACAGAGAGATTAGTAACCTGCTTATGGACACACTGATCTGGCCTCAAAGACAGGCAGTCTGAGTGTAGAGCCCACCCTTTCAACCATCTTGTGATCCACCTTTATTTTATTAAAAGAAAGTTCAGGATCTTAAAATAAGAACATACAAAAACCAATGGACTGTTGAGCGGGGGGTGGGTGCATTGTATGGACAGGGCTAGACAGGACTAGAACCATCTTCAGTAGTCACAGTACTGGCAATAATTATATATGAGGTGTGACTATAAAGTCATGAAATAGTTTAACATATATTACATGAGAGTCGTGGTCCCTTTCCAGTCAGTCATCCTGGGAAGCTGTGCTTTTATTCCACCAATTTCCCATTGCCTAGAGTGTGCTGGGAATGCTCTTCTAAAGAACCTTCAGAATAAGTCACGGTGCAAATCTTAGTATCTTAGGATCATGCCTCATTTTTGTCTCAGATGTGTTTCCAGGTCGGATCACTCACCCTATTTACTGAATTTGGCTGTGAATAACTTATACGTGTTTGCCACAATAACATCCACTCTCAAATCCATTCTCAAAAAATAAATGTATGTTTCTTACCAGATGATTCTGAAACTTTAGTGTATGCTTAAATATCATCCAGGGGAACTTGATTAAATAACACATTAAAGCCCCACCCTAAGTAATTCTGATTCAGTTTGTCTGAGGAAAGGATCAGGATCCTGCAGTCTTTAACGAGCACCCTGAAGACCACACTTTGAGAAATGCAGCTCTGAGTATATCCAAGAAAAAGGGTAGTGATTCTTAAGGCAGTTCCAAAAGAGGAATTCCAAAAGTGTTCTCATCAACAGTGACATCAGTGTCATGTATCACCTACCTTGAAGGACTATTCTCCTGTACATGATGCTTACTTAGAATATGATGTTCAGTTATATTTATAAAAAGAATCAGCCACCATTCTTCAGTCACACCACACACACCAAATTCACCTGTATCTTGGGCAGGATGCATTTCAGGTGTTTGTTTGCTCACCGATCTACTTGGTATCCTCCTTTTTCAAAAAGAGGTGTTCCTTTCAGAACCAGGTAGATCATGAAAGGATCCAGTATTGGAAGATCCAGCAATATGTATACGAATTATTACTTTTTTGTCCTGAAAAGGGTGGGCTTCTTTCACTTCTTGGAGCTGGATCACTAAACCCCAAGAGCAGGCATTGCAGATCCGATTTCTGTTAGTCATATCCTCAAAGACCAGTTCCACCAAGGTGATGGGTTATCCTAGGATAATCACAGTGGTAGGGAAGTTCCAGAACCAACTTTCCTTCATGTTGGGATATGTTACATCTTTGTCCCTTCCTGAATCCACGTGCATACCTAAATTAGCCCTCCATTTTTTGTCAAGTTGCCTGATTTTAACAAGCATAATTCTCAATGAAAATGCAAGAACTTCTGAGCTGCCTTACTTTTTATTTATCAGTTGTCCTCTGTCTCATTCACTGAAGAGAATCTCATACACCTGGAAATTGAAATTCAATGCTACGGCTTCTTTAATAAAACAAATCTGCATTTCACAGGTGGGACCTAACTCCATCAGTGTCTGATGCGGGGCAGCACCTGGAGAGAGTCAGGCTCCTTTAAGGCATTACTGCATCACAGGGTAGAGGTTCTAGTTTCTCTAGTCAGGTTCCTTGTCCCTTGGAGCCCTGACATCAGCCGACTGTATTTTGTCTGGATTCGAGGATCCAGAATTATCTGCCTTAAAAAAATGTGCACATTCTATGATTTTTCTGGGGTCATTTAACTTATATTAAGCTCTTGACTGGTTAAAAGCTTAGTGAATGGTGGAGAGAAGGACTACGTTTACATTCCTGTGAGCAAAAGTTTAGGAAAGGAAGAGGTGATAGTTGTATTTTTTTTTTTTAATCTCAGCCATTCTCTCTCTCTTTAACATTAACGAGGGAGCTATGTTTTCTTTAAGAGCAACAGAGACAACAGATGGATGACAGGTTGAATCAGATCACTATCAAAACAGCCTGGACAGTGGGAGCAGTGATCAGATGACTGCCCACATCCTCTGTCTTCGCTCTCTCTTACTTCCACGTTTCCTCTCTCCCTATGTAGGGTTGCCAGATTTAGAAAAAATGAAATAAAAACAGGATGCCTAGTTAAATTTGAATTTCAGCTAAATAAAGAATAATATTCTAGTATACGTTTTGCGCAATATTGGGGACCTGTTGTATGGCCCTATTCCACGGGTAGTCTCTCCCACACAGTTCAGTGCTCTTGTTTTATTTTCTTGCAGTTTTCATATGCAGATTTGTTCTTCAATTGGATCAAAGGGTCCTGCAGGCGGGATCTTATTTGGTATTCCTCAAGGCACCCGAGATATTGACTTCCCTATTTAGCGGCCTATGTTAGATTTTTCAAGTGTTTCCTCTTACTGCAAGTACGGAACACCCCTGAGCTCCTTATAGCTTTCCTCTCACACCTGTGAGGTCATCACTTCACGAACAATGACAGGGCTGAGCACAGAGCTCCAAACATAAGTGTACCATATATTTTTATGAGTGATGGATGAATTGAAAGCAATTTGTTGTCTTCTTAAGAGTCAATTAAATTAACTACTTACCTGCACGCCAGGAGTTCATAGTAAGCTCCATCTACCATGCTGTCCATCTGGGAAATTAGATTAATTACCCTTCTCTTATTATCGTCTACCACCCTTTTGTTTTTTTATTAATCTCAAGGAAATATTTTCCTTTCCAACTGGTAGAGTCAATAGTCAATGGAATAAGGGTTGTGAGGGAAAGGGGTCAGACTACATGGATAACCCCAAATTATAATTAAAACTGTAGTCATTTCTTTTTTACGCAAAGACAGGTTAACAGTGTTCTGAGGCCCAACTGGGTCGTTAGGCTTGATTATTCAGCAGCTGCTGAGGAGGGATGATTCCCCCTTACCGACTAACCGTATTTTAAATTTCTCTAAATTACCTGAGTCCTTTGGAGGCAAATAAAACTTGTCTTTCACATGCTAAAAAAAAAAAAAAATTACCCTTCTCTTTTGGAAAGATAAGAGGATGGAGGAAAGGGAATGGGGTCGGTAGCGACACCTAGATTTGCAAATCTGTGTCATGGCTCAGCCAAAAAGATGGAAATAAAATTGTCCTGATAAATGGGGAGTCATTTCAAAATGTGGAACATTGACTCTCAAAGAAAGGACAGATATCTCGCGTATTATATATTACCTACTTCCATCAGCTTTTCTAAAATTCTAAATTTCTTCTACGGCATGTTGGTGTGGCAGCCACATTACCTACAGTATCCTGAGAGGAAGAAAGAACTGTGAAAGCCAGTCGAACAGTGTAAATGACAAAATGTTCAACTCCCATTCAAAAGCTTTCCAGCATGTAGAGTAATCAGATAACAAGGTGCCTTTTTACACACTGTGTGCTTCGATTAATCATATCATTTAGATCTTCCTTCATAAATGACACACAACAGGCTTCAAACCTAAACGAGTGATGAATGCCCTCTCTTGGTTCAGTGCTTTTCAGGTGTAAAACGCACAGAAGAGTGAACACGTATTTAGAAGTATCTAGAGGATTAGTTTTATGCCAGCTAGGCTTGTCCAAGGCAGGCTTGTCAAGGTGGTCCACAGAGAGCCGGCTCCCCCTTCTGAACCTTTTCCTCTAGTCCATACCTCCCTACTGCCCACTCGGGTCCCCTGCATCCATTGGAGAGTAAAGATAGGCCGGGAAACTGCCTTCAAATCCCACCACGGTGCCCTGCTGAGAAAACTGCCCATGTGACTGTAGACAGAAATGACTGTAAATGAAGTAGCTGCCCAGCTCATATTCTACCCTAGTAAACAAAAGTGATCTTGCTGTTATAACCATCAGTGAAATCCATAACTTCATGTAGCTCTACATGTTCTCAGTGTCCCTGGAATCAGACTAGAAGAATAAAAGCTGAAAATGAGAATTCATGTTAATTTCTTACCAACTCCACCACCTTGAATGTAAGAAAACAAAGTTCATATGAAAGTAGATTATCACATATATGTGGCAGAAATCCAATGGGATAACCCCAAGGCTCAAGATGTGATTGAAAAATCTTTTCTGGAATGTTTATGCTTTTCAGTCAACTCATAAATCTTATCCTCCAAAGCTTGTACCTCTGTTGTCAAGTGAATTTTAGCCCATTGACCATTTGATGAAAAAAATAAGAATGTTAGGATATTGATTTTATTGGGAAAGAGACCAAATTAAACTTATTTTTTAATCCGGGTGCACTCCCCATTTTTATTATAAATACATAATGAAACAATTAGGTGAAGATCGAAATAAACGTTTGTGTTTTATTCATGCTAAAAGTATTTGTTCTATCCTTCAGGATGAAGCCTTGTAATACTTTTATAAATTCCTTAATATTAAAATAAGCCTCACTGTGTTTCCTTCAAAAACTTTTTTATTGGCTGATTGAGTTTGGGTGGGGAGTGAGCCTAATGATGAGAGAAATATGGCAGTTCTAGGTCATTTTTACTCAAGAGAGTGGAATGTGTTGCTTAACTCCAGAGTGTCTTAGATCTCTGATTTGGGGAATAAAAACTGGAATAAAATTATTCCCAGGACTCTAGCTCTGTTTATTTGAATAGTATTTTTATCTATCTGGTTTGAATTCAAATGCATTACTAACACTTCTCTTCTTTTCCATATAGGTGGGAAACAGACCAAAATATTATGGAAGAGAGTATGTATTATGCTATTCATTGTTTTAATAATGTAATAAGTAGTCACTTCCATGTCATTTAAATATTAAAATTTTTCCAATATGTAGTCTTCATCAAATGTCCATTGTGCAAGAGTTTAATAATAAGGATAAATGCAATCAGACCCCTTTGTACTGAATTTTCTTATAATATTCAGGTGCTTGGCTTCATGAATGTGGGAGGGAGACTATCTCCTGCTCCATTCAGTTCTCTTCACAAAAGCAGCCACTGAGTGCCCGGCAAGTATTTGAAACATAAGACGTAAGGCGGCATTTTTTCATAACTGTGGCTCTCTTAGTATTTCATTTCACTTTTACTTCAATACTATATAAACAGCTAGGGTGTCGAAGAATGTGAACTGAGGCTGAATTCCTTACTTTCATCTACCTCAGTAAACACAACACTCAGGAAAGTCGTCCCATTTCCTTGGTCTCCTAAAACCAAAATGATGATTTCTCTTGACATGGATCTATTAGCCAAATTGCCTTAATACCATAATTATGATTTCCCCCATTTTCCTCTATTTTTTTTAAGATTTTTTTTTTTTAATGTGGACCATTTTTAGTCTTTATTGAATTTGTTACAATATGGCTTCTGTTTTATGTTTTGGCTTTTTGGCCACAAGGCATGTGGGATCTTAGCTCCCCGACCAGGGATCAAACCCGCACCCCCTGCATTGGAAGGCGAAGTCTTAACCACTGGACCGCCAGGGAAGTCCCCCCTATTTTCCTCTTAATTTCATCTCTTGTTTTACTTTCTCAGAAACCTACTGCAAAGCAAATATGCATTACCATAAAAATAGCTGGCAGTCTCGGGCTGTGGCATGGTGCACAGCTCACAGCAGGCAGAACCACCCAGACAGAGCAAAGGGCAGAGGCGGAGCGGGGGAGGATGTCAGTCAGATGCACAATTCGATTTTCTTCCCATGTCCCACCTGGAGGCATTATAAGGTTAAAGTCTCTTTCAGCTCCCAGAGCTCTCCCAGCCAATCCAAAACCTTCTTCCTCTATTCCCTTACCCATCAGAGCCTCACTTCCGTGATGAATGACCCTCTTATTTGTCCCAGTTCAGCAGCCACTTCCTAATTGCCACGGCTGTGTTTCTGAACCTTCCTACTGGGCCTTGGGAAGCTGGGGGCTCTGGAATACCTGCCTGCATCGCTAGCCTCCTCTCTCTTCCACCCCCATGTCCCTAACATCTAACCTGGTTGTAATAGGACTTTTTTTTCTTCAGTATACTGATTTGGATTTTGCTCATAGAGCAAAAGAAAAGAGATTTAAAAATTTAAAAAAGAGAAAATGAAAACCTATTATATACTTCTCAAATAGAACATTTTTGTACATGAATTCCAAAAGAAACTCTATTTATTGTTTCTTTCCCTTTTTTGCATAAAAGTTTCGTTGAATAACCTTCTAGTTTTCATAGTCCAACCTCCCCCCCTCCGCCATCCACATAAACTGTAGAGTGAAACGAGACCAAAGAAACATTTTCTTAACCATAAAAAAGGAATATATCGTATTAGAGGGAAGTTAGCTTAAAAACTTCATATTCTGTGTTTCCCTTTCTTTTTTAAAAACGAAAGGTTTTGTTCCATTCAAAAAGTAAGACATGCTCTATTCAGGAAACATATATGCATATTTTTTTCCTAGAAAGAATCACAAGAAAGTGTGTTCAGTAGATACCATTAGGGAAAGGGAATTTTTATTTCTCTACTGTTTATATTTTTATTTCTTTCGTGCCTTTTAACTTTCAAATTTTGAATTTTCCCACTGTGGGTAGGTATTACTTTTGTTCTTAAAAAGTTAATCAATTAATACCCAATTAATTTGGGAAAATTAGAGCATATAGGAATCTACAAGGTGGAAAACACCATAGCCCCACCGTGAAAGAGAAGCATTGTTAACTTTTTTCCCTTCATCTCTTTCTTCCCAGTCTTTGTGCAAGCTCTGGTTTTTGAAAAGTTGGGATCATAGATATATACATGATGGGTACTTTTAAATCCATGCCTAAAGGGGCTGGTGAGCCACACACTGGGTCTTCAGATGCACAAGATTGTCATTTTCTTCTTTTGAACAATTGAATTTAACTTAGTTCTTGACACCTGACATCTGCTGCTGTCCATCCCTGAAACACGTCCATTCAAGGGAGTTCAAACAAAGCTGCTTTCAGGTTAACTGCCTATTTGGGATATTCCTTTTCCCATTTTTTTTTTTTTTTTTTTTGCCCTTCTCCCCTCAGAGAGTGACCTGGGTCAGGGGTGTCAGGTTTCTGTGCCCTTCGCTGCCTGTGCCTCTTCCTGCTGCGGTCACCCCCTGCCCTGCCCTGTCAGGTTGTGTCCTGGACATCTCAGCCTCAAACCTCTTGTGGCACCAGCTTTTGTCCTTTCTGATGTGGGAAACTTTCCAATGCCCTCTGCCCTTCTATCCTCTCCACGTCCCTCCCACCTCTCCCTCCCTCCCTCCCTCTCTCTCTCTCTCTCTCTCTCTCTCTCTCTCTCTCTCTCTCTCTCTCTCTCCAGCCTTCTCCAGCCCCAGCTCTTGCTGCAAAGGAGGCTTCTCCACCTCCCAGCTTAGACCCACTGAACATGGGTTCTAGCCAAATTTCTCCCAATCTCCCTCCCAAAAGAACTGGGGACACTGGTCTCCTTTTGGAAAGGAGGGTTGCTCTTATGTCACACAGCACATTCATCCTCACCCCGGAAAAGCGATGCTGCAAGACCTCCATACATTGACTCTCAAGATTTAAAACCAAAATTTGAGAAGCCAGAACACCCCTTTTTCCCAAGCTATCACTGCCCTAGGCTTTTGAGAGTTGATCTGAGAACTCAAGGCCAGAGTGTTTGACCTCACTCCCCTAGGACTAAAGCTTCAGCTTGTAAGGTCTAGTTGTAAAGAATAGAAGGGAATTAGAACATAAGTATTGTGATAGGTTTATTTTTTTCCAAAATGTTATCCTGGTACATGTGTCCTCTAAGAATCTTTGCATTCCTGTGGAAAAAACAACAGCACTTCTTGTGTAGCCAGCTTCTCTAATTTATTCCCCCCAATTCCCTAAGATTGGGTCATCCCAGAAAGAGGGTGGTGTTCCCTCTCCCAGGAGCCCGGGACCCCTTGGCCCTGGCCTCACTCCGCCACAACCCAGCTCCCACGTTCCTCTGAAACAGATTGATCAAATCTCTGATAACAGGGGTGAGCCGCTGTCTTTGCTTTAGGGCAGCAGAGAGAGCTGGCTGGTTGTGTGTCCCTAACTCCTGTCCTGTTCTCCTCTCCCCTGGCATCGCTGTCCGCTCTCTAGGTCCCAGACATCCCCTCCAGAGCAAAGCAGTTACTGGCCAAGCTTGCAATCCTACCGAATTTTCTACATGCATGTGTATTACTTTTTAAATTGCGGGGGAAGAAATAAACATTATCTTTAAAAAAGAAAAATAGGTACATTTTCCAAACACATCCCTAAGCGATAGCTCTCAAAATTTAGAGGAATGGAAGGCTATTCATTACTTCTGGCTCTTCTTTCCAGAGAATGAGCCTCTAAAACGAACAGCACCCCATACTGACGTAAGCAGGGTGATAATCAGTACGTGCTCGTTTGCAATCAGGATGATACCTAGTGATGAGCAGAGTGCTGAATTGGTAAATGCTGAATTGGTAAATGCTCTTTTGCTTTCCTTCATGGATAAAAGAGGAGCCACACCTGGCTTTTGGTTACGACTTTAATTTTCAGCTTGTGATCAAAGGCAATAGCAGAAAGCCAGGTGGACTGGGCGTTCTTCCTTTTGCCTTGCCTACTTGCATGCTTATTATGTGTTTGGGTGCATGCTGAGAGCCAGGTCCAAGCCCATCTGGAAGTATACAGTAGTCACACCCCTCTTCATTTAAATGGGGAGCTGTAGGTTCCAGGTGGACCCACCATCTTTTTTAGGCGGCTCTTTGTGGTCCATGTTGGTATGTGATCTGTTCAGAACAAAGATGGTCTTGTCTCTCCTCAGGTTTCATGGGATCATCTCCCGAGAGCAGGCAGATGAGCTTCTTGGAGGCGTGGAGGGCGCCTACATTCTTAGAGAAAGCCAGCGCCAGCCAGGGTGCTACACGTTAGCACTAAGGTGAGCCTGATTTCATCCACTGTTGCAGCTGCTTTACAGGAGACTTGACTTATTTTTTCCCCTTTTTTTTTTTTGCGGTAAAATATACATAACATACAATGTAAATGTACCACTTTAACCATTTTTTAGTGTACAATTCAGCGCCATTAAATATATTCTGTGTCCTGCAACCATCTCCACTATCCATTTCCAGAACTTTTTCATCATCCCAAACGTTCGGTACCCATTAAATCAATTGCTCCCCATTCCCCCCTAATTATTTTTTATTTTCACTTCATTTACAAAGCAGCCAGCAGCATGTCAGAGGCTTATACATTTCCTGTTATCAGTTGATGGGCTCTGAGGCTCTGTTTATGCATACACAGCATTCTTTGAAGAATCATCTGCAAAGCTGGTGCTCTAGGGCTGCTTCCTTCTGAAACATCAAGCCTGCTGATTGAGACACACCTCTGCCTCCCTTCGCCCTCGGCAAAAGTCTTCACCTCACGTTGTGCGTGTGTGCCTGCACGGCCGTGCGCTTTAACCAGAGGATTCTCTCAGAGATCACACTGACCTCACACTGAGCTCCCAGGGGTAGTCATGACGCTCCACGCCAGCGAGCCATCGCAGCACTTTACCACAAAATCACAGTATTAAAAAATCACAATTTCAGTGCTTGTGATTGGTCTGTTTACATTTTCTGTTTTTTCCTGGTTCAGTCTCAGAAGGTTGTGCTTTTCTAAGAATTTGTCCATTTCTTCCAGGTTGTCCATTTTATTGGCATATAGTTGCTTGTAGTAATCTCTCATGATCCTTTGTATTTCTGCGGTGTCAGTTGTTACTTCTTTTTCATTTCTAATTCTATTGATTTGAGTCTTCTCCCTGTTTTTCTTGATGAGCCTAGCTAATGGTTTGTCAATTTTGTTTATCTTCTCAAAGAACCAGCTTTTAGTTTTATTGATCTTTGCTATTGTTTCCTTCATTTCTTTTTCATTTATTTCTGATCTGATCTTTATGATTTCTTTCCTTCTGCTAACATTGGGGTTTTTATGTTCTTTCTCTAATTGCTTTAGGTGTAAGGTTACATTGTTTATTTGAGATGTTTCTTGTTTCTTGAGGTAGGATTGTATCCCTCTTAGAACTGCTTTTGCTGCATCCCATAGGTTTTGGGTCATCGTGTTTTCATTGTCATTTGTTTCTAGGTATTTTTTGATTTCCTCTTTGATTTCTTCAGTGATCTCTTGGTTATTTAGTAATGTATTGTTTAGTCTCCTTGTGTTTGTATTTTTTACAGATTTTTTCCTGTAATTGATATCTAGTCTCATAGTGTTGTGGTCAGAAAAGATACTTGATACGATTTCAATTTTCTTAAATTTACTAAGGCTTGATTTGTGACCCAATATATGATCTATCCTGGAGAATGTTCCATGAGCACTTGAGAAGAAAGTGTATTCTGTTGTTTTCGGATGGAATGTCCTATAAATATCAATTAAGTCCATCTTGTTTAATGTATCATTTAAAGCTTGTGTTTCCTTATTTATTTTCATTTTGGATGTTCTGTCCATTGGTGAAAGTGGGGTGTTAAAGTCCCCTCCTGTGATTGTGTTACTGTCGATTTCCCTTTATGGCTGTTAGCATTTGCATTATGTATTGAGGTGCTCCTACGTTGGGTGCATAAATATTTACAATTGTTATATCTTCTTCTTGGATTGATCCCTTGATCATTATGTAGTGTCCCTCTTTGTCTCTTGTAATAGTCTTTATTTTATTTTATTATAATTATTTTTTTTAAATTTGTTTTATTTATTTTTGGCTGTGTTGGGTCTTCGTTATGTGCAGGCTTTCTCTAGTTGTGGCAAGTGGGGGCTACTCTTCGTTTTGGTGCACGGGCTTCTCATTGCGGTGGCTTCTCTTGTTGCAGAGCACGGGCTCTAGGCCCACAGGCTTCAGTAGTTGTGGCACGCGGGCTCACTACTTGTGGCTCGTGGGCTCTAGAGCACAGACTTAGTAGTTGTGGCACACGGGCTTAGTTGCTCCGAGGCATGTGGGGTCTTCCTGGACCAGGGCTCGAACCCGTGTCCCCTGCATTGGCAAGCGGATTCTTAACCACTGCGCCACCAAGGAAGCCCTAGGCTTTATTTTAAAGTCTATTTTGTCTGATATGAGAATTGCTACTCCAGCTTTCTTTTGATTTCCATTTGCATGGAATATCTTTTTCCGTCCCCTCACTTTCAGTCTGTATGTGTCCCTAGGTCTGAAGTGGGTCTCTTGTAGACAGCATATATATGGGTCTTGTTTTTGTGTCCATTCAGCTAGTCTATGTCTTTTGGTTGGAGCATTTAATCCATTTACATTTAAGGTAGTTATCAATATGTATGTTCCCATTACCATTTTCTTAATTGTTTTGGGTTTGTTATTGTAGGTCTTTTCCTTCTCTTGTGTTTCCTGCCTAGAGAAGTTCCTTTAGCATTTGTAAATTAGAACACTTCCTAACACCATACACAAAAATAAGCTCAAAATGGATTAAAGACCTAAACATAAGGCCAGACACTTTAAAACTGTGAGAAGAAATCATAGGCAGAACACTCTATGACATAAATCACAGCAAGATCCTTCTTGACCCACCTCCTACAGAAATGGAAATAAAAACAAAAATAAACAAATGGGACCTAATGAAACTTAAAAGCTTTTGCACCACAAAGAAAACCATAAACAAGACGAAAAGACAACCCTCAAATGGGAGAAAATATTTGCAAATGAAGCAACTGACAAAGGATTAATCTCCAAAATATACAAGCAGCTCCTGAAGCTCAGTATCAAAAAAACAAAGCAACCCAATCCAAAAATGGACAGAAGACCAAAATAGACATTTCTCCAAAGAAGATATACAGATTGCCAACAAACACATGAAAGGATGTTCAACGTCACTTATCATTAGAGAAATGTAAATCAAAACTACAATGAGGTATCACCTCACACCAGTCAGAATGGCCATCATCAAAAAATCTACAAACAATAAATGCTGGAGAGGGTGTGGAGAAAAGGGAACCCTCTTGCACTGTTGGTGGGAATGTAAATTGATACAGCCACTGTGGAGAACGGTATGAAGCTTCCTTAAAAACCTAAAGCTAGAACTACCATACGACCCAGCAATCCCACTACTGGGCATATACCCTGAGAAAACCATAATTCAAAAAGAGTCATGTACCACAATGTTCATTGCAACACTATTTACAGTAGCCAGGATATGGAAGCAACCTAAGTGTCCACTGACAGATGAGTGGGTAAAGAAGATGTGGCACATATATACAATGGAATATTATTTAGCCATTTAAAGAAACGAAATTGAGTTATTTGTAGTGAGATGAATGGACCTAGAGTCTGTCATACAGAGTGAATTAAGTCAGAAAGAGAAAAACAAATACCGTATGCTAATGCACATATATGGAATCTAAAATATATATATATATATGGTTCTGAAAAACCTAGGGGCAGGACAGGAATAAAGATGCCGACGTAGAGAATGGACTTAGGACACAGGGAGGGGGAAGGGTAAGCTGGGACGAAGTGAGAGAGTGGCATGGACATATATACACCATCAAATGTAAAATAGCTAGTGGGAAGCAACCACATAGCACAGGGAGATCAGCTCGGTGCTTTGTGACCACCTAGGGGGTGGGATAGGGAGGGTGGGAGGGAGACGCAAGAGGGAGGAGATATGGGGATATATGTATATGTATAGCTGATTCACTTTGTTATAAAGCAGAAACTCACACACCATTGTAAAGCAATTATACTCCAATAAAGATGTTAAACAAAAAATAAAAGAAAATAAAAATCACAGCACCCAAAAGGCATTGCATTTACTGCACCTTCCTAACCTGGATCAAATATTTTATGTCCTTTGATCCTCATGGCAATCCTATAAGGTTTGGTGAAGGTTTTCAATTTCAGAATTGGATTGTCTTCCAAAAGTTCATTCGTGAACTCTTTGGAATTGGGAAGCTCTTTCTCCATGGAAGAAATGGTATCAATGAAACACTTCCCAGGGCCTTCCCTGGTGGCAGAGTGGTTGGGAGTCTGCCTGCCAATGCAGGGGACAGCATGCTCTAGAGCCCGCAAGCCACAACTACTGAACCCACGTGCCACAACTACTGAATCCCACGTGCCTAGAGCCCGTGCTCTGCAACGAGAAGCCCGCGCACGCAACTAAGAGTAGCCCCCTCTCGCCTCAACTAGAGAAAGCCCGTGCGCAGCAACGAAGACCCGACGCAGCCATAAGAAAATAAATAAATAAATGTATTAAAAAAAAAGAAAGAAAGAAACACTTCCCAGGTCAGCCCACAAAGGTGTGTTCAACCCACCATCTCGATGCTGTGATTGTGGAATTGTCGATGCTTTCCAGGTTGCTACTGGGGATGGCATATCTTCAGTGATGTCATTATGGGGAAGCACTTCAAGAGTAGCAAGTGCCCTAGAGATGCAAAGTATTTTCCCAGCTTCCCAGCATCCCAGCAGCAGGAGTTGACAGTCCCAGTGGGGAGCCAAGCAGGGGCTGTGAGATATAGGACCAAGGCCAAGAGGGAACAATCAGAACTAAAGGGAGAGCACCCTAATGATTAGGTTACTGGAATGCTGGCTCTGGCGTTCAAGCAGGGAGCTCCACACAGCTCCCCTGTTTCCCTTCTGTTGGACCAACTGGGGTGAGAGGCATGGGGTGCTTTACTGATAGTGGTTAAAGATGTAATAATAAAAGGACATCAGGCCAGTGGTGATAGCTTCCCTTGCAGAGGTAATTGCCTGGTACAGGGGAGGGGGTGGAGGGGCATGGCTAGTTCCCATTAAGAAATTTATGTAAGATATCTGTAAATCAGGCAGTACTCCCTGACTTTTACAAATGAGAATGATTATGACCCAATGGCCTTAGTGATTTCTAGGACCAAATGATGCCATATGACCGGCTAGGGTTAAACCCACCTTTGCCTCTTTCCAAGGATGTAGCCTCAATCAGGTACCCCATCTTTTCAAGGTTCAGTTTCCTCAGCAGTCAAACAGGGATAATAATTGCACCTGTCTCAACGGGTCTCCATGATAACTTAATGGGGAAAATCATGTCCAAGGGCTTAGCCCAGTGCCTGGCATTCAGTACACTCTTGGGAAGTTTTAGCTGCCATTGCCACTCTAACACTACTGTGATTTCTAACACTACTGTGATTTCTCCTTCCTCATGGGCAGGTTTGGAAACCAGACCTTGAACTACAGGCTCTTCTATGATGGAAAACACTTTGTGGGTGAGAAGAGGTTTGAATCGATTCACGATCTGGTCACAGATGGCTTGATAACGCTGTACATAGAAACAAAAGCGTCTGAATACATTTCCAAAATGACAACAAATCCCATCTATGAACACATTGGATATGCCACTTTGCTCAGAGAAAAAGTATCCAGGAGGCTAAGCAGGTCTAAAAACGAATCAAGAAAAGCCAGCGTCACAAATGAAGAACACACAGCGGTTGAAAAGGTAAGCGACACGAGGGACAAAAACAGTCTCTCTTTTTTCTATGCTGAAAAACCGGACGATTAATTCTATATGTGATTTGCCAGTATGTTGTAGGAGACCACCCCACCTCCACCGAAAGAACTTTAGAATTTTCATGCTAAAAGGGACCTTGGACATCTTTCAGTTCAACCCCCTCATTTTACAGATGAGGACAGTGACGTCCAGAAATGTTTGATGATTTGCCCCAACTCATGCGGTCAGAGCCGAGACTTCCACAGATAATTATCTGTGCGTTTATTTGGAGTTTGAAAGGAAGAGACAATCCCCTTAATGTTTTATGATGAAACTAGTCACTTGCTTTTTAATTGCCATTTGAGGTGTTACTGGCTCCATCTCTAGTCCACCCAGCTGGCTAGATACATGGTATTTGCATTTCCTTCTCTCAGGACTGGGTGACCCTGCGTGATCCACAGGTCAGCCGTCTCTTGAAGGTGGTTTTACCTAGATAACGGATTTTACTGACGGAGATGGGAGCATTAGCGGTGATGATGGCTGGCTCTGGGAGGCTTGGATAGACAGGCTATCCTTTGTCCCAAAGGAGGAGTTATTATGCCTCACCAAGGATTAGAAGCTCCTAAGTGGGTGATGTTCAAGGTGGTTGCATCACGGCAGGATGTGGCGAGGAAGATCTGATTTTCCTCTCCAGTAAGCTGCTGTTTATTTGAAAGACACCACCGCAGTTTGCTAGCAGATTTTTTGGATGTGCCTCTTTAGGAACCATCTGCTTTGCCTGGTCCTGTCTGTTTTCCACTGAAAGAAAGTGACAGCCAGCCACGCCAGTCAGCCCCCACTGAGTCTGTGCTGAGCCCAGCTTCTAAGGCGAGCTTGGACTGGGGCAGATGTCAATAAGCAGGGCGAGCACTGCTACTTCTGGTGGTTACTAATCCTTAATTAAACTGGAATGGCCCCCTTCGTCCCCCTGTTGTCCAGTGTTAGCAGAAAGCAAAGGAACCTCAGGTCGACTGATTGGGCTCCGGCTTTGGCGACGGGGATGCACCAGAAAGCACTGAAATGAGGAGAGCAGAGGATGGCAGGCGGTTCTGTTGGCAGACAGGGGAGGATCTTAATTGATTTGCTAATTAAGCTTTAGAGCCTAGGAGAACCTTCCTCAGAATCATGTCAGATGAGCAGCTGGCTCATGAAAAAAATCATTTGCCATTTTCTTTTTATAACTCCAGAGTCTCCAAAGCACCTGTTTATTCTTTTGCAAATAATTGATTTGGGAAGTGGTGGGGTTTCTGGTTGTTTACATTTCAACAAAAGAGAGAGAGAGAACTTGGGTCCCAACTTTCAGAGTTTGTTCCCGTCCAGGCAAAAGCCGTTCCTTACTCTGTTTGCCAAATCTGTTGAAAAGTAATTTAGAATAGAAAATCTGGAAGCTGACCTTCCTAGCCATGACAAATCAGAGGATGAATTGTAAAATAAATCTCTGAAGTGGTGTTTATATTTCTGAATTGGAGAGTGATGCCACCATAAAGGCAATCTGTTACAACTGCAGGCGACACACTAGAACATTTCCAGGGAAAGAGGTGAGTAGGAAGTGACTCTTGTGTAGTTGGGATGAGAGTTTAGATCCTGGGTGTTGGAATTGACATTCACCGATTTCTGCCCTCCGCCACGAGGGAAGTTGGGTCACTGGAAACTGATATTTCTAGATGATAGTCCCATAAGGAAATTTACACGACAAAATATGTCCTTTCTTGTAGATCATTTTGTATTTATTTATTAAGATTAAATTTGGGAGGAAATTAATAATCAGATTAATAATCACTTTGAGTGAGCCACCCAGTATACTTTTACCTTTTTAGGAAAAGGTAAATAAAGAAAATGTTGAAAGAGAAAGTCCAAACTCAGTGAAAGGTTTGATGGACAGGTGTTGGTGGTGCGTGTTTCTTAGATGCTGATGATGCCGTGTTTGGCTTTCCTGGAGGACACTCCGAATACTGGGTCTGGTCATTTGCCAGGGGTCGCTCATTTTGTTACTGGATTTGTGAAGTAACTTGGTACGCCTCCATCTGTTTCTCTCTGACCTGTATTGACAAGTGGAATTACCAAGTCTCAGTCTTGCCAGAAATTCCATTTCCCTTAAGGGCAGGTCAGTGGACTGCTGCCATGGAGACAGTAACTAGAAAAGAGGTGGCAGAAGCTTGAGTGGATTGACTGAGAATGTCCGCGGCACCTGTCTGCTTCGGTAGTGGCACGTCTTGAAGGTTTTAATGAGTGAAATGGGTAGGTTTCCTAATACTTCTCAAATCCATACAGCCCAGCATTTCATTTTCCAGAGTACTTAAACTCCATCCGCCCGTTTATTTTATTGCTCGTTTCCTAATGAATCCAGAGAGACTATGTTACCTGTAAATCTGAGAATATTAACAGTGTAAATTGGCAAAAAGATATTACCTACCCCATCAGATTTGAGCTGTTTCCAGATTTACCTCCTGTCAAGATGGTTAGCAATGAACTTGATTTTAATAACTGCAGATGAGGTGGGGAGAGGGGAGGGTGCAAAAAAAAAATGTTGTGGTTGTTAGCCAATAGGGATCTGATTTCTTTCGGATTGTTTAATTGATTTTTAAAACATTATGATCTATAAGGGCCACCGTTTCATGTATTTAATTAAAATGGTCATGCCCAGTGTCATTTCTTTCTTTTTTTTAATTTATTTATTTTTGGCTGTGTTGGGTCTTCGTTTCTGTGCGAGGGCTTTCTCTAGTTGTGGTAAGCGGGGGCCACTCCTCATCACGGTGTGCGGGCCTCGCACTGTCGCGGCCTCTCTTGTTGCGGAGCACACGCTCCAGACGCGCAGGCTCATTAGTTGTGGCTCAGGGGCCCAGTTGCTCCGCCGCATGTGGGATCTTCCCAGACCAGGGCTCGAACCCATATCCCCTGCATTGGCAGGCAGATTCTCAAACACTGCGCCACCAGGGAAGCCCCCAGTGTCATTTCTTTTATGAAACTTATTTCAGAATTTATTCCGTAGATGGATTGTCTACTGACCTCCAAAACTGGTGCTGTAAGCAATGTAAGAATAACAGGATTTAACATTGGTTCAGACATATGCAGTTCGTAAACAGATTTCACGCATGTGAAATAGCTTCCCATTTTATCCTCAGAACAACTTTGCCAGGTACATAGGGCAGGAATCATTATCCCCACTTTATTGAAAAAGTCACAATAGCAGGATGAGGAATCAGACCCACACTTCCTAACTCCAAGTTCAAAGCTTCTTAAATCTATGGAGCAGCTGGACCTCATTCTGTTCTTATTGCCCTTATTGCCTTAAGCAAACACTCTTGCTTTTGACCATCCTAAGTCAATTGATAGTAAGAATCCCTTAATATTTACGTGATGTGCTTTTGAAAATACACTGCTATCAATAGCTCTAATAACTAAACTGCCTTGTAAACGATACCCAACTGAATCAAATATATGTGACAATATTTTCAATAGCACATTTATTAAGTAAATTTGGCTTGCTGGATTAAATTGCATTTATGCTTTACTGGAGAAAAATCATCTGTATTCTTGATACAATACAAGCACATTTAAGAATATATTATAGTTTACCATTATTCATTTCACTATTTTTTATAATTGCAAACATCAGAAAACAACCTAAATGCCCATCAGTTGGGGATTGGATTGCTTATATGAATTATGGTACACCGATGTACAGGAATATTATGCAACCACAGAAAAGAATGAGGATGCTCTCATATGGACCAGTTTGAAAAGATTACCCAGAGTTATCAAATGCAAAACCAAATATACTATAGTATGGTTTCATTTGTGTAAACAAGAAAAAAAGATTTTACACATTTTTTTCTTGCAAAATCATAGAACATCCCTTGAAGGATGCAAGAGCTAATATCAGGGTTGCCAGTGTGGAGGGGACGGGGGTGCCTAAGATGTAAGGGAGGGAAGGAGACTCCTGCTGCTATTTCATACTCTTTGAATTTTGAATCATGATAAATGCAGGATCCCATTCAGAAAATTAAATAAGAAAGCAAAATTCATCATGTCCTAAATTCACATACGTTAAAGCAAACCCTCCGTAAAACCTCTTCTCTACTCAGTGTATCACACATACACATATACAGTTCCAGCCCTCTGGACCCACACTGTTTTCCCATCCCTTCTCACTGGCCCCCTTCCCCATCCTGATAGCTCTTTTTATTCTTTCATTTCTCCTTTGGATTGTTAGCAAGGAGTCTGTATTTAGAAGCCTTTTGCTGAAGGTTGGGGACTAGAAGATAGTAATTTAGCACAGAACTAAATCAGCAAATAAAGCCTACGGCATGACTGTCCCTGGAAATGCGGTGACTGTTGCTCCCTCCCTGATCTTGGCCCCTGACCACCTATAGACCCCTCAGCAGTGCTCCCCTGGGGTTTTGTCCAGCCCTCCCCCCATTTTTCATGCCCTTCCACCCCACCCCACTCTCCTTTCTCAAGCCGCCCCAGGCCAGCTCCCAGATTCCTCTTGCTTTCCTACAGCAGCGAGGAAACCTTTTTCGTTTCTGCTCGTCTTGCTGTGAAACCAAGAGAGAGACCTTTTCTGGAGTGAAGGGCTCTGTCCTCCTGTATAGATGAGTGTTTCAGAGAGGAATGATCTCCAACCTCCACCCCACCATTTATTTTCTTTTAGAAATAATTATTTTCTTTACGTCCAGGGTGAACCTTTCGTCTTTTATTTCACTGTTTCCACCATAGGGATCAGCTGGCCTGCAAGATATCTTTGCCTAATACCATATTACATTTTTCTCCATACTCCTGGAGCAACAGGAAGTGCCCCCCCACGCCTCCCCAGGGCACAAATCTCCAGGCCTCACTTACTGAGAAGCCTCAACAGTGGATTCAGCTCATCCTGAGTGGTTCTCCCCACCAGTCCCATGATGGCCCCCAATGGCTGGTGCCCCTTGGTGACTTTTCACTCATCAGAGTGTTGCTCTTGCTGTTGTTTTCATCTTGGAAACCATCTGATTGGCTTTGTCTACAGGACAGAGTTCAGATTCCTCAGCAGGACATTTGCAGCCCATCTAAGCCCAGGCTCCCCTGGATGCAGAGCCTGAGGCAAGGGCTGGGTGCGTTGGTAATTTGGGATGGCAGCCAGGGAGCAGGAGGGAGAGTGAAACAGACAAGGAGAGAAGCCAGTGGAAATGCAGATTATGGAGTTGGGCACCTTCCAAGGAGCCATGTAGAACTGCTCCTGGGAGGAACTGAAAGGGGGGTGGTATTTGCCCACCACCCCCTGACCTCTGTTGGCTGAGGGGTGCTTGTGAGCTGTTAAGTCCCTTAAACACCAGGCTGTGCCTGCAGAGAACCAGGTGGGTGCCCAAGGGCAGGGAGTGAGAGATCATGGTGAGGACACATGCTGTCGGACTGCCGGAAGGTGAGAGCCACAGCGATGCCCGGGGTCGATGGTGGGCCAGACGATGCCCACTGCAGTCCAGCCCCGCCTTTCCCAGACTGTCTCCAGAGGCTGGCCTCCCTCGCCTTCCTGTGGTCTACAGATGTTCCTGTGCCCCTCGCCTCCCCTCCCTCTGTGCCCTGTCTGACATGCCTTCCCTCTCCTGTTATCTTCAGCTTTCTGTTCACCCTTTAGAGACAAGCACAGCCTCCCTAATAAAACCTGCTGGGACCCACTGGGACCCACCCTCCCTCACCGACTCTAAAGGATTGATCTCATCTCACCACTATCTCACCACTTTCACAACAAAAAACTTTTTATTGAAGTATAGTTGATTTACAATGTTGTGTTAGCTTCAGGTGTACTGCAAAGTGATTCAAATATATATATTCTTTTTCAGATTCTTTTCCATTATAGGTTATTACAAGGTACTGACTATAGTTCCCTGTGCCATATAGTAGTTCCTTGTTTTTCCATTTTATATATAATAGTGTGTCTGTTAATCCCAAACTCCTAATTTACCCCTCTCCCCTTCCCCTTTTGTAACCATAAGTTTGTTTTCTATGTTTGTGAATCTGTTTCTGTTTTGTAAGTAAGTTCATTTGTATCGTTTTTTTAACCTTATGTTTTGCACATAATCTTTAAGATAATTTGACATGCTGTGTGTCTTAGGTAATTATTGAAATCAATGGTTCTCAGTGTCTCCCTCAGTGACTGGCAGTATCACATTCCCCAGGAGACTGATTAGAAATTCACCTGCTGGGCCCCGACCCCAGCACTACTGGGTCAGGACCTCTGGGGCGGCACCTGCCAGCTGCCGTGTGACCAAGCCTCCAGGTGGCTCCGGTGCACACCCAAGTTTGAGAACCCCTGGTTTAGACGCTCCTCTCTTCCTCTAGAGGTTGACCAGTTGGAGGCCCAGGTCACTGCTTGGTTTACATCTTAACTCTAAAGCCCAACCCATGAAGGACTCAACAGAGTAAACACTGTTGAATAAACAGATGGATAATTTTCAAAAGGGAACAGATTGGTTCACACTCACCCTAAGGAGCAGCGTATCTCGAATACACCAAGATGGCGCATCAGTATCTCCCACCATTTTCTCTCAGGGCATCTCCTTCCACCCCTGGGCTAAACTCTGACCTGCTGTGGCATCCTGAGAAGCTAGAGCCTGGAGGAGGAGGGTCTTGGAGACCATCTTGTGCATCCCCTTTGTTTTACACAACAGGAGACTAAGGCGTCCAGCTCGTTTGTCTGGAGTATTTCAGAGACATCTAGAGGTCACAGAGGCTTGGATAGAAAAAAATGCTTTAAAGCAACCGGCCGCTTAGAAGTTCTCTTAAAGTTAAAAGATCTTTGAGGAGCACAAGTTATATGTCCAGGACTCCTGTGTGAATGATTGAAAAGTGAAAAATGAATTCAGGTTGCAGTTAGTCTTAAAGGTATCCCAGCAGTCAGGGCCCAGCAAGAAATAGAAGACACATTCACTGGGATTTTGAAGAGAATTTGATTAACAAGGGATCTTTCCGAGGGACTGGCAACGGTGGGAGCTGTTACCTCCCCAGTGCTGAAGGGACTATGGGAAGGCACTGGGTTTCTGGGGTCTTATGAGAGCTGGAGGGGAGAGGAGGGGGCTGCCACAGAAGGGGGAGACTGCAGGAGAAGGGCTTCTGTAGGTAGGGAGCTCACATAAAAAGGGAACTCCCACAGGTGGGGACTCTCATAGAGAGAGACCCTCACGGTCAAGCAAGGGTGCAACCCTTAGGTGCTGCGCCACTCAAGCGGGAAGGGGCAGGGGAAGAAGTATCTCAGCTTCTCTCTCCTCCCACCCTTTGATCTCTTGCCTGCATCTCCCATTGGACAAATCCAGCCAGCAGCCAGAGGACAAGGGAGCCAGGGTTACAGTCCATAGGAGTCAGTCTCCCCACCATAGGCGAGGAGGGAATGAATTGGGGGGATGGGATGTGGCAGAGAATAACCAATGCAAGGAACAAATAGAATAAAAGTGTGTTAGCCTTGTTCTAATTGGTGTAGAACGTTCAGTCACCAGATTCAGAAGCCACGATTGGCATTAATGCAAGATGACGAGGTAGCCCTTTTTGTGGGTGGGCTCCACCACTGTGCCGTTATGGAAGGGGTCTTGGTCCTAGAGGGTGGGGAGGCTTTGTAACTTCATTAAGGACAGTTAATTCAAGCATGGTGTCGCCCATTGCCCTTCCCCGAGCAGAGATGCGGCATCCATTTGCCAAAGGAGGAGCCTGCATTGTTCACAAAGAAAGCGTCCAGGGGCTGAAAAAGACACAGTCACATTACAGGGTCTGGAGAACCGGTAGATTTGTTCTGCAGGAGGTCTCTTGGAAATAATATGTAACTGACATAACCAGTCTTTTCTCAGAAGAAAGGATAAATGAAGATGAGCATAATTTAGCTAGTAAAAGTGACAGGTACAGGGCTTCCCTGGTGGCTCAGTGGTTGAGAGTCCGCCTGCCGATGCAGGGGACACGGGTTTGTGCCCCGGTCCGGGAAGATCCCACATGTGACAGGTACAGTAATGACTCTGATCATCCATCTTCCTACTCACACACACGGTGTCATAAAGTGGAATGCGATATAATGCTGTAAGAATGGATTTGAACTTAGATTACATTTGCTCATGAAACCAGGTTTTACCAAGAGTTATTTAAATCAGAATCCCCTAAGGGTGTGGAATTCATCATGCAGTGTGGAAAAGAGCTGATTTGGCTTGGTCAGTGGTCCTCAAACCGGCTTCGGGTTAGAGTCACCCTAGGAGCTTTTTAAAGAAAGACACATGTTAACCCCTCCTGACTTACTAAATCAAAGCCTCTACTGGTGAAGCTCAAGCATCTCTGTTTTTAAGGTTCCCCAGGTGATTCTAAAATTCTCAGCCCCTGGTTAGATGAAAGGTCAGTTGGGGAAGTAAAGGTTGTCAGATACTTGGGAGCATTTTCTTTTAAGGACTCCTGTCCCTCTTTCTCTAACGCCTCTTATATTTCTGAGACTTTTTTTTTTTTTTTTTTTTTACGGTACGTGGGCCTCTCACTGCTGTGGCCTCTCCCGCTGCGGAGCACAGGCTCCGGACGCGCAGGCTCAGCGGCCACGGCTCACGGGCCCAGCCGCTCCGCGGCATGTGGGATCCTCCCGGACCGGGGCACGAACCCGTGTCCCCTGCATCGGCAGGCGGTCTCTCAACCACTGCGCCACCAGGGAAGCCCCCTGAGACTCTTTTATGTCCTGACTTAGGCACTGGCATTCTTTCTCACCTTTACCTCCACACAGAAAGTTCTCCATGTAAACATTCTTAAGAGAGTAAACTCTGGTGGTTCTGGTTACCTGAGTTGGTTCAAAGGTTTGCTTTGCTCCTTTTTTCCTGGGTCCTTTCCCCAGATTATTGGCTAAAATTTAAATGATGGGGGAAGTTAAATGTAGTAGGATTAAGAGAATTTAATGAAGAGACAAGAAAAAGTCAGTATCTCTTCTTTACGGTCTGGTGGGTGGTTTTCTCAATGACAAAGTTTATAGGACTAGGATTCTCAACCTTACCTGCCCACCGGGGAGTTTTCAAAAATACCAGTGCCTGGGCCACACCCCCAGAAAACAGATTTAACTACTTGGGATAAGGGCAGAGCATCTAGTGTTTATATTCTCTGGGTGATTCTGATATGCAGGTAAAGCTGAGAACCCATGCTGTGGAGGAATAACTAGAAATGAGTTAGGTTGTTCTCTACACCAGATTTATCTTTATCAGAAAGCTTCTCTTTTTCACCAGTACCCTGCCATCAGTGGTCTCAAGGTTAGAGCTTTACAGGAACAAAAAGGAAAGTTATCCTAATACATTCAGTGTGTGTCAGAATAAGACGGTCCAAACAAACCTTCCTCATTCATCCCCATCAAAAATCTCTGGAAAACGGCGCGATGTACCCCTTGCTGAAGTATTTTCTATGCAGGCAGTGCCATCTAGTGGCTGAAAGAAGGGTTACATGCTGACTGCAATCTCAAAGGACCACACTTAACAGATGTGGGAGTAATGAGCAAGAACAAATGTTCGGCCAAGAATCCACTGAATCGTCCCCATTTCCTCGGGTTTTATAGCACAGATCAGGCTATGCAGTGGCTAGGGGGTGTCTGTTATGTGGTTCGGGCTCATTCTTTGTGTAAGCAGGTGGGCAGTTCCTCCAGCTTGGGGCGTTTAGGTATAAAAATGGTCCCAATGACCTGATTCACTGAAATTCTCGTCCTGGGTCACTCAAATTTTTTGGCCTCGGGGCCCTTTTATACTCTTTCAAATTCCTGGGGATCCCAAAAAGCTTTTGTTTATGTGAGTTATAGCTACTGATATTTACTGCATTAGAAAGTAAAACTGAGAAAACATTTAATTCTTTTAAACATAACAGTAATAAAGTCATTATGTATTCATGTAAATAACATATTTTTGTGAAAAATAACCCCATTCTCCAAAACAAAAAAAAATTAGTGAGAATATTGGCGTTGTTTTACATTTTGTAAATCTCTTAAGTGTCTGGCTTAATAGACAACATCTGGATTCTCACTCCTGCTTCTGTATTCAATCTGTGGTGATATATTATTTCCTTTGAAGTGTAGGAAAAAGCTCTGGCCTCAAACAGATAAGTCATTGGGAAAAGGAAGAATGTTTTTATAGACTTTTTAGGTAAATTTGAATTTTTAAATTTTTTTAATAATAGAACAAAGCTTAACAAATGGTAGTTTCTTAAAGGTTACTTACAACGTCAATGGGTTGGAAAAGGCAATTGATAAAAATAGTTTTGACATTACGGACTCTCTGAGAGGATCTTGGGGTCCCCCAAACATTGGTGGACCACACTTGGAGAACTGCTGCTCTAGGCAGACGTTTGATGGACAGAAAGCACACCTTTTAAAGTTTATATCTGTACGTCTCCAGGGAGGTGTTTGGGAGGAGTTATTATGCCACTTTTATCACCTTTGACTGTGGGAGGTAAATGATTCTGTCGCCTGGGACTGCCGTCCACCTTTGGAGACCGCAGGGGTTGCCCTGATTATGGACTCAGAGTTCTTCCCAATGGCTGTCCCTGGGGGTGGGCAACAGCACTGATTCTGGGACCTCTGTCATTTGAAAACAGCTTTCCAGATAATTCTGATGCATATTCCAATAAAGAGCCACCGACCTGCTCTTATTTCCTTCCCTGTACAGATGAGAAGCTGAGACCCAGAGCTCAAGGTGACATGGTGACAATGAGCTCCGGCAGGACAAGACACCATTTTAGGGATCCCATTATTTTCTTTCCTTGGCCTGGCACAGGGTGTCAGCCTCTTTCTTACTCTTCCAGTGCCTCTCCTTCCACCAGCTTTGCGTCTGTCTCATCAGGACTTACCACTCTTCCCACCTCCACCCCACAGTGAGTCGCTGTCATTTTTGCCACCTAGAGCCATGCACCCTCTATTGGAAATGGCACCCAGAGCCACTCAGTTTATGTCCTTCTCAGTTTATGTCCTTCTTTGCTCCCAGAGGTGGACTGATGGTTCAAGGCTGATCCAAGGGGTCACATGTCCATGGCCACTCTGGTTGGTTCAAGGGTTGGCATGCGGTCATCAGAACCCATGAAACCAATAGCCTTGCACTGTGAATTCCCGGAAGAAGGCCCTTCTGCCCTTTTTCTGCTGGGCTGGATCCAACAGGAAGCAGAGTCTGGGTGGCTAAAGCCTTCTAGCCACCACATAGAGTCTGAGAAAGTGTAGCCTGGAAGTGGAGAGAAAGAAACTGAGTCCCGAGGACTCAGTCTGAGCTGCCTCTGGGGCCCGCTGTGCTCTGCTGCCTGTTTCAGTGGTTACCAAGTCATTCCTGCTTAGCTCTTGAGCCGGGCAACGGGAATGTCTGTGTTGAGTTTAGGTGTCTGCGTCTTTACAACCAGAAGAGCTCTAACTCACACCACCCCCATCCCCTGTCCTCCACACTTTCATCCTGCACTCACTGCTTGTCACCATTATGGAGAAAGCTCACTAGTCACATTCAGGGTCGATTTTCATTTTAATCGAATCACCCTCACTATCCTTCTTTTACATGGTAACATCAAATCAGAAAAAGGGACATCTAGTGTTTACTGAAATGGGTAGGAATGTGGTGCCTGGATTACCAGGCAGACTGAGAGATAACCCCAAAGCCACCTCCGGAGTACATCTCTCCATCTCTTGCCCGCAGCTCTGAAGAAGTGGGTTTGTAGATTTCTTAATAATGACATGCACTTACATAAGATTATGGCAATCGGTTAAAGAGTCCTAGTGAACTCTGATAAACCAGACTTTTATCTGCTCTTGATTCTGCCAGGAAATTGTTTTTAACAGCATGAGGAGAAACATAGCCCCATCTGCAGTATTGGATCTGCCCAGAGAGCCTCTGTTGAACACCAGACCTCCCAGATTATCAGTAAAACAGAGGATATGAATTGGAAACGTGCAGACCCTGAGGAAAGAAAGGTCAAAGTTCCAATCTGTAGTCTTGATTTATTTTTTAAAATAGTTTATTTATTTATTTAGGCTGCACCAAGTCTTAGTTGCAGCATGCGGGATTTTTTTTTTTTTTTTTTTTTTTTTAGTTGCAGCATGTGGACTTCTTAGTTGCGGCACATGCTTAGTTTTTCTGAATAATTTCCATTGTTATTAATGGATGTGAGATTGTCAAAGCTACAGCTTAGGTGATTTGTGTCTGTTGCCTCTGGAACAGGTTGCAGAACTGGCATTACTCGTTCCTCAATAATGAAATGTCTGGCTGGATTTTATGACAATAGTTTGTAAACGTCCCGATTGGGTGGGTCTCTCTTTATAGATAATCACTTTGAAGTTTCCACAAAGCTAGTAATTCACTTTGTACCTAGTCCCCATTTATGTCGCTAATGGTGTCTAGCCATCAGAAGAATAAGTTAAAGTTTAAAAATGCAACTTTTATTGCTCTCATGTGACTTGGTGGCTTAAAATAATTATTAAGAAGTCAAATCACTGTCATGTGCCACAGATCCTCCTTTAATGTTCATGTTGAGAGTCAGAAATAAGCTGCAGAATGGTGAGCGATCGATGTCCCAGCATGCGCTTAACAGAGTGGGGCTAGTTATAGTTTATCACCGTTTACATAAATTCCATGTAAAACAATTCAGGATATAAAATAATTCTAATATTTTTAATCTTGAATGATTATAGGACATTTGTAGTTACCAAAAAACTTTACATTTATCAAGCATGGCATAGTTTTTAATCCATTATAAAGTTACATTATTTCATTCAGCTTCATAACAATCTTTGAGTTCCTATGCTTTATCAGTAAAATAACAAAAAAAAAAAAAAAAAAAAAAAAAAAAACCCACCAAGAACACCCTAGGCGTGGGGAGGCCCAGGGATGGCCCAGGGTCATAGAACTAGCAACTTGCAGGTTGTATCACTAAGAACTATTAATTAGAACGTGGCTTGGTTGACTTCAAAGCTGCTGTCCTTTCTACTCTACACACTGACAAAGTAAATTAACTTGCTTTGTGTCTAATTTGAAAGCTGCTAAACAAAGCATTATATTGGGAATTGTTTCCCTCTTCAAATGTCAGTCCTCCTGTCTCTCTGTGGCGTGATTCTAGTCATCAGCCGCTCTTGACTAATTGGTTCTTAGGAAGAAATACGCCTGGCTGAGGGGGTTCCTTAAGAAGACAAGTCGTTCATTACAGACAAATACGCCTGCCTCTGTGATTTCTGTTCGAAAATCCCTCTGTGTATCTTTAGCCTGGAGCTATATGAATTTTAAAGGGATTCGGCAATATTGTCAAGCTCTGTATGTGGACCTCCCCGAAATCCCAAAGTGACAAGTATGAGATACATGCTTCAGCAGCAAGCCTGCATCCCACATCTTCACATCATGATGAAATAAATAGGGACGAGAGGAAATTGAAGCCATAGTTACCCTCATGAATGTCTGGAAGTAACGCATGACCCAGTTCCCCCAGCTTTGAAACACTGGTTGAACTCTGGGATTGTAAAATGATATACACAGAGTTTTTAATGTACTGGATTTTTTCTTCCTCCAGTAAATTAAGTGTAAAAATCAACCAGGTGACAAGAAAAGGAACACTAGCATTTATTGAGCATCTGTCATGCAGCAGGTGCTGGAGGGGGTGCTTTGCGTGTTCCATCCTCACAGTAGCTCTGGGAGGGAGGAATTGGGGTGATTGAAGTAACTTATTCATGACCACCCAGCTGACAGGTGAACTGGAACCCAACCCCTGGCTGACTTGACGTGGAAGCCCCTTCAAGAGCTCCTGACTACTTGAGAGTAACCTTCTTGGAGTTATATACAGGGACTTTGATGACCTTGTCCCCTTGCCCTGTCACCCTGCACACACATGCACACATCTCTTTGCCCTTATCCACTTCCTCTCCCCAGCTGTGTCCAAGAGGCCAGCACATATGAACCATTACCATTTCCTAAGCACACCAGCTGGCTTCATGCCCCTCAGCCTTTACCCAGCCTCCTCCAGCTCTCTGCAGTGGTCCCCCTCTCCTCTCGGCCAGCCCTCTGTCCTGATGTAAGGGACTCTACCTATCTTTGTAGATCAGGCTCAGGCATTTTCTGACCTACAAAGTCTTCCCTAACCTCACCCAAGCCTTCCTGGACATGCCTTCCTTTGGCCACCTCACTGTCACTTAGATTTAACTCTGTTTGCACTTAGCACACTGCACTGGAGAGTTCATTCATTCATTCTTAACTATCAATAATTAATAACAAGTAAATATCCATTGTATACCTAATCTGTGTCAAGCACTGTTCTTCTCAAGGCTGGCCAATTACAGTGACTAGCTCAGGATAGGCCCGTGTCACAAGCACAGTAAGTGAGCCCCTGGGTCTTTGCTAAAAAAATAAGGAAGAGGCTCTTCCTTTCTTAAGTGGATCTTTTGAGCTTTTTTTTCCTAGTGCCGATTTGGGTAGAGTTTCTGTTTTCTGTTGTCAAGAGCTCTAATGGAGTCACAAAGGAAAGAGGCCCATGCCTGGTAGAGAAGGATCTTCTAGAAAAGGGAAGACATGGGGCTTCCCTGGTGGCGCAGTGGTTAAGAATCTGCCTGCCAATGCTGGGGACACGGGGTCGAGCCCTGGTCTGGGAAGATCCCACATGCCACGGAGCAGCTAAGCCCGTGCGCCACAACTACTGAGCCTGCGCTCTAGAGCCCGTGAGCCACAAGTACTGAACCCGCGTGCCACAACTACTGAAGCCTGCGCGCCTAGAGCCCGCGCTCTGCAACAAGAGAAGCCATCGTAATGAGAAGCCTGCGCACCTCAACGAAGAGTAGCCCCCGCTCGCCACAACTAGAGAAAGCCTGCCTGCAGCAACAAAGACCCAATGCAGCCAAAAATAAATAAATAAAATAGAAAAGGGAGGACAGTGGGCAGAGCCTAGTGACAGGGTTGTAAAGAGGAAGGCCCTCGGCAGACAAGAGAGCCAGGTAGGGGAAGGGAGGCTGATGAGTTAGGTGAGCTGGAGAAGGGCCATGTAAAGCAGGCTGAAAAGTTTGGACTTTATACCTGAAAGCTTGAGGAGTTTCCAGAGATGTAAGTTCTAGAAAGATGAATTGATGCCAGCAAGGAACATCTTAGGTGTTCTCTGAATATCCACTGCTTTTTTTTTTTTTTTTTTTTGGCAATACGCGGGCCTCTCACTGTTGTGGCCTCTCCCGCTGCGGAGAACAGGCTCTGGATGCACAGGCTCAGCGGCCATGGCTCACGGGCCCAGCCGCTCCGCGGCATATGGAATCTTCACGGACCAGGGCACAAACCCGTGTCCCCTGCATCGACAGGCGGACTCTCAACCACTGAGCCACCAGGGAAGCCCCTATCCA
The DNA here is from genome assembly GCF_951394435.1 of Stenella coeruleoalba. Classification (NCBI taxonomy): domain Eukaryota; kingdom Metazoa; phylum Chordata; class Mammalia; order Artiodactyla; family Delphinidae; genus Stenella; species Stenella coeruleoalba. Next base: position 58,778,809 of record NC_137155.1, read on the forward strand.
CTGCTTTTGTGTGACACGTTTCCTTCTCTTCGGAAGCTCTCTGCGGTGCCCTCTGAAGGGCACGTCTCCTCACACAAAAGGTGCAGCTCAGTGGTTAAGTGCATGGGCTCCGGGGCCAGTGGCTGTGTGGCCCTTGACAAGCATGCATACTCCCTGCGTCTCGGTTTCCGCCTGTGAAAATAATCATAACCGCCTCCCAGAAGGGTTGTGCCTGGTGACTAAGTTAATGGCAGGCGCAGCCGCAGGAGCAGTGCCTGCCAGATGTGTCCTTACGTAAGGCTCGCCTTTGGTTCTCTCTTCACTGTGACCCCTGAACCGGGTCACTGCTCACCGTGGGCTCCACAGCCAGAAATGCTCCCCCTCCTAAGGCATCTGCACCCCTACATCTCTGTGATTAGCTCAGGATAGGCCAGTGTCACAGGCACAGTAAGTGAGCCCCTGGGTCTTTAAGCCTGCTGGATCCCAGGCTTCCCTCATCCCCTCTGACGCCACCCAGTGCCTGGCACAGAGCAAATTCTCAACCAAGGCAGGGACTGTGGAACTCTCCTTGGGACTCTCCTGAGCCCCCCTTTCCTGCCTTGCTCCCCAACCCCCAATCTGTCCCACCTGCACCTTCTTGAGAGCCGGGTTGTGCACTGCTGTAAGTTGTTTCAGGCTGGTCTCCCTGCTAGTTAGGAACCATTCATGGTCAAGGGCAGCGCCTTACTTAGCTCTGCGCCGTCATAGGACTGACAGCCAAGGGACTCTTCTTACAAGACAGTCAATCAGTGTTTGCTGAGAGATGAAAGGAAGAGGAGGAAGGAAGGATGACAGAAAGAAGGAATTTTCCAAGTTGCTCATTGTCTGTGAAACGTTCTTCCTGTAACTTTTGAAACTAGAGGAAAATCCATTAGGTAGAGAACCTAGAAATGATTTAGCCTGAGCCATATGAAACTGTTGATATTTGATAGTTTTTTAACTACAAAAAAGGCAATTTCATGTGGCTCAAACTAATATCTGTTTTTTTAATGAATTTATTTATTTTATTTATTTATTTTTGGCTGCATTGGGTCTTCATTGCTGCGCAGGGCCTTTGTCTAGTTGCAGTGAGCGGGGGCTACTCTTCATTGAGGTGCGCAGGCTTCTCATTGCAGTGGCTTCTCTTGCGGAGCACGGGCTCTAGGCACACGGGCTTCAGTAGTTGTGGCACATGGGCTCAGTAGTTGTGGCTCATGGGCTCTAGAGCGCAGGCTCAGTAGTTGTGGTACATGGGCTTAGTTGCTCCACAGCACGTGGGATCTTCCCAGACCAGGGCTCGACCCCATGTCCCCCGCATTAGCAGGCGGATTCTTAACCACTGTGCCACCAGGGAAGTCCCTAATATCTATTTAATATGAGTGCCTTTGAACCCTGGTAAGTATAACACAGTAGTACTTGCTCTGCATGTACTCAGCACATCATGAATATTCATTAATAAGTCTACAACAAGGACGCTGGTAGACTGAAGTCCTGAATCTGAAGGGCCACACAGGATGATTTATCAGAGTAATAGTATAGGTTTGGCACTAGGTGGCAGTTCTTTTTACTTATTTATGTTTCACTTTCTTTTTTACTGATGTATAGTTGATGTACAATATCATATAAGTTACAAGTGTACAATATAGTGATTTACAATTTTTTTTTGTTTTTTTTTCAATTCCAAACTCCCTAACTGGCAACTATTACACCGTGTGTGTGTGTGTGTGTGTGTGTGTGTGTGTGTGTGTGTGTGTGTGTAAAATCAGCTTTCAGGGGCAGACACCTCGAGGGTTTGTTTGTTAATTGTTAGCCAGATAGTTTGAAATAATCACCCCCAGTCTCTACCCAGCACAATGTTCTGAACCTACTACCAGGTTAACATTCAATCTAGAGAAGCAGATGGATCCCACATCTTTCTTGTCCTTTCAGCGAAGGTCAGCCGGGTTCCTTTCTCTCGCATAGTAATCACTCTGCCTCAGTCACTAAAGCTGGTCCACAGCCAAGTCCGCGCCGCCGGGCGGTTCAGGAGATCCTCAGTCTATTCGAGGACAGGCTCCCCTGCTTTCCTGCCTCTGGGCTGTTTTACTGCCTCTGAGACAGGTCACCAGAGAGAAGGCTCTGGAAGGAAGCGAAAGTCATGGCAGAGCTGGGAAGAGGTTTTGTGCATAGAGGAAGTTGAGGCCATTGGTTTCAAATAACTGGGTTTCATGTACGCGTGCTCCCACCGCCCTAAGCACACATAAGAGAAGGGACTGCTGGGACAACAGAAGTCCTAGTGACCAGGCCTTCCGCAGCTTTATTTCCTCCAAAGGGAAGGGTGGCCCAGTGACTTATTTTAGCAGAGACTTCTTAGTTCAGAGAAGATGAGCCATAAAATCAAAAATGGGCTGCGGAGAAAGCTCAGAGATGTATACGGTAAGCATATGTGCAAACACCTATGAAGGCAGGTACTTGCCTGCGCAGCTGATGCCCTGGGAAGGTGCGAGGGAAGGTCACCCAAGGGGGTGAGTCCGACTTGTGGCCCCTGGTTTGTATGAGAGCAGCCCTGGTCCTTGTCATGGCCACTTCAAAAAGAACACAGCTGTTTGAAAACCAGCCGGCCTTCTGATCTGTCTTTCAGGAGGGGAAGACCTGAAGTACTTTGGGAAAGTTGACAGCTTTTTCAACTAAAACAGTGTCAGACAAGCAGAACACAGAACTTTCAGTCAAATGTTTGGGGACTACTGAATAGGGGTATATACTTACTCCACATATGGACTTAAGATTCCCTATTGTTACAGAACAATGTATAGAGTTCTCCTTTGAAATATCTATACTCAATTTTGTTTAAGTCAGCAAGTATTAAAGGTCAGAGTTCATATGACTATTTGTGTTAGTTTCCCAAGTGACGATTTTTTAAGTGACTCTCTCTTTGGGGATATGTTTATTAGTTTTATTTTAAGCATGATTTTAGCCCTTCCTTGCTGTTATTGATCCGTTTCTGAAAGAATGGTGAAGAGGGGCAGTTCAGAGCAGGGGCTGAGGAACCACACTACTCTTTGGTCAGCTCTGTCCCTGTGGCCTGGGGCACATCATTTATCCTCTTTCAGCCTGAGCATCTTCTTAAGTACCACGGTGTGTGTGAAGTATATTCTGGGACAGCAGCTGCCGCCTACCAGGTGAGCTATAAATTCCAGCCACTGGTATACTGCTGGTTTTTAGAAGGCAGTTTCAGAATCTTAGTGAAAAATGAAGTCCTTAAATGAGTGATATCTCCTACGGGGTTAAGGTCAAATTTTAAAGCTGTTTCCATGTCTAATAGCCTGCCTCTCTGGCTGTTGCTATAATGTGACTGTCTCTTCATTTCTAGAGAAATAGCCTCAGCTGAGATTTTCCTCCATAGATTAAAAAAAAAAAAAACACCAAGAGGGTCATGTAGTTACTGATGTTTTCAAAAAGGAATATTTATTTAGAAAAACCAAACGCATTAGTAAATTGCTTGCTTTATACACATAAACCCTTTGGAATCTTGTAGTGTTTCCATGAGATGTTAAGGCTATTACCTGTGGTCAAATAAATGTGTGTTTTACCAAGATAAACAGGTTTCTTTTGTGCAGGACTTCTCAGTAGGGTCATGTAAGAATCTTCACGAGGGATTAGAGTATGAGTGAGTCCCAGCATATTTGCCCGTCGAGCCCTTTCAGTGCTGAGCATCTCTCCAGACTGATGTTCTGAGAACACACCTTGGAAAAACTGGGACCAAAGGAAATGAAAAATAGAGGAAAAGTGTCCACATTCAGGGGTCTGCATTGTAACTTGCACTGTTATGGTCCTTTTTACATACTTGCCTTGTTAATTCCACTTCCTCCTTCAGTCTGCTCCAGGCCATGTTCTTGACTTTGGTCTGTCCATACACGGCCCCAACTATCAGAGTATTACATGAAACATTATGGAAAAGACCCTGCGACTGAAACGGGAGCTCCAGGGGAGTGCCTGTGTTCCCCGAATCACAGAACTTCAGCACTCAGAATGGAGAGAAGAGGGCAGTGATACTGACATTTATTTCATGCTTATTATGCACCATTTCAGGGATGGCCACACTGTACAAAGTTGTCTCACTTGGTAATTGATGGGCACTATAATGCACCGCCCTTGGGCCCCACGGGACTGACAGGCTCATTCCCCCAGCCCTGGGTGGGCTGCTGGCAGAAGGCTGAAGAAAGGGGCTTTTGTCCACAGCCATATAGTCCTTCTCGGGGGTGGTCCACATCAAATGACCAGGTAACACTGAGGCATAAAGACTCAGCTCCTTGCCCCAGTTCAGGACAACCGTGAAGGACCAGCCCGGCTTCAGAACTCCCAGGATCAGGTGAAGCCTTTGTCGAGGCTTCATCGTGGCAGCGAGCATCTCCCCTGCCCAGTCCTGCTTCCTTTCCTCCTCCGTAGGTACTGATCCTGAGAGAGTGCTCCCCCAGTAAACTTCCTGTACCTTATGCTCACCTTGGAGTCTGCTTCCCAGGGAACTGGACCCATGACAATCTTACAGGGAGTATGAAATCTCAGGCTACACACTGGAGGTGGAGAATAATCACTCTATCTTCTTTTTAATTGAATTTAATTTCCATCTCAAGCTTCCATGCTGCCTAATAGTGATACCTTAGCCTTTGCCAGTTCAGGGATTCCTTCTCCCCTCTTCGCCTCTTCCCCTCTTCCCCTCTTCTTCCTGGGATTACATCTCCTTTCCGCGAGACCTTAGGAGTTGTCACCTCTCTGTGCCAGCATCCACTGAGACCCCGTGTTCTGTCCACTCCCTGGTTTGTGGTCCACGCCCCATTTGCAGCTACCTGCTTCTTGGTTCAACCCTCAGGTCTCTCCCTGCTGGCCATCTCTTGGTGACACATCTTTGTAGCTACATGGGAGGGACCATTCTCTTGCCTCCCACCCCTGCTGTGCTACTTGGGGACAACAGGAAGCTGCTGAATTTTCTACTATAGACATCATTTCTTTAAGGCAAAAAAAAAAAAAAAAGTGTCATGTGGTTATAGTTCCATTTTTTAGCACTGAAGGTTCTGTTCAAAGTAAGCCGTTTAGGGTTGTACAGAATGTCCTGAAGAAGCAATTGTTTTTTGGTGTCCGTGGGTGAAAAAGGCTATCACACATGTTGTCCTTCTGCAGATACAGGTTTTAAATTAGTTCCGTGCAACTGCCCACATTCTGTTAACATATACTTATTGAGTACCTTCCATTGCTGGACTTCCTTTGAGATTCTGGGGACACAGTGGTAAACAAACACAGGCAAAGCCCCTGGTCTCGCAGGCTTCAGAATCTGCCTCCCTGGAGTCTTCTTGGCAGGCGTTTGGTTCCCACAAAGCCCAGACCTCTTCAGCAGTGATTTCGACATTGAGGGAGACCAATGAGATGGCATTTGCCCTTCATTTCCCGTGTCGTAGTTACGTGAGATCTCACTCTCTGTGACCCTCTCCCAAGGGGACATCAACGCTCCCTCTACTCAGTTGATTGTCATAACCAATGCCTCTGTAAGGAATCAGCAGCATACGTAGAATTTTTCCATGAATTGGCAATCCACAGGTCACATCTGGCTGACAGACGTGTTTTGACTGGTTTGCACATTGTTTTTAAAAATTTTTAACTTTGGAGATTTTACAAACAAACCTACATTTCCAGGTTCTTTTTTAAAAAATCAGAATATCTAGTAGTCCGAGGTTCACAGCCTCCTATAGCAATAAATCTACTGAAAGTTAGTAGACCACCCCCTCCAGGGGGCAGATGCTTCGCGGTTTACTACGGTTTGGTCAACCAGCCAGCTTCCCTCCTCTACTTTCCCTCCCTGGCCTCTGGAGGCCTATTCCTGGAGGATTTTACTTTACAGTAACCAAGACTGACAGAGCTGCATGCTGGGCCTTATTGTATTGTCCCCACATAGTATGGTATTTACCTGACTGTGCTTTGGCGTCATGTTTTCCACCTTTATTAAGCAATTGTATAAAAGATAATCATAGGATGCTCACTCACTATTACTTGTGATGTGGCACACTGTATCACACACTTTATAACGACATCTATGGCAGTCATTAGTGCTCCTGAGATGTTACTTGTTCATGCCTTTTTTGGGCAATACTAGGATGCACAGCTCGGCCCCCTTGTGCTTGGGTGGGGCGATACGACAGGAAATGACGTATGGCATTTGATCTGTGTTGCATACACATCATTTCCAGGCCATGGCATGATCTGCCAGTGCAAGACCCTCCAGACTTCCTTTTCCTCCAGCAATGACAAGATAGTGTCTGTTGCCAGCCTGAGTCCCAGAAGAGCCATGGAGAAAAACCCCCAGCCAAACCACAGAGGATGTGTAGCATAAGTGAGAAATAGATCTTTGTTGAACCCACGTAGCTGAAATTTGGGGATTTTTTTTTTTAAATTACTGCAGCAAACCCTAGCCTATACTGAGTGGTACAGTCTATAAAAGAGGTTTCTCTTAGAGAACTAGAAAAATTCTTCTCAGAGACTAGTTTCCTTTTATCTAAAGGACTCTAAGAATCTTCTTTAGCATCTAGGAGTCTCAAAGCCATCTCTTATGGAAGTGTAGGAACTTTTGATATTTGGTGGGTATTCTAAACTTTCCCTTTTTTTAAACTTTAACTTTATTTAAACGTTCCCTTTTTTCCCTTTTTTTAACTTCTTCTTTTTTTAATATATTTATTTATTTCCTTCTGACTGCATTGGGTCTTCGTTGCTGCGCGCGGGCTTTCTCTAGTTGCGGCAAGCGGGGGCTACTCTTCGTTGCGGTGCACAGGCTTCTCGTTGCGGTGGCTTCTCTTGTTGAGGAGCATGGGCTCTAGGCACGTGGGCTTCAGTAGTTGTGGCACGTGGGCTCAGTAGTTGTGGCTTGGGGGCTCTAGAGTGCAGGCTCAGTAGTTGTGGCACACGGGCTTAGTTGCTCCGCCGCATGCGGGAATCTTCCCGGACCAGGGCTCGAACCCGTGTCCCCTGCATGGCAGGTGGATTCTTAACTGCTGCGCCACTAGAGATGTCCTCTTTTTTAAAAAAACTTTTAATTTTATATTGGAGTATAGTTAATTAGCAATGTTGTGCTAGTTTCAAGCGTACAGCAGAGTGATTCAGCTATACATATACATGTATCTATTCTTTTTCAAAGTTTTCTCCCATTTCGGTTGTTACATAATACTGAGCAGAGTTCCCTGTGCTATACAGTAGGTCCTTGCTGGTTATCCACTCTAAATATAGCAGTGCGTACATGTCAATCCTAAACTCCCTAACTATCCCTTCCCCCCACCGTTCCCCCCAGTAACCATAAGTTCCTGCTCTAAGTCAGTGAGTCTGTTTCTGCTTTGCAGATAAGTTTATTTGTATCATTTTTTACAAATAAATTCATTTGTATCATTTGTTTTAGGTTCCTCATGTTCACGTTCTCTGACTTCACTCAGTATGACCATCTATAGATCCATCCACGTTGCTGCAAATAGCATTATTTCATTCTTTTTAATGTATATATGTACCACATCTTCTTTGTCCATTCCTCTGTCAATGGACATTTAGGTTGCTTCCATTTCTTGGCTATTGTAAGCAGTGCTGCAATGAACATTGGGGTGCATGTATCCTTTCCGATCATGTTTTTCTCCAGAAAAATACCCAGGTGTGGGACTGCAGGATTGTAAAGAGGCTGTTTTTTAAAGAAAGAGCAAGATATAAAAATAATTAATTACATCCATAGAGGTTACTTTCGGATACATATATACGTTTCCCTTGAAAAAAAAATTTTAATACCTTAAAAAATAAAAGCCCTGAGAATCTGCTGCACACATTTTACAAGGTCTGTGTGTGAGTGTGGGGTTTAATTCTGGGACTTTCGAAGACTTCTTTTTAAGAGTAGACTATGAGAGAGGTTAATAGATTACATGAAACATGTTGCCTTAAAACATTGCTTAGCTTTTCTGTGGCTTATAATAATAAACAATTATGGATCACTAGTTTTAAAGTTGCCAGTGGTAGACTGAAAATAGTTATAAGGAAATATGTGGTTTGGGTTTCTTTTACTTATTTTTATTTGTGTAGGAAAACTTACCGGTACTTAGGGTTATTTGTCACTAGTTGCCAGGCATAGGGACAAAACAGCAAAGACGTTCTTACTTAAGCAAGTACCCTGGGACAGGATGTCTCTTGAGTTACCCTCTCTATTAGTTTTGTATTGATGTGTAACAAATTACCAAAAATCTAGCAGCTCAAGAAAACACTCAGCTACTAACTTACAGTTCTGTACATCAGAAATCAAGGTGGACTCAGCCAGGTCCCTACTCAGAGTATTGCAAGGCCCAAATCAAGTGTGGGCCACGGGGAGGCCCTGGGGAAAAATTCACCTCTAATTGCATTCACGTTGTTGGCTGAATTCAGATCCCTGAGGCTGTAGGTCTGAAGTTCTCATTTCCTTGCTGGCTGTCAGGTGAGGTCTGGTCTTTGCTCCTAGAGGCCATCGTATTCCTTCTCACATGGTCCCTCCATCTTCAAATCCATCAGTGAAACATCCAGTCCTTCTCCTACTTCAGATCTTCCAGACGTCTCTTGCCAGCCAGAGAAAATTTCTACTTTTAAAGGACTCATGACCATCCACCCAAATAACTTCCCTATCTTAAGGTCCATTGATTAGTAGCCATGATTACATCTGCAAAATCCCTTTTACCATATAATGTAATCATGCAACTCACTGCCGTGTAACATAATCAGAGAAGTAACACGAGGTGGCAAGGTCATGAGGCCATCTAGAATACCAGCCACCTCCCCCCACCAACCATTGCACCACCCGCCTCCCAGAATCCTCAGTAACTCCTTTTCACCTATTTGTTTGCTCCCAACTCTCATCTTTTCTGGAGAATCCAAAACTAGTTTCTACTGTATCTGTTTCAAGCAAGCAAGTCATTAGTGCGGGTACATATTTTTTACTTATGTCTGCCTTGCTTGTCTGGAGTATAAGGTGTAAGATGGTGCTGGGAAATATGTAGGTAAGGTGAGTAGGCGGTATGGTGAAGTGACTGGGAGGAAGAACTCTAGAAGTAGACTTGCTGACTAGTTGCATGCCTTTGGATATTTTAGTTCACCTCTCTGTGCCTCAGTTTTTTCACCTCTAAAATGGAGAGTATACAAGCAACTACTTCATAGGATTGTTGAGATGACTGAAGGAGTTAGTATATGTAAAGTGCTTAAACAGTGCCTGGCATAGAGTTAATGTTTTAATTAGACTAATGCTAGCTGCTTTCACACATAAATCCCCAAATCTTAGTGGCTTAATGCCATCAAGGGTCATTTCTCATTTGCATCATAGTTCAGTGGGGGTGTTTCTGGTGGGCAGCCTTCCGTGAGGTCATTCAGGAGCCAAGACACCTTATATACTGTGGCTCCATCTTCCTCTGAATCACTGGGTCTCAACGTGTAATCCAAGGACCTTAAGTCCCTGAGGCCATTTCAGACTATTTCCACAAGGCCCCCCCTTTTCCGGCTGTTCATCTGTGAAGGTCTTGATTTTTCTCTGTATTCTTCAACCAAAACAATATAACAGGTGGAATAAAGAAGCACAGGTGAGAATCCAACCATCTTCTTTTAAGTTAGACATTAGAGTTTCAAAAAATGTAAAATAATGCCACTTTTGTCACTAGATTTTTTTCTTGTTTGGGCCAATATGGTTAATTTTTATAAAAACATATTACTTACATTAATATTTAGGGCTTATAGTGTTTATAATGTTTATATTTTTTAATGAATCAGGATTCTGAACTGTTCTTGGTACGTCTCAATAGATGTAACTCATAGAAACAAAAACTCTTGGGGGTCCTAAATAAATGCTAAGAGTATAAAGGGGTTCTGATACCAAAAGTTGGAGATCTAGTGATGTATCATGGGAGACTCTTCCATTCTGCTGGCAGAGCGAGCCCAGACGATCATGTCAGGATGTTTCTACGGGCCAGTCCTGGAAGCAGCATATTATTCCCGCTCATATTTCACCAGCTGCAACTCAGGCACGGGGCCACACCAAGAAAAGGGAGGCTGGAGAATGTTGCTGGCTCTTGCTCAAGAGACAGTAGAAAAGGGTTTGGTCACCATCTCACCGTCTTTACCGTATTTGACTGTTGTCAAGGGTTTATTTTATCTTGCCCTACACATGTATCACACGTCTTGTTTAGTGTTTTCCAAGAGCAATAATATTCGGCTAAACATACTCAGACAACTTCAAAAAAAATTTTAGAATTGTAACATGAGCTTATTTTTTGCCTTAGTAGTTTAGAAGTTGGCGGAGGCTTATCTGAAATAGCAAAGCATTTAGCCAAAGAAGTAAAACAAGAGATAGCAGTCTTTTTAGAACCAAACCCAACCAGGTGATTAAACAGTAAGAGTGAAATGTTCTATAAACATTTCCTATCCCTGTTGAAACCAACAGTGAAGGAGCTGGATTGAGAGGTTCTTTGTTTTGTTTTGTTTTGGGTTCGACTTGGTTTTTGCTTTGATATCTTATACCACTCACACAAAATCTGCTTTGTAAATTGAGAAATTGATGACCTTTGACAACCTGCAGCATGGGTTAGCCATCTTACACTTTGGAGAACGAAGCTTGAGTTACGGAGAAAGAGACACCCCTAACTCAGGGTTCAGTTGCCTGGAGTTTGTGATTAAGTTCTAGAACACTAAAACTTTGAAAGCAAGACTTGAGTGAGTACTAGTATAGGCTTAGACAAAATTGTAAGGTGGAAATTTGATTTTTGAATTTGTTGTGACTAGAGTCAGTTCAGATGTTTATAATACGTATACGTTTGGAAATTTATATGTAACGGTATGGTATGCTTTTGCGCTATAAGTGAACTTTATCATATAGTAGAGGCCCTTGTATAATTAGCATGTTGTGTAACAATCCGTGGCTGTATCTTTGCTTTCATATATTGTTTGTGCTCTAATTTATTGGAGGTATAAGACCTGGCTAAGGAACATAAGCACACCGTTCCTAGGAGAAGGTAAATCCACTTTAGGACGTTTCCCTTTATGAGATCACTGCTATTGTGTTTAAAAAGACAAGCAAGCTTTGCATAGGATATATAGGTTAGTAGTTTCTTAATGTTTAAAGGTAACAATTCTTTGTAAATAACAGAGTCCCGCTAACGGATTTTAATCTTCAGGACATTTGTTGTTTCCTTAACGGAGGCCAAGGTAGGTGGTTTGAGGACAGGTTGGGGCCAGTGGTTTCATCATGCACCCAGGCTCTTTTTATTCGCCCTCTGCCAACCTCACCGTATGGCCTTCCCTCCAGATTTGGTCAGCAAGTGCACAGTAAGATCACAGTTCCATCACAGGCATCACATGACAATGTTTAAAGCAGAGGGCAAGGGAGGTGATAGAACAAAGGGACTTCTCCGTTCCTCCCTTCACAAGAGAAAACCTCTCCCCGGCAGACTTTCCATCATATCTCGCTGACCAGCATGGGCCCATGCCTTCCCATAGACCAGTCACTGACAGAAGGGAACAGGGAGCCATAACTGGCTTGGGCCAATCTTGACCAGTTCTCTGGATCCAGGTACATTGCTGCCCAAACCAAATCAGGGTCCTGTTGGCAAGTGAGAAGAAGGGGAAAGCAGCTGTGAGCAGGGAACCAAGGGGATCTGCCCCAGAGGGTAACCAGTATAAGCCTGGTGTGGAACAAGCACAACTCGCAGAAGACGATCAAAGTACAGCTGCCCAGTTAAAAATCCCTGAAGTTGGGGAAGTTTTCTCCTGCTACTGGGATAAAAACTCTGTCGTGCCCCCTGACTCTTCTAGCCACTTGCAGCTGGTAGAAAGCCCTACCATCACTTTCAATCTCAAAACACAATCTGGTTTTAATAATTAGAATTCCCAGTCCTGAATCATACTAGAAAATCCACGTCGATATAATTAAGTGTCTCTCCCCCAGCCCTGGCTGACAGAGGTCGCCTGCTGCCTGGCAAGGGTTGTGATCAGCTTTCCTCTGTCCCCACTCTTGTTGCCAAGTTCACTGCCCACAGGGTAGGGATGCACAGATCGGGGAGAGCTCTTACTTGACTGGTGTCATCCTAGGAAGGCTTCACACTCAGTGAGCCTGGTGAGCGCATTTGTGGGGTATAGAGCTTGCTCCACTAGACCCTTCTGACTGCTGTTCTTAGGACATGGGTGAATGCATAGCTGACCATATAACTTATCTTCCAAACTAGACAGTGCAAGTGAGAGTGAAGGAGGTGGAGATGGAGGAGTATTCATTTGACCAGGCCAACAGTCATGACCTGGGACCATCAATTATCTGGAGCAATAAGGGAGAATGGCCAAAGGTCCAACTTAGCAATGCACCTGTGCCTCCAGTGGCCACTTGGCTCATAGTCCCTGCTTTTCCAGCTGTCCCCTTCACCAAGAACTCTCGTTTCAAGTTCTCTTAATGTTCTAGATGATCTTGATGGCCTGAATTGGAAAAACTCCTAGACAACCCTCTATGCCATGGGACCCACTTCTGGTCCACAGGTAACATTTATTTATGGTTGCCCTGTGTTAGGTGGAAATGCCATTTCTTCCCAGGTGCAGCCCTCTGATCTCACCCTGCAGGCCCACAGCCCTAGGATCCACCTTGAGATTGTCCAGATTGCCTCAGCATCAGTCAGACACCCTTCCATCATTGCAGGAATCAGGAGTTTGGGACTCACAGCTGAGTTGGCCAAAAGAATCGCCTCATGAATCCTTCCCGGTGTTGAAGGTTGTTCCTTATCCTGCTCTGTGTTGGGAGGGAAGGGGGTCTAAGAGTTGTGAACTGGTATTCACTGGTCCCTCTGACTCTGCCTTAAGTTGGTATATGCCTCACTTCATAATTCCATAATTACTCCTGAGGACAAACATTCAGTGACAACCTCCTGACGCAGAAGCAAGAATGATGTGATTTGCTACAATATGTGATGTCCCTAAAGGCTACTGGAGTTCTGTAGTGCTGCACATTCCCTCAATGAATGGCCCCAGGCTAACCAGTATTCTAGTCTAGTGCTGTTTGCACTTCTCTTCCTGTTGTCAGCTATGAACTCTAACTACCACTTCCTTCTCCCTGTCAATTCATTGCCTCTAGTTTGCTGACCAGAGAAGCCCAGAAAGAAGTGAAGTTTTTCAGGGTTAGCCAATTGAAAGATCCTAACTCAGAAACCTACATTTTACTTACCCACTACATCAGAAGTATAGGTGATCTCAACAACAAGAGATGAGTGAGGATTACCCTGCCCTATTTGCAGCGAGAATTTTCCAAAGATCCTTGTGTATACACACGTGCATTGTTGCATTCATTCTGCATTTATATTGGGGAGCCAACCAGAGGAAAAGGGAGGGCTGTCTGTGTGGCTGTGGGTATGGGAGTGTGGGTATGTGTCTGTACTGGAAGGAACCAACATTTTTAGTAAATAAATATGGAAATAGGATAGATTTAGCTGCACCTGTCAATCAACCACATTTAACTAATATTTTTAAAGTGAAGAACAGAAGACAAAAGAAAAAATGGAAAGTCATTTCATAATAGTCCCTGGAATATTTTGGATTAGCTGTGCATCATGGGTAATCCTCATTCATCTCTTGTTGTTGTTTTGTTCATAGAGTATTTTCAACAGCTGTCCCTGGCCTTCTGGAATTTAGCTATGTTTTTCTCTTGAGCTATAATTCGGCTGCTGCAACCAGAAAAAAAAGGTTTGTGTGGAATCAGAGCTGACAACAGGGAGTCTGCAGCTCTGACATTCCGCTGTTGGCTGACAGCTCTGCAACTCCTAGTGCATAAAAAGACATTCCAGAGCGTGGTTACCAATAAGATTTGCAGCTCGTGCACATACTTTTCCCATCAGAGGAACCGGCTCTTACTGGCAGAAGTGGTTTATTTAGTGCTATCTCTTCTGTTCACTGTTTACGCCAGCAGATATTTGTTTTGCACCTCAAGTGCTGGATGCATGTGCTGCACACTGTGGCAGTGGATTTCTTTTTTCAAGTACACTTTGGTTGGCAAAAGGTGATGTCTACACAAAGAGGTAAAATTCAAGGTATGGTTGACTTACGCTCTATTGTGATTGCAAGGTCTGGAAATCCAAGAGGAGCCTTTGGGTTATCAAGGAAAGACTTGCAAGGGGAATGAGATTTGAAAGATGTGTGGAATTGGGAACAACTGGGCTGAAGGGAGTTGGCAGGAATCAAAGTCGTGCAGGTGACAAGTACCAGGTTATTTTCCTCGTGTTGACCATAAATGATCGTTTGTACTAGGGTGACGATTAGATGTGTACCTAGACTTTTTAGAGTGAAATGAGACATCCTTACAGGAATAAATCTAGCTATAGGGTCACTTGATTGAGAAGGAGCCTTACAGTTCTCTGTTAACCTCAACAACCAAAAGATAAACTGGGTAACGTGTCCTCATGTGCAACGAGCATTGATTTATCACTGAGAATCTTCCCTCTTGTCTGCCTTTTCTCTTTTTTCAAATCTGGTACTTGTTTTCTTGGTAAAATGAAAAGTGTACTAAGATAAATTAAGCGGTTAAGAATGTTGTACCTGACCAGAAAAGTCTGTGCAGTTTCACCTTCCTTTTTAAACGTCTTCATTCTTTGCCCTGCGTCGTTAACAGCAGTCGGCCATAGGTTCTGGTGATCTTGGTGACTTGTCTGCATTCCGGAGAGTTACTGACTGTCTGTAACCCACATGCTCTGCCCTGGGAAATGCAAAGGCCTGTATTGGTTTCCCAGGGCAGCCATAACAAAATACCACCACCTGGGTGGCTTAGAACAACAGAAATTTATTTTCTCAGTTCTGTAGGCTGGAAGTCCAAAGTCAAGGTTTGTGCAGGGCTATGCTCTCTCCAAAGGCTGTAGGGGAGGATCTTTCCTTGCTTCTTCCCAGCTTCTGGTGACTGATGGCAATTCCTAATGGAACATTAAGGCTTGTAAGACACATCACTCCAATCTGTGCCTCCATCCTCACATGGCTTTTCTCCTAGTGTGTCTCTGTTCAAATTTCCCTCTTCTTGTGCTAAGGACAGCAGTCATTGGATTAAGGGCCCACCCTAATCCAGTGTGACCTTCTCTTAACTTGATTACATTTGCAAAGACCCTATTTCCAAATAAGTTTACAAACACAGCTTATAGGGGTGAGCATATCTTTCTGGAAGGAGACGCAATTCAACCCATGACAGATCTAAAGACACAGTCCTTGCCCTCAGGGAACTTGCCATTTGCAGTATTTGGAAAAGTTATAAACAGACCATAATGAGAGGATAAACAAGAGAAATCAGTAAGTATATCCCCTCTCAGTCTATCTATCCAATCAATTATTTTTAAAGGTCCAAATGAGAGAAACCAAAAGTCAGTGCTCTAGGAAAAGAGAGTGACTTCCAGTGTGTGGTCCAGGGACCAACAGCATCAGCATTGCCTGGGAACCTGTTAGAAATGCAGATGCTCCAGTCCCACCCCAGACCTATGGAATCAGATACTCTGGGGTTGGGCCCAGCAGTCAGTATCTGAAGCCAGGTGACTGTAATGCAGGCAAAGGTTAAGAACTACTGGTCAAGGAATTCAGAGACGTCACCTTCCTCAAAGCCGGAATGGATAAGACTTCATGCAGCATCTAAGGAAATCATTAAGCTGAGAGAGAATTCATGCACACTTCTCCACATCTTACCAGAAGAGCCTGCCACTTTTTTTTTCATGTTTTAGATCATGGTGAGGGGTGAAAATTGGACTGGTGAATTCTAGAATAGAGTTAATCAGCCCAGCATATTAACCAAGGTGTGGAATGAAGTGGTCCTCTCACTAGGTTCTGCTTGCCCTAAAGTTGTAGCATCTGTACTGCAAGGTCAAAGTCAGCGTGTGTGCCAAGCTGGGGAGTGAGGCCTTGGATTGGAGAACACAGAATACTGCAGCAGTGCCCCTCAACCCTTCATATTCCCACCAGCCCTGGGGATTCTGATTCAGTGGGATTGTGCTGAGGTCCAAGATTCTGCATCTCTAACCAGCTCCCAGAGATACTGAGGCTACAGGGTCCAGGGATGCCCCTGCCCTGTCTGTGTCTTTAAATAGTACGACTAGGTAGCATGTTAAGGACCCCACTATTTATCCACACTTTTTAAAGTGGGTATATTAGCTTTTATGTGACTGTACTTACATTTGAATATTATGTTTAAATATTGAATATTTGAATATCATGTTTAACATTGAACATTATGTTTGAACATTGATGAAAAAAAACTATCAGTTTTTAAACACTCCACAAGCATTTGTGAAGGTAGAGTTTGACCTCAGTTTCCTTGTAGCTATATGTCAAGTGAATGTGGCCCCAGTGTCCCCCACTTGGCTCTCTGAAGGGCAACCTGATGCTGGGGCAAACTGAGGCAGCCCTGCCTTCTGACAATTGATGATATTTGGTCTCATGCACTCAGAAGGGTTGTGCCTGGTGACACACCACGTGAGACACCAGGAGGAAGTATCCGAATTCTCCAGAGAGAAACTGCGGAGAACAACATTTGTCCCCAGAGTTGTTAACCAATTCTATCCGTACAACCCAACAAACTTCTACGGCTTCTGATTCTCTCTTTAATGGGTAGAGGGAGAGAATCTGAGTAAACGACTTCATTTCAAGTGGATATGCAATGAAATAGTTTCCTATGTATGGGGCTCTCAATACGTTCTTTGTTAAGAGCGAATTCCCAGGGTTTCAAACTTTTTTGAAAAAGTATAGTTGCTGTACAATATTATAAGTTACAGGTGTACAATATAGTGATTCACAATTTTTAAAGGTTATACTCCATTTATAGTTATTATAAAATATTGGCTATATTCCCCATGTTGTAGGGTTTCAAACTTTTATATTCCAATCCCAGCTTTCTTTTTTAGTAGAAAGTACTTTTAATCTAAACTTTGATTTCAGATAGTTGTTTTTGTAAAAATTAATAATAATAAACTTTACTGTTTGATCCTGTTGTTACCTGATATTTGCGTACTGAATTATGAGATACAGATAAGCAAAAATGATATATATATAATTTTTTTTTTTTGGCTGCGTTGGGTCTTCGTTGTTACGTGCGGGCTTTCTCTAGCTGCATCGAGCAGGGGCTACTCTTCGTTGCAGTGCGCGGGCTTCTCGTTGCGGTGGCTTCTCTTGTTGCGGAGCACGGGCTCTAGGCGCGCGGGCTCAGTAGTTGCGGTGCACGGGCTTAGTCGCTCCACGGCATATGGGATCTTCCCGGACAAGGGCTCGAACCCGTGTCCCCTGCATTAGCAGGTGGATTCTTAACCACTGCGCCACCAAGGAAGTCTGAAGATAGTTTTTTTAATAATCCATCACATGGAGATACTATTTCTTTCCAACATTTACATATAGAGAAATATATAGTTGCCCTATCTTTTAAAAATTAATTTAAATTTTAAAATAATTTCTATTATTTTTATTTTCTTACCAAATAATTTAAATATTACATTTTCATTGTATACAAGTTAGAAAATATACATTTTAAAATCATTTGTTGAGTATCCCTAACCTGACCTTGCAGAGACAGCTACTGTTTTTATCTAACAAGCACTTAGGCCATTTAAAACCATAATAGACCCCAGTGGCTTCTTCCTGCTAAGGAGCTTAGCATAATTTCTCTGGGTAGATAAACCTTTGTTTAGGAAAATACCTTGACAGGTCATTTATGAAAGGGAAAGCTCTCAGGAGTTTGGAAAAGGGAAAGGGAAAAATAGGAAGCTACCTTTTCCTTTATGTTTAAGTTTTTCAAATTTATATGTGTATAAAATTTATAGTATATATAAAATTGTTTTGGATCATTATATGTAAAGAGAGACAGCACAAGTGCCTGGATTGTTGAGGAGGTGAGGTCAGAGCCAGAGCCTAGAGCTTTGTGAGGCCAATGAGAATGGTTCAGGAACTTCAAAGAACACAGACTTTTAATAAACAGTTCTGAGTGGTTTGCTAGGTGGTGCTTTAAAAACACTGTTCTTCCCCATCCCTTACCCCGAATCTTCAGTAAAATCTGCTACACCCATACTTTTAGAGTGGAACATGGTGGGGAATAAGGGAAATGCGGTGATGGCTAGTGTAGGACGATGGTGAGTAGAAAAAAGATAGTCAGTGAAGATACAGAGCAGAAGTGTGACTTTAGCAAAAACAGGGAAGCAGATCCGGAGTGGTGGAGAAACATGCCTCACGACACCTGCCACTGCCCAGATATACTTGAAGGGCCACTGAGTTTTCTGCTGGTTGAAATAAATGCCATTCAGATTCGAGAGATTTATGCAGCTTTACTTCAATGTTAACAGTCAAGTAGCCCTAGCACTCATTCATTACCTGACAACTCCAAGTCTACTTTTTCTCTCTTAACTATTTATTATGAACATTTTTCTATATTACCAAGTAATCCTTAATAAAATCATTTCTACTGGTTGCATAGCAGTCCATTGAACGGATGCACTGTAATTAATTTAACCATCCCCTATGGTTAGATGTTTGTTCTTTTTTAAAAAAAATTTTAGAAACAACTCTGCTTGTGAACATTCTTGTAGCTAAACTTTAGCAAATGGGTTTAACTATTTCCTTAAGTTAAATTTCAGGTACCTACTTTACACATTTGCACTCGTATTAAACTGTATAGCCAATATAACTTTACTTTCTTTGCACTATGTTTTGTAAACCTCTTTCCCTAACTATTATCCCATCAAAATCATGTTTTTGTTTTGTTTTGCTTTGAGGAGATATCTTTATATTTTGCATCTCCTTTTGGGAGATTCTGTTTTAGATGACCATTACTGGTTGATTAAACAACCTTTGTGAGGAGTAATATTAGAAACAGACATTGTGGAAACAATTGTGCAGAACTATTCAAAATATCTATTGAATTGTTACCCTCAACTGTTGGAGAAGAACAGATAGTGTTTTACTATAACTGCAGTTCTGTTAATCCACTAACTGGCCTGTTACCAGAGACACTATTTCCCTGAAATCAGAGAGCTAATGAATATGGCATTTGCCTCATTCATCTATTATTGGACATGAAAAAAACTACTATTTCTGGAGAACCTGTCATGTACTAAGCATGTTTGGGGGTTTGCCTCTACTGGATTTCAATGAATGAAGAACGACACTTTCCTGCTTATACAGAAACTAAATAACAAGAAAGTCTTCTGTCATGAGATTGTCATCATGAATATCTACACATATGTAAGAGCCATTGGAATAGCATGCTTACATTA
The DNA here is from genome assembly GCF_951394435.1 of Stenella coeruleoalba. Lineage (NCBI taxonomy): Eukaryota > Metazoa > Chordata > Mammalia > Artiodactyla > Delphinidae > Stenella > Stenella coeruleoalba. Next base: position 58,798,059 of record NC_137155.1, read on the forward strand.
AACAAAAAACAGGTAGAAAACCACATGCCAAACAGACTGTTAATGACAGAGACTTCATCTGTCTCATCTCTCTGGGCACTTAGGATGGTTCTTTGCCTGGTATGTACCAGCCATTCAAAAAAATTGTTGAATTGAATTTAACTGGCTTCCTCATGATCCTTGACTCTGCCATACCCTTTCCCACGTTGAGCCTTTCATGTCATGTCTGGTTTTCTCTCTAGAGTCTTCTTCGCCTAGACATTCCCACCTTTGCTCTTTCTTGTCCCTCAGGTGTCCGCTCCAGTGGCACCCCTTTAAGAACATTTTTCTCAGCTGACCACCCTCACCCAGACCCTCCTTATTCACATCCCCTGTATGACTCTTCACTATCTCGCATAATCGTCTTGGGTCATTTGCTTGTTTGTTTATTTCCTGCTTTTGCGTAGTAGAAGATCAACGTCTTTGTGTCTCTTATTCACTGCTTTATCCCTAATAGAGTCTGGGACGTCCTCAGAAATAGTCCTTAATTGAGTAAATGAATTAGTTGTAATGTAAAACAACTTCTCTATCAAGTGGCTACAAGGCCTCCAAAGTCTTATGACATCTCTTCTGCCATATTCTATTGGCCAAAGCCAGACACAGGATCAGCCCAGATTCAAAAGCAAGGAAGCTTGACTCCACCTCTCAAACGGAAGAACAGTTCACACATACAAAGATGGGAGGAAGTTTTAGTACCTGTGCAAAGAAGCCACCACACCACTTGTGGACAGTTTGCCCACCATCAGCCTTAGACCAGATAGGATCTATGGTGCCAGAACTGTTTCATGCATTTCTGGGGTTGTTAGTTTCTAGTGGGTCACTCCAGGATTTGGACAACTTTGAAGACACTTTGAAAGGATTATAAGAAAGGAAAGGAACCATGAATAGAAGAGAAGAAGGGTTTCTTCTGGTTCCAAAGCCTATCTGAGCAGAATCAGGAGATAGAGACAGAATGCTACCCGAAATTTTCCCCTCAACCTGTGCTACTGGCCTCAGATGACATGGTTATACATCTTCTCCCATGCTTTCTTTCACGAGCAGGAAGTTAGTGTAGATTCTGAAGGAAATCCTACCAACACACAGAAAGATGGTGGTCTAATGTGGGAGACAAGACTCACAAAATAGGTAAAAGTCCTAGCTGGATTCCTGTTGGGAACACTGAGAACCCTGCCTTCCAACTAGATATAAGGGGATAGAGACACCCCCCTCCTCGCCAACAGGCCTGTCCCATCCCAAAGTCAGGTCTCTTGTTAATGGAGGGAGGTTCTGGATTCAGTTAAGATGTTTTCAATATCAGACTCTGGAAAATCATGAAATAAACTCATCTAGCCACCAAAAATGTATTGTCATGTGTAGATTTTTATTACCACCATTTGAATATGCAAAATCTAGCTCTATAGTATGCCCTTAAAGCATAATAGTGCTGTTAATTCACTGTTAACCAATTAAGAATGAATGATTAGCATAATAAATCCAGCACTGTAAGAGCATTCATTAAGACCAATCTGGAAAGATTTTTTTTTTAAGTTTAGGTGTTTACCCATCATTGTTTCTATTGTCGTATTGTAATCACTGCTACAATCAACACAGGTTTGTTCTTTGTTTTGGATATTTTTTTTTAACTGAACAGTATATATTTTTGAACTCCAAAGAGTTAGTGAAATACTGTAGCTTTCACTTAACAAGTTAAATAAACTGATTATCACATGTGAGGTACTGATTTCAGTTTAGTCATCTCTGAAGTACCAAAAGGCAAAGAAACTTAGGTGCCTAACTACAGAATTTCTTGTTTGAAAGGACCCCCAACACACTACTATATATAAAATAGATAACTAATAAGGACTTACTGTGTAGCACAGGGAACCCAACCCATACTCTGTAATGACCTATATGGGAAAAGAATCTAAAAAAGAGTGGATAGATGTATATGTATAACTGATTCACTTTGCTGTACACCTGAAACTAACACAACATTGTAAATCAACTATACTTCAATAAAAATTTTTAATAAAAGAAAAACAAAAAAAGAAAGGACCCCCAAGATTCTTGTCTTACTCTCCAGCTGGAAGTGGCTATACCTGCACCTCATTAGAAGGGTGACCATCTAGTCCAATGGTTCTCAATCTTGGAATCATATTATCATCACCTGGGAGCTTCTAAAAACCCTGATGTTAAGGCCATATGGCAGACCAATTACATTAGATTCTTTGGGGTAGGACGGTAGCTTTGAAGCTGCCCAGGTTATTTCGATGTACACCCAAGGGTTAAGACTCACTATTCTAGACTAACTCTTCAGGCCAAAATAGAATAAGGACCAGATTTACCCTCACAACTAAAACAACCATAGATTGATGGACAGGTAGGTAGGTAGGTAGGTAGATAGATAGATACCGACAGATAGATGATAGAAAGAGAGAGAAAGAGAGGAAACGGTTTGTAAGATACTGGACATCAGACAACAAAGGACGCTGACTAGAAACAAATGAGGGGAGCCCTATGACTGTCCCAGCTTACTGCCTTTAGCGAGTGCCCAGGCAGTGGTGCAAGGAGAGACGCTTAGGCAGAGCCTAGAGGACTCTGAGATGAAGAGATGGACCTTAGAGTCCAGGTAGACCAAAGCAGCTGGAGTTCACAGGACCAAGTAACAAGATGGGAGAACTGCACAAAGAGACACCCAGAGATCTGGATTCCTGTTATGGGGGCCCTGGAGTATTCAGCGGATATCAGTGCAGCAGATTCAGCAGTACCAGGGCATGGGTGTGAGGAAACTAGCCAAGGTCAGGGAAGAACCATGCAAAAAGATTAAGGGAAACATTGCAGATGCTCACACTGGGCCAAGAACAGTGGCTCTTTCCACCAGCCGGCCTGGAAAGTCTCAGAATTCATGGGGCATTGGGTTGAGTACTCAGGGTGTTCCTGCCTCAGGAGTGGGGCGAAATTAGCCCTAGACCCAGCACTGTGCCATATCCACCTAGCAAATCATAAAAGCAAGACACAAGAGGATCCAATTGTTTTCAAGCAACTTAACTGCATGCGAGAACAAAGCTGAAGAACATTTACATTTATATTTATATTTATAGAACACATATACCCAGCACCCAGCAAGGAAAAAGTCAGAATATATATCATCCAATGAAAGATTACAGATATGGGAAGAGGCGGAAAAATGGGACCTATAATAAGAAGACATATCATGTTAGAACTAACAGAGATGTTAAAATGAGCAGACAAGGACATTAAAATGGGCATCATAACTGTATTCAAACTGTATTCCATGTATTCAAATAGTTAAGTAGAGACGTGGTATGTATATAAGAGATCCAAATCAGACTTTTAGAGATGAACACTACCATGCTTGAGATGAAAAATACACTAGATGATATTCACAGCAGACTAGAAATGACAGAAGAAAAAATAGAGAAATTAAAGACAGAAATATAAACTATCCAAAAGGAGTTTTTTTAATGAAAGAAAGCTTCATTGAGCTACTGGGCGATTTCAGCTAGTCTGATATAGTTGGAGTTCCCAAAGAGATAAGAAGGAAAGGGAGGACAGAAAAAAAAATCTTTGAAGAAATAATGGCCAGAGATTTTTCAAATTTGATGAAAACTGTAAACTCAGGGATCCAAGAATCTCAACAAACCCCAAGTGCCCAGATCTACACCAAGATGCATCATAACCAAATTGCTCAAAAGCAGTGACAGGAGGGGGGGGGTTATCAAGGAACATAAGGAAATTTCCAGGGGTGATGGATACGTTCATTTTCTTAAATGTGGTGGTAGTTCCCCAGCCGTGCATATATGTTTGATAAGTGATACGAGGGATAAGTGAAACTATTTCAAGCTTTAGATGTGTGCGATTTATTTTATTTTATCTCAGTTATATCACAATAAAGCTGATAGATTTTCAAAAGCAAACAAACAATAATTCAACCCTGACTGCACATGAGAATGATGGGGAACTTTATAAAAATACAAGGCTCTGTCCTCAGAGGTTCTGGTTCAGTTAGTCTGGGATGGGACCCAAGATCCATATTTCTTAAAACCTGGCAGAGAGTTCTTATTGGCAAGCTTTTTTGAGAATCATTGCCAGCAGGAAGTTTCAGAAACTTCCCCATTAATCTGGTCTAGAGGCTGATGACCTTTATTCTAAGTATGTAGCTTTATATTTCAGGGATGTGGCCACTAGATACACAGCATTAACATCTGAGTTGTGGGTTTCCTGTGTCTGGTCTTTTTCCTTATAGGCCTACAATACCTTATTTTATAAAAGGGTGGGATTCTGACACCTTTTTCCTTATTTTCTAAACTTTCTGAGTTTTTTTCCCCTCTGAGAACATTCACAGCTTCTGATATTCCTGGAACTTTGTGATGTCATGCTCAAATTGGGCCCTTTGATTTTTAGCTCCAAGAAGTGACTTCTTAGAAGGATATTGTTGGTGATAGGGTCAGAAATGGTCCAGAGCGAGCCTCCTGAAGACTTCTAAGCTCTCCTTAAGGAAGCACATGACAGCTTTATCTTCACTCTTTTAGCATTTATATACCCTACCATGTCACTTCCCAGCCACTCTACCCCAGGATTTTAGTATTTAGTCCAGCCTCCCTAATATATCCTATAAGAGTCTATATGATCTCATGCATGCCTGCATCACTCCCTTACCTTCTTATCTCTAGCCACACTCATGTGATGGGTCACCCTCTAACTCACTTCCAAGTCCTTGCAAATTCTGTTCCCTGTTCCTAGAATACTCTCCTGGACTCATTCTCACTGCATGCTTCTCATCCTTGAGGGATGACTCTGTGTTCCCAGAGCACATTACACCTCCCCAACCTTAGCATTATTATAATTATAAAATTATATGTATTATACATATAATATATATTATAATATCTAATTATATTATATAATTAATATATCTTATATAGCATATTGTATTTATATAATGTAATATTACATAAACATATAATTATATAATTATAATTATATACATAATTGTATTATAATTGTCTATTAACGTCTATTATCACTAACTTGACTGTAGACTCCTTGAGGACAGGAAGCAGTCCTAGCTTCCCTCACAGGGCCTGGACTGATGATTTGTCAATCAGAAATGCAAGGATTGATAAAGTACTGGGTAGCACCATTTTCTTACAGTACATTTCTGATTTGCAAATCACCAGTCTGGGTCCAGGAAGTTACCACTGAAACTCAGCCATAGGGGCTTCATTCTGTAAGAGAGACTTGATAACTTTGCAAAGTTAGGTTTTTTCGGTTAACTTAAGCTGAGCAGAATAAACTCAGAGGGGATAAATGAAATGATTCCCCATTGTTTCACACACAGAGAGAAGCAGACAACTTGAGAATTATAGGAAAAGTGGAAGTCTCTAAAAAATTAAGTTTTATTAGTATTATATAAACCCAGTGAGTGTCTGAAAAATAGTCTGTGTCAGGAGACCCAGTTTGGAGAGGTAATAATGGAAAACAAATCTGAAGTTGTCCTTAAATCAACAGAAATGGTTAAACTTCTTGTGGTGGGAAGTAAGTCAGAATCTGCCCTTTGGGGGCTTCCCTGGTAGCACAGTGGTTGAGAGTCCGCCTGCCGATGCAGGAGACACGGGTTCGTGCCCCGGTCCGGGAAGATCCCACATGCCGCGGAGCAGCTGGGCCCATGAGCCGTGGCCGCTGAGCCTGCGCGTCCGGAGCCTGTGCTCCGCGACAGGAGAGGCCACAACAGTGAGAGGCCCACGTACCGCAAAAAAAAAAAAAAAAAAAAAAAAGTCCTTTGGGCCTAGAACAGGAATAACTAAACTTTATTTTGTAAATAAGGCTTTACTGAAACACAGCCATACCCATTTACTGAGGAATAGACTATGATTTCAGTATTGGCTAAGGCTCTGGTCTCCAGTGGCAAAGTTGAGGAGTCCCAACAGGACAGAGAATGTTTGGCCTGCAAATCCTAAAATATTTACTCTCGGCACTTTACAGTGGCTGGCCCTCCACCTAGGAATGCATGAGACTACTTACATTCATTTCGAATCACTGATGGAGCTCTACAGTGCACTGAGCACAGTGTCTGGCACATAGTTAACCCAAATAAACGTTGGCTGTGATTGGTAGTATGGTGGCCAGGCACTGAGGAACGAACACTGGGCTGTAGGCAAAGGTACAGCCCCTCTACATAAGGCAGGAACACAGATGTTCATGGCTTGTGGAACAGTTTGGGCAAAGGCCAAGCAAAGGGAAAAAGAGGACTACAGGTGGGTGGTAACCCGGTGTTTACTCTGCTCTAAAGAAAAACAATTCTTGGGGAATGTTTATATCACTTCCTTTTCTCTACCTCCAGAGAAAAGGATGGAGGGCCAAACTCAATTTGTGGTTAGTCAGTATTTCACTCTGAGTTTCATGAAGTGGCTTCCAGGATCTTCCCCAGCGGATGTGGTAGAGGTTTAAGAAGTCCAGGGTGTGTATTTTACTTCACCTGATGGATATCTTTAGGGCAAATAGGTAGGTTCGTTTTGTCTGTTTGCGGTGCACACGCATCATCAGTCTCCTCACGAAGCAGCAAGTAACCCGAGAGGAAATACTGCAGGAGGTGGGGAGTGAGTGGGTCGTTAAGGATGTGCTGGGAGGCAGAATAATGGCCCCAAAGATTTCAGGTCCTAATCCCTGGACACTGTGAAGGTTCCCTTATTTGGAAAAAGGGTCTTTGAAGATGTGACTAAATTAAGGCTCTTAGATGAAGAGATTATCCTGGATTATCCAGGTGGGCCCTAAATGCCACCACAGATGTTTTTATAAGAGAGGCAGAAGGGTATTTCACAGACAGGCATAGAGGAAAAATCAATGTCAAGATGGAACACGGAGAGATTTGAAGATGCTGGAGTGGTGTAGCCAGGAGCCAAGGAACGTCAGCAGACACCCGAAGCTGGAAAAGGCAAGAAACAGATTCTCTCCTAGAACCTCCAAAGAGGCACAGCCCTTGATTTTTGCCCCACAGAGACTGATTTCAGACCTCTGGCCTCCAGAACTGTGAGAGAATAAATGTGCATTGCTTTTTTTTTTTTTTTTTTTTTTTGCGGTACGCGGGACTCTCACTGCTGTGGCCTCTCCCGTTGCGGAGCACAGGCTCCGGACGCGCAGGCTCAGCGGCCATGGCTCACGGGCCCAGCCGCTCCGCGGCATGTGGGATCTTCCCGGACCGGGGCACGAACCCGTGTCCCCTGCATCGGCAGGCGGACTCTCAACCACTGCGCCACCAGGGAAGCCCCGTGTGCATTGCTTTAAGCCACCAAGTTTGTAGTCATTTGCTACAACAGCCATAGAAAACTGATACCATGTACTCATTTGGTGAATAGTGTATGCATGATAAACTACAAAGAGAGAGACAGAGAAGCAAAAGCCCCCCCCCCCCCCGCCTTTTTCTCTATCCATACAAGCAGGGACAGGTGTTACATAGTACACATTACTGAACTGGGGATCAGGGAAAATGGAGGGAGAATTAGCAAAGCGATGGAGGAGACATGGAAGGGAAAACTCACTGAAGCTTTAGATAACTGGGCAGAGATACATGTCTCAGCCATCTCCCCTCTCTGTTTTATTTTTCTCCATAGCACATAGCATCTATTAAATATATTTGCTAATTCGTTTAATGTCTGGCTCTCCCTACATGAGGACATAATCTTTGACATAAAGTCAGAGATTGTTGTATATTATACTCACTGTGTCTCCAATGCTGAGAGCAGTACCTGGAACATAATAGGTACTCAGTAAATAGTTACTCAATACATGAGTGAAATAAAGGCAGGTAAGATTTGGGATTAATGGTAAGCTTGAAATTTTATTGGGACCCCAAATTAATACCCTGATTAAAGTGTGATACATAAGACAGGTGTCTTTTTGAGAACCATTTATTATCAGTCTATGGTGAAATAAGTACAGTAGTACAGAAGCCTCTAGAAGAACTTCTTAGTGCTTTTTAAAAAATATCACTGATGAAGAAAATAACATAGTTGATAAAAAGCTACTGTAAATTTGATGTTTTTCAATGAATTTGTATTTTTATTAATTACAACATATTTACCACCTTTCATTTTTTTTAAGTATAGTTGATTTACATTATTGTGTTAGTTTCAGAATATATATATTCTTTTTTTATTCTTTTCCACTATAGTTTTTTTTTAACATCTTTATTGGAGTATAATTGCTTCACAATGTTGTGCTAGTTTCCACTGCACAACAAAGTGAATCAGCCATATGCATACGTATATCCCCATATCCCCTACCTCTTGTGTCTCCCTGCCACCCTCCCTATCCCACCCCTCTAGGTGGTCACAAAGCACCGAGCTGATCTCCCTGTGCTATGCAGCTGCTTCCCACTAGCTATCTATTTTACATTTGGTAGTGTGTATATGTCAGTGCTACTCTCTTACTTCGTCCCAGCTTACCCTGAGTGGGCAACCTTGTCTTGTTCCTGATCTTAGAGGAGAAGGTTTCAGTTTTTCACCATTGAGAACGATATTTACTGTGGGTTTGTCATTTATGGCATTTATTATGTTGAGGTAGGTTCCCTCTATGCCTACTTTCTGGAGAGTTTTTTATCATAAATGGATGTTGAATTTGGTCGAAAGCTTTTTCTGCATCTATTGAGATTATTGTATAGTTTTTATCCTTCAGTTTGATAATATGGTATATCACATTGATTGGTTTGCCTATACTGAAGAATCCTTGCATTCCTGGAATAAACCCCACTTGATCATGGTGTATGATCCTTTTAATGTGCTGTTGGATTCTGTTTGCTAGTATTTTGTTGAGGATTTTTGCATCTATGTTCATCAGTGATATTGACCTTTAGTTTTCTTTTTTTGTGACATCATTGCCTGGTTTTGGTATCAGGATGATGGTGGCCTCGTAGAATGAGTTTGGGAGTGTTCCTCACTCTGCTATATTTTGGAAGAGTTTGAGAAAGATAGGTGTTAGCTCTTCTCTAAATGTTTGATAGAATTTGCCTGTGAAGACATCTGGTCCTGGGCTTTTGTTTATTGGAAGATTTTTAATCACTGTTTAAATAACAGTGCTTGTGATTGGTCTGTTTATATTTCCTATTTCTTCCTGGTTCAGTCTCAGAAGGTTGTACTTTTCTAAGAATTGTCCATTTCTTCCAGGTTGTCCCTTTTATCATGTAGTTGCATGTCGTAATCTCTCATGATCCTTTGTATTTCTGCAGTGTCAGTTGTTACTTCTCCTTTTTCATTTCTAATTCTGTTGATTTGAGTCTTCTCCCATTTTTTCCTGATGAGTCTGGCTAATGGTTTATCAGTTTTGTTTATCTTCTCAAAGAAGCAGCTTTTAGTTTTATTGATCTTTGCTATTATTTCCTTCATTTCTTTTTCATTTATTTTTGATCTGATATTTATGATTTCTTTCCTTCTGCTAACTTTGGGGGTTTTTTGTTCTATTTTCTCTGATTGTTTTAGTTGTAAAGTTAGGTTGTTTATTTGAGATATTTCTTGTTTGTTGAGGTAGGTTTGTATTGCTATAAACTTCCCTCTTAGAACTACTTTTGGTGCAACCCATAGGATTTGGGTTGTCGTGTTTTCATTGTCATTTGTTTCTAGGTATTTTTTGATTTTCTCTTTGATTTCTTCAGTGATCTCTTGGTTATTTAGTAGTGTATTGTTTAGCCTCCATTTGTTTGTATTTTGTACAGTTTTTTTCCTGTAATTGATATCTAGTCTCATAGCATTGTGGTCAAAAAAGATACTTGATATGATTTCAATTTTCTTAAATTTACCAAGGCTTGAATTGTGACCCAAGATATAGTCTATCCTGGAGGATGTTCCATGAGCACTTGAAAAGAAAGTATGTTCTGTTGTTTTTGGATGGAATGTCCTATAAATATCAATTAAGTCCATCTTGTTTAATGTGTCATTTAAAGCTTGAGTTTCCTTTTTTATTTTCATTTTGGATGACCTGTCCATTGATGAAAGTGGGGTGTTAAAGTCCCCTACTATGATTGTGTTACTGTCGATTTCCCCTCTTATGGCTGATAGCATTTGCCTTATGTATTGAGGTGCTCCTGTGTTCGGGGCATAAATATTTACTATTGTTATATCTTCTTCTTGAATTGATCCCCTGATCATTATGTAGTGTCCTTCTTTTGTCTCTTGTAATAGTCTTTATTTTAAAGTCTATTTTGTCTGATATGAGAATTGCTACTCCAGCTTTCTTTTGATTTCCATTTGCATGGAATATCTTTTTCCATCCCCTCACTTGTAGTCTGTATGTGTCCCTAGGTCTGAAGTGGGTCTCTTGTAGACAGCATATATATGGGTCTTGTTTTTGTGTCCATTCAGCTAGTCTATGTCTTTTGGTTGGAGCATTTAATCCATTTATATTTAAGGTAGTTATCGAAATGTATGTTCCTATTACTGTTTTCTTAATTGTTTTGGGTTTGTTATTGTAGGTCTTTTCCTTCTCTTGTGTTTCCTGCCTAGAGAAGTTCCTTTTGCATTTGTTGTAAAGCTGGTTTGGTGATGCTGAATTCTCTTAGCTTTTGCTTGTCTATAAAGGTTTTAATTTCTCTGTTGAATCTGAATGAGATCCTTGCTGGGTAGAGTAATCTTGGTTGTAGGTATTTACCTTTCATCACTTTAAATATGTCCTGCCGTCCCTTCTGGCTTGCAAAGTTTCTGCTGAAAGATCAGCATTTAACCATATGGAGATCCCCTTGTGTGTTATTTGTTGCTTTTCCCTTGCTGCTTTTAATATTTTTTCTTTGTATTTAGTTTTTGATAGTTTGATTAATATGTGTCTCAGTGTGTTTCTCTTTGGATTCATCCTTTATGGGACTTTCTGGACTTGATTGACTCTTTCATTTCCCATGTTAGGGGAGTTTTCAACTATAATCTCTTCAAATATTTTCTCAGACCCTTTCTTTTTCTCTTCTTCTTCTGGAACCCCTATAATTCGAATGTTGGTGCGTTTAATGTTGTCCCAGAGGTCTCCAAGACTGTCTTCAATTCTTTTCATTCCTTTTTCTTTATTCTGCTCCCTGGCAGTTATTTCCACAATTTTATCTTCTAGCTCACTTATCTATTCTGCTTCAGTTATTCTGCTACTGATTCCTTCTAGAGTATTTTTTTTAATTTATCATTTTTTTTAATATGTATTTATTTGGCTGCATCAGAGTTTCGTTGTAGCATGTGGGATCTTTAGTTGCAGCATATGAACTCTTAGTTGCGGCATGTGGGATCTAGTTCCTGACCAGGGATCGAACCCAGGCCCCCTGCGTTGGGAGTGTGGAGTCTTAACCACTGGACCACCAGGGAAGTCCCTAGAGTATTTTTAATTTCAGTTATTGTGTTGCTCATCACTGTTTGTTTGCTCTTTAGTTCTTCTCGATCCTTGTTAAATGTTTCTTGTATTTCCTCCATTCTGTTTCTGAGATTTTGGGTCATCTTTACTCTCATTACTCTGAATTCTTTTTCACGTAAGTTGCCTATTTCGTCTTCATTTATTTGGTCTTGTAGGTTTTTACCTTGCTCCTTCGTCTGTAACATATTTTTTGTCGTTTCATTTTTTTTTTTTTTTTGATGGGTGGGGCTGTTTTCCTATCTTACTGGTTGTTTGGCCTGAGGCATCTAGCACTGGAGTTTGTAGGCAGTTGGATAGAGCTGGGTCTTGGGCTGAGATTAGGACCTTCGGGAGGCCTCACTCTGATTAATATTCCCTGGGGTCTGAGGTTCTCTGTTAGTCCAGCGGTTTGGACTCAGAGCTCCCACCACAGGAGCTCGGACCTGACCTCTGGCCTGGGAAGCAAGATCCCACAAGCCGGTCACTGGGGTTTCCTCCCATCCCCTTAGGTGTCTGTGGTCCCCCACTCGTGCCTGGTAGGTACCCTAGTTGTGCGGAGACATAAATTCTGTGTCCTTCTATTCCGCCGTCTTGACTCTGCCCTCCTCCATTATAGTTTATTGTAAGATATTGAGTACAGTTCCCTGTGCTCTACAGTAAATCTTTGCTGTTTATTTTATATATGGTAGTGTGCATCTGTTAATCCCATACTCCCAATTTATCTCTCCCCAACTTCCTTTTTGGTAACCATAAGTTTGTTAGTTTGTTTTCTATGTCTGTGAGTCTGTTTCTGTTTTGTAAATAAGTTCATAAGTACTGTTTTTTAAATTCTATTTATAAGTGATATCATATGGTGTTTGTTTTTCTCTGTCTGACTTACTTCACTTAGTATGATAATCTCTAGGTCCATCCACATTGCTGTAAATAGCATTATATCATTCTTTTTTATGGCTGAGTAACATTCTGTATATATATAGAATATATATATATATATATTCTATATATATACCACATATTCTTTATCTTTTCATTTATTGATGGACACTTAGATTGCTTCCATGCCTTAGCTATTGAAAATAGTGCTGCTATGAACATAGGGTTCATATATCTTTTCAACTTAGTGTTTTAGTTTTTTCTGGATATATACCCAGGAGTGGGATTGCTGGATCATATGGTAACCTATTTTTAGTTTTTTAAGGAACCTCTATACTGTTTTCCATAGTGGTTGCACCAATATTTACCTCCTTTTAAAATGGCCGTAGACACGAGAAAGAGACAGATACTTGGAAAGGGGTGTATTTATTCCAAATAAAGATAATTCTCCAACCACATAGAGTAACGATGAACCATTAGGACTCCATAGCCTAAAGTTTCAGAGTTATAAGCCAAACCCAACAAGGAAACCAGAGGGTAAAGCCATTCTGTGATTATGACCTAATTAGCATCTGAAACAGGCCCAAACCCAGGATCCTAACTTCTGAATCCCATCCTGTGCTATTTCAGTGGCCACTGATGAAACATCTCCCTGGACTTCCTAAAGGTCATCTCCTAGGTGACTGGGAGCGTGCTTATAAACCTGAATCTGGCTAACGGAGGATGGTATGAGGGCCATGCCTCTGATGGAGGACAGCAGGACAGTTAGGACATGCCTGGGCACAGGGCCAGCTGCATGAGCATGAAGCCTCACAGAGCCTGGTGCTTGGAAAGCCCTTGCTTGATTTAATGCTCTGCCATCACCTTCTTGAGATTCTTCATAATTTTTGAAAAAGAAGCACACCTTTTCATTTTGCACTGGGCCCTGCAAATTATGCAGCCAGTCCTGTCTGGGTAAGACAACTTGGCTTTAACTGCATTTTATCCCTAGTTTACTTCCAGTCTCCTCTGGAGATAGAGCCTTCGTTATTGCGTCTGAGGATTTGACAGACCATTCGCTCTGGGATGAGGAGACTTGGTATACCAAGGCTGGGACGTGGGTGAAGCAAGGCAGGAGCTGAGAGCCCAAAATGTAAGGAAGTGCTGACTCTCAGGACTGTGCCAATACAGGGTCAGCACCTGAGAGTGAGTGCCCCTTAAATTTTGCACCTCATTTGTCTCACTGACGTCCTACTCTGCAGTACACCTGCAACGTACCTGTACCACACCTGCACTACACCTACCATATACTATTCTCTCCTGCTGCCTTTATCTTTGGAAATGAGTGTGTGCCTCTATGGTGGCTGAAGTTTCATCAGCCAGATCAGGTGGCACACAGAAACCTAAACTATTGACTTTTTCTTAGATTTTTCTCAAAGTGTTCTTTATTTGTCCAGTCTTCGTTGAGGGAGAAGTATATTTCCCCTTTCTCTGCAAGACTGGCCACGGTCGGCAGGTGAATGCTCTATTGTGTAAATGTGATTTGATATAAAGCTGAATTGTCAATAGCATAAGACATTTTATAGGAAGGGTGAAAGAGTCGATGGCACCAGTAGTCACATTCCTTGAGTCACCAGAGACTGAGAATGGCGTGATGTGAAGTCAGAAAACCTTGGTTTTTGTCCCGAGTTCCCTGCTTACTTGCTGAGTGACCTGCGGACTTGCTTCATGCCCTCTCAGCCTCAGTTTCCTCACCTATAAGATAGGGATAATAAAGCTATCTCTGTCTCCCATGATTATTATGATGGGATGATGAACTGATGCTTCTGAACATGCTCTGCAAATTATAAAATGCTAGCTGGTTATTGACACTATTATTCAGTTTTTGGAGGGCAGTGGTTTTGCAGGATGGGTCCCTTCTGAGTTGCCACCTGCCATCCACCAAGGTTAGGGGTGAATTCCACAACATCAAACAATATGAGCCAGGCCTTGGAATAGGCTTTATTGAGGAAAAGAAGACATTTCCAAAGCCAGGGTCAGCCAGATAAGAGAAGATGGAAAGTCCTGCTGAAGCTATAGGCTCTTCTAGATGGATTTGTGTTCCAGGGGAAGAAGCCCCACCCACCCCCATTTATTTCCCTTTTCCTGGGGCAAGTGCGAGAGCAGTTGTTAGTGGGGAGATAATGAAACTACTCTGGCACCAGGCAGTCTGGATTTGGGTGCCAGCGTTTACAGGAATTATCAAGCTCTCAGCACCTGGGGACCTTGGAACCCAAGTAATGGTACCCTGGAAGGAGAACACGGCTTGTCCTGTGGTAAGGGGACCTTGGGCACAGCCTCTGCAGCTCGGAGGGGGAGTTAGGATCCCACCCCCATGGCTCTTTAACCAAATCACCTAGGCTGAGCACCTAGGGGTATTTTCAGACACTCCTGCGCCTTCTGTCACGGGAGCACCAAGGACACCATGCTAACCCCAGTGCTAAACTCTAACTAGGTCACATAGGGGGTTTTTGGTGGTTGCTTGAGAATTGATAGATCAGGGTCCACCTAGGCTAACTCCAGATCCATCGATTAATAAACTATTTAAAGAGGATTCTCTACAATTTTCTACAGTTTTACTATTTAAAGAGGAATCTCTACAAAGATTCACTTGGACTTTTTAGTTTAAAATGCAGTTACAGTTGATTCCTTTAACCAGCCTTGTTTTTGCTTTTTCGTGATTGATGTTGAGACCTTACCCACCCAAAATGCTGCCCTGGCTCATCCTTTCGTCCCTGGCCTGAAATCCCACCCTATATAAGTGACACAGCAAGTACATGGTCCACTTGAGGGAACAGGGTGGGGGGAACCACAGTAGACAAATAATAATAGCACAATATCAGTTTTGCACCAAATGCTCAGGGAAGCTTAGTAGTGGAATAATTAATTTTATCAGAGAGAGGGTCAGGGACACTTCAAAAAAGAGATGATATTTGAACTGTATCATAAAGGGTAAGTAGGATATTGTAGGACAAAGAAAGAGGAACATGCATAGTAGAGAAAACAGGGAGAAAGGTGTGGTACCTCAGATGAGCTGATACCTGTGAAGTGTTTAGAACAGTATGTGGCACATAGTAGGTACTCAATAAATAGTAATAGGAGCAGTAGTGGTAGTTATATGTTTAAGGGATTTCAAATACCCAGTATGGCTAGAATATAGGAAGGGAAGTTCTGGAAATGAAACTGGAGAGGTAGTTTGAAATTTTTTTGTGAACGGCCTTGAACTGTATGCTACGGGAGATAGATTTTTATTTGCAGCACATTTTAGCAAACTAATCCATCTGCTTTGTCATTCATTGGTAATCATAGGTGTGTCAGTGGGGATGGTCTAGGTTGGGTTGCATTAACGAACAACCTCCAAATGTCAGTGGCTTAAGACATCAAACATTTATTTCTTACCCACATTACATACCCGTCACAGTATTTGCCTTTTTCTGTGACCTGCTTCTTCAACCTTCTACCTGAAAGTGACACCTATCACTATTTCCATCTCATTGGCCAAAGCAAGTCGCATGGCCACACTTAACTTCAGAGGGACCAGGGCATTGCAGTCGTACCATACGGTGATGGATGCAAGACGCTGTACATTTGTCAATACTCATAGAACTGTGTGCTTAAAATGAGGGAATTTTACCGTATGTAAATGATATGCCAACAATTCTGATTTAAAAAAACAGTGCATTTTTTTTAAACAGCCAGCTTTTAAAAACTTTGAAAATCACGATCCAAACAGTCACTTAAATTATTATTTGATCCCTAAAAAGTAATTTTATGGATCCTTTTTAAAAATCATAACCTGTGATATGCTGATTAAATGTCTAGCAACCGGGAATGTTTTCCCTCTGGGAGAGGGAGGGAATAGTGATATTTGCCTATTTCCATGGCGTAAATACCCCTACCATGGCAGATTTCAAGCTACCAGTGTGATGTCACTGAACTGAGCTAGGAAGAGATGCACACATTTTAAGCCAATCCCTGCACACCACTAAAAATATTAAAATATGCCATAATTTGACATTATAATAAGCAGGAAGATAATGATTGACTTCCTAATGTCCCAGGATTGCCTTGTACAAATTCCCAGTTTGCTAGTAATGCAGAATTAGTAGTAGTAGTAATAATAATAACGCCTACCAGATACTGCAGTTTTAAAAAATAATCTGGCAGAATCATACATTTAAAGCTAGATGGGGTCTTGGAGATTATCTAGTCACTCGACAGTTGAAGACTCTCAGAAATGTAAAAGATGCGCCCGAAGTCGCCCAGCTGACTGGTGACAAAATCGGAACCAGAACCCGAGTTTCCTGACTTCCTATTTAATGTATGTGTGTGGTTTTCCCCACCACTGCAGGAACTGTGGGATTCCAGGTTTTGAATGTGTACCATTGTTCCTAGTCTACTTTCTGACATCCATCTTACAAGTATTGTTTTTAAAAGGTCAACATTCAGCTAAACCATGCCTGTGGTGAACGAGTGGCAGGGAACAGAGGGTGCAGAGGGGTGTCAGATGTTACTTGATAGCTATTTGATCCAAATAATGCATTTCGTTTCGCCCTGGGAGAGCAGAGGATAAGCTGGCACCTTATCTGAGGACTGTGGTTCACCCCCAACCCCCATGGGAACCAGTTTGCATGGGCTCCCTGGCCTTTTGCTGCCAACTTCCCAGCTCACCCCACGTTAAGAACAGCAACGGCAGCCATGTGTTCAGAACCAGACCACCAAGTGTTTTCCCATCTCAACCAAACTTTGAGGTAGCTGGGAAGAGTCTTTGGGGAGAATGAGTGCATTCTACAAGTCTCAGGGTAGAGTCAAAACGAATAATAACTCTACCATAATCACGACTGACTGGAGACCAAGCCAGACTTGTCCCCAAATATATTTCAAGCTTGTGTGACTCTCTTTGGTCGTACCATTTAAGTGCCTTTTTCTTCTTTCTCACTCTAACAAATTCTTGCTCTTCCTTCAAGGCCCATCCCAATGTCATTTCTTTTTTGCGGTACGCGGGCCTCTCACTGCTGCGGCCTCTCCTGTTGCGGAGCACAGGCTCCGGACGCACGGGCTCAGCAGCCATGGCTTACGGGCCCAGCCGCTCCGCGGCATGTGGGATCCTCCCGGACCGGGGCACAAACCCGCGTCCCCTGCATTGGCAGGCGGACTCTCAACCACTGCGCCACCAGGGAAGCCCGCAATGTCATTTCCTCTTTGAAGACTTTTCTGACCTTGATCTGACCTTGATGGCAGTACCTCCCTTCCCTGCCTCTAAATTTATTGCTTCTTCTACCCTGTTCCTGGAACACTTTGCTTCTGCCTTTACTACGGCTCATATCACAGTGTTTTGGGATTGTTTGTTCAGCTGTATGTCTCCTCAACCAGACCGAATATTTGCCCCTTGAAGTCAAGGCCCGTGTCTTACTCATTTTTAGTTTCCTGAACCCACCATAGTGCCTGGCCTAGCCTGTGATTGACACCAAAGAGAGAAGGTGAGGAGAGAGGAATAGAGGAGAGAGGAAGGACCATTCTGGAATGAGAGCAAACTTGGAGAAAAGTGAAGTCTCCCTGTGCCCGTCATGCTCTGAGTTACCAGGTGACTGTGTACACCCCAGGGCAACAAGTCTCAGCTGTACTGTGTAGGAAAGTCACCAAGTCATACTTGTTTAAAAGGTAGATTTCTACCTCCCTGCCCTTACCCTTATTCCCATTTTTAAGGGTGGCAGGGCAGAAATCTGTGTTTTCACAAGCATTCCTGGAGATATTCTGCTCAGATGGCCTGCCCAACACTTTTGCGAAGCATTGGTCAGATGGTTCCAGGAATGCAGACAAGATAAGAGCCAGGAGGAGGGTACGGACTCAAGTCCAACGTACCCACCGGGCTGTAGAGGATGATCTACTGCCTGCAGTGTTTCCCCAAAATCACAGGGAGCTGGAAGGTCCTAGGGGAGTCCACCCAGAACCCTGCCTGACTCACTCAGGCCACTGTCACACAGCAGAAATGCTGGTAGACCTCTTGTACTTCTTGTTTCAGAATATTTGGCAGAATTTTGGCATGTTAAGGACACATCTGAATATTTCCAATTCTAGTCCGTTATTTGATTATTCTGGGCTGTGGGATAGCCACGTGGGATCCTGGTACTAGCCATGGTCTGACTCAAGAACGTGAGCCATGACCCTGGGCTCAGAGACCTCCAGCAAAGCTGCGACTGTAGCCAGTGCAGCCACTGTCAGAGCACTTCCCAGGCTGACCTGGGCGTCCTTCAGGCCCTCCTACCCCAGCCTCAGCAATAGCAGTGTCCTCTGGTCAAGTCCTGCACCCACCACCAAGGCTGCCACATGCACGGCTCCAGCAGCTGCTTCTGTCTTCAAGGCTGAGCCACGACAGGGCTGTCACCTCCTTGGAAAGGTCTGGTTACCAACATCTTCAGCCTCCGAGCCCTTCTCCAGGCACCTCACGCCCCTCCAGACCCCCACCTGAGCCCATCTCAGAACTGAGCCCTAGAAAAGGTCTGACAAGTGCCAAGCAGCGCATGTCACACTCATTCACCTCCCAGAGTACAGTCGTCTCCCAGAAGACGATTGTTTTATACTCCCTGTCAGTAAGTGACTCTAATTATACCCACATGGGGTGTAATTGATTTTAATTTTCACTCTGAGGTAGCTCCAGGTTACAACCATGAGTCTCTTGCCTAGTAGAACTCTCTCCCTTTATTTAGCATTTAAATGAGTATCCGGAGGGAAACAAGAAGTAATTATAAGGAGAAACCAAGTGTTGAAAGGGGCAGCTTTTGAAGCGCTTGGACATCCTGACATGGCAGTGCGCGGTTCCAATTCACTACTTGGGAAGTCAGCTGGGTGGCCTTGGGTGGCCCGGGGAGCCTGACACCCTGATGTTAATGAATCGTGCAGCCGTGCTGGGGACCCAGCCTTTTGCTTGGTGCTGGAGTTACTCTCATGCAATGCTTGTCCATGACTCACAACTTCTGTTTATCAATTAGCACGTATTTTTAAAATCTTATACATTGCTCTACCTAAAGTTTACAGATAGTAGCAGTGCCACAATTTCAGTTGCCCACTCTTTGTTTTTTTTTTTAACAATGTTAGTGCCTTATATTCATAGATCCCTTATTAACCTTTCAGAGCCCAGGTTCCTGTTATTATATGTCACAAAAAGCAGTGAATAATTTTTTCATTGGTGCTTAATTTCAGACTTTCCCAATGGAATGCAGATACAATGATTTGTGATTAGGAGTGTTTTTTGTATAATTGAAGCTTAAGTCTCCATTTATTTTCAGATGGTGAAGATTCTAGAAATAGTGGGATGTATTGGTTCTATTGGAGTTTCTAAACTATGGGGCAAGTTACACAACTAAATAATTGGTTTACTAAGGGAATACCACTGGAGCTGTTTGTATAACACACCCACACACCCATCACAAATAGACCTAGAATTCGAACGTTAGCTGTCCCATCTCTGTTCTCCCATGACTCCAGTATTATATAATTATCCTTGTTAGTTGTCTCTGCCATCCCCAACTTCTTTTTTTTTTAATTAATTTATTAATTAATTTATTTTTGGCTGTGTTGGGTCTTCGTTTCTGTGCGAGGGCTTTCTCTAGTTGCGGCGAGCAGGGGCCACTCTTCATCGCGGTGTGCGGGCCTCTCACTGTCGCGGCCTCTCCCGTTGTGGAGCACAGGATCCAGTAGTTGTGGCTCACGGGCCCAGTTGCTCCGCGACATGTGGGATCTTCCCAGACCAGGGCTCGAACCCGTGTCCCCTGCATTGGCAGGCAGATTCTCAACCACTGCGCCACCAGGGAAGCCCCCTGCCATCCCCAACTTCTGACTTCTCAAGGACATCTGTATTCCTAGGGCCTGGAATTAATGTTTATTGAACATTTGCAGATGGAAAGTGGTCTCGGCTGAGCCTTCATTTGGAAGAGATAAAACCAAGGCCCAAATACATCAGATTATTTAGCCAAGATCACAGCAGTTGGGACAAAAAATGAAACACACAAAAAACAAGTGCATGAATAATGAGCAGGAGAATTTTTAATCAAATCAAAATATTTATCAAATGTCCCCTATCAAAATTCTTAGTTTCCCTCAATCACTTGGATATGTGAAAGGATGTGCTTTTAGTATGGCAAATACACCCAAGGAGATAAGACATTTCCTTTGCCTATCTCATCTGCAAAGTGCTTTGTGTAATGATCCAAGGGCGTGACGAAATATCAGAATTCAGGAATGGACAGATGTA
This sequence comes from Stenella coeruleoalba, assembly GCF_951394435.1. Classification (NCBI taxonomy): domain Eukaryota; kingdom Metazoa; phylum Chordata; class Mammalia; order Artiodactyla; family Delphinidae; genus Stenella; species Stenella coeruleoalba. Next base: position 58,818,571 of record NC_137155.1, read on the forward strand.
ATGCCCAGAAAACACATTTGTGAAATTCAACCAGTTAAGAACTCTGTTGCCTTGAATTTGACAGTGATTCTTTCACAAAAAGTCTCCCCTGGTTTTGAATTAAGTTACACTAAACCAGGAGAGACCAGTTTCTTGTTCCCTTTCATGTAGTCTCAAGTTTTCTCAGGAATCCTTCAATCTCTCCCATAACCATGCTCCTTGCCAGGAACGTGGTAGATCAGGGGTCACAATCTCTCCTTCTGAAGGCTGTGAAGGGCTCACATCCACACATTTTAATTATTTTTAAAATTTATTCTTAAATGTCTTTTCAGAGACTTTCAGGGTTTTGGGAAGAATTGTCATATTTCTTTCCTCATGTGTTTTTATCCTCACTTCTTTTTCATGTGGCACTAATTCTCTTTCTCTCACGATACTTCCCCTTCTCTGGTTTCCCATGTAATTTGGAATTTTCTTTTTCTTTTTCCATTGAAAGGGGAAGGTAGCCCCAGAGAAATCAGGGTGAGGTTAACCTGGCTAATCCTTCTCCCCACACAGCTCAAACGTGTCCAGTTCATCTCCCCTTCCAAGTTCTTCATTAGGTGAGACCTCCATGGACCAGCCAGAGAGGCCCCAATTGCCTCAGGACACAATAAAACATCTGGTTATGTGTGCAATGGGAGAGGAAACAAAGAATTCCTTTCTGAGGTCAATAAGCCAATTGCAGGAGCTAACCCAACCTCACAAAGCAGCCCACAGCAACAGGTGGGAGCCTCTGCTGGGACAGCTGTGCACACCCACTGGCCAGGTGTGACATCAGCCTGCAGCCCAGGAGGGCTCCATCTCACCCCTCCTCCCCTGCCTGCGTGCCAAGCTCTCAGATATCCAGAAAAGCAAGAACAAAGCTCCAGCAATTCACGAGCGGCATGGGAGAAGCCTCTAGAAGCTTGTATATCCTGCATTTGAAAGTCCTGAGATTTTACTGCTACCAGTAGAAACCAGGCAGCCAATGAGGCAGCAGCAAGAGGAAGAGGCCAGGAGGAAAGGAAAGTGGAGGAGGAGAGAGAGGAGACATCAACACATAAAGTGCGATCAGCCGGGCTTCCCTGGTGGCGCAGTGGTAAAGAATCCGCCTGCCAATACAGGGGACACGGGGTCGAGCCCTGGTCCGGGAAGATCTCACATGTCGCGGAGCAACCAAGCCTGTGAGCCACAACTACTGAGCCTGCGCTCCTAGAGCCCGCGAGTCACAACTACTGAGCCCACATGCCACAACTAATGAGCCTGTGTGCCACAACTACTGAAACCCATGTGCCTAGAGCCGGTGCTCTGCAACAAGAGAAGCCACTGCAATGAGAAGCCCGCGCACCCTGACAAGTAGCCCCGGCTCGCCGCAACTAGAGAAAGCCCGCACGCAGCAACGAAGACCCAACACAGCCAAAAATAAATTAATTAATTTAAAAAAATACAATCAGCCAATCAAATTTGCATCCACATGTCAACATCCGTTCGCCACCTCCTCCCTCTCAGTCACTAAGGCAAAGCACAGCTGCCCCTCTTCCAAACGAGCGGCCACAATCTCGCTGTGACCCTTAGTGTTCTTCTGAAGAAAAACTTTTTTAGCACACACACATTGGAGTCACCTGGGTATCTTTAAAAAATACTGATGCCTGGCTTCCGCCCCCAGACATTCTGATTTAATTGACCTGGGGTAGCAAGTAGACATCTGGATTTTTAAAGCTCCCCAGGCAATATTAACGTGTAACAAACTTTGGGAACCACTGAATTATTAGCCAGGTAGGTCCTAGGGTCCATGCCCTACACACTCTCAGAACAAATCTCTCAGAACAGGCTCCACTTCCTCCAGGGGACCCATCACCCTTTTGTAAGGGAAAAGTTCAGATCCAGCCTATATTTATTGCACACCTGTTACGTGCCGTGCCCTGTGGACAATACAGTATGCATTGTCTAGCTTAACCCAGCTTGGGGAGCGGGGTGCCGTTCCTGGCAATTACCTGTTCCAAAGGCACAAAGCTGTCTTGTAAGTGTAAACTGTCTGATCTTTATGTTCTGTGGCTTCCTGCTTCCAAGATGCTCCTCAGACAGGGTGATTGACAGGTATCACTGTGTTCACATGTGAGAGAGGATGATTTGATAAGGCCACAGGTCATGAGGGGAGACTGGGAAGAAACAGAGATCCTAGAGGCTCATCCCATTGATACTGAACAGGTATACAAACTTTAAAGTGGCTAATTTTTTACGAAAAGTGCAAAAATCATGTAAAGGTTAAAGACATGGGCTCGTGAGCCATACAAATCTTGGCCTCAAAAACTAGCTATGTCCCTTATTAGCTGGGAACTGAGCAAATTATTTATCCACCCGAGCCTCAGTTTTTCCATCTCAGTATCTACTGCATGGGGTTGTTTTGAGGATAAAATGAAGTAATGCATGCAAAGTACAAAGCACGGTGTCTTGATAAGTGTGACCTTTTTTTTTTTTTGGCTGCGCCTCACGGCTTTTGGGATCTTAGTTCCCCAACCAGGGATTGAACCCGTGTCTCCAGCAGTGGAAGCGCAGAGTCCTAACCACTGGACCACTAGAGAAAGCCCGCCAGCAGCAACGAAGACCCAAGGCAGCCAAAAATAAAATAAACAAAATAAATTTTTTAAAAAAAGAATCATTTGAGCTAAAACAGACACCAAGGAAAGCTTCCTGCAGAAAGTGATGGGAAGCCAGGGACTGTTGGAAGGATGAATAGGAATTAGCAAGGTGAACAAAGAAGGATGATGTTGGGCGGGTTAGAGTATATCTTGGGGAGATCCAAGTTTACAGTGTGACCCCACCTTCCTGGGATTCTATGCATAGAGAGATATATAAACTCGAAGCTTAAGTTATATACTGGGCACAAAAATTTATTTTCAGGCAATGTAGGTTTGTATTCTCAGGACAATGCCAAGTCTGGACATTAGTCAAGACTAAGCAATAGGCCTAGAGAAAGAGAGACTTTCAGGTATGAAATACAGCAGTGATGAGCAGCAAGGCACTGCACGTGTCACACTTCCTGGGCTATAAACACGTCTCCTAGTCTATGAACTGCCTGAAGTGAGAACAGGTACTGGATTTTATTTGCATTTTGATGCTCAGAGCCTAGCACAGTGCCTCACACTTAGGAGATGTTCACTTGATGTTGGTTGTTTGGTTTGTTGGCTCATTGGTTGGTTGATTGGTTGGGTGGGTGTATGGGTGGATGGATGGCTGGATGGTTGGATGGGAGAGAGGGAATGTAAAGTGTCTAGAGCAGTGTCTGACATAATAAATTGTAATTATATATTTCTATTGCCCTACAGCATAAACACCTTAATTTTCATAAACACTAAAATAGTTGGGTCTATGAATTCCTACTCATTTAACCTATTTTAATACCGTTCTTGGAATAGCGTTTTTCTTATAATGGAAAAAATATAGCCATTGTTTCACGTATGTTTTGTTTGTGCAGAGAAACTAAAATACAAATGCATTCTGAATAAAACCTACCACCATAACACTGTAACACCGCTGAGCATTAATCCTTGAAAGAGGACCTGCTGATTTGTCATAAACCTGAATGAACAGATGTGCTTGGTCCCCAGGGCCATTACCTTTCTTACCTCGGGAGTGGAAGGGACTTTCACAGGCTATGTTACTAAAACCTTGTTTTAGATACTATTGCTGAGAAACAAACCATTTCAAAATTTAGTCGTGTAAAGTATCTGTTGTATTACGGTTACAGGTTCAGTGACTCAGGACTAGGACAGGATATAGTGGGGAAAACTTCCTCTGCTCCATGCTGTCAGGGGCCACATCTGGGAAGGTGCAAAGGCTGGGGGAATGTGATGGCTGGGGACTGGAATCATCGGGAAACTCCTTTGTTCTCATATGTGGTCCCTGACATGGGATGACTTGAGCACTGAACTTAGCAGGAGTGTAAATCAGTGTCTACGTGAGTCCTCTCCATGCAATGTGTTTCCCCCAAACTTGGCAGCCTCAGTATAGTTGAACTTCTTCTAAGACAGCTCACAGCTCCAGTGTATGGGTTTCCATGGACAAGGCAGAAGCTGCATTGCCTTTTATGACCCAGCCTTGGGAATCATGTCATGTTGCTATCATATATTCTACTGGCTGAAGTAAACACAAGTCCATCCAGCTTTCCTGGGAGAGGACATCCACCCCATATCTTGATAAGAGGAATGTTTTTGCAGGACTGTTTTGTTTTTGATAGGAGTTTTGCAGCCATTGTTAAAATACCACACCCCTAATTCTTAGAAACTGAACCCTAGAACCCAACAGAATGAAATCTTACCTTAACTCATTTCATCACCCTTTGAGACTCATTTTTCTTGACATGTATTATTCGCTTTTTGTGAGGGGAGAATTGGATCACCAGCACCCCCTCATGCCTGGAATATGCTGGCAACATGGTGGCAGGAAAACCTCACCCCCATTTTCCTGAATTCAGTGCTCACCTTAGATGATGCCAATTTTGAGAGAAGAGCCCTTGGCACCAGATTTCCGTTGGAGCAGTAGCAGGAGGCCTTCTTAACGCAGCAACAGAACCCATATTAGGAAGCCAGGGCCCAGCAGTTGAGCCTGGAGTAACAGCCGACGACCGAGCAAGCGTGCCCAGAGCAGTGACACCCCCCGAGCTTCCACCTGCCCCACAAATGCACTCCTTCTCCCTAGGATCTTGGCAGCCGGTTTTCGTGCTTTTGCAAGTGCAACGATTTTCTGGAAGGACTCAGGGCAACAGGCAAGTGGGCAGTTTCCTGTGGATTCAGATCGTTTAGGACATGTCATTTGGGACTAAGGGACTGTTTCTTATACATCAAGGAGTTTTGTAAAATAAGGTGGGTGGATGCCAGGACCTTGTGTCAGGGCCCAGAGATCTTGGGACTTCAGACTAACTGGCACCAGGGAGCTGAGAGGTCAAGATATGGAATGCTGGGATTCAGATGACACCCTGGGCTCTGTCCAGCGAGACATCACAGCAACTCTAAGGGACCCACAGGAACCAGCCACGTTGTGTCCCATTTCCACTGGTGTACACATCTTGGAATGAGTGCCCAGAGGTGGTTCTTCCTGCCCTACCCGCCTGGAACCGACGTCCTACAGTGCACTTTAGGCCATCAGCTGTGGCCAGTCATCCTGTGCTTACCTTGCCTCATGCTACCTTGAATGACTTGCCATGTGGGAGAGAAAGAACCATCTCCACTCCCCACAGTGTCACTCAGGACCAGTTAGCAGAACCAGTACCAGCCTTCTTAAATGTACACCATTCAGGATACAGCAGGATCACTAGCTAAGCTTATTTAAAGAGTAGTTGTTGGGCTTCCCTGGTGGCACAGTGGTTGAGAATCCACCTGCCGATGCAGGGGACGCGGGTTCGTGCCCCGGTCCGGGAAGATCCCACATGCCGCGGAGCGGCTGGGCCTGTGAGCCGTGGCCGCTGAGCCTGCGCGTCCGGAGCCTGTGCTCCGCAACAGGAGAGGCCACAATGGTGAGAGGCCCAAGTACCACAAAAAAAAAAAAAAAGAGTAGTTGTTATTAATGATAATCATAGGTAACCTCTGTGAGCCCTCGTTGTTGTGCTTTGCTTACCGCAAACAATGTGGGTTATCTGTTTTAATCCTCAGAACAATCGTGAGTTTCGAGGATTAGTGTCCCAGACACTAGTACTTCTAGATACTCATTGGCCGTACATGGTTACAATTAAGTTTAGAAAATGCTGATCCTTCTAAATGGTAATATAAAAGGTAATTCTCCAAGAAGAGGATATATGTAGAATTTTACAAACTTCTTTAATCATAAAACAGCTGGGATAACTGATAGTTTAGAAACACCAGTTTGAAACCTGAGTGGGTCACCATAAAATATATTTAGTGTTCTATGAGTTCAGTCTAAGAGCTATTTGGAAACAAATATAAGTCTAAATCATTATAGCTGGATTTAGTGTAACTGTCTTTGAAAATAGTTACTGGGGATATACCAAGGATGGCCTGGTGACTCCTGGAAGTAGCTGATGGTTTGTTTTTAGAAATCTGTTATCTGCTCCACAACTCTCCAAAAAAGCCTGCTGCATCCCAGGAGCAAAGAGCATCCTGTGCTCCCCACACCCAGTCATATTGTACAAGGTGAGGAGGCTGAGAGTGAAGATTTTGAGCCCATTCGGATGTTCACAGCCTGTTCTGCTGCTGATCACCCCATTCCCCAAGAGTCTTGAAGGCTCTTTCCTGAGTGCCATGCTGGAGCCCAGGACTAAGGTGACCAGCCATATTTTAATCCCCAAGATCAATATAAGCTCCAATTTCTTCCTTCATTCTGTTTGTTTTTTATAAACTCACATCCTAAAATACACCCCTGTTACCTTTGTTCCTTCGGATATCATCAAAATATTTCAGGAGACAAGCCTACTTTTGCAGCATTTACACATCTTCGGTGCAACCCGCTCTGTGTTCCACCATATGCCTTGAAGAAGTGCCATTTGTGGTTAGTATACTTCTAGGTTACACTTAGCTCTCTGTTGATTCTGCTTGAATTTAAATGACCATGCGTTTTTTAACTGTGGCAGATCAGAAAAAGATTTTTTTCTCCATATCACATCAAGTAAAGGTAGTCTTAGTTAAACTCAGTTGTCAACACCTTCCTCAGATTAGGCTTTACTTTGAAAGCATCACCTGCATAATCGTTAACGTTAATTTATTCATTAAATTATATATGCATATATGCATATAAAATGATGCCAGGCATAGATCTGAGCAATTTACAACTCACAACTTAAATTGCACATTTAGTCATCTATGAGGCACTACTATTATTATCCACATTTCATATTTGAGGGAAAGAGGCACAGAGAGGTTAAGTAACTTGGCATGAGGTCTCCCAGCTGGGAAGGGTTGGAGCAGGAATTTGAACACAGACAACTTAGCTCCAGAGTCTTTACTCTTACCAAGGAATTCTTAGCAAACAAACACAGTTGTATTTGCCCTTTCTATGACCAAGGGGTTTGATAAGCTCAAAGCATTTTCAACCAAAATAGTGCATGGTCAATTACTGTGTTAGTTTCTTACACAACTCCTCAGGAGATGGCTGGAAACCTTCCTTACTGATAAAAAGTAAAAACGGAGCCCTGTTTCATTTTTATTATTATAAGACTGAAGTGAAAAAATTAAACTAGAAAACATTTAAATTATTTAAAATAGAAGCTCCTCGATCCCAAATCATTATTGAAATATTACAAAAGCTAAAGTCTCATAGGTATATTATACGTGCTAGGATGTAATTTGGGGGGGTTGAATAAATTTATTTAGAGAAAAATCTATGTTATGCAAACCTGATATTTATTCCTTCTTTTTTTTTTTTTTTTTTTTTTTTTAACGGTACGCGGGCCTCTCACTGTTGTGGTCTCTCCCGTTGCGGAGCACAGGCGCCGGACGCGCAGGCCCAGCGGCCATGGCTCGCGAGCCCAGCCGCTCCGCGGCATGTGGGATCTTCCTGGACCGGGGCACGAACCCATGTCCCCCGCATCAGCGGGCGGACTCTCAACCACTGCGCCACCAGGGAAGCCCTCCTTCTTTTAACTCCTGACTCTTACAAACAATAATATATAACAGAAACAGTATTTTTATTTGAAAACTTTTATTTCAAGGTCAAAATCTCTTCAGGGGTTTAAATCTTGTTTTTACATAAAATAGTGTTCTGTCTTGCATTTTGAAAAGATTTTAATTCATATCAAGAGATGCCGTAAAATGGCAGGTATTAAGCCCCACCAAAAGTGAATCCTTTCTTAATACCTGCTAGGTTAAAAGTTTTCATGTCTAACAGCATTTCTTAACCACTTTTTTTGTACATCTTAGTTTCTTTAAATATATTATAGCTGTGAGATCCAGACCACAGAAAACTCTAATATTTTAGATTTATTTGATTTCTAGTTATGCTTAAAACTTACCTAATTTTCCCTGTAAGGTAAAGACCTCCTAGTACAAAACAAAACTGATGCAAACTTGGGGGAAAAAAAGGTTTTTGTTTCTCTGTGGCAAGTTTTTCCTTTTTTTTCTCATTCCAATTATAACGGTAATTAATTAAAGAAATTATGAAAGATACAGAAAATATATACATTGGGCTATTTCCTTACATTGATTTCCTATGCATGGGGCTTTTTAAATATAGTTGTAATCATAGTACATTTGTAATTTTGTATCCTGCTTTTTTCACATAGTATATTACAACCATGTTACTGTGTACTCTTCACAAACATTATTTTTTATTGCAGCATGAGCATCATACTTATTTAGCTATTTCCTAAGGTTAGGACATGCACAATATATTCCATTCTTAATATTAGAAATAATGCTGCCATGAATGCCTTTCTGTATTTAGGATCATTTCCTTAAGATAGATTCTTAGAATCGATAATTCTTGAATTACAGAATATTAAAGGATATTAGTATTTTGAAACTCTTGATACAGATGGCCAAATTACTTTCTGAGATGATTTTAACAGTGTACATAGTCTAGCAATTTCCTGCCTATATTTGATATGCTTTTTAGTGTGTCTGTATGTGTGTGTGTGTGTGTGTTAACTTGTGCAGCCTGGGAGAGCATGGATATTGACCAGATCCATTGCTGCACAGTGGAAAGAGCTTGAACCTGCCCTGCAAGGACCTGGCTCTTTGTCCTGACTCTACAACTAACTGCTGTGAGAACATGAGCAGCTAACTTACCTTAACGTTCCTTGTATAATGGGGAGATTGGGCCAGACCAGACACGTTCATTTATTTATAAATCTTTGCTGACCGCTTTTTGGTTCTTGATGCCAAAGAGATTAGAAAATATGAGTGCAGTGTCCTTTCTCAGGATATTACAACCTCCTGGGGGACAAATATGTGGAAGCAGAATCACATGAAGTTTAGGAGTACGAACTACAGAAGCAACTGATCAATCCTAGTTATTAGCTGTGTAAGCTTGAGCAGTGAGAGCCCTCTTAGCTTTGGTTTCCTCATCTATGAAAAGGGGATAATAATATCTTTGTCACAGGGCTATCGTGCAGATTGAATGAGACAATCGTTAGTGTGCCTGGTGCAGTATGTGTCCAGTAATTGTTAGGGTTGCTTTTTTCTCTTTTGTTGCTGATATGAATCTAATATATTTGGTAAGTCTTAAGTGGCAGGGAGCACATGTGCAGAGGCATGGCTTCACAAAAGAATATCATGTGTTCAAAGAATGGGTCCTGGGTTCTGAGCACTGAACAAATGTGGAAGAGCAGTAAGCAGCAGGTGCAAGGTCAGGGTCACGGGCCACAACGAAGGTGCTTTTCAGTTCTAATAGGCCGTGGTAGCCACTTCACAGAGGTGGATGGACCTCCCCCACCCAAAATTTGCCTTGATGTTGATACTGATGGTGCCACGTGCCCACCAAGAGGATATGAAGTTTTATTACTCACATAATGAGACTTGCTGGAGAGAGCAGGACAGATTCCCCAGCAGGTCTGAAAATGGCCTGAGAGAGCTGGGAGGGACAACTGGCTTAGGGCTGTGCGGTGCTTGGTGGAGGTGGGGGAGGGGGGTGGGCTAGAGGAGGGAGCTGCACCCGCAGAGGCTTGTGCGGTTTTGACGTCCTGCTGGCACCAAGGGAGGAGGCACGTGGGCCTCTGATTGACATGAAAGCATCAGCAGTCATTAACCCAAATTGTTGTCAGACTTCACCACACGGGTTGTGGTTTTATGATGGACAGAGGGAATCACAGTGGCTTTCTTCCCTTCTTAAAAGTAAAAGCCTTCTCTCTGGACCCTACCTCTCCCCACCCCTTTTTGCTTTTTTCTCATTCCCACCTTCTCCAGTCCTAGGTTAACAACAGTCTCTGCTCCAAATGCTCTCTCCTCCTCCTGTTCTTTCTGCAATCAGGTTTCCCCCGCCGCTCCTTGGTAACCGCTCTTGTCAATGTGATCATTCACTTGCCTAAAAGCTGCTAAATCCTATGGTCCTTTCTCAGTCCCCATCACACCTGACCTGTCAGCGGCACTGGGCACAATTGGTCATCTTTTCCCTCGGCTTCCAGGATATCAAATTTGCCTCCCCTTTCTCTTTGGCTAGTTCCTTCTCAATTTCCTGACCTCGTAATGCTTGGGGTGGCCCAGGGCTCAGTCCTGGGGCCTCTGCAGTCCTCTGTCTGCACTCACTCTCTTGCTGTAAATCCATCTGGGCATGACAGCTCTCAGGAGTGTGTCTCTAGCACCCACCCCTCCCTGGAACCCAGGTTTGTATGTCCAGCTACCTACTCAGAGTTCATACACTCCAAACGGAGTTCTGCACTTCCCCGTCACTCTTGCCTCTTCCACGGTCTTCTTCATCTCTCCTAATGGAAGTGTCATCTCTCTAGTTGCTCAGGGCCCGAACTGTGCCACTATCCTAGAGTCCTTCTGTTACCGACCAGGTTTCTTGGCCTTCCTTAAGCAGTAGAAATTGATCAGAAGCCAGACAAGAAATTCAGGCAAGGCTTTATTGGGGCCCCTGCTGCAGTAGGGGGCAGCGAGAACAAACAACAGGTTCGCTTGCTAGCTTGCTCACTGATGGGGGGCAAGCTTGTTCCTTATATGGGGTGAGGGTAGGGGTGTGTCCAGAGGTCGGGCCAGAAGGCTCGCTTAGGTGGTCTGCCCATGCTTTTGGTGGTGTTGTGTGCAGGGGGCATGCGCAGTACCCTGCCTTTGCTCCCAGCTCTTCACAAGCGGCAGTTGGGCTTTTTGGTCTTTTCTTGTATTTTGTTCATAATTTGCCCCAACCGCAGGTGCACACAGTTATTTTTAGTCCCTTATAGTTTCTTTGTATTTTGTTGCTCCAGGAGACATTTGTCCAGGTACAAGCACTGCAGCAAAGGGTCACAGGCCCCAGCCTGGCTCACTTCCTCTTTTTCTCTCTCTCTCCACATCCAACCTGTCAGCTGATCCTCTGGGCTCCACCTTGAATTGATATCCAGAATCTGGTCCCTCCTCACCACCTCCGCTGCTCCCACCCCAGCCCAAGCCACTGTCTTCTCTTCCCCTGGATTTCTGTAACAGCCTCTAACTGGCTGGCCTCCCTGCCTCCACCCTTGCCCTCCTACAGTCCTCAACACAGCAGTCAGAGCGATGCTTTTGAAAAGTAATTCAGATCATACAACACATCTGTTCAGAGCCCTGCAGTGGCTGCTCGCGTCACTCAGAGTAAAAGCGAAGTCCTTCCTCTCTCCCGCCAGGCCCTTGGGAGCCTCACCTCTCCTCGTCCACGCAGCTCTAGCCACTCTTGATCTTTGCTATTTCCTGAACGTGCCAACCTTGCTCGTGTCTCAGGACCTTTGCATTTGCTGTCCCCTCTGCTTGCAATGCTCCCCCTCCAGATATCAACATGGCTCACCACCACCTCCTACCTGTCTTTGCCCAGGTGTCACCTTCTCAATGAGGCCTCTCCTGGCCATCCTGTTTTAAATTGCACCCTCCCTCCCCATCACTGTCTATCCTGTATTTTTTTTTTTTTTGCTTTTTAAAACTTTATTTCAACATAACTATACTTACAGAAATACACTCATATTGGTAATTAGAACACAATTTAACTTATGCTACACAATTTGGACCAGAAAACTTGGTACATGGTTTGCTTTAAAAAAGAAAGAAAAAGCATTTGCAATCTGGTTTATTTTTCATCTATTAAAACGTATATAAAAGATCCATCATCAAATGCTGCTAAAGCAAACAGCATGAACCTTGAGAAATTAAACTTTGGTTTGTCTCTGAAAAATAACACGTATTGCTGAAAAAAATAACACGTATTTACTGAAAGTTTTCTCTTTCAGTAAAAGTTTATAAACTGTAAAAGTTTATAAAATTGGTGCAACAAAACATTGTTGTAATGTTTCAATGCCAGTTCACAAATTTCGATTACTAATGTCTATCCTGTATTCTTGTTTATTTTTCTTTGTAGCATTTATCACTTTCCAGAATAATATATAATGTACTTACTAGTTTTGTTTCTTGTCTGAGGGCAGAGATTTTTGTCAGTTGTCCGCTACTGTATCCCGTTGACCTAAAACAGTGCCTGACATATGATTGATACTTAGTAAATATTTGCTGAAAGAGGGAAAGAGGCAAGGAAGGAAGAAAGGAAAGAAGGAAAGAAGGAAAAAACTATATTTAAACATATTAAAGAATAATTTTATTGCATTAAAACATAGCTGAGGTCAAACTGGATGTGGTCATTTCAGACTGAACTGTCCCTCTGCAATATTCATGTATACACACTAGGATGACAGTGTCTCTTCCCAGGGCTGGCCAGTGGCTGGTAGAAGTGTCTGCATCATCACACGTATTCTGACCTTCCACCTGGGAACGGGCTACAGGGACATATACCTGGCAGAAGGCTGGTCTTCCCAACACACAAATACGAGGTTCAATTGCAGAATTTGAAAATCCCTGTCACCACTCACACAGGAGGCCAGAAATCATCTTAGGTTCACATTTGGAATGTGCAAGCATGTGTATTTCAGAACTCCTGAGTTGGTAAATATCGCCGGGAACTATATTGGGCAGGATCAGCTGCACAGCTGTGAGTGGCCTCAAGGACTGTTTTGTTTGGGTGATTGTTCGCTGTAAAAAACACAGCGAAGGGGATTTGAGGTGTTTTGTGTGTGAAATTTTGAAAAAACCTTTAATAGGTGTCTCTTGTCATTTGCAACGTGGGACAGCTTGCACGCAGAAGACAGCTGGTTGATTTGATTTTTCTCTTTCAGTAAAGGTGCATCCTAAGCCAACAGCTGACCAAAGAACCTGGTGGAGAAGCAGCTTGAGGCTCTGTGTGGCACATTATGCTCTACAAATTGCCAGGCTGCACTATGGCAAGAAAGTGTAATTCAGCAAACTTCTAGCCGCTGGCAGAGATTTCTCAGGCTCTGTTGAGTGAGCGGCAGTGGCAGGGAGGGGGCAAGAGAGAAATACATTTGGATCCTACTATACTGTTGGGTGCTATAAGCCAGAAATTGAGCATCTTTGACTTTGGTAATGAAACCCCTACATCAATCGTTGGGGGTACCTACTTCTTTGGCCAGAGATGGGAAGGTGCAAAGGAAGGAAAATAGAAAGCAAAGGATATAAATATTGAATAAGAGAAGAGAGTCACGTCAGGCAAGAAGCAAACTAGCAGCTGGGAACTTTGTCATAGCTGCTGCTCCCTTAAGGTTTGCATTGCCCGCTTGGGTCTTAGCTTTATAAAAGGTTACCTAACGTGTCGTAAGGCAGTGTGAGCAATTTGATTCCACAAATGCTCCCTTCTCTTGAAAATAACCCTACTGTCCTTTCTGAAACTCAGCATTTGAGAAATCTGACTACGATTTTTCAAGTTCTTGCGTAAGGAAATGGGTTACTGCATTCTGATGGAAACCTCTTTTTTTCCTCATTCAAAAACTGTGCACTAAAAGAAAATACCGACAAGTACCTGTTGAAATGTGTGAAATGCTTAATGTAACCAGAAGTCTTTCTCTGTAACGGGGAGTAACTTTTGTGTCTACATCTAAGCAGACTGTGAAAAACAGCAGCCATCAGCCAAGACTGTTGACAGCAGCCTCAATAAAACAGGTGGAGAAATGAAGCGGGAAGGACAGCAATGTCAACAGTTCACAGCCAATCACCCAAGAAGCATCAGATTATGTATGTGCTTCCAAACAAGGTGGTTTGGTCCATTTTGGAGACCGCACAGGCCTTCAGTTTGGGATGAACGCTGACTTTTGTGGATGAAGGGAAATGAGTTGTAAGAGAGGCGGCAGGACGGATCCTCCAGCCTTTTTGTGTCTCTCGTATTGAGAATGGCTATCTGTCCCTGGAGAACAATTAGAGCAGCAGCTGGGCCATCAGAGTCAAAGGTCTCTCCTCCTCGGACCAGGACACAGCAGATTTGGAGGTCACCGGGAGTTTTAGGAGGCAGCCAGGTCAGCCCTTGATACCTGATGCTTTGACAGACTCCAGTAAAGCCAGGATTATTCAGCTTCAACTGGCACGTTGGTGGGAAAGATGGCAGGGTTCCACCCTGGTCTCTCATTTCTTTTGCTGTCATGGGAATGAGTTTGCAGTTGAGTCATATCCCTCTGTTGTCTTTCTCCTCTTTCAGGACTGAACACCACAAGCAAAGAGTATAGCAAACACTAATGGGGCGGTTCTTAGACAAAGCAACAGAGATTTGACAGTATTGGGGAAATGTTCGGAGTTCATAGGATCAAACAGGCTGGGCTTAGTAGTGTTGATAAAAGAAAACTACCACTTTGATTATCATTCAGCAATTTGGGATTTGGGCTTTTTCACTTAGTATTTCTAGTTTTTTCACTTGCAAACAAGAATAGAGAACCAGACGTAGGATGCCACAGCAAAAACCACAGTGAAAATCTCCGTGCCCCTCTCTCCACTGTCCTCTCATAAGCATTCTCTCCATCTCTCTCTCTCTCAATCACACACACACACACACACACACACACACACACACATGGGTGTGTATTTCAAATACTGAAATAATAACTAGTAAGCATACATTTAATATACCAATATCCAGCAATTAAAAATATTTAAGTATGACCCAGAGAGAGTGAAAACAAAAGGAACAAACAGATTTCTCACCAGCATTCTGGGCGGAATGAATGACTGCAGCACATTGCTGGGCGTCTCTGAATCTGGGCTGGATTTCACATTTTGTAGCTTTGGGGAAATAATGTGCAGTTCAGACTCATCAGTCAACCCCAGAACCTCAGAAAGATGTGTGGGAAATACACTGATGGTCGAAGCAAGAAAATAAAAGCAACCTTTTCAAACTAGAAGTCATTTTGATGGAAGGCAAGAAAAATAGACTGCAAAAAAAGTGGGTTTGTTTATTTTCATGAGACAAAACTTTCATGAGAGCTAACGTTGGCCTCATGCTAGTCACTGGAGGTATAGCTAGTAGAAGAACTCGGTGGGCGCCCCATTTTAAAAGTTTGTAATAAGTCCTCTAGGAAAAGAGAGGAAGAATGAGCCCCGTGTCAGCTGTGAGCGGTTTCCACTGCTGATCTGCTGTGACAGGAGGGCCAGGGATTTCTGTGGAAAGAAAATCAGGAGAGGGACTTCCCTGGTGGTCCAGTGGTTGGGACTTCACCTTCCAATGCAGGGGGTGCAGGTTCTATCCCTGGTCAGGGAGCTAAGATCCCCACATGCCTGCCACCAAAAACCAAAACATAAAACAGAAGCAATATTGTGGCAAATTCAGTAAAGACTCTAGGGCTTCCCTGGTGGCGCAGTGGTTGAGAGTCTGCCTGGCGATGCAGGGGATGCGGGTTCGTGCCCCGGTCCAGGAAGATCCCACATGCCACGGAGCGGCTGGGCCCGTGAGCCATGGCTGCTGGGCCTGCGCGTCCGGAGCCTCTGCTCCGCAACAGGAGAGGCCACAGCAGTGAGAGGCCCACGTACCGCCAAATAAATAAATAAACAAATAAATAAAAATAAAGACTCTAAAAATGGTCCACATCAAAAAAACTTTTAAAAAAAAAAAAGGAAGAAAATCAGGAGACCTGATTCCATTCCCCAGGACACACCTGTTAGGACCTCGGTTTCTTCATCTGTAAAAATGAGAATAATGATTCCCGCTTTACCTTCCTCATAGAATAGAGATGTTACCGAACCGAACTTGGGTCCTCTCACCCACGCGCCGTAAAGCCAATCTACTGACACCAGGTTGTGGTGAAGGAAAGTGCGGCATTTGTTGTAAGGCACCAGACAAGGAGTCCAGAGCAGCTAATGCTCAAGAGGCCCAGACTCCCCAATGGGTTTCAGAGAAGCATTTTTAAAGGCAAGGTGAGGGAGGGATGTTGCAGGGTATATGATCAGCTCGTGCACAATTCTCTAATTGATTGATGGTGAGGTAACAGGGCAGTGTCACAGGGGTTAACAGTATCAATCCTCACCCTCCAGCCGGACTGGGGGCTCCATGCTCATGGTCATCGTGTAGTTAACTTCTTTTATTTGGTAGGGGCTTCAGTATCTGTAAAGTGACTCAGGAATGTACATCAGATACTGTTATCTGTGTACTTCTGGGAGGAACTAAAGATTCTGTGACTGCCATATGGCCGATTTACTGTTTAAATTGTTTCCAGTTCTCCTAGCCCAACTGCTATTTTTGTCACTACATGTTCACATCCCTTCAATCATTAATTCTTGAGCCAGGCTTTTTTTGTGTGACTCAGGGGAAGCCTTGGAGACTACATCTTTTCTACAAACAAGAGGCAGGCAGAGGACATGGTGGGGGGGGGCGGGGTCTGTCCTGGGAAGGCCCCTAGGGTTCTGCTTGGTTACAGAGATACCATATAATATAGTCCACAAATATACAATGTTACTTTTAATATTATTCTAGTCCTGAACTTGATTGTGACTCTTAGGGCCTCACCCTGGGGCAGAGTCCCCCTGTTTCCAGTACCCCTTCTTGTGATACCCAAAATCTGATAGCTTGGCCAAAAGAAAACCCCCAAGGGCATGGCCCCTGGATTTTATATCAGAGACTCAAAAGAGTAAATTGACTAGATGAAGAGGTAGTGATGATAATAAACCTCTATAGTGGTACTTTGGCTTCACGATATCTTATAGCCATGGACATTCATTCCGCAAAATTTAGCAAGCACCTACTTGGTGCCACGTTTGAGGTATGACACTGGGGTTTTAACTGTGACCTGAGCACACACAGTATCTGCTCTCATAAAGTTAGCAGTCTGGGGAGGGTCGAAGGTAACAATTTTAAAATCGTACTGCTAGGTCATGGTTATATATTCTTAAGGTGGTGGGAAGAAAGGGTAGAGGGTGAGGCTGGGAAGGTGGCAGGGGCTGGACCACGCAGGCCCCTATAGGCCATGGTGTGGATTTTTGCCTTTAAGAGTCTATGGAGTTCTAAGTGGCATGATGGGAGGTGAGGGAGGGGTGGGCGTGAATAGAAGCATTTTCACATTCTGTGTTTGAAAAGGTGTTGATTCCTATGGTGGGGTGGTTTTCAATAGCATTTACTCCATTCATACTTCCCTCTTCTCTGATAATCCCCCTGAATTGAAGCACTCGAGATTAGTGCAGTGGTTTTCAATGTTAGGAGCATATTTGAATCCTGAGGGATTTTTTTTTTTAAGCCCAGGCCCATCCCCAGAAATTTGGATTTCAGTGGTCTCAGGTGGAGCTTGAACGTGGCTTTTGGTTGGTCATTTCTGTTCCCCAGGTGATTCTAATGATCAGGTAAGGCTGAGACCCACAGGTACAGAGGAAAGCACAAAACGCGTCCTCAAAATGTGGTCCCTGGAGCGGCAACGTCAGCGTCACCCGGGAACTTTTCTCAGGCAGATTCTTAAACCTGATCTCACACTAACTGAGCCGGAAACCCTGGAGCTAGGGCCCAGCAGTCTGTGTTTGAACCAGACCTCTGGGGGTCCTGAGATCCACCTAAGTGTGAGAAGCACACTCTGTCGAAGGTTGCAGGCAAGAGACCCTGGAGTCTGGACCTGGTTCTAGATCTAGTTGTAGAATAGCTCTGCGATGAGGGGAGGGAGGTGCAAATCATTGAACTTCTCTGACCCTCAGTCTCTTCAGCTGTGAAAAGAGTAGGTGGGATTAGGTGAGCTCAAAGGTTACCTATGACGTTAGTCTATCATCTGTGCACACGAAAGCTAACAACGTCTTTATAACATACTTTTTAAAACTCTGTATTTTTATATAATAGAACCAGAACATAATCACTGTAGGAGGCTCAAAATATACATGAAAGAATAAAGAAGAAAATAAATGTCAATTAAAATTTCTCCACCTGGAGAGAACTGTTGCCCCCTCCCCAGTTGTTTGGTGTGTTGGAGATATTTTGGTGTTTTTCCTTCTGATATTTCTGCATGCATCTACTTACAAAACTGAAACCACGGTTCAAGAGCCCGCTTCTCACCTACCATTATATCAGGGGCATATCCCTTCATCACTAAAAGTGATTTTAATCATCTTTGTTAGTGTCTACCTAACGTACAAACATTACATGTTTATACCATAATGTATTTAACCTTTCCCCTGTCATGGATGTTTAGGCCTTTTCTCATTTCTTATTATTATGATGATGAATATCTATCTACCTACCTATTAATTCTTTGTCTGAAGACCTTCTTAAGAGAATCCTAGAACTAGAATCATTGGATCGATGCACATGAGGCACTTGATACATTGCCAACTTTTTTCCCCAGCAATGGGCCACTTCTTAAAAACACCGTCAGTCTGCCGGCGAGCTGTCCTCATGACACCCTCACCAGCATCGGTAATACTGATTTTCATTTCATATACTGCCACAAGGCAGCAGATGCCTACATCTACAGGGTAGTATTGGTAGCAGGGGTATAGCTCAGGCTTTCAACACCCAAGGGGGGACTCAGACTCAAGAGATGGAAGTGAGAGGGGCCCCAGGAGGACTAGGAGACTGTCTTGGGGTTGATGATGACACTTTCAAAAAGCCCTCCTTAAAATGTACCACAGGGGGCTTCCCTGGTGGCGCAGTGGTTGAGAGTCTGCCTGCCGATCGATGCAGGGGACACGGGTTCGTGCCCCGGTCCGGGAGGATCCCACATGCCGCGGAGCGGCTGGGCCCATGAGCCATGGCCGCTGAGCCTGCGCATCCGGAGCCTGTGCTCCGCGACGGGAGAGGCCACAACAGTGAGAGGCCCACATTCTGGAAAAAAAAAAAAAAGTACCACAGGAATTTACGTGAAGTCTATGGAAGGATTGCAGATGGATGGTAAATCACCTTTTCTAGAAATTGGTACTAAAAAGGCAGACTGTTGTGGTCCCCAGAGGCCAAGATGTGGGGCTGCCTGAAGCCAGGTGGAGAAGGGGCCTTTGATTAGACGAGCTTCTGAGGTCCCCTATGGATTTAAGATGCTAGATTACTAAAGTCAGAGAAGAGAGAAGGGTGTCCTTTCTTGCACCATCCTGGGCACTTTATACGTACACATGCACCCCAACGGGCTTCGTTTCCCCATGTTTTCCTGCCCAGTGACCCATTCGTGCTTCCTTGTCTTCATCTGACAAACTTCCACTGCCGTCTCATTACCTGATTCTTTCTTGGATCCAGGATCCTAATCATAGAGACAAAGAAGAGTGAGATGCCATGCATAGAAAATAGAATCCAACCCTTATTTATAAAAAAGGAAAAGGGAAGTGGTGAGCTTATGTCACCATTTATTTATAGCCCCACCTACTTCCAGAAGTATCTTAAGTCATGGCTGCTTTGGCAGAGGACTCAGGGAGAAAAAAAGTCTCCTCTTTAAAAACCAGACCAGGGAGCACCAGCCCTGAGTTGTTAACAGGTTAACAATGGGGAAGAGAGTAATTCTGGCATTTAGTTCCTGAATATTTTTAAATGTGAACTTTATTTGGATGAGAGGTAGTTTAGAGGGTGGTTAAAAGCATAGATTTACTGTTATCCCCAAAAGAACTGGCACAGGTGTTCAAACAAAAACTTGTTCGAGAATATTCTTAGCAGCACTATTCACAATAGCCAACAGGTGAAAACAACCCAAAGGTGCATCAACTGGAGAACGGATAAACAAAATGTGGCACATGCCTACGATGGATTATTATTAAGCAATAAAAAGTAATAAAGTACTGATAGATGCTACAGCATGGATGAATCTCGACAACAAGCTAACTGAAAGAAACCAGGCACAAGAGACCATAGACGGCACGATGGCATTTACATGAAGTATTCAGAATAGGCAAATCCACAGAGAAAGCAGATTAGCCATTGCCAGAGGCTGGAGGGGGAGGGGAATGGTGAGCGACTGCTTAATTGGGTAAAAGGTTTCATTTTGGGTGATGGAAATGTGCTGGAACTAGATAGTGGGAATGATTGCAGAACTTTGTGAATGTACGCAATGCCACTGAATTGCTGAATTACACACTTTTAAATTGTTAAAATGGTAAATTTTATGTTATGCATATTTTATCACACACACACAAAATAAACTTATTCTTGGGCGGTGGTGGGGGGAAGCATAGACCTAGTCAGTTGTGCCCAGGTTCTAATCTCAGCTCTACCATTTACCAGCTGTGTGACCTTGGGCAAATCACTTAAACCCTCAGTTCCCATTTCCTTTCAAAGTGGGGGTAACTGTAACAGTACCTACCTCAGAGGGTTATAAATCTTAAATAAGCCAACATATGCACTTAGGCATATAAGCAATATAAGCATTTGCTTAGCATAATACCTGGCACAAAGGAAGCATGCTGTAAATATTTGTGGTATTAATCTAACCCCGGTATTCTCAACTGGGGGCAGTTTTGCCTCAGGAGAAAATGGCAGTGTCTGGCGAGATTTGTGATGTCACAATTGGGGGATGCGACTGGCATCTAGTGGGTGGAGGTCAGGGATGCTGCTACCTATCCTACAGTGCACAGGACAGCTCCTCCACAACTAAGAATTATCCGGCCCCAAATGTCAGTAGTTCCAAGGTGGACAATCCCTGATTTAAACGGAGCATGTCGGGACATGTGCTTCATCTAATGAATATATGAATAAAAATACGTCAGATAGAAATTTTTGTTCGAAAAAGACTGCCAGCCTGTCTCTGTGTATAGACAGCATGTGTTAGACTTTGTGAGGATATAAAAGAAACCCAGCCTCAGTCCTGGAGGGGCTTGGATAAGAAGAACTCTGTCTGGAGGGCTGTTTAAGAGGGAAGTTTTTACCAAGAGACTTTTGTCATCATTTTTCCTTTAATAAGAGGTGATCTGGGGTTCTCCACACTTCTCACAATAATGCTTACTCAAATGATAACACTTAACAGTTCCCTATAAAGACGCATCTTAAGTGAGTGAACAGTGTCTGTTCACATATCTGAATGTGTCTTGTGTTTGGGTAAATTCTATTGAACAAATATCTGAAAAAGAAATCACTGTCAGAAATAAAAATTACTTGTTATAAGTACAGGCACAGGCACACAAAAAAATATTAAATCTTCTTGTATTCAACCACCCACACACCAAAAGGTAAAGGAGACCCCTTTTGCCCACTTTCCATTTAAAGAGTTATTTTATCAGATTCCAAAACCATATATCCATATACTTAGTCTAGTTTGGATCACAGAATATCTTCTTACACAGAATGACTCGCCATCAAAAGGTCTGTCTTGATTTGCTAGCAGTGAGGTTTGGGAAAGGGACCCTTATTCCTCCTCTCTGTCCTTTTGCCTTTAGGCTAAGCATTGGAAGACTGTTAAAGGCATGCCAAACCTTCAGTCAATCCCTGTGCGTGGCAGATGTCCTTTAGGATTGGGCGATGGGAAGGAGGGCTAAGGAGTGTGGTGGAGACCATGAGGAGGGCAGGCCCCTGGAGGTTCACACCCTTGGAAGCTAAAGCATGGGGATGCATGGGGCAAGAGACCCCACTCCATGCACCACCTTTGCACACCTTCCTCCATAACTCTGGTTTCCTGTATGTATAAGTGCTTTCGACAGCTTATTTAGTGCTACTATGGCAGGGAATCTTACTAGACTCTCTTGGAGGAGGAAACAAAGGTGAACCAGACATAGAACATGTCACACAGAGTTCTCAATACGGCAGACCATAAGACCTGTTATAAATCACTCTAGTAAAGTGATAAGTGCAATAAGAAAAATGTGAGGAAAACACTGTGGGATTCCAGAGGAAAGTGTTTGCCTACAGTGGGGAGTCTGGAGAAGTCTTTTTGGAGAGGGTGGCATCTGAGTTCAAATGTGAACATTGGTGGATATGTAGATGTGGAAATGATGCTAGAAAATGCTAAAGGACAGAGCAGACTACCAAGGTGGGAAGTTGACTATGTCGGAGAAGAAGATTTGTAGCATTTGTGGCAGGGAGTATAGGGAAATAAATAAGATGGATAGATTGAGATGAGCTCATGAAAAACCCACAATGCTAGGACACAGTCAAGCCACGGGGAATCACTGACATTTTCTGAGCAGAGGTGGAGTGGTGACTGGACTAAGGCAGCTGTTGTGCAGCTGTGTATAAGGTGGACTGGGGAGATATCAAGGGTCTGAGTTATTGTGAGGCAAGAATAGTAAGGAGAGGCCAGACTTGGCCAATATTTCAGATAAAGCATTTGGCAAGACAAAGTGAAGGAGGCAGCCCTGCACGGCTTACCTAGGCGCTTGGACATGGGGTTCAGAAGCACGGGTGCTGGATGCAGATGTTTTGGGCTCTAGTCCTGGCTCTGCTGCTTAAACCCACTGCATGTCCCTGAGATACCTCTTGATGTCATCATCTCTTCATCCACAAAATGGAAATAAAAGTCTTGTTTTACATACTCATAAGAAGAGTAAATGAGTAAGTGCACTTAACACATTCTGAATCTCGTCTGGCATAACATAAGTTAATGTGCTCAAAAGTCCAATGTAAAAGTTGGCTGTTATTTTTATTTATTTGTTTTTTGGCGGTACGCGGGCCTCTCACTGTTGTGGCCTCTCCCGTTGCGGAGCACGGGCTCTGGACGCGCAGGCTCAGCGGCCATGGCTCACGGGCCCAGCCGCTCCGCGGCATGTGGGATCTTCCCCGACCGGGGCACGAACCCGTGTCCCCTGCATCGGCAGGTGGACTCTCAACCACTGAGCCACCAGGGAAGCCCTTGGCTGTTATTATTATTGAAAGTAAAAAGAGGATGAAATGAGAGGATGGACTTCTGAACCAAGTTGGAATGACAGTAATTGCCAGGAATAAAGAATTACACAAGGAAAAGATTGATCTTTTATTACTCTCCCCAAGGCTGCTTGGAGGCACCGGAACATGGGGCCACACAGAGGATGGGGTGAGATTCGTGGACAGTCCCATCTACATCATGGTCCAACCATCTATGTCCTTGTTTTCTAGTTCCAAAAGCATTGCTCTTACTGTCTGGCACTAGCTGCATTAAACTTTGCCAACAGATTAGGAGTACTCCTAAGACATAATGATTTCCTCACTTCTATTAATGCAGAGACCTGGGACCAGAAAACCAGGGTCCCAAGGGAGACCATCAAACAGATGCTTTTAAGAGCAAGGAGAGCATTAGCTTGGATACTAACAGAATTAACACGGAAAAAATTTTTTTAAAGAAAAAAACTATGATGTTTTGGTTTTAGTTAAGGAATCTTGTCTTTGTATGGAGGGAGCTGTTTGTGGTTGGGTCGGGGGAAGATGGGGGTATCCAAAATAAGAGGCAGGATGGGAGCAAGACATCCTGCCTCTTATTTTGAAACTCTGACTGCAGAAACCAGAGCTGAAATGCTATACCATTCTCTTATGCCTCATTCAGTGGTCAGACTGTTCTAATTTAATGCGTGCATAAGAATAAAAATTAAGCTTTCCAGTGCTGGGGCAGATTTTTTTTTTTTTTAAAAAGAGACGCAGGCTTTATCCCCTATAAGATTAAACATTAGGGTTTAAAGGTTTAATCTGCTGGAATTCAGCCCAGGATGGGGTTCAGAGCCCCAGAATAATTGGATACAGCCTCAGGCTTTGAACATCAGAGCTGGTTGGGGGTTGTGTGTGTGTGTGTGTGTGTGTGTGTGTGTGTGTGTGCGCGCGCGTGCGTGCATGTGTGTGAAATATGCTAAGGAGTGTTTGAGGTCTCTCCTTGGCAATGAGCTGTGGCAGGAGGAATAAAGCTGCCTGCCCCTGCCTCCTGCATTGGTTCCTCTGTGGCTAACTGGATACAGCTTCTGGGGGGTGCCACGCTCATGAATGTGTGCTATTGTTCCAGGCACACGTCGGCCTTAAGAAATAGCACAAAACAAAACAGGCCCGTCCTTATTCAGATGCAGAGCCCCCTCCATCACTCAAAGCGGCCCTTCCAGGTCACATGCCCGAGGCCTCTGCAGACAGGACACAGCTGCCTCTAATCTGCTGCCTAACATTAGCCGCGGTTCAAAAAACCTGACAGCTCTGAGCTTCCCGAGGCTCCGCAGAGGAAGCTAGAAAGATCTGGGGTCCGGGCACTATGTTCTCCGAGGAACTGTGGCTGGAAAATGAGAAAAAGTGTGCTGTGGTTCGCAAGCCTAAGCAAGGCAGGAAACGCCAGGAGCTTCTGGCCGTGGCCTTGGGGGTGAAGGTGGGAGTCAAAGGCAGCTTTCTTTGGCCCCCTCTCAAACTCTTTGCCTGTCCACAGATCTCCTCCCTGGTCCGAAGGGCCGCCCTCTCACACAACGACAACCACTTCAACTATGAGAAGACACACAACTTTAAGGTAAGGGAGCCTCTGCTTTCTTTCTTCTGTTATAAAAGGGCAGGTAGAGAGCTCCAGTTTATGCTTTCCACCTGGTCTTTGATGGTAAAGTAACGAGACGGCAAACTCCTCTGCTTTCCACATTTAGTTACTTGCTTTGAATCAAATCAAACGGGAGATTTCAGAAAGCAGTTTTGCTCAATGCTGATGCTTAGAAACACCTATATGTATGTTAACTTAGCTCCGGAGAACTGGGCCCATTTCCTCCTCACATTCCCACGTCCAATGAAAGAAAAACAGAGCATGCCCAGTCTTTGGCATTTAGAGCTCATCTGGTGAATATCAAGCAGTACTTTTCCGCTGGGAGTAGCAGTAAAGAATATTGTTATCTCTGAGCAAGCGAAAACAGTTGCCCGTTTCACATTGTGTGTTTTGTCTTTTGTTTTCGGGGATGCTAGCTCTTTTGGTTTATGTGTAGACAGCTGTGAAAGCAAATGACGACAGGAGATACCATCCAGTAGCTTTTGTCTGTGCTCTGGGTGCAGGGGGCACCCTGGCAGCCTTACCAATCTCCTTCTGGTCACAGCCTTGGTCCTGCTCACCAGCCCAAACAAAAAGATACGGAGAGCTGGTGGCGGTTTAAGTGGATTTTCCCATGTGAATTTATAAACTGGAAATACTGCTATCTTCATTTCAGACTAGCAGTTGTAGAAACGGCCTGCCGTCAGAAAATTACGCCTCTTTCCTTTGCCCTGATGTGTTTTCCAAGAAGCTCTGGGAGGAGATTCTGATGCCAAATTGCCTGGCTTGAGATGCCATTGAGTGCAGGAGAGACAGGACAGCGCTGGAGGTTTTACCCCAGCAAATGGGCTGACAGTCTGGAAGTTGGAGAGAGCGGAGATGAGGGATCCAGGAAGAAAAGAAGAGACAGGGGCAGCTAAATGTAAACTGTATTCTCTTTTCAAAACTCGTTTCCCTTAGGGCCGGTAGCCCGAGTAACAACTGGAACTAGATAACCCTTTGTCAGAAGTGACCGGGGAGACCTAGTTTTTTCTGTTGCTTTCCTATCCTTCCTACAGACAGATGTGTGTCTATTAAATATACATCTGTGTTAGTTTGGTCTGTTTGCCCTGCTTCTGTTTTTAGAAAGCAAGCAGCTCAGGCATTCGCATGCTATAATTGACCTGAGGCGTGGAATTTATTCGGCTCTCCATACTTAGCATGAGGGTGAAGAACTGCATTAGACAGGTCTTCATCCATGCCAAGGCTTTCGCTATGTCTCTCATCACTGAATAGTGACAGGTCTAATTTGGGGCATCACTGAGTAGAGACGGGTCTAATTTATGTTTTTTTCTCTTTACTCTAATTTTTTTTTTTTTTTTTGTATTGTTCTGACTTCTGGCAGAAATCCCTGACTTTTTGCGTCCTATAGATGCGCTACCATGAATGGTAGGAGGGATCTTGGCCTTGCAAATTTTTTTTCCTTCCTCTTGAAAATTCTGATTCTTTTGGCTTTGAGGTACAACTGGAATTGTGCCCTACGCAGTTATGTGTTTACACGGGCTAGCTTCTCTCTGTAGATACTCTGTCTGAGTTGGTGTGAAAAATACCCAAGTGTATTTAGGTTGACTGATAGTTTCAAAACTAATTTCAGTCCTTTTAAATCTTAGATCTCTGCATGGGACATAAACACATTTAAAACAAAACGTTAGTTGAATCTTATTTTCTTAAATAGTTCTGTTGCTAACATGAACTATATTAATTATTTATCACTAAAAAACACCAACAGCTTTTTAAATGTTTGCTTTAAAAGTCAGTATCTATTAACTATATCTATTAACAATATCTCTTCTAACTTACTGCTATTAAAAGAAGAAAAGGCAGAGAACAGACAGGTCGTTAGAGGGGAATAGACAAGCCAGACAGGAGCGTTTCTCTTCCGTGTTTTAAATAGACATCTTTGAGACATAACAGACCCTTGAGTCGCTGTGTCAGTTGACTGTGGCTTTCAATGGTACTGCTCGTGCCACTGTCCTTAAGAATGAGTGGCTGAGGCAGGAGGAGGGATGGCTCTTTCTGTCACTCCTTTCCCCATCCCCGCCTCATTCAGCCCTCTCCTCACCCCCCAACCAACTTTAAGTGGGAACTCTGCATGGTCTGTAGAAGAACATTCTAAAAGCAGGTCCCTGCTATAAATAGAGCAATGGGGTTTTAGTAACATGCCACTGACCTAACAGAAGAAAGAAAGGTCTTATCAAAGGCCCCTGACATCTGCTTGGAATCTGTTTTATATCTTAAATTTGCAGTAAGTTTTTATTTATATTAACTTCTAGTAGGCTTTGTTCTGAAACTTTCTTGATTTGTAATTTGGGTTATTATTGGAGGGTATTATGTGTCTGGCATAGAGAAAGTGTTTAAAAAGAACAAATAATCACATTTTCATGCTTATCAACAGATGAGCCTTGCAAGGCTCTGTCTGCACTCTCGCCTAGAGGCCTCCTACCAGAGAGTCAATCTGCCAGCAGATCTTGATGCCTCACTTCAGAACAGGATTTTCTGCCCCAGTCAGGACTATTCCCCGGGTAAAAAGCCCTCTCCTCACTCTCCCCAGGAGCTTCATCACAAGCAATGAATAGATAACCTATAATGAAAAGGATCTGAAAAAGAATACATACATATATATATACACACATATATATATAAAATATAACCGAATCACTTTGCTGTACACCTGAAACTAACACATCTTTGAATCAACTATACTTCAAATTAAAAAAAAAATCCAATACTTACAATTTTAAAAAAGAGCAATGAATGGAAACTCCTGACACAGTACAGGTTGGAACCCCTCCCGCTGTGCTCTTTGAGAAGGCTTCCTGTCACTGCTCCTGAGGGCATATCTACTGCCCTTGCTTTCCAAACAAAGCGTGTCTAGGAAAAGCTGAAATTCAGCTCTGGAAACAAAAGGTTTCGGAAGCAAATTAAAGTTGCGCCTCATTTCATGCAGTAATTATATATTTTTCAACACTGTATACAAATGCGATTGTTGCTGATTTAAATCCTAAATTCTCAGGATTACTTGTACATACTAGGAACTAAGAGTAGTTGTTGAAGGAATGATGACATTAGCAGACTCCTCTCTAGAATGAAAACTGTTTGATATATAGAAAAGCCGTTTTGTTATTGAACGTGTTTTATGTCCGCATCTCTGTTTATCCATGGGACTGAAAGAGGCACTCTCCCGTAGGTAGACTAGCTCTCTTTTTAGAGGATCTGCCCTAAGAACACCTTATGGCTGAGCTCTGAAACCCTCGAGAACTCTGCAGCCCCATGAGTCTGGATAACTGTCCTTCCTTCCCCACTTAGCACAGTGATGAGGTAGCTGTGGCCAGCTTGGTACTCCTGGCCACAAAGTGCTCTTTGGCAAGGACCTTAATTCTCTGAGCATCAGTTTCCTCATCTGTAAAATGGGAGTGCTGTAAGGTTTAAAGAATACATGTAAATCACTCAAGGTCACTGGCACCCAGTAAGGTTGGCTACTATTATTACTTTATTGTTCATCTTTTCATGTCTCTCATTTTTCTGGAGTTTTGATGTTTAGCTTTCTCTGTCTCTGTATTTCTTATTTTCTACCTTCACTTCTTCCTGTCCTTTTTTTCTATCATCTCTTTCTTCTTCTCAGCACGATGTAATTAAAAAATGAAAGAACATTCCAGGCAGTGCAAAGGACATGAGTCAGAACTTGGAATTAGAAATGAGCCAAGGGTGAACAGGGTACAGGGAAGATACCATCCAGGAGAGAGAGTTGCTCACTGCACATCTGGAGAGTCAGCTGGGGCGGGGCGGGTGGCCACAGCCTGCTGACCCATTGGCACTCTGTGTGCTTAGCCCACTCACGCTCTCAGCCTTCCCAATCTGCATGTGTGTGTACATCACTCACTCCTTTTCCTGAATTCTCTCCCTCCACCCAGGTACTTCAGGGGCGCTCTTCTCTCCCTATATGCAATATGCACGGAGAGCAAAGGTCCAGAAAGTTCTAAACGTTAAAGAGCAGACCACCCGATCCCGACCTCACCTCACCCATCCCACCAATCCCTCCCCCAGCCCTCCCCCAGGCCTCCCCTGTCCATCTTCCCTTCAATCCTCTTCTATCCCCATCCATCCCTTTCCCAACCCTCTGCCAGCTTTACTTTCATCCATAGCATTGATCACCAGCTGACATTGTACACATGTATTTATGTGTTTGCCTTCCCCTATCAGAAAGAAAGACCCTGCTGGGTGGGGGAAAAGGGGTGGAGATAGAGACTTTTGTCTGTTGTACTTCCTGCAGAAATCCCAGTGTCTCAATCAGGGCCTGGCCCAGAGCCGACTGTCAGTGAATATGTTGACAGGATGTGTAGCAGGTATCTCCTGACCCTGCCTACCTAAGCTTGCACTTTCCCTCCTCACTCCCCGTCCCACAGTTTGCCCTCATTCGGGGCTTATTGTGCTCCAGTCCTTCCAGGTGGTGGGTAGCGGTCCTTGCCAGGGTCACCAACAGTGCTACCCGGTATCTTATATGCAGGCAAGCGGGGGAGACACGTGCCCAGTTTACTCCTATTGTCCCAGCTTCCTGTGTGGTGACTCTCAAAAGTGGCCTTGACTGGGCTTAAGTTAAACGGTTGCCAACTTGCCCTTTTACGTCCCCCCCTCCATAGACGAGGCTGCACCAGCAGAATCCTTTTCCTGCGGTGCACTGTGTGTACGTGTGTGCTCGTGCAGCCTCCCACCCCTAAGATTCTGGGGGCCAGGACAAGAAGTCCAGGAGGCTGAGGCTGTGTGGCGGGGTGTGGCAGCACCACGACCTCCCAGTTTGGGTTTTGTGGCTCCTTGACGGTTTCTATGCCTATCATCAGCTTCTGCATTCTTATCAATCTGGTGGTCATTTGCTTTGCAACAAGCCATGTTTGCTTCCCACGTGCAAACCCCTTGCTTTTCCTCATCTTTGTTGGCCTCATAAAATGTGCCAGCACTTCACCCCCGATATCTTGCCCACCCTGCATTCTCACGGGCATGCAGGGGTCCCTGCCTGTCCTGGTCCCACTTCCGTGTGCCTGGGGAAAAGGGTGGTTGGATTTCGCACCTGCATTTTGGCACAGGCAGAAATCACTTCAGAAGTGGTTGTGAGTTTTATTTTGTTTATTTTGTTTAATAATCAGAAGAGGCTGTTTTGGCAGAAGCAAGTCCGGAAGGAACAATTCAGGGAAAGGCTAACTTCATCACCTTGAATATAAAATGAGGGACTCAGAGTGAGACTGGAATAAATGGGCTTGGAAATACTGGGCTTTATGAAGAAAATAAGGCTTCTGCTCTCAAAGTGCTATGAAGATGAGTCATTTTTATCTACTGTAGCTTGGCTCCCCGTTATAGTTATTAGAAACCCCTTATTTTCAAATAATAGAACCCTTGGAAACCATCTTAAGTGAAATAATAGGCAGGCCTCATAGAGCCCCCAAGGGACTGCTCAGAACTCAGGCAGGGAGGAAGCAGGAGCTGGGGGTACACCTGGACCCACTGTCTCCTTCTCTACTCCCTCCCTCCCTCTCTTCCATTCTCTCCCTCCCTTCCCATCATTTCATTGCTTTCTACTCTCATTGTTCTCTCCCTGCACAAAAATATCTTAGTCCATATGGTCTGCAGGATATGGCTGATGGTAACTCCCTGGTTTACATATTACGAAGACCAGCCACAAAATCCCAATTCTAAATTTCCAGAGAGAGAATCAGAATAGCCTGACTCAGACCAGGTGTCTACTATGCTCAGATAGGTCTGGCCATGGAGGTCACCCCCTCCCCGTAAATACACGGATGAGGCTATAGGATGTCTGGAGGATGGATGGTTCCCAGGTTATGTGTGAATTGTAACTCCCAGCTAGATAGCCTGGAGATGTCAGCTGTAATCCTTTCCTCCTTGTTTTGAAGAATTCCACTTAAAGTTTCACATCAAAGTCCAAATCTTTCCACTGGGTTCTGCTTGAAGGAGGTCACGAAGCTACTCTGAGCCTCGATGTTATTATTAATATCAGTATCTGAGAGCCTGGGCATTCTGCAGCACAAGTTAGTCTTGTCATCTGTTTGGGTATAAGGAAGAGTCTCTATTCTTTTAGTTCCATCTTTTACAAAGTGTACCCATTGCTGTTGTGCCATTTTGGAGCTAGGACTAGCCCTCAGCAAACCTGGGAAGTAAATGAGGTTTGTGTCTGGCAAACTCTCCACCCTCTTCCCCTGGATTGGTTCTCCTGCCCCCCTTCCATTGCTCCTATCTGCCGAGTTACTCCATGGAACCTCCCTGCTGAGACCTGCCAGCCCTAGTTTCTAGATCTTAACTTCTCCTTCTCCATGTCATCTGGAGGCTTTGCATTCTACAAATTGGCTACACATGAGGGTTAATTTGAACTATCACCTGTTTCCTGACAAAGCAACCTGGTAGGTTGCACGAAAACCCTTTCTTCTTTGATTCACCAAGATTTACTATTACTCCACAGATAGTATGTGCTCATTTTAAAAAGGGCTTGTTCATGAAAATGACAGCTAAATTAATCTAGTAGTCGTGTTTTAAATGAGTCCTCTTGAGACAAGCGGCACAATGCCTTTCTGCAATGGAATTTCATTCATGGCAGGGATTTTGGCCAAGTGAGGAAACAAGTTTTGGACGAGGCTCTCACATAGGTGAGTACCTTCTCTGCCTGCCAGGGTCTGACCTAAAGCTTATCTTATACCTCCTTGGCATGTTTTTATGTAAATACTGGGACACTGTCATTGTAAATCCTTTACAAACCAGCAGAGCCTGGTAGAAAGAAAATAGGCTTTGACAGCTAACCCAACAGAGACTCCTTGCTTAGGCCACACACCAGGCAAGTGGCTTGGCCAAGGTGTTCCACAAATGTAAATCATTTACTAACAAGTCTGGCCCATATAAAATGCTCAGTTGTTACTAATTTTATGTTGAGTTTTTTTTATGCCAGAGAACATTTCATTCCAAGGGACTATTCTAAATGACTAAATGGCTGATTCTGGCTTTTTAAGTCTAGAGAAATACTCCTTTTGTGTTTTGTGGAGAGAAAAAAAAACACCAGTGATAACTGTACGTATTAGTTGGGTATAAGTTCTTAGAAGAGCTAACTATTTAGACATTCTTTTTTTTATTCAGCAAATACAGACTGAGGGCCAATTATGTGCCAGGCACTGCCAGGTACAAGAAAGATGGTGGTGACGTAAGAATGTGAGCTCTTGGGCTTCCCTGGTGGCGCAGTGGTTGAGAGTCCGCCTGCCGATGCAGGGGACGTGGGTTCGTGCCCCGGTCCGGGAAGATCCCACATGCCGCGGAGCAGCTGGGCCCGTGAGCCATGGCTGCTGAGCCTGCGCGTCCGGAGCCTGTGCTCCGCAACGGGAGGGGCCGCGGTGGTGAGAGGCCCACTTACCACAAAAAAAAAAAAAAAAAAAAAAAAGAATGTGAGCTCTTCCCCTGCTAGGTGGTTCTCAACCAGAGCGGTTTTGCTCCCCAGGGGACATTTGGCAATGGAGACATTTCTCATTCTCATGACTGGCATCTAGCAGAGGCCAGGGATGCGGCGAAACATCCTACAAGGCCCAGGACAGTCCCCACCACAAAGAGTTATCGGCCCCGATGTCAATAGTACCAAGGCTGAGAAAACTTGCAGTTGACAGTGGGGGGCCCTGGCGGTCTTTGAGCGGGGAAGTGTCAAAGGATGTTGGTGCTGATGCCCTCATCAACCTGAGAGGAAGTCAGCCAGCATAAGGATATCTCATTATATGCAATGGGGAGAATCCCAAAACGCTTTGTGGCAGTCAGTGTTTTAGAAATGAAATCCTGTCTTAAATGTACTAGAACAGCTGCTGAATAGACGCATCTGGTGGAGGGGTGGGGGAGGGGTCAGTGGTGCCACGGTGGAGAAACCCGGCCGTCCCACGGCGTCTGCTCAGCAGCCCTCACAGGAAAACCCGGAGTCTTCAGTCACAGGCCCAGTGATTCCCCTTGGCTATTTCCCTACATCTGAAAAGGTTCACTTCAAGGCCAGTATTTCATCTGATCTTGCAAGAGGGAAAAGTCCAAAGTTTAATCTAATTTCTCACACAAGTTCAATGTCACATGATGATGGGAAATGCAGTCGATTATAGGAAAAACCCTTGGCTGAGATCAGGAGGCCAAGTGCTGCTGACCATCTGGGTGACCATGGACAAGCCACCTGTCCTCCAGCCGCCCAGGTAACTGGGCAAAAGCTAGACTAGATGAGCCCCAAACCCAGAGACTTGTAGCTGAAAATGACTTTAGCCATCTCCAGCCCCTTCTTCTCTGCATAGAAAGCAGCTAAGAAAAAATTGCCTTTGATCCAGAGTCCTTTTCATATCAAAGTAAAAGAATAAAGTTCTCATTTTATTAGGAGTAATAAAAATGACAAACTGAGGTGATGTGGTTTTAGTCTATACCGGTGACTCTCTATCAAGGTTACTTTGTCCCCAAGAGCATATTGGGCAATATCTGGAGACATTTGTGGTTGTTCCAGCTGAGGGGTTGCTACTGGCATCTAGTGGGTAAAGGCCAGGGATAATGCTAACTGTCCTACAATGCGCAAGGACTTATCCAGCCCAAAATGTCAACAGTGCCAAGGTTGAGAAACGCTGATGTACACTGATAAGGAAAAGCAAAATTTCTCAACTGTAGCACATCGTAAATAGCACTTTCTGTTTCTTATGGTCTAGAACCTGGGCTGAGCTGATTATACACTTGGGCGGTGTCTACACTGACCCATCAAAACATATTTGTTATGAAACCACCAGAGAATACTGCGTTCCAGATTCAGCAGATGTGAGACAAATAACATCCTGCTCACTTAGAAAGTCAAGTTGGGGGATACTTGCTAAACGCCTGAGATTTTTCTTGACAACTCTTCTTGCTCTTGTTTTTCCTAAGTGGCTATTCCTGGGCTATTTGTCAAACAGACTTTATCTCCTGTAATATCATCTTTTTCTGTTTGGTGTGGTTTTTGAATTCCAGGCAGACCAGGCCCAGTATAATAGTCTTGGACAGACATTCTTCCTGTCTGGGGTATTTTCTTCCTGTCTGGGGTATTTTAGTTACTGCCCTAAAGTTTGCAAAATGTTCTTTTTTCTGAAAAGATACTCTTGAAAATCAATAAACTTCAGAGAATGGAAAAAACTGATCAGTGACTTTTCAAGATATGGGGCATTTCATTGGGAGAGTAAACATAATAACTCAATCCGAAATAAAATGGATCCAGAGAGTGTACCCTCAGCATTTACATATAGCCTCCTGTCTAGAGATTGTCCTTGTGAACCCAAAAGAAAATTGAACGATATATCAGCTGTGAAAATAAACGTCGCATCACAAAGCGGGAATTAGGCAGTGGACCTAAAATAATGTTTAACTAACTTTACATTGCCTTGTGTCCCCATTTTGCTATATTTCTGGGGAATGTGTATTTGTGGGGACAATAAGTAGAGCTATTTGCTATTCAGAAATGTCTGCCTGCATTTGTTTGGCTGAAGAAATGAGATGGAAGGCAGTGGGGAAACACTGATGGGAAAGGTTGTTGGTAAATATGAGCAGGGCTAATAAGCATTAAATGCAATCTTGATATGCTTAATTATTTTTTAAAATATGGCAAGAAGTGAAATTTTAGAAAATCTGTGATTAGCGTATCCTGTATTTCCTGAAGTATCCGGTAGACCAGTTTCCATTTTGTCAATGTATGGTAAACACTGTAGCTACTCTCCTAATTCCTAAATATTGCAGTTTTATTTTTACCCCAAGGCATGTTATTTCCCATGTGATTTCTTCATCCATTGGAGATGTTCCAGATAAGAATTTTGCCACTCCTTTTTTTTTTTTTTTTTTTTTTTTTGCATGACCTACACGAAAAGAATGCCTTTAAAAAGCCAAACCCACCTTCACTGGCCTTTGGTTGTGCTGTTTCCTCTTCTTGGAATGTTCTCCCCGAGTATCTGCCTCTCCAGGTCAACATCATCAGCTCCCCATCAGCCTAATCTTTCCCAGTCTAGTGAACTCCTATCCATCCTTCAAAAACCCAGTTCAAATACCTCTTTCCCCAGCCTCTCAGGAAGAATTGATTATTCTCTCCAGTATCCTACCATAGGATAATTATTTATGTTGCCTGTTTATTCTTGTAGATGAGATCCTTGAGTGCAGGAAGGTTTTACTCCCCTGATCTATTTTGACTTTGTTATCCAAGGACTAGTATAGTGCCAGGTTAAAAGTAGGCAATCAGCATGTAAGTATTGAATAAATGAGTGAATAATGAGTGGGTGAATGGGTGGATGAACTAGGAAATAGTTCCCCTCTCTGACATCCTTCCCGCACCAATTTGTAATGCCATTTCTGAGATATACCAAGTATCCATATATGTGTGATTTGGTTTCTGATCTTTCCACTGTGTACCCCTGGTCTGTTTGTCCATCCTGCATGGTGTTTTACTTTTTTTTTTAAACTATATAAGTCTTGATATATAGTCGGATGTGTTTTCTTATGTTCTTCTACTTACTTAAAATTATCGTCGCTATTTCTTTCTGCTCTATTCTTCCATATAGATTGTAGGGCCATCTTGTCAAGTTTTGTGAAAAGCAGCATGGAGACTTTGCTTGAAATTGCATTGAATTTAAAGGTTCATTTGGAGGATAATTGATATATTTACAGTATCGAACGTTGCCATACATGAATATAGAATATCTCCTTACTTATGAATATGGAATATCTCCTTACTTACTTAATTTAATTATTTTATAATTAGATTATTGCTGATGCTATGAATGAAGTCTTTAATTTTTATGATTTAACAAAATGAGTTATTGCTGATGTATAACGATGCTACTGATTTCTTCTTATTGCTCTTATATTAAGTAAACTTGATGGGCTTGTTCTTTCTTCCAACCATATATGATGTATTTCTTTGTCTTGTTTTATTATGCTGGCTAAAACTCTGAAGGATAATGCCCAAGAGAAGCACTTATAGCAGGCAGCCTTTTCTTTCTGCTGACTCTAAAGGAAATTATTCTAATATTTTATCTTTAAATGTGATGTTTATTATATGTGTATCATAGATATCTTTAATCAACCATTTTTAGGAGAGTTCCCTCTATTTCTAGTATGCTAATAGCTATTACTATGAACAGGTGTTGAATTTTATTAACTGTTGGTATTCTAATTTTTTTAATGATTATGTGGTTTGTCTCTCTTGTTTTATTATTGTTATGAATTCTAGTAATATGTCAACTACCTTAAATCCCGGAAATAAACCCTCCTCGGCCATGACATTTAAATATAATGCTACACTCAGTAGGATTTTTATATTTATGTTCATATTTGAAATTGAGGTATAATTTTACTTTTATGTACCATTCTTGTATGGTTTTTGAATCAAGATTACATTACCTTCATTAAGTGAATTGTGGAGCTTTTTTTTTTCCTCTCTGCTCTGCAGTAGTCTGTATTGGCTAGAGATTGTTCTTTAAAAATTCGATTAAACCTAATAAGATCATTTGGGATCAATGACTATTTGAGGGTAGATGTTTTACTGCAGATTTAATTATTTAATGGGTATAATTGAATTTAGGTTTTCTATATTATTTTGAGTCATTCTGATAATTTATATTCTTTAAGAAAATCATCCATTTCATATAACTTTTAATTTTGTGGGTAGAAAGTTAGCATTCTCGAGGTTTTTGTTTTATATCATTACTGCATCTGCATTCATGTCCTCTCTTTTATTGTTTGTGCCTTTTTTCTTGATCAATTGCTCAAGGTTTGCCTATCTTATAAATCTTTTTAAAAATCACCTGTTAGTTTTTTAATCCTTTTTCTTTTATTTTTCTATTTCATTATATTCTACAATAATCTTTTTTGTTTCTTTGTTTTACAGTTTGAATCTTCCATATCCTTTTTTTCATCCTGTTTTTCAGTCCTCTGAAATTAGTCATCTTGTTATTGTTTCATAAACAGGCTTGATTAGATTGGCCTGTGTTTCCCAGTTTTCTTGCTCACCCTGGCTTCTTGAATCCTGTCCTTTTCCACTAGGTTCAATGTGCTTCTTACAGAACTATATTATCCCTAAGTGTATCTTTGAGTGGGACCTGTGAGTGGAAACTCTTGGCATTTGTCTGAAAATATCTTATTTCACCCTTGCTTTTGAATGGTAATTAGCTGTGTATAGAAGTTAGGTTGGCAGTAATTTTCTCTGAGCACTTGGATGAAATCTGTAATCTACTTGTCTCGTTTTTGCTGAGGAGAAGTCTGTTTTCATCCTAATTGCTGTCCTTTCGCAGGTAACCTGTTTCTTCAGGATTTTGCTTGTCTCTTTGATATTCTGCACTTTCACTCTAATCTGTATAGGTCTAAATTATTTTTTATTCATCAGGTTTGAGGCTCATTTAGCTTTTCTTAATCTGAGGGTTTTGTGTCTTTTAGCAATTCTGGAAAGATCTCAACTGTTTCTCTTTTTGAATATCGCTTCCATATATGCCCTTAACCCCATCATCTCTCAGCTTTTCAGGATCATCACTCCTTTGCTTCTCTCTCTTCTGCATCTCCAGTCTCTTCTACCTATTGTATCAATCTCATTGACAAGTCAACATGCCCTAATGTCTCCCATCTTTTATTTAAAAAAAAAAAAAATCCTCCCAGGGCCCACCCCTTATTTCCCTGGAGCTATCTTTGTTGCTCTGCTGGACATCACCACCAAACTTTTTGACGAATTTGCCTACACATTTCTCTACTTCCGTGCCTCCCAGTTATCCTTCAGTTCCCTCGAGTATGACTTCTGCCCTCAACAATCCAGAGACTGCTCTTGCCAAGGTTGCCAGTGACTTCCATGTGTCTGAATCACAGTTCAACCCTCATTTAACTGGACCTCTTTCCAGCATTCAACCTGGTTGGCCACTCCTTCCCTAAAACACGCTTCACCTCTTGACTTCTGAAACACTTTACTTTCTTGGTTCTCTCCAAATGTTGGAGCACCATGGGCTTGGAATTGGGCTCTATTTTCCTCATTTTCTATTCTCTATTGCTAATAGGTTTTTTTATTCCATTCACACGATTTTAAATACCATTTACTTGTCACGGATGGCCAAATGTATACCTCCAGTTCCACTCCTCCTCTGAGTTATTGAATTGTGTGTGAATTCCTGCTTGACCATAAAACTTGGAATCTCAGCAGCATTTTAACTTAAACTGCTCAAAGCTGAATTCTTGAATTTCTCCCAAAAGAATGTCTTCCATATCTCAGCAAGTGGCATCACTATCCACCCGGTTTCTAAAGCTACAATCTAGGAGTCACTGTTGATTCCTCTCTCCTTCAAATACCCACATTTATTCTACTGTCAGGTCCTTTAAATTCAATCTTCAAAAGAGAACTCAAATCCATTCACTTTATATCTCTTCCTCCAACATCCTGGTCATGGCCTCTATCATTTCCCAACTAGAAACCACTACCCAGTTCCTGAATCTTTTCTGCTATTAACACTCTCGCTTCCATTTTCAACACGGCGGTCAGAACATCTTTTTTAAAAAATCATCTTCCTACTTGAAGTCCTTCAAGAACTTCCTATTGGACCTAGATTACAACCAAATCCACACTCATTAATAAAGCCTTCAAGGCCCTGTCCTACCTTCAACCTCATCCCAATTTCTCTCCCCCTCACTCTGGTGTTCTGGCCACCCTGGCCTTCTAGTCCCTCAGTCACACCAAGCTCTTTTGCTCCTGCAGGACCTCCGTAGATTCCTTCTGCCTGAAATGCACGCCTCAATGCCCCCACCAGACTGGCTCCTTCTCTTCCTTCAAGCAGCTTGAGGTCACCTTTCAAAAGATGACTTCTTGACCCTCATGGATAACACAGGGGCCTTTCTTAAATCTCTCTAGTAACAGCCTCATTTTTTTCTTTTTTTTTTTTTTTGCGGTATGCGGGCCTCTCACTGTTGTGGCCTCTCCCGTTGCGGAGCACAGGCTCCGGACACGCAGGCTTCGGACGCGCAGGCTCAGCGGCCATGTCTCACGGGCCCAGCCGCTCCGCGGCATGTGGGATCTTCCCGGACTGCGGCACGAGCCCGCGTCCCCTGCATCGGCAGGCGGACTCTCAACCACTGCGCCACCAGGGAAGCCCTCATTTATTCTTTTATAGCCCTTTCCGCACCTTTTCTCTTTTTTTTTTTTTGAGATATATTATTTTATCGACCTTGCAGTTTCAACGGTATATTAGCAATCAACTTTGTTGCCATGATTAACCAGCAGTCCCTTTAGAACACTTCTAGTAAAATATTAAGAAACCTTTGATCGCTGAATTTGTAAAATGTTCAGCTTTCAGTAGGACACTTTACTGAGGAATTCTTTTAGTACCACATTTAATGTGAATGGGCCTTTCAATGAATCATGGCATTTTGGCTCTGGGAGAATTCAAATGCTCCCTCGGATGGATTCTCTGCATTCCAGCAAGGGGTGCTTTGTCATATCTTAGTGTCATTTCCTTGCAGCACGATTCTCCATTTTAGTAAAAATAATTCTGAGAGGTTTTTTTCTCCCCCCCGATCATTTTTCAAAGGAGAAATTGTATAAGGGGGGCAGTTTGCATGTGACAAACTGAAATACCAAAAGACTATTATAACTTAGTTTTATTGCATAGAAACCGTGGTCAGAAGTTGCTCTTTTTGATGGGTTGATTGACTACTTTCTCTGCCTTGACAAATCTGTGAGTGCCATTAGGAGGGAACCAAGCTTGTTTCATTTGTCACTTTATGTATACCCAATTACTAGTATATATA
The DNA here is from genome assembly GCF_951394435.1 of Stenella coeruleoalba. Classification (NCBI taxonomy): domain Eukaryota; kingdom Metazoa; phylum Chordata; class Mammalia; order Artiodactyla; family Delphinidae; genus Stenella; species Stenella coeruleoalba. The sequence continues at coordinate 58,857,644 of NC_137155.1, forward strand.
AATAAATAAAGATCTCAAAGTGATGCCATTTTTTCTTAAGTAGAGCTCTGATGAACATCTTCCCAAATTGTGACCGTAGTTGTCATCCTGACTATACAGGCCTGTACAGGCCTCCCAGTCTCTTAAAAAAATAATATTGTCTGCATGTCTTTTATTTGTTAATGGAGGTTTAAAACTTTGAAGGTCCTTATAGGAGCCACACAGTCTCATAATATTTTAATTTTGTAAAAATTCAAGACCTCTTCACATAGATTGATATGCCCCCAAATAGACTGCCTGTGATGGTTTCTGGCTTACTTCAACCACATTTGCTTTCAAGGATTCCCCTAGCTCTGCTTCTTGCAGCTCATTGGTGCCCGGGAACATGTATTTTTGTTTTGTTTTATTTTTGTTTTAAATCATGACTTAATACATGGTCCTGTCACAGGTGGACCTGTACCTGAATAATGAGAGATAAGACCATCCTTACTTCATGATGTTCAAAATATTTAACAACTGACTTGGCCACCAACCAATGAGACTGGCACCTTGGCCAATCAGAAGGGACTTTCAACCTACACACACCCAGAGGTCACACCGGGGCCTACTGAATGCAGACACCTCTCTGGGGAAGGCAATTCTATAGACCCTATTGGTAGCCTTCATTTTCAGCCAACTCCCTCACTTTTTTTTTTACCGTGTGCAGGCCTCTCACTGTTGTGGCCTCTCCCGTTGCGGAGCACAGGCTCCGGACACGCAGGCTCAGCGGCCATGGCTCACGGGCCTAGCCGCTGCGCGGCATGTGGGATCTTCCCGGACCGGGGCACGAACCCTTGTCCCCTGCATCGGCAGGCGGACTCTCAACCACTGTGCCACCAGGGAAGCCTGAACTCCCTCACTTTTGAAATGCCTCTTCTGAAAGTGGCTTAAAGCCTTGGAACCTTCTAATTTTCCCATAGTCATGTCTTATTTATACCTACCTGGATATTCTATAGATAGGGCAGCTTTGGTCAAAAGGCCACAGTAACTAAGGTCTGCCTTCCAGAACTTGCTGAGCTCAATGCAGGTTATAGCAACCAGCTCAGGCTCTCTTGGGTTTTTCCATACAGTGCCTTGTTTGGGGTAGGGAGAGTCTCATTCCTTAGCTGATGGCATGGCCCTGTCCTCTTACTGTTTCTCCACATTCCTTTCTGGCTCTGGTGTGGGGCATGGAGGCTCAGTGGAGGATTTTCAAAAATCAAAGCACATCTCTGTTTTTTCCAGGTCTGTTCACAACTCATCCCCACTGGAAAGACAACGCCCAGTGAGGGATGCTCACTCCCACTCAGGCCTTTGTTCCTTGGCGTCTGTTTGTTTCATGTCCAAGGCCACCTGCCTCCAGGTGACTGACTTCTCTAACGCTTTTCTTCGTCTTGGCTCACAGGTCCACACGTTCCGAGGCCCGCACTGGTGTGAATACTGCGCCAACTTCATGTGGGGGCTTATCGCCCAAGGAGTCCGATGCTCAGGTAGGCACGGAGCTTTCCTTCCCCTTTTCCATTTACATCAAGCGCCGCAATGATGAGCTGGAGGGCATCTCTCCAGAGCGGGGAAATAGGCCCAGATTAGCTCAGAAGTCTAGCTTTCTGGAAGATTCAAGGCATCTCTGTGCTTAATGGAGAAACTCCTCTAGGTGTTTGCTAGAATGAAAAGGATTATCTCTGTTTATACAAGAAAAGAAAAAAATCCAGGGGAGTATATTTTCTTAGGTACCTACCTGCCATCCAAACTAGGTAGCTGTCCTTAAAAGAAAAAACTAAATCAATTCCAATGGAATTGCATAGATAGAAAAGTTACATTGGTTTCCCATCTTCTATTTATCATGCCATTTAGCCTCACCAGTGAACCTTCGGGGAGATGCAGTTATTCTCCCCATTAAATAGATGAAGAAACTGAGCCTTAATGATCATCATTAATTTCCCCTGGCCACATAGTAGGTGGTGGAACATTGATTTGGCTCCAGAGCCCATCATGCCCAGTATTTTTCTGCCATCAGATTAGCAGTGAAAATACACACCTTGATTTGATATCACATATTTTCAAAGTGCTTTGAAACCCTAGGTGCTTTTCCACCTAGAACTAGACACACACACCCATTGCTAAGAGCACACAGCACACCTTATTAAGATACATCTAACAATACAGCAAAGAATTGCCAAATTAATGTGTAACCAGGCTTCCTACTTCATCATGCCATGCTTTTTCTGGCGAACAGTTCCGGCCGGAAGCAAGGATAGCCTCCTGTGATACATTGACTGGGTTTCCACTGACAGCATGACTGATTTCTTTCTTGCTAGGGTATGATTTTAAAAAATAATTCTTATGAAGCTTTTAAAATAAGCTAATGACACTACATTAAGATGATCTGTTTCCCACAAATGAACTTATTTACAAAAAGAAACAGACTCACAGACACAGAAAACAAACTTACGTTTACCAAAGGGGAAAGGTGGCGGGGGAGATAAATTAGGAATTCGGGAGCAACGTATACACACTACTATATGTAAAATAGATAAACAAGAAGGACCTACTGTATAGCACAGAGAACTCTACTCAATATTTTGTAATAACCTATATGGGAAAAGAATCTGAAAAAGATAGATACATAACTGATCACTTTGCTGTATACCTGAAACTAACACAACACTGTAAATCAACTATACTTCCATAAAAATTTAAAAAATTAAAATTAAAAATGATGATCTATTTCCCCATACTGCCCATTTTGGTTCACAGGATCATGGGACCTTAAATCCTTTCTCTGCCTGGAAAGGGCTATTTCAGCTTCTACTATATAGATACAGCAATCACCTATGGTGATACCTGGACAGGTCCAAGCGTGCTCATGTATGTCAATTCCTCTACCTGCCCCCATCCCAGATCCATGAGGCAAGCAGTAAATGTAGGTTTGGAGGCAGACTCTCCAGAAATGATCTAGATACCCTGATTACCACAAAAGTTACAAAGTATCTCACAGTTCAACCACTGAGAAAAGTGGTGGAATATCTGAATTACTCAGTGGTCATTAGTTCAACCTGTTCAGATTATACCTACCAAAAATATCCCTAATTGCTTCTATTATCCAATTTCAGCAGGAAACTGGTCCAAAGTCAATATTATGAGAACAAAACTCGGGATTCAGATTAGCTGTGAACAGCAACTTGCTCTGGGATAAGAGAGTTTGGGTTTTTTGGGTTTTTTTTTCTGTGTTTGTTTTTTTTTTTAAATAAAACATAATTCTAAGGCTATGTTACTATTCTCCAATGGCCACTGTTTAACCTCATACTTCCTCTGAGCAGCAGGAGAACTGAAAACTGATCATTAAATGTTTGGAATATCCATCATTACCTCTCAACTCTCCATATTTTACATAATTTAAATATTTTTAAAATTAACTAGACTTTATTTATAGCATATAGAATTGTATTCGTTTGCAAAAACTGAATATTTTTATACTTGTTAGAAAACATCTTCATTTTAATGACATATCAGTATTTAACTCGACATAAAAACACTGTCATTTCAGACCTTAAAATGAAGTTTATAAAGAAATTAAAAATAGAATTATCCTATAATCCAGCAAGTCCACTTCTGGGTATATACCCAAAAGAACTGAAAGGAACAGCCCTTTGTACACCTACGTTGATAGCAACATTGTTCACAACAGCCAAAAGGTAGAAACAACCCAAGTATCCATCAGTGGATGAATGGATAAACAAAATGTGGTATATACATAAAATGGAATATTATTCAGCCTTTAAATGGAATGTTCTTCAGGAAATTCTGTCATGGGCTACAATATGAATGAACCTTAAGGACGTTATGCTAAGTGAAATAAGCCCGTCACAAAAGGACAGATACTGTGTGATTCCACTTCTATGAGGCATCTAACGTAGTCACATTCGTAGACGCAGAGGCAGAATGTGGTTGCCAGGGGCCGAGGGGAAGAGGGTCCAGGGAGTTACTGTTTTATGGGTACAAGTTTCAGCTTTGAAAGATGCAGAAAGCTTTGGAGATGGGTGGTGGTGGCTGCACACAGTGGGAAGGTACCTAACGCCCCTAAACTATACACTTAAAATGGCTAAAATGGTGAATTTTACGTATATTTTACCACATTTCTAAAAAATTGTTTTAAATGAAGTTTGTAAGAATTCAGTGAGTAAAAATGACGAATGAAATAACTTAAGCATAGCTGGGCAGGTATCCTTATATTTTCTATCACCGTATGTGCTGTTTCTTCTATTTAACGCTCACGTAGTGTTCCCACACTTCAGACTTCACATATAGTAATTTATTTGATCCTCATGATAACCCTAGGAGTAGGTGCTATTATATGCAAACAAGAAAACCAGCCTATTCTATTTAGTTCAGTTCACCAACATCTGTATTCACTAACTAGATCTATCAAATGTTATTGAAGTTTACCTGAGCTTTGCTGAACTTCTCATGTTGATAAAGCTAAGATAATTAGAACTGGTTTTGTCTTTGGAGGGGGATAGACAGAACTCAGCCAGTAAACATGACATGAAAACCATGTAATGACAAAAATCGTTTTCTGATGATTTTACAAAAGTTCAGATCCTCTCAAATCCTTGGTGTAGTTAAGTGCTTTTATTTAAAGCAACTGATTACAATATTCATTATCGTGTGTATAATATGTATATAAAATATAAAAATGATATTATTATTCTTTACACCTATAAAAACAATCAGTATTAGAAGGTACTTTGAATAGATACCAAATCAACTTTGAACATCTTCAGCATTAAATTTTTATTTTCCAGAACGTAGACTGTGCCTTGTTATTGTTAGAGAGATTCCATCAGTGGATGACAACCGCTAATAAGGCTTTTAATGGGCACATTGAACTTAAAAGCACCTTTTCAGCTTTGGATTTGATATGAGCTTTATAAATAATTAGTCTTATCATCACATTACATGGCATTGTTCTAAATTGTAAACTCTCGGGTACTCCCACCGGTGGCCAGTTAGACAGTATTTCCACTCAACAGGTGTCAAAATAAGGCAAGTAGAAAGGAGAACGGCCTACTGAAACTGCCCAGCAAGGAGGACAGGGGTGGAAAGTATGGGCAACTCTCCAGGAATGCGAAAGAGGATGCCAATGGTCATGGGTCTCTCAGACCAAAGATTAGAGATTCCTACAGAGACAGTCATCATGTCTTCCGTAAAAGGAGTGTCACGAACTTAAGGGAAACAACCTCGCAAAAGTCCTAGGTGCCCTTTATGAGACACAATTTGCTCTGGGAATCCAAACCCAAAAGCCCTCATATGGACCCAAAGTTTCCAGTTCCAAAAGGGAAAAAAAACATACAAACAACCTGGCTAATGACCAAAACTATCTCCATGAGATGTTCTATTCTTATGGTCCAGCCACAGAGAAGGCTTACTGAGAAAAATGGAATTATATAAGTTTCATGAGTAAAGATAGATTTCATACTCATCTTGTGGACAGCATCACCTCTAAGTGGGATGGATGTTTCAGAGAGATACAGCAAACTCCGGGTGTTTTCATTTTTATTTTTGGTAACATATAATTTGTGTTGAGCTTTGACAAAAGGGCCAGGCAAGCGTAATGTGGCTTCTTTGTTTACAGACTGTGGATTGAACGTACACAAACAGTGTTCCAAGCATGTTCCCAATGACTGCCAACCTGATCTCAAGAGGATCAAGAAGGTGTACTGTTGTGACCTGACAACACTCGTGAAGGCCCACAACATGCAGAGACCCATGGTGGTAGACATATGCATTCGGGAAATTGAAGCAAGAGGTTTGGAAAAAAAAACACCTTATTATAGTGATTTTATTTTTACTGTTGTCAAGGAGACTTTCTTATAATTGTTAAATTGACTCTCCAGTACTGATCTTGGGGAAATGGTCTGCCCAGGCCCATGCACGTGTGCACGCGTGCACACATGCTAAATCCAACCAACGACATCAATTTCTGTGTCACACATAAATCATGCATGTACGCATTTAACACACACTTGCTAAGCATTTAGCATGTGCTACACACTGGGGATATAAAAGTCACAGTTCACACCTTCAGGAAATTCATAGCATAATATGCAGAATCAGGGGTTGGGGGCAAATAAATAAATGCTGTGAGTACATATATTCAAAGCACTATTTAAAAAAACCACGGAGTCACAGAGGAAAACATTTTAATCTTATCTGAGGAGAGTTCAGAAAGGGTTTATGGCAGAGGTGAGGTTTGCATCGAGTCTTTGAAAGTGCTTCTATTAAATAAGTAAAGAAATTTTTGGTCAACACATATATTTTCTACCATATAGAAATTCACTCCTAGTATTGGTTCTGTTTATTTCAAAGAGGAGAGTTAAAAAATTGAAAAGATCTATTCATTGAAAATTGAGAAGGCAAGGAAGATAGAAACATTTCAAAGAAGAGATTCTTTATATTATGCTTGAGTCATCTTTCCTTTATTTGTGTTTCGGCCACTTTTCAGTATCAAAATGCTCAGTGATATAGTGGATAGAGTCTGGTTAGGGAGAACTGGATTGTTGGATGTAATTTGGGTAATTGGAAAGGCTTTTACCATTGTAGCCATGTATTTACCCTGCTATAGTTGGTATCCATCATTGTGTCCAAACTGGCTTAATATATTCTACAGGTATTTATGCATTCGCCAACCATCCCATTCTTTCCAAAACAAAGCAAAGGAGGATATTGTAACTTGTTATCCCAAAGCTTTTAGAGATAGGAAATTATTCCCTCTTCCATACAGGATGAAAACGATAGCTATTCTGTTCCCTTAAGACTTGCTCATTTCATCTCAAATTGTAAGAAATGCCTCCTGCCTTTTGACTGCTGTGTCTGTCAGAGCTGAATGCGAGCTTTGGAACCTGGTGAAGCTGTTGATGCAGGGGCTGAGCTGAGTACGAGTTGAGGGGGGTGCCCTGACTCTGGATGAGTGGCTGGGAAGAGCAGCCCTGGGTCCTGCTGTTTAGAGGACTCCGCGACCCCAAAGGGTCAGCTCATCAGCCTCTCCAGAGCCTGCAATCAGTACCTGTGCTTCTCTGAAGAAGCTGGGATCATCCCATAGGGATCCTCATCAGAGACTCCTAATAATTTGGGCAAAGTCACTACCACATCTGGTGTCTAATGTGTCCACGGGGAGCACAGCACTAAGCATGTCTAGTACAAGAGCTAGAATAGCGCAAGTGAGGAATTTATACGGAAGTCACAGCAAAGGGACTGGAGCTACAGGCATTAGGGGCCTGTGCAGGTGAGCAGAACCAGAGGATGGGCTGGAAGAAATTCACATGATGCTGCCATTCCCAGCTTCATTGCCACCACTGCCAACATCTTACCCTGTCTTCCACCCATAGCAAACTTCTTATTGTTCTCCAAATGCTTCTACCACCACTTGTTTCTGCATGATATGGCAGAGTGAAAAGATCATGAACTTGAAGTTAGATTCCCAACCCCTTCTCATATTAGCTATAGTATGACCTTGGGCAAGTTACTTACTCCATTTGAATATCTTTTTTCTCATCTTTAAAGTAACAGAATCAGTTGTACCTCCTAAGGTAGTTATGAGGGTTAAAATGAGTTGATCCATATAAATGACCTAGTACAGGGCCCAACATAATAGGACTCAACTGTGTTATTTCTTTTGGTTTTTTCTTGGAATGACCAACTCCCCTAACTCCACCTCCAAATCTGTGTGTCTAACCAATGTACTTAACCCATAGCTTTCAATGCTGTCACAGAGACTCCAAATAATAGTGTCTTCAAAAAGCTAGAAATCTCTCTCTCTGGCAGCAGCCCAGGGCTCATGGAGCAGCTGCCCAGGAACAGGCACCCAGGCCCTGCAGGCTGTTGCTGTGTCATCCTTGAGCGCTGTCCTCACCTGCATGGTCCCAGATGGTTATCACCATCTCACCTGCATTCCAGCCAACAGCAAGAGGGCATCCCCTTTCTCTTCAAGTCCATGACCCAGGCACTATACACATCACTTCTGCTCTCTCCACACTGGCCAGGAGTTAATGGCCTCTGCGGTGGATGTTGTTCTAAAAACCAAGGGTTTTATCACAACAGAGGAAGTGGAGAACTAGTATTGGACGGGGAGCTGGCAGCCTCTGCTAACTCTGGCAAACTCCAGCCTGTCCTTCATGCTGTCCTTTAAAGATAGCTCCTGAGTAAGACCCTCCCCATGGCCTATTCTGTCAAAAGGCAGTGTTAGTGTCCACTGCACTGTACTCCCCTGTGCCACTGTGTCCTTGCCTCTGTTGCCGTGCAGGTTACAACTGGACTGGAGCATGCTTACATGCACCACCAACTAGAACAGGATGACACCGGGCCCCATCTTGTGGGCCCATTCAGTAGATCGGTAGTGGCATCCTAGACAACTGTCCTGAGACGGATTCTGAAACTGAGTGGGGCTCAGTGGGAGAAAATGCTGAGGTCAATTAGGAATGTCTCCTCTGGTCACAGGAGAGAGGAGGGGTAGGATTTATGCCATGCATTTGTTGTCTCTGATGCAGACCCCATGTCAGCCCTTACATATGGCAGATAGTACATGTGAAAAACAGAAATGCATGTCAGTTATCAGGAGTTTGATAGAGTATACTGCAGCAGCAGTAGAAGCTATTTATTTGCTTATTTATTATTGCTGTAGCTATAGTTTGATAGCAGCTAGTTTTTGACTAAAAGGTCTGAAATCTTGTCCTCTATCCCTTCAGATACTTTGGAAATATCTTAACAAATCAGTGAGATCTAGGAGCAGAGCCCACATCTTTTTTCTTAGACTAAATATACAGTGATCAAGTTTCCAGAATCATTCAATAGAATTTTATTTTCCTGCATCCGTTTGTATGATCATTTATTTGAAGGTATACCAATCAAATCAATCATGTGTAGTTAAACATTTAACATATTGTCATGTTTATGATGAAACATATAAGGCTATAAAATCTGGATAGTTCCAGTAAAATCAGGATATTAGGTACCACACACATGCATACTTGTACTGTGTACCTAGTACACTGCTACATGCAGTACGGCATATGGATTGAGATGCTGCTGCGAGGAAACTAGTTTGCTGCAGCGAAATCACATCCAGCTGTCAGATGAACAAAGGAAGCAGGAGACCACGGTTGACGAGAATCTTGACCACGGGTTCACTTCGCAAAGCCAGGCAGGAGGAATACCAGGTTGCTGAGGTCTCCACTGCCACACAAGCAAATGAAGACAGACTTGCACAGAAACCACGATGGACAAGTTCAAGTTCTGACGTGACAGCATGTAATACATAAGAGCACTGACGGTGTTCGCTCATTTCCTGATGGCGCGCAGTGTAGACAGGAAATCAGATTCTCTTTTAGATGCTTTAGGAAGCTAAAGTTAAAATCTGTCTGTCCCTTTTTTTAACAGGATTAAAGTCAGAAGGGCTTTATAGAGTGTCCGGGTTTACTGAACACATCGAAGATGTCAAAATGGCATTTGACAGAGGTAGGCTTGCACGTTCTTGAGTGCCAAATGACTTATCCTTAGCGTCCTCTCTTTTGGAACCAGATTTTACTCATAACGGAAATGGGTTTTTAGAGCTACTGAGAGCTGTTCTTTAGGAAGCCAAGGAGTAACGGTTTACAAATATCATAGTTCTCTGCTTCTCTGGGGAAAGTGTTTTTTTAAAAGTCGTGGACAGTTGACCATATGGAGAAGTGAGTTTAAAATACTACTTGAAAATGATCAGACAGCATTCGGTGCCATTAAGGTTCTTGACTTGGTTGCCCGACATTTATGGTCAGTTCACATGGCACCAGGGTACCTTCTGCATCCTCCATCTCAGATCCCTTTGATTTCTTCTCCCAGAGCTCCAAAGAAGAGAGCATAGGGATGGGGTACCCCTGGCAGTGAAGCAGGGGAAGTTTAGGAGGTAACTCCTTTTGTTCTTTGTGACTGTGCCACACGTCCTCTGGGCCATATGCTTTCTTAGGTCAGATATCATGAGCCAACTTGGGAACTTATTAAAAATACAGATCACCAGGGCCCACCCTGGGGACTCATTCAGGAAGCTGAGTGAGCCCAAGAATCTGTATATCTGTTGAATGATCCAAATACTTCTGGTACAGCCAATCAGAGATGGAACGTGTAGCCCACTAGCTAGGACCTGCACTCTGCAGAGTGGTAGACAAGGTCTCTGATGATCTAGCTGCCCTATCTGTCCAGGCTCATAGCAGTTCCTCCTGTCTGTATACTCTGTACCCCAGCAATACTGAAATACACCCTACCTCTTTTCACGAACAAGCACCTGGGCTCACGTTGCTCTGTCCATCTAGAATGTGTTCACATCTCTGCCTGGCAAGCACTTACCTATTCATCAGGTGTCAGCTCAAGTCTTTCCTGTCACGACTCCTCCCCAACCTCCCCAAGCTGACCTAAGAATTCCATTTCCTTTTCCTCTGCCCGCCCCCTTGTTTCCACGTCTCCAGCACAGCAGTCTTCTTATTTCCTTGTAATTGTTGAGTTGCAGGCCTGACTCCCAGTCTAACTAGAGTTATATCTGAAGGGAGTACAGTTGGCCTTCTGTATCTGCAGGTTCCATATCCATAGATTCAACCAATCATGGATCAAAAATTTTTTTTTGAATTCCAGAAAGTTCCAAAAAGCAGAACTTGAACTTGCCACATGCTGGCAACTCTTTATGTAGCATTTACACTGTATTAGGTATTGTAAGTAATCTAGAGATGAGTTAAAGTATACTGGAGGATGTGCCTAGGTTATATGCACATACTAAGCCATTTTACATAAGAGACTCGAGCATCCCTGGATTATGGTGTCCACACAGTGGGAAGTTCCTGGAACCAATCCCCCTTGGATACTGAGGGACAACCGTATGTCTTTTCTTCTCTGATGCACTAGGGCTTAATAGTGCCTGGCACATGGTAGACTCTCAATAAATATTTGTTAAGTACATAAATAAGGGGATCAGATGGCATATCTGCTACACTCTTATTGTTTTCTGTACATTAGGAGCTTTTTTAATCCTCAGAACCAAATTTGCTGAGGCATTTGTTCTTTCAATTCTCTGTATAAAGGAAAATGCTAATAATCCCTATATGATTGAAACATTTTTCTATCCAAAAAGTTTTATAGACTGCAACAATTAAATTGGACTGGTATTTACTAATGGTAAAACAAAAAGTCAAAAAATGTCTTCAGAATGATTGTAAAAATAGTAAGAAATATAACATTACCTATACATGAGGGAAGGTTAAAGTTTCCCAGATTAAAGTCCTAGGGACTAGGGGAGAAATAATCAAGTGAAAAGAAACTTCAGGAAGCCTGAAAGAGACATTAGAAACTGAAGATATTCAACCATTATTTTCTGTATGTGATCTTCAAATCCAAGTCCAAAGAATACTAAATAAGAGATTCTTGATTTTTTTACTTCAAATTAGATTGTTATTCTGTTATGAACCTTGGTGTCTAGAATGTAAATTACTGTGCTAGATTTCTATTTAGCAAATTACCAGGGGCTGGGACCCAAAGAACTATTTTAAGTCTATTTCACTACTTTTTTGGCTGCACTTACCCTCAGACCCAAAATCCCTCTCACCAAACTTCTTTTGTTACTTCCTGCATCTCAGTGTTATTAGAAGCCAAAGTAGTCAGCTGAAACTTGTAAAGGAGCATTCATTGTTGGATCTTTTTTTTCTTTCTGGGCATGCTTTAACTTGGTGAAATAAGGTCCTAATTAGGAATTGGATCATTGATTGTTTTTCAGATGGTGAAAAGGCCGATATATCTGCCAACATCTATCCAGACATAAACATCATCACTGGAGCCCTTAAACTGTATTTCAGAGACTTACCCATTCCTGTCATCACCTATGATACCTATTCCAAATTTATAGAAGCAGCAAGTAAGTATGGAGAACTAATTTTCTAATGGCACCAAAGTTTTAAGTGCAATGCTTTTGCCTTCAAGAAAATTAAAACTCAGACCTGATTAAATTATTGCATGAGGATTTGCTTTGCCAAGCGAGAGCACAATGGTACAGTTAAAAGAAAACCAGGCGTAGTTCACCAGCTGAGTTGACCCAGTACTAAGCCAGCTCTACTCAGCTGAAGCTAGGTGCCAGGCAGTTCTGTCTCTCCCCATCGTTTCTCCTATGCTGGGAACCAGCACAGTCAGGCTTACTCTTATATGTTGAAAGCAGAATGTTTCTGCAGCAAACAATCAGATGTTCTTCAATGAGGACTGTATAGATGAACTACTTTCATCTATTAGGCAGAATCCCATTGCTAATCAATTAAAGTCATACCCCAAGTTTTGCACGTGGATGCTGTTCAAAATTAGTAATAGGCCCAGAATATACTGTGTCAACTACTATACTAGGAACTCTCACCAATATCTTCTTGTTTAATCTTCCCATTTACCTGATGAATCACGTACTCTAATCCCATTGTACAGAGGAGGAAAGCTAGGCTTGGAGAGCTGAGCTCACAGGTCCAGGGATGGCACGTCAGCATTGGACTTCCATCAGTCCATAGCTGCTCATTCAGGGTTTGGCACTTGGGTCACCACCGTCAGGAGAGAGAACCATAGTGTGTATATGTGTGTTGGGGTGTGGGGGGAATTGCACTACACTTTGTCCAGGAGCACAGCGAGGAAGGGGAGATTTAGGTGCTAGAATGAATGACGTAGAAGTCAAGCACACCTCAAGGAACTTTTTATTAAAAAAATATATAACCTTTAAAGGTATGTGTTGCTAAATATAATAACAAGATGCCTGATGGGGAGAGATGGGGGCAGGCTGGGATTAGTGCAAGGTGTACTTTCCAGATGAGCTGTGGCCCTACTCCCTGGTGAGAGCATTCTTTCCTGGGTCCTGGAGAAGGTTCTGGAAGCCGGGTGCCCTCTGCCCCAGGAGGAGTGACCAGGGGAGCTTTCTTTGAGTGGCTGCCAATACCTATCAGAGTCCTAAAAGGCAGAAGCATGCAGGCTCCCTCCCATTGTTAATATACCTACTATCTACTTCCTAACCTGGACGGCACACTGGGCTTAACCGTGCCAACATTCTGGTGAAAACTGCCATCAGTGCAGACTGAGCTGGCTGGCTCACCTGCCGGTGCCCTCGCATTGTAGAGTGTGTTCCGTCATGGAAGCCTGCCACGGAAAGAGCTGGTAGACAGCTTCAAGAGAACACTCCCAGGTGTGGTCCAATTTAAACTAAAGCTGGGGATAGTGAGTTTTCTAGCAAATCCAGTGTTCAGAAGATGGGCAAAACACAGTCGGTGCATACGCCACCAGCAAGCATCTGCAGGTCTGCAGGTTTCTGGAGGGCAAGGGGCGTGGGCAGCCTCCTGCCACACAGCCAGTGGACGTTCAACACACACGTGGTTCCCAGCCTCAAAGCCTTTTCTGGAATACGGCAAGACACGGAACACATCGATTACTTTAAGTGAAATGTTAGTAGACTGCCCCTTTTTCTGCAACCTGAACAAACCAAACTTCTTGTTACTTCCCTGAAAACTTTAATGTTTCAACACTGCACGAATATTCATTACATGTGATCTTCACAGAAATCTCCAGTGCGGATGAGAGGCTGGAAGCGGTCCACGAAGTGCTGATGCTGCTTCCTCCTGCCCACTATGAGACCCTCCGGTACCTGATGATCCACCTAAAGAAGTAAGTTCACACCTCCTCGGCGCTGCTTCTGCAGTCCCTACCTGCCCTGGGCAGTTAACGCATCAGGAAAAGTTCACAGCCTCCCCAACCCGCTGAGCAGACAGCCCGCCCTTCAGAGTGAATTAGGCCGCCTTCCCCAGTCCAGCCCCTTTCATAACTGCCAGCCACTCACTCTGTGGCAGGGGCTGCTCCGCGCTCTTTAGATGTGTTCTCTCTATGAGGGGGGTACTGTTAGATGATATTGCTGAAACCTGGAGAGGTTCAATAAGTGATGCAAAGAGATGCAGTAAAGCCAGGACTGAAACCCAGTCTGAGCCGTGGCCCTTACTGTGTCTTAACCATTTGCCTGCACTGCCTCCGCCTCTGCATCTTCCTCCCACACCAGCCTTGTGCTCTGTGTTCTGTTCGTCCTCCTGCTTACGAGAGTCCCAGATTCCTGAGGCTGCCTTCCTTCTGGACAAGCACATTCCCACTCTGATCTCTTGTTTTACTTGACATGTTAATTATCTACCACTGAGGGACAAACTGCCCCCAAACTTAGTGGCTTAAAACAATAACCATTTGTTATCGCGCAGTCTCCGTGATCAGGAATCCAGGTGGCTTCACTGGGTGCCTCTGGTTCAAGGTTTCCGATGAGGTTGCAGTCAAACTGACAGCCAGGCTACAACCTCCTCTGAGGCTTGAGTCGGGGAGCATCCACTTCCAAGGTCAGTCACATGGTGTTTGGCAGGATTCAGTTCTTCAGTGGCTATTAGACTGCAGGCCTCTCTTGCTGACTGTTCTCTGGAGGCCACCCTCAGTTCCCTGTCCTACGGGTCTCCCCATAGGCAGCTCACCCAAATGGCAGCTGGCCGCCCTTACAGCAAGCAAGCGCGAGCGCCCAAGATGAAAGATAGTCTTTCTGTAACCTAATCTCAGAAGTGATATCCCGTTGCTTTTGCTATACCCTGTGTGCTAGAAGCAAGTCACTAGGTCTAGCCCGTGCTCTAGGGGAAGGGGTTACAAGGGTATGAATTCCAGGAGGCAGGGGTCACTGGGAACCATCTCAGAGGGTGCCTGCCACAGAGGGCTGCACACCAGGTTATCTGTGTGAGAGCACGCGAGACAGATGGAGATGGGTGTTCACAGGATACGAAGTCTCTGGTTCCAGACTCTTTTACCTAAACCATCGATCTCTTTCCTTCACTGTACTTGTATAGTGAAGTCAATCAGTTGGTCTTTTAAAAAAAAATTGTCTATACCAACTTACAGATCCATTCAGTAAGTGAAAGGAAGCAAGTGGAGAACACTGTAGAAACAATAAGGTATTGAGGCTTTAACTCTTCTACCTTTAAAACATATAAACTCTTGCTCATATTCAACGTGATCAGGGGTGTAACATGTAGCTTAGAAGAGTCCCATTTTGACTAATTTATTTTTTAAAATTTATTTATTTTATTTATTTTTGGCTGCATTGGGTCTTTGTTGGTGCACGTGGGCTTTCTCCAGTTGCGGAGAATGGGGGCCACTCTTCGTGGCGGTCTGCGGGCTTCTCATTGCAGTGGCTTCTCTTGTTGTGGAGCACAGGGTGTAGGCGTGCGGGCTTCAGTAGTTGTGGCACGTGGGCTCAGTAGTTGTGACTCGTGGGCTCTAGAGCGCAGGCTCAGTAGTTGTGGCGCACGGGCTTAGTTGCTCCGCGGCATGTGGGATCTTCCCGGACCAGGGATTGAACCCATGATCCCTGCATTGGCAGGTGGATTCTTAACCACCGCACCACCAGGGAAGTCCCTGATTAATTTATTGAATTTAAGAGTACAAGTAATTTTGGGATTAAAAAAAGACTTGTATGACAGCATGGCTTTTAAATACCTCTAAGTTATTTCTTTCAGTGCCCAACTGTTACACTTTGGAAGGCAAAGTATCATTATCAGGAGAAATGCTGACGTGCCAATTATTTAGTATTTTTACTATGGTGGGTTTGCTAGCCATCTTGTTTGGTCAGGTGTGGTGCCTGACGTAGTGGGGAAATACGAGCACTTTGAAAGTGAAGTATGTCTTCTTTCTTACCTCCCTCTTAACTTTGCAAGGTGAAGGTAATGCAAGCTGAATTACCCTTCCTAAAATAATGCTAAATGGCTAGTCTTAATTAGCTTCAAGAGAATAAACACAAAGGGATGGCTTTCTGTGCAAAACCTAAGTTAATCCTATTTTGCTCTTCTTTGGAGAATGTAATCCTTTTTAGATCTGTTAGAAACGTCCTAAAACCTAAATCCTTAAACCAAAATATCAGAGAGATCATAGTTTTATTCTACTTGGAAGGTATTAAGCCAACTTTGGAGTTTGAACTTCATCTTTTAAAGGCTTTGCAGTTCTTGAACATGGATGTTGAAATGATGATTTTCTTTTTTTTTTAATATTTATTGTAGTTTTTTAAAACATCTTTATTGGAGTATAATTGCTTTACAATGGTGTGTTAGTTTCTGCTGTATAACAAAGTGAATCAGTTTTACATATACATATGTTCCCATATCTCTTCCCTCTTGCGTCTCCCTCCCTCCCAACCTCCCTATCCCACCCCTCTAGGTGGTCACAAAGCACTGAGCTGATCTCCCTGTGCTATGCGGCTGCTTCCCACTAGCTATCTATTTTACATTTGGTAGTGTATATATGTCCATGCCACTCTCTCACTTTGTCACAGCTTACCCTTCCCCCTCCCTATATCCTCAAGCCCATTCTCTAGTAGGTCTGTGTCTTTATTCCTGTCTTAAACCTAGGTTCTTCATGACATTTTTTTCTTTTTCTTAAATTCCATATATATGTGTTACCATACAGTATTTGTCTTTCTCTTTCTGACTTACTTCACTCTGTATGACAGACTCTAGGTCCATCCACCTCATTACAAATAGCTCAATTTTGTTTCTTTTTATGGCTGAGTAATATTCCATTGTATATATGTGCCACATCTTCTTTATCCATTCATCCGATGATGGACACTTAGGTTGTTTCCATCTCCAGGCTATTGTAAATAGAGCTGCAATGAACATTTTGGTACATGACTCTTTTTGAATTATGGTTTTCTCAGGGTATATGCCCAGTAGTGGGACTGCTGGGTCATATGGTAGTTCTATTTGTAGTTTTATAAGGAACCTCCATACTGTTCTCCATAGTGGCTGTACCAATTCACATTCCCACCAGCAGTGCAAGAGTGTTACCTTTTCTCCACACCCTCTCCAGCATTTATTGTTTCTAGGTTTTTTGATGATGGCCATTCTGACTGGTGTGATATGATATCTCATTGTAGTTTTGATTTGCATTTCTCTAACGATTAATGATGTTGAGCATTCTTTCATGTATTTGTTGGCAGTCTGTATATCTTCTTTGGAGAAATGTCTATTTAGGTCTTCTGCCCATTTTTGGATTGGGTTGTTTGTTTTTTTGTTATTGAGCTGCATGAGGTGCTTGTAAATCTTGGAGATTAATCCTTTGTCAGTTGCTTCATTTGCAAATACTTTCTTCCATTCTGACAGTCGTCTTCTGGTCTCGTTTATGGTTTCCTGCTGTGCAAAAGCTTTGAAGTTTCTTTAGGTCCCATTTGTTTATTTTTGTTTTTATTTCCATTTCTCTAGGAGGTGGGTCAAAAAGGACCTTGCTGTGATTTATGTCATAGAGTGTCCTGTCTATATTTTCCTCTAAGAGTTTCATAGTTTCTGGCCTTACATTTAGGTCTTTAATCCATTTTGAGCTTATTTTTGTGTATGGTGTTAGGGAGTGATTTAATTTCATACCTTTACATGTACCTGTCCAGTTTTCCCAGCACCACTTATTGAACAGGCTGTCCTTTCTCCACTGTACATTCCTGCCTCCTTTATCAAAGATAAGATGACCATATGTGCGTGGGTTTACCTCTGGGCTTTCTATCCTGTTGCATTGATCTATATTTCTGTTTTTGTGCCAGTACCATACTGTCTTGATTACTGTAGCTTTGTAGTATAGTCTGAAGTCAGGAAGCCTGATTCCCCCAGCTCCGTTTTTCGTTCTCAAGATTGCTTTGGCTATTCGGGGTCTTTGGTGTTTCCATACAAATTGTGAAATTTTTTGTTCTAGTTTTGTGTAAAATGCCAGTGGTAGTTTGACAGGGATTGCATTGAATCTGTAGATTGCTTTGGGTAGTAGAGTCATTTTCACAATGTTGATTCTTCCAATCCAAGAACATGGTATATCTCTCTATCTAGTAAAACCAAGATACTTTATTCTATTTGTTGCGGTGGTAAATGGGAGTTTTCTTGATTTCACTTTCAGATATTTCATCATTAGTGTATAGGAATGCAAGAGATTTCTGTGCATTAATTTTGTATCCTGCTACTTTACCAAATTCATTGATGAGCTCTAGTAGTTTTCTGGTAGCATCTTTAGGATTCTCTATGTGTAGTATCATGTCATCTGCAAACAGTGACAGCTTTACTTCTTCTTTTCCGATTTGGATTCCTTTTATTTCCTTTTCTTCTCTGATTGCTGTGGCTAAAACTTCCAAAACTATGTTGAATAAGAGTGGTGAGAGTGGGCAACCTTGTCTTGTTCCTGATCTTAGTGGAAATGCTTTCAGTTTTTCACCATTGAGGATGATGTTGGCTGTGGGTTTGTCACATATGACCTTTATTATGTTGAGGAAAGTTCCCTCTATGCCTACTTTCTGCAGGGTTTTTAACATAAATGGGTGTTGAATTTTTTCGAAAGCTTTCTCTGCATCTGTTGAGATGATCATATGGTTTTTCTCCTTCAGTTTGTTAATATGGTGTATCACGTTGATTGATTTGCGTATATTGAAGAATCCTTCCATTCATGTAATAAACCCCACTTGATCATGGTGTATGGTCCGTTTAATGTGTTGTTGGATTCTGTTTGCTAGTATTTTGTTGAGGATTTTTGCATCTATGTTCATCAGTGATATTGGCCTGTAGTTTTCTTTCTTTGTGACATCCTTGTCTGGTTTTGATACCAGGGTGATGGTGGCCTCGTAGAATGAGTTTGGGAGTGTTCCTCCCTCTGCTATATTTTGGAAGAGTTTGAGAAGGATAGGTGTTAGCTCTTCTCTAAATGTTTGATAGAATTCGCCTGTGAAGCCATCTGGTCCTGGGCTTTTGTTTGTTGGCAGATTTTTAATCACAGTTTCAATTTCAGTGCTTGTGATTGGCCTGTTCATATTTTCTATTTCTTCCTGATTCAGTCTTGGCAGGTTGTGCATTTCTAAGAATTTGTCCATTTCTTCCAGGTTGTCCATTTTATTGGCATAGAGTTGCTTGTAGTAATCTCTCATGATCTTTTGTATTTCTGCAGTGTCAGTTGTTACTTCTCCTTTTTCATTTCTAATTCTATTGATTTGAGTCTTCTCCCATTTTTTCTTGATGAGTCTGGCTAATGGTTTATCAATTTTGTTTATCTTCTCAAAGAACCAGCTTTTAGTTTTATTGATCTTTGCTATTGTTTCCTTCATTTCTTTTTCATTTATTTCTGATCTGATCTTTATGATTTCTTTCCTTCTGTTAACTTTGGGGTTTTTTTGTTCTTCTTTCTCTAATTGCTTTAGGTGCAAGGTTAGGTTGTTTATTCCGTATGTTTCCTGTTTCTTAAGGCAGGATTGTATTGCTATAAACTTCCCTCTTAGAACTGATTTTGCTGCATCCCATAGATTTTGGGTGGTCGTGTCTCCATTGTCATTTGTTTCTAAGTATTTTTTAATTTCCTCTTTGATTTCTTCAGTGATCACTTCGTTATTAAGTAGTGTATTGTTTAGCCTCCATGTGTTTGTATTTTTTACAGATCTTTTTCTGTAATATCTAGTCTCATAGTGTTGTGGTCGGAAAAGATACTTCATACAATTTCGATTTTCTTAAATTTACCAAGGCTTGATTTGTGACCCAAGATATGATCTATCCTGGAGAATGTTCCATGGAACATTCTGAAATGTTCAGAACATGAAACATGTTCATGTTTCTCAAGGATACACTTGAGAAAAATGTGTATTCTTTTGTTTTTGGATGGAATGTCCTATAAATATCAATTAAGTCCATCTTGTTTAATGTATCATTTAAAGCTTGTGTTTCCCTATTTATTTTCATTTTGGATGATCTGTCCATTGGTGAAAGTGGGGTATTAAAGTCCCCTACTATGAATGTGTTACTGTCCATTTCCCCTTTTATGGCTGTTAGTATTTGCCTTATGTATTGAGGTGCTCCTATGTTGGGTGCATAAATATTTACAATTGTTGTATCTTCTTCTTGGATTGATCCCTTGTTCATCATGTAGTGTCTTCCATTGTCTCTTCTAATAGTCTTTATTTTAAAGTCTATTTTGTCTGATATGAGAATTGCTTCTCCAGCTTTCTTTTGGTTTCCATTCACATGAAATACCTTTTTCCATCCCCTTACTTTCAGTCTGTATGTGTCTCTAGGTCTGAAGTGGGTCTCTTGTAGACAGCAAATATATGGGTCTTGATTTTGTATCCATTCAGCCAATCTGTGTCTTTTGGTGGGAGCATTTAGTCCGTTTACATTTAAGGTAATTATCGATATGTATATTCCTATTCCCATTTTCTTAACTGTTTTGGGTTCGTTATTGTAGGTCTTTTCCTTCTCTTGTGTTTCTTGCCTAGAGAAGTTCCTTTGGCAGTTGTTGTAGAGCTGGTTTGGTAGTGCTGAACTCTCTCAGCTTTTGCTTGTCTGTAAAGGTTTTAATTTCTCCATCAAATCTGAATGAGATCCTTGCTGGGTAGAGTAATCTTGGTTGCAGGTTTTTCTCATCACTTTTAATATGTCCTGTCTGTCCCTTCTGGCTTGCAGAGTTTCTGCTGAATGACCAGCTGTTAACCTAATGGGGATTCCCTTGTGTGTTATTTGTTGTTTCTCCCTTGCTGCTTTTAATATGTTTTCTTTGTATTTAATTTTTGACAGTTTGATTAATATGTGTCTTGGCGTGTTTCTCCTTGGATTTATTCTGTATGGGACTCTCTGTGCTTCCTGGACTTGATTAACTATTTCCTTTCCCATATTAGGGAAGTTTTCAAGTATAAGCTCTTCAAATATTTTCTCAGTCCCTTTCTTTTCCTCTTCTTCTTCTGAAACCCTATTATTCGAATGTTGGTGTGTTTAATGTTGTCCCAGAGGTCTCTGAGACTGTCCTCAGTTCTTTTCATTCTTTTTTCTTTATTCTGCTCTGCAGTAGTTATTTCCACTATTTTATCTTCCAGGTCACTTATCCGTTCTTCTGCCTCAGTTATTCTGCTATTGATCCCATCTAGAGTATTTTTAATTTCATTATTGTGTTGTTCATCATTGCTTGTTTCATCTTTAGTTCTTCTAGGTCCTTGTTAAATGTTTCTTGCATTTTGTCTATTCTATTTCCAAGATTTTGGATCATCTTTACTATCATTATTCTGAATTCTTTTTTAGGTAGACTGGCTATTTCCTCTTCATTTGTTAGGTCTGGTGGGTTTTTATCTTGCTCTTTCATCTGCTGTGTGTTTTTCTGTCTTCTCATTTTGCTTATCTTACTGTGTTTGGGGTCTCCTTTTTGCAGGCTGCAGGTTCTTAGTTCCCGTTGTTTTCTGTGTATGTCCCCAGTGGCTAAGGTTGGTTCAGTGGGTTGTGTAGGCTTCCTGGTGGAGGTGACTAGTGCCTGTGTTCTGGTGGATGAGGCTGGATATTGTCTTTCTGGTTGGCAGGTCCACGTCTGGTGGTGTGTTTTGGGTTGTCTGTGGACTTACTATGATTTTGGGCTGCCTCTCTGCTAATGGGTGGGGTTGTGTTCCTGTCTTGCTAGTTGTTTGGCATATGATGTCCAGCACTGTAGCTTGCTGGTCGTTGATTGGAGCTGGGTCTTGGCGTTGAGATGGAGATCTCTGGGAGATTTTCGCCGTTTGATATTACGTGGAGCTGGGAGGTCTCTTGTGGACCAGTGTCCTGAAGTTGGCTCTCCCACCTCAGAGGCACAGCACTGACACCTGGCTGCAGCACCAAGAGCCTTTCATCCACACAGCGCAGAATAAAAGAGAGAAAAAGTAGAAAGAAAGAAAGAGGATAAAAGAAAAGAAAATAAGGTAAAATAAAGTTAGTAAAATAAAAAAATAATTATTAAGAAAAAATACCTGTTCTTTGCTCAGACAGGACAGGGTTAAAGGAGCCACTGATTCGGGGGCTCCGGCTCACTCAGGCCAGGAGGAGGGAGGTGTACGGAGTGTGGGGCGAGCCTGTGGTGGCAGAGGCCGGTGTGACATTGCACCAGCCTGAGGCGCGCCGTGCGTTCTCCCGGGGAAGTTGTCCATGGATCCTGGGACCCTGGCAGTGGCGGGCTGCACAGGCTCTCGGGAGGGGAGGTGTGGAGAGTGACCTGTGCTCGCACACAGGCTTCTTGGTGGCGGCAGCAGCAGCCTTAGCATCTCATGCCCGTCTCTGGGGTCCGCGCTGAGAGCCACGGCTCACGCCCGTCTCTGGAGCTCCTTTAAGCGGCACTCTTAATCCCCTCTCCTTGCGCACCTTTTGGGAGGTCTGAGGACTTCTGTCAGTGTTCATTAGGTGTTCTGTAGGAGTTGTTCCACATGTAGATGTATTTCTGATGTATCTGTGGGGAGGAAGGTGATCTCCACGTCTTACCTTTCCACCATCTTCCCCTAGATCTTGGAGTATAGTTGATTTACAATGTTGTATTAGTTTCAGGTGTACAGCAAAGTGAATCAGTTACACATATACATCTGTCCACTCTTTTTTAGATTCTTTTCCCTTACAGGTCATTACACAGTATTGAGGAGAGTTCCCTGTGCTATACAGTAGGTCCTTATTAGTTATTTTATATAGTGTGTATATGTCAATCCCAATCTCCCAATTTATCCCACCCCCCTCACTTTCCCCTGGTAACCATAAGTTTATTTTCTACAACTGTCATTCTATTTCTGTTTTGTAAATAAGTTCATTTGTACCATTTTTTTTTTAGATTTCACATATAAGTGATATCATATGATATTTGTCTTTGACTTACTTCACTCATTATGACAGTCTCTAGGTCCATCCATGTTGCTGCAGATGGCATTATTTCATTCTTTTTTATGGCTGAGTAATATTCCGTTGTGTATATGTACCACATCTTCTTTCTCCACTCCTCTGTGAATGAACATTTAGGTTGATTCCAGGTCTTGGCTATTATAAATAGTGCTGCAATGAACATTGGGGTGCATGTTATCTTTTCGAATTATGGTTTTCTCCAGATATATGCCCAGGAGTGGGACTGCTGGATCATATGGTAGTTCTATATTTAGTTTTTAAGGAACTTCCATACTGTTCTCCACAGTGGCTGTACCAATTTACATTCCCACCAACAGTGTAGGAGGGTTCCCTTTTCTCCACACCCTCTCCAGCATTTATTGTTTGCAGATGTTTTGATCATGGCCATTCTGACCAGTGTGAGGTGATACCTCACTGCAGTTTTTATTTGCATTTCTCTAATGATTAGTGATGAAATGACGATTTTCAATTCCAACAATAATTACTGCTCCAGACCTCATCCTGTGGGAACTAGAAATAATATCCAACTGCTTTTTCGTTTGGCCACATTCCAGCCATTTCCCAGTCCCATGATGATGGCTTGACCTCTCTCCTCAGGCACTAGCCCTGCCAGCAGACAGGGAATCTGCCCTCAGCTTCCTGGTTTGCCAGCATACAGACCAGTAGACAGCGACAAGAGGGAAAGAAAAGACATCCATACAAGCCTAGACTAAATCTGTATGCACTATGGGCCACCTAATAATCTACTGCCCCTTCAAACCAATATTCCCTCACTGAGAGTTCCACGTTTATTTAGTAAGAAGGACTGATTTTATAATTTTAAAAAGTGTGTCTACACCAGATTGACT
Organism: Stenella coeruleoalba; assembly: GCF_951394435.1. Lineage (NCBI taxonomy): Eukaryota > Metazoa > Chordata > Mammalia > Artiodactyla > Delphinidae > Stenella > Stenella coeruleoalba. The sequence continues at coordinate 58,881,216 of NC_137155.1, forward strand.
TAGTAGTCCACTTCTACTGGCTGAAGGCAATGTCAATAATCTAAAACTTTTTTTAGTCAGAAAATTACCTTTTAAGAAATACTTCTGTATACTTCCAATTCTCAATTTTCTTTTGCAAATCCCCAAACCAGAGAAGTTCATAATCAGTATACAAATCCACCCTCGAGTCTGTATAATGCCTCTGTGTATATGTCTGTCTTGCAGGGTGACTCTGAATGAAAAGGACAATTTCATGAATGCTGAAAATCTGGGGATCGTATTTGGGCCCACCCTGATGAGGCCCCCTGAGGACAGTACCCTCACCACCCTCCATGACATGCGGTACCAAAAGCTGATTGTGCAGATTTTAATAGAAAACGAAGATGTTTTGTTTTAATCCACCAGGGAAGTGAGCTGAATGGCCCGAGCCCCATCTAAGTTGATAAGGCTAAAGAAATAAAAACATCTTTTACACCTGGTTTTCCAAACAAGTGGTGGAATTTCCTAGACCACAGAGGATCGCCATGTCGGCTACTGTGTCTCATAGACACTGGCCCCCTCCACAGGAGAACAGCAAGGATGAGGGTGAGAAAAAGCCCTCGCCTGGGTCTTTGCTGTGCCTCGTATGTCTGTTTTGCTGGAAGAGTGATTAATAAATCTTTCTTTAACTTATTAAAAAACAACGTAGACCTTTAAACTTCAGTCTTATCAGTAATAAAAGGGAACTTAATTCATAGAGGTACTTGATACAGTTATACATTTTCCACTTACAAAAAGAAGACAATTCTATATGTTAAATGTTAAATGAAACTTATATTGTAAAATGTATTTTTATTTTAGCTGCAAGAATGTTACTTTATTTTAGCAAATAGAACTCAATGCAGTGCATTGATTATTACCCTGTGTACCTTGTCCTGCCTTCTTGCTGCGATCCCTGAAAAGTTTACCATGAATGCAGTATTATCTTGACATACCTCTGTCCTTATCAGTGCTTTGCAATGAAATTTCACCTCCCACCTCTGTCCCTGCTTTTGATAGATTTGCTGTTAAGCACTGGCATTTTGCTGTCTTACGGTGTATGTTTATAGCAATTGTAGGATGGTCTGAAACATCCACAAATTTTCTTTCCATAAAAATTTTGTGAAATCCCAAAGTATGTTCTATGAATTGGTCATAGTCTTTCCATATCATGTGTGTACATCACAGAACATGCAGAACGTGGTCATTTTACATAAAATAATTTGGAAACACTGGTTATAGCTGGGCCATGTAAAAAGTTAGAACTTCTTTCTTTTCAGGCAAGCATTCTGAATTCATCTGTTAATGTCAAGTTGCATTTTTGCCACATTTCTATTTATGAGAAGTGAATCTGCAGAGTCATTGTTGATTTTTTTCATTTTTGTTTTATAAACAAGCCTGTTTTTTAAAGTAAGAATGAATGTTTGGTTTTTTACAAATATGTGTTCCTCCTTGATCAAAGTAACTCTGATGGATAATAATTTAATATGATTTGATTGCTACAGTCCTATCTTATTGGTTATATTTATCTTAGCATGAGCTTTCCACACCAAGATTTCTATATTTTGTAACATAGGTAAAATATTTAAAACGTCAAAAACTGTCAATCTAAATTTTTTTCTTAACCCCAACTACAAAGTCTTTTCCTCTCATTATCTGAGATGATTCATGTCATTACTCACTAGTCTTGTTTCGGAGTGACCAGAAGAGAATTACTGTGTGATGAGCCAGCTGAGAGGGGAGAGGGCAGTGCAGTTGTTATCCTAGAAAGTCCTGAGGGCTATGTGGATGGACTCCGCTGGCACACGGGGGTCAGAATGGTTCTGCTTGGTCCCTGCTAGTATCGTTCCTCCCAACTGTACAGATTTGTTTGTTGTAGCTTATGTACTTCTTGATACTGTCAAAAAACTATCTGGAAATGGTTTTATTTTGTGAAGTGAACAATACTTTGTAATTTATGATAGTGTAAATGGAAGGAAAAGCATTAAATGTATTAAATTCTTCTGTCTATCATTTTGGAAGACGTGTTGGGGGAAAGGGGGGCAGAATATTCAAAACACTGCTCCCAGATGGATTGTGGGCAATAAAGTGTCTACCATCACCAAGACACGATGAGAAAACAAACACCCCATGGAGTCCACACCTCCTGGCCCCTCTCCCTCCTCCAGCTTCCTCCTGAGGAGCCTGCCTGCAGTTAAGATTCCAATACTCCAGCTTCCCTTTCTATAAAGACCCATTGTGTTTGTCCTTCATTGAGAGATGTGGTGTTTAGAGCAGATCACCCTAGGCAGCTTGCAGGAGGGCAGAAAAAGAGTTTTGGAGCCAGAAAGACTTGACTTTGAATAGCAGATCTGCCTCTTATCAGCTGCATATGACCTTGGGAATGAGTTCGCTTACCTGAAAAACTGGGTTTGGAAATATTCTGATTGGGACACCTTAGATGAAATGATGATCTAAAGTAATTAGTCATAGTTACTTCTTATTATCATCATTATTTTAAGAATGATGACTTAGGAGGGGAAAGGAAGACACATGAGAGAAAAGGATTTGTCACGGGTTAAATCCAAGTCCGAGTAGTAATAAGGGGTATTATTATAACAGGGCTCTATAATGTGTAATGAGGTTCACTTGACTCCTTTTCTCGAATGTGATTACAACACCTGATCCCGTCTACCTGCCTTTAGTCTGAAGCCTGCTCTGATACCCATGCCTATCTTCCCCACCATCTGGCAGCCTGACGTGGCTTCTCTTACCTGGCTTGAAATTCCTGCCATTGGAATAACTCTAGTAGTTAGACCTGAAAGGAGGCAGTGTTGTTTCCAGAACCCACTGTTAAATTGCCCACAGGTGGGTTGTGGGAGACGGGACGGGGCAGTGTGGGTGGGGGAAGGCCTTTTTCTCTCTCCCGTTAACATAAATGGGCACCTGGTCTCCAAGCTCGGAAGGGGCCTGGTGCAGAATTTCAAGGACAGCAGCCTGGAAGGGACGAGGGAGGGGAGATACGGGGAGTTGAGGAAAGTCACATACCACTACAGGTGTGCTGCCTGGGCCATCCTGCCTCCAACTGAAAACCCAACTCAGGTAGCTTACAAATTCCCAAGATCTATCAATCCACAAATTTACTGTCAATCTTTTGATATTTAAAAATGTAATGTTCATTAATTTTCAACCAACATTTATCAAGCACTTATTAATGGGCCAGACACTGAATACTGGCAAGGAAAAGGTTTGTCTCACTGGAAGAATTAAATAATAAGTTTAGTTTGGCTGGAGAGCAAACGCTGGTCATGCTAAGGATTTTGGACTCTAACATAAAAGGCGATGGTGCTACAATTTTTTTTTTTAAATAAACTTAATTTTGGAGTAGTTTTATATTTACAGAAAAGTTGCAAAGATACTACAGAGAGTTCCTGTGTACTCCTCACCCACTGTCCCCTAATGTTAACATCTTATATAACCACAGTACATTTATTTAAACCAAGAAACCAACATTAGTACATTACTATTAACTGAACTCCAGGCTTTTTTCGGATTTTATGAGTCTTCCGCTAATGTCCTTTTTCTGTTCCAGGATACAATCTAGGACATCACATTGCCTTTAGTATTAATTGCTAAATTATTTATATTAATTTATAATATTTTTATTATGTTATTTTTAATTATATTTTTATTATAATATATAATATAGATAATATATATAAATATATATTATGTGTATGAATATATATATATATGCAAATGAAAAAATATATATTTATATATATTATCTATATTATAATTATATATAATTATATATGATATATTATATTATTTTATTTTAATATAATATTATAAATTATAATTTATATTAATGCTATTATTAAATAGCATTAATAGCTAATTAATTTAGCATTGCCTTTTAGCAAGAAACAAATGCCACAATCTTGTTTACATTTTTTAAAGATCACTTACTTGACTGTGGATCCATCAGAGAATATGCAGGCAGATGGGGGTAGTGAAGGTAGATGCAGGGAGTCACTTGGATGTTCGTTGTTGTCATTGTAAGTCTAAGGTGATGTAGCCTGGATCAGGTGGTAGCAAGGCAGAGAAAAACAGACAGAACTGAGTTATATTTAGGAGGCAGAGTTGAAAACGTCTGGTTATAGTTTGGATTAGAGAATCAAGGACGACTCCCACACTGCTTAATTTGACAACTGGATAATATTTCTTGAAATGAACACAAAGAGATCCAGAGGTTCTTGAGGGGTGGAAAAAGTAAGGAGGATGATGAGTTCCATGTTGGACATGATGAAATAGGGATACCTGTGAAATTTCCAGGAAGAGATATTTCATGAGCAATTGCACTAACAGACCCAAGCTGGAGGTAGGAATTTAGGAGCGACACCAGAGGTAATAATTGGAACCAAGGTAATAATTGAATAAGAGTGCCCAGGGACCCAGAGCAGAGAAATACAGGAGAGGCCTGATTCAAAGTTCTCTACAGCACCAACATTCAGGAGAGGGGATGAGAAGGAGGAGAGGGCAAATGAAGTCCATTTTGATAAAATATAGAGGGTCTCATGAGTGTGGTTCAGAAAGACTCTTTCCTTGTCTTCAGGTTCGTTTCACAATGTCCTAGTCCATTTCGTTGTTCCACTTCCATGTATTTTGCTACACGCGAGGCACCATGTTAGACCCTATGCTTTGGAGCGGTTTGCTTCATTGGATGCTTTGTAAATGCAAATAAGCCAGGGTCATTTTTTTTCCTGAGTTGAAAAGATATTGTCACACTCAAGGACCTCCTTCACTGCCTTCTACTTCCATTTGTACATACGTCTAATCCATCGGTTATCACAAAGTACTGCAATTGTGTGTCCATCTGTCTCCCACTGAAGTACAGGCTCCGTGGGATCAAGAATGGTGGACACCATCACCCTGATACCAAAACCAGACAAGGATGTCACAAAGGAAGAAAACTACAGGCCAATATCACTGATGAACATAGATGCAAAAATCCTCAACAAAATACTAGCAAACAGAATCCAACAGCACATTATACAGATCATACTCCATGATCAAGTGGGGTTTATTCCAGGAATGCAAGGATTCTTCAATATACGCAAATCAATCAATGTGATACACCATATTAACAAACTGAAGGAGAAAAACCATATGGTCATCTCAATAGATGCAGAGAAAGCTTTTGAAAAAATTCAACACCCATTTATGATAAAAAACCCTGCAGAAAGTAGGCATAGAGGGAACTTTCCTCAACATAATAAAGGCCATATATGACAAACCCACAGCCAACACTGTCCTCAATGGTGAAAAACTGAAAGCATTTCCACTAAGATCAGGAACAAGACAAGGTTGGCCACTCTCACCACTCTTCTTCAACATAGTTTTGGAAGTTTTAGCCACAGCAATCAGAGAAGAAAAGGAAATAAAAGGAATCCAAATCGGAAAAGAAGAAGTAAAGCTGTCACTGTTTGCAGATGACATGATACTACACATAGAGAATCCTAAAGATGCTACCAGAAAACTACTAGAGCTAATCAGTGAATTTGGTAAAGTAGCAGGATACAAAATTAATGCACAGAAATCTCTGGCATTCCTAAAGAAAAGAATAAAATATCTAGGAATAAACCTACGTAAGGAGACAAAAGACCTGTATGCAGAAAACTATAAGACACTGATGAAAGAAATTAAAGATGATACAAATAGATGGAGAGATATACCATGTTCTTGGATTGGAAGAATCAACATTGTGAAAATGACTCTACTACCCAAAGCAATCTACAGACTCAATGCAATCCCTATCAAACTACCACTGGCATTTTTCACAGAACTAGAACAAAAAATTTCACAATTTGTATGGAAACACCAAAGACCCCGAATAGCCAAAGCAATCTTGAGATCGAAAAACGGAGCTGGAGGAATCAGGCACCCTGACTTAAGGCTATACTACAAAGCTACAGTAATCAAGACAGTATGGTACTGGCACAAAAACAGAAATATAGATCAATGCAACAGGATAGAAAGCCCAGAGATAAACCCATGCACATATGGTCACCTTATCTTTGATAAAGGAGGCAGGAATGTACAGTTGAGAAAGGACAGCCTCTTCAGTAAGTGGTGCTGGGAAAACTGGACAGCTACATGTAAAAGTATGAGATTAGATCACTCCCTAACACCATACACAACAATAAGCTCAAAATGGAATAAAGACCTAAATGTAAGGCCAGAAACTATGAAACTCTTAGAGGAAAACATAGGCAGGACACTCTATGACATAAATCACAGCAAGGTCCTTCTTGACCCACCTCCTAGAGAAATGAAAATAAAAACAAAAATAAACAAATGGGACCTAATGAAACTTCAAAGCTTTTGCACAGCAAAGGAAACCATAAACAAGACCAAAAGACAACCCTCAGAATGGGAGAAAATGTTTGCAAATGAAGCAACTGACAAAGGATTAATCTTCAAAATTTATAAGCAGCTCATGCAGCTTAATAACAAAAAAACAAACAACCCAATCCAAAAATGGGCAGAAGACCTAAATAGGCATTTCTCCAAAGAAGATATACAGACTGCCAACAAACACATGAAAGAATGTTCAACATCACTAATCATTAGAGAAATGCAAATCAAAACTACAATGAGATATCATCTCACACCAGTCAGAATGGCCATCATCAAAAAACCTAGAAACAATAAATGCTGGAGAGGGTGTGGAGAAAAGGGAACCCTCTTGCACTGTTGGTAGGAATGTAAATTGATACAGCCACTGTGGAGAACAGTATGGAGGTTCCTTAAAAACTACAAATAGAACTACCATATGACCCAGCAATCCCACTACTGGGCATATACCCTGAGAAAACCATAATTCAAAAAGAGACATGTACCACAATGTTCATTGCAGCTCTATTTACAATAGCCCGGAGATGGAAACAACCTAAGTGTCCATCATCAGATGAATGGATAAAGAAGATGTGGCACATATATACAATGGAATATTACTCAGCCATAAAAAGAAACAAAATTGAGCTATTTGTAATGAGGTGGATAGACCTAGAGTCTGTCATACAGAGTGAAGTAAGTCAGAAAGAGAGAGACAAATACCATATGCTAACACATATATATGGAATTTAAGAAAAAAAAAATGTCATGAAGAACCTAGGGGTAAAACAGGAATAAAGACACAGACCTACCAGAGAATGGACTTGAGGATATGGGGAGGGGGAAGGGTAAGCTGTGACAAAGCGAGAGAGTGGCATGGACATATATACACTACCAAACGTAAGGTAGATAGCTAGTGGGAAGCAGCCGCATAGCACAGGGAGATCAGCTCGGTGCTCTGTGACTGCCTGGAGGGGTGGGATAGGGAGGGTGGGAGGGAGGGAGACGCAAGAGGGAAGAGATATGGGAACATATGTATATATATAACTGATTCATTTTGTTGTGAAGCAGAAACTAACACACCATTGTAAAGCAATTATACTCCAATAAAGATGTTAAAAAAATAAATTAAAAAAAAGAATGGTGGACACCATATGCTGGTCAGGCACACTCCTACTCATCCTACAAGTCTCAACTCGAAGTTTCCTCTCTGCTGAGACTTTCCCTGGCTTCCCCAGGCAGAGTACATAGATGCCAGCCGTAAACACATGAAAGCATGGAAAGTTCAGAGTACTCTCCAGAGCTGGGTTAACCAGCACATGGAATGTGAGGGAAGAGGAGGGGGAATGAGATTAAACAAGCAGGTCTGCGCCAGGGAATAAGGAACCTTGTGTGCCAAGTATGAGTCAAACTTAGAAAGATTGGTCTGGTGACACGTGGAGGATAGGCCAGAGGATGTAAGATTAGAAAGACAGAAGCTAATCAAGAAGATGTTATAGGCAATGACAAACTGAACTTGCCTCCCAGCAGGAGGGATGGAGAAGAGTCATGATAAGAGAGATATTTAGGGGGTTGTCAAGACTTACTGATTTGATGCCAAGATTGAACAGATGAAGTCACAAATGACACCCTCATTTCCGGTTTTTACAATTAAATGACTATTTAGGAAGATAAGAGAATACAGGAAGGAAAGGGGGTTCAGCAGGGAGAAATCATGGGTTCAGTTTGCAGGATGCATTTGGTGCTAATGGTTTACCCATGTAAAAATGTCTAGCACATGCCTGAATACATGGTTTTGGAGCTCAAGAAAGAAGGATGAGATCAGACTGTATAGTCAGCTGAAATAAAGAAGACCAATAATAGGTCCCTGGGTAACAATAAAGTCTAAGGAACATGCAAAGTTAGAGAACTTTGAAAGGAAGGTCAGAAATGGCCAGAGGAGGAAGCAGAGAGTCAGGAGTGTAAGAAGAAAGCAGAGAAAGATAGAACTTCAAGGATGGAGAAGTCATCAGGGTCAAATGCTGCTACAGATGATAAGGTGGGGCTTCCCTGGTGGCGCAGTGGTTAAGAATCTGCCTGCCAGTGCCGGGGACATAGGTTCAAGCCCTGGTCTGGGAAGATCCCACATACCGTGAAGCAACTAAGCCCGTGCGCCACAGCTACTGAGCCTGCACTCTAGAGCCCGCAAGCCACAACTACTGAGCCCATGAGCCACAACTACTGAGCCCACGTGCCACAGCTACTGAAGCCCATACACCTAGAGCCCGTGCTCCACAACGAGAGAAGCCACCGCAATGAGAAGCCTGTGCACCGCAACACAGAGTAGCCCCTGCTCGCTGCAACTAGAGAAAGCCCGCTTGCAGCAATGAAGACCCAGCACAGCCAAAAATTTAAAAATAATAAAAAAAAATTTTTTAAATAAAGTGACTGTTATAGTTTGTTGGACTTATAAATTGAAAATAATTTTTAAAAAAAGATGATAAGGTGATGAGTCCCCTTTGGACATAGCAACTAAGGAGTCCCTGTAACTTAACAGGAGCTTTTCAGTGAGGACAATGTGGTGCATGGCACATTGCTAAACCTTTACAGTGAACGGAGTTAAAAAAAGAAGATAAAACCTGTATTTTTAAAGAAAAACCCATAAAGCTCTCCTTTCATAGGCTTATAAACCTCATATGTATGATAAATCATCCACGGGAGCAAATTTTTCATCGCTGCCGAAAATTTATAACCTTAACAGACTTTCTTGAAAAATTGTGTACTTCAAAATGTTCTTCAAGAGTTAAGCAAGTATTACTGGAATAGATGTTTGCTCACTTAAATTACCTGATTTCTTCTATGTCCTAATTTACACAATGGGTATAATCTTGGTTTGTTCTAGCTCCCTAATCTGAAAGTGGGCATAATAACAGAGTACCTGATCTCCCCTTCTTGTCAGAGTGCTTCTACGCAAGGATCCATTGAGATCCTGAATATAAAAACTAAAAGCTCAGTATAAACTGGACAGTAATGTACAAATGTTGATTATTGTACGCAGGACCATCCTTAGGGAGGGCAAACCCAGGTTAGTCCATTAATTGGCAGGTTTGGAGGATGTGGAGGCATGGGACTGGAGCAGGGCATTACTGTCAGGGGCAACGCAGGGCTGCAAGAATCAGAAGCTCAGGCCAAACAGCCCACCAAGGAGAGATGCTCAGACTCTAAAGCAGAAAAGACGTGTGACGAGGCAAAAATAGACCTCTTTAGGCCAGGAATTCAGCAATTGAGCGCCACGGATCAAGTGAGGAATAAGCGTGTGTGTGTGTGTGTGTGTGTGTGTGTGTGTGTGTGTGTGTGTATGTGTGTGTGTGAGATGGGTTCTTTTCCACAGGGGTCACATGCTAAAACCAATCAGGTTTTATGGGCCAACAGGTTCTTGACTCTTGGAATGGTCAAGATGATCACCTTGGAACAAAATCAGGAACAGTCACAAAGTCCCAAGTCCCAAGTCCATGGAAAGGTCAATATAATACCAACAGCCCATACAGACCGCTGCTTGAGCATGGATTACTGACTTCTAATAGTAAGGAGATGATCATTAACCTTTAAGAAGCACTAGATTCATCCATCAGGAAAGTATCTGTTGCACATAATATGAAACTATGATGCAAAGGGCTTCAACAATAGGGACATTAATTATCTCAACAAGAAATCCAAATGTAGGGCATCTCCAAGATTGGTGCTTTCTATTGGTTCTTTCTATTCCATCATGCTCCGTTTGTTGGCATTCCCCTCAGGCTTTGACAAACATCGTATAAGAAGGTGGCTTCAAGGAGAAGCAGGACAATGTCTTTCTCATCCTGCATGTCCCATTTAATAGCTAAGAAATCCTTCCCTCGACATATATCCCCTCACAACACCTTGGCCAGAATTGCATAGCATGTTTATTGCTAAACCAGTCACTAGCAAGGGGAATGAGATTCCCATGATTAGTTCAGGTCAGTGTGGCACGAAGTATAGTCCCTTGGCCAGCAACACCGTGGCCTGGGACTTGTTAAAAATGCAATTTCTCAGGCCTGAATCACTGACTGGGGCTAGGGCCTCACAATCTGTTTTTTGTCCCAGTTTACTCTCCTTTTTATTTATGCATCATTCAAAAAAATATTTATTTTGTGCCTACTTTGTGCTAGGCACTATCAACACAATCATTATTAACATATCAGAGACAGTTTCTGCCCTCGCGGAGCTTACAACCAAAATAAAGAGACACCCACACATACCTCATCACAAATTCTTCATGATAAGCTGAGGTAAGCTACGAAGGAAAAGTACAGGGGTTTTCAAAGATCACAGGAACTTCAGACTAACTTGATATAGCCTGAAGGGTCTGGAAGAGTTTCCACAGGGAGAATGGTTCCCAGTGGGGGGCTAAAATTTTCTGTCCTAAATCCTATGAAACCAGGTTGTTAGAGAATCCTGGCTAAAATAGTCTAAGCAAAGGGAGCAGCATGGACAAAGCCCCTGAGAAGGGAAGAGATGTAACCAATTTGAAAAAAATGTAAGCAGCTCACTGTAGCTGAGGCACAGAGGTAGTGGAAAGAGGAAGCCAGACCACACAGGCCCTCCACAGCAGCAGACTTTTCCCGACCGGTAAGGCCAACTTTCAACACCCATCGGCGAGAACAGTCACATGGCAGTCAACACCTAAAGAATTAACAAGTGAATAATGACACAGTACACCATAAATCAGAAAAAAAAAAAAAAAAGGATGTAAATAAACTTATCCTGAATAAGGAATGCACTTTCAAGCTGTTCTAAAACTTTTAAGCATACAGTGTTACACCATGTACTTCAAACTAAGACAGGCTGGGCCCTGGGCCCTGGGCCCCTTTGCTGCAGCACTTGTACCTGGACACACGTTTCCTGGAGCAACAGAATACAAAGAAACTATAAGGGACTAAAAATAACTGTGTGCATGTGCAGTTGGGGCACATGATGGACGAGATACAAAAAGACCAAAAAAAAAAATCCCTTCTACTCCCTCAAAAGCTTTTTTTTTTTTTTTGCTTTAAGATAAAGAAAAGGCCATATTCCTATGATACTCTTTGTGAAAATTATCTCAATACGAGATCCAAAGATTTCCATTATTCAGTGTCCGTACTCGAAATCACCCACATGTACCAGGTACAATTTTCTGAACTTCACCACTGATGAGCCTATCCCAAAGTAGAATTCTTCAGCAATACAAAAGACACAGGCTAAAACAGTCCTCAGAATTATACTTTAAAATAAGTGTATTCAAAATATAAATATAACAACTCTCCAGACCATTATTTTTCCTAACAACTAAACTCTAAATTTGAAAAAAAAAATAAAGGAGTTTTTCAGACTAATGATGTGTGCAGCCCATTCTCATGACACATTTAAACTTCTCATTCTGCATGAGAAAGTTTTGTTTCTTCCCTTTGTCTTGCAGAATAATTTAGGTTCCCACCTTGGATATGATTCAACAAGTGGAGTAAGACCACAGATAACAGTGACAAAGAAACACAGGCAATGAAGAAAACTTCCAAAAACAAATATCCCCGAGTATCCAATATCATGCCAGCAATGATGGAAATGATGGCCAACCCAAGATTCTGAATGGACTGCATGAAGCCATATGCGGTTCCCAGTTGATGTTCAGGAACTACAAATGCCACCATTGGCCACAATGCACAGGCAAGCAACGAATAGTAGAGTCCCAGGAGACACACAGCAAGCCAAGTGTTCCACAGCATAAAGGTCAGCATCATGTGGGAAGCAAGCAGGGTCACCATTGCACACAGATGATGTTACTTCCCGTTTTATCCACCAGGAGCCCAAACACTATACTGCTAATATCACTCGCTGTCTGGGAGAAAAATCCAAATTTCTCTGTAAAGAAATCTTTGTGAAGTCCAATGAAAGGGAACACGGCAACATAATAGCAGACACAGGTGATAAATATAGCCACAGGGGTAAGGAGAAGTCCTTCACATCAGTCAACTTAATAACTTCACCTGTTTTGCTTTGTTCTTTATGAAGGATTCTTTCTGCTGTCTGATCCAAACAAGCAAGGGCCAAGGCACAGACTAGTGAAAGAATACATGTTATACCCCCAGTCATAAGTGTGACCCCAAGTGTTGTGTGACCAGCAGAACCCAAGGAAGCTTAAACCTTAGAATACAGCCATCTCATGAGGTTCACGTTTACTGTTCTTCCAATTCCAGCCATGCTAAGCTGGAGTCCAACTTACACCAAACACCAAGTTTAATTCTTTGCCTTTAAACCAACTCACAGCATACGTATTCTGGGCAACTGCTAAGGAGTCCCCACCCAGCCCAAACATAACCATCCAAACTCCATCAGCCAAAAAGCATTAAATATTCCACCCAGGGCAAAAACAAATAGCAACTAAAAATAATGGTGCCCCATCGTATTCCAAATGCTTGCTCTATCAAAAAGCCACCAAAGAGGGGCTTCCCTGGTGGGCGCAGTGGTTGAGAGTCCGCCTGCCGATGCAGGGGACACGGGTTCGTGCCCCGGGCCGGGAAGATCCCACATACCGCGGAGCGGCTGGGCCCGTGAGCCATGGCCGCTGAGCCTGCGCGTCCGGAACCTGTGCTCCGCAGCAGGAGAGGCCACAACACTGAGAGGCCCGCGTACCGCAAACAAACAAAAAAAAAAGCCACAAAAGAAACACAAAACTACATTGGGCCAAGAATACCAGGCATACCGCAGCATGAATTTCGTGGTATTCACCTGCATATCCTTGTAACCTGAGTCTGAGGTCGGCAGGATTATCATAGCCGAAGCCAAGGAAGAAAGCAACAGCACCAAAAGCCTGTGCGCCAGGAACTGGGGTCGCAGAGGTCCGGCGGGGCAGCGGGGCGACGGGGGCTCTTGTGCTGGCGTCGTCTGGGCCGCCTGGCAGCGCCCTCGCTTCCTCCCCGCCTCCCCCGGGCCGGCGGCGGGAGACCGAGAGATGACCGTGACCGCAACTTACCAGAGGAAGCCGCCGCCAGAGCCCCGCGAAAACTGTGCTCACGTGACCGCGGTCGTTCATGTGATGCCTCACAATCTTTTTAACAAGCCCTCCAGGTGATTCCAATGCAGGATAAATTTGAGAAGAACTTGTTTAGAGCAGAAAGGGTTTCACCTGAACTGCGGCTAAATCCACCCATTCCGAAGTGTTTGGATACCTGAAGAAACTCAGGATTTATTAATGAAGAAGGGGAAATAGTTTTGTAGCATTGGGAAGGATGTTCAAACTTTCAGAGGCTGAATAAGACCCTCCACATCCATAGACCAAGGTCCCCAAAGGCCTCTCACCTCCATAACTATGGAACCACCTCTATCTCTAAAATGACATTGTCTGACCTGTAAACTTCATGAAGGCAGGAATTGGTCTACTTGGCTCACCAGTCTACCCTTGTCCCTAAATGGAACTTTGCCTGGCATACAGTAGGCACTCAAACACTTTCTAAATTAATAGAAGAATCCTTCTACAAATATTCAAATATCCTATAATATTTTGGTGTCATGGAGGAGGGGGTGATTCTAGAAGCAGAAGAATCTGAAAATGCATATTGACTCTTGTCCACCATTTAGAGTTCTGTCCAGTATCTGAACCCTTCAGTTACTGAAGCTTTCTTGGAACTAGTTATCCAAAACTCACCTAATCTTCACCATATTCTTTCTCCTTCTATCCAGTAGGTATGATTAAGCCTCAAAATAATTCAGGTTGGAGAATCTGAAGATCTAAGTCTCTAGTTCAATTGCCTGTTACACAAGTTCAATTGCAGGTTACAACCCCGTTGTTTCAATCCTGCCTCTTATCACTTTCTGATAGTATAATTTGGGAAAGTTACTTTACTTCTTAAGCCTCAGTTTCCTTGTCATTATAATGAACTAGTGTCGGTACATATTCCGTGAAGTAATTGTGAGGCTTAAGATAATCTATGTACAGCACTCAGTATAGTATTTGGGGCACACAGTAAGACAAATGTGTGTCTAAAAACTCAAGAGCTGTGGGAAACTTTTATGAGAATACTTACACTAAGTAAGCCTTAGTAAACTTTCTTCAGAGTTACAGGACATCACATTGCTGCCGAGCAAATTATAGGGGGATTCTAGCAGTTGACTGTCCAATGGGTTTTTGAAGCCAAGCCACACCTGCCCTGTGCTGTGATGTGGTGGAAAGCCATCATGGGAGCCCTACCAGAGCACTGAATTTAGAGCCACAAGACCCGGCTCGGTCACAGATCAAGGCTTCCAACATTTCTGAGCCCCAGGTTTCTCCCCTCTGAAACTTGAAAATTAATGCCTGCTTGTCTGCCCGACCCACCAACCTCATGGGTTATCACTGAGGCCAGATGGCACAGGAGCAGGTGTGGAGGTGCTGCGACACACCTTCATACCACCAGGTCAAGCTTCAGTGCTTGTGCTCCCCCCCCAGAGTGCTCTCCCTGGAGCCCCATCAACCTCACTGCAGCTTCGGGTCTCTGCTTACTTGGCTTCTCGTTTGCTGGCACAGTTGACAACTCCCTTCTTCTCCAACCCCCTCTCTCTCGGCTGCTGTGCCACCACCCTCGCCCCCATCCTCTGCCCAGGCTCCTCTGCCCATTCTCCCTCTAGAACTCTCCAAGCCCCTTGGAACACTCTCCAAGGCTGCCTTCTTGCCGTACTTTCTCTGTAGGCAATCACATCTACTCCGCCTTCCAATGCTATCCGTCAACAATTCCAAATGATTGCTAAGATTCAGTAAGCTATCCTTTACTATTGCTGAGAAACGTTCCATGGTATGGATTTGCCACAGTCTGTTTTGCCTTTCACCCACTGAAGGGCATCTGGATTGTTTCCAGTTTGGAAAGGGTGCAATTTCTGGGTCATATTTGCATGTTTAGTTTTTTTAAGAAACTATCAAGCTGTTTTCCAGAGCAGCTGGACCATTTCACATTCCCACCAGCAACGTGTAAGTGATTCAGTTTCTCCACAGCCTCAATAGCATTTGGTGTCATCATTATTTTCTATTTTAGTCATTCTGATAAGTTCATGTTGATATCTCACTGTGGTTCGCATTTGCATTTCACTAATGGTTAATGATGCTGAACATCTTTTCATGTGGTTATTTGTCATCTGTGTCTCCAATTTAGTGAAACAACTGTTCAAGTCTTTTGCCCATTTCATAATTGATTCTTTTTCACTATAGAATTTTGAGAGTCCTTTATATATTTTAGGTATATATGGTTTGCAAATATTTTCTCCTAGTCTGTAGTTTGTCTTTACATCCTCTTAACAGAGTGTTTTTCAGAGCCAAAGTTTTTCTCCGTTTTGATGAAGCCCAACTTAGTTATTTTTCCTTTTATGGATCTTCGTTTTAGCCATGTCTATGAACTCTTCACTTAGCCCTAGGTCCCAAAGACATTCTATATTTTCTTCTAAAAGTTTTATATTTTTACATTTAAAATCCATGGTCTAATTATTAATTATACTGTGTGATGTTTACGTCAAGATTCACTTTGCACCTTTGGCACAAAGGGACTGTCCAGAATAAGGGTAGAAGGATCTCCCAGGAGGATGACATGTGCGAGGCATGGGGGATAAACAGTCCAGATGGAACTGTGTGGCTAAAGAGACAGCCACGTTGAAGACGGCCACCATGACACCTTCTGCTGCTGCCCCATCTGACAATGTGCTCCAGCAAAACAAGCAACTCCACCAAGAAAGAAGGAGACTCAAGGCATCCCCAGGAGGAGACTGTGCAAAGACCGAGAGAGGTCAGTCCCTATGGAAGGAGAAGGAAGTGTCCAGGAGGGATTTTTTTTTTTTTTTTGGCGGTACGCGGGCCTCTCACCGTTGTGGCCTCTCCCGTTGCGGAGCACAGGCTCTGGACGCGCAGGCTCAGCGGCCATGGCTTACGGGCCCAGCTGCTCCAGGGCATGTGGGATCTTCCCAGACCGGGGCACGAACCCGTGCCCCCTGCATCGGCAGGTGGACTCTCAACCACTGCGCCAGCAGGGATGCCCAGGAGGGATATTTTTAGGAAAAACAAAATGGAACACATATATACTGATATGATAGCACTTGTAGAAAAGTGCACCAAGAAGCCATTGGAAAGCGTAGAAAGAATTAGAAACAGGACTAAAAACAAGCAGATTGAAAGGGTTGAGGTGGGGGGAGGGTGGGCAGGGAGAGGCCATTATTAATTTTAGGAAAAGACAAAAAGTAGGAAAGCAAATATAATGTTCTGTACACTATAATGCTTAGCCTGAACAATATTTACAAAGGCACAATAATATCAACATGGAATTGTCAATTCAACAAAGGCTGTAATATGACCACTGTACTGGGATAGGAGAGAAAGGAAGCAGAAGGCATGGTGGTATAAGAGAACAAAAGGCTCAAATACCATAATAAGAAATTAATAGAGGTTAAATATCGATAAATCAAAAGAGAGCATAATACACAAATTAATTAGAAATATAGAGATGTGCACATGTCGGAAACAAAAAGCCAAAATTGTTGAAGGTGGTTGGGGAAGAGAACTAAGGGAAGGAATGAGATAAGAAACCCCTGTGATATGCTATAATCGCCTTAATAACATTTGACTTTGGAACTCTGTGTGCATAGATTACTTAAATAAAATAAAAACTAATTTTTTAAAATAATTAATCATGCCGTGTCTACATAGCAGAGACATGATGCTCCTGTTCTTTCCCTCCTTTGGGTCTGATTCAGTGATGTGGATTACATATTAAGATTCCAGGAGCTAAAGGGGCAACACATATTAAACATATTCCTTGGCTCGTGCCTCAGCCGCATTGTGGTAGTGACCTTACTTCTAAGGATTCTGCCTTACGATTTGTTAATCCTTTTCTGGTAACATTGCTTTCAAGCTTAACTGAGCACACTTCCTCCTTCAATGACAGGTAATGCAATTTCGGTGCCGAAAGGATGAAGAGCGTTCTTGAATCACATACAGAAAACTTCTGCTTGATTTGATTTAATCATTAAGTATGTTCCTGAAAAAAAAGTTAGATTCAGAGCAAATTGTTGTATATTAAATACTCTCCAGTAAATTTTAACCTGATGTTCTTGGGGGGGGGGGGAAGCAATGGGCCCTAACCAACAGTAATGACAGTGAACTTTAAGATTCTCTACCCATTATTTTCCAAAAGCACTTGGAAGTGATTGATCTGTGGAGTCTGTTTACATGATTTTCCTACACAGCCAATGAAAGAAATCAGTCAAGGAGAAACTAACATTTACTGAGTGCCTATTGCGTGTCAGGCACTGTGCTGGGGACTTTAATAAATGTATTGTCTGCTTTAATCTTGGCAACGATCCAGAGAAGTAGATAGTATTATCCCCACTTTACATTTAAGGAAACCGGAGCCTAAAGATATTAAGTAATTTTCTCAAAGCCACACAGCTCGTAATTCAAACCAACCATCAAGTCTTTTCACAAGAAATGTATATAATTACAATTCCCAGTGTTAATTTGAGCTTTGAGTGCTCTGTGATTCCATAGGGCTTTAATATTTAAGCAACCACATATGATTTAGCATTATTCTAAGTGGGAAACTTAGAAGACGATGACCTAATTCGAATCTTTTAAGTATGACTACCTCTTTTGATGTAATAGCCTGGATACCAACAACTATTTATTGATCTAATGATTAACTAAAAGGCAATATGAGATTCAAATATCAATATTAAAAGAACATTGTACTAGGGAAAGAGTAACTCAAACCGAATCAAAATAACTGCACCTCTTCTGGTCCTGTGACTTGGAGCAACTTGCTTCAAATTTCTAGGATAAAACTGTAGAACTTGTAATATCTCTCTCTCAGGGTTGCTCTACCATTAAAACAGTAAGAACACTTTCCACTTTTGGATAAGCACATAGTAAAGTGAAAGCCCAGAGTAAGAATTTAAAATTTGCCATTATTATAAAAGTTTTATAGCTGCAGCTGAAGTAGTTTCCCCCAGTAGGTAAGTGAAATGACATCAAGTAGATGAAACTGAATGTTCACTGGAGTGTACAATGGGAGATTTACCTGTGTTGGCACCGAACAGAAAGCTGAGTGCCAAAACATTGGTGCACCTCCCCTGACGGCCTTTGACTTAGGAAAGCAGCTATTTCTTATGGATTTCTAACTATGTTTTGACACTGGCCTTGATGCAAATGATGAAACCAAAAGATTCCCTTCCTGCATCATGTTACCCTTCCATCAGATATCCACCTCCTCCCTGTGCACATGTGACGTAATGAGCTGACACATCGACAAACCATAAAGAGAAAATATAACCTGGCGAACGGAGCATAACCGAATCAACCCTTTGAAAATGGAAATGAACAACTGCAGATAGCAAGTCACCCTTTACAGGATCTAGTTTACCCTGGGCCTGACCTGGAACCAGGTGACCAGCCAGAGAACATTACCTTGTGTGGTAACACATGACTTTTATTTACATCAGTGATTTTCTAATAAACAATAAAGTAGAATTATCTTTGTTTCCTGAGAGAGTCAAGATGTGCTGTGGAGCCCTGTTCTGAAATGTCATGTCCTCTAGATCATTCATTTATTCCCCAAGTACAATATTTAATAAAATCTCATCAGCCATCCTCTGGTATTACTTTATTCTTCCCCATCCGCATTTACCACCTAACCACATCTCCTTCAAAGGGTATTGCAACATGATAGTGCTCTTACAATTTTAAGAAAAAAGCAAACATTTATCAGATAATTTGGTCCACCTACTGTACTCACTTCTCAGAATTAAAGAAAATCAGGCTATTATTACCTGTAATGACAGATTGAAATTTTATTTCATTGCCACTTTTAGTACATTTCTTTTTACAAGTTGGTCATATTTTAACCAAGAAAGCACACATTTCTGCATTGGATGGTCGTGCATTCAACAATAGTAAGAACTGTTATTGTCAGGCAGATGCCAGGTCCTAAAGACTCATTAGTGACCTGTCCGAGTGCTCACGGAGAGACACAGCACAGAGAGGAGTTAGTCCCTGGACTCTGAAGCCAGTTTTCCTGGGGTCAAATGCTGGCTCTAATACTTACTGGCTGTGTCACCTTGGGCAAGTAACTTAAGTTCTTAGTGTCTCAGTTACCTCATCTATAATAATAATAGTACCTATTTCACAGGGCTTTCAGGAAGATTAAATGACTTAATATTTATAAAGCAATTAGAAATGTACCCAGTACACAGAAAGTGTTCTGTTAATGATCATTAAATAAAATGGAACTCATTTTCTAGTGAGGGAGTCAGACAATAAATAAATAAGAAAATTATAATCTAGTCGCAGGGACAAACATCAAGCAAACAATTGACAATAAAATTAAAACACACCCACTCCTGTCAGTGGCAGCTAGGTTATTTGGCTGAATTCTCTTGCTGGAAAAAATTGGGCACGAAAACAACTTCAGTTTTCATAGCCCTCTGGAGCATAAGGGACAGAATTATAAGTGAGTGTAGGGCTCATCCAAAAAAGAGCAATTAATAGAAGATTTTTCCCTTGATAAGTGTCAGACCCCAAAGGGCCATACCCTCAGGCTCCAGGCAGCCCAGAAGTAAACTATACCCATCCCCCCAACAGGTCTTCATGGACAATTAAGTTAATTTGGAGCAGAAAAGATGGGGAGGCCGGTAGGGAGGGAATGGACTTGTCCCTGGAGTGTGACTATAGGCTAATGGTCCTGTGGATCTCTTGTTTTTGGTTATCCCAAATCCTCAAGCCATGAACTGATTGTAAAGTGGTCCTGCCTGGTAGTGTCCCTAAACTCTTGAAAATCCTTTCTAGAAAAAGTGACTTTTGTCTTAGGTCTTAAATTTTCTTACAAATAATTTTTTAAGGAAAATGAGGAACATACAATGATATCCAAGAATACTAAAGGAACCAGATCCACAAAAGGAGGAGGTGTGGGAAGTTACAAAGAGTCAGCTGGTGTCGACTGAATTTTGGAGGGAGGTGGAACTGTACAAACCAGCCTTGCTTAGGTCAAGTGTGAAACTGACATGATTAGTCATATTTTGTGACTGTAATTTTGTTTGTTTTTGTTTTTTCTTTTTTTGCGGTACGCGGGCCTCTCACTGTTGTGGCCTCTCCCGTTGCGGAGCACCGGCTCCGGACACACAGGCTCAGCGGCCATGGCTCACGGGCCCAGCCGCTCTGCAGCATGTGGGATCTTCCCGGACCGGGGCAAGAACCCGTGTCCCCTGAATCGTCAGGCGGACTCTCAACCACTGCGCCACCAGGGAAGCCCGTGACTATAGTTTTTATACTTCTAGGTATGCATTCATGTTAACCTGACAGGGCACAGGATGAGATGATGTGAACAGTGGAGTCCAAATTCAGGCACAGGTGCAACACCCTCTCTTTAAAAGTTTACAGACTAGGGACTTGCCTGGTGGTGCAGTGGTTAAGAATTTGCCTGCCAGTACAGCGGACACAGGTTCTAGCCCTGGTCCAAGAAGATCCCACATGCCCCAGAGCATCTAAGCCCGTGCCTCACAGCTACTGAAGCTCACACGCCTAGAGCCCGTGCTCTGCAGCAGGAGAAGCCACCACAATGAGAAGCTTGCGCACCACAATGAAGAGTAACCACCGCTCGCCAGCAACTAGAGAAAGCCCACGCAAAACAACGAAGACCCAAGGCAACCAAAAATAAATAAATAAATAAATTTATTTTTAAAAGTTTACAGACTACATCCAACAACACTGATGTGCATACACAGAAAGGAGAAAATAAATATTAAACTACAAGTACATGGGTGACTATAAAGGAAAAGGCCATAGGAGAGACAAATCTAATTTTCAAAGAATGGAAGAGTCCATAAAAGAAAGGGATGATGGAAGGGAGGGAAGGGGGATAGGGAAGGGGTAGGATGAATGGAGTAAATGTGAAAATGTGGGCCATAGTTATCCTTGGGTGAAGAGAATATCAATCACCTTTATTTTCTTCATTTTGATTAGCTGTATTTTTTTAACATCTTTATTGGAGTATAATTGCTTTACAGTGGTGTGTTTCTGCTTTATAACAAAGTGAATCAGCTATACATATACATATATCCCCATATCTCCTCCCTCTTGCGTCTCCCTCCCACCCTCCCTATCCCACCCCTCTAGGTGGTCACAAAGCACTGAGCCGAACTCCCTGTGCTATGCAGCTGCTTCCCACTAGCTATCTGTTTTACATTAGGTAGTGTATATATCTCCATGCCACTCCTTCACTTCGTCCCAGCTTACCCTTCCCCCTCCCCGTGTCCTCAAGTCCATTCTCTGCGTCTGTGTCTTTATTCCTGTCCTGCTCCTAGGTTTTTCAGAACTTTTTTCTTTTTTTTTTTTTAGATTCCATATATATATGTGTTAGCATATGGTATTTGTTTTTCTCTTTCTTACTTCAGTCTGTATGACAGACTCTAGGTCCATCCACCTCACTACAAATAACTCAACTTCGTTTCTTTTTATGGCTGAGTAATACTCCATTGTATATATGTGCCACATCTTCTTTATCCATTCATATGTTGATGGACACTTAGGTTGCTTCCATGTCCTGTCTATTGTAAATAGAGCTGCAATGAACACTGTTGTACATGACACTTTTTGAATTATGGTTTTCTCAGGGTATATGCCCGGTAGTGGGATTGCTGGATTGTATGGTAGTTCTATTTTTACTTTTTTAAGGAACCTCCATACTGTTCTCCATAGTGGCTGTATCAATTTACATTCCCACCGGTAGTGCAAGAGGGTTCCCTTTTCTCCACACCCTCTCCAGCGTTTATTGTTTGTAGACTTTTTGATGATGGCCATTCTGACTGGTGTGAGGTGATACCTCACTGTAGTTTTGATTTGCATTTCTCTAATTATTAGTGATGTTAAGCATCCTTTCATGTGTTTGTTGGCAATCTGTATATCTTCTTTGGAGAAATGTCTATTTAGGTCTTCTGCCCATTTTTGGATTGGGTTGTTTGTTTTTATGATATTGAGCTGCATGAGCTGCTTGTAAATTTTGGAGATTAACCCCTTGTCAGTTGCTTCATTTGCAGATATTTTCTCCCATTCTGAGGGTTGTCTTTTTGTCTTGTTTATGTTTTCCTTTGTTGTGCAAAACCTTTTAAGTTTCATTGGGTCCCATTTGTTTATTTTTGGTTTTATTTACATTTCTCTAGGAGGTGGGTCAAAAAGGATCTTGCTGTGATTTATGTCATAGAGTGTTCTGCCTATCTTTTCCGATTAGCTGTATTTCTTAACTTTTCTCATCATGTGTTTTCCTTTGCCCTGTTCCCACCATAAATGCTTTAAAGGAAGAGAATCAATTTCTCCGCCTCTGATACAATGCCAGGTTTGCTAGGATTGCAAATGCCAAGTTGAACTTCTAAAGTTCCTCTTTTAATTTCTAGTATGCAAATCCTGCTCTCTAGAAAGTCATTATCTATTGTCTTTTAGTGTAATCATTTATTGCACTTAAAGGGTCACCTGAGAAAGAAACAATTTAATTTTTTTTTTTTTTTTTTTTTGCGGTACGCGGGCCTCTCACTCTTGTGGCCTCTCCCGTTGTGGAGCACAGGCTCCGGACGCACAGGCTCAGCGGCCATGGCTCACGGGCCCAGCTGCTCTTCAGCATGTGGGATCTTCCCGGACCAGGGCACGAACCCATGTCCCCTGCATCAGCAGGCGGACTCTCAACCACTGCGCCACCAGGGAAGCCCCAACAATTTAATTTTTTAAAAAAAGAAGAGAAGAAAGAAACTGTCCTTTCTCAAACCATCAACACATTTTTGAAAAGTAAAAAATGACAAGAAAAAAATATTATAAAGAAATGTACGCAATGCCCAATCTAAGCATATTTAAATTCTGTAACATTGAAAGTCACCTACTATTCACTGGGTAGATAAATCAACTTTTAAATGCATCTATACTGTATTCATAGCTTACCAACACAGAGGTTTAGGACAGTCCATGTTCTCCTTATAGAAGCAAACAGCAGGATTCCTAGATCAGTAGTTACAGAACACAACTATATTTGTTTAACACTAACTCTCTTTGTTGTTTTTTGGTTTGGGGTGGGTTTTTTTTTTATTTTTTTATTTTTTGGTACGCGGGCCTCTCACTGTTGTGGCCTCTCCCGTTGCAGAGCACAGGCTCCAGATGCGCAGGCTCAGCGGCCATGGCTCACGGGCCCAGCCACTCTGTGGCATGTGGGATCTTCCCGGACCGGGGCACGAACCCGTGTCCCCTGCATCAGCAGGCGGACCCCCAACCACTGCACCACCAGGGAAGCCCTGGGGTGGGTTTTTTTTTCATGGGATTGGTTATGAAAATTTTTATAGATTTAAACAGTTCTAGATTCAATAAATGGAGGAAAATAAGTCAATTGTTTTGATTTAAAATTCTATCTTTAAAAGTCAAACTACCATGAGATCTCAGATAATCCGATGCTCCTTGCCACCGTATGTACACATGTACACATACCTTTATCCACTCATTCCCTTAACTCCAAGCCTCTTTTTTTTTTTTTTTTTTTGGCCTTGCCATGTGGCATCTTAGCTCCCTGGCCAGGGATTGAACGCGTGCCCCCTACATTGAGAGTGTGGCGTCTTAACCATTGGACCTCCAGGGAAGTTCCAACTCCAAGCCTTTTCAGTGAAGTACCTTCTTTTGCAGATGCATTCGCCACCTCTAAAAACTTCCCCATCACTTAAACATTTCACTAAGCCCTTCTTCCAGGAAGAACTTTTCATATTGGTCAGGGAAAAAATGTGACAACACTACCTTTTTGCCTTTTGAACAATATATGTTTTTTCTATAACTCTGCTAGACTGCACCAAGAAGGAATGTTTGGGGCTGCAAGTAACAGAAAACTGTATTTAAAGCTGCGCTTAAATCATAGGAATCCACCTTATCTCACCGAACTAGTAGTCAAGAGATATGTCATCCCAGGGTTCTTCCAGGGGCTCACCAGTATCATGAAGGACCCAAACACTTGTCACACTCCCATGCCATCATCCTTAGTGTGCTGGGTTTTATTTCCATGTCTGTTGCCTCACTGTTGCACAATGGCTGCCGCACATCCTCACACTGTACTTAAACATAAGAATCAAGGGTATTGCAAAAGATGTTCTTCTTTCAGAAGGCTCTGTCCTGTATTTTTTTTTCAAATTTATTTAGTTATATTTATTTTTGGCTGTGTTGCGTCCTCGTTTCTGTGCGAGGGCTTTCTCTAGTTGCGGCAGGTGGGGGCCACTCTTCATTGCGGTGTGCGGGCCTCTCACTATCGCAGCCTCTCTTGTTGCCGAGAATAGGCTCCAGACGCACAGGCTCAGTAGTTGTGGCTCACGGGCCCAGTTGCTCCGTGGCACGTGGGACCTTCCCAGACCAGGGCTCCAACCCGTGTCCCCTGCATTGGCAGGCAGATTCTCAACCACTGCGCCACCAGGCAAGCCCTCTGTCCTGTATTTAGGAAGAAACATTTCAGAAGTCTTCCTTATAGCCCCATAAGTCAGAACTAGATCACATGCATGCTCCTAGTTACAAGGAAGACTGTAAAAGCATCTGTTTTAAGCCTCTAGTTAAACTCAGGCTCCTCTTTTGTATGAACTGAATGAAAGCGTGTCCTGTTGATTTTACCTCCTAACTCTCTTTTGCATACATCTAATTCTTCTCACCTCCCCCACTGCCAGCACCCTCCCACCAGCCATCAAAATATCCCACCTGAACTACCCCAACAGTTCCAAACTGGTTTTCCTGTAGCCCCACCTTGTCCACTCTACCATCCACTCTTTACAGTTTCCGTGATATTTTAAATGCAAATCTTACCATGTCACTTCCTCTATAATGGATTATGTTCAAAACTCCTACCAGGTCCTGAAGGGTCTGGTCGCGCCCACCTTTCTAACTTTGTCTCCTGCAGTGCTTCAGCTCACTTTGTACTCAGATCACACTGACCACCTCTTTGCTCCTTAAAAATCCTAAGCTCCTTCACAGCTCATGGCTTTTGCACGTGCTATTCCCTCTGTCTGGAGGGACACCCATTCTCCACCTCCCTAGTCCCTTCTGCTTCATTTCTCCTTAGTTTTCATGTCTCCATTTAAATGTTTTTACTGCATGCAACGGTTATTTATAAGGTGTTATCAAGTCAATGAAATACAGAAATATTCAAAGTTGTTAAATACAAACGGGAGGGATGGAAGAGAATGAATTTTTTAATTTCAGCAGTTAGCTGATGTTCATCTATTTAGAAAATGCTGGCCCTTTGTTAAATCATGCTAGATGAGAAGCCATTT
Source organism: Stenella coeruleoalba (assembly GCF_951394435.1). Lineage (NCBI taxonomy): Eukaryota > Metazoa > Chordata > Mammalia > Artiodactyla > Delphinidae > Stenella > Stenella coeruleoalba. The sequence continues at coordinate 58,906,899 of NC_137155.1, forward strand.
GCAGGACTCATTTTCTTTTCCTAAATGTCTTCCTTCTTTCACCCATTTGATCAAAAAACAACGTTTGGAACCCAGCTCCACCACTTTCTAGCGGTGAGGGTTCTTCAGACAGGACTTTCCTCCTTGGCACTATGACGATGTATCCCGTCCTCCTCTCATGGTTGGTGGCCTGTCTTTGTTCAGTTCTGGTGCTACGATTGCAAGTTTCCTCTCTAAAACGAATCCCAAGAAATATATGGAAATGTATCACTTTCAAATACACGCTGCTGTGCATATCATTTAAAAATCCAAGAATGCTAAACTAAGTTAAGGATATAAAATATTCATATTTTACCATATTTCATACATTGAAATACTCTATAAAAATTTCTTCCTATGAATTCCATATTGTAAGTTATGCAATAGGTAGGCATCATGTCTTTCACTACTTCACCACTTTAGAAAATCCTCAGAACAAAGATGCTGGGATGTCAGTTGCTCCATACGCAGTCCTTCAGAGGAGTTACACACGAGCTCAGTGAACATCAAAATAGTTCTTTGAAAAATAAAAGCATCCTAGAAGATGCAGCCGGTTGCACCTCTGCCTTATTAGTGAAAATGCCCTATGTCAAAACCTTTCTGTCCAGGTAATAAAAAGCACCCATATGTTCCTGGGAACAAAAGCCTCCTGAAACTTGACGCCATCCGCGGGTTCACTTGACTTCCAGCTCAGGGCTGGATCTGTACTCCTCAGGCGCGGTGGCTGTCCACGGACTTCTAGACCTGAGGGAAGGAAATTCACATCCTCACTGAGTCACGCTAAGAGACCGACACTGACTGGCAGGCTGCGGTATAAGGTGCCGGTTAAGACCGCGGGAGCCGGAGTCAGGTCTCCAGGGTACAAATCCGGCTCTGCCACACTCACCAGCCGTGCAACCTTGGGCAACCCTTTAGCCTTTCAGAGCTAAGTTATCCTCAAGTGAGGATAACAATAGTTCTTACCTCCTAGGGTTGCTGTGAGGAGGAGTAAATAAGTTAATCCACAGAAAGCGCTTGGAAGAGCGCCTGGCTGGCACATAACGAACTTGTTAATATTACAGCCTTTCAACTCAGGGCGCCTGCAACTCTGCAACACTGTGCCTGGGTATGGAACGGCTCCTGTAAGTTACAGAACTTGAGATTCTGGGAGCTGAGTGGCCACGGTTGGGGACGCGGAGAGGAAAGGAAAAAAAGAAATTGGGGTAGGGGCAGAGGGAGAGAGAGCTGCGACGTATATCCGCCGGAGCCCACCTGCAGCCTCGGTCTCCCGGTCTCCGGTCTCCTCTACCGTTTCTTCTTCAGGAGTCCGACTCGCGAGAGGCGCACGCAGCCTTTCTCCAATCAGACATCCCAAGGCTGGCGCCACGTAGGCGACCTGGTCCAATCTCGTCCCTGGAAGGCGGGAACGCGAACTTCCTACCTGCACCTGTGGCAGCAGTGGCCGCCTCCTGGGTTATTATTTTTTTCTTCCCGCTGCCCCGGGGCTCTGGTTTCTAGAATCACTTGGCGAATAACCAGCAGGTGAGCAGATGTCTTTCCCCGCGCGGAGGACCGACGCGGTAGGGAGCTTCAATGCATCAGAGTGAGCCCCTGAGATCCCATCTCCCTGCGGCTCCCGGGCGGCGCTATCAGGGAAAGGGAGAATGAAAGGCTACTAGGCGGGAGAGACTGCCTGGCCATTCACCTGGGGCATTGAGCCTGGCACTCACTCGCAGGGGCGGCCTCCGGTCGGAGCCAACAGTACTTCGAGCTCCGGGCTACTGCCGCCGCTGCGCCAGGAAGCTGGAGGAGCCAGGGGAGACCAGCAACAGCAATCGGCTTAGCTGGACTGCGGCGATTTCGGCTAGCACACCTTCCAGAAAGAAACCTGACCTCTCCAAGACCGCGCAGAGGGACGCCGCGCCCCGACTTCCAGATTAACCCAAGCGCACCCCCTCCCGACTCTGCGCGGGAAGAGAGGCGCGGAGCCGCGGGGTCCTGGGAAGCCTGAGCAGGTGAGCGATCAGGGTGATTCTCCGTCCGCCAAGACAGAGCCCATTCCGGGGTGTCACGCTGGGGCGCTCCCTCAGCGCCCGAGGAGAAGTTACTAGCTGCAGGCGTTCTGCGTAATTTGCAATCTTTCCCATGAGCAATTTGTGCAAAACCCTTCCGTGCATACAACGTTGATTGTGGAGAAGAAAGCGTAGGGTAGAAGACTGAAAGTAGCATCAGGAACACCCACCACTATCACCAGCACCACCACCACCAGTGAATAAGTTGGGGGTGCTTTTCCGATCTATAAAGCGGAGGGGGAATAGATGTTTGCAAACCCAACTGCAAACTGTGCCTGAGGGTGTGGGTGCCTTCTGTAAGGAAAGAACTTTTGGCCATTTTTTCTTCTATTGTTTTCAAGTCGAGTGTGCCCTCGGGGCGTTCTGGGGAGGAGCTGGTGCCAAGGTCTCCTTGCTCAGGGGAGGCCGCTGCGGCCGCCGGCGTAGGCCCTCCGGCTGTCTCCCCCCGGTTGGGGAAGGAGAACCTCCAAACCACAGACACCGCCGAATTTTCGCTCTCCAGAGCGGGCGAATCCCAGCAGCGCCGGGCGCGTGGGATGGGAAGGAGCCCAGCGGAAACCTGGAAATGAGCCGCGGCGCCAGCGAATCCTGCTCGTTCGTGGAGTTAGTGCCCAGCACAGAAAATGAGCAGAGGAGCCTCGCTTCCGATATTCGCACCTTAAGTGCTAACAAACAGCCTTTTCGCTCCGCAGTGCTATTTTAAAAGCTGGGAAGAGGCAAATTGGAGTTCTTGGTTGTGCGCTCTCTCCTTTGGAGGAGGGAATTGCGCAAGGAAAAGAACAGAAGCCTTTAATTTGTAACTTAAAATCCCATGAGTTGAGTTGCCTAGTACAAACAGACGCGGTGCATATTTTAATACAGAACTAAGGGAAGGGGACTTGGGCTCATCTCAACCGCAGGCAGCGGGTGGCTTCAAAGAGACGCAAGATTGGTCTCTGGGGAATAAAAGGAAGCGTTAGGATGGCGGTTTTCAAGGCAAGTTAGGTCTAGACATGCTTCTCTGAAGGTCATCAGGCATAAGTTTTGTCGAAAGCAGAATTTAAAAGAAACAAACACCATGAGCTTGTCCCTCGCTCTTACTGGCCTGTAAATCCGCCCCCCACGCCCCGCCCCGCCCCGCCCCCGAAGAATCACATCAAAAAGGATCCCGGGACAGAAGTCCAGGGAACAAAAACCTTTGAGGGAAATTTCGGAACTGTTTGACAGGGATCTAATGTTCATGGCTCACCTATAGCGGGGGCGCGCTTGCTTCCGGGCGCCCTCCTCGCAGGTGCCCTTCTGGACCCGGTGGGTCACCTTTGGGCTTCGTCCACAAACGGGCGGAGTGACAGGACAGGCCATTTTCCCTCTGGGGCCTGGTTAATCCAGAAGCCCCGGCACCCACCCCTGGGTGGCCCTCGCGCGCGGACCACTGCGCTATCCTGGAAGCCAGACTAAGGCTGAGGCCAGGGAGTGCCAAGACTCAGTCTCGAGACCAGAGGGTGGCGCCCCGGAAGCCCTTGGTCCGCCTGCGCCCTGGCGGGGGGCGGGGGGGGGGGCGCGGCGGTGCCCTCTGCGGCCCGCGCGGCTGCGGACCCTCGGACCCCAGCCGCCCCGGTGCCAGACGGAGCCAAGGGGAGGAAGTGGGATTGAGGGGCACGTGACTTCGACAAACCCAGTAACGAAGTTTTGTTTTCCTCCCCAGCACAAGCCTCTGCTTCGGCGGCTCCCAGCCCGCAGCCCGCTTGCGAGAAGCCGGGGCAGGGCCGAGGTGGACGAGAGAGGCGCCGCTGCCGCTGAGGCCCTTCCCCGCTCGCCGCGCCCCCCGCCACTTGGCCCGCTGGCCATGGCCGACGGCGGCGGCACAGGCAGCTCGGGCTCCTGGTGGAGTTCGTTAAAGAACAGCAGGAAGAAAAGCAAGGACGCCGCGGGGGGTGCGAAGCCTCCCACCCAGCCTGACCCCGGGGAACCCGCGGCGCCTGCCCCGCCTGGCCCCGACTGGACTAGCAGTTCCCGGGAGAATCAGCATCCCAATCTCCTCGGGGGCGCCGGCGAGCCCCACAAGCCAGACAAGTTGGGCGGGGAGAAATCGGGCAACAGCCGCCGAAATTTGAAGATCTCGCGCTCGGGCCGCTTTAAGGAGAAGAGGAAAGTGCGCGCCACTCTGCTCCCCGAGGGAGTCAGGTCCTCGGAGGAGGCGAGCTTCTCTGGTGACCCGCACGAGGACAAGCAGTAGCCCAAGCGCTCCGGGACTCTCTTCGCACCACACCTCCCCAACCCCCAGGTCTAAACCCGAGAATTCTGCCCCGCCCCTGTTCTTGGAGTCTCATCCCACCAAATTCAGAATATTCGCACAAGGCCTCCAGAGTTTATTTTCCTAGAAATTGACGTGACAAAACAACGTGTTCCGTGTATCACGACTCAAGGATGCATTAAATATTTATTCGTGGTAAGAGAAGATACCGCAGAGGAAGTTGGCACAATTTTTTTCAAAAAACTTCAGTGGCCTCGTTTGCGTCGCCCGTGGGAGTGAGAAGGGTACTTTTGTAAGAGACCTTAGCTCAGCTGGAATTGCGCAGCCCTCCACTGAGAACGGCACGCTCTGATTCCGAACTTGCTATTGGAAAGCAAATCACAGTGCTATCTTTAATGCCTGAGAAATGCACTTTAGGAGTACTTTTGTAGACACACCTTAAGTGAAGGGATGGAAGAGAGCAGGAAGCATTCTTAAGTAGAAGCATTTTAATTAAGGCAGGATTGCTTTTAATGTTGAACTGCAAAACTGTACTTGCCTGTTGTAGCGTGGACTATTAAAACTGTTGCACTGTAAGACTTAAGGTGACTTTTGTATTTTTTTTTCCATTGCAAGACTGAAGCTCATCATACTTAAAAGCAGGCATGCAAAATCCAGGGTGACAGAGTTAATCATTTGCCACATAACCTGACAGTTCCTCTTGAAAAGCTGCAGGGAGGAGACCATGTCTACAAACTACCAACACCCAGATAGGAAACAGCTAGCTGGATATCCCTATTTACAAACCAAGTTCGAGGAAGAGAGGGAGAGGTACCAATTAATTATTCCTAAGTTTTCTTTTTTACTTCAGTGCATCTTCATAGAGTAAGTCACAATGCTAATAATAATTCTTTCTGTATTCATTATTAACCTGATTCAGAATTGTCTAAAAATACTTATTCAAATAGGTGGACTGAACTCTCAGTTTGTGCAAAGCTGGCTTTTTTCCCACCCTCTTTGCTTCAAAAGCTAATTTCCTTAGTCTGAAGTAAGAATTTATCTAGGTGCAAGGCCTTAAAGATCTACCAACCTGTAGATTTTTAACAAAAATCTACCTGTTTGCTTTTGTTATGAACTTCAAGTAAAAGAGTAAATCAGTACTGAAATCACTTGCTTTCAGCAAATTACAAGAGAGTTATTGTAGTTGTTAAGATCCCTGGGACCTCTTCCCACCACAATTCAGTTCATTTATAACCATTTAGAAATGCATAGCGGGGAAATTATAATGATCAAAGTGTGTGTGTGTGTGTGTGTATATATATACACACACACATTGTACATATATATAATAGATATATATTATATTAATATATTAATAACATATATAGTTATAAAGCAGAAACTAACACACCACTGTAAAGCAATTATACTCCAATAAAGATGTTAAAGAAAATAACATATGTAATATATATAATATATATAAATATATAAAATTCTGATTTCACTGAGTTGGGATTAAATCAGTGCATTCCTCCCACTGCATAATTAGGACTGCTTTAAAACTATGTAATTACAAACCTCAACTGCCGATTGTGCATTGCACTCATATATATATATATAATATATATATAATTTATATATGTGATGTCTACATTATATATATATATAATTATTATATATATTATATATATATAATGTGGATAATGACAGGCCAGAACTTGATTGGAGCTCCTGAATTTGTTATATATAGTTTTTGGTTTCTCTTAAATTAGTAATTTATAACAAAGTAATTTATAACAAAGCATGTTGACTGTCCAAAGAGATTTAACAAAGAGACTTGATGAAAATGGCTAAAGTGGATTTAAATTAGTGAATCAAGCTTGGATACCAGCAAAATCATAGAGTTTACCATTTGATACATGCACTTCCACATACTAAAGGCTTACTCCAAAGGAAATTGTTTACATGGGGATTATGAACACCTTAGTTTCTTAAAAAAGAGTTTGTGAGGGTTTTTTTTTTTTTTTAATCATGAAAAGTTTTTTTTTGCTTTGTATTCAGAATTGGGAAATACGTGACTGAAGTCTCATCAGGGTGAGCTTTCTGGATGAGGAAGACTTCACGTCAATTTTAAGTGGGTCTACCTACCATCTCTAGACTCTGATGAAGAAGAGGGAGTTGGGATCTTGGACTCAGAAGAGGTTCGTGCTAAGGGAGGGGACTGTGGGCTGACCAGCAGTGGGAGTGAATAGAGCAGACGCTGTCAAATCAGGCTTTGGAACACCTTCATACTATTTTAATTTCTGTAGAAGGTAATCAAAATTAGAGTAGATAACTACCCAAAATACTTCTCCCCTCCCAGGAAGACCAAGAGATTAGATCTGTACCCATTTATAAAAGTAAGCCAGCCATTGCATACTTTTAAAATCTTATACTAACCCTTTCATCCAGTTTTATTGTTTTAAAGAACTTTTTTTTCTTAAAAATTCCTTTAGATGCACAAAACATTGGCATTTTCCTGGGTTGTGTGTCTAGTTTTGGATCCCATCCAAGTCTATAATTGCTGCAGATAATCAATAGCAGACATATAGCAGTGGAACTTATTAACATGACATCTTTCCCCACTGCTCTGAAAGAATTTAAAACCGTGCTAATGGCAGTTATGACAATGAATGCAATGCACAATTGGCAGTTGAGGTTTGTAATTACATAGTTTTAAAGCAGTCCTAATTATGCAGTGGGAGGAATGCACTGACTTAATCCCAACTCAGTGAAATCAGAAACCAAGAAAAATTGGTGGGATAAAAGGATCATGAGTAAGATGAGATAATTTGACAAAGTGTCTTGCTGGGATTTATGTGCTCTGCAGATGATTAATTACATTCCCATAACATATATACAGATTTTGAAAATGTTTAAACCTCTAGATATTTTATAGTAAATAAAAGGAAAATGTTGAATTAAATTTGGAGTTAATTAGGTTGGAGACTTTTGTTTTCTTAAAATCCCTTACAAATGAAATTTCACTCACAAATTTGGAAACGATTAAAGAAATTCTTATGCCATGCTCCCAAATAATGTGAAAAAGGGACAAAAGTCTAGCAGTGTGTTTGCTCAATATTTTCATACCCATGATAATTATATGCACAGGGTGGTTTTTACCTCAGGGACTGTCCTTGCAGTCGGTGGCTGAGCAGTAACTCATATTACAGGTCACCTGAACGTCCCTTTGTGTTCGTGCTTCTGTTGTTCATCCCATTCTGATTTGCATTTCAAGAGCAGAGACTCTATTTTGTATACAGTTAGGACATTCTGCTTCATATAACACTGGGAAATATTTTTCTCTGCTTTGAAATGTAATGCAAACTCAGAACACTGATCTTGCCGAGTCCTTAGAAGGGAACTATAAACCTAATGAACGGTAGCATGGGCTGAAGCTCTGTCAGAAATAGTTCTTCTCATGGGATACACAGAAGAAAATCTGGGTGTCTTGAAATAAATAATAATAAAAGTGGGCACCTTTCAAATAAAAGGTGAACTGGAAAGGAATAAGGGGGAAAATAGGGCACTAATATCCAGTGATCACAAGGCACCTTTTATGAGAAAAAGAGATAGAGAATATTATTTTTCCTTAGTTGAGGAGTATCAGCCAGACTAGAAACAAACACTAAAAAAAAGCTAGCATGATAGAGATGTAGGGGTAACTGATCTTTAAAAACTCTTATTTTATTTGCAGAGCATCTTATGATAATTACCCAGAAATGTAAGAGATCCTTTCTTGGGATAAGCATGAGTTTATCTCCATGGCAAGTAGAGGGTGGGACCAGAGATATTTTATACCCTTGGGTGTCAACATAACCAGTACCTTAGGCTAGAAACAAGTGTGCAGCCCAGGGTACACTGTCACTGACAAGCTGGCTGTCCCATCAGAGCTTTGTTCTTCTCGCCTGTTTCCTGTACCCTCGGCCCCATTCTCACCTCGCCTCTGAGCGATTACATGTGTGTAATGTATATGTAAAGGCTGAGAGACGTGGAAGAGGGGCCGCCCGGAGGGAGGCACAGGGCCCTTCCCCAGCCTCCTGCAGGCACAGTGTATTAACAACCACTTTGTCAAAAGATGGCCCCGTACATCTGGAACATGGGATGAATAGCATTCGTGGCGAGAGAAGATTATCATTAAGGATATAAATTGTAAGGAAACCGCACAGGTCTTGCCTGGCAGAGGACAATTGACCACAGTATAGAAGTGGTAGTAGCTAAAGATCACGATATATAAGACTGACAGAGGATATCATTGATCCTTCCAGGTATTCAAAACAAGGAATTCAGCCCTTCTTCCAAACCAAATTGTGCTGCGGATGACAAAGCGATGGATGCGTAACTGTCATGTCAGAGTTGTTGACATAACCTTGTGCAATAAAAAGATGGAGTATCTTCATCTCTGACATGTGTAACAAGACTGTTAACCCACGAGACAAAACTTTCCGGCCCTTAAACTAGAAACGTTCATGTTGAAGAAGATGAAGGTTCCTACCCCTGAAAGGAGTTGCTGACTCACCTGCCATTAAGTGGGGAATACGGGACCCATCCAGGACCTCCCTGTGCTTTTTCTGAAGGGATATTCCTTGAGTTACAAGTACCCTAGATTATTAATCTTTTTCTCGTGCCAGTCAACATGCATATCCTACAAAGATGGCAGCAAAGAGCTCCTGCAAAGTTTTCCAAGACACCCGGTCATAATTCTCTCTCTCCCTTGCTCTTAGATGAGTCTTAGATGATCCGGGTGTTGGTTTGCTCTTCTGTAAAATGATGGGATGGAGTCTATATTCCCACTTTAAAACTCTCTCTTAGGAATTTGCTATTTTGAACAACGGGCTGTGAAGAGTGCTCATTGTTTACTATAAAACACAAAGGCACCAACTGTCCAGTACTGATGGTCAGGTGGGAAGTTGGGAGGGAGGTAGAGAAGCATAAATTGCAATAAAGCTGCCACGTTATCCTATGGTGCTGTCACCACACTGTCATCTGGCCCAATAATCAGGGTAATTCTGCTGTATAGGAGCATGGAGCCTCATTATTCATGCCTAGAATCAAATTGCAGCAAGGCTATATAATTATATACATATTATTTAAAAAGTGTGTTTTCACAACTATAATCTCAGTTCCTCATAACTAGCCCTCGAGGGCCCCAAATCCCACCAATCTACCTGATTCTGTACTCTTGTTTAAACTCATCTTTTTCCATTCTCATTGGTGTTGTCCTTGGTCAAGAATTCATCCCCTCTAGGCCAGGGGCCTGGAAACGATCATTTTTTAACTCTTCTCTACACTTTTTTTTTTTTTTTTTTTTTTTTTTCTACACTGTCTTTAAAACTGTGAAGGATAAGGTCAGACTCCTTCACAAGGGCTGCCACCCCTATCCAGCCATTCCATATTACTGACAATTCCCGAGAGTACCTTGCCATGCCTGCAGGCTTCTGTCTGTCCTGTTGCCTCTGCTTGGAATATTCTTTCTCCACTACCTGCCTGGCAAAGCCTCAATCAACCGTTAAAATTCAAGAGTCTCTTCCCACGCGCCTGTCATGGTCCTCCTTCACTCTGTTGGGAAACACCTATGCATAGGACATTCAAGTGCATGTTACCACTCCCACTGACCATATTATATGCATGTGATCACATGCCTCACTGCCCTTTTAGTCGAGGAGCTCAGGGAAATTCCAAGGGCAATGTTCATTCTTCACACCCCTTCATGAACTCCTGGCTAACCTACAAGGTCATGGGCCCTCCATTGCTGTACTTGCATGTAATTCTTGGTAGGGTCATAATCTTTTCTCTTCTAGGAAAGCAGGCTGTGTCTGGCTGATAGAAAAATTTAAGAGGGTTGTAATCAGTCAGAGCCTGATCAGGAGAGAGAAACCACACAGTAATTTGAACAGGGAGCATTTACTGTACAGAACTATTACCTGTGATACGGATTGCAGTGAGAAGGGATTGCCTGCTAAGAAGTAACAGGAACCCAAAAGAACACAGTAATAATATAAGGTGCAACTACGACCCCGGAGCTGAGATTAAGCGCTCAAAGCAGACCCCCTGTTCGCTCCAAACCCCTGCACCTTGTTGGAAAGGGCATGGCTAAGACACACTTGTAGGCAGAGAAATCACACCAGTGAAACTTGTTTGGAAATCCTCCTACCAGAACTGGTTTTTTTGTGCCAGTGGGCACTAGAGCACTAATCACTAAATTATTTGAACAGCATGGGTAAAAATACAGGCAATATTGCTGTGTTAATACACTATGGGAGGGAACTGGTGTTTCTGTAGGCTGGGCTACATTCATTTCAAGAGGGCAATTGCTTGCCTATAAAGTGCCTGTGAGAGTGAGAAAAGGGGGCTACTTCCTCTGGGTGGGCTTCAGCCCCCCCCAACACTCCCATAGCAGGCACCCTTGTAACAACCAGTAACAACCTACACGGCCTTATACAGCAGCTGTGAGTCCAGGAATAGATGGAACTATGCCCTGAAGGTGATGGGCTTTGGTAAAGGACAGACTGGCCTGCCTGAAAGGAAGCCCAGGTTCTAGACCCATTTTTCTAACTGGTAGTTGTGTGGTCTCAGGCAAATCACTTAACTGCTCTGGGCTTTCATTTTCTCACCTGTAAAACAAGAAGTTCAGACACTTCAAGTTCAAAAATTCTGTTATTATAGTGTCTATTAAGAGAAGCAGTGTTTACCTTTATATTCAAAACAGACCAGATCTCCAATTACATGCAATAAATTTTACAGTAGGATTGTGGTCAACGTCATGTCCCTCACCATTGACATGATATTTTTCTGGGCTGTGATCAGATCTACCAATACGAGCTCTTCCAGCTAACTTGAAATTTCCTCCTTTGCATATATATTATTTTTATATATTATAAATATATATATATTATAAATAGCCATAAACGCCTACTCTTCCACTAAGTTTTAACTGTGACATTGGTTGCTTCGCTCAGAGCCTCCAAGATAGAGTTAGATGCCCTCGTCTGTGTCCCTGCCGTGGACACACAGACTCCTGCCGCAGCCCATCCCATGGACAGTATTGTTACTGTCTCTACCACCAGATGGTAAACTCTTAAAGGGGAGGGACTCTAATTTATGCTGGCTCTGCTGTGGCCAGCGCAGCGCCTAGCACGTAGTACTCATTAAATATTTGTTGAGCGAATGAGGACTTAAATTTCTTGCAGGAGCAGTGAAGTAATATAGTAGTTAAGACAGAGGGTTCTAAAGTCAGATGAGTTAGATTTAAATCCTGGCTTTTCCATTTACTGTCTGTGAACCTATTTGAGTTATACAACCTGCCATGCTTTAATTTTTGTTGTTGTTATTTGTTAGTTTTGTTTGTGTTTGTGTTGGTTTTTTTTGGTCCCGATATTGAGATATAATTGACATATAACATTGTATTAGTTTAAGGTGGACAACGTAATGGTTGGATAGATTTATATATTGTGAAATGGTTACCACAGTAACTTTAGTTAACATCCACCATCGCACATAGTTAGTTTTTTTTCCTGTGATGAGAACTTGTAAGATCTACTCTCTTAGCAACTTCCAAATATACAATGTGATATTGTTAACTGCAGTCACCATGCTGTACATTACATCCCCAGAACTTACTCATCTTACAACTGGAAGTTTGTACCTTTTGACCACCTACACCCATTTCCCCCACCCCCTCTGGCAACCACCAGTCTGTTCTCTGTTTCTATTCAGTTTGTTTTAAATTCCACATATAAGTGAGATCATACAGTATTTGTCTTTGATTTATTTTACTTTAATTTTTCTTTGTTTTTTTTTTTTTTGCGGTTCGCGGGCCTCTCACTGTTGTGGCCTCTCCCGTCGTGGAGCACAGGCTCCAGATGCACAGGCTCAGCGGCCATGGCTCACGGGCCCAGCTGCTCTGCGGCATGTGGGATCTTCCCGGACTGGGGCACAAACCCGCATCCCCTGCATTGGCAGGTGGACTCTCAACCACTGCGCCACCAGGGAAGTCCTCCTCCCCCTCTCTTGCTGTTCTTCCTTCAGTGCTCTTAATTGCTCAAACCAGAAAACTAGAAGTCATTCTTGGTTCCTCATTCTTCCCAACTCACTGGCTCTCTTCATTGATCAGTCTGTTCTGTATTTTTAATAAACTCTTTCAAATCTGTCCACTTCTCTCCATTTTCCCTGCCACAAAGAGAATCTAAGGCACCAGTTTCTCTCCCCTGGCCCAGCGCAGCAGCCTGCTCTCTGGTCCTCTCTTTGTATCCACTCCTGCCCCTACTATAATCTGTTCCCCAACCCACCACTGAACTGAACTTCGTAAAAAGTTAGATTTCAAAACTTTTTAACATAGAAAGCTAATCCAGTACCTCCTTCCCCTGGTTAACACTCTCTGATGTATGATGAGACAGCATCCTCCAGATAAAATCCTAAACCAATAAATGTGCTTTAAGCACCTCGCTGGGTCCAACCTCTGCCCACTCCTCCGTGTCTCTCTCCCTGCCATCCCTTCCAGCACCCTCTATTCCGGCCAAAGCAGGCTCCAGGTCTTGCACTATGTTCTCCCCTCCGCCTTGGAGGTCAGGTTTTCCAAGGTCCCAAGAGCTTGATGAACCTCTTTCGACAGACCCTTTCTTTGCAGACCTTCAGTGCTTTTGAGGACATTGCTGCTGCGTGAGCAGCCGTGTGGAATGGAACTGCAGTGGAGTCATCTACCTTCTCCAGCTCAGGTTTCCTTGTGAATAAATGCAAATACCACTTCATGGTGTTTTGCTTGAACTAAGCACACATAAAAGCATATCTCTTAGAGATAAACTGCATAGCCCAGAGGAAGCCCTCAGTAATATCAGCTGTTTTTATTCTTGTTCCTGAGTGATGGGTTGAGATTGGCCTGAAGGAATTATTTCAGCAGTTTCCTTTAAACCCTGTCTGGAATGTGAAGGCTCCATTCCTTGGGGAATGCCAAGAGGCGTTTTGGAAAACTGTGGTCATGTTTTTGTTTCAAAAACTCAAGGGCAGTTGGACATCTAGGAGATGGAGAAAAAGAAAGAACCTCAGGTCCAAGAGGACAAAAAAAAGAGAATCGGATTCCGTGCTGTCATCTATATGTTTAAGAACATACCCTGAATCTGGGATTATATGACGAATGTATTTTAAGGTGTTGTCAGACCCCCCAAAAAGGGAAGTAAAATTGGGAAGAAGAGGCAATTAGCTTAGTAGGGAAATGCAATGCTAAGTTTCAGGAATGCCTGGGGGATGGCTTAGGGATGTGGTGACACCACATTGTCAATAATAAAATCTCTAAAGCCCTGGGAGTGACCATCCTCCCTGCATTTCTGATCCTAGAGACGGTGAAGGACGAGAAAGCAGCTTCATCGCCATGATCCACATGCTTCCCTCTAGCTGTCCACTGCTGTATTACTGCAGGTGGGGACTTCACATGGGACAACTTTTGCAGATAGTGGAAATCCAAGGCAGCCTTAGGTAGCTCACTGTCAGTTCCGAGGAATATGTCAACACCTATGAGCCCTGACAGACCACTCTTTGCAAGAAATCTCTCTCAGCCTGAGTTTGCAGAAGGGTATGTTTTGATTGAAGGAAGCCGCTCACATCTTCACCCTTGGACATATTCTAAGTTTCTTTTATACTGAAGCCAATTCTCAGGAATTAGATGGAGAGATTGAGGCAGAGGGAGCACAGGGGGAGTAGGAGATGTAGCCTGGTGAGGCTCCCAACAGGCATGGGTTTTGAAAGAAAGTTCCCTGTCAGTTCCCCACTGATTGTAATGAGAACGAGGGGCTGTAGGTGCCCCTGACTCTGGTATAGCCAAGGCTACAGGCACTAGGAATTTTTTGGAGGGAAGAAGGTAGTTCTTTCCAGTCTACAGGGGCACAGAGCTATGGCTTTTCAGGAATGAAGGGTAGAATTTTGCCCATTGCACCTTTTAATTGGGACACTTAGCTGTCTTATTTTTGTAATGTAATAATTAATTTGGGGGCTAGGTAACTTCACTGCAAATCAACAAGTATTTATTGAGTACATAGTACAAGGGCCTTGGGACAAAAAATAAAGTAGATACTAATATTTTTAGTCCTTCATATACTTTATAAATTTAAACCCTGACTGTGTCCTTCATTTATTTTGTATTGATTTATCAATTTATTGAAAAAATATTTATTGAGTTCATTCATTCTTGTATTTATTCAGTGTGCCTATTAGGTACCAGGCAGTGAACTAAACTGCAGATGCAGAAGAAAGTAAGATCTTAATCTATACCTACTTATAATCTTACTGCAATACAGTGTAATACAAGCAATAATAGTTTGGAGACAGGCATTGGATCATTCAGGAACCATTCAAGATGTTTTGATGAGTTAATTACATCTCAGGTATTGTGAGTGACCTGAAGGTGTTAATCGTGCTCCCAACCCCGGGGGGAAAATCACCCCCCCTGCTTCTGGACCAACATACCTGCCTACTTAAGCCAATACATAGGAGAGACTGCCAGCAGAGTGTGACGTTCTGCCTCTTAACTCCCCAAGTTTGCAGATTTCCAGAGGCTGAAGCCTCTCCCTTTATCCTCTCAACCCTTTTGACTTCTCAAGGTACACAGATCCACTTCCCAGGAACCACTACGTCTCCATTGCAGTCAGAGCGCCATGTCTATCCTCACCAATGAAAGAATGATGAAATATGCTATGCTGTATAATTTAACCTGTTCGCAGTTGGAACAGAAGCACCAGCTTGCCAGACTATCCGTTCTGACAGAATAACCTCTCTTTACCACAACTGTCAGTAGGATTTCTGCTTGTAACTCTGCGCAAGGACAGGA
The DNA here is from genome assembly GCF_951394435.1 of Stenella coeruleoalba. Lineage (NCBI taxonomy): Eukaryota > Metazoa > Chordata > Mammalia > Artiodactyla > Delphinidae > Stenella > Stenella coeruleoalba. The sequence continues at coordinate 58,922,035 of NC_137155.1, forward strand.
GATGATCGGGGAGATGATCAGGGCAAAGGCTTGTGAACCTGGACACAGTCTTCAGGACTCATGGGCAGGTCTTTCGATGAGAAAAGAGTCTGATGCTGTAGCCACAGATATTCCTCCCCGGCGGGCTGCCTCTTTGACTCAGCAGCCTCGTTTTTCCCTTGGTCTCTCAGGGAGGTGGTGAGCATGGACGACTAAGTTCACTAAATCTGATCTGATTTGCATCCTTCTTTTCTACTATTCATCCAGCCATCAAACTTCCTGTTCCTGAACTCACTGAGTGGGATACTCATTCAAATACTTATTTTCAGGCTTTTCTAGCTATGAAAATGCAGTCTTGCTTTCCGAAACCATGCTACTTCTCTGGTTAATTATAAAAATTATAGGACTTCAAAAAGGACAAAAATAAATACACAAAAATTTGTATAGAAGATTTATAGGACTTCATTCACTAGGCAGCGACTTTTACTAACTCCCTGGGAACAGTGTACTACCCAGACACATCTATACAACCACATCACCTGGTAGTTAAGAAATGGTCACAACTGCCACAAAGCGCGACAGGCTGCATGCCATAGTTAACATTGCTATAGGGCTTTATGATTAAGGATGTGCCTTCATATCTGTAATTTCATGTGATCCATAGAAAAACTATGTGTGGCAGATGCTTTAGATTATTACTGCTATATCCATGACCCTTTGACAGGGGACTTTGTGGCTCCTCCCATCAAGATGTAGAGTCTATTTCCTAACGCTTTGTCTTTGAGCTCATTTCTAGTGTCTTGCTTTGGCCAATGGAATGCGGTAGAAGTGATATTTTGCCAACTCCAATTGTATTAGTCTGCTCAGGCTGTTATAACACCACAGACTGGGTGGTTTAACCAACAGAAATTTATTTGTTCACAGTTCTGGAGGCTAGAAGTTCAAGATCAAGGTACCATCAGGGTTGGTGTCTGGTGAGACCTCTCTTCCTGGCTTACAGAGCTTCTCACCTTAACCCCGCATGGCCTTTCCTCTGTGCTTGTGCAAAGAGAGAGAGATCTCTGGTGTCTCTTCCTCTTCTTATAAGGACACGTCCTGTTAGATTAAGACCCCTCCTTTATGGTTTCATTTAACCTTTATTACCTCCTTATAGGTCTTGTCCCCAGATACAGTCACAGTGGGGATTGGGGCTTCAACATATGAATTTGGGGGAGGGGGACACAATTTGGTCCATAGCACCAAATCTAGACTCCAAGGGGCCTTATGAGCTTTGAGTCTCTCTCAGAAGCTGTCTCCCGCTTAAGACAAGTCCAGGCTAGTCAACTGGAGAAGAGTCCTCAGGAGCAGAGATAAGCTGTCTTCCTGAGGCTACCTGAGACCAGCTGGCTTGGCTGCTCACTGCAGAGGCAGGAGAGAGCCTAGATGAAACCAGAGCCACCCAGTTAAGCCAGGTCAAATGGTGACCTGCAGAACTGTGCATGAAATTCATTGTTTTAAGCCACTACGTTTTGGGTGGTTTGTTAGGCATCAAAAGCTAATTAATGTTGCAGATATTACTTTGACCCCCATTTTGTTGATGAGAAATGGAATCTCAAAGAAATTAAGTGATTGTTCAAGGTTCTATGGTTAGTGAGTCCTAAAGAGCTGCATCTTCTGAATTCAAATATTTGCTTTTTCCATTGTCCTCTGATTCTACGCCAGGAAAGATGGACTCAGGGTCTGGAAACATAAACATATTGATGTGGGGCAATTTATGATCCTTTTCCTGGCAAATTAATTCCTAATGCACTGGACTTTAGATTGGGCGAGTGTGTATGTGCATGTGTGTGTGTACGTGTACATGTACCTGTATTTCCTCTGAAGGGTACAGACCCAGGGTTTATCAGGCTATTTTATTCCAAATGAATAGTTTTATTGGCTGTGATAGATCCAGGCCCTGCATGTTTATGTTAGCGTGACTGGACCAGCCTCCGGGTAAAAGTGGGCATGGGCTTCAATATGCCCCTTAGGTGTGGACCTCAATGAGAATGTTTCCCAAAACTTTGCATGAAATGCTGAACACAGTTGTAAAAACTAGGTCAGGAAGAAAGCAAGGCTGCAGAGAAACCCTTACTGGAATGGAAGATGATTGCTACTTGAGAAGAATGATAGACAAAGGCCAAGAAGGGGGGCTTGAGTCATGGGACCACTGCTCCCCCATAATGACTTCCCTGGTACTGAGCCTCTACCTTCTTTAACAGCCATATTCCTCAGTTGCGCACTGCAAAATCTCTGGCTCATTTCCAATATTTTGCTCTTTAAGACAGTGCTATATAGAATAATTTGAACATAGATCATTTTGCACCTGTGTAAATTTTTTGGTAAAGTAACATCCTAGAAGCAGGCATGCTGGATCAAAGAATATATACTTCACAACATTTTTATAGATAAATTTTAGAGATATCATCAAATCGCCACTGTCAGGGTTGTACCAATTTACACTTCACCAGCAATGTATGAAAGTGACTCTCTCCATAGCCTCACCAGGAGAGTATTACCAAACTTTTGGATTTTTGCTACATAATAGGTAAGAAATAGTACATATCCAAGGTAGTTTTAGTTTGCATTTCTTTTCTTATGAGTAAGCTTGAGCATCTTTTGGAACATTTAATTTCTACGTCTTTTATATGAACTCTCTGTTCACATCCTTTGTCTGTTTTTCTATCACGTTATTAGTTTAATTGCTCTTTAATCATGAGACATATGCTAGTCTTGTTTCTCTAACTAGATTACTCTTAATTATATTTTACATGGCATTATTGAACTATTGTGTTCTTTAACTTTCTTGTGTTATGTTTTATATGTGGGGGGTTGGGAGGAGAATTTATTGTGAATTTCCAACCACACTGTTGATTCTCTAAGTACAGGACCCATGAATTGCATTTACTTTTTACTTGCTCTGTTCTAGTGTGAGGCTAAGTAATAACTCATCGTCAGAACTACATGGCTTACTGAATGAGTGAGAACAGAAGAATCAAATGTTGTCTGGAGGTTGGAACCTCATTTGTCATGGGTTAAATGGTGCTCCTCCTCCCCAAAAAAGATATGTCCTAACCCTCAGAATCTATGAATATGATCTTATTTGGAAAAAAGGTCTTTGCAGATTCATAAATTAAGGATCTTAAAAACTGAGAAGAGGCCACGTGAAGAGGGGGGCAGAGATGGAGTCGGGCAGCCACAACCCAAGGAATGTCTGGAGAGGAAAGGAAGCATCCTCTCCTACAGCCTTCAGAGGGACTGCAGCCCTGCCAACACCTTGATTTCAAACTTTTGGCCTTCGGAATAAATTTGTGTTGATTTAAGCCACCAAGTTTATTGTAGTTTGTTATGGCAGCCACCAGAAGCTAATGGTCCTTCACGCCTTTGATCTTGTCTCTGCCGTGTTCACTGAACACGTGTTATTCAGTTGACTGTGAAGAGAGAGAGGAATGAAGGAGATACAAAAGCACAGGAGAGGAGGGAAAATACAGGTTTGGGGGTGTAGGGGTGGAGAATGAGAAGAGAAGAGAGAGGAGAAGAAGGAAGAGAGAAAGAAAAAAATGAAATAAAAAAAGAGAAAAATGAGGTAAGGATGGGTTGGCATCTGCTCAGACATTTGGCCTTTTTCTTGGTCCTCATCTTTCTCCACGTGGCATCTCTTCTACTCTCCCTCAGCCTCTCCGGGCCCCTCAGGCATTCGGCCACACTAAGCAAGTTTATTTTTATGCTCTTTACATTTTTTGTCCCATCCCACGTTTCTGGTTTCCAACCTGCAAGCACCAGTGGGCTGGTTAGAAGCCTGAGCAGAGACACACGCTCACCCAGAAAGCTCCCCTCCACTGTTCCATCAGTCACCCTTAGCAGAGGCCTGGGATCCCCGCCATTCTAGTATTCGGGGCCTCCCCAGCCCAGGCAGGGCATTGCAAATCTATAAGCACCCACTTGGAATGCTTCTGCGGTCACATCAGCCCACTATCTGCCGCCCACAATACAAGTGAGGGAACAAAGGAAGTAACCCAGAATTGCCAAGTGTGCCCTCTGAAAAATTCCAAAGGCGGGAAGAAGATTTTGATTAATTTGCCATTTATCTTCTGGGTTTGACTAAAGTGCTTTAGACATCTCTGTACTGCCCCTAGTGGTCGCCAGCCGTTGTGTTCTCCTAAAGGACCTCATGGTTTGTAAATTCCTCACCCACTTTTTGAAATTTTCTCTGTGTTTTAGTTAGGAACTTTATTTAGAATTACTTTTACATAGAGAAGATATCTAAATATTTTTAGAATCAATTCCATTTTTTTCTTTTATGATCTCTATTATTTTAAAAAATATTTCAAAATATTCATTCTGTGAGTTTTGATAAATTATAGCATGGTATAACAACCATCACAGTCAGGATACAGACAGTTCCTTCACTCCAAAAACTCCTCCGTGTTGCAACTTTATAGTCAAACCCACTCCCCGCCACACACACACCCTTAAATCATAGTAAACAACTTTTGATCTTATTTCTATTCCTACAGTGTTGTTTTTTCCAGATTTTCATATAAATGGAATCATGCAATATGTAACTTTTTGAGCCTTGCCTCTTTCACTTAGCGTAATATATTTGATAAACATAATGCATCAATGTTGTTGAGAATATCAATAATTCCTTCCTTTTAATTCCTGAGTAGTATTTCATTTAATGCATGTACCTCTTTATTCATTTGCCCAGCTAAGGATACTTAGGTTGTTGCAGGTTTTTGTAGTTGTGAATAATGCTGCTACGATGATTTGAATACAGGTTTTTGTGTGAACCTAAGTTTTCATTTCTCCAAGGTAAATACATAGAGGTAAGAGTGCTACATTTATATGGCAAGTGCAAGTTTAACTTTACAAGAAACTGACAAACTGTTTTCCAGGGTAGCTGTACCATTTTCATTCCCATCAGTAGTGTATGAGAGTTCCAGATACTCCATATCCTTGTACTGTATTGGACTTGGTATTGTCAGTTTTTGTTTTTGTATTAAACATTTAAAAAGATGTGTAAAGGTATCATATTGTGGCTTTAATTTGCATTTCTCTAATGACTAATAACGTTGAGCATCATATCTTGTGTTTATTTACTATCTATATATCTTCTTTGGTGAAGTGTCTGTTCAAATCTTTGCCCAGGTTTTTAGGGGGTTTTTTTGTTGTTGAGTTATGAAACTTTTTATATATTATGGATATAATTCCTTTGTCAGAAATATGATTTGCAGATATTTTTTCCCAGTCTGTATCTTATCTACCACTCTCTTAACAGTGTCTTTCACAGAGCAAAAGTTTCTAATTTTGTGAATTCCAAGGTAGCAAATTTTTCTTTTATGTCTTGGACCTTTAATGTCATATCTAAGAACTTTTTGCCAAACCCAAGGACACAGAGATTTTCTTTAAAGTTTTCTTCCAAACTTTTATAATTTTATATTTCATTACATTTATTTTTTGCATATGTATATTCAATTGTTCTAGTACCATTTGTTGAAAAAACTACGGTTTCTCCAGTGAGTTATCTTGGCACCCTTGTCAAAAAATATATTGGGCGTATTTGTATGCATCAATTTATGGACTCTCTATTCTGTTCATTCATCTTTGTGTCTATCCTTTTGCAAATACTTCACTGTCTCGATCGCTGTGACTTCACAGTAACTCTTAAGATCAAGCAACATGAATCTTCCAACCTGGTTTTTCTTTTTCCAAACCATTTTGTCTATTCTAATTATGTTGGCTTTCCATATAAAGTTTAGAATGATATTGTCAATAGCTACTGATAAAAAGAATCCTGCTGGGATTTTTATTGGGATTGTAATATATCTATAGATCAATTTGAGAATTATCATCTTAATATTGTCTTTCAGTACACAAACACAATAAATGTAGTTCTTTGATTTCTTTCATCTGTGTTTTGTGGTCTTTATCATGCAAATTCTGCTAATATTTTGTTGTTTCCACCTAAATATTTCATTTTGGGGGCCATTGTAAATGATACTTCAGTATCTTTTACTTTTCCTTGCCTTATTGCACTGAGTAGTATGCTGCTAGATAGGAGTGGTGAGCATCTTGTCTCAGTCTTGAATCTTATTCCCATATCAAGGCAAAAGTATTTATTCTTCACCATTATGTATAATTTACTACATATAATTTATAATGTCTAATTATGTCTAATTTAGCTTTAAGTTTTAGTAGATGTTTGTTATCATATTGAGAAAAATTGCTGCTATTTCTAGTTTATTGAGAGTTTCTATCATAAATATATTTTTTATTTGTCAAATGATTTTTCTATAGATATTGATATAATTATGTAGTTTCTCCTTTTCAGTCTTCTTTAGTCAATGTAATCCACATTAATTTTGGAATGCTGAACTAGCCTTGCTTCTTGGTGTTCACCCCATTTTCTCATGATGTTATCTTTTGCATATGTTGCTGGATTTAACGTGCTAAAATCTTTTTGAGAATTGTTGAATCTATGTTCATGAGAATTATTGGTCTATAGTTTTCTTGTGTCTTTGTCTGGTTTTGGTATCAGGGTAATATGGGCCTTGTAAAATGAGTAGAGAGGTACTCTCTCCTCTTCAATTTTCCTAGAAGAGCGTTTGTAGAATTGGTATTATTTCTTCCTTAAATTTTTAGTAGAATTCACCAGAAAAGCCATATGAGTCTTGAATTGTCTTTGTTGGAAGGTTTTTTTTTTTTTCTTTTTTGCGGTATGTGGGCCGCTCACTTTTGTGGCCTCTCCCGTTGCGGAGCACAGGCTCCGGACGCGCAGGCTCAGTGGCCATGGCTCACGGGCCTAGCCGCTCCCCGGCACGTGGGATCTTCCCGGACCAGGGCACGAACCCTTGTCCCCTGCATCGGCAGGCGGACTCTCAACCACTGCGCCACCAGGGAAGCCCTGTTGGAAGGTTTTTAACTACAAATTCAATTTCTTTAATAGATATATGACTAGTCAGATTACCTATTTTTGTGTATGTGAGCTTTGATAGTTTGTGTCTCTCAAGGAATTGTTCCTTTTCATTTAAGTTGTTGAATTTATGAGCATAACGTTGTTATAGTACTTCCTAATTATGCATTTAATGTTCACCCCTTCTTTGTCCAGCTTTTGCTTCTGGTATATTAATTTGTGTCTTCTATCTGTTTTTCTTGGCCATTCTTGCTAGAGCTTTATCAATTATATTGTTCTTTTTAAAGACCCAGTTTTTGGTTATGCTGACTTCCTCCATTGTTTTTTGTGTTTTCAGTTTCATTGACTTTCTATTCTTATCTTTATCCTTTTCTTTCTTTGCTTTGGGCTTAGTTTGCTCTGCTTTTTCTTATTATTTAAGGTGGAAGATTAGATTACTGATTTGAGACCTTTTTTCCCCCCTAATATAAGCATTTATTGCTATAAATTTCTCTCTAAAAATGGCCATCATCAAAAAATCTAGAAACAATAAATGCTGGAGAGGGTGTGGAGAAAAGGGAACACTCTTGCACTGCTGGTGGGAATGTGAATTGGTACAGCCACTATGGAGAACAGTATGGAGGTTCCTTAAAAAACTACAAATAGAACTACCATATGACCCAGCAATCCCACTACTGGGCATATACCCTGAGAAAACCATAATTCAAAAAGAGTCATGTACCAAAATGTTCATTGCAGCTCTATTTACAATAACCCGGAGATGGAAACAACCTAAGTGTCCATCATTGGATGAATGGATAAAGAAGATGTGACACATATATACAATGGAATATTACTCAGCCATAAAAAGAAACGAAATTGAGCTATTCGTAATGAGGTGGATAGACCTAGAGTCTGTCATACAGAGTGAAGTAAGTCAGAAAGAGAAAGACAAATACCGTATGCTAACACATATATATGGAATTTAAGAAAAAAAATGTCATGAAAACCTAGGGGTAAGACAGGAATAAAGACACAGACCTACTAGAGAACAGACTTGAGGATATGGGGAGGGGGAAGGGTGAGCTGTGACAAAGCGAGAGAGAGGCATGGACATATATACACTACCAAACGTAAGGTAGCTAGCTAGTGGGAAGCAGCAGCATAGCACAGGGAGATCAGCTCAGTGCTTGTGACCGCCTGGAGGGGTGGGATAGGAAGGGTGGGAGGGAGGGAGACGCAAGAGGGAAGAGATATGGGAACATATGTATATATATAACTGATTCACTTTGTTATACAGCAGAAACTAACACACCATTGTAAAGCAATTATACCCCAATAAAGATGTTTAAAAAAAAAGAAACCAGTAAAAAAAAAAAAAAAAAAATTTCTCTCTAAAAACTGTTTAGCTTCATTGTGCAAATTTGATGTGCTACATGTTTCTTTTCATTCAGTCCAAAATATTTTCTAATTTCCATTGAGACTTTTTTTTGTCCCATGTGATATTTAGAAGTCTGTTGTTTAATTTCTAAATATGTGGGGATTTTCTAGATAAGTTTGCTATTAATTTTTGGTTTAATTTTATCATAGTCCTGATTTCAATTCATTTCAAAGTGTGCTAAGGTTTGCTTTATGGCCCAGAGTATTGTCTTTCTTGGTGAATGTTCTGTGTACACTTGAAAAGAATGTGTGTTCTGCTGTTGTTAGGTAGAGAAGTAGAGTTTGAAAATGAAAATATTTCAGTTCAGTCAAGTTGCTTGATAGTGTTTAGGACTGCTATAGCTTTGGTGATTTTCTGTGTACAGTTACCCTTGAACAACATGGGGGTTAGAGGCACTGACACCCCACTGAGTCGAAAATACGAGTACTGCTATCTCTGCCTCAAAAACAAAGGAATTGATAAATGACTCACCCAAGGGCAGGAAGCTGAAACAGTGGATAGAATCAGGACTCAAACGCTAGTTCTTTTGATTCCACATATTGTGATCCTGTTGAACACAAACATTGCCCCACGTTAGTTAATTTGAGATCTGTAAAATGAAAATACAGGTACTATATTTATTTTCTTAAATCTGCGTATAAATGGACCTACACAGTTCAGCCTGTGCTTTTCAAAGTTCATTATCTGTCCCTCCCTACCAGAATGCGAGTGTCCCAAGTACAGGACTTTGTCTTATTCGCTGCTATATCCCGAGCATCTACATGCCTGATCTGACCCATAGTAAGTACGCAGTGAACATATGGTGAATGAAAGAAGACCTAGTGAGAAAACAAGCAAAAACACTATTCTCTTGTATATTTTAAAGAAGTTGATTTGCAATGACAGAATTTTGAAATGTCTAAGAGCACATGAAAGACTTTGAGATCATCTTATCTGGAGGTTATCAATCTTTATTTCTCTGAGCATATCTGAAGGATACAGAACAAGCCAAAGCCATAGATCTCAACTTGAAGGGATGCCCTTGCTGGGGGGAATATCAGAATAGGAGGGAGGAGGAGGACCTAGGTAGAGTTTATGGTTTGAGGAACCTTTCCAGGTGATAGGCTTTTCTCGGGAGACATGTTTGTTCATGCTCTTCTTTTCTAAGCTCCTTCCACTCCTACTTCCAAAGCCCCTTTGAAAAATACCAGTCTGGTCCAACTCCTTCCTTAAAGACAGTGATTCTGAAAGGTTAATGATTTGCCCAGAGTCAAGAAGCTAGTGGAACAGCTGAAGTAGAAACCAGTATCCTGACACTGTCCTATAGGATCAAATAAGGAGCACTGAGAGTCCAGATTGTCAAAATCCATATCTCTAGAGAAGAGTTTGGCACAAAGATTTGAGAAGGGTTAACGGAATTTGGAGCCAGACCGTCATGACTCCAAATGAAGTTATTAACTTCATTCAGTTTCATTTCCTCATATGTAAATTCTGGATTTACTTGAATATCCAATAGCCACCTAAAACTCAGCACATCAAAAGTAAGTGCTCTCTTTTTCCTCACTCCAAAACCACCTCCTCCTCCTCTGTTCCGAATTTCATTAAATGCCAACTGCCTCTCCACAGAATCCCTTTCTCTTTCAACCTCCCTCACTCCCACCTTTGAGACCTACCAAATCTACGTCCTAAACGTCTCTCAAATCAAGTCACATTTTATCCATTCACATTGTCACTCCCCTGGTGTCAGACAATCATTTTTTGTTTTGTTTTTGCCAAATGACTGCAACCTTTCTAATTCATTTTGTTGCCAACAGTCTTGCCTCTGCCCCCATCATTCAACCACATGGTTGATTATGTTTTATTTTGTCCATGTTGGTCCTCTCTGCTCCCACCATATTGAAAATTTTTTCAGTCCTTTTGGAAATGTCATGCATATTCCACCCTTTGGATATTTCTTCATGCTCATTTTTATTCTGGGATTTTTTTTTTTTTTTTGGTGGCCAATTCATCCTTTTATATCTGTTTGTGTGTGTGTGTGTGTGTGTGACACATACCTTCTCTTTATGCCTCAATAAAATGTGGGTCAGACACCCCTCCAGTGTGCTTCTGTAACACCCATACTTCTCCCACACAGCCCTCACCACTCTATATCATAACTGTTGATCTGTTTACACCTTGTCACTAATCTTAATCTCTATAAGGTCAGGGATTGTGCCTCCCATGTACACTATTATACCTCAGGTGCCTAGCAGGTACTAGGTACATAATGGCTGCTTAACAAATGATATCCATTGTCATCATCTTCCTTATCTTCATCACCATCATGATTGAATAGAGTCGTGATTTACGTAAAATGCTAAGCATGATGACTGGTTGACAGCAATACAGAGTAGTTTTAATTATTTAATATTCTTATTTTCTTCACCAAAAGTTAATATTTCTGAGCACATATAATAAAACTCAAAGCAAAACACAATTACATCCGTTTGGTATTTTATCATAAGGTAACAAGTAATAAAAATATAAAATACTTAGCATTTACATGTATACGTGGACGTACAAGTGATATTTTCTCCCCAAATTCACTGACGTTCTTGAGGAAGAGCAAAAACATGACTGGAAGTTCTCTTGCACTCTGCTGACTCACATAGTAAAGGTCAAATATTACTCTATGCGTTTAAAAAATCCTTTCTGTAAACAAATCATTTAAACTTTAGCCACACCTCAACTATTCCAAGAACAGATACATTCTTAGTAGATGAACAGCTTGTAATAGGCAGCCTTATCTTTCCTAATTCTCTAACTTACTTTTAACACAGTATTGAATGGCAAAGGTCTTATAATAAGAATTGTTCCCTCTTGTATAAAGTTGGGAGGAGCAAGTTAATTATGATTGAGTTTTCAGATTATACAAGATCACTAAGGGACTCAATTTAAAATACTGACTAGCTGAAACAGAAAAAAAAATCAGTTTAATCGTTTAGCAAAATTTTATTTTCCTTAGACTAATTCTAGAAATATACTTAAGGAAAATAATTTTCTTTCTATGGGGAATTAAAACTTGAAAGAAGTATTAATTTTCCCTCTGTTTGGGTAGATTCTAGGAGGAATTGTAGGTTTTAGATTCACAGTGAGCACCATAGTGGTTTTTTTTCCTAACTAGCAAAATTAAATGATAAGGGAATTCCCTGGTGGTCCAGTGGTTAGGGCTGGCTCTGCGCTCTCACTGCCGAGGGCTCGGGTCTGATAAAATCCCACAAGCCTCACAGTGCGGCCAAAAAAATAAAAATGTCATAAAAACCACTATTCTATACAAAACTTAGTTTATTTCACAACAAACATAGCATGTTGAATATTAACAAAAATTTTGGGTTTTATTAGTTTGATTCCATGAAGTAAAGTTATTTACATAGATATTTCTACAGTGAAATCTCAACCTCTATATTTCAGGATTCACAGGGAACATTACTTATCAAAATCTTATATTTTTAGGTATGTCCCAGTGTAATAAACTGTAAGTTAAGAGAAGTTTGAATAGATAGAACAGATGACTTAGGGACAGAAGGCTTTTTTCATTACCAAAATTTTCTGCCAAAAGATTTGCCAAAAATATTCTTGAATTCAGAACCACCATAGTGCTTGTAGGTGCAGAAAAGACAAAAGGGAGAAATTCCCAAAATGAGACTAATGAAGCCCCAAATTGAAGATAAATTTATCAGCAAACAAAAATGGCTTGACTTTTAATGTAAGCTAATAGATAAATCTGATTTGCTTTGCCAAACATTGATTTATATAGGAGATAGTATAAAATCTATAAAAGGAAATACAGTGCTTTACGTAGCAGATTGTATGTTTGGAAGATTCTGCACCTTAAAACAAACAAACAAAAAACCTTTAGTTAGGGTTAAATATTAGCTAAATTGGTACATAGAAATGTCACAATGTTAATTAAGCCAATAGTTTATTTCTACCTTACCTTGTTTCACAGAGTGTTGAAGAGCTTACAAAAATAACAAAAACAATAAAATAAATATTTAGACACCCAGAAATCATGGTCTTATAGTAAGTTACTTAATAAACACTTTCTGATTTTATTTGATAACTGATTATCAAATGGAACAAAAAACAAAGGTTGTAATCTCCAGTGGGGGAGATGCAGCGGTGGGCAAGTGGGCCAGAGGTAGCCGCTTAGAAGGAGAGGGAAGAGGGGGGTTTTTTGGTGTTTTTTGTTTGTTTGTTGCTTTTGGCCACTGCCGTGAGGCATATAGGATCTTAGTTCCCCGACCAGGGAACAACCCGTGCCCCTTGCTTTGGGAGCACAGAGTCTTAACCACTGGACCACCAGGGAAGTCCTGGGAGCAGTTTTTATGGTTCCTAAAATATCTCTAGGATAACTATAAAACATGATGCCAATTAATTCGGCTTGCCATACACAATTTCTCTTATGGCAAAATATAAATTACTTTTATACCTTTGAGTTAAATAGAAAAACATTTCTCTTTGGTGCTGACATTTCCCCTTCTCATTTCTTAAAATGTTGAGCGTATTTTAAAAGACTAGGATATCAAATTATTAACCTACTTTGAGCACCAAGTTTTTATCAAACTGGGTTTGCACACATCTTGGTTTGGCTTAAGGATGGGGACCATATCTTGTTTTCAATGTGCTACAGCATTATAGGGGCCCAATAATATGTGTCGAATGCATGAATTAACAAATTAATGGTATTTGTAATCTCTGAAGATGACATGGAAAAAACTAACATATTCTTCAGCCAACCAGGACTGGATGGGACTATTGTCAGATTCAATATGATGTGTTATACTCATTCATTTCCATTTTCAGGCTCTAAAGCACATTAGAAGTCTTTCTAATGACAAGATGATCTGGGAAACCTCAAGATTATCTTGAGCAGTCCAGCTAGAAGCATAGAGTGTAGGAAGTTTTCACCTAAAAGGGACTCTAAAGGATATTTTGTCCAACTTCAACCTTTTCAGATAAGGACATTAAGGCCTAGTTGAGTCACTTGCCTAGATGACATAGGTAATTAACATTATCGATGAAAATAATACCCTGTTTCCCAGTCTAGGGCTTTTTCCACCATACAGGCTGCTTTTCCTAATTCAATTATGGAGATGATCAAATAAGGAAGAAAAATTTTGCCTTGCTTTTTACCATTTTATAAAATTTGATTTCTTTCCCAAAATCAAGATATGTTGAAACTGGATCTAGTCAAATGTGGAGAGCCAAAGATGCTGGGAAGTTCCTGGAAGGCACTGCTGCAGAGAAATAAATGGACAGGAACTATCTTGCTCCACTCTCTGTGGTAGCTGGGAGGGGAGTGGATTGGGGAGGATTCAGGTCTGGCTTTCACAGAAGGGTAGCGCCCATCTCTGGCAAGATCTGACTCAGTTTGAGCGGTCGTTTGAGGGTATTGACTATGTTGACATGGCCAAAGAGATCTGAACAGAATATTATGTCCAAAAGTCGACTTACCAACTAGATAACAAATTCTTGGACAGATTTCTGGAGTGAAAATGTTGCTTGGAATGCAGTCGTATTCCAAGTAAGTGTTTTTGCAATAATATTCACAATTTTAGCCCACATACACCCACTCTTCCAAGCAGTAGTTAAGCAACATTATCATGCTGGTACAATCAAATGATTGCTGATCAAAAATATTGCTAGTGAAACAAAAGATGAATTGTAATATCTTTAAGCCCTAATTTTTAAAAATGTACATTTTGGAATGGTAATAGTTTTCTCTAAAAATCATTTATCACTGAATAACAGAATTACAATTCCAGGGCCTCACTGAATTAGCATATAAGGCGCTACACAAATACACATATGCATACATGCACATGCACAATACACCTATAAACATACAGTTGATTCGTACAGTTATTCATGGTAGTTATGTCCTATAAAGGTGCCACAAACACCGAATTGGCAAATATTGAACCACTGATGCTAGGGGAAATATAGAGTTAGGTCCTGTGAGTCTCTTGTTGCAACGCTTAAGTCCAACTGATGAATACATAACCTTATTTTGTGTGTTTTTGTGTTTAAAAGACCCCTTATTTAATATACACTGGTGTTTCATTAACACTGAACTCATGGCCAACAACACTATAAGTCACGCCTGAACAAAGCTCATCTAACACACATTTTCTCCATAAGGCACATCATAGCCTTCTGTGCTCAGGAACACTGCAGACACTTGCAGACCATTTGAACTAGGGAAATCACCAACAAACAGCACAAAAATGTGAGTAACATGGCATGATAGAGACCACGAAAAGGACACTGTTTATAGTATGAGAGTTGAGACAGGAAGCTAGAGAGTCACTTTGACCTCAGCGGGGAAAGTGCACATCTGGCAACTCAAATTTTCCACTGCTCTGTGCCTGTCTGTGAACGACACCAAGGTGCCCTGAGTGTGAATTTGAGGGATTACAAATAAATTTTTGCAAGTAGGCAAATTCACAAATATGGATTCTATGAGTAACGAGGACTGAGTAAACACATATCCTGTGTGTACATGCCTGTGTCTGTGTGTTCACATGGGCATCTCTCCAATGACCGAATAAGTCAGGCCAGTGTTGTTGGCAGCTGTGACTATTTGCAGTCTCAGTGTCATTTCTAAAATGTAACACGAGCCTGTTATTCCTTCACAGCAGGTTGACTATGTAAGTCCCCTGCGTTTTGGGGGTGTTTAGATAGCTATAAAATTTCCTTTCTTCTTATTCCTGCAGTCTTAGAACTGCACCTTTTCTTGAACCTTTTTCTCATTGCTATGCTTGAAATGAGACAATACTAAGGTTCCTCTTTTTTGAAAGTAGGAGGAAATCTGAAACTTAAAAACTTCCTCTATCTTTCCGGAGTTGGGAAGCGTGCGAGCCTACACCCTTGCCCCGGTCAAGAGCTACCAGGGCTTTTTATGTTACTTGGCATAAATCCATGTAAAGAGGGAGGGGTCTACAGACTTTAGATCTATTTATTGACTGGCTCTTCTTATTTCCTGAGTGGTCTTCATCTGTGAAATGAGAATAATAATGTCCACGTCCTGGTGGTGTTGTAACAAATAGAAAGATGTATGTTAAGTACTTTGCATTTTGTTCTCATTATCATTAACAAGAGCAACAAAAATCATACCCATACTAAACATGGAGAATATTGCAAATTCAGCTCCAAAAGGGATTCAAAGGCAATTTAACAAGATAAACATCTCCCTCCGTCACAGTAAGGCTACTCTATGTCCCTATAAACCTTGTCGTGATTAGCTTGGACCTCTGGCAGGACTGCTCTCTCCAGCACACTCAAGTGCCAATAATTCCAGGCTGTCAAAGCTGTCAGCTCTTCCAAGAGCAGTAATTGTTGCCCCACCCTCTGAAGAGCTCCAGTGTTCAAGGTCCATGTAAATGATTCCACCAAAGACAGCTGATCTTAGCTTAAGGCCACAGGAAGGAATGCTCAGTGCTAGTGAGGTTTCTTCTATGCCCCTTCTGTCTGTCCCTCACCCTTTGGTTTTGTCCTTCACCCTTTGGTCTTGCATCCACATCACCACCTCCCAGCTAGTAATTGTCATCTGCTATTGCTAAAGCATAAAGAATAGAAAATGTTGAAGAAAAAAAAAAAAAAGAATAGAAAATGTTGAGACTAAGGAATATGATAGGAAAAGAAGGTTTTCTGAAAAGAGGTAGAAATCAGAAGAGAAATATATATGCTAGACAAATGTTAATATATATTTCACATTTAATATATGTATAATATACAAAGAGAAGTCCAGATATTTGCTGTAAACATTTATCAGAAAACAAAAGAAGAGTAAAATTATTTGAAATCAAAATTTTCCTATGCAAAAAATGGGAGGGATTCACAAACAAAATCACCAGCAGCCTTGCATGATAACGAGTTTCCTATCACTTGAGATAATCATAAAAGACCAGTGACAACTTGCGAAGTGCACAGCAGTTGAGGGCTGGCTCATTCCCTCATTGAACCAGTCATCAGTCATGGAGCATCTGTGGTGTGGCTGTCACTGTGGGAAGCATGTGGTCTTTGCTTTTTGAGGAATTCATTGTCTGGAGGCATCACTTAGATGATTTCTTTAGAGACTTCCAGTATCTCCCAACTCAGGGATTCTATAATTCTCTATCTTTACTTTCAGCACTGACACTTAGCAGGTACGCACTGATAAGACCCCGTTGACTATTAAAATATTAAAATACTTCCATACTGGTTGGTAAACAGCCACTGTGGACCCTACCATGTGCTCCCATCCCCCAGGAGCCCTGGATCTCTCTAGGACCCAGTAACTAAAGAGTTAACTCTGTCCCAGGATTCGAACTCTAGGATTTGGCTCCACCCTAACAGCTAGAGTCCTCCCAATTGATCTGTGCCCACGTTTTACCAATTGCTAAGTAGCTTTTTCTTAAGATTTATTTTTATTTGTTTATTTATTTTGGTTGCACCAGGTCTCAGTTGCAGCATGTGGGATCCTTGCTGATGCATGCAGGATCTTTAGTTGCGGCATGCATGTGGGATCTAGTTCCCCGACCTGGGCCCCCTGCATTGGGAGTGCAGAGCGCTACCCACTGTACCACCAGGGAAGTCCCTACCAATTGCTAAGTAGTTTTAACATCACTTGTCCCTACATCAGTGTCTCTCAAACTTGTTAGACTTTGCAAAAGATCCCCTGCTCTTCTAGGCCACCTACTTCCACATCCTTTAGGAAAGGAAATCAATGAAAACAATGGAGTGTTTTATATGAACAAATGAGAGGGAGAACAATCATGTGTCTATCTACTCTAACAGTAGAGGATTAGATGATTTCTTACATGAAACACAATATAAGGTATCTCAAAAATCAAGTTATTGAAATATGATGGACCCCAACATTACTGATAAGAATATTCACCCCTACCCACCGTTGAGTTAAACTACCTACAACAAAGTAAACCTTGAAGTTAAACTAAAAGTAATGTATAATTAAAAAGAAAAACATCAGTCAAAAATTACAATCACCTAAGACAGCAAGATGCTCACAAAGAATTCTCCCCCAGTTTGCTGAAATCACAGTATCTAGGTGTCCACATCCACAAGAGAAGCCTTTTATCTTTACAAGCCTTGTATGGCAGCAACTTTAACAGAGAAGTGAATGAGAGAACTCAGCAAACTCTAGAGTAGGAGGGGAAACCCTGCTGCTTTAAGGACCCTTTGCTGTTTATGCTCCTTACTTTGAGTGACTGCAGAATTCTTCTTTGGAAGAGATTTTATTTTTTTTAAACATCTAGATCAACATAACTCTTTTTCTTAATATAAATTTATTTATTTATTTATTTATTTTTGGCTGTGTTGGGTCTTTGTTGCTGTGCACAGGCCTTCTCTAGTTGCGGTGAGCTGGGGCTACTCTCGGTTGTGGTGCGCGGGCTTCCCATTGCGGTGGCTTCTCTTGTGGAGCATGGGCTCTAGGTGTGTGGGCTTCAGTAGTTGTGACTCGCAGGCTCTAGAGCACAGGTTCAATAGTTGTGGCGCATGGGCTTAGTTGCTCCGCGGCATGTGGGATCTTCCTGGACCAGGGCTCGAACCCGTCCCCTGCACTGACAGGCGGATTCTTAACCACTGTGCCACCAGGGAAGTCCAGAACAGATTTTTTTTTTTTAATTGGGAAAACACGTTAATGGGTGTTCTACTTACACTTAAGTAGAAAGGGCAGGAGTGGTTTGGACAAAACAAGGCTAAAACTTCTCTGTGTTAAAAAAGCTACTTTCTTTGGACAGAGATACACATCTGTTGTGCTGAGAGCTCCTAGGGTGTCCCCGGACTGGGTAGGAGGAAGCACTGGGGACCAAGGGGTGGGGACTCCCCATGGAGCAAAGATGGGAGAAGAGGCTCTGATTTGCAGAGAGTAGATGCCAGCCAGGGACAGGAGAGAGGCAGTATTCATGATGCTCATATGCCGTCACCCTCCCCCAAGCTTTCCTTTTCTGCACTGTGAAGCCTCCAATATTCAGTCTGTTAAGCCAGCAGCCTTGCTTGGTGATCCTGGGGAATTAGGAAGCGGCTGGGAGAGAAATCTTCAGTTTGCAGAGTGATGGCAAGAACGCCAGAGGTAACCAGTGGGAAACCAGGAACCGCCAAGGAAAACAAGATGGGATGGACGACAACCAGAAGGCATTGGTAAGACCTTCCAAGATGAGGGCTGAGGCACTTATTTGGATTTGAAAGGCTGGAAAATGTGTGGAAACTTGAATTGCCCTAGAAACACTGCAATTTCCTTTATAAATATCAAATTGTAATCATCCTTAATAATTTATTTAGGAGGTTACCTGTGGTACATAACTAAATCTTACATAAAAATGAAATCCTTGGATGTACATTTGAGTCACTCACAAGTACCAAAACCAAAACCAAAACCAAGACCAAGGAACTTGCTTTTGGTTTTATCGGTCAGTGGGCGGCAGAGGACACTTATGGCCCACCAGTGTGGCACGGACCCCATTTGGACTACACAGGGACAGTTAGTTGCCTTTTTTCTACTCACTCAGTCATCTTACAGACAGTTCCATCCTTCCTTTTTTTTTAATGGCTATATATTTTTTTAATTTTTATTTTATATTGGAGTATAGTTGATTTACAACATTGTGCTAGTTTCAGGTGTACCGCAAAGTGATTTAGCCATACACATATCTAGTTTTTTCCAGATTCTTTTCCCATATAGATTATTACAGATTATTGAGTAGAGTTCCCTGTGCTATACAGTAGGTCCTTGTTGATTATCTATTTTATATATAGTAGTGTGTGTATTTGTTAATCCCAAACTCCTGATTTATCCCTCCCCACCCCCTCCTTTCCCCTTTGGTAACCATAAGTTTGTTTTCTATGTCTGTTAGTCTATTTCTGTTTTGTAAATCAGTTCATTTGTATCTTTTTTTAGATCCCACATATAGGTGGTATCATATGATATTTCTCTGACTTACTTCATTTAGTATGATAATCTCTAGGTCCGTCCATGTTGCTACAAATGGCATTATTTCATTCTTTTTTATGACTGAGTAATATTCCATTGTATATATGTACCACATCTTCTTTATCCGTTCATCTGTCGATGGACATTAGGTTGCTGCACCAATAGTGGCTGCACCAATTTACATCCCCACCAACAGTGTAAGAGGGTTCCCTTTTCTCCACACCCTCTTCAGCATTTTTTGTTTCTAGACTTTTTGAAGTTGGCCATTCTGACGGGTGTGAGGTGATACCTCCTTGTAGGTTTGATTTGCATTTCTCTAATAATTAACGATGTTGAGCATCTTTTCATGTGCTTTTTGGCCATCTGTGTGTCTTCCTTGGAGAAATGTCTATTTAGATCTTCAGCCCATTTTTTGATTGGGTTCCATCCTTCCTTAAAGAGCCCCTGTGATAATAATCTCAGGTGCTGAGCACCGGTGCCCTTGAAGCACAGAAGAGTACAAGTGTTCAACGTCAGTCATATCACAAAACTATAGCATTTTTGTTCATTCTGACCACGTGAGTAAATGTGCTTTGTAGTAACTTTGGAAAATAACAAAATTTATGAAAAGAGTTTTAACATTACCTATAATTTCTCTCCAAATCACATGAATATATGTAGGCATTTTCTCCCAGGCTTTTTTTCTATGTATTTTTAAAAACAAAACAAGTATGATACATTACGTATGATTCTATATTCCATTTTATTTATGTATGACTTTATATTCCACTTACCATATAATGAATGTTTCCATCATTTAAAAATCCTTTGAAAATATAGTTTTTAATGACTACATAGTATTCTATTGCATGAAATATATTAAATATATTCAACAACTTAGTTACTTCCAAGTTTTTAGTGTTATAAATATACCTAAAAGAAAAATGGGTAAATAACATGAAACAGGAACTCACAGAATTTGAAGTGCAAATATCCTACAAAAATACGAAGATATCCAAGTTTATTAATATTAAAGAACTGCAAATTAAACAATAAGATGTTAGTTTCACTTATAAATCACAACACATTTAAAACACTTGATAATTCCTCACGCTGGTGAGGACATAGAGAAAGAAAACATTCTCCAAAACCAGATAGCGGTGTAAATTAGTATAGAATCTTCTAAGGGCATTATGGCAATTGCAGTATTGTTTGTAATATAGAAACTTTAAAACAACCCAGATGTCCACAGAGGACTAACCAGGAAAATTACAGTAAATTAATACAAAGGAATATTATCGAGTGTTTAGAAAGAATGAGGTAGATTATATATATGCTGACATGGAGAGATATCCAGAATATATTGATTTTAAAGTTAAAAATTAAAAGGATAATGCCAACATACTTTGTACTCTATACACATACTCTATTTAGTGTAAGGGACTAATCAGTTCCTGGAAATGGGAGATGTAGCTGAGTCAGCTGCTTATGCACGTCCTTACAGCCCTGCCCGTAGGGAGCTGAATTTCTTAGATTCTACATTGGCAACTGCTTTTCCCTGCTCCTCCTTACATTCCTTGAAATAATCGAATGATTCCAGCTACAGTTTATGTAATTGTAGGTCCATTCTTCCAGTCTAAGCTGTTGTTTATGATGACCTTTACGATGTCAAGAGCTCCTACAATCACTAATTGCCTATTAATCTTTAGCCTCTGTTTCCTTGACTGTTTTCATGGAAGTACCTTGAAGTTTCATAACACTTTTCATTTTAACTTCTAAGCATAATTGTCTTCTGTCTCTTTGGGCCGGGTGTAGCACCACGAAACCCCAGCAAGTGTTCAAGCACTCCCTGTAAGCAGTAACCCACCAGTAAACCCTCTGCTAGTAATAGTAGGTGAAACTGTCTTCCAGAATTCAAGATAAATAGCAGAAAAAGAAGCCATAGGTATTAAAGAAAACCTTAGGCTGTGATACACACCAAGGGTCCACGGCACTGTGTTGCATAAATTAGTTACATTCTTGATTAGTTAGTTTGGGTGGAGATAACGGGAGCTATCAATATTTAGATCCAGTTCCATGATTGAGAAACTAAGGCTTCAGAAAATAATCCTGTGAAATTAGCAGTTTTACCACTACTTCTCATAGCTTCCATTTATCGAGCTCTTGCTAAGTATCAGGTATGTGCTAAACACATTTACATACGTCATTTAACCCTCAAAATAAATCCATCAGATTTGTGTTACTGTCTCCAGTTAAACGTAACGAAACAAAGGATCAAATCAGTTAAGTATTTTTGCAAGTCATCCAGCCTATAAGTAGCAGAGGGGGAATTTGAGCTGTTCGAAGCATGACATCTCATAGGTTCTCTCTGGGAGACTACGGAAGCTCCTTAAACTATACTCCTACTTAATTATGGGGGAAACGATCTGTAATGGGGGCTCCGTTTTATGTCTGGGTCCAAATACAGTTGAATAAAATATAGTGCTTCCTAAAAGTTCGTCCACGTCAGGCTACTTTGCCACAATGGATCCAAGTAAGGACCACACCTGAGGGGCTCAGTCAGACACAGCGCAAAGGCCTTCACTTTCCCTTATTCCGTTCGAGAACTGCATTCAACCGCTGACTCTCCAGACAGATGTTTCGAATTATAGAACTGGGAGCAAATTTAGAGCGCCTCAGATGGAGCCATTTCATTTAATGGATAAGAAAACTCAGGGGCAGAAATATTAAGGAGCATGTCCAAGGCCACAGGATGGTCAGCAAAAGAGCTAAGACAAGAATTCAGGCCTCCTGACCCTCACCAGGACTTACTCCACAACACCACATTCACAGTTATGAAAAGGAACCTTTTGCTTTGCTCTACCTTTGACATTTTCATAAAATCTTTGTGCCAAATTAACGACTAATGACTTACTTCCTCTTTGCTTTAGTGAGAAAGATTCTACCAGGACTGCTTTCCAAGCTCAGGAAAAGTGTGAAGCAATATAAATTGCATGCACTATTTAAAATGAGATATGGGTAGAAGAAAAGAAATTTCATACAAAACTCTGAAAAGTAACACAGGCCTACAGCAGCACGCAGGGTGAGTCAGAGGGCGCGGTGAGAGAGCAGAAACAGAAAACTGATGATCACCCAGCCAGCTAAAGTGAATGCCATAGGATCTCCGTTCTTCTTGCTCAGGGACAAAGGCTAATAGGCATCTGGTGCTTGGAGGCTGGTATTTCATCCTCTGTAAAGAACAGGTCATGAATGGAAGAGCTAAGTGCACAGTGCTGAGAAACAGCTGCCCTTCCTCACCTCCGTCACTGCAGCAGCCTCGGAAATGGCCTCCACACCACATCACTGACAGCAGGCAGGGATTTGTCAGATTAATGCTGATTTGTCGGGTCAAGCCAGGCGGTCAATATCTCCTTGCATCTTACAGGGCAAAGTCTAAGCTCCTTAGCCAGCACCTAGGCCCTGCAGTCATCCAGGCCTCAGCCCGGCTGGCTGATCTGTTTTCCTCTCATTCTGTCAATTGGCTGTCTCACCATGCCCCAAGTATGCATTATCTATTCCTACTTTTACTCCCTCTACCCGAAATTCTCATACCTTCCCAGTCTCTCTTCTCCATGTTTCCCTGCCCTTTCTAAACCTTCAGACCCTTCATGAAGCTTCCTTGAGCATCCTAATACTCCATGTTAGTGACTCCTGGGGCTGCTGTGGCGGGTGGAGGTGGGTAAGGCGCATTGAGCTCCCCTACGCCAGACACTGTGCTGAGTGCTTCCTCCTGGATTATCTCATTAATCTACACAACAGTCCTGTGTGATAAGCATTGATTTCTTGGTGGCAAGTGATAGAAACTCCAACTCAAACTGGATTAACGCATGGAAAAGTTATTGTCTCACTTAAAAAGTCTAGGTTAAGAGATGGCTCCAAAGAGGTCACCAGGAACCAGTCTTTCCTCATGTCTTCGCTCAGCTTCTCCAGAGCAGCTCCCTTCTAAGGCTCAGGGAGGGGATGCTCAATTTCAGGTTCTCATCTCTCAACACTCAGTCCAGCAGGAGGCAACGGGAATCTTTCCCAGAATTCCCAGCAAAGGCCTCATTCTATCTCCAAGCTCTGAATAGGTGATTTGACCATCTCTGAGTTAACCATTGTGACCAGAGGAATGGAACTTGTGATTGCTTTCACCCAGATTCATGTGTCCTGCCTGCCCTTGCCACTTCTTCCAAGCACAAAGGCCAAAAGTCCTGTAACAAGGATATATTGTACAACACAGAGAATCTAGCCAATATTTTCTAATACCTATAAGTGGAACATAACATTTAAAAATTGCAAATCACTATGTTGTACACCTGAAGCTTATATAATGTTAGATATAAACTATACCTTAATAAAAAAAAAAAGAAAGGAAGAAATGGTCCTGTGAAAGGAAACAAAGTTGCTGGAAAGCCAAAACCCACACATATCACATGAGAGTCCCTGAAACATTTTAACAGTGAAAGAATTTCTGCACACTAAAAATAAAATGAGTCCTGCTTGTCTAGACAGCATGGGGAAGAGCTTTATTAATAAGTTTGAATGACAGATTACCATTTGGAGATTGGCCACCAGCAAGTATTTTCCAGTAAGCCTTTTCCAGAGTTGCCTTTGGTTGAATCAAAAGATGAAAAATGTGAACTCAGTTTCCAAGTCAAATCACAAAGCATTGTTTGAAATCTGCTAAAATAAGATTACATTTTATTGTTGGAGCTAGTGTGGAAATGGACTTAAAATTTATTCATTTTTCTCAAAGAATTATTAGACCATTAATCTGAGTAAGTTTTTCTTTATTAGTTCCAATTGACTGAGACATTGTGGTATCCACGTGCCTGCTGAACACATATTTTCATGGGGAGCATGGCTACTTAGCAAGTGTAGTAAAGCAAATCTCATTAATCTGTCTAGGGCTTGGTGGTCATTCTTGCCATGAGGTAGCAGTTCTTCCTCTTCTTCTGGTGTGTGCTCCAGCTTCCACTAACTCTGTACTTTTGTAGTTCTTGAGTCAGTTTTCATCACACTGTATAATTTCTTGTGTCTGCTTTGTAAATCGCCTTTCAAAAATCAATAGTAAATTGACCTCTACAAGAAAGCATGCAAATAAATTCATATGTTCATGGTATATTCATTAAGGCTCCTTTTGAAATATTGCAGAAATGCAAAAAGAAAAGTTGTCTATGTTATAATAATTGTTTCATTGATAAGTCTGTATCAGGCACTAGAGTGACTGTCTTTTAGACTACCTCATCTACTTCTTACAGGGCTCT
Organism: Stenella coeruleoalba; assembly: GCF_951394435.1. Lineage (NCBI taxonomy): Eukaryota > Metazoa > Chordata > Mammalia > Artiodactyla > Delphinidae > Stenella > Stenella coeruleoalba. The sequence continues at coordinate 58,946,589 of NC_137155.1, forward strand.
ACGAGGCATGAAGATAACCTGGCTCCACCTAACAGATGGAGAAACTGAGGTTTGTAGAGATCAAGTCAATTACCCAAGGCCACTGGGCCAAGATGCAACCCAGACTGTTTGCCTTCAAGCTCCTTAACAAATGTTCTAGAAAATTCATTATTGACAGCTAAGCAGGCTTTAGCAGCAATGAACATGCACTAAAACAATAGCATCAATGGTGAGGATAAAGGCAAAGCAAAGAAGCACGTTGATTAATCATGCACTGGCACAGGGGGGCATGTTTCCCTCCAGTCTCAGGAGAACATGTACTTCATGCTCTTAGACTGAGTCAACTGCAAATATTTAGTGAGATATCGCAATGGCATCGCATTCTCAAAGTGGCAAGTTCACATGTTGACTCCTTTTTAGATTTTCCCGTCTCAGGGACTGCTCAGTACATGCTCAACCCCTCCTCTCCTCTCCCTCCCCCAGCACAGAGGAGGTGAAACCTGCAAAAGTGACCTCAGAGGCAAGAAGACTTATCTCTTACCTTGAATGGTTGCTGCCTCTTTCCCCTGTACCCACCTGCAGCCCCAGATTCAGACCCGATGGATGGGGCGTAGGCAAAGAAGGCCAGTCAGGGTCCCACCACTACAGTCCTGTTTTTCATGTTTTGGGGACAACAGGACTCTGGGAGACCTTCTTGCTCAGTGCACGACTCCCACACCCACACCCCCATCATCCTAAAAACCCCAGCCTGCCTCCCTCCCAGTGACAGGCAGCTCATTGTCTTGAAGAATTAACCTTAAGCCTAAAATGTTCTCACATCTCATGAATAGCTTCTCCTTCAGAATTAACAGAGTTAATTCTGAATTAACAGTGGACGCATACCTGCCCTCACACTCCAAACTTCCTAGTAACCCTAAGCTATGTTCTCACTTATCCCATCTCTGCAACTCAGGGAGGAGAAGATATCTCTGACAGTTGAAAAGTAACCGGGTGTGGGTTCAGTCTTGGCCCAGGTGTGTATGGCTCAGCATTCAGAGGCTGCTCCCTGGACACAGCCCTCAAAGCCTCTTGGCCTACAAAGGAGAGGAGGCATCTCTTTTGGCTTCACAGCATGTGAAACAAAAATAAAGCCCTCCCCTTTTCAGTCAAATGTGAATCACTTCCCCTTTCCTTCTCCCAGGTTCTTGTTCTGTCCTTTGCCTCTCTCTGTCCCTCTCTCTCTCTCTGCCTCTCTGTCTCTGTCTCTCTCTTTCCCTCTTGACCTTTCCTTTTTGCTTCTCTTTCACTCTCCTTGTCTTTCTTTCCTCCTCTTTCTACCTCACTCTTTCCATGGACTACATTCCATACTACAGGTCTAGATGGAGTATGTGCCTGGCTAATGGAGTAGTATCAGTCCAAGTAATTCATCCCTCAATGACTGGGCTTAAGTTAGGAGATACAGAACCTAGTGATGGGCTCACCAACACTTAGGTAAACATTGAGGAGTTGGGATGGTGCTATTAATAAATTCTGATGCTTTTAGGTGGTAGATGAAGGCGTCTCCAAATAGTGCCATCTAGTGGTTCATTGGAGTAAGGTCGGCCTCCCAGGGTTCTTCCCAGTGTCAAAGGTCAACAAGGGAAGGGAAGGTAAAGATCTTGTTCACTCACGTGGCAGCAGGTACTCAGCCAAGCAAGATGCTATTTGTCATCGCCTTACTGAGTGCTGACAACCGTCTTGTGTTGTAGGCGGTATAATCTCTCCCGGTGAGGCACCAAGAGATTAAGTACCATGTGGGGCAGGGATCCTAACCCTCCCTTGACACCAAAACCAAGACCTTCTCCATAACACACCAAGGAAACTACAGAGCTGCATAGATGTGGTTTACAGGATTTGCACACCAGAATTTAGTAAGGGTGATATTGGCTTTTCCACGATTTTTAGTAGACTTTTTAGTTTATAGATTTTTTTTTTTTTTTAGTTTAGACTTAGTAGATTTTTAATTTAGAAGAGGAAGATTTCATAAATTTAAGGTTGAATGTTTAGGCACATTTTAGATATGTGGCTTTCTATTTCTATAGAACTTTATAAGATCCACTTCTGATTATAAAAAGACATACTTCGCCTAATTCTTTAGTTTTCAAGACAGAGGAGTATTTACATTTCTGTTCCCAGAATTGTGTTAAATTCATTTTTTTCATCAATGGTAAAAGAATATACCATCTCTACCATTGTGTTCAATTAAATATCAAGTTTTACCACAAAATAACAAACCTCCTCTTCTTCAAAAAAAAAGATTGGCATTTTTTTAAGAAATCTCATTAAAATTTATTAAATTGAAACAGCAGAAGTATCTCATGTAAATCCACACAAACAAAACTAGAGGCCACTTCAGGAGACCCTCACCCCATGTGCTGGTGGAGTCCAAGGTCACAGCAGTCACTGAACTAAACCCAAGATGCACTGCTCTTGGGGACCGGCCTGAGGAGAAGAGGTTGAGGGTGGACACTGTACACTTTCTAGTTGTCATCATGGTCTCTCCAGGGCCTTTGCCTTGAGGGCCTGTCTCTCCATAGCTGTGTGGAGAAGCAGCGTTCTGTGCAGCTGCCAAAAAAGTGATGCTGGGGACTTCCCTGGTGGCACAGTGGTTAGGAATCCGCCTGCCAATGCAGGAGACATGGGTTCGAGCCCTGGTCCGGGAAGATGCCACATGCCGCGGAGCAACTAAGCCCATGTGCCACAACTACTGACCCTGCGCTCTAGAACCCTCGAGCCACAACTAATGAGCCCACATTCTGCACCTACTGAAGCCTGGGCACCTAGAGCCCGTGCTCTGCAACAAGAGGAGCCACCGCAGTGAGAAGCCAGTGTACCAAAACTAAGAGTAGCCCCAGCTCACCGCAACTAGAGAAAGTCGACGCGCAGCAACAAAGACCCAAAGCAGTCAAAAAAAAAAAAAAAAAAAAAAAAGTGATGCTTACAGGCCCAGCCCTGGGGAGACGGCAGAAATGGTTGTTTCTCCCACCCAGGATTGCAGCAAGCCCTACTGGGCTCCCAGTGCATATTCACCACTATACCCTCTCCCACTGTGAGGGAAGAGAAGTCTTCCTCATTGTACCTGTGTCAATAAAGTACAGCACTGGGGCCCAGCTCTGTGGCTTTACTTGGAAAAGAGATTCATTGTTGGTCATGTGAAAAAGTCCTTGCAGATGAACTTCTTTGGGGCTCTAAGTTTTTTAGGACTCCCTACCTTAGTGAGGAGAAGGGTCTTAGAGAAGACTTCTGTATGTCATTCCATGGAGGTTACTGGCTGACTTTCTTTTTTTCTAAATCCCTGTGAAATTGAGCCCTGACTTAGTAACGATCCCACCGTGCATCACTTCAGATTAAGTATGATATTTGAAACAAAGCCCTCCAACACCTCACTAGAGTATCAGACAGAAAGCAAGAGAGAGAATCCAAACACAATAATCCAACTGACTCATGAAGTCCCCAAAAAAAGTCTTTGCAGGAAGGAGCATAAAGAAAATGTCTCACACCTCGTCCAGTCCCCTAGGCAATGAGCGCTGAGTGTTTATATTGAGGAGTCATGGAGACAGGTGTGTCTACCTGGTGTGTCAGCAGCTAGTTGGGAACGCTTGCGTCACTCTTGGGTAAACCCTCCACGTTCAGAAGTGGCAGAGAAAGAGAGAGAAGAGGAGAAGGAGAAGCAAGGAGAGAACAAAAGCCCACAGCATCCATCTTTTCAGCCCCACTCGAGGAAGAGACAGTCTCTGTGCGCAAGAATGTTTGCAGCAGGCCCCAGAAAGCCCCAGTGCCCTAGTTACACAGTAATGAGTCGGGGTGGCCGAGAGTCTGCGGGGACTGGGTTGTCTCTTGTTTCACAGGCTGGCTGGCCACACCTGGCCACCAGGGGCTGCTGGGAGCAGGCAGTCGCCGGGCACCTGCTGTCCTGGCCTTGCCTTTTTCTCTCTGTGTGCTGACAGCCCTCCCAGGCTGCAGGATAGACAGTCGGTGGGAAGGCAGCAAGAAATCCCCCCAGGAGTGGGACTTGGTTTTCCAGCTAAACTGTCAATGTCTTGAGAACCTCGGTGGGAGTGTGGGGTGTAGCCCTTGGGAGGACAGCAAAGAAGCGGGAACACAATTGCGAGGCTGGCCAAAGAGAAGCTTCTGTGCTTTGCCGTCTCTGTTTTCTTCCAATCAATAAGACCTCCTTTCCCCTTTCATTTGCTTTGTCCAAATTGAGGACAGATGCTGCTCTGAGACGGTGTACCTGGAAACAAGAACGTTTTTCTTCCTTTCTTCCCACGCCCCCAACAGTTTACAAGAAAGGTTGGCTCAAGTCTTTTAAAGGGTCATAGAAACCCAAAGTTGACTGTGAATCAGAGAAAACAAAAGACATTAAAAAGGAGGAAGGTTAAATAGAAAGAGAGAGAAAGATTTCTTTAAAGGGTCAGAAGACACAGGTTACTTACATTTCAGGTACCAGCTTTAGCCACATAGAAAATAAAGAATAGAGGAGGCACATTTTCCTCCACCTATGTCTCCTTTAGGCACTAAATCCCAAGCAGCTCTCCCATCAGAATCTTAAAATTTCCAAGCTGGAAGAGACCTCAGAGATCATCCCTTTGCATCTTTCATTTTCAGGATATAAAAAATGAGGCCAGCAAATTAAATCCCTTGTCCCGGGCTGGGCAGCTTTTCCATGATGCCTGCACCTGAATGAGACACTCCTTGAGTTGCACTGACCCACGCAGCTGAATGGCTCAGCGCAGCAGTAACAATGGGCTTGAATTTCTACAGAGACCACTTTCTGCATTTTGATACAGGCAAAGGGAAGAAGGGAGGGGATGGCCTTTTCACCACCAGCTCTTTTATTGAATAGCAGAACATCATGGGAATCTGCCTGCACTTTTTTAGTTGAACCGTATTACTTTACCCAATACCATATCCTGTGCCAACAGAGGTTCAAGAAGAAAAGAGGAGGCATCCGTGGTTTGTAGACCCCTCTGTAGCACCACTTTCTTTACCATCTGACCTTGGGGACGCTGCCTAACATTTCTGGCCTCAATTTCCTTATCTGTAAAATGAGGCCATTGGAATTCCTACTTGGGCAGCACTTCTTTAAACTGACATTAATCCCGGACAGGGCATTATATTTGTCACATAAATACTACACGTTTAGGCTTGGTGTCATCCCTTTTATCAGTGTCATAGTGCCCGTTTTTATTTCCTGTGATCAAAAAATGCTTGTTGAATGAATGAATTTATTTTTCTTCTTTTTGGCCTCACCATGCGCGATCTTAGTTCCCCAACCAGGGATTGAACCCACGCCCCCTGCATTGGGAACGTGGAGTCTTAACCACTGGACTGCCAGCAAGTCCCAAGAATGAATGAATGTTTAAATTCCTAAGGCCAAGTCATTACAAATTGCACCCGACTGTTTGCTTTTAGTGACTCTGAATATAACTAGCATTCTGTTTTTAGTGTTTCCTCACAGGAAAATTTGGCTTAACGAAAATTCTTATAAAATGGGAGGCAGATGGAGGTCAATTAAACCTCCACCCACGCCTGTCTCTCTGGGAGTAAAAGCCAAAGTCAGGACGATGACTTATAAGGCCCCACAGGACCTGCAAGGCCCCCCTGCCCAGACCTCATTGCCTGCTACTCTTCCCCTTCACTCACACTGCTCGAGTCACCCCAGCTTCTTGGGCACATCAAGCAGGCTTCCACCTCAGGGCCTTTGCACTTGCTGTTCCCTCTGCCAGGAATTCTACTCCCTCATTTGCTCTTCTACTTCACCTTCAAATGTCACCATGTAAGTAATGCTTCCCAAGAACATCAGATCAAAAATGTTTCCACCTTATCCCTGCCCCCAGCGCTTTATTTTCAGCTGTGGAAATCTCCTCTCTATCTGATATAGTATATATTTTACTTAATTATTTTGTTGATTGTCTGTACCTCCCTCACCTCACTAGAAGACATAGAATTCTGTCCATTTTGTCACTGCCATTTCCCCAGCACCCAGATCAGTGTTTAGCAGAGAGTAGGCACTCAGTACATATTTCTGGAATTAATGAATCTTGTCTCATTCAAATCCTTAGGGAATCAGGTTGTTAAATAAATAATAGAGGCTTACATTTATTAAGCACTTCCTAGGTGGTTCTAAGTATGTTACATGTGTTCATTTATCCCCTAACACCTACGAATTAAGAGCCCTATGAATAAGGACTTCCCTGGTGGCACAGTGGTTAAGAATCTGCCTGCCAATGCAGGGGACATGGGTTCGATCCCTGGTCCGGGAAGATCCCACATGCCATGGAGCAACTAAGTCCATGCACCACAACTACTGAGCCCATGAGCCACAACTACTGAAGCCCGCGTGCCTAGAGTCCGTGCTCCGTGACAAGACAAGCCACCACAATAAGAAGCCCACGCACCACAGCTAGAGAAAGCCCGCACGCAGCAATGAAGACCCAACACAGCTGAAAATAAATAAATAAAATTTAAAAAAAAAAGAGTTTTATGAATAAAGATCTGTTTTCCTTTCTTTGGCTGATTCCTCTGCGCACTGGTGGGTCCCAGGATCAGTCTCAGAGGCTCTTCTCTTCTGCAGCTATACTCACTTCCTAGGGGATCTCATTCAGTCTTATGGCTTCAAATGCCTTCTATATCTTGACTATTACTAAAAGTATATCTTTCACCTGAGACCTCGCCCCTAAACTCCAGACTCATTTATATTGCCTATGCAATATTTCTCTTTGGATGTTTAATAAGTATTTCGATCTTAACATGTTTAAATTTGAACACTTAGATTATATCTTCCCCTCACTAAATATTTCCCTCTCTAAAAGGGGCAATTCCATTCTTGTGGTTTTTCACGCTAAAGTGTGGGAGTCGTCCTTGATTCCTGTCTTTTCTCAGGCCCACATCTAGGGTTGTCAGATTTAGCAAATAAAAATACAAGATTCCCAGTGAACTTTGAATTTCAGATAAACAATACATAGTGTTTTGGCATAAGTATGGCTCAAGCGAGATTTGGGACACACTTAAACACTAAAACATTATTTGCTAGTTATCTGAGATTCAAATTTCACTGGGCATCCTGTATTTTATTCGGTATCCCTCCTCACAGCCAATCAATCAGAAAGCTCTCTGTATCTTCAAAATGTAACCCAGATCCACCCACTTTTCACCACTGCCATCTCTGCCACCTTTGTCCACCCTAGGATGATTGCAAGAGCTTCCCATCTGGTCTCTTTGCTCCTCCCTTTGTCCATTTCCTTGCAGCAACTGGAGCGATCATTTTAAAAGCAATGTCAAGTCATGTCACTCATCTGCTCAAACCCTCCAGTTGCCTCCCATCTGGTTGAGTTAAAATTTAAAACCCTTCTTTCCACAGCTTAAACAGCCATTGTGCTTTGCCCTACTTCTCTCTTCCCCTCTCGTCTCATTTCTTACTTCCTCTCTTGCTTCACTCGGCTTCAGCTACACAGACCTCCTTTCCGCTTTTTGAATACAAGCACTCCCTACCTCAGAGCCTTTGCAGCAACTTTGCTGGTCCCTGTGCCCGAAACCCTCTGTCCCAGAAGTCTTCAGAAAAAGACCTTCGGAATGAAGGTTCTTGCCTTCATTTCACTCAAGTCTTTACTCAAATGTCAGCCTCTGACCACGCTCTTTAAAATAGCACCCTCCCAGCCATTCTTTTTCCTATTTTTTAAAAACTTTTATTATTAGCACATATCACCCCAGCATATATTTATTTGTCTCGTATCCCAGAATATAACTGTTTTGAGAAAAGGAATTCTGTCTGTTTTATTCACTGTTGTAACCCTGTGGCAAATGGGTGCTGGCACGTAGAAGATCCTCAATAAATCTCTGTTGAATGAATGAACCCTCATTTATAGGTGGAGAAACCGAGCCAAGGAGAGGCTAATTATTTTTCCTGAAGTCAAGAAATATTCAAGGTGCTCTACTTTTGTCACAGCATTTTCAGTGTGAGACCTTGTTTGTTCTCAGGAACTCTGTGAGTTCAGAATGGACAGTCTTTAACCCCATATCACAGATGAGGACACTGAGGCCCAGAGTTCTGTGATCATCAGAAAAATGATCAAAAGTAAAAAGTAAAATAAAAGTAAATCTACTAAAAGTGAATCCCAGGTTGTCTCACGGGTCTCAATCCCCCTTGTGAACTTTTTTCACTTTCTTCAATCTCTGAACATGTTTTAGGTCTTGTGTTTTAAAATTATATTTTCAAACCATCTCCTTCATATGTCAAATATGGCCTTGTGGAGTCTCATAAATCCTTGCACCAGAGGAGTCAAGGAAATGTATGTCCTTTTTTCCTCAAATAACCTGAAATCCCTTCTCCCTATTCTGGGATTCCTTAAGCCTCAGATAATGAATAGATATTACCGGTGGGGACCTCCCTGGTAATATTGGCATTTGCATCGTGAAAGGAAAACTGCTCTTAGAAATGACATTTTAAGATTCCTTCTAAGTTAGTAAATTCATGGACTATTTGCTGTTAATTTACACATTCTATTAAACATTTACTGTGTCTACCAAGTAAGGTGAGCAACGACCACAGTTTACTGAGGCTTCAGGGACCTCCCGGGATGCAAGACTTCCAGGGCTGAAATCCAAGAAAGTTTAAGACAAACCAGGATGAGTTGGTCATCCTAATAAACTGGGGGGGTTTCTGTTGTTTGTTTGTCTGTTTGTTTGTTTTAATGTTACTATGGTAGGCTGAAGGATGGCCCTCCAAGAGTCACCATGTGTCACTTTCTTATTGGTAAACATATATGTACCATATGACCGAGTGTATTAGTTTTCTGTTGCTTCAGTAACAAACTATCACAAACTTAGTAGTGCAAAAACTATATAAATTTGTTCTGTAAGACGGAAGTCAAATACGAATCTCACGGAACCAAAATCAATGTGTCAGCCAAGTTGCATTCTTTCTGGAGGCTCCAGGGCAGAATCTGTTTTCTCTATTTTTCCAGGCCGCCTACTTTCCTTGGCTCATGGCCCCCTTCCTCCAACCTCAAAGCCAGGACCATCACATCTCTCTGACTCTTTTTTTCTCATCACATCTCCCACTCACCACATCCAGACAAGGTTCTCCACTTTTGAGGACTCATGTGGATTGGGCACACTAGATAATCCAGGGTAATCTCCCTATTTTAAGGTCAGCTGATTAGCTACTTTTCGTCTGCAAACTTAACTCCTCTTGGCCATATAATATAACATATTCATAGGTTTTATAGACTAGGATGCGTTCATCTTTGGGGGATCAATAATACTTCCATACCCAGCAATTCTACTCCTAAGTATTTACCCAAGTAAAATGAAAAATGATGTTCAGATATAGGTGAATGTTTATAGCATCTTTATTTGTAATTGCCTCAAACTGGAAACAACCCCAATGTCTTTCCATTGGCGAGTGGATAAACTGTACATCTATACCAGGGAATACTACTCGACACTAAAAAGGAATGAAATATTGATACACACAACAATGTAGATGAATCTCAAATACATATATGAAAGAAGCCAGATTCAAAAAGCTATGTATTGTATGATTCTATTTATATGGTATTCTGGAAAAGATAAGACTGTATAGACATAAATCAGTGGTTTACCAGTGGACAGAGAAGAGGGGAGGGGCTGACTACAAAGAGACATGAGCAAACATTTGACGGTGATGGAAATATCCTATAACTTGATAGTGGCTATAGGTTTACAAGTATATGTTATAAAAAATTCATAAACAGAAACCTAAATTAAATACAGTCAGGAGACCAGAAAGGGGAGCTCTCATGCCCTATGAAGATAGCAGAGCCACTGGAAAAAGAAAAACTTCCTCTTCTTTCCTGGCAAGAGCTCAGCCAATGAGAGACCATCACAATTCAGCCAATGAAAAGCCATGGGCTCTTTGTTCACTCTAGCCCCTCCCAACTTCCTTTTCCCCTTTATAATAGAGTTCTCCTCTCCATTTTTGCTGTGAACTTGCACATGGCTCACCATGGTTGCAGACCCCAAATTGCAATTTTTTGTGGATCCCAAATAAATCCATTTTTTTGCTGGAGAAATAACTGGCAGTCTATTTATTTTTAGATCAACAATGTATTTGTCAAAACTCACAGAGCTGAACAGTAAAAAGAATGAATTTTACTGTATGTAAATGAGACCTCAATAAGCTTGAATTTTAAAATGGGGCATTTGGGGGAGGGGGAGAAACTCTGGTTGAAAGGTGTTATTTTTAAAAATTGGCTTCTGTCTTACACTGATGGTGGTGTCTGTTGTCCTGGAGAGGGGCACGCCAGTCTGTTTCCTTACTTATGTAGTAGGAGGTAGCTGTGATCAGGGCAGCATTATGACTTCGTGGGCCTCTTTCTCCATTAAAAAAATGTTGAAGATGATATTTTATGACTGTGTTGATATAACTTTTTAAAAAGTTATTTTAAAAGAAAGTATAATAAATCATTTTTTGTGGGCCTTTAAGTGTCATGAGACCCAGGCACTGTGACTAAGGGAAAAGTCAGCCATGGACGTGACCAAAGCCTGCCAAAAAGGCAAATCAGGCTAGTAATTTCCTACAAGTGAATGACCAGGAGTAGAAAGTATGCATTCAGTCCCTAGTGCTATCACTGATTTTCCAATAGTTTCAAAAAACCCAGTTAACCTCTCCGGGTCTCAGTTCTCCAGTGTGTGAAAAAAGAATAACAAATTCAGCCTTCACTTAAAACCTGCTCCTAGTGTCTTAGATGTTAAAATTTCATTCAAAAAAAATTTGCTCTGTACCAAGCACTGTGTGGTGGATGCGGAATCTGGAATAAATCCTACATAGTTCCTAACCTTAGTTTGCTGCTGCAGTCCCTTGAAGGAACGTTCATCATTAAAAATGCACAAAATAGAGGATTCTTGAAAAGGCACTTGTCTTTCCTTTGTCTGCATTTTTTCATTGTTCATTCAAATATTGATTATTCTGCATATATATCCAGGCTTATAGCCACAAGGATTTAATTATAAAAATAAATTCTGGAGAAATCATGCATTTCCAGTGGGAGATTTCCATCAACAATTTAAGTGAAAAAAAAAAATTCAAGTATTCAAGTGAGATTTCCTACAATGTATGTGTCTATAAACTGTTTATGAATGTCTTCATAAGTCAATGCATTCGACTGTTAAATTTTCTTTGACTCTACTCTTTAAGAACTGAGTTGATGATGGTGGTAGTGGGCATATATAACATGGCATGATTAAAGGAAAGACCCTTTATCGAGAAACATCTCCCCTGCTAGCCTTCCCCTGATGACCCACTGCTAACTATTCTTTCCTTTGGTTAAATGTCTTTCCCCCATGAGATCTCTTTAAATTTTCAAATACTTCCTCTATCAAGTCAAATGGTTTTCCACTCTACTCCACTCCCATTACAATCGTACCCTAGTCTTGAGAGAGATTCCTTGTCAGTCAGTCAATAGATACTTATCCTGTAGCTCCTGTGCTGAAAGCCTAGGTTGAGAGGAAATATGTCTGTGTCAATTTCAATTAAAACTCTGTTGCCTTAATGACATCAACAACAAACTACCTCAGATGTCATCCATTATGTGTTGCTCTATTTTTAGAAATGAGCTGTGTATGCACTTCTTTCCCCATTTCTTTTCTGATTTTGTTCTAGCAACTACAGATCCAGAAGTACCCTGAGTAGCACTGCTCATTTTCCCAAATAGGCAAGAGCTTGAATAATACTCATAGTTGACTTTCTCATTATCTTAGTTTTCTATTTAATTATGTTTCTTAAATAGAAAATTATGTTTCCCTTGATAACTGATCCCTTTTGAGATAATAAATGTAATACATCAATCACTCAACCACTCATTTTAAAATTAGTCTTTTTTCTGCTCATCAGTTCCCCCTTCCTGGACTCCTAGAGGTGAAACAGAATGTGCTGGTGCCACATCTGAAGGTTTGTATATATTCATTACACTGGAAGGAGAGGTTGAAACTTTTACCGACAAATATTAAAAAGAATATTTCTCATCAAAAGAGTTTTATAACCCCAACAACTACAAGAGTTGAAAAACATTTCGCTTTCTCCTTAATATAACAACTCTCTTTCTCTATGGTCTTTCTGATCTCCAGTCACGTACATAGGTTTTACTTCTGTAACCTGAGTTTCCCAGGGTGCACAGGTCCAGGCAGACAATTAAGACGGTGTGACTTACTGTTACAGCAGCAACAATCACATCCCTGATTTGAGCTTGTCTCCTTCCCCTCTACAGCAGAATCACTCCCTAAATCTATTTGGTCTCTGAGAAGGGTCCGGGGGGAGGTCATCCAGTTCATGGGCATCTCACCAGTGAAGATTTCCTTCCTAGGGCTGGTGGCAGCCATATTTGTTCTCCCGGTCTGATAACTATGAAGGGGAGCAGATAATGGTACAATCAGCTGCCCTGAAGGGGCTCACTGTCTGTTGACTAAGACCAACATCTAGAGAATTAAGTACAGTCCATGTGTTAAAGGCTATACCACATCCATCTGGAACAAAGCAATGATGGGTGGGAGTTTCAGGGAGGAAGGACATAATGGTCTATGGGATGCTGGAAGATTGAACTGAGGGGCCAGCTCATTGAATGGACTTCATCAAAAGGACAAATGGGAAAGGCCACCCTAGACAGTAGTTCTCAATCCTGGTTGAACCATTAAAATCTTCTGGGGAGTTTCAAAAAAAAAACAACCAATGGAGGCAGGACATCCCAAGTTTCTGATTTAATTGGCCTGAGTTGAGGCCCAGACAAAGACATTTAAAAATGTTCCCCAGGGAAGGTTAGAATGTGGTGCTGGATTAGAATTGAAGATATTAGTATGAGTTTATGTTTATTTTAATATATATACAGGTAGACACATGAATAAATAATGTAAATATGTATGTATTCCTGGGGTAGTATGCACATGTTTCCTAGTTCTGTCCACTGAGAGGGCTTAGAGACAATGATAACCCAGCAATAAATGAACACACTTAACACCAGGTCTTAGTTTCTAGATACCAGTCTCCAATAAAAGGAAACAGGGCTCCCTGAAGAAATGACATATTCTCAGGCCTGAAGCAGGGAAAATATAAGACGACCCTGGAACATCTTTGTAGAAAATAAGGAAGTGTTATTTAAAAGAAAGAGGAGGATAGGAGTAAGGGGAGCATGTCACAAGGACATAGGGGCCAGCCTGAAACAGCTCCCAATGGCCAAAGCTGGAATAATTTGAGCAAAAAAATAAATAAGGGTAGTACGGGTTTATAACCCAAAGCATAAAATAAATATCCATGAGTTCACACTGATAAATAACAATGAAATAATTAAATAAACGGGAAGGGGGTAGAAACTTCCTTACAGAAAAATTTCAGATTCATAAATGTAGAAGAAATGAAATAGAAAATCACCTTTAGAACACCACAGTAATAACTGCTGTAAGCAAAATCCACAGATAAATGTTAAAATCAGCAGACTAAACTTTAAGTAAAAAAAGGGATGTTTGCATAGCCCCAAAGTATTTCCTTCAAAATATTTATTTAACTTATGTTCACATTTTTAAAAATATGCTTCTCCCTACAAAGGGTGAGGCTTAATTCCCTTCCTTTTGAGTGTAGGCTGGACTTAGTGACTCGCTAACTAATATGTATTGTAAAAAAAAATTAATGAACGGAAGTCTCAATTAAATAGAGTGGGGAGACCAGCAGGAAGAAAAAAGATGACTCTTCTTTCCTGGCAAGGACTGGGCCAGTGAAAAGCCATGGACTCTGTTTACTATCCCAACTTCCTTTTCCTCCCCATAAAAGCATTCTCCTTCCCTTGCCGGGCAGGAACTTGCACGTGGTTGCAGACCCCGACTGCAATGCTCTGTAGATCCCAAATAAACCTTTGTTTGCTGGAGAAATATCTGGCAGGCTATTTATTTCAGCTCAGCAATATGGACCAAGAAAAACAGTAACTTTTCAGTAGAAAAACCTGTCAGACACCACCTGACCAAGTGATCAGGGTTAACATCACCAAAAATAAGTCCTGTTGCTATCACGTGTCCCCTGACATGAAGCAACAGAAGGGCACTTAGCCTCTATGGTTTTCTCCCCCAAAACCCATAACCCCAGTTCAATCATGAGAAAACATCAGACAACCGGAGGGACATTCTACCAAATACCTGACTAGTGTGAAGATCCTGAAAAACAAAGAAAGACGAAGATTTTCACAGATCAGAGGAGACTAAAGAGACATGTTAAGTAAATACAATACGATTTCCTAGTTTTGCCCTTTGAACAGACAGAAGACACTCGTGGAAAAACTGATGAAATCCAAATGAAGTCTGTAGTTTACTTACTGATGTGCCAATGTCAATTTCTCAGTTTTGGTAAATGTACCTGGTAATGTAAGATGTTAATATTAAGGGAAGTTGTGAAGGGTATATAGGAACTTTATATACTATCTTTATAACTTCTGTATATCTACAACCATTTAAAATTTTTAAACATGAAATATAAATAAATAGAAATTGTTTAAATGTGCTCCAGATGGCGCTAATGGACGGCCAGGTTTGAGAAGCCCTACTCTAGGTAAAGGCAGACATTTGAGCTGAGTCCCAAAGGGGTAATATATCTTGAGCCATTTGAGAGATATGATGAGAAGTTTGTTATCGTAGCACTTTTCTCTAGTGTACATAATAAGGTAGAAAATGAAGAAAGACAGGCAGTTGGTCAGATTATAAACAGTCTTCTTATCACACAGGATATGTTCTCTGCAGGCTTTGGGAAGCCATTATAATTTTTCAAGCAAAATGAAGTTGGAACTCATATTTGGGGTTAGTTTTTTTTTTTTTTTTTTTTTGCGGTACGCGGACCTCTCACTGTTGTGGCCTCTCCCGTTGCGGAGCACAGGCTCTGGACGCGCAGGCTCAGCGGCCATGGCTCACGGGCCCAGCCGCTCCGCAGCATGTGGGATCCTCCCAGACTGGGGCACGAACCCGTGTCCGCTGCGTCGGCGGGCAGACTCTCAACCACTGCGCCACCAGGGAAGCCCTGGGGTTAGTTTTTAAAGAACTCTACTGTTACTTAAATGCTTTATAACAATAGCAATCATTTTAAAAACATCTTGCAAGTTTATTTTTTGAAGGGTGTGGATTTCTGTGTGGATGCCATAAGAAAAATATTTTTCTAAATGTCAATGTTCTTTCCTTGGTGCGTTTCTTTCTGCATTATGCCACCTTCTACCTAGTTGGGCATCCCTGGCAGGGACTAGCAAGTGTTAGGATTACAATAGCAGAAATGCAATGGGAGAGTAAGAGTTAAAGCTAAGCTTCCAACACACAAAGTAGGATTTTGCGAGAAGCAACTCGCAAGCTAGGCTGAGTCAAGCTGATCAGATAGACCACAGAGTTTGTGGTAAGGTAACTCCAGATCAGAAAGGAAGAAGCAAGGCAAGCTCAGCCCTCTAGCTCCAGGAGTGACCCCTGCGTCGTTTAAAATCTTTCCAGAAGCAGCTCTTTATTAGAAATGGGATCTTTCTCTGAGTCTTCAGGACAATGTTCCTGTGGAGAGAAACAGGCAGGATTGTCCAGTCAGCGACTCCATGTACCCAGTTGCCCCGGAATGGGCTTACTGGGGCCGGTAAACTCAGCTTCTCAAAGGAATGAGGGCTCCCTTCCCTCTGGCAGCTTGAATCCTGTTTCTTAAA
Organism: Stenella coeruleoalba; assembly: GCF_951394435.1. Taxonomy (NCBI): domain Eukaryota; kingdom Metazoa; phylum Chordata; class Mammalia; order Artiodactyla; family Delphinidae; genus Stenella; species Stenella coeruleoalba. The sequence goes on from NC_137155.1 coordinate 58,962,269, forward strand.
GGGTTGCCAGGAGCTTGCAGTTGGTGATGTCCGACAACCCTCTGCACAGCTGGTGTATCACTGAGTCCTTGGTGCCTATGTTCTGAAAGCTTATCACCTACATACAAGATGTTCTCCTATTTACACCATAAGAAAATAGACTAGAAGGGGACAGAGACTCTCCCCTAAAAACAAGCTCACAGCTGCATTGCTCTAACCCTGTCTAATTGTTAAAAATATCCATCAATGGAAAACTAGTTAACTAAATTTTGGGACAAATATGAACTAGAATACTATGCAATCATTACAAATCATTATGGGGACATATAATTTTGAGTTGGAAAGAGGTTTATAAATATCTTGAATGAAAGGAAATAAAGCTAAATTCAGCTTGAGTATGCTGCAGTTCATGAAAATAGTGTTACATAAATTTGTGCATGAAGGTGTGTGCCTCTGTATAGGCACAGAGACCTATATGGAAGAATATTCATTAATTTAACATCTTTCATCTCTGAGAGATGGTGTTTTGATCCACTTTTTTCTTTGGGCCTTCTGTGCTGTTTTTTTTACTTTAATTTTACATTTTATTTTTTATAATCAGAAAAATAAACTATTTTCATTTTGAAATAAAGTTATTTGTTACACCTCAGAAAGCTCATGGTACTCTGAACATTCCTCACGTTGCTAATTATAATTTTAAATAACTATTAACACTTTTAAAAATTAAATTAATAATTAAATTAAAAATAATTAAAAATAATATTTTTATATGGCTGTACTATAGTTTAGACAAGATTTCTCTTTTCAAATTTGATGAATTAATGGATAAATATCTTGATATATAAATCCTTGAGTTTCTGACTAGTTCATTAGAATATAGAGGAAAATTTACTGAAGTAAAGTAAATTTTGACAATTATGGCCAAATTACTCTACCCAATAATTACAAGGTCTTTATCAGTTATATTTGTATACTATCTTTTAAAAAAAATTAGTTGCCATATGGTAACTTTTTTTTAAATCTTTTTTTTTTTTTTTCCGGTACATGGGCCCCTCTCTCGCTGCGGAGCACAGGCTCCGGACGCGCAGGCTCAGCGGCCATGGCTCACGGGCCCAGCCGCTCCGCGGCACGCGGAATCCTCCCAGACCGGGGCACGAACCCGCGTCCCCTGCATTGGCAGGCGGACTCTCAACCACTCACCACCAGGGAAGCCCCTAAATCTTGTTTTCATTTCGATTTGTTTAGTTACCAGGGAGGCTGGGCATCTTAATACATTATTTGCTATTTTCGTAAGAATTAAATTTTTGAATTGCCTTTTCATGTCCTGTGCTCATTTCATTTAAATTTTAATTTCTTATTAACTTCCATGAAATCTTTCTATAATAAGGCCATGAGCTCACTGCTATAATAATTTTATAAATATTTATTCAATTTTATATTTTGTTTGCAGTGGTTTTTTAAATACATATACAGAAGTAATATGTGTTTTATATGGTCAAATGTATTATAAATATTTGTTTTATAGTATTTTTCTATTGATTTTTATGCCTGAGAAGTTCTTTCCCATCTCAAACTCAGATGTTTCTTATTCTTAGTTATTTTATAGCTAAATCATACACATCTAATTCTTTAGTTCATCTGGATTTTGTTTTGATGTGAGACCCTATGAGGTGAAGGTCTGTTTTTTTCCCAAATGGTTAACCAACTAATGAGATCCTAAAATATTACAATCTAAGGTCAGCTTAGACTTTAGGGTCTGTTACGTAATGGTTGGACCAGTTAGAGGGTTCTTTCTTCCAGAATTATTTGAAGTAGTTTGTAGTTCATTGTTTGCTAGAAGCAGTGTATAGAAATGAAAACCACTGGCAACTCCACTCCCCTGAACTTTCCTGGATCTGCACCTGTATTACCTTCCTGCTCCTGGCTTTGGTGAGCCAATGATAAAGTGTGTCCTCCTCCAGGTGCATGCATTATGTTAAACTGCAGCCCTTGAACAGAAGTGGAGAGGGGAGGCTGGTCTGGAGTGAGATGGCCCTGGCTGCCTCATAGAGCGGTTCCTGTGATAGAGAGATAACCGATGGTTGCTCATCTATAAAGACCCCACATCTCTGGAGCTTAGGGATGCAGGGAAACCTCTTACCATCCTGATGAGGAACCACTTAGACACTTAGGTTAATATAACTTCTCTTGGAATGTGACAGAGAGAACTAATGTGTTTAATCTGCAGGGCAGTTGCGATTTGCCACTGATTTCTTAAATTATTTTAGAAAGTATGTTGGGGATGCCCAGCATCCTTCTTAACCCAAAAGTCCAGTAATTATGTTCATACTTATTATTTACTTCATTTGAATCAGCCCTTTAGAGGAGACTTCATACTTGCTGACCCATTGATTATGTAATGAATTTGTAATGTATGTAAAATATGTAAAGCACCTTACAGTGCTTTGCTTCACTATTCATACATAAGCTTGGGGCTTTTTTATCCCGGTATTTTTGCTGAAAAGATAAGTATATTTTAATTCTTCCAGTCATTGTAACTTGTAACTAATTATAGCAAAGGGAAAAAAGAGAAGGTTTCCAAATCAAACCTTTATCCCCCATAGCCCTCTCTTATCCCCCCAAAAAACTCTTCACCATAAACTTTCCTAAAACTTTACTTTTTGGGAAAAAATCCGTGCTCTGTTTTAATGCAGGTCTAATTTGTTGTGTGTCTTCAATAACTGTATCCCATTCCAGAATATGTAGCCAAAAATAACCCACTGGCAGTGGCGGCAGCTTCATCGTCTCCTCAGGATCTCCTGTACTTTATGGTTACTTGCTTTCTGAAAATAGTACAATCTCTCCTTAGTGAATTAATCTTTTAACAGAATTTCTTCTGCACTATTTAGCAAAATAACTCCACTCAGCTCTACCCCACCCTCTATAAGTAATTAGAGATAAGTATGTTTTAATGCATTTCTGAATATTCTGCTCTAATACGCTCTTCAGTCACAAATAAGCCCTGAAGCTACGTGTCCCTGGCGCTGTTGAGTCTGGGTTTGCACACGTAATCGTGCAGCACTTGATTCATCTGACCGTGCCGTGACTCAAATTTGCCTTCCAAAGGGGCAGAAAATAAAATAGCTAACAGGCTATCCTGAAATCTCAGATCAGTGGTGTATTTCCTTCTCCCTTCCACCAAATGTTAAGAAACTTAGCTGAGTTAGAAAAGTCGCTTCCACTACTCCCTCTGTCAGTATGTTCTATCCTCCACGGCTCCTAATTAGGGTTCAGCTTGGTTTTTTTTCCTACTCTGGCTCAAGGTGCATCTCTGTGGCTCCATCCACCCCCACTTGCACATGTATCACTCCCTCTGTTCCCAAGTCTGGCTGTTCGTCCAACCATTATAGTTTAGTTCATCCAAGATCAGTCCAAGCACTGCTAGAAAGGCCAGAGATGAGGTTAACGGGCATACATGATTTCCAGACCACTAGGCACGTTGGAGCTCAGTGAGTCATTTTTCAAAAGTAGATACTATGTTTATTTTCCATTCTTTAGGAAAGAAAGAAAACTCAAAGTGCTTCTGAGACAAAAGGTAGACCCCAATGTTGGCATTAAAAGCAGAATCCATAAAATGCTATAGAACTAGACTTGCATAATTTTCATTCTCTTAATCCAAGGGGAGTTTTGCATTAGATCCTGTTGTTCTGGTTGTGACAATTTTTCAGATTCCATTTAGGATCATGGACATCTTCCCATGAAAGGCTTGGAGCAGTCCTGCTCTAAATATGGTCCACAACTTGGGGCTTGTCCACGACAAGACACGTACAGAAATCGGGGGCGATGCCCATTGTTGGCAAGGCTGTAGGACTCTCAGACATTGCTGGCTGGAGGGCGAAACTGTCTGGCCACTTTGGAAACAGTTTGATGGTTTCTTATAAAGTTAAGACACTTGGTACCCTTACCATACCACCTGGCAGTCCTACTCTGAGGTAGTTACTCAAGAGAAATATAATTTATGTCCACACAAAGACTTGTAGGTAGCAGCATTATTTACAATGGCGAGAAACTGGAGACAACCCAAATTTCTATCTGCCAGTAAGTGCATAAATAAACTGTGACATATCCGTATTATGGGCTATTATACAGCAAGAAAAAAGGAATGAAGTAATATACACAACCACATGGATGAGTTTCAAAAATATTATTTTAGGTGAAAGACACCAAACACAAAAGACTACATACAGTATGATTCCATTTATGTGAAGTTCTACTAAAGGTAAAACTATACTGACAGCAGATCGGTGGTTGTCTGGGGCTGGGAATCAGGGTGGAGGGAATCTACTGAAAAGGGACAAGAGAGAACTTTTTAGAATGATGGAATCATTCTATCTGATTTTAGTGGAGGTTAAATGACTGTATACAATCATCCAAATACACACTTAAAGTGAGTGAATTGTAGTGTAGTTGTTTGAAAGGGAAGAAAAATTTCACTGGGTCCTAAAAGGGGAACAATTTTGGGCCACAACCAATAAGCCTGAGGTAGAGGTATCTTTTATTTTGTGTTAATCTCAATGAGTTCTGAGAGTCCTCTGTAACCCAGGTGCAGGCAAACAAGACTAACATCCACATTTCAGTCTTGCTACATCATGTCAGCTGCTGAGTCGGGAGCGTCACTAGACCTAGGGTCAAATCCCTGCAATAACGTGCTGTGTATACCTTCAGATCCAGCCTTGAAAGTGTGGGCCACTGACTCAAAACAAAATGTCATTCTTACTGTAACATTTATTTTGTGTTTTCCTTTTTACAAGCACCTCAAAGAATAGCATCAACAGCTTAATGTTTACCTCAATGAATCAAGGCTGTTTCCATAGCAACACCTCTAATTCTCTGGAACTGCAATTTTATATCAATTTACTATTAATGGAAGACAAAACAAAAGAAAGCAGACAGAACAGAGAAAACTTAATACCTAACACTGACAAGCAGAACAAGGAGGAAGGGAAGTAAACATGTCATTTGCAAGGTTTTTAATACTTAGTGGGCTATGATGTTATTCAGTAGTTAACCATTTCATGCTTAGATTCAGATAATGATTTCAAAGGACTATAAAGTCTTTGAATTAAAATGGCCTTGAGGGTTTCCCTAGTGGCCCAGTGGTTAAGAATCTGCCTGCCAGTGCAGGGGACACAGGTTCAAGCCTTGGTCCAGGAAGATCCCACATGCCACGGAGCAGCAAAGCCCATGCTCCACAACTACTGAGTCTGCGCTCTAGAGCCTGCGAGCCACAACTACTGAAGCCCACACGCCTAGAGCGCGTGCTCCGCAACAAGAGAAGCCACCACAATGAGAAGCCCGCGCACCACAACGAAGAGTAGCCCCCGCTCGCTGCAACTAGAGAAAGCCCGTGCGCAGCAACAAAGACCCAACGCAGCCAAAAATAAATAAATAAAATATAAATAAATTAATAAATAAAATAAAATGGCCTTGAAAGCCATCTGGCACCTTTTATTTTAAAGTCTAGGAAACTCGTTCCCAGAAGAGGTAAGGGATTTAATTAAGGTCACTGGGCTGGTAAGGTGCAGAGCCAAGACCAGAGCACGGGCTACAGACTTGAAGCTTGGGGCTCTTTTTATGCACCACATGATACTGTCTCTGTCAGAATGTGATTTCTTTTGTGTTATGATTCCTACTCATCTTGTGTGAAAATTGTAGGATTCAACCTAAGCTGTGTTAAGTAGTTCAAAATGGAGTCACAGCGTCCTTTGTGAACTTCCATGGTAGCTGTTTTGAAACGTCTGGTATAGGACTGAGTGTCTTAGAATGATAAACTAGGAGTGTTTGGTACTGATGAACCTAGTGGCAAGGCAGGAGTAAAGATGCAGATATAAAGAACAGACTTGAAAATACGGGAGAGAAGGGGAAGCTGGGATGAAGTGAGAGAGTAGCAATGACACGTACACACTATATACACTACCAAATGTAAAATGGATAGCTAGTGGGAAGCAGCTGCATAGAGCACAGGGAGATCAGCTCGTTGCTTTGGGACAACCTAGAGGGGTGGCATAGGGAGGGTGGGAGGGAGGCTCAAGAGGGAGGGGATATGGGGATATATGTATACATTTAGCTGATTCACTTTGCTGTACAGCAGAAAGTAACACAACATTGTAAAGCAATTATACTCCAATAAAGATATTTAAAAAAAGACACATGCACCCCAATGTTCATTGCAGCACTGTTTACAATAGCCAGGACATGGAAGCAACCTAAATGTCCTTCAACAGAGGAATAGATAAAGAAGATGTGGTACATATATACAATGGATATTATTCAGCCATAAAAAGGAATGAAATTGGGTCATTTGTAGAGACGTGGATGAACCTAGAGACTGCCATACAGAGTGAAGTAAGTCAGAAAGAGAAAAACAAACATCATATATTAACGCATATATGTGGAATTTAGAACAATGCTATAGATGATCTTATCTGCAAAGCAGAATAGAGACACAGACATAGAGATCAAAACGTATGGATACCAAGGAGGAAAGGGGGGTGGGATGCATTGGGAGATTGGGATTGACATATATACACTATTGATACTATGTATAAAATAGATAACTAATGAGAACCTACTGTATAGCACAGGGAACTCTACTCAGTGCTCTGCGGTGACCTAAATGGGAAGGAAATCCAAAAAAGAGTGGATATATGTGTACGTATAGCTGATTCACTTTGCTGTACAGCAGAAACTAACACAACATTGTAAAGCAGCTATACTCCAATAAAAATTAATTTAAAAAATAAAAAACAAGGGACTTACCTGGTGGCACAGTGGATAGGACTCCGTGCTCGCAGTGCAGGGGGCCCGGGTTCGATACCTGGTCAGGGAACTAGATCCCACATCATGCCGCAACTGGGGGTTTGCATGTCACAATTGAGGAGCCCATGAGCCGTAAATGAGACCTGGTACAACCAAATAAATAAATATTTTAAAAATAAAATAAATAAAAAATAAAAGTTAAAAAAAAATCAGACACCATGTAGCAAGTATGTATTAGTCAGGATTCAATTACAGGAAGCAGAGACCACCATAGGGATTTTATGCAGAACGGGATTTAATAGTAGGAATTAGGTGCTCAGGAAATTGGTGGAAGGACGGCTGGACTGGGCTGTAGGCTAGGTCTCCAAGCATGATACTCAGAACACTACAGAACTGACCCACCAGGGAAGCTTTCACACCTGTCCCAACTAGGGAGGTGGAAAATCAAGGAGCTGCCATTGGAACTATTGAGTTCAAGAAAATGTCAGTGCACATAAAATCCAGGATCAAGTACTTGGTATCCAGAGGTCACTGGTGCTCTCACCATCTACAAATCTGGGGATTAGACACTGGACCACTTCTCAGGGGTGAAACCACTATATTCCATAATCATACACAACATCAGAAACAGCCCCTAAAGTAACAGGAGATGCCTCAACCTCATTTCCACCTTCAAATTTCCAATGAAAGCATCTTATTGGCAGGATCTAATTTGTACCCAGCACTTTGCCTGTAGGGAAGTGTAAAAATCTAGTTTGGTTTAAAAGTTTTCCAATTTCTGCTGTACTGGAAGGTGCACTAAAAGGAGGAGTAAATGAAGGCTGAATATCAGTCGACTGCTTTCAGGTGAAGGAATTCATCAATCCAGTTGGTTAATGGATATTAGTATAAACCCACAATAACTGGAGCATGATATGGGGAAGTAGAAGAATACCTGGACGGCTGAAAGTGGGGTAGACTATCCCAAAACACCGTCGATGGAGGGAATGGGAAGTGAGGCAGCCACGATACAGAGCAGTTGACCGAATCAGTTGAACATTTTAAAGCATGTAGCCTTTGACTCAGCAATCCAACCTACCTTTTTCTAACCAAGAGAAACAATTGCGCATGTGCACAAGGAGACCGGTATGAGAATGTTGACTTCAGCTCATTTGCAACAGCAAAATACTTAGAAGTACCATAATACTCATCATTAGGATAATAACTGAATGAAATATGGAGAATCTTTCCTAGGGAATTCACTATAGCAGTTACAAAAGTATAAGATAAGATGATATGCCCTGTCATTGAAGGATCTCTAGGACACACTGTAGAGTGAAAAATCAGTTTTAGTATATGAGATATGATGCTATTTATACAAAGAAAAGAGAGCAACCATGAAACAATTAACAAAGTTGTATGGGTACACAATTCAGCTACTAGAGTGATTGTGAAACAACCCGACATGAAAATACACAAAGGAAATGGTCAGCACCAATTCCTACGCTTCTGATCCCCTCAGACAGATCAAGGATATAAAAAGAGGTCAGAGTGATGAGAAGAGAATTCGTAAGATTTCTTTGGGAGAGATTCCCAGGGGAGGGGAGAATCCCTGTTACTTTCTACTCTGGTCTAATGAGAGAGATCCCAGTAGAAAACCTGGTGTGTGGTCCCTGACGTTGAGGACGGGGTATAGAATGGGTGGTGTCTGAGTACCGCCCAGGAAATCTAAAAGGGTGGACAATGGCTGACTAAGTGCTGAGGGGGAGCCAGAGAGCGCTACGATGCTGAGAAAGGCTCCCACTGTCAGCAGGAGAGATAAAGGATGGATGAGGGCATCTTGGGGCCAGGGCAGCCATGGGGGACAGAGAACCTTTGAAGTCCTGCCCAAGGGTACCCATCCACTGGGGTGAGGCTCCCAATTGCAGGAGACTATGTTAAATGGACTCTTGAGAACCACAGTTGGAGCAAGCAGCCCAGGGGAGCAAACACATCCCATGCCACAGAAGGGGAGCAGCCCCAGAGCTGGGAATGTCTGAACAAAGGTGTGCTCCTTTCTCAGGGCTGCTGTAACAAAGTGCCACAGACCTACAAAGTCCTGAGTTAAACAGTGAGTCGGTAGTGATAGAGAATGGCGAGAGCTCAGAAGCTGATTCCAGAAGCCATAAAATAGAGCCAGGGAACCTGAAGACTACAGAGAAGAAAGCAAGAATGAATTCATGGAAGAGATGGGAGTTACCAGGCTAACATGGGGGGCAGTGGTGCCACGCATGTCTATATTTAGTTTGCCCAGATGGGTCAGGTGTGGGTGGGCAGTCAGCATCTAGGGCCAATCCATTTCAAAATACAGCTTAGAGCTTCCCTGGTGGAGCAGTGGTTGAGAGTCCACCTGCCGGTGCAGGGCACACGGGTTCGTGCCCCAGTCCAGGAAGATCCCACATGCCGCGGAGCGGCTGGGCCCATGAGCCATGGCCGCTGAGCCTGCGCGTCCGGAGCCTGTGCTCCGAGGCCGCAACAGTGAGAGAGGCCCGCGTACCGCAAAAAAAAAAAAAAAAAAAAAATACAGCTTAGTACAAATGCCGAGCAAATGCATCCTTTCTTTTCTTGAGTCGTTGTTGCCGTGGAATTGTTATAGATCTGCCCTCCCCCACCCCTTACTACTATCCCCAGAAATAGTCAGCTGAGCAGGTTGTAAAAGTCAGTGCCTTTACCTTTCCTGACTGCTCTGGAATAAATAAAGCCATCTCCTCCTGCCTATTATGATGAACTACTCCTGACGAGGAAATTGTGACTTCTCACCTACGAATTTGTGCACCTGGAGAAGGATTTACTTTATTTAGTTAAGAGTTTGGAAGAAATGCTTCTAATTGCATACTGCATAGTTATCCGATGTCTCTGTGTCTCAGTTTTATTTGCATTATAGTTACCGTTGAAAGAATAAAATCAAATTGAAAGATGTAGCAACATGGCCTTCTACAAGACAGAAAAAAAATCTTAAGGGTATTTGAAGATGCATAGGTATTATTTATTTAAATGTAAAGTCATTTTTTAAATATAATTTTATTTTTTGTTAGAGACAGCAGGCAGATAAGCCTAAGAGCCTTTTAACATATTTTTCTTGGTATTGTTAAACAGAAAATCTATTTTGTGTAAGTGGCAGCAGAGGGCGCTCTTCTTACAGATTCGTTTCTACCAGAACTTTTCTTAAAGGAAAACAGTTAAAATGCCTTTGTGTACCTACGTTAACAAGTTTATGACTCTTCTTAAACATATGCATATATTTTATATAATATTTATTAAATAAATATATTTATATATTTAAATTATATATAGGTATGTTATATAATATTTATTAATTTATATAAGTATATATAAATATATATTTTATATACATATACATTTATATATTTAAGTTGTATATATGGCCATAAACTTGTTAATATACTCAAATATATATGTATATTGATTACTTTTATGGGTTTTTTCTTCCCTATCTATTAATACTGAAACCTGAAACCACATGTGATTCTGTTCTCTTGAATAATTACCACTTTTTTCTCCTTAAGCATGTCAACTTCCTGTTTCATCATGGAAACTTTCAATCTTGAGCTCAGGAGGTTGGGGCTTTGGGTACTGCCCTTCCATTCTCCACTTTATGTGCTTCCTCCTGTCTTCCAGACAGGACCCCAAGCCATTTTTGGAGCACGTCCAGGAGAAGAGGTAAATCTACTCCTCTTGTACAGGCTTTGGTCATGCTCTCTGCTGTGGACACGCTGCAAACCCCTCCAACATTCCTTCCCCCCTTCTCTTTTCTTTGTCTCACCTCCTCTCCTATATCTTTACTCCTCCAAGCCTTTCTTCACTATCCCATGCTTCTATCATTCTCCGCCCCTTCCAAGTCATAGGCATCACTATCTAAGCTTCCCACTTGCGGTGGCCAGCCTCCAAGATGATCCAGTGATCCCTGCCTACTTGTATATATACCACTTGCATCAAGCAGGGCTGACCTGTGTGACTGCTAGGATATTGCAGGAATGGCGTTGTACGACTTGCAAAGTTAAGGTCATAAAAGACATGTGGCTTCCACTTTGCTGTCTCTTGGATTACTGAGGCAGATGCCATGTTGTGAAAAGGCTCAAGTAGTCCTAGGGAGGGTCCATGTTTCAAAGAACAGAGCTTTCCTGCCAACAGCCCGTAGGGCCTTATCAACCATGTGAGTGAAGCACTTTGCCTCCAGCCCTAATAAAGCCTTTAGATGACTGCAACCCTGGTGGACATCTTGACTACAGCCTCATAAGAAACCCTGAGCTAGAACCACCCAACTAAGTCACTTCTGAACTCTTGAACCACAGGAACTGTGAGATAATACATGTTTATTGTTTTAAGACATGAAGTTGGGGGTAATTTGTTATGCAGCAATAGAAACTAATACTCCCCTCATTATGCCTGATGACATGTTTAAAAAGGCTGTGTGTGGTTTCACATCCTTGTGGTTAAAGCTCTGCAATGGCTCAACATTAATTTCAGCATAAAATCCAGATCCCCTGACCTGGCATGAGGTCTTTCTTCTGATGCCTCCCAGCTTCACTCAGCTCACTTTCCCTTTCCTCTCCCATCTCTCCAGCTACCCTGAAACACCTTTCATTTCCCTAGATGTCGATAGATAAAAATGACAGATGAAATACAAGAGGCCCAGTTAAATTTGACTTTTAGATAAGCAAGTGATTTTTGCTGTTGCACAATATTTGGGGCCTATTTATATTAAAAATCTTGCATGGTACATATCTATTCCAAAAAGTTCTTTGTTGTTTATCTGAAATTCAAATTAAATGGGGCATTCTGTATTGTTAGGTGCTAAACCTGTCAACTCTACAGATGGGAAATGATTTCTCTCAGCTCCTGTTCCTTCCCCTGCCTGATCACTGCAGGTTCCCCTACCTTCCTGTCCTGCAAGACTTAGCCCAGACAGAGATGTCTCTAGAAAGCCTATGCTGTCTGACTCCACCACACACACCTAGGATGGCTCAGATGTGTCTGCTGCAGGCTCCCACCCCCACCCCACACCCGTCACGCCTCTTGCATACCACACACGTCACAATGATTAATTTGCTTATCTCTGTACTAGACTCCGAACTCCTGGAGGTCAGGTACTGTCTTAATCATCATGTAGCTTCACTGCCAAAAACATAGTATGATTATAGCTTACAATTATTGAACACTTACTGTAAGCTAATCATTGTTCTAAGATATTTGCATATATGACCTCATGAATCCTCACGTCAACCAGAAAGAAGTACCATTAATATCGCTTTTACTTTTACTGATGAGGAAACTGAGGCATGAAGAAGTTATGCAATGTCACTCAACAATTGCAGTGAGGTTGGAGTTCAAGCCCAGGAGTCTGACTCTAGAGCCTACTCCCTAATGACGAACTAGGGGCATTGCCTCTCTGTGGTGTTTGATGAGTATTTATCGAATGCATGCAAGAACTAATTATCAATCTAAGTGCCTCCAACTAGATAATTTCCTTTAAACAGGGACCATGTTGATCTTGGTCCTTTCTGCCTCTACGCTTCCTCACTCTCTCTCCATCACTGCCTAGCACAAAGCATGGGCCAATAGCAAAGAATCATTCTGGTCTGTTTTTTCCTCTTCACATCCTTGTCACATTCATACCAGATGAAGGGTACCACTCTGTACCATATTTCCCTAAGGAAGAATGGACACAGCATGTGCTTTAGGAATAGAAACTAATAAGCCCTCTGGTTAATAGCGTGAGTTCTAGAGGAAAACTACCCAGGTTCTGATCTCAGCCCTACTACTTATTAGCTGTGTGGCTTTGGATGAGCTCCTGATACTTAGATTCTTCATCTGCAAAATGGAGATAACGATAGTTTGTAACTCACAGGGTGATGAGGATTAAATGAGATTAAATGAATTCCAGTGCCTGGAACATAGCACGTACGCAATAATAAGATCCAGGATGTTAACAGGCTTGCTTCTGTTGCACCGTATCTGCCAAGCCAAACACCAAGTACAGTACATTCCTTAGTGACATAAATTCCACAAGCTGCTCGCAAATTAGGAATATGTGCTCGTATAAATTTGAGAAACTGCATTCTCTCTAACTCCAAACACTTCTGTTCCAGTTTACAGATTATTCTTGTCCAGTGTTTTGATTCTATCTTGTTTTATTATCTACATAATATTATCATGTATAATGTCTATTACATAATATATAATGTTATCTATATAACAAATATATATTTCAAATATTAGTTTTATACATAAAAGTTTGTTTAGATTTATCACCTTTTGCAAATAATCTTTGTGCTCACCATTCCTTCTTATATCTCAGACCTTTCTCCTTTTCTTTTCCTAAAGGACAATCTTTTAGTGAAAAAGAACTAAAAGTTCCTTTTAGTGAAAGTCTGTTGGTGGCAAATTCCTAGTTTTTGTGTGTCTGAAATTGTCTTTATTTCTTAGAGGATAGTTTGATGAATATCAAATTCTATGTTGACAGTTACTTTTCCCCAGCATCCCACTCAACTTTCCACTGTTTTCCAGCGTTGGTGTTGTAAATAAGTCTGCTGTCATGCTATCAGATTAACAGACATTTCTCTGTATGGAATCTGCCTTTTACCTCTGACAAAATAAAAGATCTTTTCTGTCTTCATAGTTTCATTACAGTAGGTTTAAACATGAATTTATTTTTATTAGTTATACTTAGGGTTCATTGTGATTCCTAAATCTATGGATCTGTGCCTTTCTTAAATTCCATACTATTTCCTACTATTATCTATTCAGATATTATCTCTTTTCTTTCTCTCTATTCTCTCCTTCTGGAACTCCTATTGGACATAGTAACATCTGCACATTCTACCATTGCTTTTAAAATCTCCATATTTCTGCTTTTCTGTGCTGCCATCTGGACTTCTTCAGATTTATCTTCTAGTTTACAGATTTTTTTTTAGCAACATCTTATCTATTACTTAATGTGAACATTGCATTTGTTTGAAATATAGTTGCTGTACAATATTATGTAAGTTACAGGTATACAACATAGTGATTGACATTTCTTAAAGGTTATACTCCATTTATAGTTATTATAAAATATTGGCTATATTCCCCATGTTGTACAATATATCCCTGTAGCTTATTTTATACCTAAAAGTTTCTACCTCTTGCTCCCCTACCTCTGTATTGTCCCTCACCTCTTCCTTCTCCCCACTGGTAACTACTAGTTTGTTCTCTATATCTGTGAGTCTATTTCTTTTTTTGAACATTGAATTTTAATTTCAATAGCAATGTTTCTTATTCCTAGAAATTCTCTTTCTTTTTCAATTCTACTTGTTCTTTTAAAAAAGCACCTATCCTTGTTCATGTTTTCCATTTCCTCTTTCCTTTCTTTAAGTAATTTAAATACATTTATCTCAGACCCAATAATTTCAATATCTGAAATCCTTGGAGAAAAAATTCTGATGTTAATTGTTTCTGCAAACTCATGATAGTTTGTTTCTTTATGTGTTTTGTAATTTTGAATTTTAAACTTGTATTCAAAGGTGTAAGTGGAGAAAGGTCCCTCCAGAAAGGATTTTTGATTTCTTGTTCCAGGCGCATGCATGAGAGCATCACAATCTGAAACTACAGTAAGTTAATTTCTTCCTTTGTGGTTTCTCAGATGATGAAGGTGGCCTATTATTATGAAGTACAATGTGAGACTTCTCCCCACATAAATAACATAGCTCAAGATAGAAATACTCCTTGTCATCTCCTTTTTCTTTAATGAATTTTCCCCCCTAGTTTCCCCTTTTATCTAACAGAGTAGACATTTGAGGATCCAAGCTTGGTGCAGGTGTCTCAGTTCCAATCCCTCTCTCTCATGCAGCTATTAAGCCTCTCAATGCTGGGTTCCCATTTTGGGAAATGTTCCCAGTTCAGACATGGCTTCAGCACTAGCTTATTGGTCTGGTTTCCTCCTTTTTATTTTTGCCTGTAGGCATTTCCCTAATTTTGCATAGCTGTGCATTTTATTTTTTTTAATATTTATTTTATTTATTTACCTATCTAGTTAGTTAGTTAGTTGCACCAGGTCTTAGTTGCAGCAGGCGGGCTCCTTTGCTGCAGCTCACCAGCTCCTTAGTTGTGGTATGCGAACTCTTAGTTGTGGCATGCATGTGGGATCTAGTTCCCTGACCAGTGATCGAACCCAGGCCCCTGCATTGGGAGCATGGAGACTCAACTACTGCATCACCAAGGAAGTCCCTGTGCATTTTAAGTTACATAGTTTATCTAGAACTTCTATGTGTTTTGTGAAGAGAAGATTCTTCAGGATGTCTGGTTCACCATTTTATTGGAAAATGCATTCCCAAACTGCATTCTCTAGTTCACTCTTGATTCACCCTGAATATCAATCAGCATATTCTGAGGTCCTGAAATAAATATACTCATGAAGACTTGTTTGAAACAGTATTTCTTGACTCTGAAACCCTTTGTTCAAATAATACCTATCCTTTAGAGCTGGGACACTCGTCAAGAAACATGGTCTAATGATCTGAACAGTGATAGTAATTGAGAGAGTCTGTCTGCTAGTGAACAGAACCCTTCTTGATAAACTTGGGGAATGGCCAGGAAAACTTCGTAAACTAATTGTTTTTGCATTCCTGAGGAATTTTTTGTTTTTGTTTTTGGTCCTATATGAAATCCAGAAACACTGTGTACGTTTGCTCCCCTCTTTGCCAACACACAGAGTTAATGTTATCTCTCTTTGCACAAGGAAGGAAAGGAAGTACTTTCCATTCTGTCCCTTGTTTTCATGCCCAAAAGTTTCCATGATATTATTCTGGGTGTTGAAACTTTCCAAACCCAGTGTCACATGCAGTAAATTTGGTGCAACAGTTGTTTAAAATCTGTTCTGCCATTTTAGAATAAGGGAACTTATTATATTTATTTTTACACCATAAAATGTCTATTTTCCTGGCAGCTCAGGAACAACCAACACTGAAATAGAACTTCACATAGAGCTACTCCTGATTAAGGGACAGAAGTTAAGCTAGTTCTTCAAAAGTTGAGAAAAGTTTAAATGAGCTGCCTAAACAGAACATAATCCTACACGATGTTCAATTGAGTCACAGCAAATTAAATGGACGTGTCATAAAATTCTTTCACCCTGGAACACAGATAGTCCATGGACTTCTAGAACAAGAATTTTTTTAAATTGTGGAGTTGCATAGTTAGGGAAATTAATGCTGTGGATATTTTCAGGGACTTGGGGAGTAGGTCATTGTTATGGAAATTATAATAATGCATGTTAAAATTAAAATTTATATACAAAACAAACAGGAAAAACAAGATTTCTCTAGGGAATGCGTTTTTTTTAATAATAAATGGTGTACCATTTTTCAAAAATTTTATTGGAGTATAGTTGATTTACAATGTTGTGTTAGTTTCAGCTGTACAGCAAAGCGATTCAGTTATACATATACTACATTCATTCTTTTTCAGATTCTTTTCTCATATAGGTTAACACAGGATATTGAGTAGAGTTCCCTGTGTTACACCGTAGGTCCTTGTTGGTTATCTATCTTGTATATAGTAGTGTGTGTAATCTAGGGAATGTTCTTATTGTTTGGCTGGTTACAGTAAAAATTTATCAGAAGAACTGAGTCTCTTTCAGCCCTAAGGTCTGTCTGTAAATTTTCTTCACTGCACTTAGGAGTGCAGATTTACTAGACCGGCCTCTAAAACAAATAATCCAGAACAAAGAATGGCTGTCTTATTGGCAATATCTCCCTGTGGTTACTGGAAGAGGTTTCATCATGCACTTGGGAAGAAAATCTGGGTAAAATGGTTAACACTTTATCTTCATTCTTCCCATGGAAGTTCTGACATTGGAACCAGAGTCTAAGGACGTGGCTGCTGTCATCAAGGCTTGCGTCATTGTGAAGGGTCATATGTAACTCCCAAGGAACAAGCAGAATTAGGTTCAAGAAAAAGGCAAAGATAGGCCTGTCCACCGCATAGAGAAAGAGAAACCAGTCTTGGGGTCACACATTGCCAACCTGAGTCTGGTTCAAGGTGACCCTCTGCATCAATTTGGCATTGACATCAACTGCCCAGGGGACAGAAGCCCAATTGTGTAGGGCCAAGGTAAGCTGTTGTACCACTGTTACATGGAATCTGCTCCTGCGCCATTATCTGAGGGAATAGAATATTGATAAAATCTCGTGTCCGGTTCAAGTTAAGGATGGCATACACAACAGACCATTGCCTGTGACACCCACAGAAGGCTGTTCTCCATTGCCTCCTCGTGTCTGGAATGGGAAAGAAGGAAAATAATTCATCCCTTTAGTTCCACCATCTTCCTGCTCAGATGTGTTCACTTGTAACCCTACCCTGGGTTGGTCCAGACCATCTAAACTTTCCCCGCAGTAAGAGCTCCATGGGGACAGGAGTGATCATTATGCAAACAGGCTACCTTCTCAAATGAAGGAGGGTCACTACAGAGAAGACGAGCCTTGCTACAAAGGCCTTATGTCAGAGGTATGTCCACTTCACAGAGGAAGAACAGGGTAGAAGCACAACAAATTCAACACAAAAAAAGTGTCAGACTTGCCTGCCTTGTGGCAATAACACAGAGATGATCTCACAGGAGCATAAAGCATCCAAATTTACATCCATGAAGCTGTTCCCAAACCAGCAACCTCATCTGCCCGGTCACCCACAGAGGTCCAGGCAAGAATGAAAAAGGGAGGAAAGTGAGTAGGTATAGAGACTCTGCGGCTCTAATATGTCCAGTAGATTCTTCACCCCTGCATTGCTCCCTATACTCAGGTCCTGTGAAGTTTACCCACCACTTATGAACTGGTCCTGATGTGCATGCTGTTACGCCACTTTCATCTCAAGCTCCCATGTAGGAGCTTGTGGTGGGTCCTGACTGCCTTGGACATATTCTAGTAATATGAGCTTACTGATCTCCTCTCCCTGGTTAAGAGCATACAGACCATTAAGGCCTTAACTGCTACCTGTGTCGTGTACTAGAAAATCTCACTCATATACTTTGTTTTAAGGCCCTGGGAACATCATGATTTTTCCATGTATCAGATGAATTTTTCAATGGGTACCACCATCCTTCATGGTGGTTTTGTGACATTTGGGGTTTGAGCATGGATTCAGCAGGCCACCATGGATATGAGAAGCACTTGGGTTTGGTAAATTTTTCATCCAACTATTTTATTTAGGATGTGATCTCTTCTTATGGACATGTGCACAGATGAAGCTCAGAGCTGGGTTGTTGAATTTGTTATCACAGAGAAATCTCATAAGTTTGGGCCCTTAATAGTCCAGTCCTGAATGACATAGTAGCCTGATTATACAACAAGTCCTCTAAGAATAACTCATGAGCCTGTGTACAAGTTGATTTCAGTCAATCCCAAGAAGGAGAATTCTATGGTTAGGAGCACCACTTGAAATTCCACCCATTTTCTAAGTCAGCCAATGCAGTACTCCATGGGACTTGTCCGCCTTGGAGGCAAGCTATACTATTGGTGAACAAGGCTTTCTTGTCAGGAGATAAATCTTGTATCTGGGACTTTTACTCAACCAGGAAGTCTAGCCATCAGGTGGGACTTTCAAAATACCTATTGGATGAACAACCACTTGCTCGTAAATTTGGATGAGAACTTGAGAACCAGATTTGACCTTCAGTTGGATGTATTGATACCATTTCTATATCATAATGGAATTTTCTTGGCATTTTCCCACCTCATGGGTCTTTGGCTCAGAGAGAGAATGAGGTGGGATGTCAGGTCAGCGAGTCATGAGCCATGGCCACTGAGCCTCTACATCCGGAGCCTGTGCTCCTCAACGGGAGAGGCCAAAACAGTGAGAGGCCCATATACCGCAAAAAAAAAAAAAAAAAAAAAATCAAGTCCACTCCCCACCCTGAGATTTTTTGACCATCCAGACTGGACTGTTGAATGGTAGATAATGGGCATTTAATCTTTGCCTGCATTTACACTTATATGATAAGAATAATTCCTTTATACCCACCAAGTAAGTAATTCTGCTTCAATAGCACAATCCTTGTAGCATAAGAAGTGCAGGGAGCTCCCAGGAATACAAACAATTGTAATGGTTCCAGCAAAGGTTATAATGTGGATGCTCAGCTAGTGTCAGTGCCCCTTCATGGGGCTGATATTTAAGAATGTACATTCCAGTTAAGCAGTTCGACAAAGAAATCACAAGTACGGTCTGATCAAACAGGTCAAACACTCACATAGATGGTGACCCAGGGCTCTCAACTACAAGCAATATTTGTCCTGAATCCCGACAGAGGGGTTCATTTACCATGACTTAAGCCTTGAAATCTTTCTGAAGCTGTTGGGAAACAGGGTCTAGCCCTAGTCTTCTTTAAGTTTGAACAGGACTAAATTTGTATAGAGGGACTCTTTGGAGTTTGAACTCAGCCTCAGAAGGCAGTAACAAAGGCAGAAGCAGAGTATCTCTTTCTGTCTCTGTTTTCACTGTCATAGAATAAAAACAAAACAAGCAAACAAAAAAAACCACTGCCTTTTAAGGCCTCTTATTTCTATGTTCCATTTTAAGATGTGACATATATCTCCTAAGAATATTGTTCTAACCTTTAGGTACCCCCAGGTCAAAGGAGTAAAGATGGGGTCAGGTTCCAATTAGAAGGTTCTCCTCACTACTACCCATCCAGCATTCTCTCAATGGCATACAGTCAGAGTTTCTGCTGTCCTTGAATTTCATATATCCATGCTAAACTGTACACTATCTGAACATGGCTACTTCCTCAGCGAGGGCATTTCACTTTGTATGTGTGGTCCTGGGAAAGTCTCCTCTATGTGCATATGTGAATCAAATCTCAAGGGCAGGGCAGGGATGAAACCATTCCATTTCTATTAGTTCTATCATTTAAATGAATAGTCTGGACTTTCAGAGATTCTTTTGATTGTTACTTATATAATTCTCAAAACAAGCCCAGTTTCCTATTTGAACATAGTTTCTCTTCAATATGTACTTGATTTTCCCCCCAAAGGCATAAAAGCAGGTATCAGATCTAAAGGATGGGTCTATACTAGTCCCCCCACGGTGACCAGTAGTGGGAAGGGTGTGGTTTGTGTTCTCCCATCCTTCTGATCTGTAGGGCTCAAAACAACTTCTAAACTTGTGAAGAAGAGGCAAGGAGCAATCTTATTTCCTTTAGCTTCTATGTAATAGTAGAACCATCATTCCAGAGTTTCTGCTACTTCCAAAAGACTCTAACCAGAGCAAGCAAATTTTATCCACATTGGATGCCAGCCATGTGACATTTCTTCCTCTGCCTTGCTAGAGTGACCAACTGTCCTAGTTTGCCCAAGATGGAGGGATTTCCCAGGATGAAGAAATTTCAGTGCTAAAAAGAGGACAGTCACGAGGAAATCAAGATGGTTGGAGATAAAGGCAAATACCATATACATTGTTACAAGGTATGGGTAGATTATCAGTTTTATTGAGGAAACATACAAGCCAAGGACCAGCAAGGAGGGAAAGGAAGTGCCGTGTTCTCTTCATACCTAGAGGTGTACCAGGGCCATGGCGATACAACTGGACATGCTGTGAGTTTGTTTTGGAGAGAGAGCCTCCATCCCCTTGGTGTCTATTTTCTTATGGTACAAATATGTGAACACCTTACATGTAGGTAATAAGCTCTCAGAACACAGAAACCGCTCTGGGTGATACACCAGCTATGCAAATGTTTGTCTGACATCACCAACTACAAGCTCCTAGTGACCCTTTAAGAAACAGGATTCAAGCTGCCAGAGGGAAGGGAGACCTCATTCCTTTGAGAAGCTGAGTTTACCTTCCCCAGTGAGCCCATTCTGGGCAACTGGGCACATGGAGTCGTCGACTGGACAATCCTGCCTGTTTCTCTCCACAGGAACATTGTCCTGAAGACTCAGAGGAAAATCCTACCTCTAATAAAGATCTGCTTCTGGAAAATTTTTAAAATTCTACCCTGTTGAAGAGGCCCTCAATAAGTTTCCAGAAGAAATAGCCTCTATGAAATAGAAACAGAAGTCACAGCCTGAATGAAAATACAGGAAGATAAATTTGAAATATAGATGGAAATATGAAGAAAAAATGCAAAGAAATGAAAACTATTAGTGAATAAAAATTCATACCAGAGGCCATAAAAATTTAGACAATCACTGAAGAAACTCTAACCAAGAACATAGAAAAAACTTGAGAGTATCTCCCCAAATTCAGAGGAAAAGACAAAGATTATGAGAAGATAAGAGAGAACAAAGATTCAAGCTAACTATACAAGGGTTTCAAAGTGAAAACATGAGCAGAAGGGATGTGCTAAACCAGGACGTCAATAAAAGAACTCAGTGAGAGTTGACGACCACAGTCAATGATTAGAGACCTACAACTAGGTACTGGCAAAACTTTCAAATGACATAGATGAATTAAAGTCCTACAAGCAACGAAGCAGTAAAAAATTGGTAAAAATAAGTAATAAAAAGAAGGCTAACTTTTCTAAAAAAAAAAAAAAAAAGGTTAACTTGTTTGCAATTTTAATTCATGAGGCTAATGTAATAAAGTTGATTAAATTTTGTGAAGAAAAAACTCTGTAACTCCCAAATTTTATAGCCAATCAACAGAAAGTCATTTTTAAAAGCACTTCACAAGGACCTACTATATAGCACAGGGAACCATACTCAATATTTTGTGATATTCTATAAGGGAAAAGAATCTGAAAAAGAATAGATATATACACATGTATAACTGAATTACTTTGCTATACACCTGACACTAACACAACGTTGTAAATCAACTATACTTGAATTAAAAAAAATTTTTAATTAAAATTTTTTTAATAAATTAAAAGATAAATTTTTAAAAAGCTAAAAATAAAAATTTAAAAAGCACTTCAAATTCAACATAGGCAAATGGAATTCATCACTTCCTCTCAAAATCCTGCCCTTCTTCATGGCTCACTCTTTCAGAGAATGGCATCACCATGTACTTATTTTCCTAGACCAAAGATCAGAAAAGATTTTTTGTCTCCTTCTCCTTCCTCATGCCCCACCTTCCAGTATAAGTTGCAGCACTTCTACATTCTAATAAACTCAGTCCTTTTTCTTTATCCCCGATTCCTCTTTCCTAGTTCAGGTCACCATCAGCTGCCACCTGGATACTAACACAGCCTGCTAGACTATCTCCCTGATTCTACCTTGCTTTCCTTCTATCCATCTATCAGTGTAACCAGGCTCTTTCCTTGCCAAAACAGGTCAATGGCTCCCTAACACCCTTTAAGGAGTGTCTAAACACTCTTTTCTGGCTTATCTGGCCCCTGCCTTCCTCTCTAGCTACTTCTCTTGCCCTTTCCTTCTCACATGCTGCATTGTGGCCATACTATCTTTGAGTCTCCAAACACACCAGGCTCTCTTACATCTTTGCAAGTGATTTCTGGTTAGTTCCTATTCAACTTCTAGCCTCTGCTTAGATATTCCTTCTTTGAGGAAGATTCCTTGAGCCTATAAGTCTGGTTAGATGGCATCCCATACAACTTCCTAGGATTCTGTGTGTCTATCACAGCACAGCATCTTTATTGCAGGTTACTTACTGGCCTATCTTTCCCACCAGAAAGTAAGTGCTGTATAGTCCCATATGGTCACTTCCATATGGTGACCTCAACAAATATTTTTGATGAATGAATGAATATAAGTTCAACTGCTCATAAGATATTCCTCTCATATACTTTTTGGGAAAAAAAATTATTTGAAGATATACTCTAGCCAAATGACAAATTAATAAAAATTAGCATGGGAAGAATGGGAAATTATAGTTGAAAAGGATAAGAAGACCTCCCCTTATTCAGCTTGCACCCCAACTTCAGGAATCTGGTTGAATTATATATTTTCAGATGGATCCTGCGGTCTCAGGATAAACTTTGACCTTGTGTCATTTCCACTAACTAGTCATCTTATTCCTTCCGTCCTCTCCCAGTGTAATGTTTCTTGAGCCATGATCTCCACCAACTAATCAGATGGAATCTCTTGACTTTGATGACTATTTAAAACAATAACTTCTGTTGTTCTTCCTGAACTTGCTAACAGCGGTGGAGTGTTTTTCTCCATTTCTCTTCTGGAACACTGTGCCAGAAGAAACACTTAACAGAAAGTCTTTTTCCCCCTTTATAAAAGCAGAATTACATAGAACAACACAGTGGACATTTTTACTGTTGACCAATCTGAATAATGGTATTTTGGATCTATAAAACTTATTTTAAATGATTCTGACGAGTCTTTTAAATTGGGAAAATGTAATAAGCTACCCAGGGGTAGGTATCCCCTCCTGCCATATCTCTCTTCAGAGCGTCAGGACCTGCTAATACTCCTGGGTTAACTGGAGTTGAGAATACATGTAGTATGATCTTGACAATATGCTCTTCTTTTTTTCTTTTTTTTTTGAATTTTATTTTGTTTATTTATTTTTTATACAGCAGGTTCTTGTTAGTTATCTATTTTATACATATTAGGGTATACATGTCAATCCCAATCTCCCAATTCATCACACACACCCCACCCCGCTTCCCCCCTTGGTGTCCATACGTTTGTTCTCTACATCTGTGTCTCTATTTCTGCCCTGCAAACCGGTTCATCTGTACCATTTTTCTAGATTCCATATACATGCATTAATATACGTCATTTGTTTTTCTCTTTCTGACTTACTTCACTCTATATGACAGTCTCTAGTTCCATCCATGTCTCTACAAATGACCCAATTTAGTTCCTTTTTATGGCTGAGTAATATTCCATTGTATACATGTACCACATTGTCTTTATCCATTCGTCTGTCGATGGGCATTTAGGTTGTTTCCATGACCTGGCTATTGTAAATAGTGCTGCAATGAACACTGGGGTGCATGTGTCTTTTTGAAATATGGTTTTCTCTGGGTATATGCCCCATAGTGGGATTGCTGGGTCATATGGTAGTTCTATTTTTAGTTTTATAAGGAACCTCCATACTGTTCTCCATAGTGGCTGTATCACTTTACATTCCCATCAACAGTGCAATAGGGTTCCCTTTTCTCCACACCCTCTCCAGCATTTGTTGTTGTAGATTTTCGGATGATACCCATTCTAACCAGTGTGAGGTGATAGCTCATTGTACTTTTGATATGCATTTCTCTAATAATTAGTGATGTTGAGCAACTTTTCATGTGCCTCTTGGCTACCTGTATGTCTTCTTTGGAGAAAAGTATATTTAGGTCTTCTGTGCATTTTTTGATTGGGTTGTTTGTTTGTTTAATATTGAGTTGCATGAGCTGTTTATATTTTTGGAGATTAATCCTTTGTCCATTGATTCGTTTGCAAATATTTTCTCCCATTCTGTGGGTTGTCTTTTCGTCTTGTTTATAGTTTCCTTTGCTGTGCAAAAGCTTTTAAGTTTCATTAGGTCCCATTTGTTTCATTTGGTTGTTATTTCCATTACTCTAGGAGGTGGGTCAAAAAAGATCTTGCTGTGATTTACATCAAAGAGTGTTCTTCCTATGTTTTCCTCTAAGAGTTTTATAGTGTCCAGACTTACACTTAGGTCTTTAATCCATTGTGAGTTTATTTTTGTGTATGGTGTTAGGGAGTTTTCTAATTTCATTCTTTTACATGTAGCTGTCCAGTTCTCCCAGCACCACTTGTTGAAGAGACTGTCTTTTCTCCATTGTATATCCTTGCCTCCTTTGTTACAGATTAGTTGACCATGGGTGCATGGGTTTATCTCTGGGCTTCCTATCCTGTCCCATTGATTTATATTTCTGTTTTCAGCCAGTACCATGTTGTCTTGATTCCTGTAGCTTTGTAGTATAGTCTGAAGTCAGGGAGTATGATTCCTCCAGCTCCGTATTTTTCCCTCAAGACTGATTTGGCTATTCAGGGTCTTTGGTGTCTCCGTACAAAATTTAAGATTTTTTTGCTCTAGTTCTGTAAAAAATGCCATTGGTAATTTGACAGGGATTGCACTGAATCTGTAGGTTGCTTTGGGTAGTATAGTCATTTTCACATTATTGATTCTTCCAATCCAAGAACATGGTATATCTCTCCAACTGTTTGTGTCAGCTTTGATTTCTTTCATCAGGGTCTTATAGTTTTCTGCATACAGGTCTTTTACCTCCTTAAGTCGGTTTATTCCTAGGTATTTTATTCTTTTTGTTGCAGTGGTGAATGGGATTGTTTCCTTAATTTCTCTTTCTGATCTTCTGTTGTTAGTGTATAGGAATGCAAGAGATTTCTGTGCATTAATTTTGTATCCTGCAACTTTACCAAATTCATTGATTAGCTCTAGTAGTTTTCTGGTGGCATCTTTAGGATTCTCTTTGTATAGTATCATGTCATCTGCAAACAGTGACAGTTTTACTTCTTCTTTTCCAATTTGTATTTCTTTTTCTTCTCTGATTGCCGTGGCTAGGACTTCCAAAACTATGTTGAATAACAGTGGCAAGAGTGGACATCCTTGTCTTGCTCCTGATCTTAGAGGAAATACTTTCAGTTTTTCAGCATTGAGAATGACGTTTGCTGTACGTTTGTTGTATATGGCCTTTATTATGTTGAGGTAGGTTCCCTCTATGCCCACTTTCTGGAGATTTTTTATAATAAATGGGTGTTAAATTTTGTCAAAAGTTTTTTCTGCATATTGAGATGATCATGTGGTTTTTATTCTTCAATTTGTCAATATGTTATATCACATTGATTGGTTTGTGTATATTAAAGAATCCTTACATCCCTGGGATAAATCCCACTTGATCATGGTGATCCTTTTAATGTGTTGTTGGATTCTGTTTGCTAGTATTTTGTTGAGGATTTTTGCATCTATATTCATCAGTGATATTTGTCTGTAATTATCTTTTTTTGTAGTGTCTTTGTCTGGTTTTGGTATCAGGGTGATGATGGCCTTGCAGAATGAGTTTGGGAGTGTTCCTTTCTCTGCAACTTTTTGGAAGACTTTGAGAAGGATGGGTGTTAGCTCTTCTCTAAATGTTTGATGGAATTCACCTGTGAAGTCATCTGTTCCTGGATTTTTGTTTGTTGGAAAATTTTTAATCATGACAATATACTCTTGACCATAAAAAATATATAGGAAAAAGACTATAAAGAAATATATCAAAATGTATGGAGTGATTATTTCTATATATTGGGACTCTGGGAGATCTGATTTTTCTTTTTTTCTACTTTTCTATATTTTTGAATGAACTTTTTTTGTAATCATTAAAAGTGGATGTTATTTTTACAAAAATCAGAACATTTTACATATTTTGATTTCATATTCAGCTTTTACATATTCAGCTTCACAGTAGAATTCTGTCAAACATTTTTTTTTTGCGGTACGCGGGCCTCTCACTGTTGTGGCCTCTCCCGTTGTGGAGCACAGGCTCCGGACGCGCAGGCTCAGTGGCCATGGCTCATGGGCCTAGCCGCTCTGCAGAATGTGGGATCTTCCCGGACTGGGGCATGAACCCGTGTCCCCTGCATCAGCAGGTGGACTCTCAACCACTGCGCCACAAGGAAAGCCCTGTCAAACATTTAGAGAAGAACTAACACCCATCCTTCTCAAACTCTTCCCAAAAATTGCAGAGGAAGGAACACTCCTGAGCTCATTCTATGAGGCCACCATCACCCTGATACCAAAACCAATCAGAACATATGTCCATAGTATTAACTAAGTGAAAAAGAAATGTATGAGGAAAAAAATGGCTGGAAGGAAGAATATCAGAATTTAACAGTTTCTGTTTGATTTCATTTCTGCTTTCTGGTTTTTTATGTTTCCCAATTTTTTGATAATTATCATAGCATATAGTAGCATAATTAGCATATAGCATAATTTTTAATGTAAAAAACACTTTATTTTCTTAAGTAAAAGGTAAATGATTAATGCAAGGCAATAAATACCACACACACACAAAGTTCCAATAGTAAGCAAGATTATTAGAGGGGGAGTTCACTGTGGGCCGTGTGTTAAGAATTGCCTCATGGGAAAAAAAAAAAAAGAATGGCCTAATCAGAGACAGAGCTTTTGCTGAGCCTTAAAGCATGGACAGGTGTGACTGGGCAAAGAGGAAGCGGGAAGACACTTCAGGCCAGGAAAGTGGTCTGCTCACAGAGTGGAGGTGGGACATTCTTACAGGGACAGAGAGCTCAGACGGGGCTGTGGTGGGTGATGAGCACAAAGTTGAGCTCCACTCAACTGGGGAGGGCTGTGGGTGTCCAGTGAAGTACCTTGAATTTATTTTGCAAGTGAAATATTGGAAGTTTATACCATACATGCCCAAAGCAGCCCAGGAGATGATTTGCAATTACATTCAGATAGTTGTTTCTACCAGCCATTGGCGCACTTTCAAAGTCAACAAGACTTTCATTGGTGACATCCCATCATACTTTGTGACCTGTATTCCACCTCCTGCCGCTTTCTCTTTAATATCTTCCCCTCCACTCAAAGCTCTTGATTTCGTGGCTCCAAACGGGTTTTTCCCTCCTGTAGTGAGTTCCCTACTCTACAAAACCATCCCACATTCTTCCTCTCATCCTCCCCCAACCAAGAAAATGGTTCTTCCCTTAATGTTCTTGATGGCAGATAGGAAATTATCTAGCTATAATAATTCATAACAAAGGAAAATTACTTATAAATTTAACACTTACTTTCATGGGGTATTCACATTTTAAAAGAGGGGCTTGGTAACCCATTGGACTTAGAACAATGGAGGGAGGGAGGTTAATTTTTTGAGCGACTTGCCTCATCCTCAAACTAACAAAGCGGCCAATACAGCTTCCCAGAGCCAACAACTTTGAAAACCTGTCAATCCTTTTAAATCCTTGTAAGCTGAAGACTGAGAGCTGTAGGAAACAGGATCCAAGTGATCCTCTGAGTTCTGGCCAATGCCAGGGAGTGCTGGAGCTGACAGCTGGTGATATTCTTCTCTAATTACATGCTGATCAATGCAGGTGAGTAGTGGTTTGACAAAGAAATGCAATCTTGGGATCCCAGGCAGAGCCAGGACTTCCTTTGACCCCTGGAGTTGGGTCATGTACTTTCCTGTTTATCCTACTGCCCACCTATTCAGGGTACATTCCTCTTGAGCTCATACCCAAGGCCAGGAAGGAGGAGGAAGAGGGGAAGATATGCCTGGGACAGAACTCTGAGCTGGAGAGGGCGAGGTGGGGTGATACGTGGAACAGATGCAAGGGACGGTTATTATTAGTGCCCATGGTAAACAGGAGAGCTGCTTACACGGGGATGAAATCAGCTGGTTTTATACTGGGACAAGTTCCAAAGATACCTCTGCTGTCTTCCCAACCTGATTTGACTCTCTGAAACTTGGAAACTGCATCCCCTGCTTCTAGTTTCTCCACCCTCAGTGGACTTGCTGAAGCTAGATGCATAATAACAATAATAACAACAACTATTGTAAGCAACCATCCAGGAACAGTTCTAAGACTTGACATAGGTAAGCTCAATTTTCCTTACAACCACTCTCCGATGGAGGTGTTGTGGTTGTCAGTTTTACAGATGGTGAGCTTGAAGGCCAAAGAGTTTAAGTCATTGCCCAAGGGCCCCCAGCTGGTGAGTGGCAGGGCTGGGACTTGAACTATCCCTAACCATTCTGCTGCACTGCTTCATTTACCTGTCAGGAGAACCTATCCAATCATTTTGGTCTCTGGCTTCTTCTGGTAATAGTTCTCGCTGTCTCACTGTGACCCACATTACCAGCCCCTCTGCCACCTGCCTGGGTGTTCCCTTGGTCAGGACTTCTCATGCTAGTCCATGGGTCAAACTTTGATGTGCAAACTCAATGTAACACCTGATTCTGGATAACAGATACCAGCTCTGTTTCCCTCTCTGACAGTGGCGAACACTTACAGGGCTGCCTCCAAGACAGGATCCCTCCTGGATCTACTGAAACACCTATGGAAATGCTCTCATTTGCCAAAACGCTACAATCCCAGTTGCTGCCCTGTGCCTTCTTCTTCCACTGCTTATTTCCCCTTTCTCTGCCTCTCCCCCGCCCCTTCCCCTCCCCTTTCTATATCTCCTTTCTCTGACCTATAACAGCTTCATTGAATAACCTTCACTACAGTTCTTGTTATTGGGCTTCTCACTAAACAAATGCAGCTAGTGTCTCTTGCTACCCAGAGATTCTGTAATTATAATAATAATGTCTACACACAATTTTGAACCAGTCTGAAGGCTGCTCACTACTGTGGGTTGTGTGTACAACACAAAAGAGGAGAAACATGTGGGAAGGGAATCAGGAAATAAGCTTGGAAGAACATTCTGTACTCTATATTTTATTTACAAGGGGCCTTGATTATTTATTATGAGCATTACTATTCTTCCCTGTAATCACAAGAGAAAAGAAAGCATATTGTTGAAGGTGAGGGATATTAACGGAAAGCTGGGAGGCCTCTGGGGTTTTGCAAATAGCACAAACAGGATAACCAGGAGATGAGGACCGCACCAAACACTTCCACTGTCTCCAAGGGGGCTGCCCATGCCCGACGGCCAATAAGCCACCTCATGGGTGTTTCCTTCATCACCATCCAACACGGTGACTCCTCTTTGTGTTTTTCATTTCATGGAACCTTTTGATAATGGGAATCTGATGAATGGGAGGCCTCTGTGTGCATAATCACACAAGCAAACATCACCTTCTTAAAATTTCAGGAGTTCACAGACTTCCCACAGACATGAGAAGGGGACCCTAGATTAAAAATTACCCATCTGTACTTCCCTGGTGGTGCAGTGGTTAAGAATCCACCTGCCAACGCAGGGGACATGGGTTTGATCCCTGGTCTGGGAAGATCCCACATATGGCGGAGCAACTAAGCCCGTGCACCACAACTACTGAGCCCATATGCCGAACTACTGAAGCCCACTCACCTAGAGCCCGTGCTCCACAAGAAGAGAAGCCATTGCAATGAGAAGCCCACGCACCGCAATGAAGAGTAGCCCCCGCTCGCAGCAACTAGAGAAAGCCCACGCACAGCAACAAAGACTCAACACAGCCAAAAATAAATTAATTAATTAAATTTAAAAAATTACCCATCTTTTATGGACTATAAGTTTGTGTCACCCCTAAATTCATATGTTGATGCTTTAATCCTCAGTGCAATGGTATTTGGAGGTGGGGCCTTTGTGAGGTACTTAGGTTCAGATGACGTCATGGGGGTGGGGCCCCCATGATGGAATTGGTGCCCTTATAAGGGGATAAAGGGACCAGAGCTCTCTCTCTTTCCCGCATGTAAGGATACAACAGGAAGTCAGCTGTCTGCAACAACAGAACCCAACCATGTTGGCACCCTGATCATGGGATTTCGGCCTCCAGACTGGGAAAAGTAAATTGTTCTTTAAGCCATCCAGTCTATGGTCTTGTGTTATAGCAGCCTGAGGTGATTAAGACACTATCTAAAAGCATGTTAAGAAAGATTAGTGCTCAAGAAATTGTACAGAAATGAAAGGTAGAATTGTTTAGTGCAAAGGAGATTTGATGTAGGGTTAGGTATGGATTCACATGCCAGGTCTGCCATCACTAGGACTATGACTCTGGGCACCTTACTTAACCTCTCTGAAGGATTTATCACTCTGCCTTGGAATGCTGCAGGGGTTTCTAAAAGGGGTGATTCTTTCTCAGAACAAGAGAGATCTATGTGTCTGGGTCCAAGTAAGAGAGATTTTACCCTTGCCTGCTCCCAAGGCCTCTGGCCAGTTGATGAGAGGGGCTGTCTGCCTTACTGAACAGGGCCTAGGGTGTCCCAGAAAAATGCATTAGACTGTCCTCTAGAGCATCAAGAAGCTGAAGGAATCCAAGGAGCCAGAGAGGTTTGCTTATTTAAGTCCTTGGTGAAAGTGCAACCTAAGGGCAATTGTATTTCTACGTTGAAGGGTTTTTTGGTTTGTTTTTTTTTAATCAAATGGAAAGGTCAAGGCTTTAAACGGCATAATGATTGGTTGTTTATCTCCATTCTCCTCTGCTTCTGGTACTTCCGTGAACATGTTCTGACCTCAAACTGTGGGTGGGAAGGCAGGAAGGATGCTGTCTGTGCATTACTGTGAGCCTTGAAGCTTGCCGGAGTACTTCTGAAACTGCCAAGATGAAATAAATAGCACACAGCCTCCCTCTGCATCTCAACCTGAAAGTGACACTGTAAATTTTGAATTCAAAGATTTCAGAATGTTGTGAATCATTTGATAGGTATTACTAGAAAGAGAGGTTGTGGCAATTAAATGAGAAAAATTTATTGGAGGCGAATCGTAGACTTAAATATGAAAGCAAAACCAATCAAGCTTCCAAAAGAAACGAGAGACTATCTTCCCGACCTTGGGGTAAGCAAAGATTTCTTAAGCAGAGCATTAAGAGGACTAATCACAAAAGAAAAAGAATTGATAAAAACAATTCTCTTTGGTATTACAAAATTTCTGTCCATCAAAAGACACCATAAAGAGAGTTACAAGGTAACTTATGAAGTGAGAGAAGATATTTGCAGTACGTGTATCTGTCTAAGAACTCCATGGTGAAAAAAGACCCTTACAAATTTTAAAAGACAAAACCAAAATTTTAAGTGATCAAGGGACTTGAGCAGGCACTTCATAGGGAAAGAAGCCCAAACGGCCCATGTGTGCATAAACAGGTACTCAACATCATTAGTCATCAGGGAAATGGTAATTAACAATCACAGTGGTAGACAACTACTCCCCCGCCAGAACGGCTAAAATAAAAGACTGACTGTACCAAGTGTGGGAGAGGATATGGAACAACTAACTGAACCCCCCCATACCCTACTGGTGGGAATGTAAATTGGTTCAAATGTATTCACAGGTGACCCCCATGAAGATGAGAGTCCTGAGACAGAAGAAGACACCTAGTGGTAGAAATAAAAATAAAGTGAGCCATGGTTCGGGAGGTGAGTATCAAGTCTTTCTTACCCTTGAGTCCACTTGAGGAAGCCCTTTGCTACTGATTGGTGCCCTGGGGGAATCCAGCTGGCCTTTACACAGTCCTCCTCTCCTTGTTCATGTTTCCTTCTTCCCTTTGGGTTTTGATCTCTAGGTCTGGGACCATTGATCTGGTTCCACCATCACCACCACCAATACCATTCCCAGTTCCAACAATTTATTTTTATTACTTCCAGGGGATAAACAAAGAAATAGACAGCAGGCTAATAGATTTACTCCCTATTGCTGCAAAATACATGCCTAAGCAACCCTTTCTCATGCTGGTACAGTTTTATTTGTCATAAGATTCTCAGGCTTAGTATAGACTGAAATATAGTCCTTCATGGCAATTATTCTTTATTAAGCATGAATGCCTGTGATTATCATCTTATTTAGTAAATTATCCTTGATCTTTCTTCACACCCACTACTTGGTTATTCTGTGTGCTTCTGGTGCCTGATTCCTACTACCCTTCCTGACACCCAACACTCCTGCTGTGGCCCTTACAACTGAACAATGCTCACAGTTCTATGAATTTCTCATTCAACCAATAGCATCATTTGCCAAGAAAAACTTGGGAATATTGGAACACAGCCTCCCTTCACAGTCTGTGAACATTTCTGTGCTTGAAGTTAGAGATATAGTTTTAGATAGTAAATGTTTAACTCCAGCCTAATCTCAATTTTCCTTAGATTCAGTGCACAGTGCACCAAAGTTCTTGTGGGTTATTTTCCTGGACGGTGTCTGATATTTGGGCCACTAAATGCTTCCATGTGTTTAATTCAAGTGGTCAAAGGAAGGACAGATTTGCATGCAAGACCATTTCTAGGAAATTTATCCCTGAGGCACTCACTAATTTTTTTCAGTGTCATAAACCCTGCTGACCTCCAACAATAGTTGGAACTTGCAGTACAAAATGGAAGTTTCTTTTGTTTTGTTTCTAGCCAGAATTATATGAGTGGGCTCTCCCTCTGTGGCAGACATGACTTACTGCCTACTCAATATTCATTTCCCACTACAACCATCCTACTCCTTCTCTGAATGCAGAACCCTGATTTTGCTCCAGGAAATATTGAGCAATGGATCTACACCAGGGATGGCATGCTCATCCCCTACCCTGGCCTATGATTGGTCTAGAGGTGGCCACATGACCCAGTTCTGCCAATGAGATATAAGCAGACACCTGCTAGGTGGAGCTTCTGGAGAAGTGGCTGCCTTCCTGATAAAAAGGTACAGGCTTACTTGTTGTGGCTCTTTGCCCCTTTGCTTTTACTTTCTTCTTTCCTCCTTTTTCCTACCTATAACACAAACATGATAGTTGAACAGCAGTAGCCACCTGTGATCAAAAGGAAACGGCCAAGAGAAATGCAGATATCAGCCTTAATGTTGTTGAGCTGTTGAATCAACATCAGGCAACTCCCACCTCCAACTTCTTATTATCTGAAAAAAATAAACCTCTAACAGTTGGAGCCTCTCTAGTTGGTCTTCTATTACTTGCAGCCAAAGGCACTCCTAGCAGATGCACTTTTTTTTTATCACGGTGAGGTCAAGCAGAAGTAATACATATTGAGCAGTTTCTACACACTAGGGGTTGGGCTGTTTTAAATGTGCTAGCTCATTAGCCCCTCATATAACCCCATGAAGAAGCTCTTAGCCTCTGTCTACAGATGAGGACACTGAGTTCAAAGGGATTGAGGAAAAGGCAGATCTAAGATGAAACACAGGCCTGTCTGACTCCAGTGTCCAAGCGCTTTTCATCCCACCACATTGGCTGTCAACAGTTGGGTGGAGCAGATGGAGGCTTGCCCTGTTTTAGCTAAAATATGAACCTTCAGGCTGTGTGAAGTAGGGGCATCTGTTTGTTTGTTTGTGTTTGTTTTTATCTTTTTTGTTAATACCCTTAAGACAGTGTTCTACAAAGCGCTGGTCTAGAAGAAGTTTACTATCCTACCCCTATCTTGGTTTTATGTTCAAAAGTCAGGTAGAGGAATGTATGCTCTTAAAAATAGGCAAAGGCACTTCAGATGGAAGAGTCAGAAAGGCTTCTTTGAGGAGGTAATATTTGAGCAGAGACCTCAACAATAAGAAAGAGCCCTCCATGCAAAGCTGGGGAGCGGGGGGCAGTGTTCCAAACAGCATGTGGCAATAGCATGTGCAAAGGCCCTGAGATGCAAATAAACCTGATGTGCGACCACGACTGGGCATAATGAGTCAGGAAGTAGGAGATGAAGTTGGAGAGGCAGAAAGGCCAGATTGTGTAGGGTTTTGTGGCCGTGGAAAAGTTTGCAAGGCACTGGAGGGCTTTACACAGGTGAGTGAACTGATCTGGCTTGCCTTTTAAAAAGGCCACTTTGGGGACTTCCCTGGTGGTCCAGTGGGTAAGACTCTGAGCTCCCAACGCAGGGGGCCTGGGTTCGATCCCTGGTTGGGGAACTAGATCGTACATGCTTGCCGCAACTAAGAGCCCGCATGCCAAAACAAAAACAAAAAAACAAGCCACTTTGCAGCTCCGTGGAGAATGGACTGTAAGGAGGCCAAGAGTGGAGGCAGGGCGACCACTTGGAAGGCTGCTGCAGTAATATAGGCGAGAGATGATGGCGGCTCAGACGAGGGTGGTAGCCGTGGAGATAGAAAAAGCACTGGGATTTGGGGGACATTTTAAAGGCAGAACAGGCTTGACTTGGATCTGTTGTGGGTGCTAATGGAAAGAGGAATCAAGGATAATTCCCAAGCCTCTTGTGGGATGGTGGTACCTTTTGCTGGGACAGAGAAGGCTAAGACGGATCATTTGGGGGAGGACGCTGTGGAAGGGAACCAACTCTTGGGAACCAAGTGCTGCAACGCACCCCAAGGTTCACTGCAGCACTATTTACAATAGCCAAGACATGGAAGCAATCTACATGTCCATCAGCAGATGAATGGATAAAGAAGATGTGGTATATATACAATGGAATACTACTCAGCCATAAAAAAATGAAATAATGCCATTTGCAGCAACATGGATGCAACTAGAGATTATCATACTAAATGAAATGTCAGAAAGAGAAAGACAAATACCATATGGTATCACTTATAGGTGGAAACTAAAATATGACACAAATGAACCTATTTATGAAACAGAAACAGAATCATGGACATAGAGTTCCATTTTGGATATGCTACGTTTGAGATGATTACAAAACACAAATCAAGTTGTTGAATGGGCAGGTAAATAATACAGTAAGTAGCATAATGATAACCATGGTCATTGATTAGGCACCTGCTATCCACAAAGGTCCTCGTAAAGGTCACCACACTTCACACTCAATCTTATGAAATAGCTTTTACTACTGCCACTAAACCCAGAAATCCAGACAAGGAAAAATAGATTTTCCCAAAGGTCAGGCAACTTGCCCAAAATTCTACAAGGGAATGTGGAAGCCAAGGCATGAACTCAGGGCTTGTGATTCCAAAGCCCAATCCATGTTCTTCTCCCTGAGCCCACCCAGTGAGAGGAACGCTGGGGAGAGCTTTCCAAACCCTTTCTAAAGCTATTGTGTACATCCAGGGAAGTGGGACCTTCTTTGTAGGGCTGGGGCTTCCCTAGACCAGGCTACTAAGCTTCTCTAGGGCTCATTCTCTGGGCAACCTCAATCCCCTCTTAAGGAGACAGGGAGGAGATTTTTCATGGACCAATGAGATTTTTCACCTTCTGTCTAAGTTTTTTAAATCTGAAAAGCTCTCAGTTTTAGTCCAAAGATTGATGCTTTCCTATCACCTCTCTCAGGGCTTTTTAAAAGTTTGACATTACTTGACCACATAGAAAATATTCTCAGATGTACTTGTTGTGAAGGAGAGAGAGAACTTTTCAATTTCTGGGCTGGAGAAGGAGCAGCTGTCAATGAGAGTGCATTAAGATCTCTGCCTCTGATTATTTTAACCTTAACGATTTCTTTAAAAGCTCCTGCAAACCTGTGTGGTGGAAAATGGTGAATCCTGTCATTACTCAAACTGAAAATGAACCATGATTCCATCTTCCGAGGGCAGCCAAGCAGTAATATCAGCAAAATAAAGGTGGATGTCAGAGCTGGGAGTCTCTGCCAAGGTCAGAGCAAGTCCAGGTGATCTTACAGGTCCACAAAAGGACTCCAGGAGACACCTTATACCCAGATAGTGTAGTGGATGTTCCAATCTGAGGAATGGCAGACACCAAACTGAGCAGCATTTGAATCTCTGTCTCTAAGAAACATTTTCTTGTTCAAGTCCATTTGGGGACACAACCCAGATTTTCCTCCTCTTGGTGTGGAGAAAAGGGAACTTTCCTACACTGTTGGTGGGAATGTAAGTTGGTGCAGCCAATGTGGAAAATAGTGTGGAAGTTCCTCAAAAAACTAAAAATAGAACTACCACCTGATCCAGCAATCCCACTCCTGGGCATATATCTGGAGATACATGCACCCCAAGGTTCATTGCAGCACTATTTACAATAGCCAAGACATGGAAGCAATCTACATGTCCATCAGCAGATGAATGGATAAAGAAGATGTGGTATATATACAATGGAATACTACTCAGCCATAAAAAATGAAATAATGCCATTTGCAGCAACATGGATACAACTAGAGATTATCATACTAAATGAAATGTCAGAAAGAGAAAGATAAATACCATATGATATCACTTACAGGTGGAATCTAAAATATAACACAAATGAACCTTATTTATGAAACAGAAACAGAATCATGGACATAGAGAACAAACTGGTGCTTGCCAAGGGAGAAGGGGTTGGGAGAGGGATGGAGTGGGAGGCTGGGGTTAGCAGATGTAAGCTTTTATATATAGAATGGATACACAACAAGGTCCTACTGTACAGCACAGAGAACTATATTCAATATCCCGTGATAAACCATAATGGAAAAGAATATATAAAAAGAATGTATATATATGTATAATGAATCACTTTGCTGTACAGCAGTAATTAACAACATTGTAAATCAACTATACTTCAATTTAAAAAAAAAAAACAGATTTCCATCCTCTTTCTCTGTTTTTCTCCCAGATAATTTCAAAGAGGAAAAAATCTGGCTCCTCCAACAGAATGCAATGAGTCGATGTCCTGAGATTGAACAAAGCTTGTTTTGCTTTTATCCCCCCGGCCTCTATCTTGTCTTTTGAGTCATATTAAACCTGACATTATCCAATGTCTTTTGCATTTACTGAGTTTTAAACTTGGTGCAATTTGTGGACAATTTCAATAATGTGTCTGATACATTTGTGCTGGAGTCATCAGAATCTGGTCCACCGGACAACCCTGAAGACATTGCTCTGTCAATCTTTTCTCTTCTCCCACCCTATTTCCTTAAGAAAAGAGATAAAGTATAATCCTGACTATTTACTGGGTCATATGCCATATTTCACCCCCAGTGAATTCAAAACCCAGGAACGGTCAAGCAACTTTACAAATATTCACTTGCCACTAAACCAAGTAAAACTTTATACTGGAGGGAGAGTGAGTGAGGAATAGAGAAGATTTCAGGACTAATTGATTTCCACTTCCTAAAGCAGCTAAGCATATGTGGGGTTTGAATTATTATTTGCAAATCTACACCCGTCCCCAAAAAACAACCATAATGCATAATTAAGATAGAAGCCCAGCAGTTTCAATCCTAAGTAAGCACTTGTGCTTCAGAAAGGAGAAGTGGGATTATTGGTTTGGTCAGCTAATTAGCTGTTGCTTGCTTACCTGCTTAGAATTCTCTCGTTCCACTAATTCAATTACCTCATCAACACAAAGACTGGATTGTTTCGACTTTCACATATAGTCTCTCATTTCTTTATCATAACTGTACATGAGCTAGCTGTATTATTACCCTTATTTTCTAGATGGGGAAGACAGGGTTCGAGGAGGTACTACAAATTAAGACAGAGACCAAATATTTGGCTTTGATATTAAATTCCCCATGTGCTTATCCATTACATGGGATCAGCCAGATATGGTCTTAAACTTGTCTTAGAATTCCTTAATGAGAGATATTTTTAAGCCTCTTTTTAAAAGTTCAAACTAATAGCATGATGGTTCGTTTTATCCTTTAATAGGTAGAATCATCTGATTGCATGCCTATAACTATTAAATACTTAAAAGACTAAGGGAGAGGGAGTACTGTGGAGTTTATCCTACCCAGAGACAAAACAGTTCCCTGCACAGAGTAGGTGATCTATCAAGATTTAATGAACGCATGCACTTCTGGGCAGTTACTACAAAATATAAAATATGGTTAATTTATTTTAAAACATAGTTGGGATAAAATTATACCCCAATTTCAAAAATGTCAATATTAGCATATGCATAAGGAAAATAATCCAGAAAAATATATACCAAATGTTTAATATCTGACACAACGTGACTTAAAAAGAAAATTAATGCAAAATTATGTACACGTAGTATATTTGTGCTACAGTTAGGAGTGGAGTCAAACAGACCTACTTATAAATTCCAGGCCCTTCACTGTCCACGGTAGGGTTCTGAGCAGGTTGTTTAACCCCACTGTATCTTCTTTTTCTCATTTGACAAGTGGGGGTAATAATAATGTGCACATCACTGTATTGCTGTAATGATTAAATCAGACAATGTGTGTGTGTGTATGTGTGTGTGTGTGTGTGTGTGTATATATATATATACACACAGAGAGAGAGAGCGCCTAGGATCTTGAAGAGAAACAGTGCCAGAAACAGAAGAAAACTTCCCCCAAAAAAGTATAGAGATAAGAGATGATATCACATCCATGAAACAAGAACAATCACAGAACAAGAAAGAACTCTTGGAAATTATAAAAGTGAATGCCAAAATTAAAATGAAAATTTTGAGAAAGACTCCGAGACATTTCAACAAAAAGCAACTAAGAGAAAACAATATGAAAATTAAAGTATTAATCTATCAATAGAGGGTCTGTATCAGATTAGGTTTGACTACATATAACAGGAAATCTAAAACAATAGTGACTTAAATGTGCAAGGGTTTATTGTCTCTTAAATGGAGGTAGGCATGCTGAGGTTTGTATGGCAGCTCCAGAGAGACTCCTATTTTGTACTCTGTCTTTTAGAGCATGTAGCTTCTTATCTTCAAATTTGTATCATGGTCCAAGATAGCTGCTGGAGCTCTGGACATCATGTCTGCATTTCAGTATCAGGAAAGAGGAATCCAGGAAGGACAGAGGGCACTTCTTCCAGCTAAGTCAGCTCCAAGAGCCATTTTCCAAGAAATCCTATACCAACTTCCACTTAGATCTCATTGGCCAGAACTTAGTAACGTGGTCCCATCTAGCTACAAATGAGTCTGGAAAATGTGTTCTTTCCTCTAGGTAGTTTACCATTAACAATGAATAAGTATTTTCCTACTAAGGAAGAAGGGGAGGATGTAAATATTTAGGTAGGCAACTAGCAGTCTTTATTACAGGGTCCAATTTCTGATTAATAGGAAGTCTACGAAGGGTGAATAGAGCAAAAGGATAGGAGGAAATTACAGAATTAGTACAAAGAAATCATATCTACCCATCGATGAACTGCCAATTATCAATCATAATGAATGAGAAAGGATCCCTCCAAAGCCCATCTCAAAAGATTTCAGATTACTGGACATAAAGAGAAGATCTGAGGGAATTCCCTGGTGGTCCAGTGGTTAGGACTCCACGCTTCCACTGCAGGGGTCCCAGGTTCTATCCCTGGTCAGGGGACTAAGATCCTGCAAGCTCAGCACGGCCGAAAAAATACCAAACAAACAAAGAAACAAACAAAGAAAAAAACCCAAAAACCAAAACAAACAAAAAACCACGAAGATCTGAGGCAAGTTCCCAAAAAAGTATCAGGGCTAAAAATAGGAATGGACTTGCCAATGGCAGCACTGGGAGCTGGAAGACAGTACATCAGTACCATCAGCATTTTGAAGAACACATCCTAGAATTCCATACCTGGCAAAACTAACAGTCAAGTATGTAAAGTCTCAACCACTGAAGAATGTGCTAGGGAAGAAACCAAGAAGGAAGAAAATGTGCTTCCCAGGAAACAGGACGTCCAGCACGGGAGGAAAGGTGAGAGTTTCCCAGGACGGCAGCTGCTTAGCAGGCCCAAGAGGCAACCAGCCCAGTTTGGAGTAGGAGGAAAGAATGGAGAGTTTATCTGAAATTTGTACTGAGAAACTAGAGAAGGGCATAAGAAAATTTAACAATAAATACAAAGAAACAAGTTTAAAAATAAAGCAATTACAAAACCTAAATCCCCATCTACCATGATTGAAGTTAGAGGATAATGTCTAAAACAATAAATCGAGCAACAGTATTTTATGCATATTATTTAAAATATGGACATAGATAGAAAAAAAAAAGCTAAAAGATTTGAGAGTGGTTGCCTCTGCAGAAGAGGAAAGTGGGAGGTGGAATAAGGAAATTCTATTTTTCATATAAGCTTTTTAGCATTATTTTAAAACTTATCCACATTAACACTTTGATTAAAAAAATCAATTTTAAAATATGAAAACAAATAACATGTTGTTGTCCTTTTACTAAATTATCCAAACTTTCTCAGTCGTGTCCTTCATTGAAATTATTGAGAGATAAAATAACAAATGAACTAAACTAATAGATTAATCTGGATTAATTTTATCCCTATTAGGAATTCAATACTGCTATCAGCTGATTCTGTGCCTCCTAGAAATCAAAGTTTCTCTGTTCTAAGTCTATCTATCTCAATCTCAGCACCTACAAGAAATGTCATTTTATCTCAGGAAGGTCGATACCAGACAGCAGACACACACACACACACACACACACACACACACACAAGGCATTTCTGTCCCTGTTTCACTAATTCAATTTGAAGGTTTTAGAACAAAAGATCCACTGGAATGGTTTATCAAATATGAAACTATTAAATTCCTGGGTCCTTAGAACCCAGTTTAACTGCTGATGAAAAAAAAAAAGCAGCCAAAAGTCACTAATGAGATAAATTATGAATGGAAAGAATCTGTCAAACTGAATCGGGGAAGGAGACAACTAACAGAACATCTCTCCAAAGATAAGCATTATTAGAAAACTCATTGTGCAAGTTTGTCACTAACAAATCCAGCTACTGAAGCATTTTCCTGGGCTGATAAAGATAACAGAATGTGTATGTCCTGTGTTATTTTACATGTGCCAAAGTACCCAGACCTTCCTTTATGTTATTTCTCTCTGAAAGAGGAGTTGATTGAAGAGCCCCAGGAAGCTTTTCTCTCTTTGTGGGTAACAACTGGAAGACAGTTAATGGGCCTTTAAAGTGTGTGTGACAGAGGCGAGCAAAATAAGAGCCGCTTCAAGCCTCTCTCCTTGATTTCACTGGCTAAGTCGGGGTTCCGTGCTGTCCCCCAAGAAGGAGAAAGAACAAGTGAGGCTCCATTCTGCCGGACCTGAGCTCCATGCCTTTCTTCTCTTTGCTCAGCTGTGATTTGATACCTAGTGAAATGCCTTTTCATTTTACAGATACATACTTTCCACATATGAGTGGCTGCTAGCCCTCAATCTTATTCCAGATAAAAGCTGGATTTTGAGACCCAGTTGCCCTTAAGAGTAATATCACTCCCAGGTTGACCCCTGAAATGAGGGGTGAACCACACCCAAGCTTCGGATGCCTAGGTCCCTCCATCTTACCACTGGACTACGTAATGACAAGGAAATTCGCTCATGAGGTAATGTTAAGTGAAAAAAGCAGAACATGTGTGTACACGTATGTTATATATATGGATGGGTATGTGTGTGTGTTTCAGAGAAATGCATTAAAATATCATCTGTGTCTGTGTTGTAGAATAATTATGGGTTATCTGCAAATTTTCTTCTTTGTAATTTTCTGTGTTTTCCAAATTCTCTCTACAGGGAGCCAAGAAAATATATTACTTTATCGTTAAAGACAAAATAAAAGAAACCTCAAATAGAACTTTTTTATAAAAGAAGACATATCGATGGCCTGCCTGGGAGAGAGGGGGAAAGGGGAGGAAACAGAGTCTGTTAACGGATTCACCACTGTGTGGTCTTTGCCCACACCTGGGAGATCTCAGTGAGCTCTGATGTCAGAGACAGGGTAGGGTGTCGGCTAAGAGGAGAGGCCAGAGGGTGGAACCCATTGTTCTTGTGAAAATGAGTGAATTGACACAAGTAAAGCACTTAGAATGGTGCCTGTTTAGTCACTGTTAGCTGTTTTGTTTTTTTTTTCCTCAGAGATTTTGGCTTCCCCATCACCCCTACAGCTCCTCTTCTCTTCAAGACAATGAACAATTATTTATTGCCCTGAAGGAACTTCCAGCATATTTTCCACCTGTTCGCATTTTCTCTGTTATAATGTGAATTTTGGATGTGTGGAGATATGCTGGAAGTTACACCCTGAAATTCCCATATGCATTTTTTCCTGGTCTGAGTCACATGGCCTTTGGTATCACAATTGGGCTTCCCTGCTGGGGTTTCAATCCTCAGCAGCCTTTTCCAGTGTCATTCCTTCCCCCATCCTCACTAAGTGCTTCCTGACTATTCGCTTGAATTGCCAAGAAGAAGGATAAATACTTTCAGCTGATGTACTTTGAGTCGTGATCATCTCTTTTCAAGTGTTTTCAGGATGCAGTCTTTTATTCTCATTAAGAATAAAACAGGGAAACACAACTAATCTGGTATTTGAACTTGTTACCCTATAGAAGTGAAAAGATGAAGACAGGTTTCTCTTTTTAAGAATTGACTAACCAAGGCCTGGCTGTGTCACCTGGTTGACTGACCTTTCAGACAGAGAAGCTGTCACTCTCCTTTGTTGCCATTAAATAGCAATTTAACACCATGTCACATACCATCCCTTGTTACCATCTTAATATGCAGAAGTCCAGGACCTTCAAAAGCAGTCAATTCTTGATCATCCTTGCAAATAGGGCGTCTCTGTTACGGCAGTATGAACACAGCCAGCCCAAAATGGCAGAAATTTTTAAAGCGTGTTTATTTAACCTTGGGCTACAATTTTAACATTTGAAATGTGTGAGGCTGCTGTTTAAAGGTTTGTACCACTTGAAACAAAAGCACAAAGCTACAAAGTTGAGATCTGATCCAGGAATTGCTCAGAAACTCTTTCTGATTCTATCATTCTGTTCCAAACTGCTCCACGATTTCACACCAAGCAGGTTTAGCCAGAGTCCTTTCTCACCAAAAAAAGAAATAAAACATCCCCGTTAGCTGACTTGTCACCTCTAAGCTGTTGTCTTTCGGGTGCAGAATCTTCCCTGGACAGGCGAGAAAAAGAGGGCTAGATATTTTTTTTTCTTAAAGATTTATTATTTATTTATTTTTGGCTTTGTTGGGTCTTAGTAGCAGCACGTGGGATCTTTCACTGCGGCATATAGACTTATCTCTAGTTGTGGCAGCAGGTTTTCTCTTCTCTAGTTGTGGCACGCGGGCTCCAGAGTGCCTGGGCTCTGTAGCTGTGGAGCATGGGTTCCAGAGCCTGTGGGCTCTGTAGTTTGCGGCACGCAGGCTCTCTAGTTGAGGTGCGCAAGCTCAGTAGTTGTGGCACGCAGGCTTAGTTGCCCTGCGGCATGTGGGATCTTAGTTCCCTGACCAGGGATAGAACCCGTGTCCCCTGCATTGTAAGGCAGATTCTTTACCACTGGACCACTAGGGAAGTCCCTAGATTTTTTGTTTTGTTTTGTTAATTACTCAAACATATACTGAGTACTGACTTGTTATATGACACCTAATGTGCTAGGTGCTGGTGGTATTGGGACAATGACACCATTTCTGCCCTTAAGGGTATAGACAAATAAATCAATAGCTATGACAACATAATCTAAGTGCTGCAGTACAAATAGAGGAAGAGAGCGTTAAATATTCAGAAGAGGGCCTCCTGGTCTACCTCAAGG
Organism: Stenella coeruleoalba; assembly: GCF_951394435.1. Taxonomy (NCBI): domain Eukaryota; kingdom Metazoa; phylum Chordata; class Mammalia; order Artiodactyla; family Delphinidae; genus Stenella; species Stenella coeruleoalba. The sequence continues at coordinate 59,005,908 of NC_137155.1, forward strand.
GTTCAGAAAGCTTCCCTAGAGTAAGGGAGCATTGATATTGAAGGATGAGGAGGAGTTCTCCAGGGAACAAGGAGGGAAAAGGTATTCCAAGACAAGGAAATGGCTTGGGGGAGGGCAGAGTCAGGAGAGCATAGGGTGAATCCATGGGGTCCCAAGTCCTTTGGGGATAGCTGGCACACATTGTAATATGGAGAGGGAAGATGAGGGATGGGAGATGATGTGGGAGGGGTAAATTTTGCAGGACTTTATATGCAATACTAAGTTATTTAGGCTTTACCTCAAAAGCATACAAGAGCAATTGAAGGATTTTAAGCAGGTGAATTAGGTAATTAAATTTTCACTTTAGGAAAATCACTGTGAATGCAGAGTAGAGAACAGTTGGGAGGATCTGGGAGAACATTGGAGCCAGAGACACCAGTTTGGAGATGATGGCAGTGGACCAGCCCTGAACTAAAGCAGCGACAGAAGGGAATGACCAGGAAAATAACGTGTCTGGAAGGCAGAATGGACATGGTTTTGTGATGGATCAGGTGGAAGTCAGGGAGAAGGGAAGGATGACCCAGGTTTTTGGCTTGAGAGAATCGGTTACTGTTAGTGCCATTAACAGAAGCAAGTAATCTCAGAAGGAGGATAAAAACCATTTAAAAAGGCTTCCAGTATGGCAATGATAGCTCTTACCATGATGGAGATTGCATTAGGCACAACTAAGCTGAGATGGGAATGAGCCATTCATCTAGCCATGTGTTCAAGGAATGTGTTCTACACCAGGCACTGTGCTGGGCAGTGACCTGAGAGTCCTGTACATGAGATCGGTTTCCATTCACAATTCTACTCCTCACCAGCCCTGAGACTTTCACAAGCCCATTAACTTCTGAGCTTCCATTTCATCAACTGAAATATGGTGACCAAACCCATAGCTTGTTAGGATGATCATTATAACAACACTGGGGAAAGCCCTTGGTAAATTGTAATCACTATAACCCAGACGATAATTTCAACAAAGAAGCTGAAAGCAGAGTTTGCCTTTAGGATAATGGACCATAGTGGCTACAGAAGAGCCAAGAAAACCAGGTGAAGAAAACTGTCACAGAGAAGTGTGACAGATCTGGATAGAAGTGAGGAGGGGACCCAGAAGGTCCATTACCCACTTCTTCCTACACCACATCGACTGTCCCTTTTACCCACAGCGTAAAGTAAGGTGACATTTTTTGTGGACAAAGGGAGATACTCTGAAACCACATAAGGGGGTTTGTAAAGCTGAGGACAGTTATCAGTAACATTTCTCATTTTAAATAATAATTTTCAGACATGGGGGTAAGATGGTGGAGTAGAAAGACGTGTGCTCGCTCCCTCTTGCGAGAGCACCGGGATCACAACTAACTGCTGAACAATCATCTACAGGAAGACACTGGAACTCACCAAAAAAGATACCCCACATCCAAAGACAAAGGAGAAACCACAATGAGATAGTAGGAGGGGCGCAATCACAAGAAAATCAAATCCCATAACCGCTGGGTGGGCTACTCACAATCTGGAGAACAATTATACCACAGAAACCCACCCACTGGAGAGAAGGTTTTGAGCCCCATATCAGACTTCCCAACCTGGGGGTCCGGCAACAGGAGGAGGGATTCCAGAGAATCAGAATTTGAAGGCTAGTGGGATTTGATTGCAGGATTTTGACAGGACTGCAGAGAACAGAGACTCCACTCTTGGAGCGCACACACAAAGTAGTGTGCACACCAGGACCCAAGAGGAAGGAGCAGTGACCCCATAGGAGACTGAACAAGACCTACCTGTTAGTGTCGGAGGGTCTCCTGCAGAGGCGGGGGGTGGCTGTGTCTCACCATGGGGACAAGGACGCTGGCAGCAGAAGTTCTGGGAAGTACGCCTTGGTGTGAGCCTTCCCGGAGTCCACCATTAGCCCCACAAAAGAGACTGTAAGCTCCAGTGCTGGGTCACCTCAGGCCAAAAAATCAACAGGGAGGGAACCCAGCCTCACCCATCAGCAGACAAGTGGATTAAAGTTTTACTGAGCTCTGCCCACCAGAGCAACACCCAGCTCTATCCACCACCAGTCCCTCCCATCAGGAAGCTTGCACAAGCCTCTTAGATAGCCTCATCCACCAGAGGACAGACAGCAGAAGCAAAAAGAACTATAATTCTGCAGCCTGTGGAATGAAAACCACATTCACAGAAAGATAGACAAAATGAAAAGGCAGAGGACTATGTACCAGATCAAGGAACAAGATAAAACCCCAGAAAAACAACTAAATGAAGTAGAGATAGGCAACCTACCAGAAAAAGAATTCAGAACAATGATAGTGAAGATGATCCAGGACCTCAGTAAAAGAATGGAGGCAAAGATCAAGAAGATGTAAGAAATGTTTAACAAAGACCTAGAAGAATTAAAGAACAAACAAATAGAGATGAACAATACAATAACTTAGATGAAGAATATACTAGAAGGAATCAATAGCATAATAACTGAGGCAGAAGAACGGATAAGTGACCTGGAAAATAGAATGGTGGAAAGCACTGCCATGGAACAGAATAAAGAAAAAAGAATGAAAAGAAATGAAGACACACTAAGAAGACCTCTGGTACAATATTAAATGCACCAACATTCACATTATAGGTGTCCCAGAAGGATAAGAGAGAGAGAAAGGACCTGAGAAAATATCTGAAGAGATTATAGTCGAAACTTCCCTAACACGGGAAAGGAAATAGCCACCCAAGTCCAGGAAGCGCAGAGATTCCCAGGCAGGATAAACCCAAAGAGAAACATGCTGAGACACACAGTAATCAAACTGACAAAAATTAAAGACAAAGAAAAATTATTAAAAGCAGCAAGGGAAAAATGACAAATAACATACAAGGGAACTCCCATAAGGTTAACAGCTGATTTCTCAGCAAAAACTCTACAAGCCAGAAGGGAGTGGCATGACATATTTAAAGTGATGAAAGTGAAGAACCTACAACCAAGATTACTCTACCCAGCAAGGATCTCATTCAGATTTGATGGCGAAATCAAGAGCTTTACAGACAAGCAAAAGCTAAGAGAATTCAGCATCACCAAACCAGCTCTACAACAAATGCTAAAGGAACTTCTCTAAGTGAGAAACACAAGAGAAGAAAAGGACCTACAAAAACAAACCCAAAACAATTAAGAAAATGATAATAGGAACATACATATCAATAATTACCTTAAATGTGAATGGATTAAATGCTCCAACCAAAAGACACAGCCTCGTTGAATGGATACAAAAAAAGAGCCATATATATGCTGTCTACAAGAGACCCACTTCAGACCTAAGGACACATACAGACTGAAAGTGAGGGGATGGAAAAAGACATTCCATGCAAATGGAAATCAAAAGAAAGCTGGAGTAGCAATACTCATATCAGATAAAGTAGATTTTAAAATAAAGAATGTTACAAGAGACAAGGAAGGACACTACATAATGATCAAGGGATCAATCCAAGAAGAAGATATAACAATTATAAATATATATGCACCCAACATAGGAGCACCTCAATACATAGGCAAATGCTAACAGCTATAAAAGAGGAAATTGACAGTAACACAGTAATAGTGGGGGACAATCACACCTCACTTACACCAATGGACAGATCATCCAGATAGAAAATTAATAAGGAAACACAAGCTTTAAATGACACAATAGACCAGATAGATTTAATTGATATGTATAGAACATTCCATCCAAAACAACAGGATACACTTCCTTCTCAAGTGTACACATAACATTCTCCAGGATAGATCACATCTTAGGTCACAAATCAAGCCTCGGTAAGTTTAAGAAAATTGAAATCATATCAAGCATCTTTTCTGACCACAAAACTATGAGATTAGAAATAAATTACAGGGGAAAAAATACAAAAAACCCAAACATATGGAAGCTATACCATACATTATTAAATAACCAAGAGATCACTGAAGAAATCAGAAAATACCTATAGACAAATGACAATGAAAACACAACAATCCAAAACCTATGGGATGCAGCAAAAGCAGTTCTAAGAGGGAAGTTTATAGCAATACAGTCCTACCTCAAGAAACAAGAAAAATGTCAAATAAACAATCTAACCTTACACATAAAGAAACTAGAGAAAGAAGAACAAACAAAACCCAAAGTTAGTAGAAGGAAAGAAATCATAAAGATCAGAGCAGAAATAAATGAAATAGAAACAAAGAAAACAATAGCAAAGATCAATAAAACTAAAAGCTGGTTTTTTGAGAAGATAAACAAAATTGATAAACCTATAGCTAGACTCATCAAGAACAACAGGGAGAGGACTCAAATCAATAAAATTAGAAATGAAAAAGAAGTTACAACGGACACTGCAGAAATACAAAGCATCCTAAGAGACTACTACAAGCAACTCTATGCCAATAAAATGGACAACCTGGAAGAAATGGACAAATTCTTACAAAGGTATAACCTTCCAACACTGAACCAGGAAGAAATAGAAAATATGAAAAGACCAATCACAAGTAATGAAATTGAAACTGTAACTAAAAATCTTCCAACAAACAAAAGTCCAGGACCAGATGGCTTCACAGGTGAATTCCATCAAATATTTAGAGAAGACCTAACACCCACCCTTCTCAAACTCTTCCAAAAAATTTCAGAGGAAGGAACACTCCCGAACTCATTCTGCAAGGCCATCATCACCCTGATACCAAAACCAGACAAAGACACTACAAAAAAAGAAAATTACAGACCAATATCACTGATGAATATAGATGCAAAAATCCTCAACAAAATACTAGCAAACAGATTCCAACAACACATTAAAAGGATCACCATGATCAAGTGGGATTCATCCCAGGGATGCAAGGATTCGTTAATATAGGCAAATCAATCAATGTGATACACCATATTAACAAATTGAAGAATAAAAACCACATGATCATCTCAATAGATGCAGAAAAAGCTTTTGACAAAATTCAACACCCATTTATTATAAAAAATCTCCAGAAAGTGGGCATAGAGGGAACCCACCTCAACATAATAAAGACCATATACGACAAACGCACTGCAAACATCATTCTCAATGGTGAAAAACTGAAAGTATTTCCTCTAAGATCAGGAACAAGACAAGGATGTCCACTTTTGCCACTATTATTCAACATAGTTTTGGAAGTCCTAGCCATGGCAGTCAGAGAAGGAAAAGAAATAAAAGGAATACAAATTGGAAAAGAAGAAGTAAAACTGTCACTGTTTGCAGATGACATGATACTATACATAGAGAATCCTAAAGATGCCACCAGAAAACTACAAGAGCTAATCAATGAATTTGGTAAAGTAGCAGGATACAAAATTAATGCACAGAAATCTCTTGCGTTCTTATACACTAACAACAGAAGATCAGAAAGAGAAATTAAGGAAACAATCCCATTCACCACTGCAACAAAAAGAATAAAATACCTAGGAATAAACCGACTTAAGGAGGTAAAAGACCTGTATGCAGAAAACTATAAGACCCTGATGAAAGAAATCAAAGCTGACACAAACAGTTGGAGAGATATACCATGTTCTTGGATTGGAAGAATCAATAATGTGAAAATGACTATACTACCCAAAGCAACCTACAGATTCAGTGCGATCCCTATCAAATTACCAATGGCATTTTTTATAGAACTAGAACAAAAAAATCTTAAAATTTGTATGGAGACACAAAAGACTCCAAATAGCCAAATCAGTCTTGAGGGTAAAAAATGGAGCTGGAGGAATCATACTCCATGACTTCAGACTATACTACAAAGCTACAGGAATCAAGACAATATTGTATAGGCACAAAAATAGAAATATAGATCAATGGAACAGGATAGAAAGCCCAGAGATAAACCCACGCGCCCATGGTCAACTAATCTGTAACAAAGGAGGCAAGGATATACAATGGAGAAAAGACAGTCTCTTCAACAAGTGGTGCTGGGAAAACTGGACAGCTACATGTAAAGGAATGAAATTAGAAAACTCCCTAACACCATACACAAAAATAAACTCACAATGGATTAAAGACCTAAGTGTAATTCCGGACACTATAAAACTCTTAGAGGAAAACATAGGAAGAACACTCTTTGACATAAATCACTGCAAGATCTTTTTTGACCTACCTCCTAGAGTAATGGAAATAAAAGCAAAAACAAACAAATGGGACCTAATGAAACTTAAAAGCTTTTGCACAGCAAAGGAAACTATAAACAACATGAAAAGACAACCCTCAGAATGGGAGAGAATATTTACAAATGAATCAATGGACAAAGGATTAATTTCCAAAATATATAAACAGCTCATACAGCTCAATATTAAAAAAAAAAACAACGCAATCAAAAAACGGGCAGAAGACCTAAGTAGACATTTCTGCAAAGAAGACATACATATGGCCAAGAAGCACATGAAAAGCTGCTCAACATCACTAATTATTAGAGAAATGCAAATCAAAACTGCAATGATGTATTACCTCACACCGGTCAGAATGGCCATCATCAAAAAGTCTACAAACAATAAATGCTGGAGAGGGTGTGGGAAAAGGGAACGCTGTTTCACTGTTGGTGGGAATGTAAATTGATACAGCCAGTATGGAGAACAGTATGGAGGTTCCTTAAAAAACTAAAAATAGAATTACTTTATCACTCAGCAATCCCGCTACTGGGCATATACCCAGAGAAAACCATAATTCAGAAAGACACATGCGGGGCTTCCCTGGTGGCGCAGTGGTTGAGAATCCGCCTGCCAATGCAGGGGACACGGGTTCAAGCCCTGGTCCGGGAAGATACCACATGCCGCAGAGCAACAAAGCCCGTGTGCCACAACTACTGAGCCCATGTGCCACAACTACTGAAGCCCACACGCCCAGAGCCCATGCTCCGCAACAAGAGAAGCCACCACAATGAGAAGCCCGTGCACCACAACAAAGAGTAGCCCCCGCTTGCAACTAGAGAAAAGCCCGAGCGCAGCAACGAAGACCCAACACAGCCAAAATAAATAAATAAATAAAATAATAAAATAAATTTTTAAAAAAATATAAAAAAAAAAGACACATGCATCCTAATGTTCATTGCAGCACTATTTACAATAGCCAGGTCATGGAAGCAACCTAAATGCTCATCAACAGACGAATGGATAAAGACAATGTCATATATGTATACAATGGAATATTACTCAGCCATAAAAAGAAATGAAATTGGGTCATTTGTAGAGATGTGGATGGACCTAGAGACTGTCATACAGAGTGAGGTAAGTCAGAAAGAGAAAAACAAATATCGTGTATTAACGCATATATGTAGAATCTAGAAAAATGGTACAGATGAACCAGTTTGTAAGGCAGAAATAGAGACACAGATGTGGATAACAAACATATGGACACCAAGGCAGGAAAGCGGGGCAGGGCAGTGGTGGTGGGATGAATTGGAAGACTGGGATTGATAGATATACATTAATATGTATAAAATAGATAACTAATAATAAGACCTAAAAATGAAATAAAATAAATAATAATTTTCTTTTAGTTGGTGTTTCCAGTCAGTGCAGATTAATTTAAAATATGGTACAGTAGGGCTTCCCTGGTGGCGCAGTGGTTGAGAGTCCGCCTGCCGATGCAGGGGACATGGGTTCGTGCCCCGGTCCAGGAAGATCCCACATGCCGCGGATCGGCTGGGCCCGTGAGCCATGACCGCTGAGCTTGCGCGTCCGGAGCCTGTGCTCCGCAGCGGGAGAGGCCACAACAGTGAGAGGCCCGCGTACCGCAAAAAAAAAAAAAAAAATATGGTACAGTAATACAGGTAAAGTTCTTTACATTTCTGTGGCCCTAATAGTAAAACAAAGTGCTTTCAATTTTATGAATTTCATGGAATTCCCCTCTTGGTATTCTGATAATGACTCTGAGGCATGGCAGAAATCAATGCCCCCTTTTTGCAGATGAAAGAATTAAGATTTTGAAGCTCTAACAAGCTATTGAAATAGTGAACATCACACAGCTAGTTGATAATAGCTTGAATCCACATCTTTTGTCTCCAAGATCAAGGTTTTTTTATACTATTTTATGTTATGTACTTAGAAGGATTAAAGGTTTTGAAAACTTTGTGAAATATTGTTCAGCAAATCCCTTCTCAGTTTCTCAAAGAATGAGTCTAAAAAGGTACTTCAGAAAATACCTCGCTATATTTCCAACTCCCTCGCTTTCCTAAATCTTGAAATCATTTCTCTATTGGGTCTTTTCTCTTAACCTACAATTGATAGAGTCTCTACTCTCCCTTGATCCTTTCTTCTCTTCTAGATTTAATCCTCTCTCCCCTCTTCTTGGTTGAAGTTTCTGAAAAAATAATGCACACTCAAAGTATGGTCAATACTCCCTCAGCAACTTCTTATACTTCAACCCACTAAGATCAGGCTTCTGCTTGTTCTACTGCACTGAACTTGCAATTGCTAGAGTAACCGATGACCTCCTATTGTCATATTTCTTGGCCCTTGAATGGGAATTCCATGCAGCATGATGCTGTCGGCCACGTCTTCTCTCTCCTTGGTTTCTGTACCCCCTTCTCTCCAGGCTCTTTCCTCTCTCTTTTTCCCTTCTCTCCCTCTTCCTTCATCAGTTGGATCCTCTTTCTCTGCCTGTTCAGTAAAATCCTGTGTTCTGTATGGGCCTCGACCTTCCTCTATTCTTACTCTGGAAGCAAGAAAGGTAGACTGCAACCTCTGGGTGTTCGCAGCACATTTTGGAAGAACAGTATAATTTTGGGAGGCAGCACGATGGGATTAAACGGCATCCACAGGTAGTGAACTATTCCTTTGGGCACTCTTTGGCACAGTGTTGCTGTTTAAATAGAACTGCCTGCTCTCTTTTTCGTGCTGTGCTCATGAAGTCGTTTCTCAGCCATCCCAGGAACCTGCAGGAATCAGCCCCAGCCTGATGTTAAGCGATAGAATGCCATGCTTCTTAACTCTTACTCTCAGCAAGGTGGAGCCTCCTCCCTAGGCAGACACTTGCACGGAAGACTCATGGCTAAATTCTACCTGACAGGTAGCCCCACCCTCAGCCAGCTATGGGCTTGTGGTGCATGGGGTGATGCAGCAGTCTTTACAGAGGGTGGGAACCACTGCCCAAGACCCTCACACCCCTCTAAGGTTGTACTTATTTTTTAAAATTTATTTATTTTTGGCTGTGTTGGGTCTTCGTTGCTGCACATGGGGCTTTCTCTAGTTGCGGTGCACGGGCTTCTCATTGTGGTGGCTTCTCTTGTTGTAGAGTACGGGCTCTAGGCACACAGGCTTCAGCAGTTGTGGTTTGCAGGCTCTAGAGCGCAGGCTCAGTAGTTGCAGCGCAGGAGCTTAGTTGCTCCGTGGCATGTGGGATCTTCCCGGACCAGGGCTCGAACCCGTGTCCCCTGCATTGGCAGGCGGATTCTTAACCACTGCGCCACCAGGGAAGTCCGGTTGTAACTTTTATTATTATTATTATTACCATCATCATCATCATCGTTATTGTGGTAAAGTATACATAGCATAAAATTTACCCTTTTAACCATGTTAAAGTACACCATTCAATGGCATTATTAAGTACATGCACAATGTTGTGCAATCATGACAACTATTTGGTTCCAGAACATTTTTACCCCCTAGTTGGAAACCCCGGTCACATTAAGCACCTATGCTCCATTCTCCCCTCTCCTCAGCCCCTGGAAACCGCTAATCTGCTTCCTGTCTCCATGGATTTGCCTATTCTGGGTAGTTCATATAAATGGAATTCAACAATATGCAGCCTTTTGTGTCTGCTTCTTTCACTTAGCCTAATGTTTTCAAGGCTCGTCCATGCTGTAGTATGTACCAGTATTTCATTCCTTTTTATTGTCAAATGATATTCCGTTATATGGATATATCACATTTTTTTACCCATTCATCTGTTGATGGACATCTGGGTGTTTACACCTTTTGGCTATTGTGAATAGTGCTGCTATGAACTTTCAGGTCCAAGTTTTATTCGAACTCTTGTGTTCCATTTTTTTCGGTATATGCCTAGGATTGGAATTTCTTGGTCTCATGGTAATTCTATGTTTAACTCTTTGAAGAAACATCAAACTGTTTTCCGCAGCAGCGGCACCATTTTACATTCCCACCATCAATGTATGAGGGTTCCAACTTCTCCACATCTTGTTGTTTTCCTTTTTTAAAAATTATGGCACCCTAGTGGGTGTGAAGTCGTTTGTCATTGTGATTCCAAGGTTTTATCTTTAAATGCTAATGATTCTTAAAACTATATCCCTAAGTATTTACCTAAAAGAAATAAAAACATTTATCTACAAAAAGACTTATACACAAATATTCAAAGCAGCTTTAACTGTAACATCCTAAAACTGGAATCAACCCAAATGTCCACCAACAGGTGAATGGATAAACAAATACTGGCATTGTGAAATACAGTGAAATACTAACCAGCAATAAACAGGAATAAATCACACAAAACACATAGATGAAGCTCAAATACATTATGCTGAACAAAAAAGCCAGACACAAAAGAGTATATCATGTATATACAAAGCTCTAGAAAAGACAAAGCTAATAGTTCTGTGGTCGCCTGGGACTGGGAGTAGGGACTGGTTGCAAAGGGGCACAAGGGACCTTTTTGGGTTGTTTGAAATATTTGATAAGGGTAGAGGTTACATCAGAGAACATATTTGTTGGCATTTAACATGAGTACATTTTTTCATATGTAAATTACTTTTCAATAAGGTTGATATTAAAAGTTAAAAAATATATAGACTCTCAAATACTTAGGTCAAGACTCCAAGCCTCATTTGTTCATTTCTTTCATAACTCAACAAACATGTGTTGAGTGCCTACTATGTAGTAGTCTGTGTTCTGTGAGATAAGGATACAATAGAGACAGAGACAGTTCCTGAAGTCATGGATACCATGGTCTAGTCTGGGGGACAGACATTAATCAAATCATCAAACCAATAATGGCATCATTACAACTGTAATGAATGCTGCAATAGAAAGTTACATGGGATGATGAGCTCTTATAGTGGAAGGTGACATTGTCGAATTCCAGGTAAGTGATGGCTGAGTTAAGTTGAGATCTGAACAATGAGGAGGAGTTCATTTTGGGGATGTTCTCTTCAAAGAGGGAAAAGCATGTGCAAAGGGCGAGTGACAATAAAGGGTATTACCTGTTCAAGGATCTGAAAGCAGGCCAACACGACTGGAGTAAAGAGATCAAGGGAGAGGGAAAAGGCTGAGTAAGTTATGCTGTAGACTGTGAGTGCCTTCAGACAAAGCTCAGGACTTTGGTTATTATCATCAGAGCAAAGCAAAAAGAATGAAATTACAGATAATGGGAGTTAAGATCAGCTTTGAGTTTCAAGACCATCTCTGGCCACACTGTGAGTACTGGTTTGGAAGAGAGAAGCAGCACGTTGCAGAATGACCAGCTAAGAGGCAACTGTGGAAGTGCTGGAGAGAGGTGACAGGCTCTGGTGGCAGGTGGCATTGGTGCAGAAGGGTAGAACCAGATGGGGCCAAGAGGCAAAATCCACCGAGGGGAGGTGCCATGAGGGAAAGGGAGCTGAGGGTTTGTTGGGTGGTTGGGTTGGATGGCTGGGGAGATGGGCAACACCGAGAATGGGTCAGGTTCAGTACAAAGACCGTGAGTTCAATTTCAGACATGTGGAGTTTGAGGCTCCTGGTCCACCAACCTCTTTCAGATTTTCTCTTCCCTGAAATGGCTTTCCTTCCCCAGTTTCTGATGGGAAACTCCAGTTCATCCACGAAAGCCCAGCTCAGGCATTACTGTCTCCCTTCTCCCCGCCATCAGGCAGTGTTCATCATTTCTTCTCCTGTATTATCCCTCTCTCCAGGGAACTGTAATACTCTATTTACAAGCCGTGTCCTCTGCTAAGCTGTCAGCTCCCTGGAGGCATGGCTGTGAATCCATTTTAGCACCCCCAGTACATTATCACCATCTAATAGCTGCTCTACAAATTCTTGAAGAATGGATGCTGATACATGTATAAAACATTTAAGATTTCTACAGTGCTGTTCTCCTGAAGAGCTAATAAGTCATGGCAGATATAAATATAAGTTTACAAGGAGAAAGTGTGAAAGGTGAGCTATTGCAGGCATTTGGTGAGCAGGGGGAGAAGAGATGTTTGCCCTTTACCAGGCCACAGTATCAATACATTTGGCCACAGTAGAAATACATTTGGCCACAAGGAATAGAAAACTCAGTCTCAGTGGCTTAAACTAGCGAGGGCTATCTTAAAAGTTCACATAAAAAGTTCAGAGGTGGGCTGTTGCTGGATTTCATCTGAATGCCCAGAAGTACCATACACACTTGCTCTATTTTCCACTCTGCCACCCTGATTATATTGGCTTTTTGGTCTCATGTTCATTGTCTCTTGGTTGTAATCTGGTTGCAGCATCACTAGCCATCTCATTTGTGTTCAAGGCACAAAGAACATGAAAAATGGAAAGTCAGAGCCTGCAAAGGAGGTCTCAGGAGCCCCCCAGCCAACTCCCTCTTTCAACTCATTGGCCAGAACCGGGTCAATGACTTCCTTAGCTGCAAGAAAGACTGAGAAATCAGGAATGGGACTGTCATGGTAGTCTTGGACCAATCATAATCCTCAGTTCTGTTAATAGGAAGGAAAGGGAAAAGGGTTTGGCTATTGGGAAGGTGACTTACAGCACCTGTGACTAAACAAATACAGGCATATCTCGTTTTACTGCACTTCGAAGATCTTGCTTTTTTTTTTTTTAAATTGAAGGTTTGTGGTAACCTTGCTTTATCAGATGATGGTCAGTCATTTTTTTTGCAATAAAGTTTTTTTTTTAAGTAAGGTGTGTACATTTTTTTAGATATAATGCTATTGCACACTTAATAGAGTACAGTATAGTGTAAACATATGTACTGGAAACCAAAAAATTCATGTGACTCACTTTAGTGCAATATTTGCTTTATTGCTGTGTTCTGGAACTGAACCCACAATATCTCCAAGGTATGCCTGTATCATCCACCTGGAATAGCTAGTGCTGTCCTGTAGTTATGTACATCCTGGTGCAGCCAGGGGGAATGGATCCTTCTCTAATGTCCATAAAAACAAGGCATCAATGGCACAGTTACGTCACATGGATATGAGACATTGGGCACCTGAAGCTTTCAGCACAAATGTCCCCACTTTCCAAATATTTTCCTCACTCACCATTTCTCTATCCTTTCCAACCAGTAGCCTTTTTGCACAAATTATTTGATCCACGCCAGCTCACAACTATCTCTTAAGATAACAGCCTCTCCATTCGACTAACTCCTGCTTGGGCCATTCAGCAGAAGACCTGGTGGGAACTCTGGGCTCATGCAAATGTCTTCTCTGCTCTTTTACCTTTCCTTCCTTTTGTATTAGAATACTAGTAGTTTTGTATTTAATGAGAATACACATTAGGGATCCCAAGAAGGAAACTGTCTGGTAATGTTTCAAATGTTTTTCTTTTAGTGATCACCTGTGCAAAACGGTTTATGAATTTTAGGTTGAGCACAGTTTTTCACATTTCATGCCCATGCCCATTTATTTTGGTTCTAAAGGAGGAACGGCGTGAGTTGCATAGGACAAACAGGTGGGAAGCAAGTACCTCATTGGCTTCCACTGACTACACCTTCTTCACCTAAGTCAAACAGAAGCCCATGCTCTTGACAACACAGGAGGAAAGGCATGAGTTGCACAGGACAAACAGGTGGGAAGCAAGTACCTCATTGGCTTCCACTGACTACACCTTCTTCACCTAAGTCAAACAGAAGCCCACGTTCTTGACAACACAGGAAGGAACAGCATCAGGAGTGAATTATTTATCCTTGCTGTAAATATAAGCCTACACATTGTCAGCCTATAAACACTAGTAATTAAGAAACCAGCTAAGGTCTGCTTGGGCAACATACTTTGACAGCAGCTGCTACAGAACCTGAACCTGGAGACAGTTTGCTATCCATGTGTGAGATCCCCCTCCCTACCAGCATTAACTGCTCTCTCACCTGTGTTGCCATGCACCTCATCCAAGCGCTGAGTACAGGTCTCTCCCCCACTGTAGACTTGTAGCTCCTTTTGCACAGAGACACAGCCTCCTTCCACAGCACATGCTAAGGGTCCTGCAGAGGGCCTGGCTCACAGATGCTCGGGTAAATTGCAGTGAACGGTCCACGAGTATCCTCTTAGCTCCTCCATTAGCGGGAATGCGCAGCACGTGGGAGATTCGAAATCCTCACCAACCAATCATGCGCCTAGTGGAATACATCCAGCCTCAGACACAATCTTTCTGCATCTTTTTAGGGGTCTGAACGTGAAGTGTGGCAAGGATTTACTGGACATACCAAGTTCTTTCGGCTCCTTAGACCCTTCAGTTTTCCGGCAGTCGGCTCCCTCTCCCCTTCGGCTCCACCTGGGACAATCTATCTCCCCAGGTCACTCCAACCGGATAATTCATGCACATCCTTCAGTTCTTTTAGCCACCACCTCCTCCAGAAGCCTTCCCTGACTTCCCCAAGTCTGGATCAGGGCCCCCTCTATGACCGCTCCCTCTTGGTTCTGCGGTGTAGCTGTCCATTCGTTGTTTCCCTTTTTAGACCGTGAATTCCGCAAGGGCACGAGACGATCTCGTTCTCTCTTTTGTCCCGCTTATGACGCTGCCTGGAGCATAGGAGGGGCTCAGAATATTTTGGAATAAATTGATGAAGGAGTGGAGTGTCCCCAGCCTGGCGGTGCTGGGCCGGGTGTTGCTCGCGTCACAGCCCCTCCTATGTGGGGAACTCCAGCCTTGGGCCGCAAGCTTAGACTCTCTCCTCAGATTAGACTCGGGCCTCCGTCAGACGGAGGCGCGCCCGGAGGCTAGGACCCGCCTCCCGGGTTCCAGAGCGACCCCGCCCGCCCGGGCCGCGTCCCTGCTCGCGGGCCGGCTGCGGCTCCCCGGCAGGAGCCTGAGGAGCAGGTGGGGGCGACGGCCCCGCCTCCGCGTCCCGGCAGCCCCAGAGCTGGCGGCCGGGGAGTGAGCGGCGCTCACCGAGCGCAGCACCCAACGCAGCTTGGCCCCAGCGGCGCCGCCTGGAGCACGGACGCTGCGGGACGGAGCCCGGAGCCTAGAGGCGGCGGCGGCGGCGGGGACGTCGGCCAGAGACGAATCCTGTCCTGTCCTCGGCACGACCAGCGGCAGGTAGCGGCTCCGCGCGCGTGCCCGGGTCGGTGCCGGAGGGAGGAGGGACGAGCCGCAGCTGCGGGCGCTCGGGCCGTCCCGGAGCTGAGTGAAACGCCGGCGGGTGCAGGAGTGCTGCGTGCGCGCATGCGGGTGTCCGGGCGCTCCCAGCCCGGGGCGACGCGCTGCGCTCCTCAGGAGCCTGCCGCCCGCTGCCCGGCGTCTCCGGGGCCCGGCCGTAACGGGACCGCGGAGGGAACGAGGTCACCGCGGGGTTGTCTGGTGACTTCCACCGACCCGACTATCCGGAGAGCGGCCCCTGGCGACAAGGCCGCCCGGGCCTGGTCTTCGCCAAGCTCTCCGTTCCTCCCTTCCCCTCTTCACCCCCAGAACAAAAGGCTGGGGTCTCGCTGGGGAGGGGGCTGTCGCGGGATGAGCGGGAGCGAAGTAAAGAGCAGCTAGGAAATTGTAGAACTGAAGGTGGCTTGGGGGATACAGAAGCCCTCGATGAGGAAGCCAATCTCGGAGATGTAAAGTGACTTACACAAGGTCACACAGCTCGTGGTGACTGAACTGGGGCCAGAGCGCAGGTCTCGGGACTCCCTTCCCAGTGCTCATCTCCAGGCCCCAGAGGTCAGTAGTCTGTGCTCCAGCGATTTAATTCTGGCCATGCATGGGTTTTAAAGTCTCCTTTGGAGGAATAAGGGAGAAAGTGGCAGAGCCTATTCCCCGCCTTCCTCAGTACGCACCGGAGGCGGAGGTGGAGCGGGGATGCGGGAGCAGGGCTGGGGAAGAGGGCGCTCCGAATCTCCGGGTGGGGCTTGGAGGACAGGGAGCCTAGCCCTGTCCCCGTGGGCAGGCGGGCACTGGCTCGCAGGAACAGCGCCTTCTGAGCGTGGCTTGCTAGCCGCGTGGGTGTGCCTGCGACGGGAGCGGGGGCGGCGTGGGGACCCAGTGCGCGCTGCTCCCTAGAAAGAAGTTCTCTCCCGGGAGAGGCCGGCAGAGCTGTTCCGGCGCGCTGGGACGAGCTGACAACATCCCTGACGCTCGCGCTGTTTTGTGACGGGCTGTTTGGAAGGAAAGTTACTCTGCAGCAAGAAGGTGGGCTATCACTTCGCTTCTCCGAGCCTGGGGGTGTCCTTGGCTGCAAAATGAGGGCTTTGTTCTGCATAACCTGTGTGATTCAGAAAGTTCGTGCCTCTCTCCTCCTTTACAGAATCTTTATCTCTTTAGAGAGAAGAGAAGTACATGTCTTCTGGTCAGCAGTAGTAGTTATCGCAGGGACTCCAGCCTCCCCTGAAAAACAAAATTTTTTTTTTTTAATTTTAGGCAAAGCTATTAATGGGGACGAAGCTTAGAAGAGGGGTTGGGTTGCCTTTGGGCCTGGTAATGACTTGGACAGAAAAGGAGGCTTCACAGGTGCCGGAAATGCTCCCTACCTCGACCTAAGTAGTGGTAACACAGGTGTACATATATAGATATTTGTGAGGTTATTCCCTTGAGATTTGTGCACTAATGCTTTCCCTCAGTAAAAAAGTAAATAAAAATTTAATGCTAAAAATCCACTCATTATAGTAGCACACAGATTACTGCAGTTTTCCAGCCAAGGAATTTTAGAGATACATTTAAAAACCACAGAAGCCAAATCAGAAAAATAAATAAATAAATAAGAACAGGGAGCAAAGAAAGTTTAGCAATAACGGGAAATGAAATACACACTGCAGAGGGCCTTACCAAATGCCTTTACACGAATCACCTCACATGATTCACATTTCCTTAAGGGCAGTATTGTTATTGTGCCTTTTTTTTACAGACAAGAAAATAAAAGGTCACAGAGGTTAAATGCCTTACTCAGGGGAGCAGGGTTAAGAACCTGGGTACACAGATGTCAAATTCTATACGTGCAACCATAAACAAGCAATTTTCAGCCACCTGAATCAGGGCAGAGCCATCAGGGTGACAGAGACTTGAAGACTGGCTTCCTGCTGTGCCCCCTTTTAGTTCCTTTCCAGGAGCCTCTGTTGTTTTCATATAGCTGTGAGTGTGAGATTGTGTCACAGACTGAAGGTAGCCAGCAGTGGAAGGGATGGAGGAAGTGTGTGTGTGTGTGTGTGTGTGTGTGTTTAAGAACATACAGTTTTAGGAACAGGAGAAAGCCAGCTGGCCCAGCCTGGAAACACTGTTTTTAGGAGATTTATTGTTCAGAAATCATACAGTACAGGTTGTGATTTTGCAGTCACTTAAATACACACACAAAATAAATAATATAACCTAGAAAAGATCTGAGAAACCAAAATGTAATTTACTCTAGAGAACATGTAGGATTTTCACTAGGGAAAAACAGTCAACTTCCCTACGTTCTAGAATTTATAAATATGTTTATCAATGCTTATGTTTAAAAAAAACCTACAAAAATATCTCAGCAGAAGGACAGAAATTTGTTTTCCAGCAAACGTGTTGTAAATATACTTACATTTGGTGCAGAAACATTTGAAACTTTAGGGTACAGGAATATTTTATCTAGAGAGAAATCTTGAGAAATGTGTCCTGAAGTGTGTTCTTCTAGTGATTTTATCCTTCTGCCTAAAATTCAGAAGCCGGAGGAGTAGAATCGTGTTTGTTTTACCAGCTAATATCACATTGCAGAGTTGAATGTTTGTCTCGTTCTTAGAATTAGAAGGTTTGGGTTTGAAGAAGCTGGATTAAGTGGGGCAGGTAAAGAGGTAGCTGGCTGGATCTGCTCAGCTGAGTACCATTAAGCGTGATTATGCATCACAAAGTTATCTTTAGGCGAGTTTTGCCATGTCACAGTTAGTGTTCCTGCCATCTGGCTGCTGGAATATTTAGAAAGGAATCATAATGTTTGACTGACTCTGCTGAGAGCATGACAAAACAGACTTCAAGAGGGAACTATTAAATATGAGTTAGGGTTGGTGAGAAAATGATTAATTACTTCTTATTTAGCCACCGCACACAACCGAAGAGAGGGACGGTTCCCAGCTGATGCGGAGCAGGTGCAGCACATAAGTTTTCTCACTGACTTCAGCCAATAGTGCACTTGAAACTTCCCCTTTGCCCTTCTAGTTGGGTATTTCCTTAGGCCTGCCCAAGCAGGAACCCGACCCGTTTTGCAGCAGGGGAATCGTATGGTGAACTGCCGTGCTGAAGTGCCAAAGAGATAGAGTGAAGCGGAGCAAATGTGGCAAAAATGCCAGGTGGGCATTATGTGGGCCAGGCTCTGTGAAAGATTTTCAAGTGCATCTTGAAGGAATATTCACCCTGTGTGGGCGATGTATTCCAGTGAGACACTGAATTTGAGATGGTGGCATCCAGAAAGGAAGTGGCAGGCCTGTCTATGGACTATAAGCCTGTCAGCTCCTGGGAGTATCTAAGAGGAGGCAGTAGGGAGCTTGTGAGGACTTGGGCCCATGTGTGTGCAGGTGTGTGTCAGAGCAAGGTGCCCAGGCTGCCATCCACTGTGCCTTAACAGCCAAAGGCTACCTCATACTGAATACTTGTGCCTGACTAGGCTAAGAGCTTTCTACATATGAAATCAACCCAACAGCCCTATAAGGGAGCTGATTTTTCTTACTCCCATTATCAGATGGACAGAGAGGCCAAGGGCTAAACTGTTCTCAGAATGATCATGCCACACCCTGCCCTGGTCTGCTATCAGCCAACTCATAAGCCCAACGTGCCCTTTACCTGTCTGACTCTCCCTTATTGCACCTGAACTCCTGGAGGACAGGTACTATATCTGTTTCATCTCTCTTCCCAGCAGCTGCATCATAGGTGGCATGTGATGAGTAGTGAATGAATGAGTGAGTGAATGAATGAATACCTTCATATTTAAAGGTCAAAAGTCAGTTTGGATTAACTGTCCTTTTGACTTTTACTGTCTCATTCCCCTCTGTTAATATGGGTCATCGGGCATGATTGTATGGACAAGATGTGTAATAGATATCTCCTTTAAAGCTGAAGGATGCTAAGCTCAGCCTGTAAGATCAGAAGGCCTCTGCTTCTTTTAGAAATTAAATATTATTATTTCTTCTTTTGTAAAACGGTTGTCATTTGAAACACCTGGGTTGGAATCTTTCCTTCATCATTTATTTGTTGTATGACCTTGGACAAATTACTTCACCTTTCTGTGCCTCAGTTTTCTCATCTGTAAAGTGGGAATAGTAATAATACTACTTATCTCATATTTAGGGTAAAAAACTTAAAATAGGTCCAGTGCCTAGGACAGTGCTTGGTTCATAGTAATGTTCAATAAATTAGCTCTTTTTAAAATTATTATCATCTGATGCTTTTAAAAATTGTTTGCCTTAAGTGTTTCTGGTTCCATAAAGCATTTGAGGCATAAACAACATAAAATTAATAATGAAACTGGGGTAAAGAGAACACACAGATAAGGAAGCAAGATAAAATCAAAGGTAATTTAGTGAACAAGACTATGTTATAAGGTGCAGGTAATTTCTAGAGATGAGTTTACTATAAGGTTTGGTGTAGTTTCGGGAGATGGGATTAAAAATTTGTCAGAGCTTCCCAGTAACCAAAACAAAGAGGAAAACACAAATAGTTACTCAATCCACAGTGACCATGAGATAAAATGAGATCAGTTACACAGCTTTTCCTGGTCCTGAAACTTGGGATGGCTTTCTCCTGGCGGTTCTTCAAAGCAGTCATTGTTGCCATAGAGATCTAAGTCTTCAACATGGTCCCTGCCATGAAGACAATGGAAGTTTTGTGGTAGAAGTTAATAATAAGTGTTTCTTAGAACGTCATTGACTGCAGTTCCAGAGACATACTCTCAGAGCACAGCCCAATAAAAGCTCTTCTGTGAAGGGCCAGAACACTGTGGTTTGGGGATGTTCTATTTCCTTAGCTACGCTTACTGAGTGCCTGGGAGAGTAGAAAGATTCTTCCAAAGATTATAATTCTTGTGAGAGTCAGGTGAACAATCCCATCTTTAAGAACATTTGTTCTGGCTGAAGCTATATACATGAGCCAGATCAGTTGACTTTATCCAGAAAAAATGCAAAGGGTGTCATCATACACATAAACTCATTAATAGATGTGTTCATGAATTTTCTTAATACTGGTAGTCCCATAATCTCCCTTTAGCTGCAGATTTTATCACACTGTTTGGAAAAAGAAATAACCAGTGCTCTGTACTACCTTTTAAGCCCTTTAATACTTTCAATACTTCTTGGTATTAAGAATAAATGATATTTGATTTTTAAACTTGTTTTTTAGTACTTGAAATAATGGTCATGTCTTTTTAGTCTCATTACATATACATTAGCCCAAGTATGATTTATATCAGTTAGGATTGCATTCAGCTGCCAAAACAAAACAAAAACAATGCACACATCAGAATCTGGCCTAAACAGATACAAGAGTGTCTTGTGGAGCTAGACTCCCAAGAAAGGCAGTCCAGGGGCGATGCAGGAGCTCAAACAGTACTATCAGAGAATCAGCCTTTCCCTGCTTCACCTTCTTCACCATGTAGGACATCATCCTAAATCTAGTTGCCTCATGGTCACAAGATGGCTGCTGTATCTCTAGGCTTACATCTTTAGGCAGGAAGAAAGGAAATGTGTAAATAGCTAAAGAGCGAGGGCCCTTCTATTAGGGAAGTTTTGCCTTTTTAGATAGAAAGTGATGCCCTCCCCAGCTACTTCTGACGACATCTCATTGGCCAGGATGGTGTCACAATGTTGCTCTAAAATGTAAAGAGTCTGAGAAGTCAAATATTTTTAGCTGGGTAAACTGCAACTACCACCCCTCTCTCTAATTAGGGATTTTGCTCTAAGGAAGAAGAGGAAATGGTTATTGAGTAGGCAGCTAGAAGTATCAGCCACCTGACATAACTTCCATTATTAGCCATGTCCCTGACTTAATTAGAAATTACAGAAGTGACTCAGTAATTTAAAATGTTATACTTTTCTAGTTTTTCATACGATTAGCATTAGAGGACGAAACACACCCAACTGCCTTATGTAGATTCCTAAACCGCTGTCACCAGCCCTGCTTCTTTTCTAAATTTCAGATCTAAATTTCCATTTGCCAGAAGGACCTCATATGCTTCAAATTAAACTCACTTCTCCCCACCCATTCACCACCGCCCAACACCCACACATTTTCTCCTGCCTTCCTTAATTAATATTAGATTGCCTTGGCAAGGAGCCTTGGGGTTGTCCTGGACTCTTTCTTCTCCCCACATCCCAGGCATCCAAACTGCTGTCATCCTTGGCTCTGTCCCATTGCCATTACTCTAATTCAAATAAATATCCATCCTTGCTCATGTGAATCCCCAAATTGGTCTACCTATTTGCTGCTTCTTCATTGCCCTATAATTCATTTTCCACACATGCCCCAGGGTGCTATATTTAAAACACCAGTGTCTAACATCTCTCCTTTCTTTAGAAGCTTACAAACTAAAGCTCAACCTGGCTCTGTGAGCGCCATGCTTGCTGGGACTGGTTGCCACACACCCCAGACATTCCCACGTGGCAAAGTTTTGCTCACCCCCTCCCCACTCCCTTCAACTATAGAAGACCTCTCTCAGAGGTTTCTTATGCTTTTCATGGTCCATAAGCCATGGGAACAGTTAATTACCTTTGCATTTATGTTTCCAGAACACTTTATAATTTCTATTAATATGTTTTGCCCTGGATTCTATTTTGCCTGATATTAATCATGCTGTACCAGTTTTTTAAAAAAAATAACAGCTTTATTGGAGTATAATTCACATACCATAAAATCCACTCTTTTAAAGTATGTAATTCAGTGATTATTAGAATATTCACAGAGTCACACAACTATAACCATCATCTTAATTCCAGAACATTTTCATCACCCCAAAAAGAAACCCATTAGCAGTCACTTCCTATCCCCCCTCTCCTCAGCCCTGACAACCACTGATCTACTTTTTATTTCTATGGATTTACCTATTCTGGAATTTTCTATGTGTGGAATCATGCAGTATGTGACCTTTTGGGACTGGCTTCTTTCACTTAACATAGTCTCTTTTGGGTTTATCCATGCTATAGCATCTATCAGTACTTCATTCCTTTAATTAATGAATTAGTTAATTAATGGCGGGGTTGGGTCTTCGTTGCTGCGCTCGGGCTTTCTCTAGTTGCATCGAGCGGGAGCTACTCTTCGTTGCGGTGGGCAGGCTTCTGATTGTGGTGGCTTCTCTTGTTGCGGAGCACAGGCTCTAGGTGTGCAGGCTTCAGTAGTTGTGGCACGTGGGCTCAGTAGTTGTGGCACGCGGGCTCTAGAGCACAGGCTCAGTAGTTGTGGCACACGGGCTTAGTTGCTCCGCGGCATGTGGGATCTTCCCGGACCAGGGCTTGAACCCGTGTCCCCTGCATTGGCAGGTGGATTCTTAACCACTGTGCCACCAGGGAAGTCCCCTTCATTACTTTTTATTGCTGAATAATATTACATTGCATGGCCCATACTACATTTTGTTAATCCACTCATAAGTTGATTGACGTTTGGGTTGTTTCTACATTTTGGCTGTAATGAGTAATGCTACTATAAACATTCATGTATAAGTTTTTGTGTGGGCAAATGTTTTCATTTTTCTGGATAGATACCTTGGAGTGGAATTACTGAGTCTTGTGATAATTCTGTTTAACATTTTGAGGAACTTACAAACTCTTCCAAAGTAGCTGCACCGTTTTACATTCCCACCAGCAAAGTATGAGGGTTCTATACCAGTTTTTCGTATCTACTTGGGTATTGTTTTCACTGTTTTATTTTCAAAGATTTAAACATCATTTTGTGTTAGCTGCATTTCTTATAAAGGAGATATAGTTAATTTTTAAAGCAATTAGAATATCTCTGTTCTTTAGCAAGAGAGGCTAATTATCTGTGTAACAATAGTTATTGTGGTTACTGATCTATTGGAACTTATTTTGTGCTTTTTATACCATATGCTTTATTGTTGCCTCTTTTTTTCTTCTTTTAGTCTGCCTTTTCCTAGCAAAGTGCCTGGCACATAGTAACTTTAAATATGTAAGTATTATAAGCTGTCATTTGTGGACATGCTCCATGTATCTATAGATTTATTTATTCATCAAGTATTTATTGATTACCTGCTCTTCATGTTTATAGTTTACTCAGTGGCTAGCATAGTGCCTAACATGTAGAAGAAGCTCAGTAAATATTTTCTGCATTGCATAGACTGTGCAAAGGCTGAGATGCCTGTCAGAAGCTGGGTAGAGTAATGGAGAGTGCGGAGGCTTAGGGGCAGCTCACTTGGGTTGGATGCGGCTGTTTCACGTCCCAGCTATTTGATCTTGGACTATTACTTTACATCTTTGAGCCTTTGTTTCCTCGTCTGTGAAATGGGGATAATAATATCTTTCGTGCAGAGTTGTTTGGGGTGATGAAAGATGATTATGTAAATAACAATCACAATTGCTAGCACTGGGAATCCATGTAGTACATGTGAACTATTGTTTTTGTTAATGAATTGTTTAACAAAGAGCTCTCCCAACCACATATATCAGTATGAAATCATCAACCATGTCTGCCCAGGGAATAAACTTATAGTAAAAAATGATGCTGGCTCCTTTGCTATGTGTCTGACATAAATAATTACCAGATAAATTTTTTCTCCTCATATGGTAGAACCAAGAAAAAGGACCAAAGATGGAATTGTACTTCCTCTTAATGACACAGAAATAGATTTTAAGTCTCCAGTATTCCTTAAAGCTGTCGTTTATTCTAATACTCTTCTAAACTTTTGAATGAAACGTGTTTTAGCCAATCGTCTTGCTCTCCAGTATTTCAGAGGAAGAATAAAGTAGCTTCAGAAATAGGTAAGATAACTGCCTAAAACAAGACAAGCAACATTTTCCCCTACATTTGAACAGCTTTTGCATGACTTCTTTTCTGGTTTTCACCTCTATGTGTATGTCCAAAGGTTTTAGAAATTCACCTGCAGACTTTTAGAAGGAAGGCTAAAACCGATCTGGGTTCATGCCTGGTGTTGTGTGTTCCTGGTGGTCATGGATGGTCAGTGAGTTTTAAGTGATAGTGGTTGACCTGTAGTCATTTTGACATTATCTGTATAAATTACGTATGCCTAAGAATGATACCTGTCAGGATACCTGTCCGTAAGATCTAGGGGTGCCTTATTCTGTGGCTGGAGAAAGAAAGCCACCATTGTCATTTCAGACCCTGTGCATCCCCTTATGGTGCTCTCTTGTTTTCTCCCATTTGACAAATGACTAGGATCGGTTACAAATGGAACCAACTCACAAATGATTCATGCCTAATGGGCAATCATGTTTTAAGGCTGTTCCTCATTGTGTAGTAACCATGTATTAACAGAAGAATTAAATCTTAGGGCTTATGGATTGGTTTGAGGAGAATTATTTTACTCTACTCTTGATTGTTTACCGAGCCCACTTGGTCAGTCACCTTCGATGCTTGTGGCCGGCTGCAGGGGATGGTTTCAGCTGTCATGGAAGTCTGCCTGCAAGGCCAGCCCAGCGAAACCCATGGTCAGGTCTCAGTGCTGTTCTTTGTGGATCCAACTCACTTAGACCAAATTGTCAACACAAATTTATATTTTTCTTTATTCATTTATTCATTTGTATTTACCTTTTAGATGTAGAGGGGTCTCCTAACTCAGATGATGAAAAGCATTTAAAAAATTACTTCTTCACAATTGTCCCGAGTAAAGAAAGAAATCCAGAACTTTTATTTTTTAAGTTAGTTTTTCAAATGGGTAGTAATGCCCAGGATACATACTTCAAAAAGTGTAAAAAGGATATATAATATAAAGTAAGTCTTTCTCACACCCCAGTCTTGGACTACCTGGTTGTTATACATTCTTCCAGAGAGATTTCATATATGCATAAGCAGGTATGGGTATACCTATATTTACATATACCTGTATTTATAGGTATACACATATAATACAAATAAAGGCATATTCATTCTATATACATTTTCTGCTGCCTGCTTTTTTCACTTACTATAACCTGGAGATCATTCCATATTGGTACATACAGGGCTGCCATATTCCTTTAATGGCTACCTAGTATGCCATTTTAAGGTACAAACTGTAATTTAATAACCAGCTCCCAGTCAGTGTGTTTATAGGTTATTTCCAGCCTTTTGCTATTAAAAAGAATGCTGCAGTGAATGTCGCTGTATACATTATTTCTCGTAAGTGATACACTATGTGATAAGAAAAATTCCTAGAATTAGAAAGTATATTTTAAAAATTTGATAATTTGCTCATTGCCCTTTACAGAAAGTTGTACTAATTTATATTTCCACCAGTAATTATGAGCGTCTGATGCCTTGCACCCTCTCTAATACATATTTGCCAAACCTCTGATCTTTGTCAATCTAAGTGAAAAATTGTATCTTGATGTGGTTCTGACCTGTATTGTCTCATTATCAGTAAGGTTCAGCACCTTCTAATGTGTTTAAATGCCATTTGTATTTCTTCATCTGTGATATGTTTGGCCCATTGTCCATTTTTCTGTTGGGTCATTGCTTTCTTTTCCTGTTAAACAAAGAATTGCTTTATCAATACAAACTATTAATACATACACACAAACTATAAAGTGCTAAGAAATCTAAATATCTAAGTCATAGCAAACAGGTAATCATTTCACAGTGTATACATATATCAAATCATTATGTTGTACACCTAAAACTAATACAATGTTGTATGTCAATTATATCTCAATTTTAAAAGATTTTAAAAATAAAGATTTTTTTAGCCACCTTTTGTCTGTAAGCTAAGGAACTTAATATATATATATATATTATCTCTTGCTTTATCTTCCCTTTTACCTGACAACTTTTGTTAGTTATATCTTTCTATTTTGCCATGATTAATAGTAGTTATAGTCATTTCTGTTACCATAATTTCATAGGCTCTTCTGCCTTGGTTCTATGGTTAATTCAATACTGTCTTCCTTTTTGCCCTAATTTCTCTCTTCAACTCTTAATTGGCTGAAGTTTTTCCTATGGTAGTATCTTCAATATATATTCAGGAAACATAATTCTTGCATGTTTAAAAACATCTGTCATACTTGCTTTTTGACCACAGTGACAGTTTGGCTGGGTATAAACTTTTGGATCATACATTATTTCTCTGGGATACTGCGGCACGTCTAATATGTCTCCAAAACTATATCATTTTTCTTCGGATATCATGTGCCTTTTAATCTATAGAATTAAACCTTATTTTTTTATTTTTATTTTTTTGCGGTACGTGGACCTCTCACTGTTGTGGCCTCTCCCATTGCGGAGCACAGGCTCCAGATGCGCAGGCTCTGCGGCCATGGCTCACGAGCCTAGCCGCTCCACGGCATGTGGGATCTTCCCGGACCGGGGCACGAACCCGTGTCCCCTGCATCAGCAGGCGGACTCTCAACCACTGCACCACCAGGGAAGCTCTAAACCTTATTTTTGAAAATTTTTCTTACATTATATATTTGTGATTATGTATTTGAATATTTATTCTCTTCCATTCATTTGTGTCTTTTATTAAGTGAAACCATGTATCTTTTTTTGTCTGTCTTCCACATCTATCATTTTCTTTCTAATACTTTTAAATTCTTTGTCCATTTCTGTTTCATTTTATTTATTTTTCTCAATTCTCCATGGTCCTCAGTGTGTTTTCAGCAATACCTGTTTTTCTTTGGGCTCTTTGTAGCGTGCTCTTCATTTTTTTAAATGGAAGTATAGTTGATTTACAATGTTGTGTTAGTTTCAGGTATTCAGCAAAGTGATTCAGTATATTCAGTGATATATATATGCAAATATATATTCTTTTTCAAATTCTTTTCCATTATAGGTTATTAAAAGATATTGAATATAGCTCTCTGTGCTATACAGTAGGACATTTTTTGGTCTTCATTTTTCTCTTTCACTTCTCCCACATTATATTTCATCTCCTATTGCCTTGCTACATCTTCTCAGAGTTCTTATATTTTTCCTTGGAGTCCTTAATTTAAAGGGATAACTGTTTCATAAAATTTTTTCAGTTAATAATTTTATGCCTTGTCACTGTTTTCATCTGCTTCACAGAAGTATATTTTCTGATAAGTGTTTTTCATCTATCATCTGTCCTTTGTCCTATTCCTTTTCCCACTTTTTTTTTCTAGTTTTCTTGTATAGATCTTGTGCTGGTTCTCTTCACCGTTTCCTTTTATTTAGTATTCATCTTAGAATGAGTTGAATTCTTCTTAGGCCAACTATTTGCAGGAGATTTGTTTAAGGAAAAGATCAGGGCAGGTTCTAGACCAGGAAGAGTTCTCTTTAGGTCAGAGAAGTGCTCCTTATGACAGAGAGAGAGAGAGAGAAGAGAGAGGGAGAGGGAGAGGGAGAGGGAGGATGAGAGGAAGAGAGAGAAAGTGAGAGGCTTTAGGCTGCTCATAATTTACTCTCTCCCTCACCCTTCCTCATTTCTAGCCATGCACCCACTGGAATGGCTTGTCTTTGCCTCCTTCCCTGCTCCCTCATGCGTCTAGGGTCCAGGGTCGCTCCTGTGCCGTCCTACATGCCCTTTTCCATTACTCTAAACAAGTGTTGGTGGGGCTTCCTCACTGAGGAGCCAGAGCTTCTTATTCTGGAGAATGACTCTGTGTGGACTTTGTCTGAGGTCTGCAGCCACAGGCTTACTCTCTACAACACCTTACCTAGACCCTGTATTTGATCGTCCTGGGCAGCAGGCAGCCCTGTCTCATTTATTGAAATTCAGGGTTACAGAAATCTAGTTTTTACTTTCTGCAGTTGAGTTTATATTTCTGAGATTCCCTTTCCTTCCTATTTTGAAATGGTTTCCAAGAAAAGGAAGGAACAGAGATATTTTCACTCCACCATCTGAAAACCAGAAGACCTCCTTGAACTCAACTTTATTTTGAAAAGTGTTTTCTAATTTAAAAGACTAAAGCCTCATCTCTGCTGTCCCTTAGGATAAGCGTTTCAATTTCCAGGAAGCCACCATATCCTTAATTTTAAAAATTACATTTGAAAGCACTTTGCTTTTTGGAGAGGATCATAAACTATTTTTGATTTGTTTAATAACTTATCTCAAAGCAATACTCATTTGGTCCTCACACTTATGCAAATCAGGAAAGAAGGAACATGCTTTACTTTTTTACAGATGGAGAAATAGATGACCATTAAAACCAGAACTAGAGACCAGTTCTCTCAACTGTCAAATTATTCCTCTTTGATGACAGCGTTTCTAACATGCCAGGTGAAGCTTTTCTAGTGAGCACTGGAAGCTTTGAGAATCCCACATCCAAAATACATTTTATTCCCACACTGATAATAAGGCCTACAGTTGGACAGGAATTTCTCCTGCCCTTTTCCTCCCTTCCTATTTTAGTTGGTAATATTTTTCTTTAAATATCATTAAGATAATTATTTAATCTGTAGACACACAATTTACATAATGTGCTGCTGCCAAGGTGTGTCTCCATCTTTTGCTTAAGTAGTTGGCATGACCCCTGATATATATGTTTTCTATTTCTTCCCCATAGCGACAGCAAAGCAAAGGTATTTGACACTACCTTTGGCCTTGGCAATACCAAGATACCTAAGACACAGTTCCTATCTTTGAACCTTCGAGGAGCCCGTGGTCCAGTGAAGGGAGACACACAGACATGTGAAAGGAAATTGCCAAAGTCCCTAGTGCCGTAATAAAATTGCGAACAAAGTACTATAGGAGGAGTTAGCTTTGGCATAGGAAGAAGAAAATCTGTGCAGAGAAGTTGGCACCTGAGTGTGTTTCAAAGGATTGGTAGAAATTTTCCAGGTGGTGAAGGCCATCACATGCAGCCTGCATAGCATGGACAAAGGCACAGAAATAGAAAGAAAAGGTATGTAAGAAAACATCACAAGTGTGGTGTGGACAGAGGATAGGATGCATAGAATAGAGTGGAGGATAAAATGGAGAACTTGACTCCATGACGAAGAGCCTTTAGGAAAGGAGTATATGTGAACTGGAGAGTGAAGCCCTGTAGTCTGAGAGGTAAGGCCTCCAGTCAGTGTATCAGGCTTGGCTGTCAGTGAACTGTGCTTGCTGCCACGGACAGAATGTGCCTGGTGACAGAGCTGAGGATGCCTCCTTGCCACAGGTTGTTTGAGATTCTAGCGAACTTCAAACTGGACAGGGAACTGGAGGCACCAGAACTTGGGCCAGCCATCCTGACCTGGCCCAGGCTGGCACAGTATCCCTACTGTGAAAATACTGAAACTAAAATCTAAAGTCTCAGGAGTGAAACTAGAAAAGAAAGAATTTGTCTTGTAGACTTGTTCCCTGTGCCCCCTCCAGTCTGAACATTATTTCCTCAGTGATTCTCAGAATAGCATTTTTAGGAGTATTCACAATCCTAAGTGCAAAATGACCACCTTAGCCTTAGAAAGGAAAAAATGCCCTCCTTATAAAATCCAACATCATAAAATAAATTAAAGAGGTGGTAATTTATTTTGTAGAATGACTTATTATTTTATAACATTGATTATGGGTTTCCATTGAATAATAAACTCCTTTTGTATGCTTAAAGCATACCTCGATTTTTCCAGAATTAGAGATGCCATTTTTCAGAAGCATAACTGTTATGTAAAATGAGACTTACTTATAAATGTCTGATTAGTATCATGTATTTTTTTAAAGATTTTTTTAAAAGATTTTTTTGATGTGGACCATTTTTAAAGTCTTTATTAGATTTGTTACAATATTGCTTCTGTTTTATGCTTTGGTTTTTTGGCCGTGAGGCATGTGGTATCTTAGCTCCCTGACCAGAGATGGAACCCACACCCACTACATTGGAAGAAGTCTTAACCGCTGGACCGCCAGGGAGGTCCCCCATCATGTCTTTTTTTTTTTTTTATCATATCTTTTTTTTTTTTTTTTTTCCTGTACACGGGCCTCTCACTGCTGTGGCCTCTCCCATTGTGGAGCACAGGCTCCAGCCGCGCAGGTTCAGCAGCCATGGCTCACGGGCCCAGCCACTCCGCGGCATGTGGGATCCTCCCGCACCGGGGCACGAACCCGTGTCCCCTGCATCGGCAGGCAGACTCTCAACCACTGCGCCGCCAGGGAAGCCCTATCATATCTTTTTAATAAGCCTCGTTCTTCTTTTAGCTAATTCAAAGGCAGAAAAAAAAAGACAGGAAATCAATATTTTCTCCTTTAACTCTTGGGAAACACACACACAACGATTTTTATGGCATTTAGCCATAATTTATTTTATTTTTATTTATTTTTGGCTGCGTTGGGTCTTAGTTGCAGCATGCAGGATCTTTGTTGTGCCATGAGGGATCTTTCGTTGCATTGCACGGGCTTCTCTTTAGTTGTGGCACACAGGCTCCTGGGCATGTGGGCTCTCTAGTTGAGGCGTGTGAACTCAGTAGTTGTGGTGCGCTGGCTTAGTTCCCCCACAGCATGTGGAATCTTAGTTCCCTGACCAGGGGTTGAACCCGCGTCCCCTGCATTGTAAGGTGCATTCTTTACCACTGGACAACCAGGGAAGTCCATAATTAAAATGCTTGAGTCAATGATAAATATTATCAATATCACTATTTATATCTTTTCACCTAATACTGTTCAAATATTATAATGAATTCAATGATCTGGGAACAAATTTGCATTTCAATAAGTCTTATAAAAGGAAACAATTTCTGAGCTCACTGTAGGTGTGACTTAGTGGCTTCCGTATTAGATTGTGGTTAAAGTGTATCTTGGTTTTAGAACACACATGGACAATCTTCATAAATCCTTTAAGCATTTCAGCAGATAATTAATTATCATATCTGGTCGGGCCTGAGCAGATTCAACTTCAGGAGCTGCTGTCGAGGCTGGTGTATCTCAGGTGTGGGAAACCCTTCATATCACCTGTGGAAGAGGTGAATGGGCACTCAGCTCATGGGCACTCAGCTCAGTTTCTGTTTCCCTTGTGTGTCAATTCCAGTCCTAAGTACAGTGTGCCATTTTCATGGACCCAGACTGCTGAAATTAAACGGATCTACAGAAAAAAGAACCTTCTCAGTAGAGGACACAACTTCCAACTGTATGGGGCAGGGCATTTCATCATCCTGGTTGTTCTAGAGCAGGGCTTTTCAAACTTCAGTGGGCACAAAAATCACTTGCTGACAAGAGACTCCCAAAGATTCTGATTCAGTAGGTCTGGGGTGGAGATTGTGCCTTTCTTACAAGCTTCCACATTCTAGAGGTACTCAAGGTATGGATTCAGACCAACAGTATTGGCCTCGCCCAGAAGCTTGTTAGAAATGCAGGATCTCAGGCCCCACCCTAGAGCTACTGAATCAGAATCTGCATTTTAACAGGACCCCTTGGGTGATTCGTCCTCCATTAAAATTGGGGAAACACTGCTCTAGATCACTGTTCCCCAAAGCACCAAGGTTTAAGTATCACTATGGAAACCTGAAGTGAGTTTAGATGGTACATAGATGTATCTTAATAATCGTTAAGTTGATTTTTATTATTACCATCTATTTATGGCAAATAATATTGGTTTTCCATTTATGGTAATAATTTAAAGTTTCTTTCGCAAAATAAACAATTTTAAAGTAAGTTCAGGTGGTATGTGGATGTGACAAAAACTATAAAAAGTCGTATGTTTACAAGTGACTTAAGTTAACATGGTGCTTAAGAGCATGGACTCTGGAGCAAGACACCCCGCGTTTGAATGCCTGCCCCTCCAGTAATTCACTGTGTGACTTTGGGCAAGTTTCTTAACCTCAGTGGGCCTTGGTTTCCTCATCTGAAGAATTGGGATATTGTGGGGCTTAAATATGTTCATATATGAAAAGTTCTAAGGATAGTGCCTGACACATCGCAAGGGCTGTATCAGGGCTAACTTACCTTACTATAATCTAGAACACAAATGTTCAAAGACATTTTTATCCTGTGCTTTTTATTTCCCCCTACCTTATCCCCTACTTCCTTGCTTACTCAGATCGACATGCCCCACCTACCCCAAAAAGCTAAATATTCCAGGAATTTTGTACCATTGAGGAGAGTGAGAGCAGCAACTTCCATTTGGCCAATAAGAGGATGGTCTTCACTTAACGAGGTGGTTGGTGGGGGGTGGGCATGAGAGCTTACAGGTGGGAAGTCCCAGGAGAGGACTGTGCCCAGAGAATTTGCTCTGAAACAATGAGGAAGTGACAAGAGAAAGTGACCACTCGTACATCATTTTCACCATAACCTGGAAAGAAGGTTTTTAAAAAATTCCTTTATTGTTTTACTTATAGCTTTGGCAACTTTACCACATGTTTTTCGAGAACATTTTGATGTGTGCCTTATATGCTCATGGGCTCTTGGGTTGTGACTTCCTGGTTGCAGGGCACCTTTGATAAATAAATGACTGATTGGTAGAGTGGCAGGACCCTGCTGAAACCACAGTGTGAGAAATGGACCGCCTCACGGGGTTCATTTGCCCGCATTAGTGCAGAGGTGAGAAATCTCTCTTCTCTTTTCCTGACTTCATAGGCAAAGAAACAAGGGACTCAGTAGGACAGTGTCATACAGAGTGAAGTAAGTCAGAAAGAGAAAGACAAATAACGTATGCTAACACATATACGTGGAATCTAAGAAAAAAACCAAAATGTCATGAAGAACCTAGGGGTAAGATGGGAATAAAGACACAGACGTACTAGAGAATGGACTTGAGGATATGGGGAGGGGGAAGGGTAAGCTGTGACAAAGTGAGAGAGTGGCATGGACATATACACGCTACCAAATGTAAAATAGATAGCTAGTGGAAAGCAGCTGCATAGCACAGGGAGATCGGCTCGGTGCTTTGTGACCACCTAGAGGGGTGGGTTAGGGAGGGTGGGAGGGAGGGAGATGCAAGAGGGCAGAGATATGGGAACATATGTATATGTATAACTGATTCACTTTGTTATAAGGCAGAAACTAACACACCATTGTAAAGCAATTATACTCCAATAAAGATGTAAAAACAAAACAAAACAACAACAACAGAAACAAGGCCATAAAGAGTTATGAGTGCCCAGAGAAGCTTATTTTCAGATTCCTATTCAAATGTATTTTTAGAACCAGCAAAAGATGCTTTTGTCAAATAGTAGCTTATATTTTAAAAATAGGCACATTTTCTGTTTGTGAACAGCTGTGATCTGACAAACTATACTTAGGGGAGAAAAGTGATGATGACAAGAGCAACTAGTGTGTAAAATTGTAGAACATGAGTTATTTCTCTCTGAAATAACTCACAAAGCTCAGCATATTTAACTGTTTGTTTTTGGGGTTTTTTTTTTGCGGTACGCGGGCCTCTCACTGCTGTGGCCTCTCCCATTGCGGAGCACAGGCTCCGGACGCGCAGGCTCAGCGGCCATGGCTCACGGGCCCAGCCGCTCCGCGGCATGTGGGATCTTCCCGGACCGGGGCACGAACCCGTGTCCCCTGCATTGGCAGACGGACTCTCAACCACTGCGCCACCAGGGAAGCCCCACCTTTTCTTATTGTTACTTGTGGCAGTGGAGAGGATGGTGGTATGATGATGATAAATATAGCTTCAATTAAGCGTCTGCTTTGTGTCAGGACCTGTATTACGTTCTTCATCTACAGTCTTTGTTTTAATTCTGATAACAAACTAAGAGTTAAGCATGGTAGCTGTTTTACAAATAAAGAAAATGAGACTCAGTTAGGTTAAGTAACTTGACTAAGGCCACACAGCTGGGGAAAAGCAGCGGCAGAAGTAGAACCCAAGTCTGACTGTGAGACCAGCACTGTCCCCCACACTCGGGGTCTCACGTGGAAACAGTGTTAGTTCTGTTCCTCTTGCCACCCTCCCCTCTAATGGTGTTTGAAAACCTGCATCTCGATGCTGGTTTTCAGAGTTATTTCATGAGTTGGGAGAAAATATAAAAGCCTTTGAGAATCTGGCTTTTTTTATCCTAAGCATTTTTTAATACACTGCAGAGCAAAATGACATTTTTAAATGTACGGGAGAGCACAAAGCATCAAAGAGCTCATGGGTACAGCCTGTGACTTCCTGGAGCCCTGCATTCTTAACTGTCAGATTTTAACAAATACTTCTCTAGATAATTGCTTAATTACTGTATCTGTCAAGAAAAAGCCTTCACAGCCATCAAGTACTAAGTATAAAAATATGCTTTCATCCTGGAGTTTGAAAAATCATTCCTGAGATTTCAGCAAGACAGAAGCCCAGTGGCACATGGTCACTCTCAGATTTGTAAGGATAAAACTAGATGGAGAGTAAAGGATGCTGAGGTTAGGGGGAGCACATGGAAGAATTATATCGATACTTACCTGTAGGAGGTCCTTTTCACTCGAGGGTCTCTAAAATACTTTGCAAAATGGAAGTAGATAAGTAATATGATCTGAATTATACCAAGTTAGTAAAACAAAGAAATGAGGTTTTGGATCAGAAAGGCCAGGGCTTTTATGCAGCTCTGGTACTCCTGCTGAAACTTAGCAGAAACTACATAACCTCTCTGAGACAAAATTTGGTTTATCTCTACTATGGAAATGTCAGCATCTACCATCGAGTTGTTGAGAGGATTAAATAAAACAGTGTATTATAAATACTTAGTACAGTGCTGAATATATATAGGGGGTCCAAAAAGTTATACAGTCAATTCCCATTATTCATGGATTCCACAGTTTGCTAATCACCTACCCTCTAAACTTTATTTGTAACCCCAAAATCAATAGTCGGAGGTGACTTCACGGTTATTCACAGACATGCACAGGGAGGGGAAAAGCTCAAGTCGCGTTATGCACACGTTCCCAGCTGAGGCTGAACGAGCAGCACTCTGCCTTCTCGTTCCAGCTCTCACACTGTAAACAAGTGTCCTTTTCATATTCTATTTAGTGCCATGTTTTTCAAATTATTGTGCTTATTGTTGGTGATTTCGCTTCAGTGCTCCCCCCCCGCCCCGCCCCAGGTATAGTGCTGTAGTGCTGCCTAGTGTTCTTGAACACAGGAAGGCTGTGATTTGCCTTATGGAGAAAATATGTATGTTAGATAAGCTTTGTTCAGGCATGAGTTATAATATGAATGAATCAACAATCTATTAAACATAGTATCTTTAATCAGAAACACTAATATATAAAACAAAGTTATATATTAATCAGCTGACAAAAATTAGGCCCATGTGACCAGAGGCTCACATGGGCCTAAACCTTTGGTCTCTCCTAGGAGCAATGGTTCAGGTATTTGCTAACTCAGTGTTCATGGCAACTGTAAAGAACTTAGCTACCATGAATAACGAAAATCAGCTCTAAACTTATGGCTACCAGGGGGTAAGGGGGTGAGGGATAAATTGGAAGATTGGGATTGACATATACACACTACTATATATAAAATAGATAACTAATAAGGACCTACTGTATAGCACAGGGAACTCTACTCAATACTCTGTAATGGCCTCTATGGGAAAAGAATCTAAAAAAGAGTGGATATATATATTTGTATAATTGATTCATTTGCTGTACATCTGAAACTAACACAACATTGTAAATCAACTATACTCCAATAAAATTTTTTTAAAATTTGAAAAAAGAAAAGGAGAATCAGTTCTATTCAATTTAGTTCTATATTAGGTTGGTTAAATATTAGTGGCTCTAACAAATTAACTCCAAACTCTCCATGGCTTAACACAGAAGTTTATTTTTCATGAATGTAAAGTCTAATCAGGTGTTTGGCAGATGGCCTTAAAATGGAGAGTCAGGGACCCAGACTCATTACATCCATGGCTCTGCCCACAGTAGAACCTTTGCTTCCAGCCAGTGGATGGAGGAAGACAGAAAAGTAGTGGATGGAAAGTCTTTATGGGCCAGCCTAGAGACAGAGCACATCACTTCTGCCTTCATTCTGTTGGCCAGAGCTTAGTCACATGGTCACACCTAACTGCAAAGGAGGCTGGAAAATATAATCTGTGTGCTGAGGGCTTACATGAATAGTTGTGCCACAATTCTCCTTAAAATTATTTCCTGCAGTCATTTTTCTTTGGATAAATGGCAAAACCCTTAGGCAAGAGACATTTAAGTTTTGTAAGTTACTCTTCTGAACCCATTACCATTCTGCACCAAGGGAAGCAGGTCTGTCTGCTCTCATGTGTCTTAGTTAAAAGATAAAATCCTTATATAATGAGACCATATTTTCTCTTGTTCTGTTACTACTTCAGCCAACCCTTTATTCCCTGCTATAAATTTTTGACTGAAATTATTTTGCCACTGAATTAAGGATCATGTAAAGAATATACCCAACGCCTTCTATGAAAGAAAGTGTTGAAATACAAACAACTGATCATTTATATTTGTTTCAAGTAATTTGTGGGCTCACATCCAACCTGCTTTAGCATTCAGCCAGTAAAATGCCAACTCTGTCTGACCCTATGTTACTGTGTGTATTTGATTATATAATAAAATAATATTGATGCTACCTGGAAGAAGTATTTACTGTCCTCTGGGATCTCTGCCCAATTCTACTATAGTTTTATGCTGTGGACTCTGATGAATATTTTTTTTTTTCAGTCTTTCTGTCCTAGTTTTACTATCAAGGAAAGAGGCAGTGACATAGTAATTATCAAGCCCCTTTCAGGGGACTGCTTTATAGGACAATTGTGGTCTTCTATAATGATCAACTCATGCACCTCTTTGGAACTCTTAAGAAAACTATCATGGACTCTTTCTCCCCAGAATTGAACTTATACATATATTTTATACCATTCAAAATGTCTGTACCATTTTAGGGGATTCTAAAACAGGCCAGTACTGTATGATCCAGCAATTCCATTCCTAGGTATATGTCCAAACGAATTGAAAGCAAGGTCTTGAAGAGATATTTGTACACCAGTGTTCATAGTAGTATTAGTCAAGATACCCAAAAGGTAGAAACAACCCAAGTGTCCATCGACAGATGAATGGATAAACAAAATGTGGCATATACATATAATTGAGTAATGAGGAATGAAATTCTGGTACATGCTACAACATGAATAAACTTTGAAGACATTATGTTAAGAGTAATAAGTCAGATACAAAAGGACAAATATTGTATGATTCCACTTATTTAAAGTACCTAGAATAAGCAAATTCACAGTAACAGAAAGTAGAGCAGAGGTTACCAGGGTTTGGAGGGAGTAGGAATGGGGAAGTATTGTTTAATGGGTACAGAGTTTCTGTTTGGAATGATAAAAAAAAAGTTCTGAGAATGGATAGTGGTGATGACTGTACTTGATACCACTGAATTGCATACTTTAAAACTGTTAAAATAATAAATTTTATGTTATGTATATTTTACTATAATTTTAAAAAAAACAATCACGTTGAAAAGAGCCTGGACGTGAGAACCTGATAAGCCTGGCTGGGTTCCAATCCCAGGTCTACCAGTTACCAGCTGTGTATGACTTTGGGTAAAGTACTTAGTGTCTCAGAATGTCATTTTCCCTACCTATAAAGTTGGGAATAAACTACCGACCTTAGAGGATTGTTGTGGAAATTAATGTGATTAGCCTGCCACATATAGCCACTATTTAAAAAGGTAAAGAAAACTAGTATATATTAAGCAAGCAAAATCCAGTGGACTGTGTTAAGAATAAAGTACCACGTTACATAATTGCTTTTCGCCTCTAGGAAATAAGAATATTAACACAGAATAATACAGGAGGGCAGCAACTGAGTCTATGGAGCTGCCCCAGGAGCCAGAGCTGTCATATCCCCTCCTCTTCCGCCTCCTGTTGCAAACAGTAAAGGCCCTTCGTACAGTTAAAAAAAAATTGAATAATACAAAGGAGGTAGGATTTTAGCATTGAAGAAACAGAGGTACAGGACTTGCTTGAGCTTTCCAGTGACTAGAAGGACAGAAAGAACACAAAATTACCCTTGCCTAAGTCTGAGGTTGATTTCTGTTTCTGCTTAAATTGTTTTTAGATTCTCTAGGTTTTCCTCATTTTTGTAAACTGTTGGGGATTTTCTGCAGTATAGGTTTTAAGTCTTTGCAGTGGGTCTTGATATAGATTTGAAAACACAAATCCATATTCAAACCTATGCATGCAAACACACACTCTACAGAGCAACGCCATATTTATCTGGAGATCAGACATCCTACAATATTAACTCTTTGGGACATAACCATTTTTGCAGAAGCATGCCCCAAAGCCCTCCGTGTAGCAAATGCCAGATATTAAGTCTTTGCTGAGAAGTGTCATGACCCCACGCAGATGACTGTATAGAAACCACAACAGAAAAACAGCAAGCAAAGTTAAGAGTGACAGCAGAGAAGGAAGCAGGAAGATAGCTAATGCCCGTATAAGCCTGGCTGGAGGCTGGCAACATGAGTAACCGCTGAGCCTGCCACATTCAGAAAAGGTTAAATTTCATTCCATTTGCTCTGCTTAGGAAAATGGGGGTATGTGCAGAATATTTTTAAATTGCATCCAAAATGATAAAAGTTTAATGCTTAAAGAGGTAGAATCTGTTATTTGCAGTACTCATTATGGAGTGAAGTGTTGTTATTTATTAATACGCTCTGTTTACACTGAGACATAAATAGCTAAATTTTATCCGTTTTGTCACCTAATTCTTTCTAAAAATCTAGCTATTTCTTTCAGTCTCCAGCACTTGACACAATGCCTGCCTCACAGTGGGCACTCAGTATTTATTGAAAGAAGAATGAATGAATGAATGAGCGGGCAAGTGAAGGAATGAAACTACCTCTAACATTTGTATGCCTGCCTGACGTGTATTACCTGTGCGTGAATAAAGACATCCAAGTTTAAACTCACCCTTTTCTCCTTTTCAGAGCAGAGACCATTCTCCTGGGACCATTCCTAAGAAAGAAACACCCACGCTGTGACATATGCCACTGCCACCGCCACTGCCACCTCTGCCTCCGCCTCCCCCCCCATCAGCGCCCCCGGTAAGACCTGGGTTTTTCTTTTTCAGTCTGGTTTACTTGAATACACTTGAGCAGGTTTTAAATGTTCAGAATCAGCCACCACCCAGCTCTGCTATGGCAGGTGGCATCTTTGGTAGCTGGCTCTACGGCTCCAGGGTCTAATTCCAAACCAGCCTGGCCAGGTATTTCCCTTCCCGTTCCATGGCAGCTCCCACCCTCTACCTCAGCGTCGTCTACATGATTTCTCTTCTAATTCCTGCTGCTCGATACAGGCTTCCCAGAGTCTCCCTAATCGACTGTTTCATCTCACGGGAAACCTCAGAGGGGAGGCCACGCTGAAGTGCATAGCCAAGGAGGCGTGTGCTCAGAGTCAAGTTCCAGTGTGTGATCTGGGTGGTGCTAACAGTAGCTTGGGCTTCAGTTGCCAGGTTCTGGGACCAAGTAAGAGGAGTGTCATGTGAAATGCACAACAAAATATAAATCTCTAAATGAAATCTCCCTATCTGTACAAGACTGAACTCAGTCTATTTCGCTTTGTGTTGTCTCCCTTGGAGTTTGGTTTGGGCTTAGGAGAGGCCCAGAGAGTGGTTATTTTGTTTTAGGACAGGGCTTCTCACCCTTACCACCACTGACACTTGGGGCCAGGAATAGAGCCTTACCCGCTATCCTGCCGCTGGGGTGCACACCTCTCCACAGATGCGTGGATGACATGACCGCGGGAGTATAGGTTATGAAAGGAGGGTCTGAGGCCCTGCTGCACGGTCACCAGCCTTGGTGAGAACGAGGGTATGCTTGAGGTCCTATGTCACCCCCATGACATTAGCGTGGCACACTGACCGTATCTGAAGCGCTGGGGCATACACCTTCCTGAAACTTGGCCCTTGCCCTTGAAGAGAGTGGAAGGAAAGCACATGATGTGAGTTATACCTGAAAGCTCTCTGGCCAATATATAGAAAGAATAGGAATCAGTACTGAATTTCCACTGCCGAATTTGACACAAAGAAGGCATGGAGATGAACAGTTTATAAGTGAAAGAAGCATACAGGAAACTATAATGTGGGTCTCACACAGACTTGCTGGGCCTGAAGAAGCACAACTTAAAGTAACTCCCAATACCACAGTATGTCCATAAACTTAGCCAGAATAAATAAACTTATCAAAACCCATATTGTTGGGGACTTGGGGAAATAAACTCTTTTAAACATTGCTGGTGACATACCTGGGACTCAACAAATGTTGAATGAGTCTTTCCGGAGTGTTCTCTGACAAAAAACAATAAGCCTGAATATATCGCTTTTTCCCCTGGTAATCAAGTAGTTTTATTTTTGAGACTGACTTAAGAATTTAACCCTAAAGGAACCAAAAAAAATTTATACAGTATGTGCACAGCAACGCTAGTTATTCTAGTGAAAAATTAGATCTTAAATGGTTTGTGAGAACTAAATGAACTGTATTGTCATGCTGTTAATTAAAAATTGCATTATGTTAAAGTGTTAATTAAAAATTACATTTATAACTGTGCTGATAATGGAAAGTAGATATGGAATGATGAATTAAAAACAATGCACACTTTGTGCATCATGAAATCAGCTATATATGTAATAAATAGGAAAGACCAGAAAAGAATTTTGAATGCTGATAATAAAATTTTAACTTTCATTAGGGAGTCTTTTTCTTTTAATATGCTTAAGTTCATAATAAACAAAAATAATTCTGCATTTGGATAATTCTTGCATTCCCTTCCCCATTCCTAAATTTTTTTTTTTTTTTTTTTTGCTACCTATCTCATGGAGGAACTGATCAATTTAGGAGGAAAACAACCATGTAAATTTTAATTTTTTTTTTTTGTAGATTTATTTATTTATTTATTTTTGGCTGCATTGGGTCTTCATTGCTGCATTCGGGCTTTCTCTGGTTGTGGCTAGCGGGGGCTGCTCTTCGTTGTGGTGCGCGGGCTTCTCATTGCGGTGGCTTCTCTTTGTTGCGGAGCATGGGCTCTAGGCATGTGGGCTTCAGTAGTTGTGGCACATGGGCTCAGTAGTTGTGGCTCGTGGGCTCTAGAGTGCAGGCTCAGTAGTTGTGGCTCATGGGGTTTAGTTGCTCCGCAGCATGTGGGATCTTCCTGGACCAGGGCTTGAACCCATGTCCCCTGCCAGGAGGATTCTTAACAACTGCCCCACCAGGGAAGTCCTTTAATATTTTGTTAAGACGCATTTTTCTACAATCTGGGAAAAATATTTACAGTGCATATTATAGGCAAAGAATGAACAACCTGAGCATAGAAAGAGCTCTTAGGGATCAATATGGAAAGGATGAGCAGAAAATGGGCCCAGGATATGACCAGGCAGAAGAAATACAAATGTTTCAACCTCGCTATAATTGAATAAACACAAATTAAAATAATGAGAAATCATTTTCATCTATCAGTTTGGTGGTGGTACTTTTTAAATGTTGCCTGGAGTGTTAGGAACCAGGCACTTATAACATTTTTTTTTAGTGGTTGATTTATTTATTTACTGCTACAGGCACATCCATTGCCCCCTTCCCATTTACCCATACCCACCGTACACAAGGTTGGATGATTTGATTTAAGAAGTCTGCGGCATATAGTCATTTGTTATACCAGGTACTTATACCTCTTAATAGGAGCAAATATTGGTATAATCCCCTAAAACACAATTTGTTAATATGGATTAAGTCCCTTTAAAAAGTGGTTGTACTCAATGACCTAGTTTCACTTCAAGTAATTTCCTTTCAGTAACTCATCATAGTGTACAGAGATTTTTAGCTATAGATTATTAATGAGAGCATTATTGTGATAGCAACCAAAAAAAAAAAGAAAGAAAGGAAACAATCTAAATATTTAAAACCAGAAGATTCAATAAAAAATGATTATGTAATCCACAAAACAGTATTCTAGGTAGCACTGAAAATCATATCAAAATTATTTTGTAACTCCCAGTATAATAATTGATTCAGGCAAGGATCGTTCGTGAAACCTAAAACCACTTAGGGAAATGTTTTGGAGAACAGGATGTTCACAGGATCCCAAGTGGCACCCACAGATTACTTCTAATTACAAAGGGGAAATGTACCTTTAACAGGGATCAAAGTGTCACCTGTCATAGAATGACCTTTACACAGCCTTTTGCTGTGATGCAACAAGAAATACATAGTATCACCCTGCAGTGACCTGCCAAAAATTAGTGTTCTTTGAGCAAGCAACTAGGCACATCCAGAATGTGGGACCTTCTACGACAGAGGTTGGCAAACCAGAGCAGAACCCATGGTTCAGTTTTGGTACAGCCCTCGAGCTAAGAATGGTTTTTACATTTTCAAGTGATTGAAAGCAATCAAAAGAAAAATAATATTTTGTGCATATGAAAAATATATGAAATTCAAATTTTAGTCCATAAACAAAGTTTTATTGGATGACAGCAATGCTTATTCATTTGCATATTGTCTCTGGCTGCTTTTATGTTACAGTGACAGAGCACCAATTAAACAACTTGTCTCCCCCCAAAGAAGAATTCTTTTCATCTCACTAGTTGACCTGTGTTTTAAAAATTATATTCAGGGGCTTCCCTGGTGGCGCAGTGGTTGAGAGTCCGCCTGCCGATGCAGGGGACACGGGTTCGTGCCCCGGTCCGGGAAGATCCCACATGCCGTGGAGCGGCTGGGCCCGTGAGCCACGGCCGCTGAGCCTGCGCGTCCAGAGCCTGTGCTCCGCAACATGAGAGGCCTGCGTATCGCAAAAAAAAAAAAAAAAAAATGATGTTCAATTATTATTATTTTGTTTTGAATTTCATCAATAAAAATTTTGTGGGAATTTGTTTTCTTTTTTCTTATATCGTACTTACAGAACATCCCTGATTTTGCCTCTTGGCCCACAAGGCCTAAAATACTTACTATCTGGCCCTTTACGGAAGAAGTTTTGCCAACACGTGTACCTACAAGATAGCTGGCTTCATTCAGCCTTCCTTTTGTCACCAGCAGCCAGTGATCTTGGTACACTTGCATCAGATCATGTCCCCTTCCCCATCACTTTTCAAGGGCTTCCCATCCCCCTCTTAACTGTGGCCTGCTCCACTTGCATGACCCGGCCCCTGCCTACCTCTCAGACCTCATATGGTGCCCCTCTCCCCATGTCTTCTACTCCAGGACTTTAGCATGGCTGTTTCTTCTGCTTGGAAAGCTCTTTCTGCTCAGCTCAGCCCAGGTGTCCCTTCCTTGAAGCATCATTTCCTCACACCCCACACTGGCATTCATAACATACTTTTAAACCCCTCCTTCATAGCAGTTATCAGTTTTTCAGTTAGTTTTTATTTGACTGGGGTCCACATTTTCTGTTTTGTGGTCTTTTCTGTCCCTAGTGCCTGGCTCACAATAGCTACTCATTGAATGAATGGATGGATGGATGCATGACTGAATGAATACCTGTGTAAATAGCATTAGGAAATGGAGTTAAACTCTTCATAAGCAGTGTTCAGGACTTTAAACACCTACGCTTATGGACCAGCATGGCAGATTTTATTATATGTAATCTTTGCAAGGAGGGGGCATTTTGTGTGATATGTCTGATCAGGCTTCACCTTAGCTCTGGAAGATCTGGGGATTAGACCAAGGT
Source organism: Stenella coeruleoalba (assembly GCF_951394435.1). Taxonomy (NCBI): domain Eukaryota; kingdom Metazoa; phylum Chordata; class Mammalia; order Artiodactyla; family Delphinidae; genus Stenella; species Stenella coeruleoalba. Next base: position 59,049,644 of record NC_137155.1, read on the forward strand.
TAAAAGTGTTTTGATTTTTCCCTCCTAACCTCTCACCTTTCCCCTTCCTGCCCCTCCCATTCTCGTCTCCTCCTCTCCCTGATGTGCATCCTTTGGAACCGAGAAAAGGGCTGATGGGCCTTGCTGAAGTTCTGAAGCAGGCTCTAAGTGAAAGCCAGACAGCCCTCGTCATCTGGTTTCCCTTCTTTTCTTGCCCCTATTTCCCTGTCTTTTGAGCACTACTCCTTTGTCTCATCCCTTTGAAATCCAGAAACCATATAAAAATTGCCCACATGGTACATTGGTCCACTTATAATGAAATTATTGTTGCTTTGGTTATACAATGTAACTTTTTAAAAAAATCTGAAGAAAATACAATGGATTTGATTTTTGAAACGCAGCAAAATTTTTACTGAGCTTTTGTTTTCCAATCTTCTTTGGCCCCTTGGTAGTGTCCAAGACGTGAGAAGGAACTCCTTGAGGGCCTGTGATTTGTCTTCTTTTTTGCCCCAATTGTGTAACATTATCTACAAAAGAGGAAAGGACTATATGGGTCTCTGACCAGATGATAAATTCTTTGGAATTGGGTTGCCTAGGCAAAGCCTAAAAGAAGATTTGTAAAGTTTTATAGCATTATTTTTTAATGTTGCTGTTCAAGCTTAAATATCCCAAGGAGGCAACAGTACTCCTAGGGGGGGCCTATGTCTTATTATTTAAAATCAAAAGGAAAACTGGCTTGATAATCATTTCTTTTCCATGATAAGCAAAACTCTAAGTAGAAAGACACCATGGATCCAGGTACTCCTCTGCCTGCCTGTTCCAGGGGTAACATTTAATAAAGTGCTGGAGGGAAATTACAATGAGAAGCATATTGTTCTGTTCCCTCATTACTCTTTGCCAGAGTCTTTGTTTGCATTCAGGAAACTCAGTGAGATGATTTTTCTCCTTGCAGTGTAACGATTGCATGATTCATGGGTGAGGTAGACTTCCCAGTGTCAGGAAATACCAGCTGAGGCTTACATGGGGAGGTTTTCCCACCATCTCTAGGATGCAGGAGCTCATGTGGTATAAAAAACATGTCAATCTGTGAAAGAAAATGTGGAAAATGAAGTGGTATCTGAAGCCCCATAAGAGCCTCTTTTGGAGTTTTGCGTTTGCTGTGGTTAAAAAAAAAAAAAAGGCAGGGGTCGGGGGCCGTAGGTGGAAGGGGGCTCAGTAGAATTGCGTATTACCCTATATTCTGGAAACGGTAATTTGCATGTTGACTGGTGCATTTAGAAGAATGAGAGGCTTAAAAACTCTTAAATACTGTCACTCACTTAGATTCTCCTGACATTCTGGTGCTTTGATTAGTGTCACTAATGAGGGATTGGGGACGTTTACCCAGGGTTGACAGTGGCCACTGGGACAAGGAAAAGTCTTTTGCATTAGGCCAAGCTATTAGGAGAGTATTAAGTTGACATTTGGTCCTTGCTTAAAACAGTTTGCAAAAGTGCACGTCTGCCTTCAAGTAATTTTAAGAACGAGATCCTCCCTTTCTCCTCTGCCGGTTTGTACCTGCAAGCAGTAACAGGGCTTCAGTGAAAAAACGAGGCAGTCTGCAGCAGATTTACTTGGTCTGCAAGAGAGGTGTGTCAGGACCTGCCACTCATACTTCCAAAGGGCCATTCAGCACGATATTTAAATGTGTTTCTTTTTCACAGCTGTCAGGTAGGAGGCATGGCAGGAAAAAAAGGAGAAGCTTGCAGTGGTGTGCTGGGGGCAGCAATTGTGCGCTCAGAACGCCTGGAACTTGGCAAGAAAAGCCTGCGAGCGCTTGTTAAAGGCCTTTATCAAATTGCATAGGAGCCCAGGAGCCTAAGCCGTTCACACAGCGTCTGAGCCGAGGGATATGGCAGGAAGCTGCCATGGGCCAGGAGGCCAAAGGGCAGCCCTTGAAAGCCTCAGCCATCTCGGTAGCCGCAGTTACTATCTGGAGCTTAATTTTACTCTGGAATCTGCTGGCTCTTTGCCTTTGAAATCTTTTACAATTACAGTGTAACTAACAATTCCTAGAAAAACTGCCAGTGAACTACTTCCCCTACCCAGGGTTGTCTTTTCATATATGCACGGTTATACTGAGGAGGGCCACGTTGATTTGGAGCCTGGGCTCTTTGGGGCTATGTACCCCTTCCCCCAGACTGCGCTTTCCTTTCTTGCCATAAAAGAGAAAAAATGACCAACATCAGGTTGTTGCTGGCAATCAGATATCCAGCCCTGACCCGGTCGAGAAAGCTGCAAGCGAGGGATGAGGGGTGCTGTGATCTTGGGAGCACGAGCATATCCTTGCAGTGGGGTATTGGCAGCTAGAAAAAGTCATGTTTCCTAGGATGCTTAATGAAAAGACAGGTAACGTGAAGTGGAAAAGGCAGGCTACATATGGGTAATGTGGTCCCAACTCTGTAAAACAAAACTCTGTGTACTGCTCATTTGTGTGCTCTCAGATCAAGACAGTAAGGAAATAGTACACATACAATGATAACATTGCTGGTTATCTGGGGGCCGTATGCATGATTTCTGTTTTCTCGTTTGTATGATTCCACATTTTCTCAAATATCTACATGGAGCATTTATTACTTTTATAAAGAGAAGAAAAGGTTTTAAGAAAGAAAAAGGAATGAATAATCATTTACCTACTGATCATATAATAATGATCTACAATAATAATAACAGGCATCTACTGAACAGCTATTGTATACCAGGTACTGCGCCAGGCGCTTAACGAGGATTATCTAAATTCATATTTACAGTAATCCAGTGAGGTGGGATGATAGTGCCCTTTTACAGATGAGGAAACGGAGGCACAGAGAGGTTACTAAGGTGCCCAGTGTCATACAGCCAGTAAGTGATGGAGGCTGGATTCCTCCCCAGGCTCTCTGAGAGCCTTACTGCTCTGTGTTCTACTGCTTCCAAATATATATACAGCTGGAATAAGCAGTGGATGACCACAGCATCAAACACTTATGTAGTGCTTACTGTATGCTTTGTGTTGTCCTAAAGTGCTTAGCGCATAATTGAATTAATCCTCACAGTAACCCTTTGAGGCAGGTACTGTTGTTATTCTCGAGGATGAGTTAACTGCGGCACGGAGGGGAAGTGACTTACACTGGATCACACAGCTAGTAACTGGCAGAGCCATGGTTTGCATTGCTGGCAGAATGGCGCCAGAGTCTCTGCTCTGAACCACTAAACCAGCTGCCCTTTGCTGTAGACCTTCTCAGATTCAAGGGGTAGGGGTAGATTACCCCTACCCCTTGAATCTAAGAGCCAGGAGATCAATGGTTCCCCTTTCTCACACCTAGGACAGAGCTCCCAGATTTCTTCCTGTATCCCCAAGCCTCCTCCTAAGATTGCTCTTTTCTTTTTTTTTTCTTTCCTTTTCTTTATGGTTCCACCATTTCCCCTCACTTGCTTATTGGTTTTTTTCTCGTTTTTTAATAGAAAAAAAACATCTTGCAAGACACCCTCTGAATAAAACCCATGGTTTAAAAGCAGAGAGTCAGCATTAAAGAAGCAGGTACAATGCCAAAAAACCCTCCGTTTTCTCTTGTCTTTAGTTTACAGCTGGGCTTTTTATGGACTCAAGAAAACAGGCTCTCTGCTAACAGTGCAGGGCACACAGTGGAGACAATAAGTGCCTCTGAGCTCAATGACTGCAGACTGTGTCCTTAAATTTGACCAAACCATCATGCTAATTTACTGAGCTTTTGCTGCACGGAATTACCCAGTTTTTGCCTCTGAAGAGTTTAGAACCTGAATCCAGGGAAGACTGGACTCAGTCATGGAAGTGCTGAAAGTATAGTTGATTATTCCCAGACCAGAACACTGTCCCTTGCATTGCTTCTTCATTACGTATTTCCTGCATATGGGACCCTTGAAGTCTTACCTTTAAAGAGCCCTCCTGTCCTCTGATTAGTCACCTTTCATCTTCCTAAGCTTACTTCTCTGAGCATCGGGCACTAGGTCTTGCTAATGCTTTGGGTTCTCTCCTAAACAGACGAGTCGAGGGATGAGAGGATCTTGGGGTCAGTGAACAATTAGTGAGTTACTCCGAGACAGGGATTCTGTGCCAAGGTTAGTACTAGGCACACAGTAGGCACCCAGTACCTAGCATGATTTCCTGAACTAGTGAGTTTAGTGAAGATATTGTAATTTACAAAGCAAACCCACTGTGAACTAACCAACCACTACTTTACATCTTCCACCTGTCTAAGCCCTGAAAGCCAGACACATTCTATGTTGTGTCCTGTCAGAACACCATTAACACGTTCACATTTTGCTGAGAATATTAGAAGTAACACATTCAGGGATAGCACAAGTTAACACCTGGGCTTTATTTCTAAAGCCATAAAATGTCCTTTGGTACAATCCTCCCCTTTCCAATTCGTTATTGTTTCTAAGAGAATAGACTAATAGACTTTGTACCTTGGCTTTACATAAAGACATTTTAAAAAACCCAGGGAAAGCAACAGAGTGTACCCGCCTTGTACATGATAACAATAGATTCCCATTTGAATAAGGTCTGTTCACAGTGGAGGAGTGTGAATGTGTTTTCGAGCTGGTGAAAGCAGGATTCCACCTGTACCACATAAAGTATTTAAAACACAAAGGTGAAAAGCATGTCTGTTCCTATGTCACCATCTGTTCAGCACTCAGTGTACCAGGCCGTCGGTTTCAGTAGGGATCTCGTAATGATGCAGTGTGGTGTGTTCAAAAACAAAAACAAAGGCATGTGGGCTTTAAAGTCCAACAGACCGGAAACTGAATCCCTGCTGTGCCGTTTATTAGCTGTATGGTGTCAAGCAAATTACCTAGCAACTCTGAGCCTCAGTTTCCTCATCTGCAAATGGGAATAATAACCACCGCTTCCTAGGGCTCTGCCCTAGAGTGGAAGTTCCAGGAAGGGAGGACTTTGTGTCTGTTTTGCTCAGTGTATCCTCGACACCTGAGCAGTGCCTGCATGTAGTAGGCATTCGCCGTGTATGTGTTGAATGCACGAATCATGGGGTTGTTGTGAGAATCTAGTAAGATAACGAGAGAAGCAGTTGTTTACCAAGTGTCTGCTTAGTCAATGGCAGCTACTCTTATCCCGGGGACCAGAAAACAACCGGGCAAGTAACCAGATATGGGACTAAGTTGAGGGCAAAGACTCTTGCAGTCAGTGCTACAGGAGGTCAGACACCAGAAGTCAAGATTAAGGCTGGGAGCCCAAGTTTTTCAAAGTGGGGAGTCAGGCCAGCAGTCTGAAAATAGTCCCCAAATAGGAGGGCAGAGGTTATCACTTCTAGGCTTCAGGGCTTCCAAGTCCAGGGTGCCAGGACCTGCTCCTGTAGCATGATCTGAACAGCTGGGTGGTTTGCCTTTTCTCCTCTCACTGCCTTGCCCTGAGTGGAGCGGCCTGAGTCCATGGGGTACCAGTGGGAGGTACGTGGAGTCGACCACAGATGGGAGTAATGAGCCCTCAGCAGTGGGATCGCAGCTGTGATGGAGAAGGACATGGGGATCCACAGGCGTCCTTTAGGATCCGCTCCAGTGAAACGGCAGCCTGATTCAAATATTTTAAACATTTAGAGGAGGCTCTGTTTTCTCAGCTGCTGTTTGGTTTGTCATTTTACAAGCAGCTTTGGCAGTATCAGGCCAAGAGGCTGCCTAGGGAAGGGGTACACGTTTGCCTGGAAGTTTTGTGTGTTTTTTTTAGTATCTTTATTGGAGTATAATTGCTTTACAATGTTGTGTTAGTTTCTGCTGTATAACAAAGTGAATCAGCTATGCGTAAACATATATCCTCATATCCCCTCCCTCTTGCGTCTCCCTCCCACCCTCCCTATCCCACCCCTCTAGGTGGTCACAAAGCACCGAGCTGATCTCCCTGTGCTATGCAGCTGCTTCCCACGAGCTATTTATTTTACATTTGGTAGTGTCTATATGTCCATGCTACTCTCTCACTTCACCCTCCCCATGTCCTCAAGTCCATTCTCTACATCTGCATCTTTATTCCTGTCCTGCCCCTAGGTTCATCAGAACCATTTAATGGTGATGCTTGTGCAAGAATTCTAGATCGCCTGGCTCTGAGCCCCTATCTAAACCAAAGAAAGATGTTCTTTGGGCTTTGGGGAAGCTCAGGGATGCTGAGATTCAAATGCTATGGCTTGGTCTTTCTCTACCTGGTCCAAACTTCCATTTAAAACTTTACTGTTAGACCAGGTGAATTTGAACACTGATGGGATATTGGTTGATATGAAGAAATTATAGTTAATTTTATTTAATAATATTTTAAGAGCTCTTTTCTTTGATATCATACAATGTTGCATATCTGTTTTTTTTTTGTTTTTTTTTTTTTTTTTTTGCGGTACGCGGGCCTCTCACTGTTGTGGCCTCTCCCGTTGCGGAGCACAGGCTCCGGACACGCAGGCTCAGCGGCCATGGCTCACGGGCCCAGCCGCTCTATGGCATGTGGGATCTTCCCGGACCGGGGCATGAACCCGTGTCCCCTGCATCGGCAGGTGGACTCTCAACCACTGCGCCACCAGGGAAGCCCACATATCTGTTTTTTAATAAGCAGGGATTTGGAGGGGAAAAGCAGATCAGGGAAAAGAGAACAAGATTGGCTGTGAGTTGATAATTGTTGAAGCTGGATGATGGTACATGAGGACTGATTATACTACTCAACTTTTGTCTATGTTAATGTTACAAAATAAAAAATGTTAATGGACATCAACAACATCAAAATATGCAAAATAAAGATGATTTAACAGAACCAAAGAGGGAATTATGTAGCATGCTTTCACTAATTCAAATGGAGTTTGAGACCAAATAGTACATGCTTTTTAATTAAAAAAAAAATAAGCGCTATGTAGGCATAGAATGTCTGCTTAAAATTATCTATGTTGCCTCCTTCCCCCACATAATCCGGCTCCTGGTTTTCTAGGGATTAATGTTAAGGTTTTTTGCGCCACTACCAGCAGAGGTGTCATCTCTAATCACTGAGTGGATTTATGGATTTTTTTTTTTCCTCCTAAGACTTAGAATTGCTGCAGGTGACTTTGAGTCGGAGTGTCAGGGAAACTGTGAAGCTGGCGGTCACAATCTCCCTTGCTACTTTTTATTTAAATAAACCTTGAGACCCAGTGCTAACACCAGATAACTAACAATGGTTTGTGAAGCTGTTGCACGTACTGTCCTCTGCCTGGGTACAAGGACACCTCCCACTAGCTGGTGTTTTCTCTTCAGAGAAAGCACAGAGGACATAGTGGGAATTATTGAAGCAAAACTTTCCCAGCCGGCAACTCTTCTCAACACCAAGGTCACCCAGATATGGAAAAATTTTCACCTTCAGCATTCTTTCCTCTCTAACTAAATGCCTCTTGTGGTTGTTTGCCGAAGGATTGCTGAAGATGGTGAGGGGAAACACCTTTAAAACCCACTCTGAGGCAAAACCTTTGGCCGTGGAGATAGCTTGGAAAGTGTGTTATGGCTTAAAACAGAAAACAAAAACAAAACAAACCCTTGTGGGTTCCTGAGCAGGTGAACAGCTATTCTTAAGAGGTCAGATCATAGGCACCCAGGGACTTTTTTAAACCTCGCAACTGTGAAATACAATTTTTTTTTAGCCCTTTTGGCATTGCAGACGATCAGATTTTCTGGAAGATATTATTGGTTTGACTAGAAGAAAAGAAATGTACAATAATGCTGAGGCTCAGATCTATGACAGCAAAGGAGTACAGCCGCCCCTGGAGGCTGGAGACTCAGCAAACAGGGCAAAAGGGCCCAGTACTACCCGGTCCTGTAGCTCAGGGGCCCCTTGTGCAAACACAACTGAGGGCTGGTAAATGAGTTGCAGTTTTTTGCCATTAATTCACAACTATTGCTAAAAAATGCTCACCGATAGCACACTGCTATATCCAATAGAAAGGATTTTTTGAAAAAAGGAAGCCAGTTGCTAAAGGAGAAGGCTCACTAGAAATATGGCCTATCTTTGCTCACTTCTGCAAAGGCTACCACGGAGATTTGGATGGACCCTGGGGAGCATGTCATCCTCCTTCCCCACCTTGAGAATCACTGCAGAGACCTAGAGTGGGGAAAAGTGGAGAGTCACCACCAATGATAATGGTGATTCCAGGGGGGCAGAGAGGACTGTGCCCAGTGGGCACAGCTGTGCCGCCCCTGAGCAGTGGGAGGACACCTGAGCTGGTGAGGGAGAGCCACAGGCTTCTGTGTCAGATGGACCTGGATCCAAGCATAGTGGGTACTGGAACCTGGCCAAATCCTTTTAGACCTGTTTCCTCACCTGTGACATGCAAGTAATAATACTCTATGGGGTGATAAAGTAATTAATGGACATGATACTTTGAAAACATCAGCCCAGTGCCTGACACAGACAAGTATGCAGCTCTGTTCGTGGCAGCCCCTCCCCCGTCCCCTGCACCCCGGGATAGAGCACGGGCTCCCTGGGTGTCACGCTCTTCTCTCCAGGAGTACACGAAACCCTCCCTGGTCACATCCAGCTATGCCAGGCCCTGCCTTGTCAGTTCCATCCACCTTAGTGGGATTTGATCGAGGAGCCTTCAGTTTCTGTGCCAGGAAAGGCTGCCTCCCGAGGATACTAAGAAAGGGGACGGAGAGACAGAGATGGGCAATTTCCCTTTGCCCTAATGCCAGTAATTTCTCAGCATATGCAAACTCACACTGCAGCCCCTCTTTCCCTTCTTGGGTCCATCCCTTTAGGCCAGCACCCTCCTTTTTTTGACCAGATTATTTCATTGATACAGCTATTCCTGCCCTCATCTGGAAAAAGCCATGGCTGTTTCTCCTCACCAGGGCCATTCAAGACCACGGCCTCCCTCCACTGACTTATGTTAACATAAATAATATAGTTTTGTGTTCAAGGCACATAGATTTTCCACTAGTAACAGGGCCACACTTGGTCTGTTTGGCTTGGATAAGAGCAGCAGTCAAATGATTGACCTGGAAGGCTCAGTAAACTTTGTGAAGTTCAACGGTGTTCCTTCCTGCTGCACTTTGGCACATAGGGGCGCAGTCTGTGGGCAAGACCAGCCACATGCCCTTGCAGGTTAGGTGGCTCCAAGCAAGAGCCCCAGGAGCTGAGCTTCCTGCACATCTGCCTCACCCATGCCCTCTGTGTAACCTTGGACTTCTCTGCCCTTCACCTCTCAGGCCGCACAGTTGGGACAGTCCTATAGGAGAGAGAGGTGGGGCCACTGTTCATTTTATGTCATTTTGCTTTTGCTTTGTTTTATTTTAATTGTTGCTAGGTAACGCCTTAAGAGAAAAGCTCTTCTAAAGGTTTAAACATGCTCTTTAAAGACTGGATTCTCGGGTGCAAAATGGAGGGAGGTCAGGTAGGGGGAGAAAAAGGGACATGACCACACCTCACCAGCCTCCTAGGGAGAATACAAGGAACCAGTGAGATTCCAGATGAAAACTGTAAACTCACACGAAAGCACATGTACCCTTGGCTTAGCTCTTAGGCGAAATGAATGGATATATGGCAGCTGTATTAGGACACATCATTCTGGAATGTGTTACTTTTAAGGCCCGGACCCCAGGAAAACCGAGACCAGCAAGAATCGCCCAAGCACCCAATTCCCTAACTCTCTGCTTGGATGTCCAGAGCACTAACCCTCAGCCTCCACCCGGACCCACCGTAACTTTTTATGTATCGTCATCTTCCAGGTGACAGGCCCCTTACCTTCTTTACTTCAGGAATCAATGCATTTCACCAAACCTCTGGTTCTCTTTGTTGCCAAATATAGTTGCCCACTACCCCATATTTGGGCTTTCTGCCACAGGCCCGTGATGATGGCTGAGTTTCATGTTGGGAGGACAAACCTGGAAAAAAAGAGGGAGTACATTCGAAGTCACTTGTTGGCATGGACACTTTTCCACAGTCATTAAAATAGTGCCTGTGTATTATTACTTAAAACAGCTTGACAATTGAACAAACACTTTCCCCTGGAGTCGCATTTGACCTTTCCACACCCTCGTTGAGATGGATCAGATCATTGTCTAATTTGGGATTTCCCTCGAAGTAGACTGGAGGGCTTCCCTGGTGGCGCAGTGGTTGAGAGTCCACCTGCCAATGCAGCGGATGCGGGTTCGTGCCCCAGTCCAGGAAGATCCCACATGCCGGGGAGCTGCTGGGCCCGTGAGCCATGGCCCTTGAGCCTGCGCGTCTGGAGCCTGTGCTCTGCAACGAGAGAGGCCGCAACATGAGAGGCCCGCGTACCGCAAAAAAAAAAAAAAAAAAAGTAGACTGGAGACAAGTGTTTGGGCCTAAAGTAGTTTATTTGGGAGGTGATTCCCAGAGGCTCTGGCAAGGGAGTGAGGAAGCCAGAGAGTGGAGGGAAGAAAGCCTTGAAGAATATGCGGAAAACCAGGCTGCTTCCTGCAGGTGGACACCAGAGAGCCTGCCTGGAGTTGAGCCACTGAGGGGCGAGGGGCTGGGGGTTTATCTACGGGCTCTTGTTCCTTTCAGTACTTCCAGCAGTCCTGCAGGGGCGAGCATTCCCATCTGGGGAACTCCTCCGGCAGAGACCGACAAGCAGTTAGCGCGTGTGGGAACTGTGAAGTCAGCCTCTGGGGTAGGCTGAGCGGATATGTGCAGGGCACCGGCAGCGTCTTCTTGTCGTACTTATCTCCGATTCATAGAGGAAGAATCTGAGGCACAGAGAGGTTCAATCTTTGCTCAGAGTCGCCCAGCTGGTGGTCTTTGGACTCTTTGGCCTGCATTCTGTCCCTTGTACCGCGTTGCCTCTGAGGCTGCGGTTATGGCAGAGATGGCTGGGGCAGCCCTGATGGCCTTCTCACGTTTTGATTTCTACAGCAGCCTTTGCATGACTGGTGTGGCCCTTCTTTTAGAGGCATAGTGGTTAAGACTTCTGAGCCAGACTTCCTGTGTGTCTTTTTTGGAAATTGTGTGGGCAAATTACTTAAACTTTCTGTGCCTTGGTTTTGTTCTCTGTTAAAATACTCTCTACTTCACCATGTTGATGTGAAGACTAAATGAATTACTAATACATGCCAAGTGCTTAGCAGGGAATAAGAACCGTGGACGTGTTCGTTGGTGGTGGTGTTATTGTGCATATGGATACTCACATTTCCCTGGCTTTAGAATTCATGTGAAGTCATTGCAAAACAAAAGCTCCCATTTCATTGCCACATTCACGTCTGGGAAGCATCTCACCAAGTTTAAACATCATTACACTTCAGATGATTTGTTTGTCATCTGTCTTCACTGCCTGTTGATAAACTCCCTAAGGACAGAGATCACGCCAGCCTTGCCCTCCATGGAATGAGCGGTGCAGAGGGTGGTGCCTGGCCTTGGGTGCTGCTCTGGAAATTCACATTCAGTGAATGAGAGCACACCCTCCCCGGGTGCGATGGTGACAGCAAAGCTCATGTTACACAGCCAGGCCACCTGCTGGTGGTGACGTCAACATAAAAATAATTTTAAAAGTTGCACCAGAGATGTGCTCCTCCCAGAATTTTCTCTGTATTTATAGAACACTATTCTAAGGCTCTCAAAAGAATTTTCAGCTGAATTTTCAGAAAAATATTTCAACAGAATTCAACACCAATTTTGATAAAAAAAAGATAATAAACCACTCAGAAAGTTGGCATAGGGGAACCTACTCAACATATTAAAGGTCATGTATGACAAACCCATAGCGAACATCGTCCTCAAGGGTGAAAAATTGAAACCATTTCCTCTAAGAACACAAACAAGACAAGATTGCTGTCTCATCACAGTTATTCAACACAGGTTTGGAACTTTTAGCCTAAGCAACCAGAGAAAAAAAAGAAATGAAAATAATCCAAATCAGAAAGGAATAATTAAAATTCTAATGTTTTGCAGATGACATGATAGTATACTTAGAGAATGCAAAGGAGGCTATCCAAAATCTATGAGAGCTGATCAATGACTTTTGTGAAGAAGCACGATACATAATGAGTGCACAGTAATCTCTAGGGTTCCTATTCACTAACGATGAAAAATTTGACAGAGTCTTTGAACATTGCAACAAAGTGCATAAAATCCCTAAGAATAAACATACCCACGGAGACTAAAACCAAGATTAATTAATCTTAATGAATCTGATTAATCCAATTAATCTGATTAATCTTTAATCAGATTAAAGAACTGAGCCCCAAGTGACTAAAAGGTCACTTGGGGCTCAGTTCTTTAATCCTCAGTGAGATGAAATTGGAAGCTAAAATATGGAGTGTGGCATTCCGATGTCCAGTATTAACGTCTGCCAGTAATTATCAGTATTAATGTTTCATTATGGATAATGCTATGTGACAACAAGTGGGCTAATTTTAACATCCGTTTGACCTGGACACACTGTTATAATGAGTCAGGGACACATTGGGTGTCCTGTTTTACAAACAAGGAACTCAGACCTACTGAGGCATTAAGAGGACCCTGAAGCAGAACAAGCAACTAAGCTGTGTTGCTTGTTCCCAGTTACCAAGTTCTTCTCGGTAAATGTCAGAGGCACCCAGTAGTGGGATGTGGATGATGGTTATACAGCCTTGACACCATGTCATAGACCCAACACGTTATGGGCTGACTTGTGTCCCCCTCCAAACTCATATGTGACTTATAGGTCTTTAAAGAGGAAACTAAGGTTAAATAAGGTGATTAGGGTAGGCCTTAATCCAGGATGACCAATGTCTTTATAAGAAGAGATTAGGACACAGACACACACATGGGGAAGACCTTGTGAAGATGCAGGGAGGAGATGCTCATCTGCAAGCCAAGGAGAGAGGCCTCAGAAGAAACCAGCCCTACTGACCCCCAGCTCTTGGACTTCTAGCCTCCAGGACTGTGAGAAAATACATTTCTGTTGTTTAAGCCACCCAGGCTGTGATTCTTTCTTATGGCAGCCCTAGCAAACAAATACACAAGGCCTGTATTAGTAGGCAGGGGCAGAAACTGCTCACCGGCTCCCTCGGATCAGTGACACCCCTCCTCTGTCCTCTCTATTGCTCCACCACACTGGGAGGAAAGGTCACTTGGGGCAAATCTAGTTCCAGAGTCAGTTGTCCCCAGAGGACTCTCCACAGAATCTGCATCTTGCATCTTCCCTCCCTGCTGTGTATGCACATCCTTTCCCCCAAGGCTTTCCACTTTTTTTTTCTGTTCTGTTCTTACTTGTTCTGTTTTGTCTTATCGTGTCTACTATTTAGAAAATGCAGAATCTCTGATTAGCAGGGGCCTTCTGTCTCTCAGACCTTGTTTAAAGGCCTTTGCTCCTAATGACATAAACGGCTGAGTGTGCTGCACAAGTAATGCATTTCAGAATCAATGAAGAGAGAACTTCTATTTCTAGAAGTTTATAGGGAGAACTGTGTCTAATCGTTGCCACCTTAGATGGTTTTAGCATCCATTATAGGTTGGTCTTTCAGCCATCAAAAAGCAAATCGCTCTGCTTGCAGGCCGCACAGCAGCTGTTGAATCCCTTCTTGGGACCTTGTTGTTATTGATTCTTGCTGGAGTAATGGGGCTCAGTTATGGCTGGAGTGGATGGGTAGACCCAGGGTAAGCCCTGCTGGCTCTTAATAGAAAATGGGATCACACCCTTGGACAGAAGGTAGATGGGGTGGGATTCATATCATGTGAAACCCTCATGGGCAGTATAAGAAGTTTGAGAAATACTTTTTTTTTTTTTTTTTACTTTAGTTACGTTTCATTAGTAAATCTTAAAATCCACCAGTCAGTAGGCATGTTACTCTAATGTCTGGGGTGTTTTTTTCAAATCATTGTGCTAGGCTGCGCGATTCCCAAATCAGTGGAGCCTGTTGGTGTCTACCTTCAGATAAAACACATGAAAAGATAGGAATACAAAGTAATGTGTATTCATCGCAGCAAGGACAAAAGAGTGTAGGTTAACCAGAACTGAGTGATAACAGACCATAATCATTAAAGGATCATGTTAAAATAGCTGCCTTCCTCACCAAAGTGGAAAACAGTGCAGGTAGCGCCCAGGCACTCACTCCAGGCACTTCCATACCCCCTCAGTTTTGCACTCTGGGAGCCTCTCCCACGCCACTCTTGTCCTGGCTCCGTGACATAGTGCAATTAAACTTTACTTCCTCATAACCTAGCATTTCAGAAGCTAAACCAAGTTGTTTCCTTTTCAAAAATAATCATGACACCAGTTTTCTCAATTGTTTGAGAAAAATATAAATAAATGAATTCTTCTTGATTTTTATTTCATTATGCTCCATCTCGTCCCACAAAGAGTTGACACAGCCACCTTTTAAAATTCTGCTTCCGCAAACGTTTCCTAAACCCTTTCCACAGTATTTGGCTTCTACAGATTTTTTTTCCTGGTTTATCAGGTATTTAATTCATTGGTTAACCAAACAAATCAAAAAGTTCTGTACAGGCATCTGCTAATTCAGTGGTAAAACACACCTTCCAGATCTCCAACTCCTGGGGACTAGCTGTTGCCATTGGTGTCATCTGAGGCATCCACTATTCCTTGACCCCCCTGTAGACCATGAGTTTGATGACTAGAGTGATTTAATATGACGATTTTCTTTAAAATATTTCCATATAAGCACTGGAATGTATCTGTGTGTGTATGTATGTGACTTGATTTTTTTTAATAGACTTTTTTTAACGTCTTTATTGGAGTGTAATTGCTTTACAATGGTGTGTTAGTTTCTGCTATATAACAAAATGAATCATCTATACGTATACCTATATCTCCATATCCCCTCCCTCTTGCCTCTCCCTCCCACCCTCCCCATCCCACCCCTCTAGGTGGACACAAAGCACAGAGCTGATCTCCCTGTGCCATGTGGCTGCTTCCCACTAGCTATCTGTTTTACATTTGGTAGTGTGTATATGTCCATGCCACTCTCTCATTTCATCCCATCTTACACTTCCCCCTCCCCGTGTCCTCAAGTCCATTCTCTACATCTGCATCTTTATTCCTGACCTGCCCCTAGGTTTTTCAGAACCAGTTTATTTTTAGATTCCATATATATGCGTTAGCATACGGTATTTGTTTTCCTCTTTCTGACTTACTTCACTCTGTATGACAGACTCCAGGTCCATCCACCTCACTACAGATAACTCAGTTTCATTTCTTTTTATGGCTGAGTAATTTAATAGACTATTTTTTAAGCAGTCTTAGGTTCTCAGAAAATACAGAGAATTCCCTCATCCCTCCTGCCCCCCAGACACTCAGCCTCCCCTACTATCAACAGCTGATTTTTCATCAAGATTTAAATTCTGTGTTTTGTCCAACGTTCTTTATCTTGAAAACTATCCCTTTGATAGTGTTGTTACTCAAAATGAACAGAATAAGTACCAAAGATTAGTGGAATTTTAAAAACGTAGTTTACGTGTTAGTTTTTTACTGTCTTACATTCATGTAATGTAGTCATATTTTCTGCCAATAATACCAAGTATTATTGGTTCTTAAGATGGAATTAAATGTCTTAGAGATCAGAGTAGTAGCTGGCACATCAAAGGCAGTTAGTTTTTGTCGACTTCATTGATTTTCTGTTCCTTAAAGAGTCTTGTGACTTCTAGATGGTTCATCATCTGAACAGACTTCAGCCTGGAAGAAGAATGGCTGCCATCACTGGTACCAGTAGCCTGGTGGTCTTTAAATGGCCTTTCCCCAAGCAGGACTGGAGCCCCTTCCTTGGGGTGAGGGGTTGACTTCACTGAGATGTCAATCCATCAGTGCAAAGCAAGGACAGTAGACGGGGAGATATCTCAGTTTGCAGAAGCAATGGTGCACCACTCTGACTGCATATAGCCTCAATCAGCAGGCCTAATTTTAGGAGATGTAAAACAAAAACTCAGTTGAGTGAAGTGAACTAAAAATAGACCCCGTTTATTCTGTTATAATTCACTTCCTCAGATGATAGGTCTGTTCCATTTAAGCAAAATTCTTTCCGTCATAATTGTCATAAAGATGTTTTGACGATTATTAAGAACAATGAAAGCCTACATTTCATCTTGATTCATTGCAGCTGTCGTGACCTTCTATCTATTTCTGCTCTCCTCTAGAATTGCTGGCATTCAGTGAAACAGATGCTACTGTATTTTTAAGGGAGGGTTTGAGGTGGCCCCATTTTATTAAAAATATACAAGGAGTGTCATTAATAAGAGTATGTTGTATGAGTCACACTTTGGTGCCCTGGCAGGCCCTCCTGTGATTCTTATGACAGAAATGCTTGTTTTATTTTAAATTCACAGTGTATTTTCACATTAAATAACTAAGTTTATTTTAGTGAATTTCGGGCAGCGTTTATTATATATAAGGCGTTGTGCTGAGCACTGGAAAGGTTAAGACATAATTTCTGCCTCAAGGAACTTACTTGGGGAGGACAGATGCCCATCAAGATGTGAAACATATGATCTCAGCAACTGGCACCAGAATCCTTCTTAAGGAGGGACCTGTCTTTGGGAACATACCTTTATAAACTATGAAGAGGTGGGGCGGGGCGTGGAACTTGAGGGCAGGAATGAAGCAATAACAAGAATGACTAAATGGCACCACACGAAGCAAGGGGAAGAATTTGCTTTGTTCCTAAGAGGTTGAGCAGAGGGAAAAGATAGTTAAGAAGGGAGCGAGGGCTTCCCTGGTGGCGCAGTGGTTGAGAGTCCGCCTGCCGATGCAGGGGACACGGGTTCGTGCCCCGGTCCGGGAAGATCCCACATGCCGCGGAGTGGCTGGGCCCGTGAGCCACAACTACTGAGCCTGTGCTCTAGAGCCCACAAGTCAGAACTACTGAGCCTACGTGCCACAACTACTGAAGCCTGCGTACCTACAGCCCATGCTCTGCAACAAGAGAACCACTGCAATGAGAAGCCCGTGCACCGCAACAAAGAGGAGCCCCCGCGCGCCGCAACTAGAGAAAGCCCACTCGCAGCAACAAAGACCCAACGCAGCCAAAAATAAATAAATAAAAAAAGGAAGAACACTTGATATACACAACATGGATGACTCTCAAGTGAAGAAGTTAGGCTCATATAATTGCATACCATATGCTTATGTTTCAAAGACATTCTGGAAAAGGCAAAACTATAGTGACAGAGAACAGATCAGTGTCTGCCAGGGGTAAAGGATAAGGGGGGTGTGACTACAAAGGGTAGCACTGGGGAGTTTTTGGGTGATGGAACCACACTGTATCCTGATTGGGGTGGTGGTTACACAAATCTCTATGTGTGTTATACGTAATTCACAGGGATGTTGCCGTTCCCTGAAAAAGTCAATCTTACTATATGCTAATTTAAAAAATAAAAACAAAATAAAAAATACAGCTGAGAAAATTTGGCAAGTGGAAGACAGAAAAGAGATGGAGCAAATGGTATGGGCACCAATGACCGCATTTCACAAAACAGAGGGCCCAAACACAATGTCAAATGCTGACGCCAAACAACAGGAGTTCAAAGTGTATTCCTTAAAGTTACACAGTGTGATGGTAAATTTTGTGTGTCAGCTTACTGGGCTAAGGGATTCCCAGATAGCTGGTAAAACATTATTAGAACTACCATATGGCCCAGCAATTCCACTCCTGGGTATATATCTGAAAAAAACCAAAACATTAATTCAAAACGATACATGCACCCCAACATTCACAGCAGCATTATTTATAATTGCCAAGATATGGAAGCAATCTAAGTGTCCATCAACAGATGAATGGATAAAGAAGATGTGAGATATATATACATGTATACACACACACACACACACACACACACACACACACACACACACACACACACACACACACACACACGCGCACTGGAATACTACCCAGCCATAAAAAAGAATGAAATTTTACCATTTGCAGCAACATGGATGGACCTGCAGTGCATTATGCTAAGTGAAATAAGTCAGACAAAGATAAATACTGTATAATATCACTTGTATGTGGAATCTAAAAAATACAACAAACTAGTGAATATAATATAAAAGAAGCGGACTCCCAGATATACAGAACAAATTAGTGGTTACCAGTGGGGAGGGAGGGGAGGGGCAGGATAGGGGCAGGAGAGTGGGAGGTACAAGCTGTTGGGTGTAAGACAGGCTCAAGGATGTATTGTACAACATGAGAAATACAGCCAATATTCTGTAATAACTGTAAATGGAAAGTAACCTTTAAAAATTGTATTAAGATCTTTTTTTAAATTTAAAATTTTGAAAAAATTATGTGGAAATGTAAAGAATCAAATACACCTCCCCAAAAATGAAAAAACAGTAAACAATCAATATCTAACATAAATAAATAAACAAATAACAGAGAAAGTAGTATAAAATACTATGTAATGTGTCAAAAGAAAGGATTAAGGCAGGATTAAGACTATATGGTTCTTTCACCTTTCTGTCTGCCTTTTTCCCTATGTATTTTTTAAACCTCTTTTGTAAAGTTATATTTTTGTTATTAGGAAAATATTTGTTACATCTAGATATATATGGACCAAACGTCAAATATAAGTAAATACTGGAAATTAGGTACTTCTATGCCATAATTTGCAAGAAAAGTATAACTCCTTAGTTCTAACATTGCCAAACTGAGACTGTTGCTCTCATGCATTCTACAACAAAATTCATTGAACATCTCCTATGGGCAGGGACAGAGCAGGTGGAAGCCAGACACTTCGACATATGACTTGCTGGGTAAGGTTCAGGAACGTGCCAGCAGAGCAGAAACCCCTGGAATCGATTCAGTCTACCTTTGGGCCTTGCTGGCACTTAGGCAACATACATAGGTCACCTCAAAATGAGTTGAGTTTGCAGCCCCAGGCTTATGTTTCCAACTGACTCCTGAACATCTCCACGTAAGTGTCCCACTAGCACCTTAAACTCAACACATCCAAAACAAGCTCACTATCTCCCGCATATCATCCCCCAAATCACACACACACGTGCACACACCTGTGCACCTGTTACTCCTCTTGTGACATGGATCTCAGCAATATCCTTCATGTTAACCACCTCGAAACCAAGAACTCCCTGTATCACACTCTTGACTCCAGGCAGCATGTGGGATCTTCCCAGAGCAGAGCTCGAACCCATGTTCCCTACACTGGAAGGCAGACTCTTAACCACTGCGCCACAGGGAAGCCCAAGGGTTCTTCCTTTTTATTTTCTTATTTTTATTCCATTGCTGGGTAGGATTTTATACATTTAATCCATTCACTCAATGAAGGACATGTGGGTTGTTTTCTGCTCTTGGAAATTGTGAATAAAGCAGATATAAACCTTCAGGTACAAGTTTTTGTACGAACATATGTCTTTGTTTGTCTAGGGTAAATACCCGGAAATGAGATTACTGGGTCATATGTTAAGTGTATGTTTAACTTCATATGAAACTGCGAAACTGTTTGCTAGAGTGGCTGTACCATTGCACAATCCCATCGACAATGTATAAGAGTTCCAGTTGTTCTTCATTCTCACCAGCACATAGTACTGTCAGGTTTTTGTTTTGGTTTGCTCTATTTGGCCATTCTAATAGGTGTGAGGTGATATCTCATCATGGTTTAAATTCCCCTAATGGCAAATGATATTGAACATCTTTTTATGTTTTTATTTGTTTTCTATATATACTCTTTGGTAAAACACCTAAATTTTTTAACTAGGGTGTTTTTCTCTTACTATTGAATTTTGGGAGTTCTTTATACATTTGGATGCAAATCCTTTGTTGCATCTGCAATTTGAAAATAGTTTCTCTCAATCCATAGCTTGTATTTTCATTCTCTTAGTAGTGTCTTTCCCAAAACAAAAGTTTAAAATTTTTGATAAAGTCCAAGTTAGTAATTTTTTCTTTTAAAGGTTGTGCTTTTGGTGTCTTGCCTAAGAACTCTTTACCAAACTCCAGGCCACAAAGATTTCTCTGTTTTCTTCTAAAAATATTATAGTTTGACATTTTACATTTAGATCTACGATCCATTTTGAACTAATTTAAGTTTAAGGTATGAGGCTTAGGTTCAGTTTCATTTCTTTGCATATAGATGTCCAATTGTTCCAACATCATTTGTTGAAAAGACTAGCCTTTCTCTATTAAATTGCCGTTGCACCTTTGTCAAAAACCAGTTGACCACCATTGTGTGGATCTATTTCTGAATTCTCTGTGCTGTTCCATTGATCTATGGATCTGCTCCTTTGCCAGTACCATGCCACCTTGACTGCTGTGCCTGTAGTAAGTCTAAAGATCAGATAATGGGGAGTCCTCCAACTTTCACTTTGGCAAAATTGCTTTGGCTGTTTAGTTCCTTTCCCTTTCTATATAAATTTTAGAATCAGCATGTCTGTATCTATTTTAAAATCTTATTGAGATTTTAATGGGCATTGGAGAATTGAACTATATATCTATGTGTCTGTAAATATCTATAAGTCTCGGGGTCTTTACTATGCGGAGTCTTCCAATTCATGAACACAGTATATCTCTTCATTTACTTAGGTCTTCTTTATTTCATCAGCATTTTAGTGGTATTTAGAATCCAATATCCTATGCATATTTTGTTTGATTTATGCGTAAGTATTTCATTTGCACTTGGACCTATTTTAAGGTATCATGGGTTTTTTTTTTTTAATGCCAGTTTCCAGTTGTTTATGAGTAGTATATAAAAATACGATTAATTTTTGTGGGTTGACTTTGTATACAATAACCTTGCTAAACTGACTTTCACTTTTTGTGTATTGAAATTTTCTACATAGAAAATCATGTTGCCTATGAATAGGGGCAATTTTATTTCTTCCTTTCCAATCTGTGTACCATTTATTTCTTTGCTTTACCTTATTGTACTCACTAGGACTTCCATTTATGATGCTGAATAAGAGTGATGAGAGGGAGTATCCTTGCTTGGTCCTGA
Organism: Stenella coeruleoalba; assembly: GCF_951394435.1. NCBI lineage: Eukaryota > Metazoa > Chordata > Mammalia > Artiodactyla > Delphinidae > Stenella > Stenella coeruleoalba. The sequence goes on from NC_137155.1 coordinate 59,070,531, forward strand.
TGTTAGAGGGAAAATATTTCATCATTAACTACAATGTTAGCTATAGTTTTTTTGTTGATGCCCTTTATCTAGTTGATAAAGTTCCCTTTCATTCCTACTTTGATGAGAGTTTTTGTCGTGCATGGATATTGAATTTTTTCAGATGTTTTTTCTGCTTCAATGTATGTGATGATCATGTGATTTTTCTTCTTTAGACTGTTAATATGGTGGATTTTATTGATGGATTTTTCTATATTGAACCAGCCTTGTGTTCTCAGACTAAACCCCATGTAGTTGTAGTTTATTATTCTTTTTATATATTACTTGATTCAAGTATATATTACTTGATTTTATATATATACTTGATTTATATATTACTTCTTCATAGTTAAGGATAATAACATTTGCCTTCTGTTATGTAACCATAATTAAGTGTTTCTTGTTTTGTCTCTAAAAGTTGAGTCCTGTAGAGGTAAGGTAACTTGCCTAAGCTATGCCACTAATAAATGGTGGATTCAGGATCCCATCCAAGATGAGGGGACTCTGGAACCCTCATTTTTTTTTTTTTTTTGCGGTACGCGGGCCTCTCACTGTTGTGGCCTCTCCCGTTGCGGAGCACAGGCTCCGGATGCGCAGGCTCAGCGGCCATGGCTCACGGGCCCAGCCGCTCCGCGGCATGTGGGATCTTCCCGGACCGGGGCACGAACCCGCGTCCCCTGCATCGGCAGGCAGACTCTCAACCACTGCACCACCAGGGAAGCCCCTGGAACCCTCATTTTTAACTGTAGAAACGTCTGTCTCCCACTGATAGAAGGCTGATGGGCCCCTCCATGGGTGACTCACTCTATCAAGACTGCTTGGCCCATGACAAACTGGACCCAGATGCTTCTGTAAGTGGTAACTCAGCCAGATCAGAATAGTAAATTGTAGAACTGACCCTTGAGCCCAGTTCTTTCCACTATATCATACTGCCTTCTTAACAGCTAGCCAGCAAATAGACTTTTGGCAGTCCAGCAGCACCAAAAGAAGTGGCCAGGGAAGAACAAATGATGTCAGGAGCATGGACCACAGAGACATCAGGCGGGGTGTAGAGGATCACCTGTGGGCCAAAGAAGGACTCCTTGGGTGCTAAACAGAGAAGGAAGGGCCTGCCACTCTTCATCAGTGGGGCCCAGAACTGGAGTGAGGTACAAGGGTGACGACGGAATTATAGAGCACATATGCCGAGCAGACTAGGTCTGTTGACCTAGGGGCCTGACCTAGAGGGGTTTGGAAGCGGGTTCCGTAATGGATGAGAATATCATCGCATCCAGCAGTGAGACCCTTTCAGTGCTGTCCTTGAGCTAAGCTGTAAGTCATTGTTTCTCTAGGGTCCAATCCAAGTCCAGACCCAGAGGCTTCTGTTGGATTCTCCATCCAAAGGACTCAGTAAAGTGACGGTGAGAAAAGAAAGTCTAGATACATTTACATTATCATCTGTAATAGGTGAAATACTTTGGAAACATCTTGAACTTTCTAGAAATTTTGGAATTTCCCGTCTTTTGATTATTTTTGTTACCTTTGTCTCCTTTCATATTTGAGCAGTGCTCATAATCTTTATTTCAGAGTCCAGAAAGGGAGGCCATATGCTGAAAACCCTGCATTTTCCCCTGCAGCCAGCAGGGAGGTGTGAAAGGAGAGTAGGGGACCTAGGTGGACCAACAGGGTTGGCCCACGCAAGCTTCTGTGTTACCTGAAGAGGGAGTTTCAGATACAGGCTATTTACAGTTGAGGGCATCAGCCTCACAGCATAGGGTTACTCTAAGCAGTTTCCATTTTAAGTGTTCTCAGCCCTCCCCCTTGCCAAGACAGCTGCTGGCTCACGTTTAATGCAGTAATCAGACTGTTCTCAGAGTCCATCATTCAGCCTTGGCTGTCCTTTCTGGCCCTGGCAAAGGCCTAGCACTTAGCTTCTTGGGCCCCAGCCTCTCTCTCTCTCCTCTCTCTCTCTCTCTCTCTCTCTCTCTCTCTCTCTGCCCTTCTTTTGCTTCCGATGCCCTTCCCTGCTCCTTCCTTCCTACTCTGGCTGTCACACTCCATATGAAGCAACATCTGCCGTGGTTCTGGGTCAGAAGACAGTCGGGCCACTCCCCCTACCCAGCTGCAGGCTTGCCGTGTATTTCCTGGGTGTTCAACCTTCACTGTTTTCCTGAGTGATGTCATTACTAAGGGGTTAGCATGGTGGTTAAGAGAGCCTGACTTGCCTGGGCTCACCTCTCAGCTCTCCACTTACTAGAGATAGATAGCCTGCTTCCCCTCTGTGCCTCATCTGTAAACTGGAGATGATACTCATAACTAGTACCTACATCATGAGATTGTCCAAGTGCCCTTTAAATGAATTAATACACGTAAAGTACTTGGAACAGTGCCGGGCACACACAAATGCCTTCCCATTTCTTTGTCTTATTGCTGTTGCTGTCACCCTTTGCATTTTGCAGCTTCCTTACCCAGACTCCAAAGTCACCTTTGTGTGCATAGTAAAGAGAAAGAACCAGATCTCAGTGAAAGTTGATTATTTCAAATGAAGGAGAGGAAGGAGTCACAGGTTTCAAGCTTCGATGAATGGGAGAAAGCCTTTGACAGAAATGGTAATGCTGGGAGTGAGGAGCTAGAACTGATGACAGTAGGGTTATCTCACTAGTTTGCAAATTAATCTGCTGGGATGGGAGCATATATCTTTCTGATAGTACTTTTTGTCTAAAATAAATAGAAGATATGAAACCTCAACCAGTTTTTGAGACAGTGTTCCAACTATGTATTATTTCTTAGCAGTTCCTAGCGCCGGGTCCTTGACTACCAATGCTAGGCTCTTTTTTGAGTTTACAAGGTTGTTCTTTCCAGGTCCAACACAGGTTTTTAAAGCAGCCTTTCTTATAATTTAAATTTTAGTCTTGAAAGCCTGGGAATGGTGGCATTATCGAATAAGAGAGAATAGTGCTGAATCCCCATTTCTTGGGACAAAGTGACCAAAGGATAAAAGTGTGAAGACAGTTTGAAGAATCAGGGCTGTGGCGTAACCTCAAAGGCAGTGGCTTCTCTTCCCATACCTGCATGTTTTGTTGCAGCAGACAGATGTCAAAAATCTAGGGACTTAAAGTTTATATAGATTTCATTTCAACAAAATACTGCTCACAGTTTTTTTAAAAGCTGGATATGCTGGTACTAATAGAGGAATGGCTTATTTTTTGCATGCTAAGAGTTGCCACTCAAAAATAAGAGGAAAAGCGATATGTAAAAGCTATAATATTTGGCAAGATATGAGTAGTGCTATAGAGAATTACAAATGATGTGCATATAAAGAAAAGGCTAGCTGAAGAAGTTTTAAAAAAAACATCTTGTATAGAAAACTGTTTTTGATGTAGAGCTTAAAGGAGAAGAAAAAGTTTGGGCCAGTACAGCAGGGCTGAGGCAGCAGGAGTATTCCCAGAAGAGGCAGAAGCATGAGCACAGGATGGGAAGCACAGTTGTAGGTAGGGAGGCATTGCTCTACAGTGGAACTGCTTTACTACACTGGTGTGGGTAGAAAAATGTTGGCATTTATAGGTAAACTCAGGGTAGAATACAGAAATCGTCAAGCCCAGCAGGTGATATTAATGAGGACTTTGACAAGGGAAATGGAAAACCATTGCAGGTTTTGAGCAGAGTCACTTGATCCGGGTGGCAGGGGCACTACTAAGGGTAAGCACGTTGTTCTAGGAACAAAAAAGGGCTCTTTATCTGGCCTTCCAGGATCAGGAGGCCTCCTGGAAAATAGCCAAGAGACAAGTGTGAAAAGAGCAGAGAGATTAGCTCAAGCTAAGGTCCAGAGGTGAGCTCCAGCCTGGAAGACTCAAGGAGTGGAAGGTCTGGGCTGGTCATTAAGGGCCTTGTGCAACATGACGGGACCTGAACTTGATCCTGAGGGCAGTGGGGCACCAGCAGAGATTTTTATGGAGGGGAGGGACATGGTAAGTGACATGTCCCTTATACTGATCACTCTGATGGCTGTGTGGAAGAGGATGAGGCAGGAGGCAGGAAGACCAGGTGAGGGAATCCAGAAGTGCTGGTGGCCTGCATTAAGTCAGCATCACAGAGATGGAGAAAAGGAGCCAGATTCTAGAGTAATCACTCAGGAAAAATCAACAGGAGTTTGTGATGGAGTGGCTGTTGAGAACAAGCAACAGGGAGGGGTCTGAGTTGGCCTCCAGGTCCTTGGGCAAGGAGGTAGCTGCCAGCATATGGTAGCCAAAGTGATGCCAGGGGAAAGTTCATTTTCTCTGAAAATATTTCCTGTCTCTCTTTTGGATCTCAGGCTCTCTCTTCTCCTACATAAAGACGGTAGCAGCCGGAGGAAGGTAGTGCCAGTTCTGGCTGTCCTTGGGATTCAGATTTAGTAAAGAAATGCAAGTACCCTGGTGACTGATACCTGTCTGCCCCCAAGTTTGGAGGAAGCTGAGGGCTGGGCTAATGAGCAGGCTGTGTACCTGGAAACCTGAGTACTAATTTGAGGTTTAACAGCCACATTGGAGAAAGTCCCTTTGGGAGACTGCAAGGCTGGCATTGCACTGGAATGATTGGGTTTAGATCATCTTTGAGACAAACAACCTGCTAGATTTGGATCAAACCCCTAGATTTTGATGAGGGTTTCTCACGGAAACCAGGATCACTCAGACAGATGTAGTAATGGCATAGGGTGGCAGGGTCAGTAAATAGCAGGAGGACATGCATTTCATTCCATTTGGGCTGGACTGCCATCCCCCTCCCCCAAACTGTACTGAAACCTGATCAACTCATTTGTTGGAACGACACATGGATATGCCAGAGCTTTTATAATTTATCAAGACAGGAGGACAGACACCTCATCACCCTTGGCCCAGTTAGTACTGTTTCTAATATTCCTGGTTCACTTCCGTTTTTCAGCCTGTATTTGGCCGGCGATGGGCTAATTTGCATTACTCTTCTACTATTTTGCCTCTTTTTAGGATCCAGGCTGTTCCACTGGAAGCTTGTTTTAGAAGAACCGAGTCAACAAAAGCTTTGTGTGGAACTCAGCAAATTGTCACACTCGATAACAATGTTAAGAAAGAACAGGAGCAAACTTCGAAATGATGTTTTAGTTTTTTGTTTTGTACGTAGGGGGACGGGGAGGCGTGTTTGGTGGGTATGTTTGCCATGGGGAAAGTGTTCAGGAGTGACTGTCTCTCTCCATTATATTTTTAGTGAAGTTGCCAATAATCAGGATTTACATAGAATAAAAGACCCAGTGAATATTTGAAAATCTTCTCTTTCCTGTTTCTGTCTACTGTAACCACGGTAACAAGACTTCTTAGGCTTGTAGATTTTTAATAAAGCAAATTGCGGATGAATTGTTAATAAATATTGAAGATGGGGTAGAAACAACTGTCACGGTAAATATGGTCTTCAATGTGCAAATGAATATGTCCTTAGATGTCCTTTTGTACAAAACCAATTAAGCTGTAGTCTCCTTAGCCATGAAGTTATTCGCTCTTTCCTACCTCACAGGAGAGGACTGAAGGATACCGTACTAATATCAGGTGAGGGAGAGCCCTCTGGTGGAAGATCATCAGGGAAGACAGTGGCACAGGAAAAAAAGCAGAGAAGTCAAAGAAGGAATGTTAAATTTAGTCCAGCGAGTTGAACTGCAAAACATAAACATGACGGGACTTGCCATATCCTCCTGCTGATTTGGAAGATATTTATCAACAAGTCTGTCATGTGGAATTGTCAGGAATGTATCGAGGCTTGTGCCAAGTAGGAACTCAAATTAAAATCATTATTCCAAGGATACACAATGTTCTTCATAGCCCTCACCTAAAAAGCTTGGGATGGACGAGGTCAGGGCGTGGGGGGGTGCATTTTGGTAATAAATTTAAAAATCTAAAGTAGATGAGACGAACACCACCACCCCTACTCAGGGGTTGTTAGAGATAGGGTTCCAGTTGCTTCTTTAAACAGAAGAATGCAATTCATTGTGTTGTTTTTCTTGTAACTAGGAAGAAAATTACAAAGCACTTTCACCCCCTAATCCCTGACCGTAATACATGCCTGAGATTATAATGCCACATTTTTACAAAAATGTTCATAGTCTCTTGGCTAGGGTCATGGTATTTCTGTTGGCCCTTTATTCTTATTACTAATTGTTTGTAAATATGAGAGGAGACTTTAAAAATCTTAAAATTTTGCAGTTTAAAATGACTTACTGGCTAATTGTTTATAGAGAGAGATTTAAAAAATCATATTGTGTGGAAAATACCCCGCTGTACATGTCCTAAAAAACATATATCGTTAGGGTTGGGGCCCCTGGCTTATAGCGCTGTTATTGACCATCATCTGTGAGCCCCTCTCAAGGGGTCAAAAAGCATGTTTCCAGGCAACAAGAAACTCACCTTGAAGCTTATGCCCTACAAAACCTGTGTAAGATGCATCACCAGTGCAGTAGAGTCGTCCGGTGAAAATGTGGACCCAGCACCTTTTAGCTAAAACCACAATTGCCTTCATTTCCAGTCTGTGACACTGGAGAGTCTCTGACTGTCTAGTTGGCAAACCTGGTTTGTCCTTGTCTGACAAATGGCCGTATGGAGAAAATGGCTATAGCAAGAGCTTGTAAATCCTATCTGTCCTTCAAGGACCATCTAAGTAAGGTCTCCTGTCTTCCTTGCAGCCTGAACTCTCGGGGTCTTCCTCTCTGTGAGACTCACATGGGCGCTCAGCCACATGCTGCGTTGTACGGTGGCTTAACTCCTTGCACGGGTGTCCTGTCTCCCTGGTAGATGCATAAGCCCTTGAGGGCAAGGCCAGTGTATCCTGGGTCTAGTCATTCATACTCATTCATTCATTCACTCATTCATTCATACAATAAATAGCTTTTGAGACTATCTGGGGCCAAGTTTTACTCTCTGGAGATGTACTGGTGAACAAAACGAACAAGATCTCTTTCCTGCCTGTGGGAGTGGTGAACCTTCAACTCATACCCACAACTGGAAATTTTCCACAAGGAAAGATAAATATAAATGTATACACTGTGATAAAACTTACAGAGGAAAAAAGAATATAGTGCCATAAGAGAGAACCCTGGGTGGCCTTATTTATGTTGGGGGTCAGAAAACACCACCGAAGTGGAAATGTTTAAGATGAAAACCAAAGACATGGTATTCCCCATGTACTAAAAAGTACTTCTTACTTCGAGAAATGTTTAATCAGCTCTCAGGTCACGTGGTATAATACTACTAACTGCAGCGGGTCCTCCTGGCTGTGTCCTCCAGTGCGACCACACCCTTCCCTTACTTGCCACCAACCAGTGTATGTTCTTTCTGGTGCTCCCTAGTTCTAATAGCCCATGGAGACCCTGCCGTGTCAGCACAAGCTATAGTGGAAGTGAAACAGCTGGACCTCGGTGCTACTTGCAGAGATAGGACAAAGGTTCTTCTCGTGAACATATTTACAAAGCATTTTAGCAGTCTAGAGAACAATTATGCTAACCACAGCACCGTGCCCTTGATGGCTGTAATGCTTCAAGATAAAAAGCACGTGGCCTTTGGAATTCAGCAGATCTGGGTTTGAAGCTAGCCCTGTGACCTTGAAGAGATTTCATAGTCTGTTTTCTCATCTGTAAAATGAGGGCAAACTCACTTGAAACTCACAAGGTTTTGTGAGGATTAACATAACGCACCCAGACACAGAAGAGAAGGCAGTCGCTAAACCTTCATTGCAATCCCCTGTACTTCTTTCTTTCTGGATTTGGTCCGGGAGGGACCTGGGGACACCAGCAGCGTAATTATTCAGAACCTGGAAGCTGGAGTCAGGAACATATAGACAGAAGCCCAGATAAGTGGGTGGGGCCCACGTAGGAGGAGAAAGAGGGGCTTTGCTTTAGGGCTTCTTAAGACTTATGGGAGTTTGATCACAAGAAAGAGTCCGTTCTAGGTCCCCCAGGAGAGGGATGTGAGCAGGGCAGGAGGTAAGTTTCCCTCAAAACCTGAGACCCATAGGTAACTGCATTGGTGAGATGGGCCTTGGGAGTGGTGCAGGGGAGGGCAAACAGGAAAGGCAGAAAAGTATGGGAGGAGAAACTTACCTCGAATAGGACATACGGCTTGTCTTGCAAATGTCTGCAAATGTTATGATTATAATCAGATCCCTTTTAATCCTTTACAGGTAAGTACAGATGCTTCCAGCTTGAGAAAGACAGATCCCAAAGGTCGGAGTGCACTGTTGGCTGATATCCAGCAAGGAACTCGCCTACGAAAAGTCACGCAGATCAATGACCGCAGTGCCCCGCAAATCGAGAGTAAGTGAGCATGTGGGCCAGGGCGGCTGAGAGCCAAGGGCAGGCCATGTGAGGCTCAGCCAGACACGCCTGGCTTGCTCAGGGCAGGAGCCACAAATGCTACCCAGGACACACATCAGGCCATCTCAGACCTGCTCAGTGTACAATTCACATGGGCGAGAGAATCAGAGCTACCCTTCCAGGTCTGCAGAGGGTGTATAGCATGTCTACCATCACTTTTCAAATGCTTAAAAAAAAAACTTCACGGTAAGATAATCTTTTAGTTGTGATAAAATACACATAATATAAAACTCACCATTTTAACCATTTTAAAGTGTCCAATTCAGTGGCATTTATCCATATACATTCAGAATGTTGTTGCTTCCATCACCCCTGTCTAGTTCCAGAACATTTCCACCACCCGAAAAGGAAACCCATACCTATTAGCAATCCCTCCCTAGTCCCTCTGTCTCCCTGAATCCCTGGCAACCACCGAGTCTACTTTCTGTCACTGTGGATTTGCCTCTTCTGCATATTTCATACAAATGGAATCTTACGATACGTGGCCTTTTGTGACTGGCTCCTTTGACTTCCCATAATGTTTTCAAGGCTCATCCATGCTATACAATGTATCCGTACTTTACTCCTTTTTATTGTTGAAGAAGAGTTGCTTGTATGGATGTACCACTTTGTGTTTATCCACCGTGAGACAACATTTAAAGATCATTTACCCCGTGTCAACATAGTCCTCAAATTGAATGAGAGAAAAATTCAAGTCTCAACATTAACAAATGCACACAGATGTCCACAGAGCCTGGCAAAGTTTTTGTTTTTCACAAGGAAAAATATTTCTGCTGAATTCTCTCACAGGATCATATGACTGTATGTTTCTGTGACTTCTAGAGTATGATGGTGTAAAAGGAGCCCTGTGCCTGGGTCAGATGACTGTGTTGAGTTCTGATTCTGCTACTGGGCAAATCAGGGAAGCTCTCTGAGGCTCAGTTTGCTCATCTGCAAAATGGGGAGATAATAATACCTGCTCTCTTTTTTTGTCAAGATTGTTGAAGGCTGAAATAATATATGCGGAAATATTTTTCAATGTAAGGTATTATTCTGTCTCCATATATTTTGCTATGATACCTGATGGTAAGTCTCAAAGATAGTCCTAAGATATAATTGTATCTAATATCTGTAATTATATATGTTAATGCACATGGATAGACAAATTATTTTAAGACATATTTTCAACATTGATTATAATAAAAATTAGTTTCTGGCTAGACCCACTATCTAATTAGTTAAGCCCAATTAACAGATAAATCCATTTGATTGGAACACTCATTTCTTTATCATTCTAGTGAAGAGGTAATGTATAATGTTAATACTTGGAATAATCTGGCCACATTCATCCACGAGTGGGCACTGTGCCCTGATTTCTCTGTGCATATTAGCTTCAGGCTGTGAACATTTTCTGCCAGGAATTCTTGTAAGCTGTCTTCTCATTTTATGTAATCACATACATCTGGAAGGCTGGAATTAGTGACACCTCTCCTCAGGGGCTCATGAGCTTTCTCTTCCATAGAAAAAGAACCGGTGCAGGGAAGAACATGGGGCGCGGGGAGTGGGAGCTGGGGAGACAGAGAAGGAAAATGCCAAAGCAGAAATCACTGCAGACCTTCACTTCCTGCTTGCAAGTCCTGGGCCAGGCTCTGTGGACAAGAAGTTAAAATTACTGCCTGAATTAGATCTGTGGGTTTTCTTGGTCTAGTCCTCCCACAAAAGCAGTCAAGTGAAAATGGGGTCAGCTCTATACATACAGTGCCTGGGTTTTCTAAATTGAAAGGTACTACCAGTTCCCCCATTGGCATCTACTAAATGGCAGTATAAGGATGCTTTTTTTTTTTTTTTAATCCCTTTTCAGAGTGGTCACTACTGATGGTTCTTTGGTAGCTTGGAGAGGGTGGCAGACAGGCCTGGGCATATGAGTCTATAGGGTATCAAGGCAGGGGGTTCTTGAGAAAGGTACTGGGTAGAAGGGTAACACTGGTGGTGAGAACAGGACGGCTGCCATAGGCAGTGTTAGACCACAGTCGGGGTGAGAGTTGGCCACTCAGCTCTGCTCACAGGTCCTCATCTACTCGCCTCTTCTCTCTAAAGGTTCTAAAGGAACCAACAAAGAAGGAGGAGGTCCTGCAAACTCTCGAGGCGGGAGCACGCCCCCAGCCCTGGGAGATCTGTTTGCTGGTGGCTTTCCAGTGTTACGACCAGCAGGCCAGAGGGATGCAGCAGGTAAGGAAGAATTCAGACTGGCTACCCTGTGACCTTTGTCTCCTTACCTTGTAGAACCAACAGGACAATCCTCACCTGCCAGTAAGTGACATGTTGAGAGTAAACAGTTATATGGTAGGAGATCACATATTTGGAAGCCTGAGCACTGGAAGTTTCCAAAACACAGAGTTGTTTTTAAGGGATCTTTGAAATCCTCATCCTGTTTAAATCATCCCACTGTAATCGCTGAAGAATGAGTTGCCATAGTGTAGAGTCTTTAGCAACGGTGAGATCGTGGCCCACACTGCAAAGTGTGGATGTAAATCACAATAGAAGATCTTAGTGACATCACTGTGGACTCGCTGGCAATGCTGAGTTGTGATGGTTCTCCAGCATTGTATCTGTTAGGTGTTGCTGTGTAACAAACCCTAAACCTGAGGGGCTTTGAATAACCATTTATTTAGCTTACAGCTCGGTGGGTTGGCAATTAGGGTGGCCTCAGCTGGGCCCCAGCTAGCATCTACAGGTTGCGTCAGTGGCTTTGCTAATCGTATATTTCTTATGTCTCTGGTGCCCCTGCTGGGACAACTGGCCTGACTGATCCCTCTGGTCTCTCAGGATCTAGCAGACTATTTAGGTTTGTCTTCATGGTGATGGCAGGATGGAGAGGACAGAGTATGTAAAGCCTCTTGAGGCTTAGTCTTTTTTTTTTTAATAAATTTATTTATTTTCTTTATTTATTTTTGGTTGTGTTGGGTCTTCCTTGCTGCGCACAGGCTTACTCTAGTTGTGGCGAGCAGGGGCTACTCTTCATTGTGGTGCGCGGGCTTCTCATTGCGGTGGCTTCTCTTGTTGTGGAGCACGGGCTCTAGGCATGCGGGCTTCAGTAGTTGGGGCATACGGGCTCAGTAGCTGTGGCTTGCGGGCTCTAGAGCACAGGCTCAGTAGTTGTGGCGCATGGGCTTAGTTGCTCCGTGGCATGTGGGATCTTCCCGGACCAGGGCTCGAACCCATGTCCCCTGCATTGGCAGGCAGATTCTTAACCACTGCGCTACCAGGGAAGTCCTGGCTTAGTCTTGGAACTGGCAAAGCATCACTTCCTACCACAGCCTGTCGCCCGAAGCAAGTCGCAGGCCAGCTCAGAGACAAGGGTGAGCAAGAGACTTCAACTCTGATGAAAGGAACTGCAAAATCACATTTCCAAGACTGTGGAATCAGGAATGCGTGGTTAATTGAGACCATTTTTGCAACCAGTCTACCACAGTCATTTGTGTTTTAACAGGTACCAGATGTTTTGAAAGCACTGAATTAAAATTGGGCAAATATATAATTATTATGTGCAAAAAAAAAGTGTTTTTCCTATTACTGTGCTCTTTAGTCAGAAAGATATAACAAAATCCAAGAATTTCATTTGTCCAGGGACTATCAAGCCCCAAACATTCCTGGTCTAGAGTCTTCTACCATGTGACTTCATTAACCTCTTCAATGGCCTCTGTGGCTGTTAGATGTTCCAGGGTGCATTTGCTGCCGTCACTTACTGATAAAGTCCAGTTTGAACCTTCGGAGCCATTTCATTTCCTCATCTTTGCTGAGACTTTGGCAGATAAGAAGGTGCTGAAGTCCTCCTGAATAAAGAGAGCTGGCATTCCTCAGTGCCCGCTTCTTTTTCAAGATTCCTGAGTTGGATCCAAAAAAAAAAGTCCTCTGGGGTATAAAACTTCCACTGGTCTCTCTTCACACAAATAAAGATAGGAGAAATAACCGCCGGTGAGCTTTTAACAGGGGCCAGCCAAAGGAAGTCAGCAGTGTTCTAACTTGTCTCCAATAGGACACAAGTGCCAGATGTTTGAGCCACTAGGTGAAAAACAAGAATTGACCTTTTTGGAGGCAACAAAGTCCATAATGAAGTGACTAATTATGCCTGTTCCAGGATGGAAACTCAAGGACAAGCCAATAGGTAGATACACGGGCTGGGTGCCATGTCAGAGTAAGACAGACCATGGCTCTCCTCTCTCAGAACTCTCCTATTGACCCCTTTGTCATTCAGAGAAAAGGACTTCGGCCCTTGCTGCCTGTCTCATCTTCTTTGCTACCACCCTCCTTGCTGTTCTTGCACATACCAGGCATGCTGCTACCACAGGGCCTTTGCACTGACCGCTCCTATGGCCTGAAACACTCTTCCTAAGGTGTCCACGTGGCCCAGTCTCCCTTCCTTCAAGTCTCTGCTCAAGTGGCAGCTGATCAACCTATCAGGGAGGCTTTTACTCATCATCTCATATATTGATAAAATGAGTCCCACCCTCTCATTCTATATTCCCTCTACCTTGATTTATTTTTCTTATATTATCACCATCTGACATATTATTTATTAACTGGTTTCTTTCTTTATTTTCTGTCTTCTCCCTCTAAGTGTAAGCTCCACGAAGGCAGGAGCTGTGTTGTGTTCACTGCCTTACAAAGGCCTGGTGCGTAGTGGGTGCCCAGTAAGTATTTGTTGCGTGGAATGTGTGAGTGGGTAGTGTGGTTACTTAGAGCCATCAGGCCCAGAAATCAGTGTCTAGTGCTCACAATACTTTTAGCGGCCCATGAAAATGTTTGAATTTCTTTTAAAATTTAAAAAACGTGAACTTTTAGGGTCAAAGATTATATTTGTCTTTATACCAAAGCAGTCAGGAAACATAATTTTAAAAACATGTTTTAAGACTTCCATGCAATCCAAGTTCTCTTGGAAACATAGACAGATGGAAAGAGGAAGCCATAGTTCATCTTTTGATAAACCCCAGGCTCTAAAAGCTGATTCCTTTCACATCAGTGAAGCCCCCTTGATGCTCTTGAGCTGGTCTTTCCCCACCCACTTCATGGTCTCCTCTTGTGTTTTTAATTGGATTTCTAGGGCTAGCATTCATGTTCTGAAGGAAAGCCTCCTTCCTTCCTTCCCTCGGCGCTTGCTCCCTCTTGGAGCCCTCTCTGCTGCCTGGCTTCCTCACCTGCACTGACGCTGATTCCCGTGGGTCTCACCTTCAATTCGTGCTGCCCAGCTCTCTGCTTCATCCTGGAACGGGCAGGAACATAAGCTGGGCAAGGTTTTGTGCTATCCTTGTTTCTGCTGCTCACATGATGATAAAAAAAAAAATGGCTTTTCCCATTTCTCATTAGGTTGGCCACTTAAAAGGTTTTGGAATCTCGGATACGTGGTGTTCCCAGACACTTAAGGGGTTGATTCTGTTCCTCAAATTTGTTATCCCTTTAAAGTTCATCTGGCAGATGGGCACAGAGGGAGGCCTTGCCTTGTTTAGAGAGCAGTCTGGACCCTCCATCTTCTTCTCTGTGTACTATGGAAACAGGTTTGAGACCTTGGATGCAGGAATCCCTGAGGCTGACACCTATATAAAATGTCTCACGTTGGAGTTGCAGGTGGTAGATCCTGTCCCTGGAAAGGCCAGGTGGGGACCTTCCACTCCTGGTCATGGTCAGTGAGCCATTCTGGAAATGCCCGCCTTAGACCTCCAGTGGCACCAAGTCCGCCAGGGTGGATGCATAGGTGCAAAGACATTATCTCCTCCACGACCACCTCAAAGAACAGAGAATAATGACACCACCACCCTGCCTCAAGAACAGCGTTCCACAGTTGAGACTTGTCCTGAGTCGTGTTGTCCAGGTGGCTGTCACACCATAGCCAGAGGAGGGTCATCTGTTTGGAAAGCCAGATACCGCGGTCCTGCGCACTTAGTTTCAGCCCCAGGATCGCCTCTTCCATATCTTGCCTTGATTGGCCTGACTTGCGGCATCAAGTACTTTTAGGCATGATTTAGCACCTGATTGGGTAAACACACTGGAGACTCATGGGCTGAAAAGCTCAGAACCATCAACAGCTGCTGGCGTTATAATCTGACATGAAAGCTGTGTTTCCTATTCTGCGGCACCAGGAAGTTGGAGGTGTGAGAAGCAAACATTTTTTTCAAGTGTTTTCCACATGTTTTCATGGAGATTATAAACTATAGGGGTGCTGGAATAGGAAACATGTATTCTCCAAAATTCCTTTTAGGAAGAGCAGTGTATTTATTCAGAAGAAATGTCTTAATACGCCTCCTGAGTGGAGGGTGATACTCCAAGGACATATTTAAGCGACTGCAGAACTTCTGTGCAGTAAACAGGGAGAGGAACTTTTTTCTCCTCAGAGCGACAGAGGGGAAAAAAGGGTAAGAAGTGGCAGTTGGGTGAAAAGGTGTGCAAAGAGTGAGGAGGCCCCAACAGGGGAGCACCCTCCACGCCAGTCGCCCATAATGTCCACCAAACACAAATGCTTACTGTGAGCAAGTCGTTGTTGCTGTTGAGTTCAAGAGGCATTGGATTTCAGGTTGGAGTTGATGTGGTAAAGGATCTATGGGGTGAGGAAGCCAGGTGACCAGGAGACAGAGAGCCCCTTAGAAATGGGCACAAGTCTTTGGGAAAGGGAGCTTTGAACTTCCAGAGTGCATGGAACTGGAAGGTTCAAGGTCATTGGACCTGGATCCCCAAGGCAGGGTGTCTTCCCACTGACTTCCAAATCACCTCGTCCATTCAGGGAACCTTGAATCTTCTGCTCTCGATGCAGAAACAAAGTCCTTGTTCACAAAGCGCTGGGAGTGGGGAAAACCTCCCTCGTCAGGAGCTTTTGGGTGGTACACCCGCAGATGTGGGCTGACTGGCCTAGTGGGTAACGGGACGAGTGTGCCGGCGGCCTTGAGATGAGGAAGGGTGAAGGAGGTCGGGGCAGTCCTGTGTCCTGGGCTGGGGGCACGGAGCCCTGGGCAGATGACAGTGGAGGTAGAATGGAACAGGAAGGCTGGCGCCACACAGCAGACAACCTGGTGGCTTGAGCTGGGCTTCTCTGGCAGGAGGGGGACAGCGCGTTGATTCTGGCAAGGACCTGGGGCTGGTCCAGCTGGCCCTCTTGTGTGATAGCTGCTGCACCTGAGGCCTCCACTGGACCCTCGGGAAGAGAGCATCCACCAGGCGGTTCACTGACGTGCTGGACAGCGTCCGTCGCTGCCGCCCACACCCTTGCGTTTCTCCCAATTCTACCCACTGAGCTAACTCAGAACTCCTTTCACTTTCAGGCGGCAAGACAGGGCAGGGCCCTGGCTCCCGAGCGCCTTCTCCCCGGCTTCCCACCAAAACTATCAGCGGCCCGTTCAACCCCCCTGCATCTCCCAGGCTAGGCGACGCCTCCGAGGCGCATGGCGTGGCCGGGACGGTCCTTCCTCGCCCCAGCATGCCCGCCCCACCTCCCCCGCCCTTACCCCCGGCCCTGCCCCCGCCCTTACCCCCGGCCCTGCCCCCGCCCTTACCCCCGGCCCTGCCCCCGTCCTCCCCCGCCAAAGCCCCGCTGGTGTCCCCACCTGGCCCACCGACCAAGGGGAGCGCCCCGGTGCTCGCACCCCCTCCGCCCTGTGCACCGCCGCCTCCACCCCCGCCGCCCCCGCCCTTGGCTCCCAGTGACAAGGCGGTGAGGCCTCAGCTATCCCGCTTGCACCTACCGCCCGTCCCGCCCCCGCTGCCTCTCCTCCCACCTTGCGGGTACCCTGGGCTCAGTGCGGACGCTGCCAGCCCTGCCCAAGATGTGCCGGAGCCTCCAGCCCCTCCGCTCCCGCCGCCCCCACCGCCCCCGCTCCCCACTTATGCCCCACGCACCCCCAGAGCCTCTCTGCCTGCGCCCCCTTTGCCGGGCGCTAACGACAGTGGTGAAGTCCCACCCCCACGGCCCCCCAAGTCCCCATGCTTCCAGGCCCAGCTCCCCGAGCCCAGCGCGCAGGCCTTGCCGGCGCCACCTGCCCTTCTGGGGTCTCAGACGTTCCCGCAGAAGAAGAGGCCCGGCCGAAGCCCCGGTAAGCACCCCTGTTCTCGTCCGGGGGGGCCGTACCACAGGATCATCTGGCTGTTGGGAGGTGCTAGGGACACAGCCAGAGGCCTGCTACTGTGGGCCACTTGGGAGCACCTCAGGATGTCTTACTCTTGGGATTTTGTTTTAGAACACACCTGTTCAGTGCCCCTGTGGAGCACAATGAAAACGTGTTGTGTGGACTTTATGCTGGAGGTATTCAGGTTAGAGACAAACCAAGGGTGAGGGAGGTCGCAAGACTTGTCCGAGATCGTGCAGACGACACGCCGGGGCTTCTGGCCTTCATTACCTCGCCATTACTAGCTGTGTGACCCAGGGCAATCACTTAGCCTCTCTGTGCTTCCTTCTCACCTGTGAAATGGGGATAGCAATGGTTCCCCCTCATGCGGTTGTTGGAACAGTGAGATCCAGAGAAGGGTTATTTATTTTTACTATCACCATTCAGACTTCAAATCTACTCCCAGGGGTCGAGGTGTCTGTGGGTGCAGTTGTTTCCAGAACCCGCTCTCCTGTTTAATTTTTGCCTAAGTTATTATAGTCTGGCACCTGGCCAGAATCTTCACTGGCCCTCAGCAGATTAGCTTAGCATTTTGCCATATTTTGGGCAGGTTCTCCAGCTGACTCAGGAAAATGGAGGGTCCATGTTTTCAGCCAAACATTAAAAATAATCCCTTCACGTATTCAGCAGAGATCATTCTGGATTGAATATACAGGCCCTATGACTGTGATTTCCATGAAGTGATGAGGCTTCGATCACTTTTGGTGTCCTTCTAAATGGAAAGCACGCTACACATCCACACACACCCGTGTACACACACACACACACACACACTCATAAACATATGCACACACTCATGAACACCCACATCCACACACACAGCCCAACACACATCCACAGTTATACATACACACACGTACTCTTTGGTTTTTCAGAAAACCTTTTGATGCAGAAAGTTTCTTAAATGTATGCCCTTGAATTAAAAATAATACAAGCTCATTGTAGAGAAAATAGAAAAAAATTGAAATCACGCATAATAACATCACTCAGAAATAAAAACTGTCATATGTTTCCTTTCTCTTTTTTCTGAATATATCTACATATTTACAGGGTTAATATTAATACTATTTTGTATATACTATTTTCTATTCTGTTTTTATTTAGTATTATATTAAAAGCAATTTTGAATACACAACTATATATAAAATAGATAATCAACAAGGATCTACTGTATAGCACAGGGAACTCTACTCAATTCTGTAATAACCTATATGGGAATTCTGAAAAAGAAGGGATATATGTAAATGTATAACTGAATCACTGTGCTGTACACCTGAAACTAACACAACATTGTAGATCAACTATACTCTAATATAAAATAAAAATTAAATTAAAAAAAGCAATTTTGAAATAATTAGATATTTGTCAAATTGTTAAATGTATCTATAAGCATATTAATATGATCATTGATATATGCCATATTTCCAGCATTAGATATTTAAGTTGATTCCATTTTTTGTTATTATGAATAATATTGCAGGAAATACATTTATAGCAATTGTAGTCTACATTTTGGATTATTTTTTTTAAAGACAGGTTCCTGCAAGGGAATTCCTGATACAAAAAGCAAGAATATTTTTAAGGCTTTTGGTCACAAGAGATAAGGTTTTAATCATTCTCTTTTCAGCTGACTAATCACCATAAGGTCCAGCATTAGTACTCATGAGCCCTTTCTGACGCTTGTGATTCTTAAATGTTCAAGATGTGGTGAAAAAAACCAATGCTTTAGATTCAGAGAGATCTGAATTCAAATCCTGCCTTCCCACCCACTCCTGTGTAACCTTAGGCCAGTCTTTTTTAATGCCCTTAAACCTTGCTTTTTTCTAATTTGACAAATGGAAATAATAACAGTAAAACACCCTTCACATAGGACTGTTATGAACACTAAGTGAGGAAGTGTGCCTGAAGTGCTTTGCAAGGAGCCGGGGCTCAGCAGCGTGATTTCCTTTCCTTCCCTCTAACCAAGTGCAGGGGCAGCTTTTCACCCAGAAGAGGGGTCAGCAGCCCCTTAGCCTCTTTAGTCTGCTTGTGGGAGCAAGTAAATCCTAGTGGATTCTGGTACAGAGGAAGGGAAGACCAGGAAGGGAAAGGAAGGGGACTGGGAAAGGAGAAAGGCAGAGAGTGGAGCTGAGAGGGGAGGTGCTCTGATGGCCTTTGGGGAGGAGAGCAGCTGCGGCGGCCGGGTGCCTTTGCAGGCTCCAGACCTGCACAGCCGAGGCCAGGAGTGGATGCTCGTCTGGCCCCTTTCACGGCGTCTTTGGACGTGAAACTTGGTTTTCCGTGAACATGATGTTAATTTCTGCTTCAGGCCAACTGCAAGGAAGAGTAAGAGGTTGCAATTGTGAACATCTTGGCACAGATGATAAAGGAGCAGTTGTCATCACTCCGAGAGCGAAGTGAAGAGTCAAGGACCTGGGTTGATGTGCCAAGGCAGCAGGTTATTAATTGCCAAGTGGGTCATACAAAAAAGTCTTGGCAAAGGAGAGTGAGCCTCCCACAGAGGTCATCAGGGAAGAATTGATGAAGTAGATGAGATCTGAGTTGGGCCCTGGTGGGCAGGTAGGGTTTAGATTGACTGGAAGGAGAAACGAGGGTCTGCAGGGCAGGGGAACAGCGTGAGCGGACCCAGGGGCAGGAGCAAGCCCCCGACAGCTTGTTCATCTAGCCCCGCTCTGAGCCTCACCTGCACACAGTCCTTCCCTTGCATAGGACTCTGCAGTGGGTCCACTTCTTTGGGCTGTACCATCTGATGATGAGGGTTGATATTATCACAGCAGCTAATATTTATTGAATGCTTACTACATGCCACTTGAATTTTTTTCTTTTTTTATTGGAGTATAGTTGCTTTATAATAATGTGTTAGTTTATACTGTACAGTAAAGTGAATCAGCTGTACGTGTACATATATCCCCTCTTTTTTGGATTTCCTTCCCATTTAGTTCACCACAGAGCATCGAGTAGCGTTCCCTGTGCTATACGGTAGGTTCTCGTTAGTTATCTATTTTTACATGCGACTTGAATTAAATCAACTCACTTAACCCTCTCAACAAACCCAGGAGGTATGTATATTATTATTCCCATTTTATAGATGAGGAAACTGAGGCACAAAGAGGTTGTGTTATTATCCCAGCAGGAGAACTGGGGTTCAGTCCCAAGCAGCTTGCCTCCAGAGGCTGCCTTTTTATCACCGTATCATATTATATCCAAAGATCTCAATAGCTCACCTCTCACAGAAGGTTATAGCATCCACCATGCCCTATCTGAAGGCCTGTATCTGAATACACTGTCCTCTTCTCTGTCAGCGACCAGTGGGGGAAAGCTGAACCCGCCCCCAGCACCCCCCGCGAGGTCACCCACCACGGAGCTTTCAAGCAGGAGCCAGCAGGCCCCAGCCTGGACCCTGACCCAGCAGCCTGGAGGTCAGCTGCGGAACGGAAGCCTGCACATCATTGGTGAGCAGGGCTGTCAGTGAGGAAATGGTTTCCCCTGGCTCAGGGATGGGGGGGCGGTCTCCCAGCCCACAGTGCCGTCATTTCAGGGTGCGTGCTTCACAAGAACAGGGGGCTCACTCTGGCACAGAACAACCTACAGGTTGTGTTAAATAAGGTTTCTCTTGAGGCTTTCTGGGAGGTTCCAGAACCCACTCTCCAACCTTCTTGAGATGGGAAAGTCATCTGGGGTCAGGTGTGACCAAAAGTCTTTGGATCCCTTTGTGGGCTGAGCTACTGTCACACACAAAGCCTAGATCACAAAGCGGGGACTCAACTCATGAAAGGGCCACAAGACCCCTCTCCTCTTGCCATCAGGAGCTCAGGGCAGAACCCATTTGCTTTAGGATGCCCAGGTCTCCAAATGCACACAGGCTGTGCTCCTTCCCACCAGCCAGGCTGAGGACTCCCGTTCTGTCCACCTCTCCCCGCCAGAGTCCTCCCCAGGGACACAAGAGGGGCTTCAGGCCACAGGGACTTTGCTGGTCCCTTGTTGCTGCCAGTTTCCCCACCTCTGACTCTGGACCCTGGATAGGCCTGTGGCACTTCTGCTCCCTTTAGAAGCTTCCTTAAGATGCTGGTTGAAGTAAGTTGAGGTGGATGATGGGGAGAGTCTATGATTTCACTTTTCCTGATGCCCCCTTGCCCCAGCTAAATAGTAAAAATTAAGAGGTGAATGGATGTCTTAGTGGGGAATAGCTCTGCGATTAAAATCTTGCACTGGGCAGGCCAACCTGTATGCTCCTGGCAATGACCAAAACTTGGGTCCTCACAGTAACCAGAATAATTTTGGCATTTCCGTGTGTGCAGATGACTTTGAGTCTAAATTCACGTTCCATTCTATGGAAGATTTTCCTCCTCCGGATGAGTATAAACCATGCCAGAAGATTTACCCCAGCAAGATCCCCAGAAGTAAGTACCACCTTGATAAGACTACTGGTTTTCCCTGACCCTCCAGAATTAGGTGCTTGGGTGCACTGTCTGGCCACAGGCTGTGTAAAGTGTGACATCAGGATCTCACTGTACTATTGCAGGGATGCAGTGATGTTCATACTTCTGGAAGTTTCAGAACATTTATTTGCCCTAATCTCCAAGGGTTCATTTAGAGGTTTTTTACAGAACACCAAGTTTAGTTATGTGGCATCGGATTTGGATGCCTAAATTTACCACTGGTCCCTGCCCTCCCTGGGGCTTTTGACTGGGGAGCTAAACGCCCCAAGACAAAGCAAAATGGGATTCAGGAGCTTCGCATTAATAGTTGGGGAAGAACCCCAAAACCCCCAATTCAAAACTCTGGCAGACTCTGAAATAGAGAATGCCTTAGGTCAATGGTTCCTACCTTGGTAATGCATTAGAATGACCTAGACAGCTTTTAAAAATCTGAAGGCCAGGCTGCACCTAGCACAGGTAAGTCAGAATATCCAGGGTAGGACACAGATGTCAGTATTTTTGAAAATTGCCACGTGATTCCAATGTCCATCTAAGGCTGAAAACCTCAGTCCAGTGAGAGCCTTCCTCCTCCCGATCTCATCGTGCGGCCAGGCCCCAAGAGAGGCCTTCACTTGGCTTACCTGCCCAGCCCTAAGAATCAAGGAAGGCTGGCCGGCCTGCCCTTCATGGCCCAGCGGGCAGGGAGGCAGTACTTCAGGAGCACAGAAAGCAAAGAAAAGCACAGTAGGTGTTGACCACACAGTGATGCTGCCTGTTAACGTAATTCTTGTCCAGTGCTGATTCAATCCAAGTGGGCAGGAGCTGGTAAGAGGGAGGCAGAGCCAGCAACCTGGGGTGAGGGTCCAATGTGTTTTCCACCCCACAACCCGAGTAAGGCCCCCAGCCCCAGACATCTGCAGACCAGCATGGAAAATCATCAGTATCCAAGCTTAGCCCCAGACCGGGAACCTGGCTCTTTGACTGTCTCCTTTCAAAGGGGCCTTGGTGAAGTCCCTTCCCCAGCGTTCAGCTTCCTGCAGGGCAGACCAAGGAGCACCAGCCTGCTCGCTGCTCAGGTGAGAGGTCCCCTCGGGATCAGCCTGGGCAGAGCTTTCTCTGCGTGCTGGTGGATTGCACATTTAGAGAGAAGTGACTTGTATGTTTTTGTTTTGTTTTGTTTTGTTGCGGTACGCGGGCCTCTCACTGTTGTGGCCTCTGCCGTTGCGGATCACAGGCTCCGGACGCGCAGGCTCAGCGGCCATGGCTTACGGGCCCAGCCGCTCCGCGGCATGTGGGATCCTCCCGGACCGGGGCACGAACCCGTGTCCCCTGCATCTGCAGGCAGACTCTCAGCCACTGCGCCACCAGGGAAGCCCACTTGTATGTTTTTTAATAATATGTAAATACAGTTGACCCTTGAACAACGCAGGGCTTCATATGCATCGTTGGCCCTCCACATCCTTGGATGCGGAGGATTCCACCAACCACAGACTGTCGTACTGTAGTTTTACTACTGAAAAACATCCTCGTACAAGTGGACCCATGCAGTTCAAACCCATGTTGTTTCAGGGTCAACGGTACTCCTCTGAATTGAGAGAGACAGAGGAAGAGAGAGGAGCGGGATAAAGATTGATGAAGGGAAATCACCCCACCTGGGGTTTAAATAGACCGTGGAGACGTGATGGTGGAGGACACGGGTGCTGGGTCAGGCTCCCATTCTTGCTCAGTTCGAGCTCAGCAGATGGGCGTGAACTGCCCACTGTACACTTGGCACCATGCTGGCCCCAGAGACTACGAGGTGTAAGCAACAAGGTCCCTACCACCAAGCCGCCAGCGTGCACACTCCCGAGATAGAAGCGTGAGACATTAACTAGATCACAACGGAGTGTCTTAATCACTGATTGTTTAAAGTGCAGGGGGCACCACAGCGGGCATGAGGGTGGAGGTGGAGACGGGACTTGAAGGCGTAGAGAGAGGTCACATTTCCACTGGGTGGAAAGGCTGAGCACGGCACACCCCCAGGAGAGAGGCACGATAGCGTTTGGGCCGTTTAAGAATGACAGGAAAGCCCTACGTGGTGTGTGAGGGCACACGGTGCCTGGAGAGGACCGCACCGGCTGCCAGAGATGTTAGGCTTCGCGGGGCAGAGGGTCAATAAATAATACTTCTTTTCCCATCATATGAAATGTTCACAGGTCAGACGGATGAAGATCTTAGTGTTTTTATTGGCAGAGCTTAGGTCACAGCAAACTGTAATACTGGGGGAGGTTTGCTGACTCCCCCAGGCCAGGGGATTTACAGGTGAGGAGACTGAGGCTGGCCTCCCCCTGCAGCCACAGAGCAGCCTCTCAGAGCTTTCCACGTGGCCAGGAGGGCAGGACGGAATAGTCCTTAATACACAGGCAGCCAGATTTCAAAGAGGGAACCTAGAAGGGGCCAGGCTGCACATGGCTAGTTCCCGCTGTTCAACTCACCAGAAAAAGAGGGCAGAGAGAGCCTAGGCGTGTTACCTACCCTACAGGAGGTGCCCACACATGAAGAGGACAAGGAGATATGTTCCCTCCTAATGTGAAGGATGTTTTATCCCTTCTAAGGGATATAAGCAGAACCTATAAGCAGAGCTGTCAGTGAAATACTAACCACCGCCAATACAGTAAGTGCTCCTGTCGTAGACCTGCTCAGATGTGCCTGGCATGGTTCTAGGTGCTTTGCAGACCTTATCATAAGTCCTTAATGTAGAAAGTTTTCACGTTAGGGGAAAGGAGGTCCATACAGGCCAAGTGACTTGCCTAAGGCCTCACAGCAAGTTAGAGGCAGAGCCAGGAATTTCAGACCCAGGGGTGTCTGAGCCATGCAGCCATGGTGAACTCTGAGAAGGGATGTGGTTAGGTCTAGGTTGAGTCTGATAACTGGTGGTTTGATCAGAGGAGGTAGAGACCAAGGTCAGGAAACCTGTGGCTTTGAGAAGGGTCCATGCGAGGGAGGATGGATGGGGGTGAGGGTTGCCAGGGCTTGGGGATGCAGGCCATGAGAGGAACAAGAGAAGTAGAGGAGGAGCTGAGGGCCTCTGAGTACCAACCTGGGCCTGGATGGACGGTGCGGCACCAAGAAGAAGGAGCTGGAGAGGCGCAGGTTTCAGGAGGAGACGAAGTGATGGATCAGGGCGAGTGGAGGTGCCTGGAGGGCTGCAAGGGGGAGATGACCCGGGGCAGGTGGAACAGGGAGTACACAGGTCTGAGGCTGAGGGGTAAGGTCAGGAATGGGAACTAGCTCTGCGGGTCATCAGTTTGGAGCCTTACCCTAAACCAGGGCTCAGCAAACATTTTCTTTAAAGGGCCAGAGAGGACATGCTGAGGTTCTGCCTGCCATCTGGCCTCTGTCACAACTACTCAGCTCTGCTGTTTTGACATGAGAACAGCCACAGACAACACGTAAAGAAATGGGCATGGCTGTCTTCCAGTAAAACTTTATCTGTGAAAGCAGTTGCTGGCTGAATTTGGTCTGCTGGCTGTATTTTGCTGATCTCTGCCCTCAACCACTTCAGAAAAACAGTCTTAAAAATCTCTTTGTTATACAGCCTTTCTCAGTAATGTGCTGTGGAGTCCTTCAATCTTCAGACTCAGTAAAATCGAACTTACCTGCATTTGGAGCCCGTGGTGCCTAGCCTCATCTCTGAGAACAGAAGAAAAGCTTCACCCCATACAGCTCACCAGGAGGGCAGAGGCGGCAGTCTGTGCTGTGTTCCTCTGCTTTCAGAGAAATGTTCAAATCAGTGCCCACACCAACATAAATAATCTCCTGAGGATCAAGAAGGAGCAGTTAAAAAAAAAAAACGCAACGTACTAATGAATTGACATCCTACAGACCAGAAAGGGCATTTGCCATTTCAAAAAGAAGATATAGCTTTAGACTGATGTGGCATTGGTGGACATAAAATACTTCAGTAGCCTCCTAGCACAGTTAAATGAGCGTGTTCCTGCCGTTCGTGCGAGCCGTAGGGGAGACGCTTGTTAATTATGTGGGTGTAGGTCATGCCTATCTGATGACATTTCTCACAGTTTTTCTCTTGCATTCTGCCATTGACCTGTAACCCAAGGTTAGAGTTCTTCATGGTGTGGGAGACTGCGTTGCTTCCGTCAGATGAGGGTGTCCCTGTGCTCTTTTGTAGCAGTTCTGGAGCTCTGTCTCCGCCCGCTTGCCTGCTTTCTCTCTGTCCTTCCGAGACACACACACACGCGCGCGTGCGCGCGCACACACACACACACACACACACACACACACACACACACGGCACACACATACCCTAAGGCTTAGCTCTTCCGGCGCCATCCTCCCTGTCTCCACTCTGCAAGTATGAGCCATGCTCTTTCTTTGGTAGATGATTTTGTCCAATTTTTAAGTGTTTTTAAAAGGCACGGGTTCCTCAATAAGTTAAACAGAATTACCGTATGACCTAGCAATTCCACTCCTGGGTGTATACCCCAAAGAATTGAAAACAGGTGTTCAAACAAGAGTTCATAGACAAATATTCACAGCAGCACTATTCACAGTAGCCAAAAGGTGACCACCCAAATGCCCATCAACTAGTAAATGGATAAACAAAATGTGGTGTAGTCATGCAATGGAATATTATTGGACAGTAAGAAGGAATGAAGCAGTGGTATGTGCTACAACATGGATGAACCTTGCAAACATTAGGCTAAACGAAAGAAGCCAGACGTAAAGCCCACATAAGACTCCATTGATATGAAATATCTAAAATAGGCAAATTCAAAGACACAGAAAGTGAATTTAGCAGTTGCTAAGGGCAGGGGAGTATGGAGAATGGGGAGTGACTGCTAATGAGTCCTCTTGGGCTGATGAAAATGTTCTGCAACTAGATAGTGGTGATGGTTACACAACAACGGGAATGTACGAAGTGTCATTAATGGTAAATTGTATATTATATGTACTTTACCACAATGAAAAGAAAGTGAAAAAACCCTATCACTGAGACTCTTTGGGAAACATGCGTAGCTCACAAATATTCATTAACACAATGATGGTAGAAAGAGTGAAGTCATCCTCATATGGACAGATATTTATTGAGGCCCTCAGCTCTGGAGAGGTTTAGATAAATGATCCCCCTGACTTACCCTTCAGAGATTCACACGTTGGTGAAGGGAGGGAGGAGAGAAAGACACCCGAACATAACATTTCAGTCTGGTGTTCCCAGCAAAACCATCCTCGTCACGATCAGTTCAGTGGGAAAGTGGGTGATTAAAAATTTGACCGTTTTCATCCCAACTCCTTTTTTCTTTACTTTTAATTGTGGTTAAAAAAGAACATAACGTGGGGACTTCCCTGGTGGTACAGTGGTTAAGAATCCGCCTGCCAATGCAGGGGACACAGGTTTGAGCCCTGGTCCGGGAAGATCCCACATGCTGCAGAGCAACTAAGCCCGTGTGCCACAACTACTGAGCCTGGGCTCTAGAGCCCACGAGCCACAACTACTGAAGCCCCGTGCACCCTAGGGCCTGCGAGCCACAACTACTGAGCCCATGTGCCACAACTATTGAAGCCCGTGCGCCTAGAGCCGGTGCTCTGCAACAAGAGAAGCCACTGCAATGAGAAGCCCGCGCACCGCAGTGAAGAATAGCTCCCACTCACCACAACTAGAGAAAACCCGCACGCAGCAACAAAGACCCAATGCAGCCAAAAAATATATATATATTATATATATATATACACATACAAATAACATGAAACTGACCATCCTAACCATTTTTATGTGTACAGTTCAGTAGTGTGAAATGCATTTACATTGTTGTGCAACCAATTTCCAGAACTCTTTTCATCTCACAAAATTGAAACTCTGTACCCATTAAACAACTCCCCATTCTCCCCTCCCCCAACCCCCTGGTAACCACTGTTCTAGTTTCTAGCTCTGTGGCTCTATGAGTTTGACTACTCTTGGTATATAACTAGAATTGTGCTATACTTGACTTTTTTTTAAATTTTTTTAAAAAATTTATTTATATTTATTTATTTTTGGCTGTGTTGGGTCTTCGTTACAGCACGCGGGCTTTCTCTAGTTGCGGCGAGCGGGGACTACTCTTTGTTGAGGTGCGCAGACTTCTCATTGCGGTGGCTTCTCGTTTCGAAGCACGGGCTCTAGGCACGTGGGCTTCAGCAGTTGTGGCACGTGGGTTCAGTAGTTGTGGCTCTCAGGCTCTAGAGCGCAGGCTCAGTAGTTGTGGCGCATGGGCTTAGTTGCTCCGCGGCACGTGGGATCTTCCTGGACCAGGGCTTGAACCCGTGTCCCCTGCATTGGCAGATGGATTCTTAACCACTGTACCACCAGGGAAGCCCTACTTGACTTTTTGAGACTGGCTTATTTCACTGAGCATAATGTCCTCAAGGTTCATCCATGTTGTAGCATATGTCACAATTTCCTTCCTTTTTAAGGCTGAATAATATTCCGTTGTATGTATTTACCACATTTTGTTTATTCATCCATCAATAGACACTTGGGTTGCTTCCATCTTTTGGCTGTTGTGAACAATGCTGCTATGTACATGAGTGTACCAATAACTGTTTGAGACCCTGCTTTCAATTCTTTTGTGTATACACCCAGAAGTGGAATTACTGGATGATATGGTAATTCTATTTTTAATTTTTTGAGGAACCACCATACTGTTTTCCATTTTACATTCCTACCACCAGTACACAAGTGTTCCAGTTTCTCCACATCCTCTCCAACCCTTGTTATTTTCTGGTCTTGGTGCTTTGTTTTGTCTGTAGCCATCTTGATGGGTGTGAAGTGGTATCTCATTGTGGCCCAACTCCTTTTCTAAAATAGAGTTACTTTACACTTATAGCAAAACTGGCTACCATTACTTCCATTAACAGAGAAACTTCTCCACCAGGCAGTGCAGTAACTTTAACAGTACAGGGTGGTTCACATCATAAAATCAAAGGATTAGATGTCCCCAGACTGAAAGAATCAGAAGACAAAGCCGGTGCCAGAGTCTTTCGCCTTTGTGGCGGGAGGGCAGTTGAGCAGTAAGGATCTCTGTCCTGGCTTACTTATCTTAGCCACGTCTGATTATTACTGGGGACCACAGCCCTCCATAAGCTATCTTCCAGCATCCCACTCTCTTACCACCTCCTGTCTTTCCAGGTTACTCCTTTATTCCTCTGAACCTGCAAAGATACTGTAATATCTATAAGTAATATCTCCCTTGGGAATTCCCTGGTGGTCCAGTGGTTAGGACTCTGCACTTTCACTGCCAAGGGTGCAGGTTCAATACCAGGTCGGAGAACTAAGATCCTGCAAACCACATGGCACGGCCAAAAAATTTTTTTTTAATCTTACCAGGTATTTACATATATATAAAAAAATCTCCCTTGACCTCCCCTGGGCCATTTCTCTGCTCTTCTTACAGGCAACACCATCTCCTCTCCCCGTCCTCTCAGGCCTTCTCCCTTCACGCCATAGACGGAGCCCTTGGCAAGGCTACCAGTGGACCCGAACGTGGCCAAATCCAGGGGTCAGAGGCGTCAGCTGCAGTCCATCACACCCTCCTCCTGAAGCGCTTCTTTGCTTAGATTTTCTGGCTGCCCCCTTTCTCCCCTCTCCTCCCACTGCAAGCCCACTGCTCCTCCATTTTTTGTCATACCAAAAACCTTAGAATCCTATTTGGCTTCTTTTTTTCTCTTCTGCTCCCACATCCAATTTCCCAGTAAATTCTGGGACCTCCCCCTTGGAAATGCATCCCCAATCTGATCACGTGTCCTCTGTCACTCACCCCTGGCTGAAGCCACTGTCGTTTCTCACCTGGATGCTGCAAGCACCTACTAACCGGTGTCCCTGCTCCACACGGCAGCCCGAAGTGATTCCTCTAAAGCCCAGTCACGCTGCCCCTGCTTACAATCCTCCAGTGAATTCCCATCTCCCTCCAAGTCAATCAGAAATTCCCGTCATGGCTTCTAAGACCCACATGAACTGCCCATTGCCGCCACTCTCCCCATCGTCACTTCCCTCCAACAGCATGGACCACCTACAATGTGTGCTCCAAGCACACCCCCCATCTCTGGGCTCTTTGCACTTGCCCTTCCTTCTATGGGCCACTTTCCTCAGGTATCCGCGAGACTTACCCCCTGCCTCCTTTAGGTCTTTTATTAAAATAGAGTTACTTTATACCTGTAGCACAACTAGCTACCATTATTCCCATTAGCAGAGAAACTTCTCCACCAAGCACTGCAGTAATGTTAACAGCTCTTGGTGGTTCATGCAGCAACGTTAACAGCTCTTGGATGTCCCAAGACTGAGAGAATCAGAAGACAACGCCAGGGTGTGTCTTTCGCCCTTGTGGAGGGCAGTTAGGCAGTAAGGACCTCTGCCCTGGTGCACTTACCTTAGCCACGCCTGATTATTACCGGTGACTACACCCCTGCTTATGGCCTTCCCTGATGACCACTACAGATAAAATAACAGCACTTCCTGTCCTATCACTTGTGCTCTCTTTATGCTGCCTTATCGTTTCTTCAAGGCATCTATCACCTCCTGACATGTTATATATTTACCTGTCTTCCCCAGTACAGTATAAGGCCCTGGAGGGCAGAGACGGCATCCATTTTTATTCACTGGTCTACCATCAGCTCCTGGCCTGAGGCCAGGCACACAGACACTCAGTAACCACTTGTTGAATTAATAATTAACAATATCCACACATATCTACATTGCTAAACCATTTACAGAAGAAATTTGAAAACAGCACAAATATCCAACAATAAATAAGTTAATTAGTGCAGAGCCACAGGATGGAATGTTCTGCATCCGTTATAATAGCGCTGTTGAATATTTAGTGACATGGGAAAACGCCAATGCTCCCATGAGAAAACAAAACAAAGAAACCTGGCATACTAAAATTACATTAAATAAAACCTAAATTTAATTTTAAAAAGAAAATATTTCATGAATTTATATGGAGAGGGAAAAGTGGACCAAATAAAGGAAAGAGAGAAGAGGCTAGAAATGTATCCAGTACAGTGTTAAGAGTGGTTAGCCCTCAATGGTGGAATGCTGGGTGATTTTTATTTTCCTTATGCTTCACTATTTTGTCCAAGTGTTCTATAATAAATATATATTACTTTTAATAAGCGTTAAAACTAATTTTAAAATTCCAAATTATTGACAGACTATGATTAGCCCACCCCTGGTCTGAGTGCCCCGAGGTGTGTAGGGTGACAATGTAAGTTCTCTACGAGGGGGACGTGGATCGCTCAGGCCAACGTCAACTATGGCAGTGACAGCAAGGAAGGAGAGGAAAGGCCAGATAAGCAATTTCTGAGGCGTAGCTCTGGCAGATACTAGAATTATCATTTCCAATGAAACCTGTCATTTCCTTTAGTTAGAGACCATGGGAGGCTTCCAGCATTAGAACAGGGAAGGCCCTATGAGGTTTTCCAGCCCAGCTCCTTCAGGTCAGACTGAAATAACCGAGGCAGAAGTAGGGTGATCTGCCTCTGGTCACAGCTGGTGGCAAAGCCGGGGCTTGAGGTGAGGTTCTTTGTTCCATGTCACCTAAGAGAACCCCAGGCTTGTTCTTTTTTTTTTTTATTTTGTTTTTATTTTTTTTTCAGATCCATGAACTTTATTTATTTTTTTACATCTTTATTCGAGTATAATTGCTTTACAATGGTGTGTTAGTTTCTGCTTTATAACAAAGTGAATCAGTTACACATATACATATGTTCCCATATCTCTTCCCTCTTGCGTCTCCCTCCCTCCCACCCTCCCTATCCCACCCCTCTAGGTGGTCACAAAGCACTGAGCTGATCTCCCTGTGCTATGCAGCTGCTTCCCACTACCTATCTATTTTACATTTGGTAGTGTATATATGTCCATGCCACTCTCTCGCTTTGTCACAGCTTACCTTTCATCCTCCCCATATCCTCAAGTCCATTCTCTAGTAGGTCTGTGTCTTTATTCCTGTCTTACCCCTAGGTTCTTCATGACATTTTCCCCCCCTTAAATTCCATATATATATGTTAGCATACGGTATTTGTCTATCTCTTTCTGACTTACTTCACTCTGTATGACAGACTCTAGGTCCATCCACCTCATTACAAATAGCTCAATTTCATTTCCTTTTATGGCTGAGTAATATTCCATTGTATATATGTGCCACATCCTCTTTATCCATTCATCCGATGATGGACACTTAGGTTGTTTCCATCTCCAGGCTATTTTAAATAGAGCTGCAGTGAACATTTTGGTACATGACTCTTTTTGAATTATGGTTTTCTCAGGGTATATGCCCAGTAGTGGGATTGCTGGGTCATATGGTAGTTCTATTTGTAGTTTTTTAAGGAACCTCCATACTGTTCTCCATAGTGGCTGTACCAATTCACATTCCCACCAGCAGTGCAAGAGTGTTCCCTTTTCTCCACACCCTCTCCAGCATTTATTGTTTCTAGATTTTTCGATGATGGCCATTCTGACTGGTGTGAGATGGTATCTCATTGTAGTTTTGATTTGCATTTCTCTAATGATTAATGATGTTGAGCATTCTTTCATGTGTTTGTTGGCAGTCTGTATATCTTCTTTGGAGAAATACCTATTTAGGTCTTCTGTCCATTTTTGGATTGGGTTGTTTGTTTTTTTGTTATTGAGCTGCATGAGCTGCTTGTAAATTTTGGAGATTAATCCTTTGTCACTTGCTTCATTTGCAAATATTTTCTCCCATTCTGAGGGTTGTCTTTTGGTCTTGTTTATGGTTTCCTTTGCTGTGCAAAAGCTTTGAAGTTTCATTAGGTCCCATTTGTTTATTTTTGTTTTTATTTCCATTTCTCTAGGAGGTGGGTCAAGAAGGATCTTGCTGTGATTTATGTCATAGAGTGTTCTGCCTATGTTTTCCTCTAAGAGTTTGATAGTTTCTGGCCTTACATTTAGGTCTTTAATCCATTTTGAGCTTATTGTTGTGTATGGTGTTAGGGAGTGATCTAATCTCATACTTTTACATGTACCTGTCCAGTTTTCCCAGCACCACTTATTGAAGAGGCTGTCCTTTCTCCACTGTACATTCCTGCCTCCTTTATCAAAGATAAGGTGACCAGGGCTTCCCTGGTGGCGCAGTGGTTGAGGATCCGCCTGGTGATGCAGGGGACACGGGTTCGTGCCCCGGTCTGGGAGGATCCCACATGCTGCGGAGCGGCTGGGCCCGTGAGCCATGGCCGCTGAGCCTGCGCATCCGGAGCCTGTGCTCCACAATGGGAGAGGCCACAGCAGTGAGAGGCCCGCGTACCCCCAAAAAAAAAAGAAAAGATAAGGTGACCATATGTGCATGGGTTTATCTCTGGGCTTTCTATCTTGTCCCATTGATCTATCTTTCTGTTTTTGTGCCAGTACCATACTGTCTTGATTGCTGTAGCTTTGTAGTATAGTCTGAAGTCAGGGAGCCTGATTCCTCCAGCTCCGTTTTTTGTTCTCAAGATTGCTTTGGCTATTCAGGGTCTTTTGTGTTTCCATACAAATTGTGAAATTTTTTGTTCTAGTTCTGTGAAAAATGCCAGTGGTAGTTTGATAGGGATTGCATTGAATCTGTAGATTGCTTTGGGTAGTAGTGTCATTTTCACAATGTTGATTCTTCCAATCCAAGAACATGGTGTATCTCTCCATCTATTTGTATCATCTTTAATTTCTTTCATCAGTGTCTTATAATTTTCTGCATAGAGGTCTTTTGTCTCCTTAGGTAGGTTTATTCCTAGATATTTTATTCTTTTTGTTGCAATGGTAGATGGGAGTGTTTTCTTGATTTCACTTTCAGATTTTTCATCATTAGTGTATAGGAATGCCAGAGATTTCTGTGCATTAATTTTGTATCCTGCTACTTTACCAAATTCATTGATTAGCTCTAGTAGTTTTCTCGTAGCATCTTTAGGATTCTCTATGTATAGTATCATGTTGGCTGCCCAAAATACTGGAACAGCATAGAACCAATCCAAGGGTGTGTTCCATGCCTTCTTGAGTGAGGAGTCTCCATGTAGAGGCCTAGGAAGACCCCACTACATGCCCTAGGCTCACTTGAGAGGAAAGGATGAACTTGACATTAGAAAGGGAGCTACCAACAGAACTCAGTGGCTCTGTATTGAAAAGGGAAAATGATGATTCCATGTTCCTTTTTAAAGGTCAAATCAACATCTTTCTGGATAAATATATTTTTTAGCAGAATCTTTTTATTATTTTTAAAAGATATAAAAACAACTACTCCCATCAGTAGCAATACAAGGTTTAACATTTTAACCAGATTTTCTCAGGCCTTTTTCAGATACCTTTAGTAGCTAATTATTTTGTCTACCCCTTCTGTAAACAATCATCACACAACATACAGAACCCTGGGGAAGACTGCTGAGGGCACCCTCACTCTGGCCCAGCCCATGTATTCATCCCCGCACTGAAATCCGCACTGAAATCACCTAGTAACAACATTCTCCTCTGTTTTTCAACCGTTTCCTGTCTGTTGCACTGCTTTGGGGATGGGAAGGGAAACAGAAATTACCGTTCCACTTAATGTCTGTGTCATACAGTTAGCGTTGCCAGTGAAATGTTCCCAGTCACAGAGAATTGTGCTTTTGATTCCATCTAACCATCTGCCGTTCTTGTCGTGGTCTGGCCAACATTCCTTCTCTGCACGTGAGGCCGGTGTATGCAGCATCCCATTTGTTTCAGATACACAGCTTGGTTCTCTGCACCATACCTACTACTCTCCACCTTATGCCATGTGGACCCTACCTTACAGAGAGACCGAGTTGGCCCAGAGATGACGGTTAGATGTGCTTCTCCTAGGAGTCCACTTTCTCCTCACCCAGCCCCTGGAATTGTACTCCAAGACTGGGAGGGGTCCTGGGAGACCCAGCTTTGATGGCCAACCAAGTTTGTAAATCCTTTCTGGGTGTTTTCCAAGCCCTGCAGTATTCAGCCTCTTGTTGGTTGGCTACAGAACGGATTTTTTTTTTTTCTTTTTTGACCTGAAAATATATCTCTGTCTGAGAAAAGGTACAAGCCTGGCTTGGTTTACAAGTGACAAAAAATAAAGTTGGAAACCAGCGTGGCCCTCAGGCCTCTGCTCCTCCAGCCCAAGCACAGACTTTCTTCTTTAAGCCCCACAGTTTAGCGAAGTCTTTCCTATCCGGCTGCTCTGTAGCCAGCAGCTTCTGCAACACAGCGTGTTGATAACTGGGGGAAGAGGCACCATCTGGTTACTAGGGGGCAGCAGCAGCGGTCCCTTGGGCTGCTCTGCATGCAGTAGACGCGTGTGACTGGATAGAGATGGGAAAGAGATTTCTTGCTGTGCGCTGTGGTACCAAAAGTTTGAAAACCACCATTTTAGCGAATCTGAAATACTCTTCTGTGGGCAAACAGCCCATGTGAAGGACTGTTTCAAGCAGAAGGGCTCTACAGTTTAATTCTAAGAGATTCTAGTGGCATCTCGTAAGGGAAAACCCCCCAAGGAGATATTTGGATTAAAAGCATCCTAGGTAACCCTGGCAACTCTCAGCCACACATTCTAGCAGCAGTGAAATTTCTTTTACAACAAGGTGCAGAGTTTTCCTTTCTGTTTTAAGAAGAAATTGATTCTCCTTAGCTCTGTTGTTTCCAGTCGTATTTATGAAAACTAGTGGGCACTGCTTACCTATGGAGAAGCCTGTTTCGTTGCCCAGTCGTCCTCCAAGTGGGGGATTTTGCCCCCCCAAGGGGATATTCAGCACTGTCTGGAGACCTTTTTTGTTGATACAAATGGTCTGGGGCGTGTGCTAGCGGCGTCTAGTGGGTAAAGACCAGGGATGCTGTGAAACTGCTTACAGCACACAGGCAACACCCAACAAAGAATTTTCCAGCCCCAAATGTCAGTAGAGCCAAGTTAAGAAACCCTGGTCTAGAGGAAGGCTTTTCTGTAGTAGACTGGAGTTTCGTAAATCTAAGAACAATAGTGTCAAGGCCATACTGCCGCGTGGAATTCGGTCAGAGGCTGTTTATCAGTGTCTCTTTACTTTTTGCTCAGTTGTAAATCTGACTAAAAACCTAGTACTCCCTATGCCATTGGTCCAAAAATATCTTCATCCTAGAACAAGTGCAGTCGGTAATTTTAAAAATATTTTAATGAAAATTATAGTGTCCATTGGATTAATGTTTTGTAAGGTGTAGAGACCCTTCTATGTGGCAGTTCATTTAAAAAACTATATCTTACCATAACAGATTCTTAAGGTGACTTATATGCCCATTGTAGAAAACTTGAAGAGTATTTTTAAGAGTTTTTAAAAAGCAGTAAATCCAAAAGGAATCAATTCAGTATATTATTTACATTTTTTAAATGGATTTTTAAAAATAGTTAACATCTTGCTATCTATACAGTTTCTAGCCTGCTTTTTTGTCCTACATTTCAAACATCACCCCAAATTATTTGAGCCTTTGTAGACACTCAGATGGCCTCTTGGTGCTCCATCATACGATAATGAACCCTAGATTTCCTAAACACTGTTGTTGAATACAGGTTATTATCAGCTTTTCACTATCATAAATAATCTGGGATTGATATTTCTGCTTTTCATGTTGCTTTGTAAGTAGCACAGCAACGTGAATTGTTGGGAGGGCTTTGGGACATGGTTATTTAATTCCTAGCCTGTGACAGAAGCAGACAGAAAAGTCTTGTACCAAATGCAGCAGAGGAGACACAGGGACACCATTTGGATCACCTGACTCACAGGAAAAGTTCTGGAATTCCTAGGAATGTGGATTTCAAACTTGGCTAGACCAACCAAACCATGTATCTACGTGTACACATGTCTATGTAAGTAAATGTCAAAAAGAAAAACAAAGCTGGAGGGATAAACAGCAAACTTTTAGCAGAGGCAACTCCGGGATAATTAATTGGGATTAGAGAGAAGGGCAGGCAGAGAGGAAGCACTTGAGGGGGTATTTTTTCCTTATTATCTTTTCTATATTCTTTGAATTCTTAATTATGAGAATATATTCATATGTAACTTGTGTAATATTTAAACCTAATATGTTTTAGAGAGTGAGTTGGAGCCTCATGGAACAGGGTCTGAGCTATGTCAGCACACACTTTCACTCCTTTTTTAAGCAACCCTAGCACGACGCCGGCACATTTGGGGCCAGGACACACGAGCGAGTCTGCAGCTGATGCTGTGTTCAGAGCTGAGAAGCTCGCACCTGCGTTTAGATGAGAGGCCTTCGTCACTTGTTCTCCTCCCAGCTCAGTGGACGTGACGCCTCTGTATCCACAGTGTGTGACATAGAGGCGGTGGGTAGAAACGCACAGTCTAGGGCCAGGAGCCCGAGGGTTTCAGGTTGACCGACTTACATTACCCTTGGTTCCTGTACCATTGCCCTAAGTGCCGGTTTAGCCAGACTTTCTCCGTGAAGCACATAGCCGGCCCTGGGCCAGCAGATGGTGGGATGGTTCCTGTGTCTTTCAGGCCGCACACCTGGTCCCTGGCTCCACACCGAGGCGGCCGGCCAGAGCTCCGATGACATCAAAGGCAGAAATGCTCAGGTAACACGGCCCTCTGGTCTCCGAGTGTGAAACTGGGAAACCTCAGGGAGCACAGAAATGTTGAGGGTGTGCTTTCCTCTGAACAGCCTCCTGGTTTTCCTCAGGGAAAGCCATAGGGGTACCTTTGTTTCCAGCTGGGATGAAACACAATTTCAAAACCTGAAGAGTGAAAGGGGGGAGCTTCTCTGGAATCACCACCACACACAGAAGCAGCTTTGGCAACACAGAACCCCTTGGGAATCACTCTGCAACCATCACCCCGTTCGCTCCCATCATTCTTCCCTCGTTACCGTGGCCTGAGAAGCCTGAGAGGAGAGCTCTGTAACATGTATGAAACATAATTTGGTGTTCTCTCTCGTCTATAGAGTACATGGTTTCTCATAGCACCCTGGGGATTTTTCTCCCATCGACATTATCATTTACTTATTTTTTTAATTTTTACTTTATTTTATTTTTGGCCACACTGCACAGCATGTGGGATATTAGTTCCCTGACCAGGGATTGAACCCGTGCCCTCTGCAGCGGAAGCACGGTGTCTTAACCACTGGACTGCCAGGGAAGTCCCCAACATTATCATTTCTTTTGACCAAATGTAGCCACAAATTTTGCTGGTGGCTAGAGGAAGGCTGTGGGGAGGGGATCGGGGGAACCAGAGAGGTGCTTGTGTCATAATTATGAGTCTTTGAAGAAATGCCCTCGTGCTCACATGAGGCAACTTGGACACAGTGTTTTCTAACCTGGGCGGAGATGACATCTCTCACCGCAGACGACAGGGTCTCATCTTTAAAGGCCCTTTGTTTCTTTGAAAACATGCATTCCGTCCACCCTGGCCGCCTCCTGTTTCACAGTGCCGTGTAACAAAAGGGGTGGCCTGCTGTTAGATCAGAACCTCAAGGAAAGAGACGTGAGAAAGAAGGAACTTAGGTTACTGGAAGTGGGGATGAGCTCCCTGAAGGACAAGCACCTCTCCCCTTTCTCACCATGGCTAATCCAAGAATTGCAATGTCCATTCTCAGATGACTGTAGGTTCAAAACTGGGTGTATGATTGCAGTTCAGAGAAAGTATGTATACAGAGGAAAAAAGAAGACAGGAAAAATATACACAAAATTGTTCACAGGCATTCACTCTGCCAGCTGATGGCTGATTTTGACTTCTTAGGGGGCATTTCTGCAATTTCTGAATGTTCCATAATAAATACATTACTCCTGTGATCAGAAAGATATAGTAATAATCAAAATAACATCTCCTACATTATATAGCTCTTTATATAGTTTAAATAACTTGCATATGTTATTTCATTTGCTCCTTTTAGCAACTCTGTGGTATAAGCTGGAGAGATACCTTTAATGCAAACTTTTTCCATATGAGAAAACCAAGCTCCAAGAGGTTAAGGAACTCACCCAAGGTCAAGGTCACGTTCGCAGACCTCTGACTCCTCGTCCAGTGCTCCTTCCACTGTACCACTGCTTTGCCTGGCATGTTAGAATTGACAGGACAGGAGTCACCCTCACCTTCAGACGTGGCAAGCACAATGGGACATTATGCACGGTCTGGTCCCTGACCTCATGGCAGGCACACATCTAAATCCCTGAGCCCATGAAGTCTAGTCAAGGATGAACTGTTAAGTCTCTCTTGGGCATCCCATTGTCAAGAAGATCTTCTTTATGTCTAGCTGGACACCATCTTAATTCATTTTCACTTCAGTGAGGCAAAAAGAAATCGCCCAGAGAAATCACGGGGTTCCAGACATGGTGAACAGCACCCTGGGGGTGCTCTTCTTTTATGGGTACAGAGCCCAAGTGATCCGTGCAAGGCTGGGAGCTCTGAAATCTGAAAGCCTGGGACCCTTTCTGTGTTTTCTGTTGCCTTGTCTTGGGATCGCCACCAAGTTCTTTGCTTTTCTTGAGCTTCCCGTCAAGTGAGTCTGCTGGTGCTTGATCCCTTAAATGTTTTTGATGGGATTAGGTCCCCACCTGCCACAAGCTACACTTTTCATTCCTTTTCCACCCAGGACCTCCTGGGTGAAAATAAGCACCTTACGTATGATGGGACCTTAAGACCCTGGCAGCCTTGCATGCATGAGGGAAAGCTTCACTGCCCGGCCCCGGAGTGTGTCATTTATGTGCTGTGAGTCTTCTGACCCCACCTGATAACACTGTCGTGTTTCCACAGTTATCGCTGAAGACACTCCGGTGAGAAGACAGATGAAGCCAACGTCCTGTGAGCCACCTGGGGGTCCATATGGCGGGGTGGACATCCCCAGGAGAACGTCAGACCTCACCCTTCTCAAGTTGTAATTCAGTTGACATACAGGCTCTGCATGGAGCATTTATTTATTGTAAATACGTGATTTGCACAGGCTTTAAATCAGTATTATAGTCGATTTTTATTTGAGTAATTTACAAAACACACACATCATTTCTCCATTGTTTAAAATGCATCTTGGCATTCATCTGTCAGCACAGATGACAGCCCTGACCCCACCACAGAGTGTCCATTCCATGACTGTTAATACGCGTGCAGGCTGGCCCTCCCTAGATTCGGAACCATTTTTAGAAGATTCCTTAGTTTCCCAAAGTCATAGTATCTACAACAGCTTCTTATTGGCATGATTTTCTAGTCTCATCACACAAACTGCAAAATCAAACCAGATAATGCCTTATAAATGACGCGGCTCACAGAGAGCAATGTGTCGCCACACCCAGACGATGCCACACGGCCTCCAGTGAACGAGATGCCACGTCTCGCTCCCGTCTTGCAGTACAGGGATTCTTTTGCTTCCTAATGTAAACATAACACAAGTCAAAGGCAAGAGCGGGCTTGGCCTCTCCAACACCAACCACAGGGCCCCTTTTGTATCTGAATGATCCTGCAAGTAGCCAATGCTCTTACTGTTTACACTGCCCCTCGTGCCCATGTCTGCATGACGGTCCTCCTGTCCCTCCAAGTTCCCAGCCTCATCCTGGCAGACAAGGTGAGGTGAGCTGTATGAGATTTCAGTATTTTCCCTGCAAGTTAGAAACCTGTGTAAGTCATCATGAGTAAATTCCTAATTCTGTCTCAGAGCTCTTTTTTTTCCTCCCCTGAGTGCAGGGTTTTCGTGAAAAACATGACACGGAAGGTATAGACTGAAATGTATTCTGAAATATCTGCCTCAAACATCAGTGCCCCACGCCCGCCCTTAGGGAACCTGGAGCCACCCATCAGGCAAATCCTAGCTGCCTTCTGAGCCCGAGAACCTAATTGGTCTGAGAGTCCCCCAGTCCCTGTGGTGGCACCTTTCTAGGTGGGGAGAAGTGTGTGAGTTCAGCCAGCCCTGACTATGGACCGGCTCAGGACTGGCTGTGACCTGTCCTCTCACACCCTTTTTGGGGAGCTGGCAAGGGAATGGCAGTGTGTTTTTGCTTGCTGCATGACCCCATCCTTGGTGGAAAAGCTGTGACAGAGGAAGGAGAGAAAATAGGAGGAAACAGACTGATCCCTCGTCTGTGCTCAAAATAGCTGCAGAGTAAAGGAAATCAGGGAGGCAGAAGTGGGAAGAGCAGTGAAAAGTAAGTTTCCTTTGAAACAGCCCACTCGTGCACTCACACCTCAAGGATGTAATGCCCGGAACACGCCATCCACGACAGGTAGCCGTTAGGAGTGTTTTGGCAAACATGATAGTACACCCAACCTAGCTGCTGTCTGGAGTGGAGACTAAGATGGTGTCCTCCATCACTGTTATGCTTTCTCATTCCAGACAGAAGCCACTGAGCGAGGTCAAGTTCCCTTCCCTGGGGAATAAATCATGCCAAGTTGTAACAGCTAAATCAATGGAAAAGAAGCTTTTGCAGGTCATCAGCTATGGGCATACCTGATTTGGTTTTTTGGTTCTGCAAGGTTTCCAGAAGGTCAGAACTTCTGTTTATTACAGTAGCCACTCCACCTCTCTCTCAGGTGTCCAGAATAATTACAGGGGTTTTAATGATCATGATTAAGGAGGTGCTAGACCAAGGCTGTTCCACCTTCAGAGTAGACTGCCTGCCCTGGTGAGGTGTTTACACATTCATGTTCTGCACCGCTGGGATGGAAATTCAAAATAAAACCATTCAAGGACAGAGGGAAGGAATGAGGAGAAACCAAAAATTGCAATTAGGGAGAAATTTCAGGAACCTGGGATCACATCCCTCCTCCAGACCCATCACTGAATTCTCGCCCTTTGAACTCTCACGGTGCCGGCCTCCGGCAGGACAAAGCCTTCACCCCTAGACCACAAACTCAAATGTAGCGCCCCTCCCATCCTCGCGTATGCTTGCTGGCGCTGTGGTCTGTGACTCCCCCAGTGTTTCACGTGTATTTTATATTTATTGATGTTCCCTCTGCAAATTTATTTCTTTGTACCCAATAAACTTTAATAAGTGGGAACGCTTCTAGCCATTCACTCGTTAAAGCCTATCGATGGTCACCAGCACCAACGCTTTTGTAGCTAACTAAACAAATGGGTATTTGGGAAAACCAACCAAGGGAAAAACTTTCTCAAATGCATTCTGTAAAAAGTAGATAACACTATATTTACTGAGTTTTATTAAAATCAAATGGGCAGAGTATTGTTTACAAATTACGCTGACTTGTGTTAAAGTGGAACCGCTTTCAACCTAAAGTGCACTAGCGCTGCCGCCTCAACAAAGCAAACCCTCAAAAACTCTCCTATATGGAGCAGGAATCATCTCCATCGCCATTATAGTGTCTTCAGGTACAGGGGAGACGAGGTTTACCTGATAGGTAAGTTGGCTTAAGGGAAAACATGATTCTGAATCTCGATTTTGCATCTTACAAGTTTAGGGAAGTAACAATTTTAGCCAGTCTATGCCTCAGTTTCCTCATCTGTAAAATGGGGGCACAGATATGTATCTAAGCATATAGTGGTGAAGATGGAGTAACATAACCCCTGGGCTAGCCTTTAACCCTGGGGTCATAGGAGACCAAGGTATCAGTGCACGCATGTGCGCGCGTGCACACACACACACACACACACACACTAGGGTACAAGCGGTTTGTTTATTATACATTCAGTCACACACAGAGCTCTCGCTGGCTGCATTCCATTCAGATATTCACTGAGCTGCTCAGATCACTGGCTCTGCGGTTGGGTAACAAGGAGAGAGCAGTAATTAAAATTCATAGATGCTCCTGAAATAAATCTCATCTAGAAAGTAACTTCAAAGTTAGCTGCTACACACTTTGCAACTGAATTAGTTAAGGACCTGACTTGTTTTATCTGCTGTTTTATTAGTAGAGGCACAGATAAGCTTTTTCATGACCAAAAGGGCCCATCTGATTGGAGGAAAAAAAGCAATGGCCCAAGATAATCGACAAAGTGGAGGATGGACTTTAAAGGCATTGACTGTAGAGGTATGTGAAGTGGCCATAGTTCTAGGCACCCCTGATGGAGTTCCGGGTGGGAGAGGTGGTGCCTAGAGGGGCGAGGGGAGCAGCTTAAAGGGACGGGCTGTGGACTCCAGAAGCATATTCCAGGTTCTCAGACTGTGCCCCAGAAGGCTTGGCATCCTTCCTGAACCTGCTCTGTTATGAACCGAATTGTGTCCTCCAGAAATTCATATTTTAAAGTCCTAACCCCATACCTCAGAAAGTAGCCTTATTTGGGAATAGAGTTGCAGATGTAAGTTAAGATGAGGTCCTACTGAAGTAGGGTGGACCCCAATCCACCCTATATGACTGGTGTCCTTATAAAAAGGGGAAGTTTGGACACAGACACATACACAGGGAGGATGCTATATGAAGATGAAAAGAGAGATTAGGGTGATGCTTCTGCAAGCCAAGAAATGCTGACGATTGCCAGCAAACCACCAGAAGCTAGGTGGGACAGAATCTCCCTCACAGCCCTCAGGAGGAACCAACCCTGCCAACACCTTGATCTTGGACTTCTAGCCTCCAGAACTGTGAGATGATAAACCCCTGTCGTTTAAGCAACCCAGTTTGTGGTCCTTTGTTATGGCAGCCCTAGCAAACAGATACATGCTGTGTTACCTTGGAGCTTTGCAGGAGTTTACAGTTTGTGAAAAAAGAGCTGAGAAAAAAGTTTAAAGAGTCAGCAGTTCCTTGTCATGTAAATGGGGCCATCATCTACTCTGACCTTGACACAGGTCACGTCTCGCTGGTAACTAAGTCCTATTTTCATGAACGAGACATTCAGTTGCATTTTGCCTGTCACGTGGAGACAAAACCATGGAAGCAATCTGGCATTTCTAGGTCACAGGAGTGGGAAGAGCTGGCTTTTTTCTTAAGTGGCACCCTCTCCTCTAGTGGAGTTTCTATGGCTTTAAAGTAAAGATGCTCGGCATAGGTGGCACCAGCCATTCTGATGATTTTGTAAAATTTGGTAAAATAAACATAAAATTTACCATTTTTAAGGGTACAGATCAGTCGTGTTAAGTACGTTCACGGTGTTGTGTGACCAGTCTCCAGAACTCTTTTATCATCTTGCAAAACTTAAACTCTGTGCCCCTTAAACAGTAACTCCCCATTCCCCTTCCCCCCTAGCCCCTGGCAACCACCATTCTACTTTCTGCCTCTAGGAGACTGACTACTCTGGGTACCCCATAAAAGTGGAATCAGATAATATTTGACTTTTTGAGAGTGGCTTATTTCACTTAGCATAATGTCCTCAAGGTTCACTTATGCTGTAGCATGTGTCAGAACTTCCTTCCTTTTTAAGGCTGTATATTCCGTTGCCTGGATATACTCCATTTTGTTTGTCCATTCATTCATTGACGGAGACTTGGCTTGCTCCCACCTTTTGCTTATTGTAAATAACGCTGGTATGAACACGGGTGTAAAAATATCTGAGACTCTGCCTTCAGTTCTTCTGGGTATATACTCAAAAGTAAAATTGCTGGCTTATATGCTAATTTCTATTTTTAATTCTTTGAGGAACCTCCATACTGTTTTCCATATCAGCTGCACCATTTTATATGCCCATCAACAGTGCACAAGGGTTACAAATTCTCCATATCCTCACCAACATTTATTTATTTGCTGTTTTTTTTTTTATAGTAACCATCCGGATGGGTGTGAGGTGGTATATCATGGTTTTGTGTTTATTTTTAAAGAGTGAATTTATCCACAGAATGGATAAATGGAGAAAACGCTGAACGGTTTGGTCTTCCGAAGATTCCAGTCATAAAATATATCCCCCTTCATACATTTTCTATGTTGTGGCCAATGCCCACATCTATTAATGAAACACAAGATAGAAGAGGCCAAGAGACATTAATTTCAGTATTTTTTTTATTGTATGCTTGATGTATTTAGAGACAATTCCAAGGGCAAGCACTGGTTGGGGAAGTTATCTGGTTTGTAGATATGTGTACAAAAGGCTATTAAGACTACACGGTCAGTTCC
Source organism: Stenella coeruleoalba (assembly GCF_951394435.1). Taxonomy (NCBI): domain Eukaryota; kingdom Metazoa; phylum Chordata; class Mammalia; order Artiodactyla; family Delphinidae; genus Stenella; species Stenella coeruleoalba. The sequence continues at coordinate 59,114,402 of NC_137155.1, forward strand.
CACTGCAGGAAGCAGAAAGGTTTTCCTTTTTATTATTCCCTGCCCCTAGCATTTTCCAGCTCACACATCTGACTTCTCACAACATGACTGCAAACATGTACGTATTCATCCCCACGAGAAATCGGCATGTGACATCTCGGGATGTTTGGATTCAATCAGGTAAAGCACATTTGACACAAACCATAGGAGGGGAAGTTGGGACCTAGGACCCTATGGAATGAAATGCCAGGGCTACAGGGAAGCACAGGCACTGCTGGGCCAGCTGGTGCACGTGACCTGCCGCCCCTCCCCCTCCACACGAGAAAGGCCAGCTCAGTGGGCTCCCCTCCCTCCTTCCTCCCAAAAGCTGAGAGCTCAGCTGAAGACCTTCCCCAGAAATGACTTGACAGAATGCAGTCCGTGCATTCATAACAGACACACTGGTCCCACCTGGCTTTCCTGCTGGACTGTGCAGAGCTGTGCAACACCTGGACCCATGTGGGATGACATCAGGAAGCAAAGTACTTTGCCTGGTTGATAATTATTTTTTATACCTAATAATCCACCCGATAGTGAAGGAACTTCACTGCTAATATCTAATAGGCATACACCTTCTCTATTAGACAGCTTATAAGAAAGACTCTTTCTAACAATAACACTGTCTTATGTGATTGGGCACTAAAGAATTACCATAATTTCAAGTATATCCTTATTCTACCTAAAATTCCAAACCACCTCCAAGGATGAAAGAGTACTACTTCTGCTTTGCTAATTTACTTTTAGTGGAGCTTCTGCCCCTCCTCAGAGTATGAGTGGTAAATCCCAGCTACTAGCCAAGACTAACTAGCTTATGTTTGATTATGGGGCGCGGGGATAGGGGAGAGATTCTGTCCTTCACGGCCACGTCTTCTGTCTGCACGAGGCATACACAGCCCCCTCCCCCTCCCCCAGGTCTTAATGGATACACAAATGGTATTTTAGGAAGCTATTTACACGCCAACCTTTAAACATTATTTTCATAGTTCATCTTGAATATTCACTTTCCCCATACTGCCTTTAGAAAAGCAATCCCTGGTCAAGAAATTGTCCATGTAATGATAAGCACTTTTCAAAAGCAGAGTCTGTTAGGAGCATTTAAAAACAGACATCCCCCCAGCAATGGCGTACTCAAAATCCAACTACATGTTTCAAGCTGTTAATATGTCACTAGAAGTGAGTATAGCCACATCAGCAGGCTCTTTGCTCTCTTCCTGTCTTTCCCCTCGCATCCCAATGCACAAAGAATCTGTCCACCGCTATTACTCACGTTTTAACTGTACATAGAACATCTCTGTACAGCCTGATGGAAGCATCCCAGCCCCTTTTAACTTCTGCCACGAAAGGACTGCCACACCCTCTAGTGGTAACACAGTGGCATCACAATTGTGATGTATAGCGTCAGCCAAGACATCTCTCAGAGTTGGCCCTTCTTTGGGTTGCTGGAATAAGGTCAATGTCCCTAACAGAAGTGGCCATTATGTTTCCCACTACACAATGGCTGGGCAATAGCATAAGTCTGGCTGGGTTATCCGTGACCTTTGCTTGGCCCATAATAATGAAAGCAGGCCTCTGGTGTAATTTATTCTCACTAGACTTCTTTTGGTCAAACCTCTAATCACCCTGGGTATCTCAGACATGCCAGGTCTGATGAAATGTTTCCATAATAGGGCGAGAGGATTCCACATGGTGAAATTTTAGAGTGGCTTTCTGTACTATCTTGTTTTAAATAACCACTCAGCAGGTGGGCTTGGGAGGGGATGAGGTACATATGTCACCCCCAAGCCTCACCCTTCCCCACTCAGCAGCTGTAGACAGACGCTCTCACAGTGGCTGCGCCACCTAAAAGGACACCCTAAGTTCACCCACAGTGAGAACCCAGGCCAAACCCCAACAAAACTCAGCAACCACAGGTCACCGTGAACAGCTGCTGTTAACTTTGTCAGCACAAATATTCCTCCCATCTCTCACCACTTGTAGTTAGTGACTTTACATACAGAATTTGCAAAACTGCTGGGCAGAAAGCTCACGGTGCTCTTATGCTTACGCCCTTACAGGGGAGTTGGTAGAAAAAAGGATTTGTTCCAGTAAAACCTGTGACCCTCAGGGTCCACGTCTGTGTATGGGGCCCAAGCCCCTTCCAGCTCTCACGGCATATGATACACTGCAGCTGACAAGGAGTCACTAACTTGAAGTCACCTCCAAGACTACTGACACTCACAGTATTTCCATTTGGAAAGGCCTGTCGGTGATGAAGGTGATTAGGCCCACATGGTACAGGTGAGGCTGCATAATGAAGCCGCTGTCCTCCCTCCCACTGCGGTATTAACACACACACTTCTCCTCAGCATCTCTGCCCCCTTCCGTGTTAAGAGTGGTGGAGAGTATCAGTGGCTGGAAGTAAGCCCCCGCCCCCCGCCCCCACCAGCACCTGCCCACTTCAGCTACCGGTCTGAAGGCAGCTAATGGGCCATGCAGGGCGAGAGGAATAAAGGGAAGGACTGGGGAAAGCCAAGTGCTTCCTCCACAGCTTTGGGGGATATAACAGGCTGGGTAGGAAGGGCGGGGGTGGGACTGTCACCGTGGAGCCGAATGCTTCTCCATCCATCTGTCCCCTTCCTGCCCTCTGTCTTCCCTGTGCTGGGCCCATCTGGTCTCCCTCACATGCTTTCCTGGGCTCTGCTGGTAAGTCAAATCCTTCATGTGCCCACACATGGGAAACAAATCAGTTTAATTAAAGTCTCTGCCGAGATAATGGAGTGGCTGCTCAGATTCCAGCTACTTCAACTGTAATCTAAACAGCCCAGAGTTTCTCCTTTCTTTCCCTCATTAGCTGAGAAATTTGCAGCTTCGTGGGGTGGAACTTCTGCCACAGGGCCATTTAATTAATCCTAAACTAGACGGCGGTAACCAGGCCCAGAATCATCTCTAGACATACGCACATCCGCGTGGCGCGTGAGCAGCCACGCAGGGAGAGCCCCGTGCCTCATGGGAGAGCCGCGCCGCGATCCAGGGTCGTCACACACAGCTGCCTCTGAATCTCTACAGTGGGCAGCTTCCAGCCCGCACGGCACGTGGAAGCTGTCTGCGGGTCCACCGCACACGAGCGCGGTGCACAGGTTCTTTCAGATCACAGGAATCGGGATGGAGGTGGGCCTGGAGAGGAGCCCCCTTTATTCCTTCCCACTTGTTTTGTCTCTCAGAAGACACAGCTGGAGACATTATAGGCCTGCGCTCAGCAGAAGGGAGGCCAGGCCCGGATGCCTCCCTTGAGCACACACACAAGAGCCCTGGGCCAAAGAAATGCCTTTTGTTAACCAGAAAGAAACCACTACCGAGAGAAAGAGTAAGACTTCAAAAGATTTTGCCTTCCCCTCAAACTCGGCGCAGTGGAGCCTGTCTTTCAAGGCTTGATGGACTCTAGTCCTCCCATGAAAAGGCTAATGTGTCCATTGTCACTGAAACACAATAAGAGCAGCTTAAAATCCACAATCAGTCATACAATCGCACAACAGGCAAATGGGATACATGTTTACACTGCAGAAGGAGGGGATCTATGTTGCAGAAGAAGGGGGTGTTGTGAGATCCGAGGCAGAACGCTAGGGAACAGTGTGACGTTAACACATCTGAACTTTCTCGTTTTTCTCGGACAGGAGAGCGGTTTGTTTTGCTGGTAATTTAGTAAGGTGGGAAATTTTAAATAAGAAGGGGAAAGGGAATGCTTACTTCACTTAAAGAACTTAATCTCCGTGTCAACACAGTCATAGAAGAGATCTCCCACTTCGGTGGGGTCCAGGGGGTCATTGCTGGTCAGGATTTCCTCCATGGCTTCCAGGCCTTGCTTCTCTAGTTCCAGCATCGTCTTCCTCAGCTTTTGACCTTGCTCCTGAGAGGGACGAAAACATTGGGGGTCATTACAATGGACGCTGAAAGCCCCCCGGAGGGCCTGCCCCCCACCCCATTCAATCTGCTCCCCACGGGACTGCCACGGGGATGGTTCTAAAATGCAGGTGTGGTGATGTCACTGCTCTGCTTGGAGTTCTTGCCTTCAGGATAAAAATCCAGACTGCTGAGTGACGCTGGAAAAGGCCCTTTGTAACACACGAGGCTCCAGCCTGCCTCGCCTTTGCCACGCCTCCCGCATCTCCTTGCTCTTCAGCCAGACCGAATTAGCTGCATTCCTCCAGCCCATGATACTTTCTCGCCACAGCACAGGCAACCCTGCTCCCCTCAACACTCGGTCAGCTTGCGCCCACCTTCAGGCTTCCGTGAACGCCTTTCCTCTAGGCTACCCCCCATCCAATGCCTTTCCTTCTGCCATGGTTGTTCTCTTTCTGTCTTGCGATGGTCTGTCTACTTACCTGTGTCCCCCATTAGACCACGATCTCCCAGGGAGGGAGACCCGGGCTTATCTCTATCCTCCTGCCTGGGACAGAGGAGGCACTCCCAATAATGTCTCTTGAAAGAATAAATGGATCAATGAATAACCACATGGCATGTCTATCCCCGATTTGCTTTTTTTCTGAGGGGGTGACATCTCTTCTTCCAGGTGGCAGTCACTCATTTACATACAGTGAATGACAATGAGAAGCTTTTACTTGCCCAATTAGTCCCAGAACAGAGAAGCCGCTGTCACCACCCATCGACCACTTCCTAGTGCTGCCTTAACTCAAACCAATGGTCATTGTCAAATTTCAAAGTCCACCCAACCTCATCGGTCTCATCTTTGAAATTTTGTGTAGGATACTTCAGAACACACGGCCCTTTCTGCCCCTGCCTTCATTTGCCAAATACCCACAAAACTGTGCACCAGGGAGTGACATTTCCCCCCTGCTCGGGCTTACTGTGATCCACCTAGAAAACACGCACTGTCGGCAGACGGGGAGGGCAGCCCTGGACGGAACTCTGTGTAATGCAGCTGTAGCATTCATGGTTCCAGGGAAGGGTCTGGCAGGGAGGGCAGATGTCAAATAACTGCGACTTTTACACGTCAGAATGGTCATTTCTGGGGCACACAAGAGCAAGTTCTATAAATAGTGAGACTACCCTTCTCAGAGATACTTTCTGAATTCACTTGGATTTACTGCTGTCCTTTCTTGCTACCCTTTTTAGAGAGTCCACCGTGCTGGATGTAAGAAAATAAGCTCACCCAGTCCACGCAAAATGCACGCACCAATTTACCTATAAGATGTCACTTTCTTCAGGACAAATTGGACCCTTACAAGTTGTTAAATAAATGCTTGGGAAGCAGATGAGCATCTAACAACCATGTTCCTTGCTTCTCCCTTCAGCAAAATAGAGGCTTGGATTTTATATGAAAGTCCACCACTAAGGGTTGCTGTGGGCATATATTGAGTGTTTGTCTTGTTTGAATTGATGTCTTGTAACTTTATTAATCAGAACTTTGGGTGGAGGAGGGAGGGCTGCACTTTGAAGAACAGCTATTTTAAAGCTAGAAACTTTAAAAAAAAACGTTTTTGTATGCAAAAATATACGTAACAAAATTTACCATTTTAACCATTTTTAAGTGTACAGTTCAGCGGCATAAAGACATTCACGTTGCTGTGCAACCATCACCACCAACCGTCTCCAGAACTTTGTTAAACAACAACATGATGGCATCTTTGACGTGCTGCCGTTACGTACACATTTTTACCCCTAAAAGTACACAAAGAATTTTCGACAACAGAAAAGCAGTTCTGACTAGTACTGCACGTTTCTGTTATTTGCAGGTGAACAGTAAGTAAAAGAGGGAGATGTTTGGCCAATGAGTTCTAGAATAACATCAAAAGCAGAGGCTTGGTTTCACTGGGTTTCAAGAGGCTGGGAGGAACAATTACCACCAGCATTCTAGCAGGGGCCCCGGGAGCCTGGGTTTCTGGAAGCAGACTTGCTGGAGAGGAGGAAGATGACGAGCTTGTTCAACACTGTCCTGCCTCCTTGCTAGGGACCCCGCCCGCGCCCGGGGCTCACAGCCAGGCTCACCTCATCACTCTCCAGGACTGCCCGGGCCCACTCATGGGCCTTGTATAGCTCGTGGCGGCGGTCTGGCTTCTCCTGGAACCGAGGCTCCTTTCTGGCAGGGTCATCGCCTCCGAAACAGGGAGACTGTGCTTTGGGGACGAGTTTTACGTCGTCGACAAAGATGAAAGGCTTGAATATGGACCTGGAGAGAAAGGAGAGGTACTTCAGCCAAACCGAGCCTGGGGCTTGAGGACACCAGAGGCTGCCCTTTCCTTCAGCAAACATCTCCTGGGCCAGCTCACAGGGGCAGGCGGGCGCCTGCCGGGAGAGACCCAACTGCATATCTTAGTAACTATTTTAGTAGAACTAACTGCTGTTTATAAGCTGCAAATTCTTATATTTGCAGAGAGGAGACATCAAAACAGACTGGCTTTGTTCGGGGAAGGCCATTTAGGAGCCCCTTTCAGTCACATGAAAGGAGGCAGATAGACACAGTGTTTTGAGGAAAGGGTGCAATGGGCCACCGATCAGAGCTGGTCTATCTCCACCGTGCTCTGTGGAAAGGGGCCTCTTGGAAAGGCAGGGTCTGAGACCTCAACCTTTTTTTTTAGGTTCTACCTTATTTGAAAGTGTTTGGAATATCTCTGACAGACGCAAGGTGGGACAGATTAAGACAGATGACAAAGAAAGAATCCCGGGGCCCCAGAGAGGGCACACCACAGAGGACAGAAGTCTGGTTGTGTGAGAGTGAGGCTGAGAGGACAGTAGGCGGCTAACCCAAGAACTCTTTGATTCAGCTCTTTTGGCACAAGGGATGTCTTAGGGGACATGGCTGTGTGTGTGTGTGTGTGTGTGTGTGTGTGTGTGTGTGCGTGTGCGCGCACCTGTGCATACCTGGGGACATTTCAACACATCCCCCCAGATGCGCACACACCCCAAAAGAGCCATGTGTCTAAGAAACTGCATCTTGGGATCCCAGGCCAACGGGGTCTGTGGCGACCACAGCTGACAGTAACACTAGAGGGAGAGAGCCTCACTCTCCCTGCTCTGCGCCCAGAAAGAACACGGCTGGATCAAAGCAGTCCTCCTGGCAGAGCACAGGCACCTCTGGGCCCCGAGGGTGGCCTGTTTTCAATCACACCACGCGGGCACCTGCAATAACAATTGGAGAGAATGAGACACACGCCCGCACCCCGTGTGTACGACTCAGGTTTGGGTTGTTTCCTCTCCTCTTAACTGGTGCCTCCAGTGGGTGAGAAGTGAGCTGGGAGGTTGATTCCCTCAGCCCCGAGGTGCCTGGACTTGAGGCGGCCAGAGCAGCCTTGCCGCTGTGTCACACAAACATTTTCACTATGCCACAATCTGCAAAGAACTGGAAACCCATGACCTTTGTACCCAAACTGTGTCCTTGGACTTGAGAGTCAGCATCACCCTCAGGCCCCATCCTCCACCCCACCCCCCACCCCCGTCCTGCTGAATAGAACCTGCTTGTTAAGGTCCCCAGGGGACTGATGACATCCAAGTCTGAGGAGCATGACCAGAGACCACAGTAACTAGCAGTGACCTCTTGAGTTTGTTCCCTGAGGTTGTCAAGGGAAAAGGGCTCAGGTGAAGAAGACCCTGATCACAGCATGAAAGATCGGGCTCATCCTAATTTAATTTGAATACTGAAAGCAGTTGCTCCCAAAGCTGGCAAAGTGGGTGGTACAGGTTAAGGATAGTGTTGTGTTCTGCAGGTGATGCAAACGCAGGAGGCTGGGCCCATCCACCGTGAAGCACAAGGCATGGGCGTGTGGGTGGGACCTAATTCCACAAGGCCTAGTCCTCCCAAGGAACTTCCCTCCCCAAGATGCAGGGGAGCTACCTCATACAGGGGGAACACACATTGCCACTTCCTACGGCCTCTGAAAATACCTCACTCCTCTTCCCTTCTCCTGAACGCTGAATGGGTGACCGTTGAAAGTGAAAGGAATTAACGTACAATTTTAAAGCGTCTAAAGAATTTTGATTACGTGAAGTTGAATTCTCCAATTGGTCATTTGGTTGACTCTGCAAAAGGGCAGTTTGAGGGTTCACTGGCAGATGGTAATGGATGGGGAGGGAGAGAGGAGAGTGGGACAGCTGAGGGAGCTCCGGAAGCTGATTCTGCCCCACCCTCAGAGCTGCCTCACAGACCGACCTTCAGAAAAGCTCCCTAACCCAGAGCTCGCCCTGGTCACCCAGCCCCTCCACGGTGTGGTGTGACACAAATACAGGATGATAGGCCCAAAGCGGGAAGTGCTTCCACCAGCAAAGGTCGGCCCAGTAGCTGGTCAATGAGGAAGTTTAAAGGTGGCTGAGCTACGCTAAGGGGACCCTCGAGCAGGACAATTAAACAAAGAAAGCCATGAGCAACATGAAAGGGAACCCCACCACTGAACCCCTCAGCTCTCACTGAGACAAAGCGAGGGCCCACGGCACGCAGTCCGACGGCACGAAGCCAGCATGGGCTCGCAAGGCCTGTCTCGGAGTCTGCAGGAGTTTAGTCCTGGGTGACACTCTGAGCCACAGCTAAGAAAGGCACTTGACTGGAGGCATCCTTGCCGTCTCCGTCCCTCGTTTCTTTCTAAACCCTTGAGACGGATGCACCAAGCCAGTGTAAAAAATCTGTTTTCCTCTCATTTGTTTCTTCCTTTGGAAGGAAGACAAAATCATCATGAAAGTCTCTAACATTTTACAATATATCATAATTTTCAAAGTGCTTTCATTCAATTCTCACGGAATTTCATTCATTCATTCATTCAATATGTGTGTAATGCTGAGATCCAGATACTATTCTAAGTACTAGGGATACAGCAGGGCAGCGGTCCCCAACCTTTTTGGCACCAGGGACTGGCTTCGTGGAAGACAGTTTTTCCACGGACGGCGGGGGTGTGGGGTGATGGCTCAGGCAGTAATGTGAGGGCTGGGGAGCGGCTGTAAATACAGATGAAGCTTCGCTCGCTCGCCTGCCGCTCACCTCCTGCTGTGCGGCCCGGTTCCTAACAGGCTGCAGACCAGGGGTTGGTTGGGGACCCCTGCAGCAGTGAACAAGGCAGGGCAAAAACTTCTGTACCATTTCACAGATGAGATGACTGAGGCTCACAGAAGCTAAGTGCTCTGTCCACAGGTACATTCCTAATACGTGCCAGATGGAGAAGTAAATTCAGATCTTCTGAATCTAAAGTCATTTTCCCCCATTACCACTCACCCTTATATATCGCTTCTGCGGGTTTCTAAAATATATATATATATATATATATACCCATTATGCTACTGCAGAAAAGCAAAATATTTTTGTGCTTTGGAATTTAAGTATCAGTGGCCAGCTCACATTTCTGACTTCAAACATGGCTCTGTTCACACCGAAGATGCAGAAACTCCCTGAGCAATGAAGCTGGGCTTATCCTGTGCCCTGGAGTCCCCGGCAGATCCGCTGGCGCAGAAAATAGCAGCACAAAGGCTCCTGCTTGGATGAATTTGCTAAACTTTGAACCAATCTGAAAAGGGCCTGGAAGAACCAGTTTCTCTCAGCTGCAGGTGTCCCTCTGAATGGTTCATCCAGGGATCATCCCAGCTTGACTGTGAGTCACTTTAATCATATAGTCAAAGCCACATCTGGTGGAGAGCAGAACTTACCCATGAAGGGTGTTTTCATTTAGAGGGAAAGAGAACTAGTACTTTTGGAGCATGGGACACCCTGAGGGCTGGATCCAGATACTCTGGGCGGTTTTGGAAAGTCAAAACCGTGGGGTCGGAGAGAGGAAAAAGACAGTGTTGGGAGAATTGGGAATGAAATCAGAGGCAGTGCTATTTTATGCAAGGCCCTTGGCTCTGTGTCTGTCTGTGCAGGCTGTGCCCCACACTGTATTTACATAGTAAACTACGGTGTCTACAGCCCATGACATCATCTCCAATATGAAAAGGTTCCACTTGTCACTAACATTTGAATGAACCAGACAAGACAGTCTCAGCTGATGCAATGTAGCCTCTCGAGCCTAGTACCTGGGAGAAGACGAAGAAAACACACACACACACACACATACCATGTCTCTTGCGTGTCCCCATTCCCTGCCACTAAAGTGGGTCAAACACCCCCTTTTTCCTAGAACTTCCTCCCTATTTTCTGTTTACCAGGCTAAAGTACATGGCCTAATACAATTAAAGAAATGGGTGGGGAAATAGCCTTCTAATATTTAAAATGGAAAATTTTTAATACTCTCCCCCTCTTGGTTTATCCGTCCTGTATCTTGAGTGTTTGTGTGTTTTCTCAGATGCGGGGGCCTCTCAGTGGTGAAAATAACAAGCCCTAATTCATGATGTCTGCCGATTTCCAAGGTGTAAACACACCCACTGGGGCCCATTTCAAGCTACCGATGTGATGTCACTGAACACAGGGTTGGGAAGAGATGACATCATCAGCTTCCATAGGCTCCGGCACACCACGAGACTCGGAATTTTACACTGCCTCCAAATGCGAAGCTACCTCTCTGCTCTTTCCCTCTCCAATTCTTCGTATCGATGAGCTTTAACAAGTACTGCTTCCACGTAGGAAATGGCCTCCAAAGGTCAGAACCAGTGCACTAAAGCCAATGAGTGTAACTATATGGATGACCAAGGCACCAGCTGACTCCACAGAATATTAATATGATGGAATTTGCCTGCTCAATACAATTAATTAAAGGTCTTTTGCATCTCCCACCCACTCTCAAACTGACTTCTGCATCTGCTTCCAACTCTCAAACTTACATAGTACCTGGTACATATTAGGAGGAAGGGAGGAGAGGGGAGGGAAGGAGGAAGAAAAAAAGGGAATGTGAGAACAAGCTATATCAAGAAAAGGATCTATAATTGATGCAATGAGCAAAGAGTCAAGAAGTTCTGAAGCAGGCAGACCAATAGTAAGATGATGTCCTTTGGTTTCTAAAATTAATTAGAAAAATAAATAATATAGTCTTCTTTGATCATAATCTTTTGCAAGTCCACTGCTCTGAAACTATTTCTTGCAAACATCTCTCTAATGTTTTTAGCATTAGCAGAAGCCGGTTAAAATTTCCCTAATTTTATTACCTAAAAACCCAAGAGTAGGTAATTACGCTTCCTGATGACAAAATACAAAATGTTGGGAATGCCCAATTACAGAGAAACATTGAAATGCTGAATAGGAGGAAAAAAATCTATGACAGTTCTATAGTCACAGTAGGAAATGTAGCTCATTTAAACAGAGAAGATAAAAATGAATGTCTTCCGGGAAGCCCTTAATAGGTCTTTTCAATTAACTTAACCATGAATAACTTTCTTTTAAAATTACTTGAAATTTTCCATTTTAGATATTAGAAAGCTATTTTCCAGCTCATTTTTAGAATTGTATTAGGCCGTGTACTTTACCCTAGGAAACAGAATTGCTTTATCTTCACATCCCGGCAATCACAAGCCCTGTCTTCTAAGCACAGTTAGAGCAGCTGTCTGAGACATCAGGAACCAACGGGGTTGCTGTGGTCATTCTTCAGTTCAACCTGCTCCTTCAAAGGCTCCTGTTCCCTGAAGAACAATGTCTAAATACCTCAGCAGAGTGTTCCAGACAGACTCTAAATGCCTACATGTACCCCGGCGGGCCAGCACAAAGTGCTCACAAAAGCCACCAGCAAGCGAGGTCAGTCCACAAGGGGAAGTCAGACACCAAGGAGAGGAAAGACAAGCCCCAGATCTCATGGATCAAAAAGGGGGTGGGAGTGGGGCCATGGAACCAAGCGTTCAGGACTGGAAGATAAAATCAAGAGAAAGCAGCTGGAGTCAAACAGAGGCGTGTCTTGAGAGGTTGCCTGGAATACTGCCCAGCGGGCAAGGCTCGCTGTCAGAGGCCAGCAGAGGTCCCATGTTGGGCTTGTGTACTGGTGCGGGGTGGGGGGAGGGAGCGGGTGGAGGAGGGATGGAAACATAAACTACAAGAGGATGCACAGCTGCAATGTGTGCCATTCTGTCTCATGCCTCTCTGCCTTTGCATATGCTGTTCCCTCTACCCAGAATGTCATTCCTGCTTTTAGCACCTAACACACCTCTCTTCCTACAACCCCCAGTGCTCAAGAGTCCTTTCTCTGTGGTTTCCCCCTTCATTGTCTCCTTCGTGCCACCTCTTACCTTGCGCACACTTTGTCTCTAGTACCCAACAAGCATAAGATTTGGTACACAGCAGGTGCCTAATAAGTGCTTGTTGAATGAAGAATGAATGAATGAAAAACTAAGGATAGCTTATGCCGAATTAAATAGGTCTTGCTAGAAAGATCTATTGATGTTGGCAGTAGTGAGGTCAAAGGGTCAGGAAAGGTACTTGGCTTCTCCCCTGAGTCATCGAACAGTCCCTAGCTGGACACTGCCATTGTCTTGTATTCCTGAAACAATACGGGGAGAGTAAATAACTTTCAGCTGGAAAGGGAATGAAATCAAACAGCTACAGATTCCCTGGTAGCAGAGTCAAAGGTTTGATACCCGACACTCAAATGATGATGGTTTTCAGCCAATGGAGCACATGAAAAATACCAAAGAACCTACTGAAATGGGCAGTCTTCTAGACCTCTCCAGGCTGAGGATCAGACTCACCAGATAGATTCCTAAGCCCACCTTAAAGATTCCGATACAATAGGTTTGGGTCAAGGCATCTGTATTTTTCAAAAACTCCGCTAAGTGATTCTGATAATTTAGAAATCACTGGATGGTTGTGTCTAAGCCACTGATGACATGATTTGTGGTGTGCACGACTGAAAGTTACCAAGGAGAAGGGCTGCTGTCTACCTGGTAGATCAGAGATAGTCTTAATAAATAATACTTAAACCTACTATGCATTTACTTGGATTATCTCATTTAATCCTCCCCAAAAGCATATAACAGTAGGGGCTGGTATTGTGTCCATGGTACAGGACAGACACAAGCTTGGAGAGGTTAAGAGACTTACCAGTTACTAAGTGACAGAGGTGGAATTCAATTCTAGATGCCGTGTTCTTAAACACTGTGCAGTGCAAGCCCTTTGCTGAAGTGTGTGGGCAGAAAGCAATACCCTAAAACACAATGTCTTAGAGAAGAGGCCAGTGCACTTGAAGTGGCTTCAATGTGCATTGCCTCTGGACCATTCTGTCCCCTAACTCATAGGAACTGGTGGTTTTGATCAATCTTGGGCATTCCTGTATCTTTCTGTCTCACTGGGTCTTATTTATCTTTGCATCCCTCAAATACAGCACAATGCCTGGCCCATAATATATATTAATAAATGTTTGTTGAATTTAAAACAATTTGCTTCCATGATGGTGATGAACGGTATGTGACAAAAGCCAAGAACTTCCCTTCATCACAGCTCTTTGTGCTGCACTGGCCATGGTGAGATGACTAAAAAACGTGACTCAGCTATACAGCACGAGGTGCAGGAACTCAGTGTGTGATTACTGGGTGAGCTCTCAAGGGAAGCACACGCTTGCCACCTGTGTGACTGTGTCTCAGACAAACCTGGAAGGATCTGGGGTCCCAGTGAAGTAGTGAATGCATGGCGAGCTTCTGTTCTGAGGCAGGACAGACACTACACTGGCTGTGGTAAGGAAAGACTCGGAGTCTATACAGACTCCACTGGCTTTGTCCCGTAAGATGTCAATCATAGTCTGCACAGTGATGCTTTCTGTAAAGAAAAGAGACAGAGAGGAGGCAAGCTGTAACCAAAATCCATCAGTCCTTTCCCTTTTTAGTAACAGAACCCCTGAAATTACAGCTGGGAACAGAACTGCCCAAGTAGGGACTATATTTCCCAGCTCCCCTTGTGGCTAGATGTGGTCACGTGGTAGATCCTGACCAACGGGAGGTGAGCAGAAATTATGCGTGCAACTTCCCCATTACATCCATAAAAAGGAGTGTTTGCCCTTCACTTTTTTCCCTCCCTTCCTGCTGGCTGGGAGATGCCAGTGAGTGGACCACAAAAGGAAGTCACGTGTTGAGGCAGAATAACCCACCCGCCCTGGACTGTCCATATACGTCTGAACTGTAACATGGGAGAGAAATAAATTTCCATTTTCTTTAAGCCACATTACTCTGGGGTCTCTGTGTGACAGCACTTGGCGATTCCTCAACTAGTACAGTATGCAACAGAATGATATTCATAAGAAAGTATGCAATCTATGCAGTGCACCAAGCCAGCTCTCTGGTACAATCTTGCTGGTTAGAGTCAATACTATATTTGGAGAATGACCTCCCTGCAGTGGGAAATATACACAGAGAGGTATTTAGAATATTCAGAGCCATGAGGACTATTGGCTCTGACTTCAGATAAACAGACTAACAAATCTTTTACTACACAGGATCCTGGTTCTACCTTTTCTCCCTCTGTTTATAATTCATTGAAACACTATTTTTTCAGTGTGTTCACAAAGATCAAATCAGAGCATCACATAGAGAAAAGGTGCCTTAAACTTCACTACCACGACTCACATCCTCTTTGTAAATCTCTATGCATAACACATCACACCTAAAAGTATTAACAGTAAGTCCTTCTGTTCTTCAACTATCCAGGGTTCAAACTTCCTCACTGTTTCATAAATGAGTTTACTGATTTAAACCAGGATCCAACAGGTTGATAATGTCTCTTAAGACTCTCTTCGTCACTGCGTCTCATTTTTCCCCCTTGCATTTTATTTGTTGGGCCATTTCTCCTGAGTTTCTCACACTCTGGACTTTGCAAGACGGACTTTGCAGATGGTGTTCTGAATATTTTCCTCCATCCTCTGTATTTCTGGTAAACTAGTAGCTAGATCCAGAAGCTTCATCAGATTTACGTTTGATATTTTGGCAGGACTACCTTACAACTGGTATTATATACTTTTACCAAGCGAGGTTTTTGAAGTGAAAAACTTTTAGGGTTTTTTATAAAGTTCCCATTTGTAAATGGATACTTTCTTACCTTCCTACCCAGAATTTATTAATTAAGTTCTATAGCAGAAGTCCTAAAGCGTTCTTCTAGATTGAGTCAGCCAACTTTTTCTTAAAGAACCAGATAGGAAATATGTTAAGCTTATGGGCCCTATAATCTCTGCCATAACTTACCTGTCGCAACTGCTCAACTCTGCCACGTAGCATGGAAGTAGCCATAAGCAATAGGTAAATAAATGGGCGTGGCTGTGTTCTAATGAAATTGTATTTACAAAACAGGGAACAGCCAACAAGTTATAGTTTGCCAACTCCTGTTCTAAATGACCAATGGCAAATATAAAATGTGGCCACTGTGTTTATGTGGAAGGGTTTTCCACTCACGCATGCAAGTAACAAGCTATCCAGTCACCCACATTTACCTAAACATGGATTCTGACTAAGTCAATAGTGGGTGGAAGATACAGGGTTCAGGAAAGGAATTCAGTTCAACAACTTGACTCAGCAAATGTTCATGGAACAAAGGACTATAACAAGCCTCACAAGGGGATCCTAAGATGAGTAAAAGACAACACCCCTGATGTCAAGACTCAGCAGGCTAACGGGAGAGGAAAATATATGAAGGAGATAAGTCAAATATACAAATGCTGAGGTATAAGCAAGGCTGGAATAAGTATCAAACAAGACAAGCATAAGGACATCAGCATTTAAAGGAGAAATAGGAAAAGGAAACATCCATGATGAGAAAGCATCATGTAAAAATAAATGCAAGTTGTCATCTTGCCTGCACAGCAAGGACTTTAGCACAAGTCGGTCTCTATATACAAGGTCTATTCTCTACTCTTCCTCTCTGCTCATTCGCCTAAGTTCAAACAAGGTCTCTGAAATAGCTGCAAGACAAAGGGTATGAGAGGGAGAATTGTAAGGGATACACTAACTCACCTTCTTGCTTTTCTAAGCTGTCTTTGCCTGCACAGCAGGCTAGATGGTCATCAGCTGGAGAAAAAACTTCAGAAAAATTGAACTCGTCCTCTCCCGTCCACCAGCCTTGACTCTGAGCATAACTCCTGAGTTCAGGATGCTCTGCGTCAATCTTAGTCGTGAGCGAAAGCTGATTGCAAATGCACTTGACTCCCTCTGTAGAGAGTGCAAAACCCAGTTATTTAGAAATAGACTTACAAAGACTTAATCAAGAAATGGAAATTTACAGGGCGTCTCTCCCCTGCAACTTGACTCTTAAGTATAGGGAGGAATGGATTCTGTTTCTGAAGAGAGAAACAGATGATCCTTGGTTCTCTTTTAAGATTTCCCAGGAGGTGTGACCACTCCTGACACATTTTATCACATTTTCAATGAGCAACAGTCACTTGATCTGGCGAACTAAACCCCAAGCATTTACTACTCACAAGAAAAGTGAAAGGTTCTTTGAAAGAGGCGCTGTGCTACTAACAAGACTCATGAACGTCGCAGCTCCAGAGATTCCTCCTCCCAAATTTAGTCTCACTCCACCTGAAGGAACAGTTTATACTACTGCCCTCTGCTCAAATATACATATAGTTTTTTATTTTTTATTTATTTTTTTGCGGTACGCGGGCCTCTCATTGTTGTGGCCCCTCCCGTTGCGGAGCACAGGCTCTGGACATGCAGGCTCAGCGGCCAAGGCTCACGGGCCCAGCCGCTCCGCGGCATGCGGGATCCTCCCACACCGGGGCACGAACCCGCATCCCCTGCATCGGCAGGCAGACCCCCAACCACTGCGCCACCAGGGAAGCCCTATATATAAAATATACTTCTTCATTCAAATTTTTTTCAGGTCCCAACATTTAGAAAAACACAGTAGCCCTGATAATTAATTGTTTTATTTATTTATTAATTTAGGCCACACTGCACGGCTTATGGGATCTTAGTTCCCCGACCAGGGATTGAACCCAGGCCCCTGGCAGTGAGAGCACAGAGTCCTAACCACTGGACTACCAGGGAATTCCCGATAATGAATTGTTTTAAATTAATGGAACGTGTGTGCAAATATACATGTGTCTGGGTGCATGTGTGTGCACACGGATGTGCATGAGGTTGAGAAAAATCTCTGGGACTTTGTTTCTGTAACTAAGAATTGGGACTTGCCCCCAGGCAAACAGTCAATATGAAATGTCAGGTGTGTGCTTCCCAAGCATTGACAGCCTTCACTCCAGGCTCAGGGAAACCCCCGTTCCTCTCTAGAAGCAGAAGCCCAGAAATGGGAGGCACTCCAGAGCCTACACATGAAGCACAGAGGGTCTGCAACAGCAGCATGACTTCTCTAAGTCCAGGCACCATGGCCTCAGCTTTTCCTGTCCTCGAAACTCTCCACCGGCCACCCCACTCACCTGTGATTCTCTCCGCAGCCCAGTACTTCCCCACGGTCTCCAGCACCCAGGCTTCCTCACTGTCCACGATCAAATATGCACTTTGGAAGCTGTGGTAGGAGTTTGCATCTTCATAATAATTCCCGCCTTGTCCATGTTCTTCCAACAAGGCGACGATGACATCTAAGGCTTCTTTAGCTGTTGCCCCTCTCTCTAAACCAAGCCTGAAGTAAGAAAACCAGAAGCATACCTCTGTCATTCCTCACCACCTCATTATCAGCATAGGAACCAAAGGCTGGGATGGGGCTGAGCTATGAAGAATGCCAATGTGTGTAACTATGTTAAACACTCAAGCCAATACGCAAACAGATAAACAGCACTTGAACTCAGATACACAACTGTCACACATTCGGTTCAAAATCACGGGGGCGTTTTCTGTCTTTGGACACCCCCCTTGCATATCAGGAGCCCAGTGGCTTCTCCCTCTTGAAAGGAAGCTCGGCCACCTCTTTTTCTCTTTTCTAATTCTGACTCCCCTAGAGCTGGTCAGCTCAGTTGCAGCCCTTAGCAAGACCCCCTCTCTGTGGCTTGTTCTCCCTCCTGCCTCTGGGCAAAAGGAAACCTCTGCCCAGTCCAGCCTTGACCTCTATTATTCTACACCAGATGTTTTGTTTTTTGTTTTGTTGTTGTTTTTAATTAATTTATTTTATTTATTTTTGCTGTGTTGGGTCTTCGTTTCTGTGCGAGGGCTTTCTCTAGTTGTGACAAGTGGGGGCCACTCTTCATCGCGGTGCGCGGGCCTCTCTTGTTGTGGAGCACAGGCTCCAGATGCGCAGGGTCAGTAGTTGTGGCTCATGGGCCTAGTTGCTCCGCGGCATGTGGGATCCTCCCAGACCAGGGCTCGAACCCGTGTCCCCTGCATTAGCGGGCAGATTCTCAACCACTGCGCCACCAGGGAAGCCCCACCAGATGTTTTGATTAGTAATAAAAGTGCTCCACAGCCAGCCATTGTCCTCTGTGCATATAATTCACTCACGATCTCCTTAGCGATGGGCGGCTGGTTCGTCCATGATCAGTCCTTTTTCTACATATTCTCCTCCTACCTATCAGCGCACCTCTACTGATGTGGCTTACAGCTTCAGTCGTCCAAAAGGACATATTTCTTTCAAAGTGAAACAGCAGTCCCCTCCCAATTAATAGACCCCTTAAAGCAGACCGCCCTCTGTGTGACCCTGAGCAAGTTCCATAATATACTTGACCTTCAGTTTTACGTCACCTGTAAAATAAATACCTACATCATTGAGTACTATGAGGATGGGTTTTATGAGACAATGAACATGAAAATACATGGCTCTAGGGCCCAGCACCAAGTACGTGATCAGTAAGTTTCCAGACATAGCACACTGTGGCAGAAAAACAAACGACGCGGAGATAAAGGGACCTCAGTTCTAATTCTGGTTCTGCTATCCACCAGGGATAAACTTTCCGAACCTTGATTTTCTCATCTGTAAAGTGAAAACAGTACTACTTCCCTCTCAGGCTGATTTGAAAGAAGATGGCATGTAATGGGTGCCCGGTAAATGTCTACTTATTCATCTCTTCATTCAACTTGTACTTCTGGGGGCAGAAGCACAGAGCAGAGCAATGAGCCTGCTAAGATGATAGCAGAGGCCAGTCCTGGGTGAGTTTTCGACCTGAGATGCAATCGTTATTAAAATTCACCCAGCTTGATTCTTCCTGAAGGGACATTTCACTATGCTGCCGGATAATGCAACTCTGTGCTCTGGTCTTATCTTTGCAAGAGGCTTATTTTCGTAGGTAATTGTATATCAATTCATTTGGCATTTCTCAATTTAAGCTTATTTAGGGAGACTGGTGACAAGGCAATGCTTTGAGAAGCTGAAGCCTGAGACTTCATGGGAGTGATAAAAGAATAAACTCGTTAGAAGGTGGAATTAGTGGACTCTTCGTTGGTCAGTGCCATCTTCTCCAAAACGGCGTAGAGGAAATAAGTGCTCACCTTACCTTGAGGATCCAGAGCAAACAAGTGTGCTGTGAGTACCTCTCACAGCGCAGAGCTGGGCACACAGGAGGGGCCCTGCTTTCCACAGGTCCCTGGTGGCCCCTGGTTACACCGTCTTATGTACGTATTCCAGGGAGAACCCTGTGCCCAGGGCCTTTGCAGGGCCCCAACTTACCCGTGCAAATGTGTGCTAGGAGCCTGTGAATACCCCGCCGGGGCAATAGTGCCACGTCTGGAAGCTGTGACTTCTCTTGTGCAGTTTCTACTTACTCTCCTGCTGTTCTGCCTGTTTGGGTCCCACGCTGAGATTCCAACACACGTGTCCTCCCAGACTGACTTTGATGCCCTCTGCATGGCATCTGCAGGGGCGCCTCAGCGCTCATCCACAGACACGATTCTGATTATACCCCTCATGCCAGGACCATGGGGAGAAGATACGCCTTTGTCCCACCTGACCATTCCCTTGCGGTCTCTCTGCCATGGGCTGAGAACAGGACAACTGCCAGAGCTGTGAATGACAGCGGGTTACACGCTCTCCGCCTGAGACTCAGAGCTACAAATGCACCAGGCTATGGTGATCCAGGCCACGAGTCTCCCAACACTGAGGCCTGTTTTAAGCTTTTCATGACAGTTTCCCCTCCTAGATGAGGCAGATTCATCTGACGCAAAATGAGAACACATTTTGCGTCAGGCTGGTCCCCATGCCTCCTTTCACTTTGGGTGCTACACCTCATTATGGGCTTGACTGGAGCAGGAAAAGGAATGAAATTAACGGGGCCAATGTGAGAGTCTCGCTCTGACATCAACCTTCAGTGAAATTCAAATCCTTCCGAGGGTGTGCTTGGTCCGGGTTTCTCTGGATCTTGGAGTTAGATGCTCCCAAATCCAGATCCTTATTTTTTATGGGAAATCCCGGAGAAAATCCCTCTTTGGGGCCCATGACCTTTTCACTGGTATGTCAAGCTCACTCTGCCCATTCCTGAAAGGTTAACACAGCTCACTAAGGAAGATGAGCACCGTGTGCACTCCCCTCATGCAAGCCCTCGTGTTTAGAAACTCAGCTTGCTTGTCTTTTTGACACCTATGTCTCCATCCATTAGGGAGTCCCCTGTGCCTTTGAATCCCAGTTAGGTAAAACTAAGTTATAACTAGATTTACCGTGGATATACAATCACTGCCCTGGGGAAAGTCATAAAAGTAGTCAACTCCCCTCCCCTTTTAGGGATGAGCTTGGTGTTCCTATAGGGATGTAGATGCCAATAATCTTCCTTCTCCCCCGCAAATCCAGGAGTCTGCAAGGCCCCTCTTGGTTCATGATTTTTTGGACATCGAACGATGCCCAGCCTCTAGCCAGAGGGATAGAAGCAGGAGGGGGGAAAAGTAGATGCTAAGGGCTGTACTGATTTGGAAGAAAGACGTGGGGAACCTTTTGACTAACCTCTGTCTCTTGGTATCCAGAGCTTCCTGGCTCCTGGAAAGGAGAAGTAACCTGCGATCTAGTACAGACAGGGGTCGCCTCCCTGAGGGGAGCGGGCCCCGGTACACCAGGCTCTGTCGACGCCTCAGGCAAGTCCCTTAACCTCAATTTCCTGTCTACCAAACGGAAGTAATCAGACCCACTTCACTGGATTGCTGTCAAAGTTAAATGAAATATTCTATGCAAAACGCATCATACAACAGTGTTCGCGAAATAGTAACTCTAATCCACAGGTTCTTTCCTCCTACAGATACTGGCTGGGCCCCCTTTCAGGTCACCTGTGGGTCCTCACACTCCCCACAACCTAAAGACAACCCTTGGCCCTTTCCAGTGATTACACTGGCCTCTTTTCAAGGACTTTTTTTTGTGTCTTTTTAGACGCTGAGGGTCTGATGGAAAGTGTCCAGAATTATCAGATGCTCTAAAATATTGGGATGGACTGGGTTTTAGTGACAAAGTTAAACCCAAACGGAGCAGCAAAAGTCAGTCTACGGAAAAAGAAGAGAACAGAGCAGTCATGCACAGGGAAGAAGAGGCGTGAAACACTGAACGAAGGCAGCGACGCACTGGGGCCAGCTGCGCCAGCTCGGAGCAGACTGCTCTACATCAAGAATTTCGATCTAGTGGTTAAACCATCGGTAGCCTGAAATCAATCATCGTGGGAGTGTTTACACCATGGAAACTGGAAAAGGCTACAGATCAGAGCTGCCCCCCACCATCCCGCCCCAGGCTGGTTATTAAACATTTACCAGAATGCCACTGATGGATGAGTTCTAAGAGCTTTCTAGTTCTCATCCAAGAGGCCAAGGCGCATTATTACGAGAGACAGACCTTGGATGGTAAGAGAGCCCTGACCTCCAGAAAATCAATTCCCATTTTTCTAGGCTAGCTCCACTCATCTTCTTTTACTTGGTACCAACCTCCTGAAACATGCAAAAATGGAGTATATGTGTTTATGTGCCTTTTCCCTGGAGAAAGGGATTCGTTGACAGATTCTCACAGAGATCAGTGGATCGTAAGTAGCAGATGTTACTTAACATCATAAACATAAAGTGAAAATGAAATATAAAAACAGTATTGCCTAATGCTTGAATTCCCACAGCAAACCTCCAGGAAACACATACAAATTATACTTTTATCTTAAACTCAGTGCCCAATAAAGTGCTACCAACGTTCACTTAACATCCCTTTGGACTGAGGCTGGATTTGACGTGCTGTTGGAAAGCACAAAAGATCAGAATCCAGAGGGGCAGCCTGCCCTGTATAATCTTTGAATCATCAACCCCAGGTCTAGCAAGCACTAGAAATAGAGTGTAAAGTGCAAAGAGCTTGCTCTCCCAGGAGCTGTCCAGGAAAGAACTGGCATCCAAGCCCAGGAGACAAGCACAGACAGAGGAAGGAGTGATCCCTCCGACAGCAATACCTTGGAGATACTGAGCCCAAATTGAAAGAACACAGCTCACGGACTGAGATTTTCCTCTAGTGCCCTGGTTCTCAACGCCTCGTGTGTATCAGAAGCACCTGGAGGGCACGTTCAAGCACGGATTGCTGGTCCCAGCCCCCAGAGCGGCTGATTCAGGAGGTCTGTGGTGGGGACCCAGAATCTACACTTCAAACAACTTTCCAGGTGATGCCAGAGCTGCTGGGTCACCAGCCACACTTTGAGACCCACTGCTCTGGAAGCTTGCTACTCAAACGGTGCTCTGTGTGCTTCAGCACCCATCACCTGGGGGCCTCTGAGACACGGACCTAGGAGGCCTTCTGGCTCAGGGGCCACTTTTAGCATTCGGTTAGTATGAACCGGCCCCTCGCTATCTGACTGGGCTCAGCTGAACTGATCATAGCTCGTATAAAGCTGAGACCCTGAGCTCACAAAGAGCCGCTCGAGGTGCACACACCTGCGGCAGGGTCCTCTTCACATACCTGGACATGGGTGGCCAGGGAAGGAGTTAAAGTTAAATGACTGTGGTTAAATTCACCCTATAATCTACTCCTGACACTTGTTAGTGTCCAGACCTTGGTAACTATCACAACCCCAATTATGTGCCGAGTATATCTTCTCGGTCTACAGCCCCGCAGCGTTGTACACCCAGGTCACAGGCATCTTCTTCTCGAAGCATTCCTAAACAGACTCGGTCCATTATCATCTCTGAACATCCAGGGGTGTTTGCTGCGGGCCTGGGATTCTGTGCCATTCATGTGGCTACAAATCTCAGATTGCCTTGAGACACGCCTCTCCTTCTGTCATCTTAAATTGGTCTTAAAATCTTGCATTGCTCAATTTTCTGTCTTCTCCCTGCAACCAGACTAAAATCTCTTTGCAGTTTTTGAGCTTCTTCATGTGCCCAGAGTCTAGCACAAAGCAGATATTCAGTAACTCTCGTTGCCTTACAGGTTGATGAACTTGAGAAGATACATCAGAGGCTTTGAAGAAATTAAAAAGAAAAATTCTTTTCTGTCGTCCCTTAGAAATCAACTGTTTAAATGGTGGTATTTGCCAGTTCTATAAATCCCCTGCCATAAAGTCAACGATAACTCAAAATGCAAGGCTATGAATGAGGCATAAAAGGGACATTATTTTTCATTGTTAACTCTTCATTTTTAGGATTTCTATTAAGCACGGAGGTAAAAATACTGGGACAACTGTCAAAACGTAAGCTCAAAACTTGTTGTTATTCTATCCATTTCATTCTGTTGATCAAGAGAAAACTGATTACAAATATAAGGCTTTTCCCTCCTTTTCTCCAGCTCAGGGAACCTGCTCCTCCTGAGTTTATAATAACCAGGAAGCATAAGGAAGGGTGAGGAAGGTATAAAGGCGATATGGCATCCAAGGCGTGTCCCAAACAGACCTGCCCATCAGCTGGAAGAAGCTATGGGCCACGGAGGTCTCTATGTGCAATTTCTCCCTACAAAACCTACAAAATGTAAAAACCTCGATTCTTTTTTATAGGATGCTACATGTGGGAAGCTCTCTGGAGGTCACCCAGTCTAGGCCTCACATCGGACAAGTGACAAGTATCCACACTGAAGACCAAGACCTCCAGCTCCCAGCCCAATCGTCTTTCAATCAAGCCATGACTCTATTGCATTTCAGTATTTCAGAAAAAAGGAAGCCATTTCAGAACGTTGTTTCATTCCCACCCACCGTCTACTTTAGTCATTCTTTCCAAACTCAGTCGTTGATCAGCCACTACGTGCCAGGCACACAGCCCCTGGTGCTTGTGACGCAGTGGCGAACAAGCTGACAGAGACCCCCATCCTGCCGAGCTTACAC
Source organism: Stenella coeruleoalba (assembly GCF_951394435.1). Lineage (NCBI taxonomy): Eukaryota > Metazoa > Chordata > Mammalia > Artiodactyla > Delphinidae > Stenella > Stenella coeruleoalba. The sequence goes on from NC_137155.1 coordinate 59,138,419, forward strand.
GTCCGCTTCCCTCTGTTACACTGTGGCTGGAAGGGGAGGGAGAGGAAGAAAAGATGACCAAGACTTAGAGGGGAAAGGAGGGAAGTGATTTCTGTTCTTTTTTCCTTTATCTTTTATGTATTTTTAATATATTCTTTTTATTTTTATATATTATTAGATAGATACATTTCAAAGACCATAAACTTCATCCATTTAAAAGTGTAGTTCAGGGGTCTTTAGTATATTCATAAAGTTGTGCAACTATCACCATAACCTAAATTTAGAACATTCCAACACCCCAAGAAGAAGCACCGTATCCATTAGGAATCACTCCCCATCCTCCACTCCAACCCCAGGCCACCACTAATCTACTTTCTGCTTCTATGAATTGGCGTATTCAGGATATTTCATGTAAATGGAATCACACAATAATGACCTTTTGTGTCTGACTTCTTTCACTTAGTATAACGTTTTCAAGCTTCATCATGTTATAGCAGGGATCGGTACTGAATTTTTTTTATTGCTGAATAATACTCCATTGTAATCTATCCTTTTTTCCATCACCTCCAAGTTGATATCAAAAGGCACAAGTCTTCTCTGGAAGGACTGTGTTAGGAAGTATGAGGTTTGGAGGGATATAAATCCCATCCCCACACCCCACCTGTTCTGGGCAGTTGTTTCAAAGAATCACCAGGCAGTACCTGACCAGATCCATCCCCAGTAAGGCTTCCGTTTCAGCGGCTGGCTCTCTGGCATTGATGGCTTCATTGGCTATGCACACTCCATGTTCATTGGCTCCCATTTCTGCCCCCCAAAGCCAGGCAGGTCTGCTTATCACGATGGCATGGGTCCTGGGAACTTGGTCGATTGAAATGTAAGTGCACTAAAAAATGAAGACAGGAAAGAAAGGGTCATCACCTGTCAGGTACCACTTAGTTTTCACCTTGGTACTTACATTAAACCACCACATCGGTTACAAACAGAGCCGAGAAATAAAAGGCCTTGGGAACACCCAGACTTAAAAAACACCACACGTCTCAAAGCAGCTCAAAGGTTTCCCCAGTGAGTTTCAGTCTTGTCACTCACTCAGTTTTCTGTCTCTTTGGTTCAGGCCAATCTGTGCATAATGTTTACATCTACAGCAGTCCACCTTCTCGAACCAGGTATTCAAGCAATCTCTGCCCTGAATATTCTGTATCTAGCCTTTTCAATGGGCACAGATGGCCACCAGCATTTTAAACAAGCATAGCTATTCATCTGCAAAATTCCTTCTAGATCAGTGGTTTTCAAACTTTTTAAAAGTTATAGAGTCCTATCTATAAAAGAAACTTTACCTAGATGCCTAACATAGAAAGCAGATAAAAGGAAAGTTGCTTTGTCTGGAGAAAAGAGGTCCCCGAAGCTTCCTGCAATGATCCCTAGGGCTCCCTGGAACACAGTTTGACAACCCACATGATTGCTCTAGTGGTAGAAAAGAGAAAATGATAGTGATACTTTACATTTAACTAACGCATTAAATGTACACTCTCTTATCCATTGTGCTTCCTGGTCTGTCCCATTTGATTCCCACACTAAGCCCATGAGGTGGACATATAAGGAAACAGTCCCAGAGAGGCATATTCCTAACTGCTGTCACAACTGCAGTACATAACCACTTAGAGCTGTGTCTTACTTCTCCAGGCTGCTGTGTCTTTACCTGGAAAATGAATGAGCTAATCTAGATCAAGCTACTTCTTTCCAAGTATTGATATTTTTAGCCTCAGAACACTTCCTCCATACAAACTTTTACATAAAAGCATAAAGACAATAAAACTGGTCAGAGTGTATTGAGGTGAATGGAAGAACAGGCATGGGCCTGGGGATAGATAACTCAGAGCCTTTCCCCTCCCCATACCGGGCCCCTGGGAGGACTCGGCTAGAGCAGTTGGAAAAGCACTAAACTAGGCTGTCCACAGGAGCCTCCTGACGCTGATATGCTAGCAGTCTATGACACACATACTCTTCCCGCGGAAGCTGCAGTATGGAACTCAGGGCTCTAAATTACACAGAGCTTTTCAGCTCTCAGGGGAGAAATTTATCAGCCACAGCAGCCATTTGCATTTTAAATTGGGCACCTGAAAGCACTGGATCAACTGCAGCCTTAGATCATGTTTTTGATTCAAGACCCACTTATATGGACTGAATGCAGCCCAGAAAGCTACTCTGCATTGATTTTCCATAATCTCTAAACCTCAGGTAAGAGCTGAAATGCACACTCACTGGTCACGTGACATCCGTATCTTCATGATCCACGTTAGGTATTGCTCTGCACTGGGATAATGTTATTTCACTTGATAAGTATTTGTAAACTGAAAGCTAATTAAACCCGGAGGTTGTCAAGAGACCTTTGAGTTTTTCACGGCAAATTGATAGTAAAATATACTCTTGAAATGTTTTCCCCTATTCAGTTCCCGTAAGTTATTTATTGTTTTTAAAAAATGATTCTTTTACAGCAAAAAAGCTGGCCAAGGCGGTAAACAAGCTACAGTCCTCTGTGCTCTTCAAAATGGAATTGACGTTTATATGTTAGAATTGTGCTATTTCATGCCAAAAGCAGCACTGATCAATACTTTCCAAAACCCCTGTATCCACTGAGGTCCAGTGACAAACTCTATCTTGAAAAGACTAAGTAAATAGGCAAGGAATCTCAGGTTCTTAAGCACAGATTTATCATAAAGTATTTTTTGTAAGGACAGGAAAAAAGCAAAATAGGAAATGAGCTTTTTATTTGCCCTCAAATTCATTTTGACACATTTGTTCCCATTTCACCAAGTATCTACGGAGCACCGACCACACACAAGGCATTTCGTGCTAAGTGCTGCTGGCAGGTAAATCAGTGAGGAGACCCAGTCTCTGTCTCTGTTGGGAAAGAAGGAGAAGGCACATACGCAGACTACGACCACAGGCCAACTTCAGTAAGTGTCACTGAGGCCTGTATGCACTGCATCTCGTCCCCTCCTCCCACCTCGTACTCTGATCGACACGATCCTGCCCTTCCTTTTCCCTTCCCCGTTCCATGCCATTTTGACCCTTCCAAAATACTATATAACTGACTGACGTATCGTACGTGCTGTTTATGTATGCTATCTCCACCAGCTAGAATGTAAGCGCTATTGAGAGATTACAGAAGGGAAGGAGGGAGAGATCTTTGCTGTTTAGTTCATGACATATCCCAAATCTGGTATATAGTAGGCATCAATAAACCTTTTTTTGAATGAATGAATGGATAAATGAATGAACGAATGAATAACACAGGTCAGAGGGAGCATAATAGAGGTTCAAAGGAAAGGGAACGCAACCAAGTGGGCAGAGGTTTTATCAAGTGAGTGACATTTAGTTGATCTTGAAAAGTAGGCCAGACATCGAGGTATTCCAGACAGAGGTAAGAGCCTGAGAAGAGACAGGTGGGGATGTCAAAAATGTGTTCACGGTTCAGGGAGGTCCTCCACCCTGCCACTTAGGGGAGCTACGATGGCACTGAGTCACAGGACTGCAAAAGCTCAGTAAGTACTGACAGATAAAAATGTTGAACACTGGATGCAAAAGACCATATGGTCTCTGTGGGAGTCCAAAATACATGCAGCCAACCTGACACTTTTCAGGCCAAACTTAGAATCATGAGGAAGGAAGGAGATCCCCAACTAGCCAGATGGGCTAAATCAGCACCTCCCAAGCACCAGGCTGCAAGCTGATGCCCCAGATCTCCTCACAGGCCACAGGGTCGGGGAACGGGAGGTGGGTGGGTGTGCACCCCAGCCTTAGTGAGCCTAGAACACATGCCCCTCGGGGCATCTTTGTCAGGGACCACAGAAGTCTGGGCCTCACAAGGGCCCTTCTGTAGCTGCAATTCACACATGGTCCACTGGGTTTGAAATCTGTCTAATGACACCCAGGTGTAGCAGGGAGTAGGGAGGATGGACACACTTGTCTCATAGAGATCGGTTATTTAAAATCCCAGTTTGGGAGCAAACCTCACAAATAAGGAACATTTACACAAGATGTAATGAGTTAAACGTTGTAAAGTCAGCCATCTAGAACATGAACTCCGCAGGCAGTCATTTTCTTAAGTAAAATTCACTGACACTCACAATTGCCACATTATTAACAAGGCAGAGAAAAAGTGGGATTGGAGGTAGCAGGAAAGGTGTCTCTGGGGAAAAAAAATCCAAAAGTACCCGAAATTTTCTTTCAGCCTGGAAAAACAATTTAGTTCTAAAGTCAAAAGTCCTAGCCAAGTTTCTATGAGAAAAAAAGCAAAGAGAAAACGTTCACCCCTCAGAAGATCAGTCTTTACAGGGACAGTTCGGGCCTCACTTGGGTGATTAAGCTGTTCAAGGGGGCTTCAAAAAAAGAGGAGCAGTTCGTCTTGCTGCCCCACGGCCACACCCACCCAGCCTTTAATAAAACAAATCTGTCAGCTAGTGTGACTTCTGGGGGCCAAGGCCACACAGCAACATAAGAATGCCCAGGGCAGGGGGCGTGGTGAGGCACACTTGTAAATGTCAGCCCTGCCTAATGCTAATCACTGAGCTTTTAAAAGTATTACCCTGCACTGAGCTTGTCGCTCTCAGGTGGCTCCTGGGGACATATGCCAGGTTGGAGGATGGAAAGATAAACCTTGACAAGGCCTCGGAGACAAAAACAAATGACAATTCTTGTTCAGGGCAAACCCTTTATTATTTTGTGTGATGGTGTCCAAAATGAAAAGCAAAATCAGCGTCATGCTGTCGCCTACCCCTTGCACATTCCTGCACACACTATTTCTGGATATCACCCAGTGAAAGTGGAATAGAGACACTCACACAATAGACGTTTCAATTAATGAAACGCAATCATTGTGCCTTTCCTACTGTACTCAGATGGTGAACACAACCCTGGCACCACCAGCGAAAACCACTGTGAAATGAGTTGATGAGTCAGCCAGACTTCTTAGGGTGGGAAACAAAGGCAGGGAAAACGGGATGCTTCAGGGAAATAGTTTTAGTTTTAGAAAATTTGAGACTCTAAAGCAGCGCTGCTAATTATCACTGAGGTTGCTCGTTTTTTAACTGTTTTATTCCAGTGTCCTGCCTGCTACTTGACTGGTTTTTGAAAATGTGCCCTTAAGGCTCATATGAGTCTAAACAAAGACAAAAGAAGATGCTGACCACACTTTAGAAGAGCTGCTTTTTATTCCCCTGAAGCTGTAAGATCTTTGAGGATGGACAATGCAAAGGCCTGGCATCAGAAACAGGATTGGGAAAGGGGACGTGATGGAAGGAAGCCCCCTGCCGAGCCACTCTCCCACGGAGCAAGGGAGACGCTCTGACCGCATAGAAGGCTGGGGACTCCTGCTCCTGGGGCTGAAGAGAAGAAAACAGGAAAACAGGAAGAAAGACACACAATCTACTTAGTGGCCATGGAGCTCTGGTCAGATTTCTTTGATTCCAGAATGACTTGTGCTCTCCTGCTGTAGGGGATAATCTTCAGAATTAACATTCAGGACCCAGTCCCTGCCCCACCATGAACACACATACTCCACACACCACAAATACAGCCACCACCTAAACAATGCTACTAACAACACCACCAGCTATCATTAATTGGTAATTTTCTATTCTTCTTGCAAATATTTTCATTGGGGAAGAAAAGGGAAATGATCTACTAAAAACCCACCCCAATTGTGAAAGTTGTATAACCTTGCTGAGGATACTAATCCCACACTGAACTTCATACAGTAGAAAATAAAAATAAATTCAAACTAACTTTCAAAGAAAAGGAAACAATGAATTCTAAAGGAGAGAAAAATGGAGGTGAGGTTTAATATATAATAATAAGAGAATCTTTCAAAAAACATTATGTATCAAACCTGACTTGGCTATCAAGAATTCTGTCTCGGGCTTCCCTGGTGGCACAGTGGTTGGGAGTCTGCCTGCCAATGCAGGGGACGCGGGTTCGTGCCCCGGTCCGGGAGGATCCCACATACCGCGGAGCGGCTGGGCCCGTGGGCTGTGGCCGCTGGGCCTGAGCATCCGGAGCCTGTGCTCCGCAACGGGAGAGGCCGCAATGGTGAGAGGCCCGCGTACCACAAAAAAAAAAAAAAAAAGAATTCTGTCTCCATAAATTGTGGTATAATTACTCTCTTGGGTACCACGTATGACTCATGTAAACTGTAGTTGAAATCCATTGTTCTTCCAGGAAAATATTCTAATGTTGGATCCATTTTTTTCTTAAATAGAAGGTTTAACCATTTAAGAATAGACCTATACCCATCCATGAGCACAGATGCACATCCACACACACACAAATGCACCCATGCACACACAGAACATCATAATCCAGGAAATTATGCATCTGATTCTTCAACGCCCCTACCCACAGGGAGAAGCAAGGCCTGAGGTAAAGGGAGATGAATTCTGTGATGCACAGTGTACAGCATCCTCAGAAAGGACACAGGGGATTTCACAATTGGATACATACTTATCCATCCTATTCTGCAACCAGATGAGGAGTTGTTAAAAACCCAGAATCCACAGAAGAAAGACTAAAGAACAGAAAATAAAATGTTCCAATCTGCCAGCTGTGCATCTGAACAAAAATGTGCAGCGTAATTTTAGAAACTGAGGAACTCTGTGCTGGAGGACCCCATTTCTTATTCCTCCATCTCAAGCAAAGTGAACTGGACATAGAGTAGATGATAGATGGACAAGCAGACCGATGGACAGACTGAGTGAAAGATGAAGGGTAAGAAAGGGAACGAACTGGAAGAGAAGACCGTCTGGTAGGATGGACCAGTTGGAAGGGTGGGTAGGTGGGCAGATGAGCAATCACAGTGACTCTTTTTTTAAATGAAACCTCCATTTAAAAAAAAAAAAACCCACAATTTCATTTATTTTTTTTTCTTTTGGCCACGCCGGATGGCATGCAGGATCTTAGTTCCCCAACCAGGGATTGAACCCGTGTCCCCTGCAGTGGACACAGGTTTGAGCCCTGGTCCGGGAAGATCTCACATGCCACGGAGCAACAAAGCCTGTGTGCCACAACTACTGAGCCTGCATTCTAGAGCCTGCGAGCCACAACTACTGAGCCCACATGCCACAACTACTGAAGCCCACACACCTAGGGCCCGTGCTCCGCAACAAGAGAAGCCACCACAGTGAGAAGCCTGCGCACTGCAACCACAAGTAGCCCCCCGCTCACCGCAACTAGAGAAAGCCTGCGCGCAGCAACAAAGACCCAACGCAGCCAAAAACAAACAAATAAACAAATAAATAAAAGGTGGGAATCAGTAGACAGGAATAAGGGGAGATTAAGACTGCTTACTGTAAACCTTTTAATGTTATTAAATCTTTGAACCACACCAATATATCACCTATTCAAAACGTAAAATTACATTAAAAAGTATCTTTACCCAAATGAGTTGAAAATTTATGTCCATACAAAAACCTACGCACAAATTTTACAGCAACTTTGTTCAAAATTGCCAAAACTTGGATGCAACCAAGATGTCCTTCAATAGGTGAATGGAAGAATAAATTATGGTACATCCAGACACTGGAATATTATTCAGAGCTGAAAAGAAACGTTCTATCAAGCCTGGAAGAGACGTGAATGAATCTTCAATGTATATTAGTAAGTGAAAGAAGCCAATCTGAAAAGGCTACATATTATATGATTCCAACTAAATAACCTTCTAGAAAAGGGAAAACTATGGAGACGGTGAAAAGATCAGCGGTTGCCAGGGGTTAGGGGAAGGGAGAGATGACCAGGCAGAACACGGAGGATGTTTAGGGCAGTGGAACTACTCTGTATGACAGATACATGATATTAGAAACTGTCAAAACCCATACAATATATTACACAAAGAGTGACCTTTAATGTAAACTACTGCCTTTGTTAATAATAATGTATCAGTACAGCCTCATCAATTGTAACAAATGCACCATATTAAGGCAAAATGTTAATAACAGGGGAAACTGGGAGGCAGGGGGTTGGGGGGAGTTGAGGGGTTATATGAGAACTCTCTGTACTTATACTCATTTTTCTGGAAACTTAAATCTGCTCTGAAACTGTCTATTAATTGAAAAGAAAAGAAAGAAAAGTGAGCAGGGTGGGTGCCAATCAGGAAGAGCTTGAATGGCATACAAATCAGCCTGGACTCTCATCCTATAAGCAACCAAACATTTTTAAACAAGGCAATGACAAAGCTGTGATCTGGAAAGAAGATTCCGGTGACCCTGCAGGGAACAGAATTCAGGAGAAAGAGACCTGGGCACCAATAAGCAGATTAAAGCCGAAGGGAGATGGGGGTGGGTGTGAATGAGCTGGGGGCCGTGGAGTGGAGGTGGGGACACAGGAGAGGAAGCAACGAGACGCAGTGACAGCCACCCCCGTGCATCCACAGAGAAGTGGGAAAACGGGGGTCAGCGCTTCTGTCTGGTTTCTAGATTAAACGATGCGGCAGACAATAGCGCTGTTAGGGGAACAAATGAGGCGGGGAAAGTGAATTTGGTTTTGCATCCGTAGAGTTATTTTACCTGCAGAGTATGGATGTGGAAACGTGCAGAGGCGACTCAGAACACAGATATGCAACTCAGAAAAAAGGTCAGGGCTGCCTTAGGGACTAACTCTGGTATGTATCAAGCTGCACTTATTTATGCAAAGGGACATAATGTAACCTATAGTGTATCTGAGCATTAATATACCATAGGTTAACTGGTGAAAGGAATCTAGTCTATTTCCTAAAATGACTGTAACCGTGAGTAAAATGCAGACTTATTTAACCTATTCCCCAAAAAAGAAAACAAATTTTTTCTAAAATATTTATTTCAGCCATATTTATAAAAGGCTTTGTACAATATTGTAGTTACTATGGCTGCTAAAAAATGACCCCAAATCCAGTGGTGTAAAACAACCGTTTATTATGTTCGTGAATTTGATGAGTCAGGAGTCTGGACAGGACACAGAAGGGATGGTGTGTCTCTACTCCACAGAGCCTGAGGTCTGGAATCACTGAAATGTCATTCACTCACACATCTGGCAGCTGACACTAGCTGCAGGCTCTCCACGTGGGCCCCACCCCATGGTCTGTGTACATGGGTGTTTGGGTTCCCCCCAGCATGGCGCCTGGGATCTTAGGGCTAGAGTTCCAAAAGAGGGAGATGAGTGGAAGCTGAATCCTTTTATGACCCAGCCCTGGAGGTCACACAGCATCACCTCCGTCACGCTTCACTGCATGATGCCATCGGAAGTCCTCACCAAGATTCGTGGCAGGGGTGGGGGGGGCATAAACCCTCCACTCCACGGAGGCGTGTCTATCACACTGTGAGAAGTACATGTGGAATGGGATTTCGTATAGCCATCTTTGGGAAATTAAATCTGCCCACATGAAAATCAAAGTGTTGTTTCAGTTTTGCATGACTCTCTGGGAAAAAGAAACATTTAGGGAAGACAGACAGGGAAGGTCAGTAACAACGCAAACCAAGCCAACTTCATCCATACCGAGTCCACTCTGTTCCAGGAACAGAAAGAAACATTCAGATGCAAACAACATGGACATTCAAACATTACTGAATACCCATTTAAAAGCTAGCATGAGCGCCAGAGAACCTAGCACTCTTTTCTGCCTGTATGAAAGGAAGGTCCCGCTGAAGCTTAGGGGCTTGGACCAAGTTAGTGGTGCAACACGAGAGGCAAGCGGTTCTGGCGAATATCCTGTGGGAGCCAGTCTGCCGCTGCCTCGACCACAGACTCATGCACTCTGCCTGTTCGTCTCAGTGTCTCTGTTGAATTCACCTCGCATAAGCAGCTCCTTGTAGAGTTCTGTTGCTCTGGTGATGCTTAATGCTTTTAAAGGATCGAAACAGATAAAGATTCAGATAAGAAAATGAAATACGCACTGATGAATACTCACTTAAAACCTAGCACAGTCACCAGAAAAATCAGTTTATTTTGTAAAGCATAGAACATCAAAGAATACAGATGATGTCAGGGGCAAGAGTTTGTTAATCTACTAGCTCCCATTTTTTTCATCCAAATTCTTCATCCTTCAACAAACAATTACAATTTAAACACATACAACTAAATATACCATAACCAAGAAGTTTATTCCATGAATGCAAAGATGGTTCAACTTATCATTAAATAGGAAGAAAAAAATCAGGGGATTATCTCCATAATCACTGGAAAGATCTCTAACAAAATGCAACACCTATTCTTGAGGATTTAAAAGCAATCAAAGTATGAATTGATGTATACTTTTTAACATGACAAAACTATATAAATCTCTGTTCCCAAACCAGCATCTTACTTAATGTGGAAGCACTAGAGGCTGTCCCCCGCTCAGGTCAGGAACAAAGGCAAAGATATCCATTATCTCCCTCACTATTAATACTGAAACCAAGCTATAAGCCAAACAAACAAGAAAATAATTAGAGATGTAAGAACAATCAAACAATCCCTATTTGCAGGTTTTATAACAACATACCTGGAAAACCCAAGAGAATAATAAAAGCTGACACAACCAATAAAAGAATTTAGTAAAAGAGCAGAATGTAAAACTAACATGAGATAGCCATCATGAGAGTTTGACAACACACTCTGGGAATATGAACAAACAGGCACCGTCTTACATGGCTGGTGGGAACACAAAACGGTACGGTACACCAGCTATGGAAGGAGATTTGACCATATCTAACAAAAATTACCTATTTACATACCCTGTGACTCAGAAATCCCATTTCTAGGCACCTATTCCAAAGAAATACTGACTAAGCGCTCGAAATAAGAACTGGTGGATAATTTTGAACATGATAAAAATATATAAACCAAGACCAGATACTGTGACAGATGCACAAGGCTATTATTCACTTCAGCACTATTTGTAAGAGCAAAAGACAGGAAAACAACCCAAATGTCCAGCAATATGGGACTGATTAAAGTCTGATTACATCCACAGAAAGAAATACTACACAGCTGCAAATGAGGGATGAAGAATCTCTTTAGAGACCAGATGGAGTGACCTGCAAGATACAGTTTTAGTTGAAAAGAGCAAAGTGGAGAAAAGTGTATATAGCATGCTACCATCCATCTAAGAAGGGAGGAAAGGGACTGGGATAAACATTCATATGGATATGTATGTGTGTGTAGTTTACTCCATATATTAATATGTAATTTTTTAAATGGAAGGATAAACCCCCAAACTTCCAAAACATGATAACCTATAGAAGAAAAAGGCAATGGAGTGAATGATACAAAGGTAGAAGCTAGACTTCTATGAATATATCTTATTTCATAGATTTGACTTTGGAATTGTGTAAATATTTTACTTAAGTATAAAACATGGGCCATACCAATGAATGTAGAATTCTCCATGTGACCCTGTTTTTAAGGCTATGAACAAACCTGAATGGAAACAGGAATCAACAGAACGCACATGACAGTTCTGACTTGTGAGCAGGCTTCCAGGTTAAGACATCAAGGTGCTGGACAAAGCCAGAGAAAGAGAATACATGTTAAGTGAGAGACAGTAACACGTGACTTACCTCAGCCTTGCTCTCGGGTTCATGATCAGCTGCTGAGAAATACACAATCTCTTGCACTTCGTCCCTGGGCCGAGCTGAATTTTTCCCAAATACCACCAGACCGTCCTTCGCACGTGGCGGGAAGGCCACAAAACAGTAACTTGGAGGAGCTAAAGCCATCCTGAAAAGAGAGAGAATGGAAGCAGGCCTAACATGGAACATTCCACCGGTGAGTTCTTCAAACATATTTCACCCACTAAGAGAGTTCTAGTATTGAACTGTGTGAAGCGAGCTCATTAAGAGAGCCCAGCTGGGGCTTCCCTGGTGGCGCAGTGGTTGAGAGTCCGCCTGCCGATGCTGGGAACACGGGTTCGTGCCCTGGTCCGGGAAGATCCCACATGCCGCGGAGCGGCTGGGCCCGTGAGCCATGGCCGCTGATCCTGCGCGTCCGGAGCCTGTGCTCCGCAACGGGAGAGGCTGCAGCGGTGAGAGGCCCGTGTACCGCAAAAAAAAAAAAAAAAAAAAAGAGCGCCCAGCTGGCAAATGAAGGTGGGGTGTCTGGAGTAGAATCACAAAACCACTGACACCAGATATTGTTTAGTACTCTGTGGGAATAAAGGATCTCAGGTTCGCCACAGACCGCAGTGACAGCCAAAAGTGCAAGGACGCAGGAGAATGGAAAGGTTATTGTTCCAGGCAGAAAACACACACGCTGCCATCTGTCACAGCAATACAAAAATAAATAAATATGCCTTGTAACAGTGCACTGCAGAAGTGCCTCTGATCTAGAGATGCACGGCTGCCATATGATAGTTTTTGAGGTGCTCGTGGGGAAATGGGTCTGGAAGTAAACCGAAAGATACGCCACTCTTTGATATATATCTTTCTCTACCTCAACGACATAACACTCAAGCACCTTTTGGCTTTCCTCCCGCCTCTCTAACTGCTCCTGGGCTGGCTAGTTCTCTTCTACTTGGCCATCGAGCATCCTCACTGCTTGGCCCTTCCTTCCTCATTTAATGCTCTTTTCTTTCTGGGAAAACTCATCCATGCCCAGAGCTTCGCTTGTCATTTACGAACCAGTGACCTACATATATAATTCCAGCTCAGTTCTCTCCTTGAGCTCCTGACCCACAGACCCAGCCTACCTGATATCCAAAGCTGAGTTCATCATTTTCCCTAAACTGGATCCCTTCCTAACGTTCCCTGTCTCAGCAGCCAGCTTCATCATCCATCCCACTGGAGCATCAGGAACTATCCTTACCATCTGCTTCTCCATTAAAATATAAATGAGAAGTAAAGCAATATTCTCAGAAAAGCAACTGGCATTCAAAACTCAGCCTCGTCACCTACTAGCTGTGTAACCTTGAGCAAATCACTTTACCACTCTGAGCCTCATGGATTTTTTTTTTTTGTTTTTTGGGGTTTTTTTTTTTGTGGTACGCGGGCCTCTAACTGTTGTGGCCTCTCCCGTTGTGGAGCACAGGCTCCGGACACGCAGGCTCAGCAGCCATGGCTCACGGGCCCAGCCGCTCTGCGGCATGTGGGATCTTCCCAGACCGGGGCACGAACTCGTGTCCCCTGCATCAGCAGGCGGACTCTCAACCACTGCACCACCAGGGAAGCCCTGAGCCTCATGTTTTGCCCCAGCCCACAGATGTATCATGAGCATCAAATGAAATGATTCTTGAGAACATATTTTGCAACTTGTAGAGGCTACGTGAGTATACGAGATATTTTCTTTGGGTTTTGACCACTCAAATAGAGCAGTGTCTCAAAATTTCTGTTGAGCAAGCCAATCAAAATCAACTCCCCTCACTCATTACTGGACCAGTTATCAAGTCACAGAGTCAGCAACATTCTACGTTTAGAAACATCTTTGTGAGGAACCATATTGCTACGTCTACATCCAGGCTACTTCAGGGCAGTCTGTGTACACACACCCCGGGCTGCCAGAGTTCCTCCTGGCAGTGCTTATGACAGGTCCCTCCCCAGGGCACAGAGAAGTATGTAGTCCATAACTCTGCAAATAATTCCCTCCTAGCTCAGGAAAATAGCCCCTAGCCCCTTTGGGGGAAAGAAAAGGCAAGAAAATAAAAGGGACTCCAGTTCTTCCTCCCCTTAACCTTTCCCATTTTCACAAAACCACATTATCTTCAATCTTGAGGGGTAGAGAGGAATAAACCAAGACTCTGTATGTGTAAGGAAGACCTACAATAATTATAAGATAAAATGCCTTTATAGAGGATTCCTAGAATTTGGAGGTGGGAAGAATTGCTGGCTGAGCCAAATCAAGTGAAACAGACCCAGAAGAAGGTAAGATCGGGAAAGAACGCGTTGTCCTGTGTTTGTATGACTCTCGTATGTAATAGGACTTCCCTTCTGCCCCCATTGTTGGGCCATGTCAAAAGTGCTGGTGTCTGATCTATGAGCAGAACCTTACTTTACTCGATCCTTAAAAACAGTAAAAATCTGGGACTTCCCTGGTGGTCCGGTGGTGAAGAGTCCACCTTACGACGTGGGGGACGCAGGTTCGATCCCTGGTCAGGGAACTAAGATCCCACATGCCGTGGGGCAACTGAGCCCGCATGCCACAACTACAGAGCCCACGCACCCTGAAGCCTGCGTGCCGCAACCAAAGAAAAGAAAAACCCGCACACCACAGCAAGAGAGAAGGCCACGCACCACAACGAGGAGCCTGCACGTCACAACGAAAGATGCCACATGCCTCAACGAGGATCCCACATGCTGCAACTAAGACCCGACACAGCCAAAAATAAATTAATAAGTAAATAACAGATAAATCTTTTTTTCTTTCTTCTTTTTTTTAACATCTTTATTGGAGTATAATTGCTTTACAATGGTGTGTTAGTTTCTGCTGTATAACAAAGCGAATCAGCTATACATATACACATACATCCCCACATCCCCTCCCTCTTGCGTGTCCCTCCCACCCTCCCTATCCCACCCCTCTAGGTGGTCACAAAGCACGGAGCTGATCTCCCTGTGCTATGCAGCTGCTTCCCACTAACATCTGTTTTACATTTGGTAATGTATATAAGTCCATGCCACTCTCGCACTTCGTCCCAGCTTACCCTCCCCGCTCCCCGTGTCCTCAAGTCCATTCTCTATGTCTGTGTCTTTATTCCTGTCCTGCCCCTAGGAGTTTTTGACTAGCACTTATTCTTCAGCTTGGACATCTGCTTGGTCAGCAGGTCATCTGAGTCACTTGACCATGACGAATACATAGGCAAAGGAAGCCCAGGGATATGTGGGCCCAGAGAAGCTGGCTTTTCTGCTGAATTTTGGGAATGACTGGGAATGCCAGAAGGGAGCAGAATTTTTATGTCATTTTTTTTAATGTTAGATGAACCCATAAACTGTGTATCACAACCTGTAGCAAACTAGCCAAAGCCAACTGTCCATTACCTTTCCTGGATCACCATTCTACACAACGACTAGCCTCAGAGATGACTTCGCTGGACCCTTGTCTGCTCTCTAGATCAGTGCTGTTCACAACTTTCTACAATGACGAAAATGTTCCAGCTCCACTGTGTAATACGGTGGCCACCAGCCTCAAGTGGCTATTGGCGTGTAGTTAGTGTAATTAAGGGATTAAATTTTTAATTTTATTACAAATTTTAATTCATTTCAATTTAAATAGCCACAGGTGGGTAGTAGAAATCCTACTGAACAGAGCCACTTTACAACTTCCCAATAAACCCAGAAATGAGGACTTTCACAGTGAGGTTTCCAATGACCCCAAAAGTATTTATTTGTAAAGTCCTCCACTTATTCTATGACAAATCATGCTATCACCCACATAAACTGAATTAGTCAAGAGGAGGTAGGACAATGCTACAAGACTGAGAAAAATAAACACAGGAAGTGGATACTGAACTCATCAGGTGAACTGAGTTTAAGCAAAGCTCTTTTCTCCAGAAGCTAAAGGTGATCATAGCCCTAGAGGACAATTCCATTTCCCTTGATGTGAAGCTCACATTCCTGACTCTGAATATACCCGGAAAGTGGCCCTCATTGCTACCTGGAAACCCCTTGTGTACTTTGTCTGGACAATTCCTCTCTTTAACTCCTAAATGCACTTTTGAGATTTTCACTTCTCTTCAAACTTCCAACCATTTCCTCTAAGTAGATACCTTACCTTATAGTCCACAAAGGACACATGGGTGGGGGAGTGAGACTATTCCAGAAGGAGGCTATGCAGGTTTGAAGCCCCTGTGGCTGGAGAAAGGGGAAGGAGCCATTACATCCAATAGCCAGTGTGGCTGAGCCCGAGGTAACGGGGAAGAGGCTGGAGACGCAGGGAGAGAGGCTAGTTCATGTTGGGTCTTGAAGGCAACGGCAGGGACTTTAATGTCTGTCCCATAATAAACACTAAAGCCACTGAAGGCTTTTAAGCCAGGTTTTAGGAAGGAAATGGAGCCAGTGCACACAGATAGCTTTTCAAAGAAGTTGGCTGTGACAGGGAGGAGACAGAGCAGTAGATGAAAGGGAGTTCCATTTCTGTGTATCTACTCTAAGGAAATGATCAGGAATATAGACAAGATTCATGCACAAAAGTGTGCATTACAGCGGTATTTATACAGGTGAAAAACTGATGGAAACTTAACTGTCCAGCATCAGAGAAGTGGCTAAAAATTTATGTTACATCTATATGGTAGAATACTATAAAACCATTAAAATGTTTGTGAAGAGTTTTTTTTTTTTTTTTTTGTGAAGAGTTTTTAATTGCATGGAGAAATGGTTTGGGTAGGTGAGGGGGGGTGTCCAAAATAAATTATCTTAGGGCTTCCCTGGTGGCGCAGTGGTTGAGGGGCCGCCTGCCGATGCAGGGGACGTGGGTTCGAGCCCTGGTCCAGGAAGATCCCACATGCCGCGGAGCAGCTGGGCCCGTGCGCCATGACTGCTGAGCCCGTGCTCTGGAGACCGTGAGCCACAACTACTGAGCCCACATGCTGCAATTGCTGGAGCCCGCGTGCCTAGAGCCCGTGCTCCGCAGCGGGAGAGGCCACCGCAGTGAGAGGCCTGCCCACCGCGACGAAGAGTGGCCCCTGCTCCCCGCAACTAGAGAGAGCCCGCGAGCAGCAACAAAGACCCAATGCAGCCAAAAATAAATAAATAAAATAAATAAATTTATTTTAAAAAAATTATCTTAACTACATGAAAATATGCATAGAAAAAGACCAGAAGTGGTAGCCTGACCACTAAATTCTTTCTGTGTTTTTTTATATTTTCCTTTGTTTTCAATTTTCCTACAAGTATTTATACTTATGTAATCACACACAAAAGATTAAAAAAAATAAACCCAGGGGATATTACCGATTTAGGAATTTTATTTTAAGGAAAAAATTTGGTTCTATTTCTATGTCCCAACATCTAAAATTTCACAAGTGGCAAATTCTTATTTGAGTTATAGTTAGGACAAGTTTTTTTTTTTTAATTAATTAATTAATTTATTTATTTATTTATTTTTCCTGTGTTGGGTCTTCGTCTCCATGCGAGGGCTTTCTCCAGTTGCGGCAAGCGGGGGCCACTCTTCATCGCGGTGCGCGGGCCTCTCACTGTTGCGGCCTGTGTTGCGGAGCACAGGCTCCAGACGCGCAGGCTCAGCAGTTGTGGCTCACGGGCCTAGCTGTTCTGCGGCATGTGGGATCCTCCCAGACCAGGGCTCGAACCCGTGTCCCCAGCATCAGCAGGCAGACTCTCAACCACTGCGCCACCAGGGAAGCCCAGGACAAGTTTTTTATTCAGCATTATTATAGTTATTCTCTAGTACTTTGTTTTCCTTTTTTTTTTTTTCTTTACAGCCTGCCCAATTCAGAGTTACTCAGGGAGTACACAAATTTTCATTACTATTAGTTTACACAAATAGCGGGCAGGCCTCCTGCAGTCGCCTCCTTAAACAGGAAAAGAAAAACTGGCCCATCAGAAAGCCAATTTTCTGCTCACCCTGAGATGGAATTCTTTTGAAACTAATTCCAGGAATCTCAATTTTGTTCCCATTATTTGTCAAAATACTGGCTAACATACCAGGTTAAAAAATCTGAAAAGTTAACTCATCTATATACTGTATAAAACATGCATTTTGAAATCTCTGTTTACAGGATTTTTATAAACTGTTAAATCATTCATGTATGACACAAAAAACCGACTTTACCATTTTTCTCCCTTTCCCTCTATAATCTTATACAGCATTATGAAATGTCATAATCTCTTCCACGAAGAAAAATAAACTAAAATTTAACTCCCAATCACACATGCTAATGCAGAAATTTATTACATAGACTTTTTTAATGATTTATACTCAGCTTTGGAAAACAGTATAACCATTCAATAATGAATTTTCTATAACTACACTCTACTTAAGCCAGCATTAAAATCAGTGAACAAAGCTTACTCGGAAATAAAGCCATGATTGATGGCTTTTTTCTTAACTTGCTTGCTTTGAGGCACAATTCTGAAGCTGTCTTCTGAACCACAGGGATCCAGAGGTGGGGATGTGGGTACAGGGTTATACTACAGGCCTAAAACGGAACCCAGGAATGTCTATAGCAGTGTTTTCCAAATTCCATGTTGTGGCCCTTTTGTGGGTTATGAAATCAATATAGTGGACAAGATCAGCATTTTTTAGAAAAGAACGTGTGCATCTCACATAGTAAGAGTAAGCACTCGTGCAAGAAACTTTAAGCTCAGATATACACATATAAGTATATGTATGTACTGGGTTGCAATATAACATTTCTCTCTTACTATTTCAAGTAAAAATCTTTAAAAGCAACAGGCTTAAAGAGCAAGTCTACTGAATAGGCTTCTTTGTGGTAAATACCAATTAGGATTCTTGCCAGGTTAGCAATAAACTAACAGTTCCAATTAATGAAACACTCCAATTTAACCCCCACAGACAATTAAACTTACAGGTATGTCCTAGGAAGTATTTGTTAAGAATATTTCAAAGTACGTTTATCTGTACTTTATGCTAAGTAGAATAAGCCAGTCCCCAAAACGCAAATACTGTGTAATTTCACTTATATGAGGTCCCTAGAGTAGTCAAATTCATAAAGACAGAAAGTAGAATGGTGGTTACCAGGGGCTGGATCAGGCAGGGGTGGGAGTGGGGAGGAGGACAGAGAGTTAGCTGTTTAATGGGTACACAGTGTCAGTGTCAGTTTTGCAGGATGAAAAATTTCTGGGGATGGGTTGCACAACAATATGAATATTCTTAACACAACTAAACTGTACACTTAAAAATGGTAAATCTTATGTTACGTGTATTTTTACCACAATTAACATTTTTTTTAAATCAAATAGCCTCACGTGGCTCAAAGCTACAAAACTGGACTGGACAGCTTTAGATATCGTGCTATCAGCTGTGGTAAAGTACCCCTAAGCTCAATTTCTAACCATCACTGTCCTTATCAAAGTCCTTTCAGGATTCATGACTTCCTCTTGGGAATTATAACTCCAGAGTCCCTGCAGCTCACAACACAGGAGCTGCATCTCCCAACATCCACCCTCCGACTGGTGATAGGAGGCTGGGTACAGGCTTGGGGGGCTGGAGCACTGCACCCCTGTAACTAGGAGACTGCTTACAGAATGTCTAGACAAGGAGGGAGGAAGCTGCATGGGAAAGAAGGTCTTTGTCTTCAAGTTCAGCGAGTAGTTATTGAAGGGCATGAATGCTCCAAGCCACGTAGGGGTTTTCTTTGCCTGAATGCCAAACTGCCCTGCCCTTTTATCTCAGTGAAGCTGCAGAGGCCCTCGTTAGTCACCATACCCAGTAATAAGGAAGGCTTGAGTTGCCTGAGAGGAAGAAAATGACTGTCTATATACGCTATAGGCTTATTAACTCTCTTGCAAATAACTGTGACAAAGTACCTTTACTTGCACAAGAAATGAAACCCAAATGTCCTTACTCTCCAAGCTCCCAGCTTTACTGAGAAGATTGGGTAAGCTTAAAGCCAACGTCTATGAATCACCTCCTTCCAGAAAAGCAAAGAAGAATGTATTTTATTATGTTATATTACTTATCAATAAAGTCATTTTTTAAACTGTTGACATTCCCACTGAACTGAAAACAGGACAAATGATACTCACTTATAAATTTATTTTCCTGTCCTATATCTGCTATTGAGATAGTAAAGAATAAATAGGTGTTTGGAAAAGGAATTATCTACCTGAATTGAGATGTAAACGCCAGCTGATGAAAGGTACGTAAATTAGCTCAGACTCATCAAGCTCTGCCTGAAAAAAAGAAAGATTCTTCTGTTTCACTGAAAGCTCAAGACAGTAGAGCATAAAGCTTTAGGGCTCCACAGCCAGTGATTTCCAGCTTCTAACATTCTATGCCTTGAATGAGGAACTACCTAATGGAAGAACGACCACACAGGGTATTAAGTAAGGAAGCAGGTTTTGGAGGCAACCTGGGTTCGAATCTCAGCCCCGTGTTACCGTTCTGTAACAGGGATAATGACAGGGTTGCGGTGAGGTTCAAATGACCTGAAACATAAAGTGCTCAGAATGCTGTCTGGGGCACAGTAAGGACGCATCACCGTGAGGGTGAAGAAAGTTACATGATGAAGGCTGTTCCTTTGTCAAGGTCTGATCTGAACAGATGAGACTTCAGAAACTTGGCTTTCTCTTTACAGTATCTAAAGGCTCTCTCACCTTTTGAAGATGTGCTCCATTGTCACCTGATGTCTTTTAAGAGCTGCTTACTATTTCCTTTCTCTAAGGCCAAGGGCAACACCTACCTCTGACAGCTGACTCAGGCAGTCTTCAATGCCACTCTTCTGCAGACATACGTCCTAGCAGCATGGGGAGGTACGGGGGTGGCAGGCTGCACATTCATTTGGTTTGGTCCAGAGCACTGGCCTGAACAGTGTGGGGTTTTTTTTTAAGTCAGAATTAGCAGCTAACATTTTTAAATCTAGAGATTTTCCACAGAAATTCAGATGCTTAGCGTCTCTTGAAAACTCAAAAGACCTAGCAACACTGGATCCACATGACAGCAGGACTGGAGCTGAGGGGGGCTCCTGCCACAGTCCTCTCCACTTCCCAACACTGAGGCCACTGGAAGCGCTGCCTATTATCACCCTTGGGCTGTTGCTTTTTTTGTTCTTTCTTTTTTTCAGTGTCAGGTCAATTGTGCTCATTTACAATGCCTGGTTGGCCCTGTAGCCCCATGCGTACAGAGGCAAGAGAAGGACATACTTTAGAGACAAACAGACTTTTGTTCATATCCTGACTCCACCCACTAACCCTGGGAAACAGACAGGTTATGAACTCTCTCTGAGCCAGAGTTTCCGCATGAAAATGGGACTGATCCTCTATACACAACACAACACATGTGTTTATCTGAGATCGTATGCAAAGTACCCGGTCCTGTGGCCGTATACAGCGGGATGCTCAATAAATGTTCCTTTTCCTCCCTCCTACTACTCACTGGGGATGCGTGTGCCACTTTTGCACCAATCCCTACTATGCTCCTTCACCATCTCACCAATGGTTTGCCCCTGGCTCACAGACACACTCACGTTCCAATGTGCAACTAAAATGTGCTTAAAGGATCAGACTGGAATGGTGGAGCCTCTAGATTGAACCATCAGTTTACAGAGAATACAAATGACACCATGGGGATGAAATCAGCAGAATCTAGACTATGAGAAACTCTATAGGACAAATCTGACTTCTTCAACAAAAACCGCAAGAAAAAAAAGAGGAAGAGACAAAGTTACTTAAGAGATGTATCAACCAACTGCAATGAGTGGAACTTATTTAGATCCTGATTTAAACAAACTGTACAAAAATTTTATGACAGTTGAGGGGAATTCCCTGGCGGTCCAGTGGTGACGACTCTGCACTTTTGCTGCTAATCCCTGGTCGGGGAACTAGGATCCCGTGAGCCATGCTGCGTGGCCAAAAAAAAAAAAAAAAAACTATAATATTTGGAGTTTCCTGGTGCCTAGTGGTTAGGATTCCAGGCTTTCACTGCTGTGGCCCAGGTGCAATACCTAGTTGGGGAACTGAGATCCTGAAGGCCACACAGCGCGGCCAAAAAGTAAATTTAAAACAAAAGACAGTTGGGAAAACATAAATGCACTGAATGTTTGATGATACTAAGGAATTATTGTTCATTTCTTAGACACAATGATAT
This sequence comes from Stenella coeruleoalba, assembly GCF_951394435.1. NCBI lineage: Eukaryota > Metazoa > Chordata > Mammalia > Artiodactyla > Delphinidae > Stenella > Stenella coeruleoalba. The sequence goes on from NC_137155.1 coordinate 59,160,112, forward strand.
TCTATTTATGTCCGAAAAAAGGAGCCTATATTTTTAGAAATACATACTGAAATATTTCCATGTGAAATGATATAATGAAAGTAGTCCAGGGTGAGGAGAAAGGGTGGGAAATTCAGATGAGACAAGATTCTCTAGGTAATAAAAATAACTGAAGCTGAGTGATGGGTACATAGTGGTTTATCATACTGTTCTCTTTACTTAAGAAGTAATGCATATGATAAGATGTTTAAAATTCTTTTAAGGTTAGAAATAGCACTAGACTGATCTAATATAGGAAATGCTTTCTTGGAGTCATAACTTATGAGTAAGTTATTTGGGGGCTCAGATATCTCTTTAAGGAAGGATTACCGGGGGCACGGAGGACGGGGAAGGATTTCAGTTGGCTTGGTATATTAGCGCACTGGGGGAAGAGGCAAGCCCCTGGTTTCCTCTACCTTGCTATATCTCTTTCCCTCAAGTTTTAAAACGCCTGTCTCTGCTCTTTAGACTATCAGCCCCATGAGGGCAAGGACATGTATGTAAATCCTTATTTCCCTGACACCTCGCGCAAAGACTGGCACATAATAAGACCTCAACAAATGTTTGTTGAACAAATGAAGGGGAAGGGGTATCGATATTTTATCTCCAATGAGAGAAAAAGAGCAGGAAAATCTGATTCTGACAAGGTGCTCCCAAGCTGTGGTTCAATACACGGGATTCACATTTGACCACACATCAAAATGATGGTCTGAGGAGCAGATTCCTAGTCATCCCCTCCTTGGAGATTCTGATTCAGTGGGTCTGAGCTGAGTTCCCAGTAAGAATATTTTTAACAAATGCCCAGGTGATTCTGATGCAGTCCGTTCAGACTGATATGGAATATCCAGTTATAGGTTATTAAACCTCTTTGCTTCTCTAAAGTACTATTCATTTTTTTCTGCCCAGCTTTCTTTTTTTTTTTTTCAGTGTGGAAACTTTCAACACACACATACAAGATTACAAAAAGCTCCCTTTAGGCAAGGGCCATCAACTTTCTGCCATCTTGCTTCTCAATTTTATTTCTAAGGAAACCATTTAATTTTAATTGAATGTTGCTGAATTCAGCAACAGCATTGGCAGCAATACTCTCTGCCTTCGAGACGAAGGTGGTGAAACCCACCCCTGGGTAACTTGAGAGAAGTATGACAAATAAAGATGTAGGAGGCTACGTTTTCTTGGTCTTTGGCTTTAAAACTGGGAAATCAGACTAATCACACTACATGATAATCAGGAAGATTTGGATTGTTAATTGTTACTTAAATGTTTTGCAGTTTTCACTATTTTAAAGAAATAAAGTCTCACCCAAATCTTTAAAAATACCTTTTTTTTGAAAAAAAAAAAAGCATTCTTCATTTAACATAGATGCAAGGTAAATGATTTGGTAATGACCATGACTCCTCTGCCTTGGATAGAAAGTAAGAATTTAAGCCAGAAAAAAGGAAGAGCTAGACATCATTTCATGTAGCTGAATATTTCTAAATCAGTAGGACCTGCAAAGAAATATCCTTTGGATGCTTTTTTCTTAATGACTGAAATGATCACAAACTGATTTGCTCTTCCACTCCAAAACTACTGCAATTTAGGTGATTAGCTAGAGGAAATGAAAAGAGTGTCTATTTCAAATTTGTAAAACCAAAGTTCCAGGTAATTAACAACTACTCAACTTCACCCTAACCCCTGACAATTTAATGGACCACTGCTGGTGCATCACCCTCTCCCAAAATACAGCCACTTAGATGATCATAAGAATCCAGCAACAAAACAAAACAAATGTATGATATTTAATTTGCTATCTGTACATATCATGGAAAGCTGGGAAATCTATCAATACGCAAGAACAAGCTGGTGAAATAAAAAGAGGTCACACAAGTTATATACGGTATCATTCAAATTATGTATATTATATAGATAGATGATGCAAAAAGATCATAAGGAAATGCAACAAAATTTTTAAGAGTAATTTAAGAAAATGACTCTTAATTGCTGGGTTGCAGAAACACAGGCAATTTCTTAACCTATATATATTCAGGCACTTTCAAACTTCCCACATGAAAATACAGAATCTGTGATGAAAATACTTTAAAAAAAGAAGAAGAGGAAGAGTTGCAATAGAAATAATCTATTTTCTCAATATATTGCCGCTAATAAACATGGCCTTTCAATAAGGCAGAGACTCGGGGATTAAGGAGAACCCCACAGTTCAGTCATGGCAAATGAATTCATTTTATCTTTTGGCCACATCTGATTTTGCCTAATTTTCGAGATATGGTGACAATGAGAAATATGAATAAAGAAAAATGTCCAACTTAATGATTCACGTGACAGCTTAATAACTAAGGAAACGTAGACTTTTCTATAGTCAAGTGGAATGTTGTGCTTCAAAATCTACATTGCTTCATAGGATAAATTAGGGGGTAACTGGTCACTTAACAAAAGTATTCTTCAAATCACTCCAGCATTTCTCTATAATGTGAAATATTCTAACATGTTTCCCAACTTTTTAACATCAAAAAATTTTCATAGACACCCCACATAAGAGTGAGTGTAGTTGGTTGGGAAAAATATGTAATGAATATATGTTATGAATTTAGTAACACTTTCAAAGCATTTGTATGTACTAACTGGTAATAGAATCCTTACACATCTGAAAAATAATGCTGTAGATATATATGGCTCATTATTTATTCTGTGTCCATTCAATGTTGGGACACATGTGAATTCAAGGCCCCCCTTCAAAAACTCCACTACACCCAGTGATCTGTTCATCACTCTGGTGCATTTAAAATATGGTACCACGTAAAAGAAAACTCAGGCTGCGTGAGTATCACTTTTGCAGAGCTTCTAGGAATTTTAGAGTGAGGGGAAGAGAAGGGATTAGTTGAATGGCATCCGTTTCTCATAGATACAACAGTTTTTTAATGTAGGAAGTAGTAGATAAAGAGTACAAGTGGGATTCATTTTTCATTCAAGCTAGCCAAATTAGAAAAATATAGTCAGATCAAGTTCACTCTAAGGAAGATGTTTTCCAATACACGGCAGGTTGAAAGACAGTTTTCCATCTTTTACAGTAATATAAAGAAAGAAAGAAAATGACTTACATCACATTAATAGTATACATTCGACCTGTGCAGTCAGAATGATCTATCCAAGAGGTTACGTTATGGCTTTTTAAGAAAGAGTCAGATAGACCCAGATTCCGGGTGTAGTTCCTCCAACTACTAAGTTCTTCATCTATAAAACATGGCCATGATGTCTACTATGTACTGTTATGGGGATTAAGTGTGGTAATAGATGCAGAGTATCTGGAATAGAGAAACATTCAAGAAAGGTTGGTTCTTAAAGATCAGGGTTCTGGGAATGTAATGATTATGGAGATAAAGGAAGAAGAATGTGTTTGAAATAGGCAGGTATGTGGTTAGCTGCCAAAAGCATTCCCTGTGGGAAAGACCTGGGAGCTACTGAACAAGCCACATCTAGGGTTCTTTCATTTCCTTGTGTTCTCATTTCTGACATTGCTGCCATTGTGTCCACTAATTTGGCAAGGTTGCTTTGAATGATGACCTTCCTATTCCCACCATCTGTTTTCCTCTCCCATATAAATAATGGATTGTCTATTCTCATCTTTTCCCAGTAATATGATTTGATACTACCTGTTAATGCTGTAAACTGGGATTTTAAAAAATCTTCCCAATCACTCTTTTTTTGGTTTTTTTTTTTTTTGCGTTATGCGGGCCTCTCACTGTTGTGGCCTCTCCCGTTGCGGAACACAGGCTCCAGACGCGCAGGCTCAGTGGCCATGGCTCACGGGCCCAGCCGCTCCGCGGCATGTGGGATCTTCCCGGACCGGGGCACGAACCCGTGTCCCCTGCATCGGCAGGCGGACTCTCAACCACTGAGCCACCAGGGAAGCCCCCCAATCACTCTTAAAACAGTGGTTTACACTCTGTCCCTGCAAAAAAATCAGCTAAACATTCATTTCCTACAGAAGAAATTTAAATCTTGCTAGTATGAAACCACAGGGTTACTTTACATCTAGCAAAACGGACTTAAAAACTACTTTGTAAATGCCCATTAATGCTAGACTCATTTGCTGTGTTTTTACCATTAGGAAATGTATCCCATTTTATTATCAAAAAGGAACCTATATACATATATATGAACATATTAGTGTGTGTATGTAAATACATATATATGTGGGTGTGAATATCCCCACTTATGCAAATATTTATAAGTATATACTATAGGTAGACAGGAGGGAGGGAAGGAAAGAAGGAAGGGAGGGAGGGAGGAACGGAGGAAGGAAAAACAAGGACCTGGAAGGATTAATATCTAACTGAGAGTTGGAAGTGGGACTAAATGTGGGCTATAGAGATAGAAACTTCACATTTCATCTACTTATGTCATTTAAAATTTCTCTATAACAAGCTCATATTACTTTATTGGATTTTTAATTATTTTTAAAAATCTGATTACTTCAGTGCTCAAGAAAGGACATTTTAAGACATTTCATTTAATTCTTTCAGGTCGCTAGGCACTGCTAAGTGCAATTTTAAAATACACTAAGGTTTCATTTTGAGAGGAGAAAAAGATTCAGAAGAGCCTTTGATCACTCCATCATTTTAACTAGGACTTTTAAGAAGTCATATTATCAATATGTAATCTGAGCCCCTAACCATCTATAAGCACCATGTGCAACCTAAGGGAAAATGGAGCTAAAAAGATCTTCTCAAGGTCCATCAACTAGAAGAAGAGGCACTCCTGTATACAACCAAGAGAGGAGGGCAATAATACAACTTAAAACGATGATCAGAAATGCTTATGGGAGCCTTCAAGAACACCTAGCTCACTTTAGGGTAGTAGATTAAGCACTGGGAGATTTAGGTTAAATATATAACCATTAAGAAGAGAAGGAGAAGGGAACATTAACCATATCAAGCTCCCTCACTCTGCTTCCAGTGAGGCTCAAGCTGGGAGGCCCCCAACTTCCTCCCCTTTCAGTCACCCACCCAGTTCAGTTCATTGCTCTCCCAGACTGGGTGGAGGCCCTGAGGATGCTGGGAGTTTCTGGGGAAGAGAGGACAGGTGGGTGTGATTGACATGTACATCACGTCAGTCATTCTCCACTCACCCCATCGCCTCCCCTCCAGTGTCTATTCAAACTTCTCTCACCTCCCACATCCATTTCTATGAACAGTATCACACACCTCAACCAACCTCCACTTTCTGCTAATGACCTAGACCAATGCAGCCCAATAGAAATATAATGGAAGACAGATGTGAATCACATATGTAATTTTATGTTTTCCAGGACCCACATCTAAAAAAGTAAAGGGAAACTGGTGAAATTACTTTAAATAACATATTTTGTTTAAATCCAATATATCCAAAATATTAATTCAAAATACAGGCATACCTCATTTAATTGTGCTTTGCTTTATCGTGCTTCACAGATAATTGCATTTTTTACAAATTGAAGATTTGTGGCAACGCTGAGTGAAGCAAGACTATGGGCGCCATTTTCCCAATAGCATTTGCTCACTTCCTGTCTGTGTCACATTTTGGCAATTCTCACAATAGTTCAAGGTTTTTCATTATTGCTATATTTGTCATGGTGATCTGTGATCAGTGTTCTTTGATGTTAGCATAGAGAAAAGAGAACTCACTCTATCGTGTGAAGGCTCACACGATAGTTAGCATTTTTTAGCAATAAAGTATTTTTAAATTAAGGTATATTCAGCTTTTTACACATAATGCTATTACACACTTAACAAACTACACTATAAACCTAAGTTTTATATGCCCTGGGAAACCAAATAATTCATGTGACTTGCTTTATTTTGATATTTGCTTTATTGCAGTGGTCTGGAACCCAACTCGCATTATCTCCAAGGTATGCCTGCATAATCAACGTAAAAGTCATTAATGAACTGTATCTGTTCATTGAAATCCTGCCATTTGCAACAATACGGATGAACCTAGAGGGTATTATGCTTAGTGAAATAAGTTAGACAGACAAAGACAGATACTGTATGTTATCACTTACATGAGAATCTAAAAAATAAAACAAACAAATGAGTATAACAAAACAGAAAGAGACTCACAGATATAGAGAACAAACTAGTGGTTACCAGTGGGGAGTGCGAAGGAAGGAAGAACCAGATAAGGGTACGGGGATTAAGAGGTACAGACTACTATGTATTAAAAAATAACCTACAAGGATATATCGTACAACACAGGGGACATAGCCATTCTTTTATAATAACTTAAAATGGAGTATAATCTATAAAATTTTGAATCACTATGTTGTATACCTGACACTAACATAATACTATAAATCAACTATACTTTAATAAAGATAAATAAATAAAATTATTAGTGAAGTGTTTTAAATTCCTTTTCCTATAAATGTTTGAAATCTGATGTATATTTTACATTCACAACACATCACAATTCAGACCCTCCATGTTTCAAGTGCTCAATAGCATGTGGCCTGTGGCTAGTGGCTACTGAATTAGACAGCACAAGCCTGGGCTCTCACTCCAAGGAAAATACCCAAACTTTCAGAACGAATGATTATTGCTGAATAAAAGGATCATGGGTGGCTTTTTAAAAATAATCTTGGCTTATCTGTATTTTTTATTGTTTTCCAACAAACACAGATTGCACGTGTTTACTTTTTTTTAAAACTTGTGATTTTAAGTATCTTTGACATACTGGGAGAATTTCAATGAATGAACCTTCACATTCATGCTCAACAATATTTGTGCTCAACAAATTTGTGCTCAACAATTGCACAAACAATAATGCAAGTTATTGTTTTAATGGCACATGTGGCATCAGCATCTGTCTTCATTTCCACATTATCTGTCAATCCATACCTAGTTCCTATCTGCTTCACCATCATCAATTATTCTCTCAGTTCCCTGTAGCGCGCCCACCTTCACCTTCTGCAGATCACTGGCTTGACGGTACAGAATGCTCAGAAGAAATATTTCCCCTGCTCTCACCACCTCTGCACAAATATTTACTAACCCACACACAATCTCTAGTTCTGCTTTAGTAGAACTAGGGACACTGGTATATGACTCAGAGAACTCAAATTCAAATTCTAGAAAAAGACTGTCTTCAGTGCTGCTTCAAAGTTATTTTAAAATAGGTTTGTTATTTACTATTACTTAAACTTAGATATATCCAAAAGCTATTATATGTCCCACCTTGGTTTCTTTACAAAACCAGACAAGCAATACAAGCAACTAATTTTTTAATCAAAGAATGCACTTCTCACCTCAAAGATTCTGACATATTATAAAATGTAAAAACCATAAAATTATGGTTTGGGTGCTTAAATATAGAAGCAGTCTAGTCCCTGGAAAATGAGGTGGACACAGCTTAAGAAGTTAAATGGGCTTAAGTTGGGAAACTAAGGTGTGAGCACTTACTTTAAATAGTACAGATTTTTAAATCATGTTAAAGTTTGGTTTCATGAAGTGTTTGCCATGCTAATAATGATAGGTTTGCTCTTTTCCCCCAGGCTTTGATAGGCGGCATGTGGAACCCTAAAATGGGGAGTTACGACACCTGGATATTAGTTCTCACTGCCAGCTGCCAACCAGCTATATGACCTTGGGTGCAGTCCATTCACCCCGCTGGATTCAGCCTCCCAGGCTGTAAAGAGGGGTTGACAGCACAGCGCTTTCTCAGGCTGCTTCCAGCTCACCATTCCTGACCTTTGCACTAATCTCCCTCCATCCCATTATCCCTGAAACATTTGCCTCCTCATGCATCTCCTCCTTGCTAAAAGAGAAGATGGCTGGCAGCACAGCAGTGAAATGGGAAAAAAAAAAAGCTGTTAAAAAAAAAAATCCTAAAATGAGTCACTTTTCAAGAATTTACCATCCTCTGGTGCCTGAGTGCTTGCTCGTGATGTTAAATCAGTTCTTCCAATGAAACTTGCTCTAAGAACCTGGTATTTGTTATATGTACTGTTCTTGGATGATGTTTATACCAGACACTCATCTCTTTTAAGAGCCACTTATAGGTACAAAACAGCACAGAAGTTATCAAACAGATATTGGCAGCCAGATACATCAACTTTAGAGAAGCCTGTAGAAAATCAGATCAAAATCACAGAGAGTTTTAATCAGGTCTTTGCACCTGAAGATAATTACAACTCCCCAAACTTCCCACATAACCTCCCCAGAACCTTGCTGCACCCTAAAATCTAGCCTGCTACAAGAATCTCTTCCTATCCCTTAGGGCCGGCTGCAGCGATACCCAGGAGGGCCTTCCCTCCCGTAGATTCCTCCATCAATGCTTCAGTCAGGGGGCAGCTGATGTTAGTTCTGGTCTGTGTTGCTTCCGCCTGGCCTGATTTTTCATGCTGCCATTTTGAATTAACATAGGTTTCCTCTGCAACTGATGCATCTTCTAGTCAGGCTTGGAGCACAGTAGGCACACACGCACACACGCACACACGCACACACACACATCGGGAAGCTGGACTACAAGCGCAATCCAAGACACCTGCAAGCCAGAATTAAACAGCAAATCCAGAAAGACCGTATGATTTAACAGAACACTACCAAGACAGTTTGGAGCCATAGCAAATGACTGCTTCTGCATTTGAGTTGAATGGACATTTTTAACCCCTAAATCTTAGTTCTCGTCAATTCTCTAAAGTTCAAGTGTCCCTCCTGCTTTGCAGATCACACTCGTCTCAGACCTCACAAGTGATGTAGCCCAATAATCCGCGCCCAGACAGACAAGCGAACCGAGGGCGCAAAGGCAAACTGAAGTGGATAATCATCTCAGAAATACGAGTGCCTTTTACCAATAAGTGCCCCGGCGCCACCGCCTTAACTTGCCCCGACACCCCCCCATCCCCAAGATCCGCCCCGGGTGTGGCTTGAGGAGGAGGGCGGTGTTATGTCAAGTCCTTCGGCCCTCGCAGACCACAGCAAGAGCCGACGCGTTTGCCCTTAGGGGGAGGGTAGTCCTCCGGACACGACTCGGCAACCGCAACCGCAGAACCGGCGGACGCGGGGGCAGAGCCGGGCCAAGGGCAGCAGGCCCGCCAGGCAGCCATGTTCCCGCGAGCCCGCCCGCGCGGCAGGTGCGACCGGTTAGGTGCCTGGCCCGCTCCGCCACCAGCTGTGTGCCCGTACGAGCCGGGAACCCCCGGAGCGGTCTGGGGGGGAGGGCGGAGGCCGTACTGAGCACACACCCCAGCGGGCCAGCAACTGAGATACCAAGCAATGGAAACACAGGAGAAGCGGCCTGGGGGAGTGAGGAGAGTTCAAAAGAGGTGGTGGGAAGGATGGGGTTGGGGGATGGAGAGCGGGGACAGGTTCCAACCAGGCTGCGGCGCCCGCGCCCTGGGGTGGGGCAGCCCTCTCCTGCGCCCCCGCAGCCTGTAGCCGGAGTCCCCCACCTCAACCCCGGGCTGAGGCCCCCTCTCTCCTGATCCCCTAAAGACCCCAGACAGCCCAAGCCAGCATCCGCGGGATTCCCACCCGCGGGTTTGGAGGGACAGCTGGAGGCGACGAGGCACAGGTGACGGCGATGGCGGATCCGGGTGAAACCCGCCGAGGGAAGCAGCCGCAGATTCCCTGCACTCCCAGGGGTGCCCGTCACAGCTCACCTGAGGGGCTGCGGGCTCCGGGCTCGGCTCTGCGGTGCTGATGCTGAGGCCGGCGAGGGTGCGGGTGGTGCCGCGCCTGAGATCACTGTGGCGACATCGAGGGCTGCAGTTGCAGTGGCGGAGGCGGCCGTCGGGCGCTTCCCCCTCCCCAGACTCCCCGCGCTCTGGCCCGCCGCCCCCAGCTAACAGCTGGCCGGGCTCACGTGACCGCGGGGCCCGCCCCCGCCTCCGCCTCCGCCTCCGCCCCCGCTGCACGCCGGACCCGGGCCGCGCCGCGCCGCGCCGCGCCCGCGTTCTGCCTGGCCCGGCGGGGCGCCTGGGAGCAGAAAAGGCGGCTGAGAAGACGAATCTCCTCGAGGAACGTGGCTCGCTCTTTGCGCGATTTTTATTTCTTGGTCACAGCGGGGTTGCGGCTTTCTGGAGAACTCGGGCTTTAAGGAGCCAGGCCCCGCTTTCTCCGGCGCCTCTCCCGGACTCCGCCGTCTGGGTTGCTACGTGCGGGCCTCTGTGCCTAAGCAAGCTTTCCCCGCGGAGAAACGTGTCCGGTACTTTGTTGACTCACAAGTCCAAGCCAACTCCTTGCCTGGGCTTAAAGGTACGGTTCTGCGCCATGTTGACAAGCCAGACCCTATGCCCGATACTTTTTTTTTTTTTTTTTTGGTACGCGGGCCTCTCACTGTTGTGGCCTCTCCCGCTGCGGAGCACAGGCTCCGGACGCGCAGGCTCACCGGCCATGGCTCACGGGCCCAGCCGCTCCGCGGCATGTGGGATCTTCCCGGAGCAGGGCACGAACCCGTGTCCCCTGCATCGGCAGGCGGACTCTCAACCACTGCGCCACCAGGGAAACCCCTATGCCCGATACTTAGACGCTAAAGCTCAAAGAGGTTAAGCAACTCGCCCAAGCAGCAAGTAGCAAAGCCAAGATTCCAAACCTGGGTTAATAAATCCAGAGACAGGTGACAGGTGTGTTGATGCTGGCGTCAAGGTCATTGGTCAGGACATGACCATCCGTCTGTTACCGGAACACAGACTTTACCTTTTATAAACTAATAAGAAAAGACCATCTCAAAGGATATGAAGAGATAGTATAAAGGAAAAAAAAAATGCAGTACCACTTAGGCACGTGAAAAAATATTCAAGCTCACTTAACTGCAAATCGAATACATATACAAAGTAGCATTTCCACCTGTCAGATTAGCAAAAATCAAAGTTTTATAAAGTCCGTAGAGGACAACTCGGCAATATCTCCCCAAATAACAAATACATATATAGTCTTTGACCTAAAGATTCCATTTCTGGAATTTATCCTACAGATATACCAACACGGGTGTGAAATGATACGCGTACAAGGTTATCCATTGCTACATTATTTGTGCTTGCAAAGATTAGAAGCGTATGCCCATCAATAGAGAACTGTTCAAATAAATTACAGCACATCAGCACAATGGTATGCTATCCAGCTGTTGAAAAAATGAGGAAGATCTATTTCTATGTACTGATATGAAAGATTTCCAACCTATGCTAAGGGTGGGGGAAGCCATGTGAGAAACATTGTGTAAATGTGTTATCATTTGTGGGGGAAAAAATATGCCTGTACTCATTTGCAAATGCGTGGACTATCTTTGGAAGGATACCTAAGAAACTGTAATAGTAGATGCCACCAGGGAGGAGAACTGGGTGACTAAATGCAAGGCAAGGAAGGAGACTTTTTTTACATCTTTGAATGTTATGCCTGTGCTTGTGGTTTGCCAGGAGTGAATGGATAGTGGGAGAGGGCTGGGGGAATCAGTGCAGTTACTGCAGGATAGAGCAGCAGTGGTCATAGACTCTTGGAGCACAAAGGGACCTGACTGTGCATTTAAGGCCAACCAAGGAAACTGTCCTTTTACTTTTAGCCTTTATCTTCATATTCGATTGTCTTTGTTTGGACAGAATATAATTGGATCTTGCTTTTCATTCAGTCAGACACTCTTTGCCTTTTTTTTTTTTTCTCTTTGCCTTTTAATTGGAGTTCTTAGATCAGTGGCTCTTAAACGGGAGCAGTTTTGCCCCCAGGGGACATTTGGCAATGTCTGGAGACATTTTTATTGTCACAATGGCAGAGGTGAGGGAGGCCTCTACTGGCATCTAGCACATAGAGGCCAGGGATGCTGTTATACATCCTACAGTGCAAAGTACAAGTCCCCACAACTAAGAATTATCTGTTCCTAAATATCAGTAGCATTGGGGTTGAGAAACTCTGGTGTAGACCTTTTATATTTAATGTAATTATCAATATGATGGGTTTTAAATGTAACATCTTGCTACTTCTATTTGTCCTGTTCTTGTTTTTTTTTGTGTGTTTTTTGCTCTTGCCTTTTTTTGAAGAATTGAGTATTTTTCATATTCCATCTTATACCCATTATTGGTTTATTAGCCATACTTCTTGTTTTATTTGTTGATTACCCTAGGATTTACAATATGCATCTTAAACTTATCACTGTCTACCTTCAAATAATATAATTTCAGATATAATGCAAAACACTTTCGGCAGGATACTTCTATCCCCCACCCCATCTTTATTGATATTGCTGTCATTTGTTGTAGGTGCAGGTTAGATGATAATGAGCTCTTTCAAGTTTTGTCTGAAAAAGTCATTACTTCACTTTCATTTTTGAAACTTTTTTTTTTTTTTTTCCGATACACGGGCCTCTCCCGTTGCGGAGCACAGGCTCCAGACGCGCAGGCTCAGCGGCCATGGCTCACAGGCCTAGCTGCTCCGCGGCATGTGGGATCTTCCCGGACCGGGGCATGACCCCGTGTCCCCTGCATTGGCAGGCGGACTCTCAACCACTGCGCCACCAGGGAAGCCCTTGAAACATTTTTATTGGATACATAATTTTTGGTTGAGAGCTTCATTTCTTTCAGCACTTTAAAAGTACCATTCTATTGTCATAAGACATTGTCACAAGACTTGCAAAGTTTCTGAAGAAGAGTCTGTGTTTGATTATTTCTTCCCCTGTACGTAATGTGTCCTTTTTTCTCCTATGGCTGCTTTTAAGTGTTTTCTCCATAACACAGATTTTGAGCAATATGATTATAATGCACTTTGTTCTGTTTTGGGTTTTTTTTTTCCTATTTCTATCCCATTGGGGCTAACTAAGCTTCTTGGATCTGTACGTTTATAGTTTTCATCAAATTAGGAAAAATTTTGGCCATTACATCTTTAAATATTTTACCCATTGTACCCCATCCCTCCCAAGTTCAGAGACTCCAGTTATACATATATTACACCACTTGATATTGTCCCACGGATCACTGAGAATCTATTCTTTCCCTCCCCACCCACCACTCTTTTTTCTCTCTTCATTTTGAATTTCTCTTGATATTTCTTAAAGTCTTCTTATCTTTTCTTCTACAGTCTCTAATCTAATCTACTAATGGTTAATACTGTCAATTAAAGTTTTTTTCCTCTCTTTTTTTTGTGGCCCCCCCCCCCCAATCTCCTCTCCCAGCATTTTTAATGTGGCAACATTGTGTTTGTTTTTATTTTTTTCAAAGGGGGTTTTGCAGTTCTCCTGGCCCGAGGACTGTCTCAGTCCCTCTCCATCCTTACAGTGGACGCCTCAGGTCCACAGACCTCACCTGGCCCGGTCGAGATCTGGACCTGACCATCTCCCACAGCTTCAGGAAAGTCCAGATGGAGTGAAGCAAAGCTGCATGGTAAAAGGAATTAACTGCCACTGCCTGTTGATGAAAGTTTTATATCAGATATTTTATTCTTTATCTCTTTAAGTTCTATTTGGTTCTTTTATACCATCCATTTCTCATACACATTTTCCTTTAAATCTCAGATCATATTTATATTTTAATAGCTGTTTTAAAGTCTTTGTATGCTACTTCTATCATTTCTGTCTATTTTTAATATTTTATTGGTTGTTTTATTTCCTGCTTCTTTGTCTCTCTCATAATTTTTCATTGGCTATCAGACTTAGTGAATTTTATGTTGTTGAGTAATGGATTTTTAAAAATATTTCTTTTAAAGAAAGGTTGTAAACTTTGTTCTTAAGAATCGGCTTCACCCATTTGAGACTTGTTTATAAACTGTTCACGACAGCTCTAGGGTAACTTTAACTCTACGGCTACTTTAGCTCTTTACTAAGATATGACTCACATATGGGTTCTAATGAATGTTCCATGTAATCAGTAAGGTGATTCTGGCTAGTAGGAACTTGGACAATTCCCAGTTTTGTGTAAGCTCCGGGAATTTTTTTGTGCACAGCTCCCCAGTAGTTGTTCTTTCCTCAGGAGTTATTCTTTGCCCAACATTATGGTGATTCACCATATGCATGCAGCAATTGGTATTCACCCAATGACTCAAGGAAACCTTTATGCAAATTTCTGAAGTTTTTTTCTGCTTAGTTTTCTCTTATCCAGAGCTCTGCCCCACAAATTCTAGCTGCTTTGACCTCCCTGAACTCTGATCTCTGTTTCCTCAACCCCACAAGAGAACTGGGCTCTGTTTTGTTTCCCTCCTTTTTACCATGTATAGTTCAGGAATTGCCTCCAAGCAGAAAACTGGGATAATTGTAGCTCTTATCTCATTTGTTTCCTTTCTCTTGAGAATCACAGTCCTGCTCTGCCAGTTGCTCATTGGTTGTCCAATGTCTGACAAAATTTGTTTCATCTATTTTGCCCAGTTTTCTAGTTGTTCCCAATAGGAGAGCAAGTCCTATAGCAATTCTTCCTTCATGGGCAGATGTGGAAGGCAAGGAACACTAATCTTAATGCCCCTAAGGAACCAAATGTCCTGGTACAACTAGAGTCATTATCTTAGGAACTGAAAATGCATAGTTTACTTATAGAACTTCTTCAACATACTGATATAACAAGAAACATTTATTGGACACCTGTATCAGGAATTGCACTATTGCTACAAAGGTGAGAAAGGCATATCAGTCCTACCACTCAAGAAGTCAGGGGCAAGCAGGGAAATTAATTAAGTATAGAAGTAATATATGCATATATTGTATGTTGCTGTCAGGGTAACATAAGAGTTATGCATAGATAAATACATTAATCTAGCATGTTGGGAAATATAAACAAGTTTAAAAGATGATCATAAACGAGGGTTACCCAAACCTAGACCACTTAAAAAAATACATCGATGATGATTTTGCCTTTTCTTCTAACCAGTGTTATTTATTGTCTAAAGAACCCAATGCAGTAATTTTGAGGAGCCGAAGTACATGTGTAATTGAGAAATGCCTTTAACACATTGCATATAGAGATATTTTCCACTTAGTACTTCTTTTAGTGTGTAATTATAGCAGGAGGAAAAGGATCTGTCATTGGGCAACTCTCATGGGGATGAATGACAGACAATATTATGTGAATGAGACACTTATGTATGGGCAAGAAAGCCTCTGTAATTGCCTTGTATGTAATCTTATGAGAACCAAAGAAGGGAGCTGACAGGAAACCATGGGAAAATGAGAAGGAAAAGCACTAGTCAAGATTAGTCAGCCATCTGCCTTAATCCTATGACAACCATGTTTAAGAGGTTAGTTTTCTGAATTTGGTTACCATGGTAACAAACCTTTAAAATGCCCTTAAAACAATTTACAGAATTATTGTGCATGTTGAGTATAGGCAACACTGAGAGACTGTAAGTATTCAGATCTATTTAAAAATTATTTTTAAAATTTAAATGATCAATCAAGTCCTTTAGGTATGTACTTTAGACAACCATAAACTGTATTTTAGCAAAAAGGTGTAAAATCCTACTCATATAATTAGGTGATGGGTTTATCAGTTCAGTTATTCAAATGTGTCGTTTCAATGAGTGGCTCCTATTTAATTTTAAATAACAGTTCATGAATATTCTGGACCTGGTTTCAGAAACAAATTATCATATATGCTTTACATTCATTGCTGCACCTCTAGGAATCATTCATGCGTTTAGCCAACTGTACAGATAATTTAAAGGACAATTGCTAAAACTTCATCTTGTGATCATCAAAGGGCAGACTAGAAGATTCTCTGATCAGACTTAGCAGTTTCAACCCAATTCTTTCTTGCTGATATGTTTTCCTAGTTTACATGTGTAGAAAAGGTTCACCTTATGCTATGTACGGTTTTAAAATAGGGCTTGCTTTTAATATTCTAGTGACACCTGAGGCCACCTTTTAATAGATGAAAGCTTATTTTGAATTGTAAATGTTGAGCTTTTTATGTTGACAATTTTAACACCACTGCTCACTTGAGTTAATATATGACTTTATCAGAAGTTACTATTAGTCGTTTTCCAATTCTTCAGAAAAAACAAGGTCTGGTCTAAATTGCTGTAGGAATTTTAGGTTCAGTTAAAGGAAGACTTCCTTCATGCTATAAGTGATTATAAAATGATTTCACCTATTGAGAGAATGTGTGAAGTTTCTGACTCTAGAGAAAGAGTATTTTGTTTTGGGTGCTCTTCTGTGTTCTATAAAAGACCAAAAAACTGGCATTATTTTGTTTCTTGTTGGATTAATTTCAGAGAATTGAGAATAATCTAGACATAGAGAGATATTTTAGTTTTTAAATTCTTGATTATTCTTTACCCTCCTTTCCACCGACTTTCTACCTTAATCATAAACCAAGTCCTAGGTTTTTACTATTCTTAATAAATCTCTTATACCATTGGTTCTAGCTCTTACATTTGCAAAGGATTTGACTTTTTTGCATATGTAGAGTGATTTATTCCTTAGAGCTGGAATCTGCGTGTGGTTCTACTTGAATTTCAAAAAGCACTTCTCATATATATTTTTAATTTATTTTTGGCTGCACTGGGTCTTCGTTGCTGCACGCAGGCTTTCTCTAGTTGTGGCGAGCGGGGGCTACTCCTCAATGTGGTGCGCGGGCTTCTCATTGCGGTGGCTTCCCTTGTTGCGGAGCACAGGCTCTAGGCGCGTGGGCTTCAGTAGTTGCAGCGCCTGGGCTCAGTAGTTGCGGCACACAGGCCCTAGGGGTCGTGGGCTTCAGTAGTTGTGGCTCTCGAGCTCTAGAGCGCAGGCTCAGTAGTTGTGGCACAAGGGCCTAGTTGTTCCGCGGCATGTGGGATCCTCCTGGACCAGGGATTGAAACCATGTCCCCTGCATTGGCAGGCGGATTCTTAACCACTGCGCCACCAGGGAAGTCCCACACTTTTCATATTTTTTGAAACAAAAATTAAAAGCAGAGATTATTTTACCATGATATGAATTTATCAGATCATTGATTTTTCTTTACCCTGAATATAAAGAAAGGATTGAGCTTTAAAAATTTTTAGAACATTTCCAGAATAGCCAAATACATAGAGAATGTAGACTGGTAGCTTAGGGGATGCGGGGAAAGTGGGCAGTAACTGCCAATGGGTATGGGGGTTTCTTTTGGGGATGATGAAAATGTTCTAAAATTGTGGTAATGTATGCATAACTCTGTGAATGTCCTAAGATTTATTGAACTGTAAAAAAAAATCAGTGTACTACAAATTAATTCTTATAAAAAATGAAATAAAATACCCCACGTCAAAAAAAATTTTTTTGAAAACCAAACAACATTGCCCAGTTCAGGGGAGATAGGTGAGTGATAAAGAGTTAATAGTTTTAAAGAATTATTGCCATAGTAGTAAAATGTTTGAAAAAAATTCCAGGGCGTAGAGTTGATTTACTGTTCAGTCTTAATGTGAGAATCAATTAACTTTAGTAGGCTGTTTTTAATTTTCTTTAAAGACTATGATTCGAAACAGAAAACCTGGGCTTCCCTGGTGGCGCAGTGGTTGAGGGTCCGCCTGCCGATGCAGGGGACACGGGTTCGTGCCCCGGTCCGGGAAGATCCCACATGCCCCAGAGCGGCTGGGCCCGTGAGCCATGGCCACTGAGCCTGCACATCCGGAGCCTGCGCTCCACAGCGGGAGAGACCACAACAGTGAGAGGCCCGCGTACCGCAAAAAAAGAACAAAAACAAAAACAGAAAACCTGGAATACTACTGTACGTGGCATGACATTTTGTAAAAGATTATATATTATAAAATGTAGCCAAAATAGTGCAAGGAAAAACTTGGAGAGAACAATTCTGCTGGGAGGAAATCTGGCCATTCAAATGAGAATTTCATTGCAAGATCCTCTTTAAGTTCTTCCCTATTTTCCCACAAGTAAAATGCTGTCTCTTATTTTAGGGCAAATCTCCCGTACTTGTACTACTCCTCTTCTTGGTTATTCTACACAATTATAATTACCCATTTTATTAAATTTAGCTATTAACTTAAGAACCAACTTTTAAAAATCTAGGATGTCTCAAAGAGAACATATACTGCACGAAACAGCTGCACAACAATTCCAGGAGACGTGATCACAAGGGCAAAGAACCAACAATACATGGTTGAATGTTATAATGTCCTACTCTCCTACCCAGAGGTAAAAATTAAACTCAGAGTTATATTAACACAAAATGCACTCCGACAGAGTAAGTCCAACAAATGAATGAGAAAATGCTATAAGAAATTGGAACTAAGCCCCAAAGGATCTCCCTACCCTTCCTTCATTCTTTATAATAATGAAAACTATCCCTCAATACCTCAATTTACATTGTGCATGGAATTGTTTTTACTGTAACTGTTTACCGAAGAGGAAATTATCTTTATCCTACTGCCGCCTGGAATTCTAAATTAATAAAAGGACTTGTAAATTCCCAGAAATCCCCAAGTGGAATATAATTTACCTGTTATTAGGGACCAAGGGAACAGCATTCACTTTACTCTGGATTTTTAAAATAAGACCTTAGCTAACATCTCATGTCATTTGCTTTTAGATCATAAAATAAAATGGACGGAGTCTAGCTCACAGGCACTTAGATTGGCTTTGTAAATTATTGGCTGACTCATACTCACTAAAGGCATCCATTTTATGCCAGAGGCTTTATTAGCAGTCCAGGGACACAAAGAACTGGTAAACAAAGGAATCCACAGACACCATGCTGCGTGTTGCAGATCTCTGGGAATCTTCCAACAGTTTTTATCCTTTCCCTAAAAATAATCTGTGCATATCAAAAGGAGCCACTTAACCCCTTGGCAACCCTCAAGCTAAAGGGGTAAAAAAAAAAAAGATTATTGTTGGTTTTACGTGGAGAACTACTAGGAAATTTTACCTAAATTATAAGTGAAACACAGAAAATTGAGCAAAGTAGAGGATGACAGACCCCAAATTGACAAAAAGGAAGTTTGACTTCTTCCACAGTAAAGAAGTTTCCAGAGAGAGGAAATCATGTACTAGAGAGAGCATTTCAATGGCTATGTTTGGTACAAAACTATATACACACACACACACACACACACACACACATACTATATACATACACATACTTTATACATACAGTTTATAGTTTATATACAGTATATAGTTTGCCCTATATATATATATATATATATACACATATATACATCTCTATATTTTTAAGAGAATAGTTTCATTTTTTCTAAATCTCAACTGTATATTCTTCTAAAGGGGTGGGTTGTAGATAATTCTGAAAAAATAATATAGAAGAATAATTGGGGGAAAGTCTGGAGCTCTTTTCTCGTTTCTCATAGAGAAGATGTTCACAAAATAGATTTACTGACCATCTAACTTTCTGCTGTAAGAATTCATAGTCATAAAAAATTTCTAACCCTGGGGAAAATGGTTTCTACACACAACTTATCCTTTAACTGTATATTCATTTTTAGGCACAATTAGTTGTCCCAATGCCCAATGTTTTCCAGAATGCAGAAAAGAATATTCGTAGAAGAGAAAAACATAGGAGACTGTATATTCAAGGGCAGAGAATTAGTGAAGTTAATTGTCTCTCAAATTAAGGTTTTTAGACCACCTGCATCGGTATCATCTATCAAGTGGGTTAAAATGCAGATTCATGAGCCCAATCCACAAATTAATCAGAATTTCTGGGGAAAGGGTTAGGAATCTGCAGTTTTAACACATATCCCACATGATTGTAGTGTACACAAAATTTGAATCACTACTACATTTCTGTAGCCTTTAGGAACCAAAGCATGCCTCTCACTGTATTTGAAGAAGACTGAGCTATGAATCCAATGTTTGTTAAGGTCTCTTTCTCCTATTAGTCTGGAGCAAGGAGAGGGAGGTTGCAGAGGCAAAGCTGAAAGCAGAGGCAAAATAATATTTTAAAGAGAGAAAAGAATTTACCTTCACATAAAGACTCCAAACCCATATGAAAGAATGTATGGGTTTCATTGTACTAAAAGGGAATATGCAAATCCTACTAAAAAGAATGCTATAGATATTAAGAAATAGAAGTACTATAATTTTAATGTTTTCAAATGGGCATATTAATTTATATTCATGATGGACATTTTAGATTTCAATTCAAACTAAAGTGGGTAAGAAACAAAACCAAAACAAAACAAAACTCTTACGCCCAAGTGTTTTGCATCTCTGGAAAATAAGTCCCTTGTTATTTTTTCCCAGAGTTATTATTATAATGACAATTTGCTTTTGTTTTTTAATTGAAGTATAGATTTAGAATATTGTGTTAGTTTCAGGTGTACAGCTAAGTGATTTAGTTATATATTTTTTCTGATTCTTTATTTTTCATTATAGGGTTATTACAAGATAGTGAATATAGTTCCCTATGCTATACAGTAAATCCTTGTTTATCTGTTTTGTATGTAGTGGTGTGTATCTGTTAATCCCATACTCCTAATTTATCCCTCCCTGCCTTCCCCTTTGGTAACCACAAGTTTGTTTTCTATGTCTGTGAGGCTGTTTCTGTTTTGTATGTAGATTCATCCTTATTATTTTTAGATTCCACTTATAAATGATATCATATAATATTTGTCTTTCTCTGTCTCAGTATGATAATCTCTAGGTTCATTCAGACAATTTGCTTTTTTAACAAGAGGTGAGAACATGTTATTTTTTCCCATAACATTTCACCAAGTTCCTTCTTCTCTTGTAGTTTCCAAACAACACTGGGAAATCACCCATATCCTCAATTCAGTGGAGAGACAGCATACTGATATCTAAATAGCATTACAGGTGTAAGCAATATCGTATATCAAATAAGATAAGAGGTACAAATTCATTTCCACAAGGAAAGATTCAAATGGCTAGTCACCCATCTGAATCAGAAATCATTGTTTCCTGTTATTTTTATGGCAACCCAGAAGTTCACTTAATTACATAAGGTATTTTATAGCACTAATTTACTCAGTAGGCATTAATCGTCATAATGTCCACCTGTGACACACAATAAACTCCTAAACCAAAACAATAATAATTACCACCCAAACAAAGCAAAACACCACATACACCTCTCCACTACCAAAAAATTCACCATTAACTATTGCCCTCAATGTTCAAGGTTTGATGCTTATTTCAAAACAATTTAAACCACACCACAGCTTTCCTTACACATATATCTAAACAGAGTGAATAACCAGAGACACATTCAAAATGTCACCATACCCCTGTCCTCTCATTACCTGTCCATTTTCCTCACTTAATTTCAACATAAAACCTAGAGTAACAGTTAAGAAAATCAATAAAGCTGCTGAGGAAATTGAGGCTTGAAGAATTTTTCACAAAACCAATTCTTTCCCAAATAAACTTTATTTTGAAAAGAATACCACAACAGAGTTGTGTAAATTTAAATATGACACATCTTAGCAGTATTACTGAGTCAAATTATATACAAGTGAAGTCACAGTTCATGTCTGATTATTCTTACGAATGAAAAGGTGCAGACATGCAGCTAAACTAAAAAGGCAGGTAACATAAAAACAACCATAACCTATTTATATATTGTCATTTCATACTTGTGTCTAACTATTTAGGGGGGAATTGATCCAAATTCACACAAGATAAAGAAACATGCTACCTGAATAACCAAAATTCTTTTTACTTTACTTGCTCTACCACAGATAGCATCATCAGTAATGTTTATACAAAATAGCACCCCAGGACAAGCTACTTTCTTTCTCCCAATAATACAGACCAAAGCTTTCTGTATTGTGGCTTATAACACCTTCAGGTTGAGGAAAACAGCAGTGACAACTGAAGACTTTTCTAAATATAGGTGATTTCATCAGACAAAGGTGTTATTTATGTTCTTCTCAAGAACTTTATGTTTTAGTGACGAAAATGTCAATATATAATTGGTGAAAGTAGTCTATATATGATGTAGTAATTGTTCATAAGTATTAAAAAAAAAAAAAAAAAACCTAGAGGTAAACAGGAATGAAAGGACTAAGACACACACCTGGACCCTCTCACCCCTAGGTTTTTTGAGGCAATTCAGTGTTCACCCCAAGATTATTCAATGAAACCAGAGCCATTTCTGGATCATGGGAATTCAAAAGCACCATAAACAGCCAGTTAACTATCTTCAAAGGATAAGGACCCAGACACAAAAAACAGAGTTGACTGCTAGGAGAGCAAACTGAAGAGGGAATTAGGCCCAATGAATTCAAAGAAAAATTTTACTTTTTCAAAAGAAGAGGGCAGTAGAAACATACTTAACTTGGGGACAGAAATCTGATTCTATAAGTTAGTTGTTGACCTTGGGCACAACAGTCAGTCTCTCTTAATGACAATTCCCTCATCTATAAAATAGGTACATTAAGATCTATCCTCTTTTTTCCATAGGCTTCAGACTAATGAGAATCAGACAATGATGCACTTGAGATCACTTTGTAAACTTATAAAGGATTCTTCTTAGCAAATGGAGATTTGGGCACTTTTTTAAAGTATTAAGGAAAAATTCCAATTTAAGATAAAATTATAAAATCATCAACTTTTTGATCCAGGATAGACCTGTATTCAGTAGTAGCTGCTGTGGGTCTGCCTCATTTTTTTGATGAGTCAGAAATAGGAAAATTTTTATTGTATTACTCATCTCTCCTATAAGACAATGTTACTATAGTATAATACATTAGTTATAGACTTTGTTAATTAAAGAACCAGGAAGGGTGATCTTCCAGCCTTAAAAAGTAAACACTGACTCAATACAACTCTTTACCTCCTCTACAATACTTTGACACATTTTATTATGAAGAAATAAACACATAAATAATTTGTTCTATTAATCACAATAGGTCATTCATCACTAGGAACTTAACCTTATGTAGCTTAAATCCCAGGCAGAATATTTCAATGTAAACATATTTATAAATTATGAACTTTACTCATTTCAGCTTTGCACATCTCCTCAGTAAAGCAGTAACTCTTAAATGTAGAGCTCAACAACCATTTTCCCCTTTTCCTCAAGCAGAGACTCAAAGGCACTTACAGACACACTTGTTTCATTACAACATGAAAATAATAAGCCTTGGGCTATTGCAAAAGTCTTTTCAAATATCAGCATCTAACTTGGAGAAAACAGAGGGAAGAAGAAACAGAGGGTGCTGACTTGTGCTATAACCTGATGTTATGTTGGGCGTGCACCCGGTGGCAATATTTTAAAATTACAAGTAAGCAGGTAAAACATAAGGCTTCATATGTAAAAGTGGAAAATGGTCCAGAAGTCTTCTATTCAAAGACAAATCAATTTTTTCTTCCTAATAACCTACCAGAAAGAAATGGGTACTTAGAAGCCCTAAGGGGTTCTTCTAATAATATTCAGAAAAATGTATAAAAATAAAAACCAAAGCATGAACAGAACATAGTTAACAAATAAGACTTTCTTTCAAGATGGTTACCCTCTCTTTTAAGGATGGATGCTATATAAAATGGGCAGCCGTGTGTCTATAATTCATCATGTTTATATGTAAATTCTCTGGCAGATATAAATCCATCTTTGTCTTCATCTTCTTTATCAAAAATATCCTCCACCAAAACATCATGATGACTTTCGTTCACCACTGCACCATGCTTTTCAAACTCCTTCTTTAAATACACTTTAACCTACAAAATAATGGGTCACATTAATAATTCTAATTCATAGGACACCCACATCGAGCCAATCAGTATCACAGACTGGACGGGTAGTGCATTTAGTTATATACAACAACTACTAAACAACTACCTTATGATATATTTCTAATGATAGTAAAAGAATTATAAGGAATTTTTCCCCTTAAAAGCTGTTGCTATAGTGCTACAGTAGAGACACAAAATATTGCTCAGAGGCAAAGATATGGCTTATATCATGGGAAAAACACACAGTGAAAGCATATTACGTGTTCTTAATCCGAGTCTAAATAAAGCCAAGCATTTGAAAGACTGCTATCTTTCAATCCACCAAATTATCCAGACCTTGTTTTCTAAGAAGGGTCAGAATTCCAGATATTTCTCTTAAAATCAGATTAAATGATGGCCTTTTTAAATTTTAAGTAGGCGTCTGGGAATAGTACCTGCTGTGGACTGGCTGTAATCACGCCAAATCCAGCCTGATGAGTATGTAAGACTAAAAGTTTCCATTTTTATACAGATATTTAAATATATAAACAAAATATTGCCCTCAGTTACCTACTAGATTCACCATAATGCAATTTAACCTATATTTTCATTTTGAATCATATCCCTATTATTCCTCTGTTAGATCAGCAGTTTCAAATCTTCTCTCCTCCCCCTACCACCAACATGCAAACATACAGTGTATATTTATTTTTAAGATTAAGGGGATTTAATGCCGTTGTTAAAAAGCGGGGCGGGGGGCGCTTCCCTGGTGGCGCAGTGGTTGAGAGTCCGGCTGCCGATGCAGGGGACACGGGTTCGTGCCCCGGTCTGGGAAGATCCCACATGCCGCAGAGCGGCTAGGCCCGTGAGCCATGGCCACTGAGCCTGCGCGTCCGGAGTCTGTGCTCCGCAGCGGGAGAGGCCACAACAGTGAGAGGCCCACGTACCGCAGAAAAAAAAAAAAAAAAAAAAAAAAAAAAGGGGGGGGGCAGTAATAATGAAACTCTATGGACTAATGTAGAGCATGTCTCCAGGGTATATTGTGTGAATAAAGTGAGATGTCAAACAGTATGTATAGTATGCTACTTCTTGTGTAAGCAAGGGGGAAATAAGAATATATATTCATGCTTGCTAGTATTTGCATAAAGAAACACTGGAAGGGTTTGTTAGAAACTAGTAAAACTGGATATGAAGGGGGAGGTCACATGGTAGAAGAGGATGTGGGTGGGAGAATGACTTCTTAATAAATCTTTTTATATTGAATTGATTTTTTTTTTTTTTTTTTTTTTGGGTACGCGGGCCTCTCACTGTTGTGGCCTCTCCTGTTGCGGAGCACAGGCTCCGAACGCGCAGACTCAGCGGCCATGGCTCATGGGCCCAACCGCTGCACGGCATGTGGGATCTTCCCGGACCGGGGCACGAACCTGT
The DNA here is from genome assembly GCF_951394435.1 of Stenella coeruleoalba. Taxonomy (NCBI): domain Eukaryota; kingdom Metazoa; phylum Chordata; class Mammalia; order Artiodactyla; family Delphinidae; genus Stenella; species Stenella coeruleoalba. The sequence goes on from NC_137155.1 coordinate 59,185,105, forward strand.
GTCCCCTGCATCGGCAGGCGGACTCTCAACCACTGCGCCACCAGGGAAGCCCTGAATTGATTTTTTTGAACCATGTGAATGTTTTTTATTCAAGATTTTTTTAATGAAAGGGAATTCAAATTTATCTTGGATAGAAAAAAGTCCATGACTGATAACACTCTGAGGTGTTATGAATTTAGTAGCTGTGGATCAGGACCCTGCGGTTTATAACAACATGTCTTAACACTTAATCGTTGGGGCTTCCCTGGTGGCGCACTGGATAAGAATTCGCCTGCCAGTGCAGGGGACACGGGTTTGATCCCCAGTCTGGCAAGATCCCACATGCTGCAGAGCAACTAAGCCCGTGCACCACAACTACTGAGCCTGCGCTCTAGAGCTCACGAGCCACAACTACTGAAGCCCACATGCCTAGAGCCCGTGCTCCACAACAAGAGAAGCCACTGCAATGAGAAGCCCATGCACTGCAACGAAGAGTAGCCCGCCCCCCTTGCTGCAACTAGAGAAAGCCCGCGCGCAGCAACAAAGACCCAACACAGCCAAAAATAAATAAATAAATAAATTTATATTTAAAAAAAAAGACAATCATTTCCTGGCCATTAGAATGAAATTGATGAAAGCATAAAAAGGGACTTGATTTCTGATCAGCCAGGCCAGAATGGAGAATACGGGTAGACAAAAAACATAGGGCTAGATATCTACCTCCACTTCTTTCCCCACAGAAGCCAGACTAAGACAGGTATGTGTAGCAACGGCTGCAAACACCTAAATAAATTACAGAGAGAAGTCTTCTTCCTTTCTCCTTACTCAACACCAGGACCCTGTGCGGGCTAGGAAAGGTCTCCTACTGTGGAAAATCCAGACTGGGGTCTCCTAACCTGAGCAAAACTGAGCATGTGATCGGCTTGCTGATGCTAACTGCTAGAAAATCACTATGCAACTCATTTAACAGCCAGTCTAAAGTTGTAAACAGAAACTGTCCACGTGAGATATTTTGCAGGACATCTATGTTTCTTATATCGTAGCTCCAAAACGGGAATTGTCTTGGCAAAATAGATCTTCAAAAACTCAGGGCGAGAGCAACATACACTGAACCCTAAGCATTAAGGAGAAAAAAAGCAAAAGAATGAAAAGTCTCAATATATTTCTCTCCAAAACAATGATTTCCTATGAAAAAAAGTCAATTTTCAAAGCATCAGTGTTTAAGAAAACTTATAAATAACTTTACACAAATAATAAATTTTATTTTAAAATATATTTCTTAAAAAGTGAGCTAAAAGAAAGGAAGGGAGGGAGGGAGGAAGGGAGGAAAAAAGGAAGAGGGGGGAGAGAGAGAAGGAAAGAGAGAAAGGAAGAAAGGAAGAAAGAAAAAGGAAAGATCACCTCATCTTTAGAGAGTTTCCAGTCATCATTAAGATCCATTTCTTGGAATGATTCATGGGACCTTGGTCCATTTCGAATCTCTAGGAGATCGATGTTGAATATCAGTGTACTCTCTGGGGGAATTTTACCTGACATGAAGAGAGAGAGGGGTTAAGTTTTATTAAATAGATTCCAAAGTTTTGATGATAGAAAACTTGTGGTACTGAACAAAATACTGTTTTAATTGAATTAAATAAAGAGCCTTTCTAAGATTGTCCCATATATAGAAATTACTTATAGTTTATTCAAACAAAATAAATAAGCAACAATCCAAACTATTAGATCAAAAACAATGTGTTTTTGGCTTTGCAATTAAAAATTGTTTTGCACACACACACAGATATGCCTCATGGTCTGAGTATTAAATTTCAAATATAATTAAGAGGTTACATATTATATGTCAAGAATGACTTAATGGGCTTTAGATAATTCAGAGTTAATTATAGTACAAATGATTTACTAACTTTTGGGTCAAAAAGTCCTGGCCTAGAAATACATATAGTACTGCCGTTTCCACCACTGGGAGGCAGTATATAACTGAACGAGCTCTGGTTTCACACTGGGATTGAGGCTCACATCTGCCCCTCTTTAAGCCTCAGTTTTCTCATCTGGAAGCAAATTTAACACATGTTAAGGAAGTTCCATGGGAGGGGAGACATTAAAGCAAATTTCTGAGAAGGGAGATAAAAATTTTTTAAAGTGAAAAGAGCTTTGTTAAAGCCCCAGGGACCTTAAAAAAAAGCCAAACCAAAACAAACAAAAAACTTCTGGGAAACATGGACAATTTTTTTTCAATGTGTTTCTTTATAACTATATTTAACATACAGGTCCGGGTAAACATTACAAATATTTCTCAGTGCCCCACCCCCTCATCCCATTAAAGAGCATCTGTAAGCACCAAAAGAACAAAACTTACACTGTGTGCCGAAGCTTACCGTTCCAGATCTAGACAGAGAAGGGCATGCACTAGAGGTCATCGATAAAACTGGTAGCTTTCCAAAAGGAGGCATGCAAACATGGTACTAAAAAACTACAAAATTAGTGTTTAAATACGTATTAGCAGAATTAGTTTCATGGTATTCTGTTTGAAGGAAATGACTCAGATTCAGATCTCTACTTGTTATAAAATAAAATCAAGTCAAATAGAGTATGTAGAAAGAGAAATGGACTAATACTATATACATAAATATTAAAGGTGAGACAAAGATACAGGAAAGTGAAAGAAATGTTTAAACATCAGAGAAACATTTTCTAGATACTTGACTTCTCTAAAAGGATCATTATTAAAATAAGAATTGAATTTTGTTAGTAAATCCTATTCTATGCATAAGATTTACATACCAAGATCCATTTAGAATATGTAATACTTCACATATGACACCTATTTTCTTCCCAGTACACTGGGGCTAGGAAATCATAATCCCCACCTTGTAAATGGTTAAGCTTGGACTTCAGGATGCTGTGAAGTCTGTGTTTCTACTACGTCAGAGTGGTTTTCTGTCTAGTTCTGATAACTTCTTAAAATTTTTTTTCTTTCTCATTATATAATATGTGCCCATTGTAGGGAATGTGGAAGAGACAGAACCAGAAATAAAAATAACTCCCAGAACCACTGTCCATTATTAACATTCTTATTTATTTCCTTGTGATTCACTTTGTATGTGTATATATTTTTTCCTAATACTTACTATCATAATATATATATCTTCATTTTCTACCTTTATAAATATAACATTATATCACACAGATTTTAGATGTAATTTTTAAAATCTTTAAAATGCCATTTAAAAATAACTGGGCCATATTTTATCTAGATACACCCTTTTCATTATACACTTAAGATGGTTCCATTCTTTTTGCTATTAGAAATAACAAGTGATGGACATCCTTGTTTATGAACCTTTCTCCCAATACCAGACTATTCCCTTAGGTAAGATTCTAATAAAGGAATTACAGGATACATGCATGTAAACATCTTCAGGCTTCTTGTAAATAGCCCTTTGGAAAACTGCATGGGTTCCCACCTAAACAACAGGTGTTATTGGCTGCCCTAGAACAGTTGGCACAAAGGCTCCCTGGACCAACTAGCCCACTTGCTTCTGCTTTATTAAACTCATTTCATGTCACTCCATTATTCATTTAAATAAATTATCAAAAACTTTATAAAACAACTTTAAAACAAAGATGAAAATTAACTCCCATAAGAGCTCTGTCGTGGGAGACTTCATTTGTGAGTCACACACAGCCCACATCTAAAACTGCATTTAGTGCCTTAATAATCTATATTTCAAATGTTTGACTCATCAAAACAATTACGTTGAGTAGTCTTTCTTTTTGCATTGTGAAGACAAATTGGTAAGTTTCAACTGGGGAGGATAAAAAAGTCTTAGAGATGGATAGTGGTGACGCTGGCACAACAATGTGAATGTTTAATGCCACTGAACTGTACACTTAAAAATGGTTAAAATGGTAAACATCATGTTATGGAAATAATACCACCATTAAAAAAAAACCACCAGGGGCTTCCCTGGCGGTCTAGTAGTTAAGACTCTGTGCTTCCACTGCAGAGGGCATGGGTTCGATCCCTGGTTGGGGAACTAAGATCCCACATGTCAGGTGGTGTGGCCCCAAACAAACAAACAAAACCCGCCATATTGGTGAGCAATATTAATAATAGAGTTGCGATTACAGAACGATTTTCCTTATTAGCTCAGTTGACCATTTACCTATTATGGCCTTAATTGGCCAACTCAAATGCTAATCAAGACAATTATATTTTCCTAAGATATCCAAGTCCTCTATTTACTTCTAGAAAAAAATACATAGTAGTTAGTAACTTCTATCCCTAATCCAGAGAAGAATTCTAATGCTGTAGTAAAAGTGTAGAATTGTTATTACCTTTTCCTTCTTTGCCATAGCCCAAGGCAGGAGGAATGATGAGCTTTCTCTTCTCTCCTACACACATTCCCTTCAAGCCCTGGTCCCAACCTTTGAGAGCCTCCAGGATGCCCAGGGTAAACCAAATAGGCTGACCATTGTTATGTTTGTGACTACAGTAGAAAGAAAACACATTAGAACTCCTTAGTAACTTTATCATTACTTTTTTATTGCTGTGGTGTAACATTGCCACCCATGACTGATTAATTTTATTAGTTTGGAAATTAATGAAAATAGCACACATGCACATGTCAAATTCTATAGTAATTCACTTCACTTCCCACCTTTCTTGATGCAAATTTCACATAGCTGAAATTGCTAGAGCTGGCAGAGGGAATAATAATAAAAACTCTCAGCATTTACTGTATACAGGTATTATCCTAAATGCTTTGCTTCTTTTAAGTCTAACAATGATAATATGAGATAAGTACCATTATTACCCCATTGTACAGAGGAGTGTGCCAGTATCTGGCCCAACTCCAAAGTTCAAAGTCTTAATCACAAAATGATGCTGTCCCAGGAAACCACTAGGATGCAGAAAAGGGATAAAATAATGGAAAATGGATGAGTTTGGGAAGGAGAATGAGAAGCTAAGAATTTACTGCCAATGCTCACGGGTCCATGCCCACATGCACAGTGGAGTCAGGAGCGCAGTGTCTTATATCCTGCCTATAACCTTTCCTGATGTCTAGCCTGCTGATGGCTCTGATACATGCAAGAGGCTGCTCTTCAACCCTGAATTCCCACTCAGACCCTGGCCTAGTTCTCTCCCCAGGCGTTTATTGTGGGGCTATGCAAGGAAGTCTGGAGAAGTGGCCCCTCAAGGACTGGGGAAGAAGGAAATGGTCAAGATATCCTGGCTTATGAGTTGGAGAGAGGCCAGCCTAAGAAAACCAACCTGCTGAGCTACTGGAGGGGCTTGTGGGCTGAGTAGTGTCTGAGCCCCAGTTAGCTCCCTCTTAGTGCAATAAGGAAAGTGTCCCATTCAAGGATATCTTGTAGTTGAGAAACGGAAGTCACTCTACTAGGCTTCACAGGTACCATGGTTACTAAATCTAGGTAAAGGCCATCACTTCTTTTCCTTAATTTCCCCCACGATCAAAGTAGCAAAATGGCAACCATAGAAAATAGGGGAAGGCTAGAAAAGAATAAAGAAAGAAGAAAGAATCTACCACCCAGCACTGCCTACAGTTTTGGCACGTTTCTTGTCGTGGTAAAGGACTTAGGCTATTTACCACGTAGGCTACGGGTCTCGAAATAATGAACATGCTTTATAAACTGATCATTTGATGGTACTTCTTTATAATACTGAGAGTTAGCAGGTCTGGGCCATTTACATGGAGGCTGCATGACAATATTCCCCTCTTCAGGTACTAGAACTTTAGTAGCAAAGTGCTAAATAATGTCAAGCGGTCACCACCAGGGTCCACACAGGCTTTTGGTTCTGAGACCTGAAAGAAAGCAGGCTGGGTCTAAAAAAGATCAGACTAAAAATAAAAAATGTAATTGGAAGTTTCAAATGCAAATCATAATATTGTTTACTGTCCACTGTGGCACCGGCCTTGTTGATAAAAAAAGATAGGGCTGTTGAGAATTCTATGGCATGCCCTCATCTTGGAACTTTTTGCAAAGGCTAACGGAGTTCAGAGAAGAGTGCCACTGACTTCAGAACCTCATGACAGACCAGATCGGAATGCCCAGTGAAGGTAGTTTATCAGAAAACGAGGTCTAGGAAGGGCCATGAAGCTTCACTGCTTTAGTTCACGACATTCCCCCTACCTGGGATGTCCTCCCGTCCTCATTCTCCACCAAGAAACCTCCACCCATCTTTCAAGGCCCATCTCAATTATGATCTCTGGGAAGTCGTTCTCTTTCCCCATCTCTCAGGGCATGATTATGTCCAGAGTCCATTATGCTTTGTGAGCACTTTGAACATTCTGTACTTTACATCATGAGTTGTCTTCCTCCCTGCTGTAGACAGTGTTCTTCTAGAGGAGAAGAACCCACTCTTAGTCATCTTTGCATCCCCAGGGCCTGACGCATTAAGGATTTGATTGATGAATAGATGAATGAATGGATGAGGATGGAGAGAAGCCAGATTTTAAAATCTCCCTAGTGACAAACAAAGGGCCTAACATAAAGAAATGTTCAGTAAATACTTTTGGAATGGAATTGGAGAATCAATGCCTAATTGGAAATCATTACACTTGTAAAAGTTTTCCATGTTGCAATTTCTTTCTTTATAAAACAGAAATAGTGATAGTGTAACCACCTGAAAATCCTTCACTGTAGGTATTGAATTAATCTTCCATAACCACACCCACACCCATCAATGAAGTCTTTGAATTTCTAGAAAGAAACAAATAATGAAACAAATCGTGGTCCTGTGCCTTGACCAAAGTGGCACCTATCAGAAAGTTAGGTCAATGGACTAGCATTAACATAACCTACAACAAGCAAATAAATGATTGTATATTCTGCTCATGAAGTTGCTATGAAAAGTTTAAGTAAATTTCACCTACACCAAAATAAAAATGGAATTGAGTTAGTTTCCCTCAGGAACAAAGTTTGAGAAATGAGAATTCCTTTAAGGCTTTTCTACTTATTACCTAATTATACACCTAGATATTTCTACAGCATTTCAGAAATTCTAGTTCTAATTTTTATAATTAAAAAAATTACTGCTTTATCCTGACCACATGTTTCCGATAAGACCTTCAAAGTCCCTGTTATATAAGATTGGCTTTAAACAATTTCCTTTCCCCAAACTAAGAAATTAGATATTTCAGTTTTTTTCAAGAGGGATAAAGCTGGTACACGCCACTGTTCCTGCCCAAGAGCTGGCATATGTGGGTGGGTTCTTTACTATTTTACCTGCAGGGTATAATTACTCACGTGGAGTGAAATAAGGAGCCGTCCTTTTCTAAGTAGCCTTCATAGTGGACCAACATCAAATCCCCTCCTTTGGTCTTGCGATGGCAGATAAACGGCTTCTGGAGCACTTCAATCTTCACTTCTGGTTCAGGGATCAGAGCCCCACTCAAAGAAGTGACTAAAAGCGTCAGGACCGCGTTCCACAAGAAAAGCCTCATGTTACCAGGGCGGGAAAAAAGTTGCTACAAAAACACAAAAAGGGCCCCCCGACCTCATAGAGTTAAGGATGTAGTTGAAGACTTAAAGACAACAGCCTCTGGCAAGTTCATGACTCCCCCTTCCTAGCAGACGTGGCACATTCACCACCGACAACTTTCCCACGCACTGCGAACTCATCGCTAAAGAGTTAAACCCAAACCCGGCCCTTGACTGGCTCTTACAACACTGCCCCCTGGAAAGCGCGAGCTCCCGTTGGCTTGCGGTGCTGTCCCTCAGGAGCCTCTCAAGCCAATGACTCTACAACAATGTAATTTACCACCCGGCCGAGCAGGGCGGTAGCGCAGAGGCGAACCACCCGGTGAGGTCCTGGAACCCGGAGGATTACAGAATTCCACAACCTCGGACTTTGAGAGAGGGGTGGAACGCGGAGCTAACCGGAAACTTCGACAGATTCACAGCTGTAAAGAACCCGGCCAGGGTGTGAAGTCCAAGGTCTCAGGAAAGACTCGTTTACCCTCACAGTTGGTGAGAGGCCCCCCAATAGTAATTGCTTATTATTTAACTTAGGATATGAACGATAAAGACTTTAACAGTGGTTTAGGTTTCACAAAGTGCTTTCCCGTTCTTCGTGAGCCTCTCTACACTGCCGGTAAGGCAGATTCTTATATCCCATTAAAAGATAAGTATATTTTGGCTAGGAGAGGTTAAGCGTCCTGCTTAAGGTTGTTCAGCCCCAAAAGCAACTGAGCCCCGCCATCAAACCATCATCTGATTCATTCTACAACGCCGCACAACATTATGGCTGCTAATAATTTTAGAGGACCTTAGTGTAGAGGGTCAATAATAGCCTCTATCAAGGATAAGGACGTGCAGACCTCCGCTTTCAAGAAGTAATAATCACAGTTACGAGTTACACAGGCTCATCTTTCTTTAAAATTTTTAATTTTACATTTTTCGCATAATTTCAAAAGCAATACATGTTCATTGTCGATTTGGAAGAAACTGGAAAGCACTAGAGTTTCCAGTTAAAATAAAGGAGCCGAATTAAATTTGAATTAAAGGTAAACAACGAATTCATTGTTCTGTGTTTTTATTTGCTAAATCTGGTAACCTTACACTAAAGAAAAAGAAAGAAAGGAAAAAGATCTCTTGTAACGCCACCATCCAGAAATAATCATCTTAACATTTTGGTGCATGGTTTTGTGACATATGCCTAAAACAATTAGGATCCTATTGTATACTGTGTTTCGTAACCTGCTTTTACCACTGAAATCTATAGTTAACATTTTCCCTAGTCAAATATCCTTAGCACAGTCCTTTCTCACACTTTCATATGCATAGGAATCCCCCGAGAGATCTTGTTAAAATGCAAAGTTCGATTCGGGAGGTCCTGGGCTTGTGGCGAGATCCTACAATTCCGAGAAGCTCCTAGGTGATGTCAGTGCTGCCGTGCGCGGACCACACTTCCTGTAGCGAGGTTTTACAGTTTAGACAACATCTGTTTACGCTCGCTGGCCACCCACAGTATTCTATCGTGAAATTCCCATCATCTCCGTACGCCTTATTGTTGGGTACCTCAATAGTCTTTAAGTGCGTAGGATTAATTAGCCTTGGAATAAGAGTTGAATTCTGAAGACTAGAATCCAGGGGGCACCCTAAGGGGCCACGGTGGCTCCCAAACATCTGGTGATGGAACCCATCTACGGCACCATTGAGTCAGGACTGTGTTGCATCGTGGTCCCAGAGGCCTCCCTCCTCCCTTCTCACCCTGCCTTTAGTCCCAAGCCTGACTCCCAGGACTCATTTTCCCCGCGGGCCTCTCTCACTACATCAGCCATGGCGCCGGCGCCTCTAAACCCCGGGGTGGATTTTGGGAACAGACGCGCAAGCGGTGCACTGAGCATGCGCGAGCGGGCCCCGAGCTCCGTGGGTCGAGGACTCAGGTAGAGCGTCGTGGCGCCGCCAGCAACCAGCTCCTTCACTCGGGACATTTGGGTGGCTTCAGCCGCCCCTCGGACCCACCCAGTGCCTTGACCTCCTTGAGGACAGCGCGCCGGGCCCGCCGCGCCGGGCCACCGGCCGGCTGCGTCCTCACGTGCGGAGGCCGTCACAGTGACCCCGCCCCCGGGCCCGGGATGTGAGGCCCGCAGGGTGTCCCCGCACCGGGCCTAGGCGCCGGGAGTGGCCGGCTCGGCAGCGCCGGGCAATGGCCCTGCTGCCGGTGCTCCTCGCCTCCTGGGGCCTGGGGCAGTGAGGGGGCCGGCAGGCGAGGGCAAGGTGGCCGCGGGCGCCATGGAGGGGGTGCTGTACAAGTGGACCAACTATCTGAGCGGTGAGTGGGAGCCGTGCCAGGGTTCTGGTCCTTTGTCTGAGCCGCGGGAGGGTGGCGTCGGGACGCGCCTTCGGGGGGTCGGGGTCACGGTCCCTCCTGAGACCAGAGAGGCCTGCGCGGACCGGGAATGTTTCCCCACAGCAGTTCTATGTCTCCCGTGCTATACAGACACAGCCCCCTGTAGGGGCTGGGTGAGGGCCGTAGCTTTCCTCACTTTGAGGAAAGCTAAGAAATCCTGAGATGTGGGGTGACTTGAAAGGCACGATGCCCTCGGTGGCAGCGGGAGGGAGGCGCTGATTCCCGCAGTGGGGTCCTCTGGGAGTCTCGAATTCTGGCGAAGGAGCTTGTCTCAGAAGGTTTCAAATAAATGCCAGCAGTTACCTGGAATCCCAGAGGTGAAAGGTCCTTTTTCAAACAAAGTCCCCAGAGCAAGCACTTTCCCTTTGTCACCTGCAGAGTCATCCGAGTGCAGACCAAGGTATCAGAGTTACGTCTCAGTTCCAAAGTATGCACAAGGTTTTTGGTTTTCTCACTGGGCATTTCTTTTTGTTTTACAGACTCAGAAATTACCGTAAAATAGAACGCAAGCATTAGCAACTCTTTTCTTGTCCCGCTGAGCAGAATGGCTTAAAAATAGTATCCCACTCCCTTTCCAATTTGTGGAAGTACTTCATGTTTTGAGAAGGTCATAACTATTTTTCAGCTGCGAATATGATTCAGGATGAGCATTTTCATAAATGAGTATATAAATAAAAGCCTTCTGTGTTCTGGAAACTGTGCTAGGCACTTTTTTGAAATTAAACTTTTTATTATGGAAAATGAGGTGGGCACTTAAAATTTTAATAGCAATGTATTTGAAATGAGAAACATTCCCAGTGTCTCTTAGAGTGGCAGAGATGTATTTTCCCATCCTAGGGGACCATAGGACAGTTTTTTTTAAGGTTGTAGTGTGATCCTCTGGGGGTGTTTTAAGGACATTTGTGTCTGGGAGGAGCAGTTGGCATAGTGACTGATGAGGTTCTAGAGCACAGCCAGAAGTGCACCTGTTGGGTATACCCAGAATCTCTTCCCTATGCATAGTGTGGTTGCAAATGAGTTCTGTTTATTTTTCTTGTGATCATTAGGAGAAACTGAGTGAGGAGGGGTGTCTTAGAAGACTTGCCCTTTGCTTCAAGGACCTTCATTTGATGTCAAGAGATTGTATTTGATGTGGATGCCTCATGGCTGGACTCTGGTGAATGTCAGAGACTAAGTTCTCCTAACCTAAAGGGAGGGTGCTTGATCAAGTAATTTGCTTTTGAGGTATCTCTAAGCTCTAAGATGTATAATCTTATGCCCTTGAATGAAATTTAGTCGCTGGTCTTGGTCTTTCCCCCCTTTCCATCACACACACCTTTTAACTTGTTTTCTTTCATCCTCAACACTCTTCCTTCTTTTGTTCCATCTCCCCCGCTCCTTTTTTTTTTTTTTTTTTTGCCTCTTCTTTCTTCTTCTCCTCCTCCTTTATATAGAAGGTTTAGTCTCTTGGTACTGTACCTACTTCCTGGTCATGAAATATCTTTTTTTCCCCTTACTGTTTTTATGTATCCTTCAATAAAGCAAAATTTCTCTAGAAGGATCTTTTGGAATCTTTATCATGTGGTGCCTGTACCATCTGTTCTGTTGGAAAAGAGTCTACTTTTTTCTGCCCCAAGTAAGAGAAGTTAATTTTGTGAGTGATGCCATAGTGGAAGCCCTAAAGAAAAGGGGCGCTGGAGCCATTGCCAGAGATGACTGTCCTTACATCATGCTGCTTGTTCCCATGGCCCACAAGCCACCTCTCTGTGGACAAACTGTTCATAGAAGCCCGTCACACTGGGTATACTTAGAATTACGGTTCAGCACATTCTCTTTCCTTAGGAGATACATTTACTTTGGAAAGGAACGGTAATAGTCTAGGAGGAGCAAATGCATTTTTGTTTCTTCCACCCTTTTATGCAAGTTAGTCTCCCCAAAAGAGCATAGTGTGAGTGTTAATGACAAGCTTTGACGAAGACATCACTAATTTTCTTCTCCTGAAGCTTGTTTTTAAAAGTAACATCTTTTTTCTTATGGTTTTGCACATAGTAATTTAAAAATACATGTAATATCAGTCTAAGTTTTTGTTCATTTTGAATTTTTCTCCGAAGGGAGTACATGACCCGTTTGTGTAGTTTATTTCCGTCATGTCCACAGCTTGATATGGGATGCCTTATGTCCAAATTTGACTGGAGAGGTTAGAGAAACAGTTTATCAGCTGATCCTTTGAATCCTTGGTGGATGTTGTTAATTTCATTCACCAGCTACTGGTGTGCTGGGCTCTGTGCTAGGCACAGGGCAAAAACAAGACAAACACTGATCCTGCCTTTCTTGAGCTTACAGTCTGGTGGGGGAGACAGACATTCATTGGATACATGGTTGGAAGCAAGTTCCAAGTGTGTGTGATTTGAGGGGAGAGGATGGGAGAGGCTAGTCTGTGTCGCTGGGTAAGGCTTCACTGAGGAAAAGATTTAAGCAGAGCCTGAAGGATAAACAGAAGCTGGGTAGATGGTGAGGCCATAGCAGAAGTGCAGTTGGAGGCTATAAGGAAAAGCTTTTTAGGCTCAGGGAATGTCAGTGTGAAGGCCCTAAAGCAGGAAAAAAACTGGTAAGTGTAAGGAAAGGAAAGAAGACCCACATGGCTGGAGAGCTGAGAAGAGGCTCCAACAAGACTGCAGGGATGGAGGGCAGGCCTGAAATTGCAGGACCCCATAGGCTGGTTTAAACACTGTGGAGTGATTGTGCATGCACGTGCATGTGTTTGCGTGTGTGTAAGAGAGAAATGGTGAGATTGTTTAAAAGCTCATTTTGGTTACATTTATTGTATTTTGCCAAATACTGTAGTTATTTTGTGAGCTTCTCTTGCCTCTTGAGTTAAACTGTTAGGTATCAATTACTGAAAGTTGGAAACATCCATCAAGCCCTGAGAATAGCAGTATCTAAATTGCTCACATGAGTGTGCTGCTAAAATACAGAAAGAGAAAGGAAGAAAAGTCTCTTTTCCCTAATCTATTAGGCAAACTCAGGTACCCTGTGCTCCATCAGAGGAAAAGGAAAAAGAAAAAGAGCTTCTGTGTATTTTCTTCAACATGCTGAGCCATCCTGCCTTTTGTGCAGTAGAACATTGGATATTCTGGGATTTAGTGTCCAGCCCTCTCTTCACATATTAGAAGATTAAGCCCGGAATGGAAAGGGGGTGGATTAAACATTTTACAAACACCTGCATTGTATGAGACATAACACTAGGCACTGTAAGTTTGTTACTTGTATCTTTCAAGCCCTAAAAGTTAGTCAAGGGATATTATACCTGCTTGGTTATACATTAATGCTCTATAGTAGAACACTAGTTGAGTCAAAGAGTCCTAAAGTCTAGTGCCGGCTCTGTCACTGCCAGCTGCAGTCACTTTATCATTCTGAGCTTGAGTATCTTCCTCCATAAAAGTGATGAGATTTACCCATTAATAATTGTAAGAATAGTAAAAAAACAAAACCAAAAAAAATACTTAACACTTCTAATGTTCTAGGCATTATTCTAAATATTTTACATGGATTAACTCATTTAATCTTTGCAGCAATTTTAGGAAGCAGTTGCCTTTATTATTCCCATTTTCCAGATGAAGACATTGAGGCACAGAAAGGTGGAGGAAGGAACTAGCCCAAGGTTGCACAGTTAGTAAGTGGCTCCAGTGTCTGTTTTCCATTCATTACATAATACTTGTAAAGGTCCTTCCTGCTTGATCGTTATATAATTCTAGCTGATTCATAATGTGCCTATATTTAAAGTATGTCGACCTAGAATAGCAGACTTTATTTGGGGGTGGGAGGTGGGGAGGAATTCAGGAGTACGGAGGACTTTGCCTGGTGTTGTGCATATGTTTTGTCACAATGAAATTTTCTGAGCTGTGCTCTGAGCTTTCTACTTTCAGTTTTAGGTCCCTTTCCTGCCCACTCAGCACACAGGAGGGCTTCTGCCATGAGCTGTAGCCGGTTGCAGGCTTCTTGGGCCCTTCCAGTGCAGTAAAACACAAGCACATTGCAGCACTGCATTCCAAAAATAACAAAAGCTTGCATCATGCTCACCAGATGGTTGTCTAAGGAGGTGCTATAATTTTGCTTACCCCCCCAGGTGGAAGAAGGTGATGCTTGTCCATATATGTTTGTACTGTGTAAACAGTGCCAAGAGGCCATCTGGAATGTGAGTGATTCAGAGCAAGATTCTCATGGTCTCACTAGTCAACCTTTTTTTTTTTTTTTTTAACATCTTTACTGAGATATGAATTAACCTCTCATGAATTTCACCCATTTAAAAATATACTAGTCAAGGGCTTCCCTGGTGGCACAGTGGTTGAGAGTCCGCCTGCCGATGCAGGGGACACGGGTTCGTGCCCCGGTCCGGGAAGATCCCACATGCCGTGGAGCGGCTGGGCACGTGAGCCATGGCCACTGAGCTTGCGTGTCCTGTGCTCCACAACGGGAGAGGCCACAACAGTGAGAGGCCCACATACCGCAAAAAAAAAAGTTAAAGTATACTAGTCAATGGTTTTTAATATATTTACAGTGTATAACCATCACCACAATCAATTTTAAAACATTTGCATTATCCTAAAAAGAAATACCCGTTATCAACCATTCCCCCCACCCCCTCTTGCCCTTGACAACCACTAATTTGTCTGTATAAATTTGCCTATTCCAGACATTTCATATAAATGGAATCATACATTATGTGATCTTTTGTGACTGTCTTCTTTTACCTACTGTGATGTTTTTTTGGATTCATCAGTGTTGTAGCATGTATCAGTACTTCATTCCTTTTTATTAACAAATAATTTTCTATTGTATGTATATATCATTTTGATTGTTCATCAACTGATGAACATTTGAGTTGCTCCATTCTTTTGGTTATTATGAGTAATGGTGCTGTGAACATTTGTGTCACATTTCTGTGTGGACGTGTTTTCATTTCTCTTGAATATAAACCTAGGAGTAGAATTGTGGGGTCATGTGGTAACTCTTTAACAGTTTGGGGAACTGCTAAACTTTTCCAAAGTGGCTACACCATTTTACATTATTGTTAGTAATGAAAGAAGTTTCCTGTTTCTTCACAGCCTCACCAACATTTGTTATTGTCTGTCTCTTTTATTATATCTATCCTCGTGAGTGTGAAGTGGTAGCTCAGTGTGGTTTATATTTCCCTAATGACTAATGATGTTGATCATCATTTCATGCGTTTATTTAGCCATTTGTACATCTTCTTTGGAGAAATGTCTATTTACATCCTTTGCCCATTTGTTAATTGGGTTATTTTTTCATTATGGAATTGTTAGGGCTCTTTATTCTAGATACAAGTTTCTTATCATATATTATTTGCAAATATATTTTCCTGTTCTGTAGATTGTCTTTCACTTTCTTATGGTGTCATTTGCAGCACAAAAGTTTTAAATTTTGACATCTGGTTTATCAGTTTTTTTCTCTTATTGCTTGTGCATTTAGTGTCAGATCTTAAACCTTTGCCTAACCCTAGGTCCTATTTTTTTTTCTAAAATTTTTTTGTAGTTTAGCTCTTACTTAATCTCCCTGAGCCTCAGTTTTGTGACAGCAAGAATAATAGCCATACTAGATTTGTTATAAAGGTGAAATGGATCGCATATATGAATGTGCCTTGTACATAATTCACTTCAGGTTAGGTTTTCCTGGTTAATGATACCAGGGAAAAAATCAGTTTGTATCGCCTCTGTGTGAATTGTGGCTCCTTGTGGTTTGTGAGAGTATATGTATCCTGAATTCCTTAAATCGTCCTTTTGGGAGTTGGAGGGGTATAAATTATAAAGGAAAAGATGCAAATAACCCATCAGAATTTTGGAAGTGACTCTACAGTCCTATGACAGTCATCCTTGTGGATGAATGGTGATTACAGATCATGTAATTCTGTGTACCACTGGTATGTACTTTTGCTCCCAGCAAAAATTAATTAATAATTTGTTAAGGAACATAAGAGATGTGAAACCATTGCCTCATTGCCACTGCATCAAAAGAAATACCCATCTTCCCCTTGATTCTGATGTGTGATGTGACTGGAGATACTAGGAGTGATCCGTGGAGTATTATGTGATTGAAGTGGTCTGTGGATGGAAGAAGCCTGGGTACCATTGTTCTCAGACTGTACTCTCAGTGTTTAATCCTCACCACTTCCTGTTACGATTACTTTCATCTTATTTAGAATTGAGCAAAAAAGCTAGTTAAATTCCATTAGGAATAGATTTGAGACCAAAAAAACCAGCAGTGGAGCTATTTTTGTATGCAAGACAGATGAATGAGACAATAGGGAAGGTGAGTCCAAAAATTACCATGATGGTTGGGCATTTTTCTCCCCAGATCCATTTTCTAGTTGGCCTTGGAGGGTATAAAAGTACCAGGAGAGAAGGAGAAATGGATAATACAGAGTTAGCCAGAGAGAGGGCTGACTGTTCTCAGTATTCCTATCACATCAGAGGAAGCAAAATACCATTTGCTTGAGAATCTATTCCATGTCCTTCAGGTAGAATTGTTCCTATATAGTCCAAGACAAGGATGGCTCTGTTTTGATCATTAGATATCAGAGAAATGGTTTCAGCAATCTACTTTTAACATGGTCTAATAGCCCCCAGTCAATCTTTCATTTACTGAGAATAAATGATTAAAAAACCCTGCTTATCAACTTCTTACCAGACCCTATGTGGGTTGTTGGGAATACTGTTTTGAGTACAACATGATCCTTGTTCTCAAGGAGGTCATAGTCTAGTGAACATCTTTCTCAACTACAAAAATGCCCTTCCAGATAAATTTGTGATTTTGACCTTGAAGCGTCTATGGGTTATTCTGAGACTGGCTTGACAAGGCTTAGAGGGACCACATTGCATATAGCTGGTCCCTAGGTGTAGTTAGATGTTACCTATCACCCTCGGGTGTCTTTACTGGAATTTTAAAGGCAAATTTGGGGCACCCCTGACCAGTAATGTTAGTCTTTGGTCATCCAGGTTGACACCACAGATGTCCTGTTGCTTTTCTGCCTCTGCTGGCCAGTATTTACAACTTGGATGGAGTCCAGCCGTTCAACTTCTGAGGCCAGTATAAGCCGCCAAAAATTAAGAGAAGAAAGTAAGAAAGTGAGGAAGGTGTAAAACTTGAGGAGACAGGCATACCTTTGTCAAGAAAAATGTAGAGAATCCTTTTTCAGGAGTGGTCAGGGAAGACTTCATGGAAAAGGAGGGACCAAAGGGTGGGTGGGATTGGCCTGGACAGAAAGAGTAAGGTGTGAGGGAACAGAAGGAACCCTCAATGAAGAAACCAGCAGGACTAAAAAGGAGGGTTCTTTTCTGGGAGCAGGAGGTTATACTGGGGTGTTGTTAGGATGGGATTAGATTATTAAACCAAGCCAAGCCTGAGCGTTTCAAGTTGGTATTGTAGGGAATCTCTAGGGGTTTCTAAATAGGAGGAAAGGACAGGTAGAAACAGTACTTCAGGAAGATTCAGCCATCTGAAACATGATAAGGGAAGAGGGAAGGTTGAAATACAAGGGCAAGATGATGTGGGAAGGCAAGAGGGGAGGCATTGTTCCCCATTTCACAGATGAATAAACCAAGGTCACGTGCTAAACACTTCACTTAGAACAATACTGCAAATAAGTCCTGAGCCAGGTCTGCCTGACCCCGTGTCCTTTCCATGACTTCATGCCCTGGTGTGGGCATGGTGGAACATTTGAAGCCAGAAGTAGAAATGAGGGTGATTGGGTAGGATTTAGCGATTGACCTGGAGGAATAGGGCAGAAGTGACCCTCAGGCTTGGAGCTAAGATGATAAGCGAATGCTGGGTTTGTTAAGAGAGACAGTGTAGTCTGAAGGAAGATGACATATTAAACCTTGGATACTCAGTTTAGTTCATCTCTCTCTCCAGTTTATAAACTGGAAAATAATGCCCAAAGGACTTAAATGACATGCTCAAGATGGCACATCTGCGACCAGCACTCACCCGCCTGAGAGGCTTGTCTGCTAAGCTGCCAGGGTGGGTGGGGGCTGGGAGCTGGGAGCTGAGGCTCGGGCTTTGGAGGTCAGACCCCAGGGAGAGGACTGGGGTTGGCTGTGTGAACACAGCCTGAAGGGGGCTAGTGCGCCACAGCTAGCCAGGAGGGAGTCCGGGAAACAGTCTGGACCTGCCTAAGAGGCACGAGACCATTGTTCCAGGGTGTGCGAGGAGAGGGGATTCAGAGCACCGCCTAAACGAGCTCCAGAGACGGGCGGGAGGCACGGCTAACAGTGCGGACCCCAGAGACGGGCATGAGGCGCTAAGGCTGCTGCTGCAGTCACCAAGAAGCCTGTGTGCGAGCACAGGTCACTCTCCACACCTCCCCTCCCGGGAGCCTGTGTAGCCGGCCACTGCCAGGGTCCCGTGATCCAGGCACAACTTCCCCGGGAGAATGCACAGCGCGCCTCAGGCTGGTGCAACGTCATGCCAGCCTGTGCTACCGCAGGCTCGCCCCGCACTCCATACCCCTCTCTCCCTGCGGCCTGAGTGAGCCAGAGCCCCCTAATAAGCTGCTACTTTAACCCTGTGCTCTCTGAGCGAAGAACAGACACCCTCAGGCGGCCTACACTCAGAGGGGGGGCCAAATCCAAAGCTGAACCCCAGGGGCTGTGCAAACAAAGAAGAGAAAGGGAAATCTCTCCCAGCAGCCTCAGGAGCAGCGGATTAAATCTCCACCATCAACTTGATGTACCCTGCATCCCTGGAATACCTGAATAGACAACGAATCATCCCAAATTGAGGAAGTGGACTTTGGGAGCAAAGACATATATTTTTTCTCCATTTTTCTCTTTTTGTGAGTGTGTATGTATATGCTTCTGTGTGTGATTTTGTCTGTATAGCTGTGCTTTTACCATTTGTCCTAGGGTTCTGTCTGTCCTTTTTTTTTCTTTTTTTTAGTATAGTTTTTAGCGCTTGTTATCATTGGTGGATTTGTTTTTTGGTTTGGTTGCTTTCTTCTTTCTTTTCTTTTTAATTATTTAAAAACAATTTTTAATATTTTTTTTATTTTAATAACATTCTTTTATTTTATTTCATTTTATTTTATCTTTTTCATTCTTTCTTTTTTTTTGTTCTCCCTTTTATTCTGAGCCGTGTGGATGACAGGCTCTTGGTGCTCCACCCAGGCATCAGGGCTGTGCCTCTGATGTGGGAGAGCCAAGTTCAGGACATTGGTTCACCAGAGACCTCCCAGCTCCACGTAATATCAAACGGCAAAAACCTCCCAGAGATCTCCATCTCAAAGCCAAGACCCAGCTCCACTCAACGACCAGCAAGCTACACTGCTGGACACCCTATGCCAGACAACTAGCAAGACAGAAATACAGCCCCACCCATTAGCAGAGAGGCTGCCTAAAATCATAATAAGGTCAGACACCCCAAAACACACCACCAGATGTGGACCTGCCCATCAGAAAGACAAGATCCAGCCTCATCCACCAGAACACAGGCACTGGTCCCCTCCTGCAGGAAGCCTACACAATGCACTGAACCAACCTTACTCACTGGGGCAGACACCAAAAACAACGGGAACTACGAACCTGCAGCCTGCAAAAAGGAGACTCCAAAAACAGTAAGTTAAGCAAAATGAGAAGACAGAGAAACACACAGCAGATGAAGGAACAAGGTGAAAACCCACCAGACCTAACAAATGAAGAGGAAAGAGGCTGTCTACCTGAGAAAGAATTCAGAATAATGATAGTAAAGATGATCCAAAATCTTGGAAATAGAATGGAGAAAATACAAGAAACGTTTAACAAGGACCTAGAAGAACGAAAGAGCAAACAAACAATGATGAACAATACAATAAATGAACTAAAAATTTCTCAAGAAGGGATCAATAGCAGAATAACTGAGGCAGAAGAACGGATAAGTGACCTGGAAAATAAAATACTGGAAATAACTACTGCAGAGCAGAATAAAGAAAAAAGAATGAAAAGAATTGAGGACAGTCTCAGAGACCTCTGGGACAACATTAAATGCACCAACATTTGAGTTATAGGGGTCCCAGAAGAAGAAGAGAAAAAGAAAGTTACTGAGAAAATATTTTAAGAGATTATAGTTGAAAACTTCCCTAATATGGGAAAGGAAATAGGTAATCAAGTCCAGGAAGCACAGAGAGTCCCATACATGATAAATCCAAGGAGAAACATGCCAAGACATATTAATCAAACTATCAAAAATTAAATGCAAAGAAAAAATATTAAAAGCAGCAAGGGAAAAATAACAAATAACATACAAGGGAATCCCCATAAGGTTAACAGCTGATCTTTCAGCAGAAACTCTGCAAGCCAGAAGGGAGTGGCAGGACATATTTAAAGTGATGAAAGAGAAAGACCTACAACCAAGATTACTCTACCCAGCAAGGATCTCATTCAGATTTGATGGAGAAATTAAAACCTTTACAGACAAGCAAAAACTAAGAGAATTCAGCACCACCAAACCAGCTTTACAACAAATGCTAAAGGAACTTCTCTAGGCAGGAAACACAAGAGAAAGAAAAGACCTACAATAACAAACCCAAAACAATTAAGAAAATGGTGACAGGAACATACATATCAATAATTACCTGAAATGTAAATGGATTAAATGCTCCAACCAAAAGACATAGACTGGCTGAATGGATACAAAAACAAGACCTGTATATATGCTGTCTAAGAGACACCCACTTGAGACCTAGGGACACATACAGACTGAAAGTGAGGGAATGGAAAAAGATATTCCATGCAAATGGAAATCAAAAGTAAGCTGGAGTAGCAATGCAATTCTCATATCAGACAAAATAGATTTTAAAACAAAGACTATTACAAGAGACAAAGAAGGACACTACATAATGATCAAGGGATCAGTCGAAGAAGAAGATATAACAACTGTAAATATTTATGCACCCAACATAGGAGCACCTCAATACATAAGGCAAATACTAACAGCCATAAAAGGGGGAATCGACAGTAACACATTCATAGTAGG
Source organism: Stenella coeruleoalba (assembly GCF_951394435.1). Classification (NCBI taxonomy): domain Eukaryota; kingdom Metazoa; phylum Chordata; class Mammalia; order Artiodactyla; family Delphinidae; genus Stenella; species Stenella coeruleoalba. The sequence continues at coordinate 59,205,968 of NC_137155.1, forward strand.
GGACTTTAACACCCCACTTTCGCCAATGGACCGATCATCCAAAATGAAAATAAATAAGGAAACAGAAGCTTTAAATGATACATTAAACAAGACAGACTTAATTGATATTTATAGGACATTCCATCCAAAAACAACAGAATACACTTTCTTCTCAAGTACTCATGGAACATTCTCCAAGATAGATCATATCTTGGGTCACAAATCAAGCCTTGGTAAGTGTAAGAAAATTGAAATCGTATCAAGTATCTTTTCTGACCACAACGCTATGAGACTAGACATCAATTACAGGAAAAAAGTCTGTAAAATATACAAACACATGGAGGCTAAACAATACACTACTTAATAACGATGAGATCACTGAAGAAGTCAAAGAGGAAATCAGAAAGCACCTAGAAACAAATGACCATGAAAACATGACAAGCCAAAACCTATGGGATGCAGCAAAAGCAGTTCTAAGAGGGAAGTTTATAGCAATACAATCCTACCTTAAGAAACAAGAAACATCTCAAATAAACAGCCTAACCTTACACCTAAAGCAATTAGAGAAAGAACAAAAAAACCCCAAAGTTAGCAGAAGGAAAGAAATCGTAAAGATCAGATCAGAAATAAATGAAAAAGAAATGAAGAAAACGATAGCAAAGATCAATAAAACTAAAAGCTGGTTCTTTGAGAAGATAAACAAAATTGATAAACCATTAGGCGCACTCATCAAGAAAAAAACCGGAAAAGATTCAAATCAATAGAATTAGAAATGAAAAAGGAAAAGTAACAACTGACCCTTCAGAAATACAAAGGATCATGAGAAATTACTACAGGCAACTATGTGCCAATAAATGGACACCCTGGAAAAAAAGGACAGATTCTTACAAAAGCACAACATTCTGAGACTGAACCAGGAAGAAATAGAAAATATAAACAGACCAATCACAAGCACTGAAATTGAAACTGATTAAAAATCTTCCAACAAACAAAAGCCCAGGACCAGATGGCTTCACAGGCGATTTCTATCAAACATTTAGAGATGAGCTAGCACCTATCATTCTCAAACTCTTCCAAAATATAGCAGAGGGAGGAACACTCCCAAACTCATTCTACGAGGCCACCATCACCCTGATACCAAAACCAAACAGAGATGTCACAAAGAAAGAAAAGTACCGGCCAATATTACTGATGAACATAGATGCAAAAATCCTCAACAAAATACTAGCAAACAGAATCCAACAGCACATTAAAAGGATCATACACCATGATCAAGTGGGGTTTATCCCAGGAATGCAAGGATTCTTCAATATATGCCAATCAATCAACGTGATACACCGTATTAACAAATTGAAGGAGAAAAACCATATGATCATCTCAATAGATGCAGAGAAAGCCTTCGACAAAATTCACCACCCATTTATGATAAAAACCCTCCAGAAAGTAGGCACAGAGGGAACTTACCTCAACATAATAAAGGCCATGTATGACAAACCCACAGCCAACATCGTCCTCAATGGTGAAAAACTGAAAGCATTTCCACTAAGATCAAGAACAAGACAAGGTTGCCCACTCTCACCACTCTTCTTCAACATAGTTTTGGAAGTTTTAGCCACAGCAATCAGAGAAGAAAAAGAAATAAAAGGAATCCAAATTGGAAAACAAGAAGTAAAGCTGTCACTGTTTGCAGATGACATGATACTATACGTAGAGAATCCTAAAGATGCTACCAGGGAACTACTAGAGCTAATCAGTGAATTTGGTAAAGTAGCAGGATACAAAATTAATGCACAGAAATCTCTTGCATTCCTATACACTAATGATGAAAAATCTGAAATAGAAATTAAGAAAACACTCCCATTTACCATTGCAACAAAAAGAATAAGATACAAGGAATAAACCTACCTAAGGAGACAAAACACCTATATGCGGAAAACTATAAGACACTGATGAAAGAAATTAAAGATGATACAAGTAGATGGAGAGATATACCATGTTTTTAGATTGGAAGAATCAACATTGTGAGAATGACTATACTACCCAAAGCAATCTAAGATTCAATGCAATCCCTATCAAACTACCACTGGCATTTTTCACAGAACTAGAACAAAAAATTTCACAATTTGTATGGAAACACTAAAGACCCCGAATAGCCAAAGCAATCTTGAGAAAGAAAAACAGAGCTGGAGGAATCAGGCTCCCTGACTTCAGATTATACTACAAAGCTACAGTAATCAGGACAGTGTGGTACTGGCACTAAAATAGAAATATAGATCAATGGAACAGGATAGAAAGCACAGAGATAAACCCATGCACATATGGTCACCTTATCTTTGATAAAAGAGGCAAGAATATACAATGGAGAAAAGACAGCCTCTTCAACAAGTGGTGCTGGGAAAACTGGACAGCTACATGTAAAAGAATGAAATTAGAACACTCCCTAACACCATACACAAAAATAAACTCAAAATGGATTAGAAACCTAAATGTAAGGCCAGACACTATCAAACTCTTAGAGGAAAACATAGGCAGAACACTCTATGACATAAATCACAGCAAGATCCTTTTTGACCCACCTCCTAGAGAAAGGGAAATAAAAACAAAAATAAACAAATTGGGCCTAATGAAACTTCAAAGCTTTTGCACAGCAAAGGAAACCATAAACAAGATGAAAAGACAACCCTCAGAATGGGAGAAAATATTTGCAAATGAAGCAAGTGACAAAGGATTAATCTCCAAAATTTACAGGCAGCTCATGCAGCTTAATAACAAAAATGAAAACAACCCAATCCAAAAATGAGCGGAAGACCTAAATAGACATTTCTCCAAAGAAGGTATACAGAGTGCCAGCAAACACATGAAAGGATGCTCAACATCACTAATCATTAGAGAAATGCAAATCAAAACTACATTGAGATATCATCTCACACCAGTCAGAATGGCCATCATCAAAAAATCTACAAACAGTAGGGCTTCCCTGGTGGCGCAGTGGTTGAGAGTCCGCCTGCCGATGCGGGGGACACGGGTTCGTGCCCCGGTTCGGGAGGATCCCGCATGCTGCGGAGCGGCTGGGCCCGTGGGCCATGGCCGCTGGGCCTGGGCGTCTGGAGCCTGTGCTCCGCGGCAGGAGGGGCCACGGCAGTGAGAGGCCCGCGTACCGCAAAAAAAAAAAAAAAAAAAAAAATCTACAAACAGTAAATGCTGGAGAGGGTGTGGAGAAAAGGGAACCCTCTTGCACTGTTGTTGGGAATGTAAATTGATACAGCCACTATGGAGAACAGTATGGAGGTTCCTTAAAAAACTAAAAATAGAACTACCATATGACCCAGCAATCCCACTACTGGGCATATACCCTGAGAAAACCATAATTCAAAAAGAGTCATGTCCCACAATGTTCATTGCAGCACTATTTACAATAGCCAGGACATGGAAGCAGCCTAAATGTCCATCGACAGATGAATGGATAAAGAAGATGTGGCACATAGTATACAATGGAATATTACTCTGCCATAAAAGGAAACGAAATTGAGTTATTTGTAGTGAGGTGGATGGACCTAGAGTCTGCCATACAGAGTGAAGTAAATCAGAAAGAGAAAAACAAATACTGTATGCTAACACATATATATGGAATCTAAAAAAAAATAAAAACATGGTCATGAAGAACCTAGGGGCAAGATGGGAATAAAGATGCAGACCTACTAGAGAATGGACTTGAGGACAAGGGGAGGGGGAACAGTAAGCTGGGACAAAGTGAGAGAGTGGCATGGTCATATATACACTACCAAATGTAAAATAGATAGCTAGTGGGAAGCAGCCGCACGGCACAGGGAGATCAACTCAGTGCTTTGTGACCACCTAGAGGGGTGGGAGGGTGGGAGAGAGGGAGACGTAAGAGGGAAGAGATATGTGGACATATGTATATGTATAACTGATTCACTTTGTTATAAAGCAGAAACTAACACACCATTGTTAAGCAATTATACTCAAAGATGTTAAAAAAGGATGGCACATCTGGATGTTATGAGTCTGAACTTTAAGCAAAGTTTCCTGACTATTTTTTTGAGTAAGGTGATGGTGGGACATATTAGAGGGCATTGCCTAGAACAAATAAATAAGACAAATATCTAGTTTAGTAGCCCAAAGCTCACACAAAAGAGGTGACTAACAGAAGATTTTAAAGAGAATTTGGTATCATATATTGCAGTTATAGTCTCCTCACCATCTGCATGCCTGACTCTCCAGAGACTGTCACTCTTTGAGGGCTGGCATTTTCTTTTTTCTAAATCTCCATTCCTGGAAAATTATAAGTGCTCAAAAAAAAATGCTTTCTAAGCTAGTTAATGGTAAATTAAGGAGCCTATAATTTAGCTAATGCTTGGTTATTATCTGTTACTATTAGGGGTGCGTCGTCTTCTTTCCTCCCCAGCTGTAGCAAAACTCTTACTGACTGACCTGACAAAGAAACCCAAAGCTTTGTTATCTGCTGTCCTGTCTGGAGCTCCCCAAGGGAAGCTTAGTCATGATGGAGGGCTCTGATGAGGTAGAGTATAGCTGAACACCCAGGGCTGGACAGTGGACAGTACCAAGGCCATGGAGATCAAAGGTCAATAACTGAGCTTTGTTTCAATTTTAAAATGGTAGATTTTTTTCACCTTTAACATATAGATATAACATTCGTAATATGTGAGGTATAATCATCATATAATTATATGGATTATGAACACAGCAACCATAATTAGTGGTGAATAAATTAAGTCTTGACTCACCACTTGAGAAAGATTGTCAATCCTATCAAGAAATTTAATCTTCCTTTGTATTCTTGACATTAGTTATTTTCTCATGATTATAAGAAAGAATTGTTTCCTGTTACTCTGTATTAAGATAGAGGTTTACAGGTTTTGAAAGCTGAAGGAGACTACTAGAGACTGTTAAGCTCATGCTTTAATTTTGTAGAAAAGGAAACTAAAGCCAAAAGAAGTTAGGGACTTTTTCAACCCTTTTGCTTCTCTTGTTCTATACCTGCTTAATTACAGTCACTAGTTTTTTCTTCTTATGACTGATGAAATAGCACCTTTCCTTCACTTTTTTCTTTTCTTTTGGCCTAAGTTTCTGTAATGGATTTTTTTTTTTTTTTTTTTTTTTTTTTGCAGTACGCGGCCTCTCACTGTTGTGGCCTCTCCCGTTCCAGAGCACAGGCTCCGGATGCACAGGCTCAGCGGCCATGGCTCACGGGCCCAGCCGCTCCGCGGCATGTGGGATCTTCCCAGACCGGGGCACGAACCTGTGTCCCCTGCATCGGCAGGCAGACTCTCCAACCACTGTGCCACCGGGGAAGCCCTGTAATGGATTTTAAAATTTTTTTTATTTTTTGACCACACTGCATGGCATGAGGGATCTTAGTTCCCCAGCCATGGATCAAACCCATGCCCCCTGCAGTGGAAGTGTGGAGTCTTAACTACTGAACTGCCAGGGAAGTCCCATGTAATGGATTTCAATAGCTCCTTCTCATGTTTTTCTGCATTTCTGCATGGCAACATTTCATTATGGATTTTTTAAAGTTCACGGTGTGTAAATGTTTTATTTTTATCTGTATTTTCTTTTTCTGTTTAACAGTAAGATTGTAAACTTCTGGTTTCTCATAACACCTAATCAGCAAAAGTTCTGAAAAGGCTCTGATGGGTTTACAGGAAGAATGATGTACCCTAACATGAGGCTGACTAACATGAGGTTTCACTAAGTGGGCATCCCACTACTTGTTCTATTTGAATGTTGTTTTGGGGCCAACATAGAGTAAGCCCACTGTAGCCTCTCTCCCACTGATTACAATTAAAAGCTCAGAACAGAGTACTAAAAGCAAGTGCTTGAGGACTCTGAAAAGTATAACAACAGACAGACTGGGGAGGGAAGACAAAACTTGAATGATCAACATGATAAAGACCAACACTCTTGAAACAAACAGAAAGGCAGAGATTCTTGGCAGAGAAATATAAACTATTCAAAAGGACTAAAAGGTGGCTTCCCTGGTGGCACAGTGTTTGAGAATCTGCCTGCCAATGCAGGGGACATGGGTTCGAACCCTGGTCCAGGAGGATCCCACGTGCCGCGGAGCAACTAAGCCTGTGCGCCACAACTACTGAGCCTGTGCTCTAGAGCCCACGACCCACAACTACTGAGCCCACATGCCACAGCTATGGAAGCCCGCATGCCTAGAGCCCATGCTCCGCAACAGGAGAAACCACAGCAATGAGAAGCCTGCTCGCCACAACCAGAGAAAAGCCCGTGCACAGCTACGAAGACCCAATGCATCCAAAAAAAATAAAGTAAAATAATAAAATAAATAAATTTATGAAAAAATAGGGCTAAAAGGACATTTTTGAACTGAAAAGTACAATATCTGAAAAAAATTTTTAATCATTCAGTAGATTGGCTTAGTAGAATGCAAATGCAGATGACACAGGAAAGAATCAGTGAACTTGAATAAATCAATAGAAAGTATCTAGTCTGAAGAACAGAGAGAAAAAAGATTGGGAAAAAATGAATAAAAACTCAGGGACTTGTGGGACAATAACAAAAGGTCTAACATTCTGGCACTGGAGAAAGGAGGAGGGGAAAGGGGAAAGAAATTGGTGAAGAAAAGTGGTTTGAAAAAATAGTAACTGAAAATTTCCCAAATTAGGTAAAAGCTACAAATGTACAGATTCAAGAAGCTCAGCAAACTCCAAGCAGTATAAACTCAAAGAAAGACATACCCACACACAACATAATGAAACTGCCAAAAGCTAAAAAAAAAATCTTAAAAGCAGCAAGAGTAGAAAGACACAATACATATAGGGAAACAACAATTTCAATATCTGGGATTTCTTTTCAGAAAGCATAGAGGCTAGAGAAAGTGGAACAACATCTTTAAAGTGCTGAAAGAAAGGAATTGTCAACACAGCATTCTATATCCAATGAAATAGTATTCAAGGGTTACGGCAAAATAAAAATATCCTTAGATGAAGTAAAATTGTAATAAGGAAATCTACAGGCATTTCTTTAAGCTGAGGGGAAGTGGTAATGGGGGAAGTTAGAACATCGGGATTAAAGGAAGAGCAACAGAAATGATAAATATCTTGGTAAATATAATAGACTTTTTCTCCTTTTAATTCTTTAAAATGTGTATGACTATTGGAAGCAAAAACTGTAACATTGTCATTGGGGATATAGTGTTCACTGTATGTATATGTAATATATATGATAACTATAATAAAGTTGGAAGGCTGAAAGGACTTATATGGTTTTAGCTTTGTATGTTTTACTTGAAATGATAAAACAATACTAAATAGGCTGAAAGTTAGATATGTATTTCATAAGCCCTAGAGCAACTAATGAAAAAATACCAAGAGATACAGCAAAAACTCCAATAGATAAATTAAAATGGATTCGTACAACCTGAAAGAAGGCAGAAAAGGGAGGAACAAGGTAACCCTGCACCCCCCCCAAAAAAACCCAGGAAACAATAAAAAATAATAAAATATTGTCCCTAATTCCAACCATATTGATATCTATATCTATATCTATTAAGTGTAAGTGGTCTAAACAGATGAAGTAAAAGATACAGATGGTCAGGGGAAGAAAAGAAGACCGAACTATATGCTGTCTATGAGAAGAGATCAAGAAAGATTGAAAGTAAAAGTATATATGAACAGATGTAAAAATTCTCAGCAAAATATTAGCAAACTGAGTCCAAAAAATATAAAAAGAATTGTACACCATGACCAATTAGAATTGATCCAGGATATGCAAGGCTGGTTCAAATTTAAAAATCAATCTATCACATCAACAGACTAAAAAAGAAGAACCACACGATCGTATCAATAGATGCAGAAAAGGCATTTGGCAAATCACCCACTCATGATAAAAACTCAGTAAAATAGGGATAGAGGAGAACTTTCTCAACTTGATAAAGACTAGCTACAAAAAACCTACAGCTGACATCATACTTAATGGTGAGAACCTAGAAACTTTTCCACTAAGATCAGGTACAAAGGAAGGATGTCCTCCCTCATCACTCCTTTTTAACCTCATACTGGAAGTCCTTTCTAATACAGTAAGGCAAGAAAAGGAAATTAAAACTACACAGATTCGGAGGACTTCCCTGGCGGTCCAGTGGTTAAGACTCCACACTCCCAATGCAAGGGGCACAGGTTAGGTCCCTGGTCAGGGAACTAAGATCCTGCATGCTGTACGGAATGGCCAAACAAACAAACAAACATACAAAAAAGTATACAGATTCTGAAGGAAGACATAAAACTGTCTTTGTTCACCAATGATATGATCGCCTATGTAGAAAATCTGAAAGAACTGACGAAAAAACTGGTACTAATAAGTGATTATAGCAAGGTTGCAGGATACAAAGTTACTGTGCAAAAGTCAATTGCTTTCCTGTATACTGGCAATGAACAAGCAGAATTTGAAATTCAAAACACAATATCTTTACATTAGCACCCCTAAAAATAAAAGACTTAGGTATAAATCTAACAACATATAGGCAAGATCTGTATGAGGAAAACTACGAAACTGGTGAATGAAATCAAAGAAACTTTAAATAAATGGAGAGATATTCCATGTTCATGAATAGAAATAATGTTGTCAAGATTTCAGTTCTTACCAACTTGATCTATAAATTCAATGCAATCCCAGTGAAAAATCCCAGAAAGTTATTTTATGGATATCAACAAACTGATTCTAAAGTTTATTTGGAGGGTTGGGGGCGGGTAAAAGACCCAGAATAGCCAACACGGTATTGAAGGAGAAGAACAAAGTTGAAAGACTGACGCTACCTGACTTCAAGACTTACTATAAAGCTACAGTAGTCAGTATTGTATGGTACTGGTGAAATAATAGACAAATAGATCCGTGTAACAAAGTAGAAAGCCCTGAAGTACACCCGCATAAATACAATCAACTGATCTTTGACAAAGGAGCAAAGGCAGTACAATGGAGCAAAGATAGTGTCTTCAACAAATGGTACTGGAACAATTGGACTTTTATATGCAAAAAAATGAATCTAGACACAGACCTTACACACTTCACCAAAATTAATTCAAAATGGATCACAGATCTAATTGTAAAATGCAAAACTATGAAACTCTTAGAAGATAGTGTTGGAGAAAATCTAGATGACCTTGGGTATTTTGATGCCTTTTTCAATAAAATCCCAAAGACACAGTCCATGAAATAAATAATTGATAAGCTGGACTTCATTAAAGTTAAAAACTTTTGCTCTGTGAAAGACAATATCAAGAGAATTAGAAGACAAATAACAGACTAAGAGAAAGTATTTGTAAAAGACATTGGATAAAAGGACTGTTACCCAAAATACACAAAAAACTCTTAAAACTCAACAATAAGAGAACAAAGAACCCAATCTAAAAATGGGTGAAAGACCCTAACAGACACCTCACCAAAAAGATATACAGATGGCAAATAAGCATAGGAAAACTAGCTCCACATCATATGTCATCAAGAAGATGCAAATTAAAGCAACGATGAGCTACCACTACACACCTGTTAGAATGGACAAAATCCAGAACACTGACAACACCAAATGCTGACAAGGGTGTGAAGCAACAGGAGCTCTCAAACATTGCTGATGGGAATGCAAAGTGGTGATGGCCACTTTAGAACAGTTTGATGGTTTCTTACAAAACTAAACATACTCCTACCATATGATTCAGTGAATTCACTCCTTGGTATTTATCCAAAGGAACCAAAAACTTAGGTCTACACAAAAACTTACGTTCATACAAAAACCTGCACAAGGATCTTTATAGCAGCTTTATTCATAGTTGCCAAAACTTGGAAGCAAGCAACATATCTTTTAGTAGGTGAATGTATAAACAAACTGTGGTACATCCAGAAAATGGAATATTATTAAACACTTAAAAGACATGAGCTATTGAGCCATGAAAAGACCTGTATGAACCTTAAATATTACTAAGTGAAAGAAGAGAATCTGAAAAGGCTACATACTGAATGATTCCAATTACGTGACATTCTGGAAAAGGCAAAACTATGGAGACAGTAAACAGATAAGTGGTTGCCGGGGGGATGGGGGTGATTGTTGTGGGAGATGAATAAGATGGGTATATATTATCATACATTTTTCCACATCCATAGAATGTACAACACCAAGGATGAACACTGAGGTAAACTATGGACTAAGGTAAATTATGGTGTGTCAATGTAAATGGGTAAAAAAATGTACCGTTGCAGTGAGTGATGTTGATAATGGGGAAGGCTATGCACATGTGGAGGCAGGGGACATGTTGGGAATTTCTGCCTCCCTCTCAATTTTGTTTTAAACCTATAATTGCTCTAAAAATTTTAAGTCTTCTTAAAAAGTTTTAAAAAAATAGGAAAAGGTATACCATGCAAACACTAATCAAAAGAAAGTTGAATTGACTATATTAACATAGACAAAGTAGACCTCAGAACAGGGAAAATTGCAAAGGATAAAGAAGACATTGCATAATTATAAAAGGATCAATTCATCAAAAAGACATGAATCCTAAATGTGTATCTAACTAAAAGCATATTGTCAAAATATATGAAGCAAAAACTGATAGAACTGAAAGGAGAAATAGATCCACAATTAAACTTGGAAACTTCAGCATTCTTCTTTGAGTAATCCATAGAACAAGTAGACAGTAAATCACACAAAGATATAGAAGATCAGAACACTGTCAACCAACTTGACCTAATTAACAATATAGAAGAGTCTCACAACAGCAGAATACTGCATTTTTTCAAATGCACATGGAATATTCACTAAAATTGACCATATTCCGGGCATAGTGGAAACCTTACCAAATTTAAAAGAATGTTCTGTGTCTTTACAAAAAGTAAACTAGAAATCAATAAGAGGAAGATGTAGGAAATCCCCAAACATTAGGAAATTAAACAGTACACTTTTAAATAACCTGTGGGCCAAAGAAGAAGTCTCCAAGAAAATTAGAAAATATTTTCAACTTAAATTGAAAACATAACGGTGGTTGGCCAGAGGTAAAGTGTTGGGGGAGGGCTTGGCTACAAAGGGGTAGCACAAAGGAATTTTAAGGGGAGGATAATGGAGTTTTTCTGTATCTTGATTATTATGGTAGTTAGACAACTATGAATTTATCAAAGCACAGAACTGTTAACCAAAGAAGAAATTTCACTATGCATAAATTTTAAAATAAATACTAAAAAATTTAAGTGTCTTTTAAATGGAATAGTTTTTTAATTTTTTTAAGTGATGTGTTTGGATGAGCTACTTGTCACAAGACTGCTGAGTAAAAAATAAGGAAAGCTACAGTCAGACATGAGTATGACTCACAAGTAATCACCTTTTTTGGTTTGGATCTTTAAAGAAATAAGGGCATCTCTATTTAGAAATTTTGATTTTAAAATGGTGACTATTGTGAAATAAAAAAGGAAGAAAATATAGTGCAAAACCAACATGAGCTATGCCATTGTAGATCCAAATATAAGTGCATTTTTTAAAGAAAATTGTGCTCATTGAAAAAATACATACTGTTCAACATTACTTGAACTGAAAAATGACTTGCAAACAATTGCTGTCAATTAAGTATAAAAAGACATTTGCACTACGTGAGAAAAAAGCAAGCTGTTAACAGTTTCAGAATAATGATCTTCAAATCTTTAATTTCTTTGAATAATGTTTTGTAGTTATCAGAGTATAAGTTTTACACTTCTTTTATTAAGTTTATTCCTGTTATGTTCTTTTTGATATTGTAAATGAAATTATTTTCTTTTCAAAATTTTTAAAAATTTTATTTATTTTGGGCTGTGTTGGGTCTTCGTTGCTGTGCGTGGGCTTTCTCTAGTTGTGCAGAGCAGGGGCTACTCTTCATTGTAGTGTGTGGGCTTCTCATTGTGGTGGCTTCTATTGTTGTGGAGCACGGGCTCTAGGCACGCAGGCTTCAGTAATTGTGGCTCGCAGGCTCAATAGTTGTGGCTCGCTGGCTCTAGAGCACAGGCTCAGTAGTTGTGGCGCATGGGCTTAGTTGCTCCACGGCATGTGGGATCTTCCCCGACCAGGGATCAAACCCGTGTCCCCTGCATTGGCAGGCGGATTCTTAACCACTGTGCCACATGGGAAGTCCTGAAATTATATTCTTAATTTCATTTTCAAATTGTTCATTGCAACTGTATAGAAGTACAATTGATATGTGTATATTGATCTTTTTTTCTCCCCAATATCTTTATTACAGTATAATTGCTCTACAATGGTGCGTTAGCTTCTGCTGTATAACAAAGTGAATCAGCCATACATATACACATATCCCCGTATCCCCTCCCTCTTGCGTCTCCCTCCCAGCCTCCCCATCCCAACCCTCTAGGTGGTCACAAAGCACCGAGCTGATCTCCCTGTGCTAAGCAGCTGCTTCCCACCAGCCATCCATTCTACATTTGGTAATATATATGTCCATGCCACTCTCTCACCTCGTCCCAGCCCACACTTCCCGCTCCCCATGTCCTCAAGTCCACTCTCCACGTCTGCGTGTTTATTCCTGTCCTGCCCCTAGGTTTTTCAGACTATTTTTTTTAGATTCCATATATATGTGTTAGCATACAGTATTTGTTTTTCTCTTTCTGACTTATTTCACTCTGTATGACAGACTCTAGGTCCATCCACCTCACTACAAATAACTCAATTTCGTTTCTCTTTATGGCTCAGTAATATTGCATTGTATATATGTGCCATTCTTTATCCATTCATCTGTCAGTGGACACTTAGGTTGCTTCCATGTCCTGGCTATTGTAAATAGTGCTGTAATGAACATGATGGTACATGACTCTTTTTGAATTATGGTTTTCTCAGGGTATATGCCCAGTAGTGGGATTGGTGGGTCATATGGTAGTTCTATTTTTAGTTTTTTAAGGAACCTCCATACTGTTCTCCATAGTGGCTGTATCAATTTACATTCCCAACAACAGTGCAAGAGGTTTCCCTTTTCTCCACACCCTCTCCAGCATTTATTCTTTGTAGACTTTTTGATGATGGCCATTCTGACTGGTGTGAAGTGATACATCATTGCAGTTTTGATTTGCATTTCTCTAATGATTAGTGATGTTGAGCATCCTGTCATGTGTTTGTTGGCAGGCTGTATATCTTCTTTGGAGAAATGTCTATTTAGGTCTTCTGCTCATTTTTGGATTGGGTTGTTTGTTTTTTTGATATTGAGCTGCATGAGCTGCTTGAATATTTGGAGATTAATCCTTTGTCACTTGCTTCATTTGCAAATATTTTCTCCCATTTTGAGGGTTGTCTTTTCGTCTTGTTTATGGTTTCCTTTGCTGTGCAAAACCTTTTAAGTTTCATTAGGCCCAATTTATTTATTTTTGTTTTTATTTCCCTTTCTCTAGGAGGTGGGTTAAAAAGGATCTTGCTGTGATTTATGTCATAGAGTGTTCTGCCTATGTTTTCCTTTAAGAGTTTGATAGTGTCTGGCCTTACATTTAGGTTTCTAATCCATTTTGAGTTTATTTTTGTGTATGGTGTTAGGGAGTGTTCTAATTTCATTCTTTTTACCTGTAGCTGTCCAGTTTTCCCAGCACCACTTATTGAAGAGGCTGTCTTTTCTCCATTGTATATTCTTGCCTCTTTTATCAAAGATAAGGTGACTATATGTGTCTGGGTTTATCTCTGTGCTTTCTATCCTGTTCCATTGATCTATATTTCTGTTTTTGTGCCAGTACCATATTGTCTGATTACTGTAACTTTGTAATATAGTCTGAAGTCAGGGAGCCTGATTCCTCCAGCTCCGTTTTTCGTTCTCAAGATTGCTTTGGCTCTTCGGGGCCTTTTGCGTTTCCATACAAATTGTGAAATTTTTTGTTCTAGTTCTGTGAAAAATGCCAGTGGTAGTTTGATAGGGATTGCATTGAATCTTAGATTGCTTTGGGTAGTATAGTCATTCTCACAATGTTGATTCTTCCAATCTAAAAACATGGTATATCTCTCCATCTACTTGTATCATCTTTAATTTCTTTCATCAGTGTCTTATAGTTTTCCGCATACAGATCTTTTGTCTCCTTAGGTAGGTTTATTCCTAGGTATTTAGTTCCTTTTGTTGCAGTGGTAAAAGAGAGTGTTTCTTTAATTTCTATTTCAGATTTTTCATCATTAGTGTATAGGAATGCAAGAGATTTCTGTGCATTAATTTTGTATCCCGCTACTTTACCAAATTCATTGTTTAGCTCTAGTAATTTTCTGGTAGCATCTTTAGGATTCTGTACGTATAGTATCATGTCATCTGCAAACAGTGACAGTTTTACTTCTTCTTTTCCGATTGGGATTCCTTTTATTTCTTTTTCTTCTCTGATTGCTGTGGCTAAGACTTCCAAAACTTTATTGAATAATAGTGGTGAAAGTGGACAACCTTGTCTTGTTCCTGATCTTAGTGGAAATGGTTTCAGTTTTTCACCATTGAGAAGTATGTTGGCTGTGGGTTTGTCATATGGCCTTTATTATGTTGAGGTAAGTTCCCTCTGTTCCTACTATCTAGGTTTTTTATCATACATACGTGTTGAATTTTGTCAGAAGCTTTTTCTGCATCTATTGAGATTATCATATGGTTTTTATCCTTCAATTTGTTAATATGGTTTAACACATTGATTGAATTGAATATATTGAAGAATCCTTGTATTCCTGGGATAAACCCCACTTGATCCTTTTAATGTGCTGTTGGATTCTGTTTGCTAGTATTTTGTTGAGGATTTTTGCATCTGTTCATCAGTGATATTGGCCTGTAGTTTTCTTTTTTTGTGACATCTTTGTCTGGTTTTGGTATCAGGGTGATGGTGGCCTTGTAGAATGAGTTTGGGAGTGTTCCTCCCTCTGCTGTATTTTGGAAGTTTGAGAAGGGTAGGTGTTAGCTGTTCTCTAAATGTTTGATAGAATTCGCCTGTGAAGCCATCTGGTCCTGGGCTTTTGTTTGTTGGAAGATGTTTAATCACAGTTTCAATTTCAGTGCTGTGATTAGTCTGTTCCTATTTTCTATTTCTTCCTGGTTCAGTCTCGGAAGGTTGTGCTTTTCTAAGAATTTGTCCATTTCTTCCAGGTTGTTCATTTTATTGGCATGTAGTTGCTTGTAGTAATCTCTCATGATCCTTTGTATTTCTGCAGTGTCAGTTGTTACTTCTCCTTTCATTTCTAATTCTATTGAGTCTTCTCCCTTTTTTACTTGATGAATCTGGCTAATGGTTTATCAATTTTTTTTTTATCTTTCAAAGAACCAGCTTTTAATTTTATTGATCTTTGCCATCGTTTCCTTCATTTCTTTTTCATTTATTTCTGATCTGATATTTATGATTGCTTTCCTTGTGCTAACTTTGGGTTTCTTTTTTTTTCTTTCTCTAATTGGTTTCGGTGTAAGGTTAGGTTGTTTATTGAAGATGTTTCTTGTTTTTTGAGGTAGGATTGTATTGCTATAAACTTCCCTCTTAGAACTGCTTTTGCTGCAGCCCATAGGTTTTGGGCCATCATGTTCTCATTATCATTTGTTTTTAGGTATTTTTTTATTTCCTCTTTGATTTCTTCAGTGATTTCTTGGTTATTAAGTAATGTATTGTTTAGCCTCCATGTTTTTGTATTTTTTACAGTTTTTTTCCTGTAATTGATGTCTAGTCTCATAGCATTGTGGTCGGAAAAGATATTTGATGTGATTTCGGTTTTTGTAAGTTTACCAAAGCTTGATTTGTGATCCAGGATATGATCTGTCCTGGCAAATGTTCCATGAGCACTTGAGAAGAAAATGTATTCTGTTGTTTTTGGATGGGATGTCCTATAAATATCAGTTAAGTCCATCTTCTTTAATATGCCATTTAAAGCTTGTTTCCTTATTTATTTTCATTTTGGATGATCTGTCCATTGGTGAAAGTGGGCTGTTAAAGTCCCCTTCTATTAGTGTGTTACTGTCGGTTTCCTCTTTAATAGCTGTTAGCATTTGTCCTATGTATTGAGGTGCTTCTATGTTGGGTTCATAAATATTTACAATTCTTATATCTTTTTCTTGGATTGATCCCTTGATCATTATGTAATGTCCTTCTTTGTCTCTTGTAATAGTATTTATTTTAAAGTCTATTTTGTCTGATATAAGAATTTCTACTCCAGCTTTCTTTTGATTTCCATTTGCATAGAATATCTTTTTCCATCCCCTCACTTTCAGTCTGTATGTGTCCCTGGGTCTGAAGTTGGTCTCTTGTAGACAGCATATATACAGGTCTTGTTTTTGTATCCATTCAGCCAGTCTATGTCTTTTGGTTGGAGCATTTAATCCATTTACATTTCAGGTAACTATCGATATGTATGTTCCAATTACCATTTTCTTAATTGTTTTGGGTTTGTTATTGTAGGTCTTTTCCTTGTGTTTCCTGCCTGGAGAAGTTCCTTTAGCATTTGTTGTGAAGCTGGTCTGTGATGCTGAATTCTGTTAGCTTTTGCTTTTCTGTAAAGGTTTTAATTTCTCCATCGAATCTGAATGAGAGCCTTGCTGGGTAGAGTAATCTTGGTTGTCGGTTTTTGCCTTTCATCACTTTAAATATGTCCTGCCACTCCCTTCTGGCTTGCAGAGTTTCTGCTGAAAGATCAGCTGTTAACCTTATGGGGATTCCCTTGTATGTTATTTGTTGTTTTTCCCTTGCTGCTTTTAATATTTTTTCTTTGTATTTAATTTTTGATAGTTTGATTAATATGTGTCTTGGCTTGTTTCTCCTTGGATTTATCCTGCATGGGACTCTCTGCGCTTCCTGGACTTGATTAACCAGTTCCTTTCCCATATTAGGGAAATTTTCAACTATAATTTCTTCAAATATTTTCTCAGTACCTTTCTTTTTCTCTTCTTCTTCTGGGACCCCTATAATTCGAATGCTGGTGCATTTAATGTTGTCCCAGAGGTCTCTGAGACTGTCCTCAATTCTTTTTTTTTTTTTTTTTTTTTTTGTGGTACACGGGCCTCTCACTGTTGTGGCCTCTCCCATTGCGGAGCACAGGCTCCAGATGCGCAGGCTCAGCAGCCATGGCTCATGGGCCTAGCCGCTCCGCAGCATGTGGAATCTTCCTAGACCGGGGCATGAACCCGTGTCCCCTGCATCGGCAGGCGGACTCTCAACCACTGCACCACCAGGGAAGCCCTATCTATTTTCTATACAGTAGTTTGCATCTGCTAATCCCAAACTCCTAATTTATCCCTCCCCCTTTGATAACCCTTTGATAACCATAAGTTTGTTTTCTATGTCTATTACTGTTTTGTAAGTTCATTCGTATCTTATTTTAGATTTCACACATAAGTGATATCATATGATATTTGTCTTTCTCTGTCTGATTTACTTCACTTAGTATGATAATCTCTAGGTCCATCCGTGTAGCTGTAAATGGAATTTTTTCATTCTTTTTTATGGCTGAGTATTCCTTTGTGTGTGTGTGTGTGTGTGTGTGTGTGTGTGTGTGTGTGTGTGTACACACACCACATCTTCTTTATCCATTCATCAGTCGATGGACATTTAGGTTGCTTCCATGTCTTGGCTATTGTAAATAGTGCTGCTGTGAACATAGGGGTGCATGTAGCTTTTTGAATTAGAGTCTTTTCCAGATATATGCCCAGGAGTGGGATTGCTGGATCATACAGTAACTCTGTTTTTAGTTTTTTAAGAAACCCCCATACTGTTTTCCATAGTGGCTGCACCAATTTACATTCCCACCATCAGTGTAGCAGGGTTCCCTTTTCTCCACACCCTCTCCAGCATTTATTATTTGTAGACTTTTTAATGATGGCCATTCTGACTGGTGTGAGGTGACACCTCATGGTAGTTTTGATTTGCATTTCTCTCATAATTAGTGATATTGAGCATCTTTTCATGTGCCTATTGGTCATCTGTATGTCTTCTTTGGAGAAATGACTGTTTAGGTCTTCTGCCCATTTTTTGATTGGGTTGTTTGTTTTTTGTTATTGAGTTGTATGAGCTATTTGTGTATTTTGGAAATTAAGCCTTGTCGGTCACATCACATGCAGATATTTTAGTTTATCTTCAAATTAATGGTATGTGATGGTTAATTTTTTGTGTCAACTTGCCTGGGCCATGGGGTGCCCAGACATTTGACCTAACATCATTCTGGGTGTGTCTGAGGGTGTTTCTGGATGAGATTAACATTTGAACTGATAGACTGAGTAAAGTAAATCGCTTTCCCTAGTGTGAGTGGATCTCATCCAGTCAGTCGGAGACCTAAGTAGAACAAAAAGGCTGAGTAAGGGGTAGCTCCTCCTGCTTGATTGTTGAGCTGGGATATCGGTCTTTTCCGGTTTTCTCAGTCTCAGTGAAACACTGGCTCTTCTTGGGTCTCAAGCCTGATGACTTTTGGACTGGAATTACAAATTGGCTCTCCTGATTCTCTAGCTTGCTGACTGCAGATCTTGGAATTTTGCAGCCTCTATAATTTCATGAGAAAATTCCTTATAATAAATTATGTATAGATATACATACATATTATTGGTTCTGTTTCTTTGGAGAACCAAGACTAATACAGATGGGGTCCTAAATTATAAAATATGATGATTGAGGGTATGCTGAACTCCCTCTACTTGAGAGTCATAGTGGATTTGGAGAGTGTTCACACCAAACATAATCATGGGAGTTGAGCTGTAAGGGAGAAGATGCTACTGTTCTATACCAGGATAGCTTTCTAGCAATGGGGAGTCAAGGTTTGGGGGTTGTTATGCCAGGAGGGACAGTGTTAGAAAGACATAGTTTTCTTCCCAACTCTGTTGTGTACTTCCTGTGTGACTTTAGATAGGTCACTTAATCTACCTGGGATTGGTTTCCTTCTCTGTAAAATGAGCTGGTTGGACTAGGTGATTTCAAAGGCCCTTTCCGTTTCTCAGATTCTTAGGAATTGATTCTTCTGTTTCAGTGAGGGGAGATGGCATAAGGTATAAATAATGACTCTCTTGCAAAGGGCTAAAATATCACTAATAATATCTGACTCCAGGAGTGTTGATTAGCTACTCAACAAGACAATCTGATGATCAGTTTGATTTCCTGGATTGTAATGTTTGTGCCAAGAATAGTAGCCCTCGGGTTTGTGTTTCCGTAAAATTTGAAGCCAAGGTCAGGAAGCATCACCTTCTGAAATAAAATGTTCAAGTTCACCCCAAGAGGTTTTCTAGCCAGTAATCAACTTGTGGGGGTGTTGAGATAAGGCCGTGGGGCTCCTGATGTCCAGTAAAGGGTCTAGGTTCATCGTTGGGAAGGAAGTCCCCAGTATAAGATGGAATAAGAGGAACATAAGCCATAGTTGTAGAATACATTACTCATCTTTGATTGAGAAGGCTTATAGGGAAGGGTATTTCAGTGACTGGTATGAGGGTGGATATTGAGAATTGGTCTTTATCCAGTTTTGTTTAAGGAAGTGAGAGATGTGGTACCTGAGCAGGCCTGAGTGTTCTGGTTCCTAGAAAGCAGACCCTGATGAAATAAATGATGAGTGAAACATCTCACTTGCCACCTAACTCCTGTGCCTGAGCTTAGATTTAGTGCTGACCATTCAGCCTCCTGATTAAAAATGTAAGTTTCCCCGAACTATGATCTTAGGCTATGGGTGCTCCAGGCAGCGTACTAATCTTCTGTTATAACGTAATAAATTGATGCTGTTACCAGAAGGGGAACCCCATCCAGGGCCCAAGAGTGGGCTCTTGTCTAACACCCGGGAATGAATTGTCCGAGGAGACACACATGCTGACAAAGCAAAAGACTTTATTGGGAAGTGGCCCCCTGGGAGGAGAGCAGCGGGCAAAGGAAACCCAGGAGAACTGCTCTGCCACGTAGCTCACATCTCAGGTTTTATGGTAATGGGGTTAGCTTGCCGGGTTGTCTCTGGCCAGTCATCTTGCTTGTGCCCATATTTGGTCCAATTCCTGGTGACACACGCATCTCTCAGTCAAGGTGGTTTCCAGCGTCAGGGTTTCTGGGACATCGGCAGGACATATTATGGCTGGCATCTCCTCCCTCCTTTTGGCCCCTCCCGATTTCTGCCAGCTGGTGGTAGCTGGTCAGTTCCGTGTTTCTTATTGAGACCTCCTGTTGTGAGATAACTCATGCAAGCAGTTATTATTCTGCCTGGCCAGGGTGGGCGGTTTCAGTTAGTGGTTCCCTAAAAATACTACTGTGACATCAGTTGGTGACTTACGTATTTAGCTGGTGTGGATCAATTCCCAAGGGCCCATCAGGTATGTACCTGAGCCAGCCCTTGGGGCTCTGCGCAAAGCGCCTACCAGCCTTCGCTCCAGCTGTCTCAGCTGTAGAAGAGTCTAGTGAGAAAATGTATCCTTAAAAGCCTATGGCATTTCAGAGAAGGAAAAAATACATCTGATGAGGAGACTGACAAGGCTTATGCAGAGGTAGTCAGGGATGACATTTTAGGAAGATCCAGTTTGAGCAAAAGCCCTGAGGCAGGCACACAGCAAGTAAGTTTGGTTTGACTAGAACATAGGTTGTGTAAGAGGACTAGATAAGACGTGTGTTTCCACTGAATATGGTTCGTCCCCTGAAATACTGTGAAGTAAAAGTAGTTAAGCCCTTGAATGTTTTAAGATTATTCCATTTCAGTGGATCAATACCAAATAGTAAGTTTAAAGTTATCTTTCCTTAGGGAACATATGACCCTAGGCAGGCTTATTAGACAGCACTACGTATGATGTTGAAAGGGCAGCATAATCTTTTATCGCATTTCTAGGTTTGAAATAATTTTCCTTAACCAGAGGGGAGGAGAGCAAGTATGTTAACAATAATCTTTGGAAAATAATAATCTTTTATCTTAGAAAAAGTAAAAATCAAAGATTACTAGTACTGTATTAGGGGGAAAAAGGAATAAAAATCATAAATAATCCCATTACCTAGAGAATCATCACCATATTTATTGCTGATCCTTCCAGACTTCTATGCAAAAATGAGATCAAACATACAGATCTTTTCTAACTTATTTCTTTCCCTTAGAATTTTCCCCCAGAATGTAAGTTCCTTGGAGCTAGAATCCAGCATCCTTTGTTAGGTCCTATTCCTATGTCCTGGGAAGCAGTCATTGAGACCATGCTCTTGCTTCTGTTTTCAGGTTGGCAGCCTCGGTGGTTCCTTCTCTGTGGGGGAATATTATCTTATTATGATTCTCCTGAAGATGCTTGGAAAGGTTGCAAAGGGAGCATTCAGATGGCGGTGTGTGAAATTCAAGGTGAGAAGCCAAGACACTTGCAGGTTTTATTTTTCTTTCTGTTTCTCCCCCAAAATAAAAAAAACCACTGGCTTCTGTGTGCCTTTCTTTGCTGCTCCCATAGTATAAAGATATATAATGTTACGTCCCCCAGAAAAAGTCTTACAAGTAAGACCTAAAACTGCAGCGAGTTTTTACAAGGAGCTTGGTTTCGAGGTAGTCAGAATAAATGAGAGCAATGTGCTTAGTAACCACACATGTAGTGCTCATTCCTTGGTCACCTGCTCACCTCGGGCTTGTGGCAGTTTGCTAAGCTTATTTGTCTTTTTATTGCAACATCAAACACTTCTGTGTTTAAATCACGACGCATACACACCTTCTCACCACCACCACCATGCTCAAAACTAAACAAGCAAACACCTGACAGACCTACAAATAGCCTTTTCTTCTTGGTTTTGAGAATCTTGAGACATGCTGAGAGGATGTGGCTCAGAAACCGACTAGAAGGGAATTTGGGGCATGGGGCTTGGGGGGTGAAGGAGAGTGTGGCTTGCTTGTTTCTTCTCCTAAAGTGTTCTAAGGGAATTCTCACATTTTTGATAAGACTAGTGAAGGAAAGTAGAAAGGAAAACTATTGTGTTCTTGATTGCTTTTCAATAACCCAAGGAGATAAAGAGCACATCCTTACTTGTTTGCATCAAGCCTTTTTGGCCGCAGAGCAGCATACTTTACACACACACACACCAGAAGAGAGATTTTTCCTCTCTCCTCTTATAAATGATCCTAAGGAGATTTAAGTGATTCTTTTTTAGGCCAAAGTCCTGGTGAGACCTTGGAGCCAATTGCAGAGTTTTCCCTCTCCATTAGCAGAGACCTCTAGGAAGAGATAAATAAACCAGGAGAAGTAGTAAGGGCTGACATCCTCTCTTGGAAGAAGCTCTCAGTGACTGGCGCGCCAGTTAAGCTCAAGAATTTGGGTGGAGTGGAGGCTACCCAGATAGGGCTTTTCTGGGTTTCTGACCTCTCTATGTCTTGCTCCCAGTTCATTCTGTAGATAACACACGCATGGACCTGATAATCCCTGGGGAACAATATTTCTACCTGAAGGCCAGAAGTGTGGCTGAGAGACAACGGTGGCTGGTAGCCTTGGGGTCAGCCAAGGCTTGCCTGACAGACAGTAGGACCCAGAAAGAAAAAGGCAAGTATTGATTGTCCTCTGGACTGGGAACCCTGGGAATCACCTAGTGGCATCTCTGGGTTCCCATATTTGTTATCTTCCTTCTGACCACCTAGCCATAGCCAGCTTTTTTTCTTTTTTTTAAAGTAGTTATGTATTCAGTATTTTATTTATTTATTTTTGGCTGTGTTGGGTCTTCGTTTCTGTGTGAGGGCTTTCTCTAGTTGCGGCCACTCTTCATCGCGGTGTGCCGGCCTCTCACTATCGCGGCCTCTCTTGTTGCGGAGCACAGGCTCTGGACGCGCAGGCTCCAGCGGCCATGGCTCACGGGCCTAGTTGCTCCGCGGCATGTGGGATCTTCCCAGACCAGGGCTCGAACCAGTGTCCCCTGCTTTGGCAGGCAGATTCTCAACCACTGCGCCCCCAGGGAAGCCCCCATAGCCAGCTTTTTATATCATGCAAGTGCTGTATATCTCAGTGGACCTTAAACAGTCTATACCTGACTCTTCTTTCTTAGCATGTCATAGTAGAAAGAATGCAGGTTTTGGAGCCAGATACAACTGGGTTCAAATCATGGCTTTGTGACCTTGACATAGGTCACTTAACCTCTCTAATCTTCAGTTTCCTTATATTTTGAAAAGAGGTAATTACCTATCTTAGAAGGATTACCATGAGGTACCTCGTCTGGCACAAAGTTGACTTTTGGTAAAGAGTAGCTGAGCCAGAGAAACCTTGGATGTGGTATTTCCTGCAGTAACAGCCCGCTTTCCCCGCCCTGTTCCTGGGGTAGATGGATACTTAATTGTCAGGTTGCTGCTGCTTAATGCTCGTTGACTCAACATCATTAGGTCTCCTGAGAACCACGGCATAACTTTCTATTTTGCCTGGGTCACGAGTGCCAGGGCTTACTGCCTGAGCTCTGCCTTCCCAGCCCCCCAGCCTCGAATGTACACCTGAAAAGATTGGTGGGAGAGAGGGGCCTCTGGGAACAAGTGTTTCAGGGGACCTTTCTCATGACACATATGGCAGATGTGCTTAACTCTTCAAGTAGACACAGTAAAATGACCTATTTGTTGGTTGTTTTTCAATGCTAAGTCGAGAGCAAATTCTAGACACTGTCAGCTCTGACTCAGATCAGGTGGTAATGTGCAGCTTTTTCACGGAGAAGCAAGCAGAGGCAGTTACGATTGTAGCCGAGCCCTCAGCGCCAGGATGGCTGGAGTGCCGTGCTAATGAAGGAGCAGCAGGTGTGCAGAGGGTGCCGTTCGCCTTGCCAGGCAGCATGCTGGACCAGTCCTCTGAATTCACAAGCTGTCTTATTAGTGGTAATTGCATGTTACAGAACACTGTTTCCCAGTTTTGAGCACTGGATAGATAGCTGTGACCCCATTTTACAGATAGGAAAACTGTGGCAGAACTGAGACCAAAACCCTGAACCCTTGACTGTTCCCAGTTCTGACACAAGTGGATCAGAGGTATACTGTCTCCTTCTTCCTGTACTGGTGATCATTAAATATGTTGGCTCAAGAAATAATGTAGATTACTTCAGAAGACTAGAAATCTCCTTTTTCTCTTTTTCTTGCTCCCATAACTTCAAATATGTCATATCTGTAACCCATACTATAAACATCTGACTTTAGGCATAGATTATATTTCACTTATCTGTATAGTATGCTAACTAGTATATCAGTTATTTATTCTGGGAATTAAATTACGTTTTCATCATTTTGTTTTTAGAGTTTGCTGAAAACACTGAAAACTTGAAAACTAAAATGTCGGAACTAAGACTCTACTGTGATCTTCTTGTTCAGCAAGTAGATAAAACAAAAGAAGTGACCGCAACTGGTGTGTCCAATTCTGAGGTAAAATACCATTCTTCTTAGCCACGTGACAAGTAGCCCCAGATGTTGCTTACAGGTGCTGCTTATTCTCACATAATCCCTACCTTGGAATTTACTGTTTTTCAGAGAAAAAAAGTGACAGACTTCAACAAAGAGAAGAAGTGTGTGCATTTCAGCATATGGAAGCGTATAGTTTTCCTTCCTGGGATGAATTCAGGATTAATTAATTGCTAATTTTGGAACTTTTAACTTTAGTACTGATGTACTAAAATATGTGTCTCTCCAGTTTGCATAACTTTCTAAAATATAGCCTTAGCTGTCTGGCAGGGCCATTTCTATACTACGCATGTGGCTCCTAAGGTGACAGCATCATGTCTGTCAGTAATATGTGTCTGTCACCTCTGATGAGACTGTAACAGGATTTTATTTCACCGTAATAGATGTTCTGCTTGAGTAGAGACTAGTGCTTTCAAAGATAGAGACACAGCTTTATTTCTCTCCATCATCAGCAAGGATTGCAATTTTTATCATTTATTAATGAAATTGTTATTTACTCATTCTAAAACATATATTAAAAGATCTGTCTGGTGTTAAGCTATGTATTGAATGGTTCACATTAACCAGAGAGGGGTCTCTGCTCTGCTCTCAGAGAAGTTATCTGAAAAACAGTGCCCACAAAATGAAGAATCTGTAGATTATAATTAATGGTTTTAAATTACTTTTCTTAGGTAGTGTATCACTATGCTACTAGTAATATATGTGCTCTAAGTTTTTCTAATAAAGGTGGTTTAACTCACTTTCACCCACTTTTTGGGAGTCTCTCTTACTCATTCAGCAACTGCCTATCGTGTACAAGATACTGTGCTGCGGGAGGGAGATAGGAGGGGTACCAAAACACTTCAGTCCTGCTTTTGGGATGTTAGAGACTAGAGCATTGATTCTCAACCCAGAGCAGTTTTGCTCCTCAGGAGACATTGGGCAACGTCTGAGACACTTTTGGTTGTCACTACTGGGGGAGTGCTGTTGGCATCTAAGGGGTAGAGGCCGGACGCTGCTTAATATCTGCAATGGATAGGAGAGCCACTCCCCCTATATCCCCTGCTCCAGTAAGCCAGCCCCAAATGCCAGTGATGCCAAGGTAGAGAAGCCCTGTTCTAGTAGGAAGGGAAAAAGTGAACACAGCAATGTTTAATTCTAGGAAGTGTTTATAGTAAGTGCCTTGGGAACTTGCTTATGAAACTGTGGTTATGATATTGTGATTTATAATAAGAAATATATGTTTGGTCTTTGTCTAGTTTTTGGCACAGAGCTCCAAAAAATAACCCTTGGAATTTCCAGGTGATAAAAAGTGTCTTTGTTATGTTAATTGGAAAATACTAAGGATAGAGGCTCTGGTTGACTGTAGACCCAAGCAAGTGATTAGAGGGTTGGAACTTTCATTCCTACCCCCTCCCCTCCTGGGAGGGGAGAGGGACTGAAGATTGACTTCAGTCACCCTTGGCCAATGATTTAATCAATCGTGCCCATTTAACGAAGCTTCCATAACCCACAGCATGGGGTTTGGAGAGCTCCCGAGTTGGTGAATATGTGTTGACTGGGGAGAGTGGCATACTCAGGGAGCATGGACGCGCCAAGCCCCTTCCCACATGCCTTGCCCTATGCATCTCTTCCATCTGGCTGTTCCTGAGTTATATGCTTTTATAATATACTGGCAGTCTAATAAGTTAAATGTTTCTTTTAGTTCTGTGAGCTGCTCTGGCAAAGTAATTAAACACAAGGAGGGGGTTGTTGGAATCTTCAGTCTAGAGTGGGTCAGTCAGTAGCACAAGTGACACCCTGAACTTGCCATTGGTGTCTGAAGTGGGGGTGGGGAGCAATCTTGTAGGACTGAGCGCTTAACCTGTGAGATCTGACACTATTTCCAGGTAAATTGTGTCAGAATTGTAAGACACCCGGCTGGTGTCCAAGAATTTCTTGGTGGTGTGGAAAAAAACCACACATTGTAATTGGTGTCTGAAAAATAGTGGTTCACGACCAGTAACATCTAGCTTGTTAGAAATACAAAATTGAGGAAAATATAGAGGCTATGGCTAAAGAACAAAATTCAACTGAGTAAAATTTAAAGATCTTATTAACTTTATTCAGCAATTCATAAATCGGGCAGCGTCCAGTCTAGCAGGTAGAAAGGAGCTGTGAAGAGCTATACCAGGCTAGAGATCTTTATGGACCAAAGTGAGCTGGAACAAGGACGTTATACTGGGCATTCGCTGAATGGTTAAAGCAGGGTTACTTTTCTTATATGGAGCAAAGGGAAGTCTTGGAGCCAGGTCAGTACACTAGCTTGTGCCGAGCAGGCAAGCACTGATTGGTTGACCTAGGCCTGCCTTTTCTGGGAGAGCCCAGCATAGAAACTTGGATAAGTTTTTGGTTTGCTGTTGTGAGACTTAGCATGAGTGACTCCATCTTGGGCCCAATCTGGTAACTCTAATGCCACTAAGATGTGGTTACCAAACTCTCTAGTCAGGGGGTAGCCTCAGTTTCCTGAACAACTTATCAATATCAATATCCAGAGGAAAAACAACCTGAGCAAGTGAAATAACTTGGAGAAAAAAATGATTAGATATTCAGAATAATTCCTGTTGCTGAAACCTCTTAGACTCATCTGTACTGAAAGACTCATCTGTACTGTGATTTGTGGTTTCTAATGCTTCTATTCTAGAACTTCATTTTTACTCAGACAGTGGGAGACATTTTTCCATTGATCCCCCTGGTCTTCAGTCCATATAATTCTGTTTGGTGTCTGCCACCCCTTAGAGACCGCAAACTCCACAAGGGCTCAGCGCCTAGCACCTGACATACTGCTGTCATATAGTGTTGTTGAGTTGAGAGAAGTCGTTGCCTTCAGTTGGAGTGGTGGGTGAGCATGAAGGGCAGATTGAGGGTAAGGCTTGCGTATGATTAATAGATAAGTTGGACTTGCTCAGTCTTTTTCTTTTATAACTGATACCCATATTTGTCCAGCAAAATAGACGGGTACACGATTATTGTTATCACCCGTTATTAGCTGGATAAAAGCTCTAAGGACATTCCACAACTGGGCTTTTTCCTTTTTGGCAAGGTAAAGGAGTCTTCACCCTGGTTGTTTTGTAGGAGGGAATTGATGTGGGAACTCTGCTGAAATCAACCTGCAATACTTTTCTGAAGACGTTGGAAGAATGCATGCAGATCGCAAACGCAGCCTTCACTTCTGAGCTGCTCTATCGCACTCCCCCAGGATCACCTCAGCTGGCCATGCTCAAGTCCAACAAGGTAACAGACCAGGTCAGCTTGGCTGCAGTAGGGCATGATGAAAAGTTAAGAAAGTGATATACTGAGCTAAGTTCTCCATCACCCTTTGGCAACCGATAAAGACATTTTTGTAGTGGACTCTCTTTTATGTCCACTATTATATATGCCCTTAGTCCCTCGTATCCAGTCAGTTAGTGTTGGCAGTTTTACCACCTGAACATGTCTCTCTCTGATGTAGCTAGTTTCTCGTCTCCAGCCTCCTTGTCCAGGGAGTCTTGTTGAGATTGGTGATAGCCTTCTAACTAGTTGCCTTCAACTCGACTCTCCCAGGCAGCCTACAGTGTTTCTGTTCATGCAGTGTAAATTGGGCCACTTCACCTAAAACTTTTAGTGGCTCCCTCATTGCCTACAGGTTAAAGTCAAAACGTCTTAGCCCCTTCCCACATCACCAACCTCTTTCTTTTTCATAACTGGCTTGAACGTATTAACTGCTTGTAGCTCCCCCACTTCTTTGGGCCATTTCCCAGTACCAAGAATGCCCTTCTCACCTGTCTTTCCCTGCTTAGCTCTTATTCATCCTTTAAAATTTAATCTCTCTTTCCCTGAATCCCTTAGTTGGGCTAAGAGTTCCTCCTCTACGCATACCCCTATTTTAGCCTTATTCTATATTGAAAGTACCTTAAGGGCAAGAACCCCATACTGTTTACCTTTATGCTTCCAGTGTTTGATACAATGCTGTATCATAGTTTGGTATTTAATAATATTTAATGAGTGTAATAGTAATTACAAGAAAGCTAACCACCAAGGGTATAAATACGGTAATTAGGCCCTTCAAAAGACCATCTTCCTTTTCCTTAGAAATTTGGGTATCCTTATTTGAGACTGGTTGGGATCAATGACTCCTTTCTTTTGGGAAGACCTAAAATTATTCCTCTTGAGTGGGGCAGTGTGTGTTATGATCATATTTACCACTTTCATATGTGATAAAACTCTAAATATATTCTGTTGGGAGTTTAACATGTGAATTTTCTTTTCTTTGCTTCTTTTAAAGATGAAACATCCTATTGTACCAATTCATAATTCATTGGAAAGGTACAGTAACATTTTTTGTTTTTTCTTCTTTCTAAAAATATAAAAATAAGGATATTGGTATTCCTTGTTTTTTTTTTTTAAGAAATTACGTGGTGGGCTTCCCTGGTGGTGCAGTGGTTAAGAATCCGCCCGCCAGTGCAGGGGACACGGGTTCGAGCCCTAGTCTGGAAAGATCCCACTTGCCACGGAGCAACTAAGCCCGTGTGCCACAACTACTGAGCCTGTGCTCTAGAGCCCACGCGCCGCATCTACTGAAGCCCACGTGCTCTAGAGCCCGTGCTCCGCAACAAGAGAAGCCACTGCATTGAGAAGCCCATGCACAGCTACAAAGAGTAGCCCCTGCTCACTGCAACTAGAGAAAGCCCATGTGCAGCAACAATGACCCAACACAGCCAAAAATAATAAATAAATTTTAAAAAGAAAAGAAAAGAAATCATGTGGTGGTTTTTCTCATGGTTTGAGATGATACCAGAGGTGACCCTGAAGCACTGCAAATCTTTCATTCAGCACTGACTACTAGGGAAGATGTTTGCATTTCCCCAGGATATGGATCTCACCCACCACAGCTAATAACTTTTCATTTCTCTGTTGTACTGAGTATTGGAACCCCCTCTCTTGTGAAGGAGCCGAGCATTGATTTAAATGTGGTTTTATCAGAAAAGACAGTGCTATTTTGTTTCATTGAAAAATAAAAATCCTAGGTAGCTTTACAGGTTGGAAAAAGAACATAATATCAAAATCTGAACTACTGAAAAAAAGTACACGTTTACACAGTTGTGTTCCTATTATTTAGGGTCTTTATTCAGTTATTATTTCATATAAGCATTCCTGTATTTTGACATTGTCCATGTATTTGTCCTTTCAAGTTGTTATTTAATATTTTCATCTCTTTATATACAGTTGTTTGTTTCTTTAGTACAAGGATTGTTCCCCAATTTGGTTAATAATTTTCTCCTGATCTAAATATTTCTACTAGGAACATCTTTGTAGATTTTTTTTTCTTTTGAGGTATTTCATCAATATACTCCTATATTTTTAATTGCCAAGTTGAAATACGGTATTTTTTTAGAAAAACAAATGCTTTTCCTGGAGTCCACATGTAGCTTGGACCTTTTCCCTTTATTCATATTAGAAGAAAATGGTTTTGTTCTAATTTGGCTGAGTCTAGTTATTTATAATAAGATGTTATGATTGTCCCTTTAACAGAATCAGTTATTTCACTTGCATGTTAAATAGCCTTTTATGTTACCTTAAAGAGCAACAGATACTCAGGATGTATTGTGTCCTCCTGGGTTTTTTTTTTTTTTTTTTTTGTCTTCCTTGACCACAGCTGTGGCTTCTAGACAGTTAACTGCTAGGCAAACAAATGGAAGTGGCCAGTGATTTGAGAGGTGAGGAGAGAGGAAAAAACCTTCCAGGGAGAAGCCGAGGAAAGTGAGAAAAAGTGTTGAATGTGGTACCTGTAGAAAAGCTGATTGAAAACCCGGGTGCTCTCAGTGAATATTTCCTGTTGCTGGTGGGGAGCAGGAAGTTGGAGTCAGCTGAGGGTGCATGAAGAGCCATGAATGGCTCTTTGGTCTCTGAACTTCAGCCTGGAGACAGGCCTGCTCCCAGCACAGGAGGATACCCGCCTTTGAGGCAGGAGGGTGGGGTGAGAGATTTGGCTTGATTTAACAGTTCTGTTTTTCAATCAATGTTAAAGGGAGTTGGTAATTGTGGTTGTGGACCCTTCCCCATCCCTCAGAATAGGATCTATCTGTGCAATCTATTTGTGACCAAATAATTGGACTTCTTGGCTTTTTTCCTTTTAAAAAAATTTTAGGCAAACAGAGTTAAACAGTTGTGAGAATGGATCTTTACATATGGAAATAAATGATGATGAAGAAATCCTAATGAAAAACAAGAGCTCCTTATGTTTGAAACCTGCAGAGACAGATCGCAGCATATCAAGTGAAGAAAATACAGATGATAATATAACAGGTAAAAACAAAAAAGGTGTGAATAAAAGGATCATGGGGCTTTGATTCATTATCCATGATGCGACACTTGATAGGGACTGACCTCAAGACAGCGTGCTAGGTAGCTCCCGAGGCAGCTGTTCGTAAGATAACAGAGTTCACTTGGAAACGTTCTGCCATCCCACCTGACCCCCCTATTGAAAAGGCAGAATGAAGAGGAGTTTCCCACTCACTGTTCTTAGCTGTGATGTCCATGGGCTTCAGTGAGCTGTAGCTGTCTGTGCTGACTTTTTAGAGAGTATGAGTATTAGGGCCTTCTGCTCAGAATTTCAAAGTCCATTGAACATAGACTATGATGTGAGACTTAAGAGTCTGCAGAGTTATGGCAGTTCAGTTTTCCATCCTCCTGGTTTCTGGTGAGGCCTGAGGATGTCTGAATTCACCAACCACCATCAGACTTTCGCCTGGCCGTCTCTGTTCATCAAGCCAAATTCCCAAGTTTTTGGTAATAACCTGTAGTTGAAAGTGCTGCCCTTTTCGATTTACTAATTTCATTGGTTCTAACTACTAAAACCAACTTCAGATCAGTCCATGACCATCATCTTAGAGTTTTTAATTGTGTTATAAGTGTGTATTAAATAGTTTGAAAATAAAATTTTTTTTAAAGTTTCCTCCTCATCTCCTCTGGTGAGTGGGGGGAAGAAAAGATGCATTTTCATAGCTGTTAACCTGCAGCAAGCAATCCATACATCACTGAAGTCTTATCCCTTGAGTAAGTAATAGACAGGAGAATTTCTGTTAAAACAGTACTATTATTTATTTGACCCAATAATTTTTTTCTAGGAATTTGTCCTCAGGGAATAGTCAGATTTAAAGACAAATATATATGGACAGGGATGTCCTTTATGACATTACAGTTAATTCTCATTACTCATGGTAGTTTTGTTCTATAAAGTCACTGCAAACACTGAATTAGAAAATACTGAACCGTTGCTCCTAGGGGAAATACATGGTTAGGTTCCCGCAAGCCTCTTTTCACATTTTCATCAACTGATCAGAACATATTGTTGTTTTGTGTGTTTCTGTTTAAAGACACCTTGTTGGGGAGAGGGATAAATTGGAAGATTGGGATTGACATATACATACTACTATATATAAAATAGGAAACTAATAAGGAACTACTGTATAGCACAGGGGACTCTACTCAGTACTCTGTAATGGCCTATATGGGAAAAGAATCTAAAAAAGAGTGGATATATGTATATGTATAACTGATTCACTTTGCTGTACACCTGAAACTAACACAACATTGTAAATCAACTATACTCCAATAAAAATTAAAAAGAAAAGAGTCCCTCCTCCTAAAGGAAAAAAAAAAGATACCTTGTTTATATAGATTGTTGACTCATTAACATTGAACCCATGGCCAACAGCACTATAACTCATGCCTGAACGAAGCTTATCTCTTTTTTTTTTTTTTTTTTTGCGGTACGCGGGCCTCTCACTGCTGTGGCCTAGGCCCAGCGGCCATGGCTCACAGACCCAGCCGCTCCGCGGCACGTGGAATCCTCCCGGACCGGGGCACAAACCCATGTCCCCTGCATCGGCAGGCGGACTCTGAACCACTGCGCCACCAGGGAAGCCCACGAAGCTCATCTTATATAAGCTTATATAACACGTGTTTTTCCATAAGGCACATCACAGCCTTCTTGTGCTTAGGAACACTAGACAGCACTACACTTGGGGGTCCTTTTAAACAGCAAAATCAACAACGAAATGCACAGGAATGCAAAAAAAAAAAT
This sequence comes from Stenella coeruleoalba, assembly GCF_951394435.1. NCBI lineage: Eukaryota > Metazoa > Chordata > Mammalia > Artiodactyla > Delphinidae > Stenella > Stenella coeruleoalba. Next base: position 59,238,352 of record NC_137155.1, read on the forward strand.
GGCACTAAATAAACACATTTGCGTACAGTATGAAAGGTAAAACAAGAAGGCAGAGTGTCACCTTGTTCGACCTCAGCTGGGAACATGCGTGTCAGGTAACTCAAATTTTTTCACCACTCTGCACATATCCAAAATGACTGCAAGAGTGCCATGAGCGTTGATTTTAGTATTACAAATAAACTTCAGCAAGTAGGCAAATCCACAAAGACAGAATACACTAATATTGAGGCTCAACTCTACTTATAATACTGAAATTTTAGAAACTACCTAAATGCCCGCCACATAAACATGATTCAATATTACATGGTCATTAAAACCATGTTTTGAAGAGTATTGAATGATAATGAAAATATTCATGATATACCGTTCAGTGAAAACAGGCTGGATGAAAATCTACATGTATTTAAACTCAATTTTGTTTGTGTGTATATGTATAGTATTTACTGATTTTTCTTTCTGTATACTTTTCTGTGTTAAGAATGTTCAACAATGAATATATATATATATAGTAATCTTATAATACATAAATAAAAGGTTAGTAATAGGTATCTCCTGCTTTACAGTCCAACGTGAAATGATAAAGGAAGATGGAGAGGAAAACCTGGGAAATCATGACAGCCACTTGGCACAGTCTGAATCCCACTCCTCAAGCAGCTCTCCAGAAGCCCACTGGGAAGAAGGCCAAGAAGTCATCCCAACTTTCTTTAGTACCATGAACACCAGGTATTCTGTACTCTCTAACATCACTGACAGTTGGATACGAGCTTTCCTTCTGGAAAGTCAATGTTGGTGTTCCTTTCAGGGGATGGCGTATCCTAACAGAATAGAGAATGTGGCATACCAAGCATCTGCTTTACTGTTCACCTTGCCTGAAGCAGTGGATGAGAAGGAACTGGATTGTGAGAGTATACTCTGTCAACAAGTTTTAGCTTGCTTTGGTGGATTGTCTTTGGAAAATGATTTTATTAGACTGTGTTATAATAGAAGAACAGTCACTGGGGCATATTTGTGAGATGAAGTTAAATGATTTGACCTACAGAGGGGCAGCTGTTCTCATGACTGCCTCTGAACTGCAGAGCATGCTAATGTTGTGTTTTCAATCTTTCCTCCTCTGTATCACCAAATTGTTTAGCTTTAGTGACATTGAACTTCTGGAAGACAGTGGCATTCCCACAGAAGCATTCTTAGCATCATGTTATGCTGTGGTTCCAGTATTAGGTAAGATTGCTGGATTTGCCTTAAATTCATAGTCTCTAGAATCTGTTTCACTGCAGTTATTTTGTAGTAGAAATATGCTGAGCTATGTGTACAGTGAGATGACCCTTCTTATCTACCTCTTCATATCACTAGGCACATATAGTTAAAACTGTGTGACCTTAAGCATTATTACATATTTCCATTTCATTTCTAATTATGATTAATATTGATCTTAGAGTTGTGTAATGAAAAAAGGGAATTCTGTTTTCTAGAAATCTTACTTAAGAGCAAAAGTGAAAGTCGTTGAGGAACAGATCTTCAAATCTGTTGGTACTATGAAAAAACATTTTACCAGCTAAAACTTTTTTCAGATTAAAAAAAGATATATATATAACTTTATTTAAGTTTAAATTACATTTACTTTTTATAGAGCCAGTAGTACCAGGAATTGCTAATGTGTTGAAATTTGCTATATAATCCACTTAACTCTGTATCTCTTTTTTAAATCAAGGTATATCTTGCATAGAACTTAACTGTTATAATTCAGTGAGTTTTGACAAATGCATCTACCTATGTAATCCACATCTCTATCAAGGCAGAGAATGTTTTCATCACCCCAGAATGTTCCCTATGCCAGTCAGTCCACAACCTGTCACCCAGCCCAAGGCAACCATACTGATTTCTGTCACCATAGATTAGTTTTGCGTGTTCTAAAATTTTACATAAGTGGAATCATGTTACGTACTCTTGCATTATTATACTCTTGATAGTATAATGTTTTCACCTTTGTTGTTACATGTATTAGTCGCTCATTCCTTTCTATTGCTGAATAGTATTCTATTAAGTGACTCTACCCCATTTTGTTTATTCATTCTCCTACTGATAAACATTTGGGTAGTTTCTTGTTTGGGGCTATTATAAGTGAAATTGCTCTGAACGTTTTTGTGTCTGTGGGCACATGTTTTCATTATTGAGTAAACACCTAGGGGTGGAATTGCTGATTCATAGGGTTTATACATGTAATTTCATGAAGAGTGGTTGTACCATTGTGTACTTCCAATAGCAAAATACGAATATTCTGGTTGCTTCACATCCTCACTAGCACTTGGTGGTGTCAGTATTTTTGGTTTTAGCCATTTCTGTGAGTGTTTGGTGGCTTTAATTTGTATTTCTCTGGTGACTAATGATGTTGAGCACTTTTTCATATGGTTATCGACCATTGCTATCTCTTCCATTGTGAAGTCTGTTCAAATCTTTAACCTATTTTTAAAAGTTGGTTAATTTTCTTTTTATTATTGAATTGAAAGTTCTTTGTATGTTCTGAATAACATTTCATTTTAGACGTACTCATTATGAATATTTTCCCCCAGACTATGACTTGTTCATTTCTTTTCTTAATGATGCCTTTTGAAGAGCAGGGTTTTTAATTTTCATTAAATCCAATTTATCTGTGTTTTCTTCTTTTATAGTTAGTGCTTTCAGTATCCTAAAAGATCTTTGCTTATCCCCAAGGTCATGAAGATAGTCTTCTGTGTTGTCTTCTACACTTTTTATTTTTGATTTTAAGTTTACATCTGTGATCCATCTTGGAATCAGTTTTTTATGTGGTGTGAGGTAAGGGTTGAGATTCCTTCTTTTTTTTTTTTTTTTTTTCCTTTATCTGGTTGTTCAAGAACCATTTGTTGAAAAAGTATCTTTTTACCCTTTTATATTACCTTGGCAGCACTTTGAAAACCAGTTGACCCTATAAGTGTGGGTCTATTTCTGGACTCTCTTTTGTTTCAACCATCTGTTTTTTTTCCTCATCCTAGTATTATAGTATCTTAATTACTGTGTAAGGCTTGCAATCAGATAATGTATTCTTCCAGTTTTGTTCTTCTTTTTCAAGATGTTTTGGCAATTCTAGGTCCTTTGCATGTCCATATAAATTTTAGCTGTTAAAATGAATGTCAATATTATGACATAGTATGAGTGTGTTTCATGTTTGGTAATTGCAATCATTGTTGCTTTTGTTGTGGTCATCCATTTACAATGCTTGGTGTCAGTTTATTTATCTCTTGTAAAAATAAAATACAGTGTGTGACGGGGTGGGGGGGGGAGAATCATGGGCCATGCATGCTTCCCATTACTTTAAGGGAAAAAGCAAAGCTGCCCATCCCACTAATTCAACCCCAGAGAGGAAGAAGAGCCCTGATACAGATCAAGGAGAAAAACTAAGACCGTATCCAGGGGTCAGTGTACTAGAGTGGACCTTTCCAAAGATGTGTGGAGGGTATCAAAGTTCCCATCCTCCTTCCATGACTCCTCTTCACTCTCCTGGATAGGATAAGCAAGGACAAAGTGGAGCCCACAGAGTAGGGGGGCATGCAGGTGGCTTCCACGTGGTCCAGTTGGCCAAAGAAAGGAGAGTCTATATACACACTGGGACTAGAGGTTGAAGGGGATTTTTTTTTCCTGTAGGATTCCTGGGACCATACGTTCTTTGATAAGCATGTATGACAGTAGGAGGCAGGATAGAATAGCAGTCTGATGGAAGAGCTACAAGGTAACTCCAATTCCATCCTACCCAGTAGTTATGGCCAATAATACAAGTTATCCCTCTTATCATGAAGATGCCAGGAGTCTTAAGTCTTAAACCTTAAAATCAGAGAAATCATAAATATTTCTCTGTATAAATGAAAATAAATCTCATTACATATATCCCAAACATACACAGAAACAGAAAACGACTATGGTTTAGGAATAAAAAAAGGAGTAAGATAGTAAAATGCAGTATTCTGATAAATGTGCTGGTTTTCTGTACTAAGCCAGTAAACCACTCAAAACTTAGTGAGAGTAAGTAAAACATAAGTACTACCAACTGATTGTTTTGAATAGATAGAGGCATTTCTGAATAAGACATACTGTATTATATAAGACACAAAAGAGAGCTTGTTCTATGTGTCCCATTGTGATTTTTTTTTTGAAGTAATGAATCTTGAAAACCTTTCAATAAACATATGTGATTTTCTTACTATTTCTCTAAAAAAAAAAAATCCTGTTGGGATTTTGATTAGGATTACATTGAAACTGTAAACCAATTAGTAGGAAATTGGCATCTTAAACAACATTGAGTCTTCTAATCCATGAATGTGCTGTATCTCTCATTTACTTAGGTCTTTATTTTCACAATGTTTTGTATCGTGTAAAGGTCTTACACATCTTTTGTTAGGAATAACTTTTAGAATTTTATGTTTTTTTATGCTATCATGAAAAGTATTTCATTTTCCAGTTGTTTATTAATAGCATATAGATACAATTGACTTGTACATTGAGTTGTTTTTTACAATCATGAATGAGTTAATTTATAAAATATATTTTTCTGTGTTTATTGAAATTATCATGTTTTTTTCTTGTACTCAGTGTAATAAATTACATTGTTTGGATGAATTTAAGCCTGCTATCTTGCTGTCTGTTTCTACCATCTTGCTACTTATTGTCTGTTTGTCTCATGTGTTCTTCCTTGTTTACTCCTTTCTTGATTTCCACCCAATTAATCAATTATTTTTTTGTATTCTGTTTTATTTCCTCTTTTAGCTTTTTAGCTACCTATCTTTGTTCCTGCCTTTCTTTTGGATGAGTCAAGTATTTTTTAGAATTTTATTATATTTTCTCTTTTGGCTTTTTGGCTATACCCCTTTGTGTTACTATTTTTAGTTGCTCTTATCCAACAGAAATATTCAGACTACATATATAATTTTATATTTTCTGGCAAGAATATTAAAATTGTAAAGCAAAACAGATAAAACTAATTTTAATAATGTATTTTATCTAACTTGGTATATACAATATATCATCTGAACATGGAATCAATATAAAAGAATCATTATTGAGATATTTGGCATTCTTTTTTTGGTACTGAGTCTTTGAAATCTGGTATATATTTATACTTATGGCATATTTCAGTTTGGAATCGGTACATTCCAAGAGCTCAATAGCCACACATCTACTGGCTACCGTATTGGACAGTGCAGCCCTAAGGATTACAATGCGCATTCTAAACTTACAAGGTTATCCTCACCTGCCCTTAGGCCCTTATTATAGTTACTCACTTCAGAGCAGTGAAGTAGAAAAAAGCAATGACAGTGTGCCAGGAACCTTTGAAGCTTATGTTTAGAAAATGATTTAAAAGCAAAAAATAAAAGTTTGGCGGGGGGGGGGGGGGGCTGTTAAATTCATTGCTACTATAAAAAATATTTTCCACTTGAAAAAATTGCATTTTCAAAGATGTTTTCAATCTTTTCTTCTAGACAAACTTGGCCCTACAGTGTTTGCTCCTGTTAAAATGGATCTAGTTGGAAATATTAAGGTGAATATACTGGCTTGTCTCCGTGGAGACTGTATATTTGGAGGGAGTAGCTGCATGAAATCTCATTCAGAAACAAATGATTGTTGAGTTTTATACTCGGGATGAAAAGTATAGGCCAGCTGTAAGAACCTTTCTCAGAGGAAAAAATACTTTAAAAACAGTACTTTAAAACCCTGAAACTATTTAATTCTAGCTTAAGCCTAATAAGAATCCTCAAACAAATAAAACAGATTACTTGGAAAGCATAAGGACGAAGGTAAGAGAGGCTTAATTCATTTTGATTTCTTAGAGGCCTGGTTGACAAAGTTAGGTCTCAACAGTAAACTGACTTGCTTGATAGCTTTAGCACTTTTAACTTAGGTTATTTCCCTGCTTCTCCTGCAGAAAGTAAATCAGAAGTATATAACCAACAAAGAAGAGTTTACCACACTCCAGAAGATAGTGCTGCATGAAGTGGAGGCCGATGTAGCCCAGGTTAGGAACTCAGCTACAGAAGCCCTCCTGTGGCTGAAGAGGTGAGGCAACTGGGGTGGGGCAGCAGTTGAAATCCAGCTTAGTTGAAATGTTACCCCTACCAAAAAAAATTGTTATGCAAAAGAGGCTACTTCTGAGTGAAAGCTGTAACCCATGTATAGCCTTTTCTAGAAGGCCTGAAGAATAGAATATCGACTTTTTTTTGCCTCTGTCTTGATAGTGATAAACATTGTTAATATTAATAGAATATATAAGATAGGAATCATAAAGGACAGTAAAGCCGATTGGTTTGTCTTTAAGTCAGTGGATCGCAAACTGTAATGGCATCAGATTCACCTGGAGGGCTTATTAAAAAACACAGATTGCTCCACCCAAAACCCAATTTCTGATTCAGTAAGTCTGGAGGGGAGCTCCAGAATTTGCATTTCTAACAAGTTCCCAGGTGATGCTGAAGCTGCTGGTCCTGGGACCACATTTTGAAAACCACTGTGTAGGTATTTCAGATAAGAAGCGTCTAGGGCAAGCTAAAGGGAAATCACAGGGAAGAAACTTAGAAAGGACTGCCATGTGACTTGACTTGTTTATTGCTGTGCCCAAGATACTACTGAAAAAGAAGCTGATGTCTGCCATTTATTCATACCCGTTCAACATAAGTGAACTTTGAAAATAATATTTCTTCCTCTTTTTTGTTTTAGAGGTCTCAAATTTTTGAAGGGATTTTTGACAGAAGTGAAAAATGGAGAAAAGGACATCCAGACAGCCCTGAGTAAGTGTTATTTACATTTTGGTTGATTAATTGAATAGGATGTGGAATGGAGACTCCTGGAGGAGGAGATAGGGTGTGCTTTTCAAGATCTGATTTTGGTATTTTTCTATTTCATTATTAATTGTTTGTTTCTTATATGCTTTGTTAAAAAAGAACTCGAGATAGTGACCTGGTAGTCTAGATCTAACTTATTAAAAATCAGTATATCTTAAAGAAGAGCTAAATTAATAGAGAGCCATCTTTTAATCTTAATAGGAAAACCTAATATTTTTAAGAAGCCAGTTCTTCCTAAATGAATCTTGAGATAACTGTGTAGTTTCCTAAAATCCGTATCCAGAGGGAAGCTAGTTTTGGAGACCATAAAAGGGAGGGTGTGGGGAACCCTAGGATTTGCTCTGAAGTAAGATGAAGGGCTGGTCATCATCTTGTATTCCTCAAGTGCCCTATGTGCCCCATTTTTGTGGTGGTAGTTGAGATTCGGATGAAGGCCTTGGTCAAAGGAGATCGTCCGACATCTCCAGCATCTTAATGCAGTGACTGGAACATTGTAGGTACTTAATAAACATTGGATGGGTGGGTGGATAGATGGGTGGATCAATGCACCTATCGGACCACTTTTGGAAAACATTGAAGACTTGGAAGCATCCTCATAGTGCCACTAACAGACTGGCTAAACTCTCAATCTTGGTCTCTAGGAAATCCTTCCAGGATGGGCATTGAGGTGAGCAGATGGGAGTGAGATTTCCATATTACTTTGAAGCCCTGTATTATTATGATGTAGACAAGCACATGGTCAGGCTCTAGGCAGTCATGATTATAAATAATGAAATGAATGAGTTAGATACTTCTGCTGGGGAGGAGGAGCCAGTGTTCACACAGCATTTTATCAATGTCAGGGGTGAGTTCTTCCTTTTGTTAGTCCTCCCTTTGGGTCATGAGTCTTGAGGGATCCTGCCCCTGTGTGATTTTCCCAGGCCTCCCTGTATAGAAACTTGCCGATGTGCCGTGAAACAATAAAAGCTGATATTTCTGTAACACTGTATAAAAAATTTAGACAACCTAGTCCTCACATCAGTCCATTTTTACAGGTTAGGTAACTGAAATTCTGAAAGATCAAAAGACACGCTAAGACCACAAAGGATCTGAAGCAGGGTCATTTTGGGATCCTCAGCTGTAAGGTCCTCATTTCTCCCACAGAAGGTCTTCTCCACCGTCCCTGAGCTACCTGCATTTTGGGGTTTCTCATACATCCTTGAATTTCCAGGACTGTCTCAGTTATATCCTCCCCTAAGTGTCCTGATTTCAGTATTAAAAATATATTCACCATGACTATTAGGACTCCCTAACCAGTCTCTATCAAACTTGATGACTTTGTGGCGTGATTAAGATCATGGGCTTTCTGGATAGGTGCCCTTAGGCAATTTACTTAACCTTTGTGTGCCTCAGTTTCCTCATCTGTAAAATGGGAATGATGACTTGATTTCCCTAATAAGATTGTTGTAAAGATTAAATAGGTTTATGCATGTGAAAAGATTAGAAATTTGGTACATAATAAGCACTTAATAGAGGTTAGCTTCTATTGTTGTTTATATTCTCATCATCATGACATATACAAAGTTGATAACCTACCAGAAAATGGGACTTATTTGTCCCAAATCACAAATGGAAAGTTACCAAGCTCAGCTGCCAAGCCTGAAATTTCTCTCCAGGCTGACTTCTTAGTATGGAAGCTTCACACTGGTAGGAAGACTCCACCACCTGCAGGAAATGCAGAAGATATGGGATTCAGCACTGTGTGCGTGGTGGACTCCACACATCACAGGATGCTACTGTTTTCTGATGGCTGGCTGTGTGAGGGCAAGTGGGGAATGCTAATCTCATTACCCCTCTGCTGGAGCTGGGATAGAGGAGAACCCAGCTGTTTACCGGACACAGCAAGTGAAAAGAAAAGCTTTGCCCCTTGGAGGTGGAGAGACAGTTGAGGATATACCCTTTCTGCCCTGCCCCCATCCCTAATTCTGCCCCCTTTCCTCCCCTATCTTTTACTTGATTTGAAAGCTGGGCCTAGAGATGTTGACTTTATGAAGAGAGAGGAGACTTGAAGGGCAAATGCTGCTTCAAAACTGAAATAATCACAGCCAATCTCAGCTTTTCCTTCCTTTTCTTCCCTGCTGGACTGTTTTCAGTGGAAAGGAAAAGGGACCATAAATTTGAGATTTTCATCCTTGATGCTCAGGATTATTTCAGAGGTCTTCATGATTTAAATCATCTTTGCTTACCGGGATCCCTAGTTTCCTGCTGCTGTGCAATGTGGAGAGATGAAGCTCCCCTAACCAGCCCCCTTCCCTCTAAACACAGACACAACAAGTTCTGTGCAAGCAAATAAGAGAGATTTATGAGAACTGTTTACACATTAACTATGCAGAACCCACAGGCTGCTTGTTGCCTATTTCTTCTGGATTGCTGGCTTTTTTCTCATTTTGAAATCACAGGCTTTATAAGCAGAAGTGATATTTTGTCTAAAATGAGATAGTTTAGGTATGTAAGTAAAAGAGTGGGTATGTGCAATTTATATGCCACATATAGGCAAATTAGCTTGCATTTTTTATTCTGAAATTGAGTTATTGTAATAACAGCTACCATTTATAGAGCACCCAGTGTTGGCATAACACTAGGTTCTCCATAAACATTTTATTTAATCTTCTGAGTACTCCCCTTTTACAGCAAGTAAACTGAGGTTTAGAGAGGATGAGTACTTTCCCTAGGGTCTCAGATCTAGATCAGTGGTTCTCAAAGTGGTCCAAGGACAGCAACATCTTCATCACCTGGAGACTTACTAGAAATGCAGACTACTGGGTCCCACCTGACACCTGCTGACTCAGAAACTCCCAAGGTGGGGCCCAGCAAATGCGTGTGTTCACAAGTCATGCAAGTGATTCTAATCCATGCTCAAGTGTGAGACCCGTTCATCTAGAGCTGGGATGTTGAAGCTCACCTGTCACTAGGCTACATTTGGTTATTTGGGAATTTTGACTGCATCTAAGTGATTATTAAATAAGCAGGAATAAAAGTACTGAAATTAGTTACCCATAGCATCAGTTAATTTTGCCTCCTTTTCATGATAATTGGCTGGTTACCCAATGGCTGAAAACTTTTCTTAACCTAGGAACAGCAAGACAATTAGTAGGGATAAAATAAGGACACTCCCAAATTTGAAAACACTGCTTAAGAAAGGTTTTGAGGTAACTGCTCATAATTTTGGATAGTCTTAGTGGCTTTGAAAATGGGAGATGATATGTAACAGTCCTAAATGACACAACGGAAGCCTTGACATCTATTAACTCTCTGGAAAATGCATGTATAGTCATTGTATTGCTGCAGTTCTGTGACCTAGAATGAGTTTTCAGCAATCGGAAGGAGGCCTTGGGCTTTATACTGCCCCCTTTTGCATTTGAGCCATCACCTGAATTCCCCATAATGATGATCAGAGTGGAATATTTTGGGTGGTCTCATGCCAAGAGCTGCTCTGAACTCTAGTGTCCTCTGACATTCTCTAGAGATCACTCTAAGGAAAGAGTTGGGTACACAAGGCAAATGTGTTTAATGGCCCACCCTGTAGCTGAGCCCCTCCATTCACAGATGCCACATCAAGAAGAGGCTTTGGAAAGCATCTTTGTAAGTGAAATGAAGAAAAGTTGCTCTGCCATTTCATGCACCATTGTACTAAATATTATGTGTTCTGCACTATTCCCTCAGTGGGATAGCATATTGCCACATCCCTCACCTCGGAATGATTCCGTAAATGTCAGGTAAACATTAACCTAACCAAGATCTGTAGCACAGGATAGGAGGAAAAAAAAAGGTAGAGGAGGCTCACTTATGCATTTAATATGAAAGGCTTTCACAAACAAGGAGAGCTATATGAGAGAGATGAAGTTAGAACTCATAATCAGATATTTGACATCAAATCATAACTTGACTAATTATTCTGAAAGTACCAGGGAATGTGAATCAAGTCATGCCCTTTCCAGAACTCTTAACAGCATGTGCTTCTAATGGCAGAATTGGCTTACAGTACAAGTTTTCTTCTCGATGGTGCCTGAAGGTAACAAAGGATGTCTCTGGGTACTTGTTCCATCTCTGTCAACTGGTTATTGAGTTGGCTTTTCTCCATACAATTCATTTTGCCCAAAGCTTAGTCACTGTAAAGAACTTGGGGGTACTTTCCTAGTAGTAGGTTTTTTTAAATTATATCAAATATTTATCATTTGACCAAATAGGTAAATACAGTACCATCTACTACCTCATAACCCCATTACTTCCAGAGAAGATCTTCATCCAGAATTTGCAGTTTATCGTTATATAATGAATGTTTTTATACTTTTACTATATATTTATGTGTCCACAAACAGTATCTAGTAATGTATTGCATGTTTTAAACTCATGTACATGGTGTCACATTATACACATTCTTCCTTTTTCACTCAGTATTTTCAGATTTATTCACTGCTTATTCACTTTCAAACCTTTCTTTGTTCGTGATTCTTGCCTAAGGACTTCCTAGTTTAGCTCATTTGCAGAACTGAGATGATTGTCACTTCCTGAGCTCAGTGAATGATGGATTTCACCTTTTCTGGCTTTGCTTGTCTACTTCTCAAGCTGTCTCCTAAGACTTAGATTTGCATTTCTCCTTTGCCCTCTCTACAACCCAAAGTAACTTTGCAAATTCTCACTAATTATAGATTTACAATAGAGAAACACTCTCATATATTCTGTTCCTGGACAGAATAGCTATCCACCAACAGTAATGGAAAGGTAGTTCTTGTTCAGATGCTATGATAGGTTGAGGCATAATCTCTAAATACCTCATAGAAAGTTTTTGACTAACCATTAAAGAAGTCAAATCTGCATCTTTATGAATAGAATAAGGTTCCAATTTTTTCAAGATGTGGCTGGGAAAAGGCACGTTTTTCATTTTCATTATTTTGTTTTATCACAAAGAATAAACATTAGTTTTGTCAAAATGGTTTAATGTGACAAGAATGCCCCAAGTTCTCATTGCTTTTAGCTTTGTGACCTTGGGCAGGTAACTCTCTCTCTGGGTCTTCTATTTTTTCATCTGTAAGAGGAAGAGAATTGGGCAAGGTGATTGTCAACACTTCCTACTTAGAAATTTTGCCTCAGTTTCTAAGGAACTGACAGATTTCAGAGAACTGGGAGAAGGGAATCATTTATGTCTTTCAGAGGCCAAAAATACTTCCAGATTATAGAACATGCATTATGATAATGAATGGGTATTATAGTGAAGATTAATGTATTTCATTATCTAATCTTCTCTGGGTAACCAAAATAGGTCAATGCTTAGACTTCATCCTAATTTAATGCAGCCTCACATGGCAGGGATATTTGCAGCCCTAGAAGTCAGCTAAAGACTTGGGGCAAGTCCTTTTCATTTATGAGTTTTATTTTATTTGTTGGTATTCAATTGTGGAGGTGGTCTTCCTAGGCCTGAGTCAGGACCTAGCCTAAATTCTCTGCCTCCCTCTTCTCCCATTAGACTTACTGGCCCACATTTTGCCCAGTGGGACTCTTCTCTGGCAAGATGCAGGCACAGCAAGGAACAACTGCCTTCTCTAGAAGGGCTGGGGGGAGACACAGATCGTGTTGCTGTACAAACACCCTCCCTTCCTTAGACCAGCCTGCCCCTCTTACTTGGACTCACAGCATCCTTGTTTTCTTGCTGTCCCATAGAAGGGAGCATGGAGAAGGTTTTCTGGGCTTTTTTGAGTGGTTGACTTCACAGGCAAAGTGTAGGAAAGGTATAAGGCCCCTGAGGTTGGGATAGCACTGGATCCAGAGCCCTTATAAACAGGCAGTTTGTCTGCCAGGTGAACTCTGGAGCCGAAGGCTCAGGGACCAGGACAGCGGTCAGCTGCGTTTGCTGCATACCGTAAAGAAATACTGATCTCCTTTTACTTCCCTCCCACAATTCCAAATCAGAATGATCGTGACTGTTAGTAGAAGAAAATAATACTGTCTGTATAGGAGAAAAGACTTAAGAGAATATACCTCCAGAATGCCCTCTGTGGTTACCTCTGGGAGGCATGATTATAGGTTTCTTTAGTTCTTCCCTTTTTGCATTTTCCTGAACATTACTTGTGAAATCAGAAAAAAAGCAGTAAGTGTTATTTTAAACTACCACGGTGCCTCAGGTGGGAAGTTTAGAATCCTTGACACGGCATAAAAAAGGTCCTCACAGTTTGGCCCCAGCCCCAGTGATCTGCAGCCCTACTGGACTGTTCCCCCTTCATGCCACCATCTCTCACAACTGCATGTAGCTTTCTCTGTCTGCAGCCCCAGGTACCACCCTACTCTCTGCCCTACCCAGCCTTTGAGACTCCTTTGGAGAATTCTTTCTGTGCACTTGCTCCCAGGCTGGATTCATCTCTCTTTTCCTGTAGCACTGGATAGAGATCTCTGTTACAGCAGTCGGCAATTTGCATAACGATGATTTGTTAAAGGCTGGCTCTCTTATAAACCCATGAACTTCCTGAGGGCAAGGGACTGAGTTTAAAGCACCCAGTGATCCCTGCTGCCTTGCACTTAGTAAGGGGCAGTGGTAGACTCGCACTAAGTTCTTGCTGAATGGAGCAGCTGTTCCCATCACAGATGTCTACGAGCAGATTGTAATGGCACTAAATTTCATCTACTGATTTCTAATGGCATTTAATACCTTACGTGGATTCGGATCACAAGAAAGAAAGTGTTCCCACTATACGTCTGTGACTCACCTCAGGATGTTTTCCATGGACTGTACACCTTCTTACCAGCCCAGATGGCTCCTTAGACGGTTAGAAATTTGACCGTCTTACTGATTTACTGCGGGGGCTGTGCCTAGTATTTCCTGCCCGTCTGCACCTGTATGCTAGCAACCCTTTCTTCACTAAGGTCTTAGATACCATCTAAAATGTCCCTGATAACATCTGTCCCCTTAGAGAATCAGATAGGTTTTAAGTGTGGCTTACATTGAAGACTTGTATCTTTGACACTGTCTTAGCCTACAGACTGCTCTCCTAAGAAAAAGATTGAATTTAATCTCGAGTTCTCCTTTAGGCTATTTCTAAGAGTCCTTTGTGCCCTTGAATTTATTGATTTTTATCATTTCTGCTTTAGCTTCACCACACTGGATGCTGGCATTTCAACCCATTCCTAAAACTTGAGATAGCCAGCGAAATCTGCTGTTAGAATTCAAACGTACAGTCTTCTTTTATACAAAATATAATGTATTTTATGCAAACTTGAATTATGTAAAATTGATACATGGTATGCTAAAAGTATTAATAAAGCCTCACCCAAATTTTAAAAATAGAAATTGACAAGAATTACATCATTTCAAAGCTAGAGAGCTTGAATAAATTGTAAAGTGTTCAAGCTACAGCCACATGGCAGTGCTGTTTTGCCCAGTAAAATGCAGATACCTGATGTTCTTTGGCAGTATTCTGTGAACCGCACTGCTTTTTACTGCATAGGAGCCTGTGGTTGTGGATTTGGTGTCTTTTTTTGTTGTTATTTTAACATCTGCTCTTGTTATAATTTAAAATGTCTTTATATCCTATTACAGTGTCGCCCAAGCATTGATTAAATGGTTGATGGTGGTGCTTGTACTAGTGTTGAAACTAGCCCATGAAAATAAATAAGTTTGGAATAAAATTTAGATGTGGTAAAACATGATAAAGAAGGTCGAACAACCCCTATGATACTCTGTGCTGTAATTTAGGAGTGTGAGGACTCTGTAGACCACTGGAGATGATGCTGAGAAAATAAAATGGAGCATTGAAATAAAAATGCACTGTGGTGATGCAGAGCTGTGCCCTCCTGAGAGCGCATTTATTCCTGTGGAAAAATCAGTTTTGAATTTTGCATGTATTGAATTATTCAAAGCCTTCAGGAACACATCCCTTGCATAAAATACAGTCATCTTGTTCTCGAGATTTTTTTTTGGTAATTAAAATTATTATGTAGCAGTTTTTAAATCTCCTTTTAAAAAACTCACTGGGACAAAAATAATAGGTTTTTATCTTTAAAGTCTAGAATGTGAATGACTTTTATCAATAGGCCTCACCATATACATTATATCTACCTTAATAACTTCAAGCTGTTCTTTCCATAATAGTTTTAAAGGTTTCTCGCTTTAAAACTGTATATCCAGGGTCATAGGGACATCTAGGACAAGCATTTGACATCCCAGAATAGAATGTTAGAATTGAAGAGAACCTTAGAGTTCATTTTACAAAGGGGGAAACAGATGGTTAGAGAGGTCAGCTAAGGGACTGGCTCAGGATCACACAACATTTCAAAGAACTGCATTTTTATATTTTTATAGTGTATTTTAAATTGTATTTAGTCTCTATATTACAGTATCTTTTCCTCCCTCTTTACTTCCTTATATGTATTGAATTTTCCAACCATGATAATAAGCTGAAGTTGAGATATGACACAGGGTAAGAGTGGAAATACCAATTTTTCCTTAAAAAAAAACCTCTGTAGGCTTTTTTCCTACTCAAGACTTTTGGGGTGCATAATCTCATAATTCAGCTTTTTTTTATCAGTTTCTAATACCAAGAGGAATGTGCTACTACATACATTAGAAAGGACATGATGCAAATAGCACATCAAATTCTGATGAAATTGTTCCTCATGGAGTTTTTCTTCTTTTCAAGATAATGCATATGGTAAAACATTACGGCAACACCATGGCTGGGTAGTTCGAGGGGTTTTTGCGGTAAGTAATCCTTCTGCCTCCTAATGTTCTGATGGTCACAGCAAGGTGTTTTGTTTTGCTTTGTGTGTGTGGTGTTTCTGTTTGTTTTTGAGAATAAGAACGAAATATTGCTTATTTCATTTAAGTCTATAGGTCTTTGTTGTATGGAAATGTTGGCAATAAAAAGTAAGAAAAGACTGTTAGAATGTGCTTCACCTTATCTAGTTCCAGTGACCCTGAGAAGATTTGTCTCAGAAGTGGTTGCCTTCTGATGTGGTAGTAAAGAGTGTCAGTGTAGAGATAGGCAGGAAGCTGTCAAATGCTCACCATTGAGGGGAAACCAGTGGTGGTTTCAAGCCCATAGCTCCCTCTGCTGCCTGTTAAAGTCAATCCTGTTAATTCTCAGATTTTAGTCAGGTTTTTTTCCCCTAAATTGAATTTTGTCTTGAATATTAACTGACCTGGATTGCCAGTGGCTAGGACTAGAAATATCTTCTTACCCAGTTATTTTCTTTATGGACGTGTTGGTATTCATATGTTTGGGCTCCTGTTAGCTACCGCTCCTTCCTTCCTTGCGTGACCTAGGAAGAGCACACACCTGAGAATCATAGTCCCCCGGACAAATCACTTAGCCTGCTTTGTGAAATAGAAGGAGAAGATGGCCCCTTTATGTCAGCAGTAATACTCTGTTATTCTCTCATCTGGGGAGAGGTCAGCCTTAGTCAGGTGCAGCCATGAAAAGGCGGAGTCTCATGTAGTGGTACAGTAGGAAATGTCATAGAGTATGAGTGTTGTTTGGAAGGTCGGGGGATTAAAAAGAGCCTTGCAGATGATGGTCTTTTACTAATTTAAAGCATGGGAGACATCATTTGCCTAAGGTAAGAACCGTTCAGGTCATGATTTACTAGGAGGCAGGTAAAGAAAGTGGGAAGAATTTACCGTGGAAGAAATCAAATTTTAGTAAAAATGAAACATTTTGGAAAGCATAGAGATGACTAGCTCTGTGTCCTACTGTTCACTGGAATAGGAGCCAGACCAGTTGCAGCCACTGACTGCTCACACTTACCTTCAGTGCGTGTTTAATAACATAATAATAGTTGCCATTTGGCTGTTGGACGCTTACTGTGCATCAGGCACTGTGCCAGGTACTTCTGTGTTCACTCTCTTTGGTAATCCTCAGGATTAACTCCCACTATTGTACAAGTTCAGAACTGTTTGTTCCAGTCCCAGAGTGAGGCAGTGGCAGAGTCCAGGTCTAAACCCAGATCTGCTGTCTCCGAGGCTGGTGCCCATCCCACACATCACAGCTCTCCACAGTGAAGACAGAATAACTGAGAAACTGCTAGTGAGAAATGAGGCAAAGGGTGCTGCTGCATTCATCAGTCTCCCTGAGTAAATACTGTGATTGCCTACAGGTGCCTCACACCCGCCTTCCCTCGGTGAGGTGACAGAGCATGAAAACACTGAGTTGCACCATTTATAAGAAACATAAATGTGGTTTGGGGTTGTTGTTTTTTTTCAGAATAGAAGGCAGAGTTTAATCCTGAAATATTATTGATGATCCGAGATGTTGCCAACAAGAATGAAGCTATAGCACAAAATTTATAATACGCATGAGTCTTTAAAAGAACATTTTAACTTACAGGATTTTTCCCAATATATAGTAATTTAGACTCATTGTAAAAAAAAAAAATTTTTAATTATGGAAGAATAGAAAGGGTAAAAATTAAAATTGTCCATAATCTCACCACTCTACAATAAGGATTTTTAACATTTTTGTGTTTTACCTTCTTAGCTCTTATTTTCATATACTTTTACATATTCTCTTCAATATGGTTCTATTTCATTTCATATATTTATATAAATAGCTACTTATAGATACTTATATTTTTATATTTACATGTCTATTTTATGTGTATAATTACCTTTATTTTGTATACCTACTCTGTATATGCATATAAATTTTTTGACATTTAGCTGGTTGTATAATTTTGTATTCTTTTTCTCCACTTTTTAATTTTTTATATTTTCTAGTTTTATTGAGAAAGAATTGACAGACGTTACTGTATGTTGAAGGTGCACAGCATGGTGGTTTGATTTACATGCATTGTGAAATGCTTACCACAATAGCTTCAGCTAACCTCCATCTTCTCATATAGATACAATTCAAAAAAAAGAAAGGAAAAAATGTTTCTCCTTGTGATGTGAACTCTTAGAATTTACTCTTGGAACAAGTTTGCTGTGTATCCAACAGCAGTGTTAGCCGTAGTCTTCCCCACTTACTTTTAGGGACTGCATAATATTTCCCTAGTATGGAGGTACCGTAATGTATTTGCCCAAATCTCTGTGTTGGAAATTTCAGCTGCTTCTAAATTTGTTTTTACAGACAGAACAGCATCTGTTTTTATGCATTTTTGACTAAAACTGTTATTTCCTCAAAATAGGTTCCTAGAAGTAGAATTGCTATGTCTAATACCAAGAAACTACAGCCACAACTTAGAATTGGAGCACTTACCATGCACTAGATGTTGTTTTAAGTGCTTTACTTACATAAAGTTATTAATCTCATAACTCTGAGGTAGGTTCTCTTATATTCCCTGCTCATAGACAAAGAAACCTGAAACACATAGAGGTGAGGTAATACACCCAAAGTTATAGAGAAAGAACATTTTGAAGACTTGATATTATTGCCAATAGTTTTTCAAGTTGCTGGTTTTTAAGAAAATAGATTATGCTGAGCATTTGGCAACAGCCTTTTCAGTAGAGGAGCTACCTTTCAGTGTCTCTCCTGTTATTCTCTAAGTCTTCCCTACTTTGGAAAGCTTATTGAGTTTTCTAATGTGCTAATTAAAATTATCAGGAGCAAATTCATTTAACTAATCCTGGTTGCTCAGGGAAATGGCTTTTACGCTCAAGGAATTTGACTTATTTACCAGACAAACAGTGAACTTTTATCTTCAAACAGTTACCGTCTGTGGAACTGCTGGCCAGTCTAGGCTCTGCCTCTTTCTGTGGCTGCGTTTTGCCTTCATCTTCAGTTGAGTTCTGTCATCGTTTCCCGGATAGACTCGGCTGCATCACAGTCCACTAGGAGTCTTTAAGAAATCTGTAGTCCTGGGTTCCACTCTGGAGAAACTTTAAAAATTTTTTCTTTTACTTAAATATATATACACAGAGTTTTGTTTTGTTTTTTATCACAGAGTCCAAAAAGGTTATAACAAAAAATAGCAGTTTGTTCCATACTTCTCAGACTCACTAAAAGAGGCTGCCGCTTTCAACTGCTTTGACTATTTCTTCCAATACCTCTGTAGTTCTAAAACGATTTACTGTTCTTTGTGGACTTATCAGTGTTAATCACTGTTGATTTCTGTTATGGGTTAGAAATTAGCTCTCTTAGATCTTACTGTCACTACCTCACCTCCCCTGCTTCCACCTTCCCTATATAATTATATCACAAGGTAACATGATGATGATGAGCCAGAATTCTGTGATTTTTTTCGTTCTTTCTTACACGAGGTTTACATTTTTCCCCGTACCATCAGATTTCTCAGATCACCATCATTCTGAACTCACGAATGTATCAGATTACCTGTATTTTTTTTCTTGGAGTGTGCCCTTCCAGTACTTTCTAAACTCTTCTTCCAGTCTAAATTGTTGTACTGCTATTGCCCTAGGACTTTTCTTCACAGGTTTTCCTATATTGCATCCCCACCTCACCCTAATTCCATTTCCCAAGTCCTATGACTTCCTATTTCTTGATCCAATCCCTTTTTTTGATGGTATCCAAACTCTAGTAACTTCCTAAGAAAGGGTGCAAGGGAGGTAAATTTTTGAGTTCCTGGAACTGTCTTTATTCTGCCCCTTTTTTCCTAGAGTGTTGCTCTGGCTGGTGTAGAATTCTAGGTTAATAGTAATTTTCTCTCAGTACTCTGAAGGCATTCCTCTGATGTCCTCCAGCTTCCAGTGTTACTGTTGTAAAATCTAACGTGCCACTGTGTATAAACTGTTCCTCACCTCCTTCTAGATGCTTTTAGGATCTGTTCTTTATGCCCACATTCTAAAATTTCACTGTGTTCTCCTTTTGGTCTTTATCATTCATTGTGCTGAGCACTTGGATAGGTCTTTAAATCTGGAGACTCATATCCTTCAGTTCTGGGAGACTTTCTCACATTATATTTTTGGACAGTTGCCTTCCCTTCATTCTCTGCTCTCCCTGTACCCCTATCATTATTTGAGTATTCACTGTGTGCCAGGCAGTGGAATAAACACATCCTACATGTCCCATTAATCCCTCAAATAAGGAAAGTGCTATCAGTCATCTTCTATAGATGAGGAAACTGAGGTTCTAGGAGTTTAATCACCTTGCTTAAATTCCTCAAGCTAATATGTAAAAGATTGGGGATTCAAGTCCAGGTCTCCTCACCCACGCCTGTGCTTTAACCACTGCATAATGCCAGTCACTTTCCAGTTGCAAAAAAGGAGAGGGTTGATTCTCAAAAGACTTTCAGTATAAGGAAGCTCAAGGAAGCCACTGCAGAATGATTATTCAAGATTCCAAAAAGTCTCCAGAGAACTCAGCGGAGCCAAGCCAGTAGGTGCCAGATAGATTTTCGCAAGCTTAGGGAACAGTTGGCCTGCAAAGGGAGGGGAGCTATAAGGAGCTTAGGAAATCTTCCATCAGGGAAGCAGTGTGGTTGGTGGTGTAGTTGAAAAAGCATAGAGATGAATCTAAGTTCAGATCCCGGCCCTGGCGCTCACTAGCTGTGTGATGTCTCTCTGTCAAATAGGAATGTAAATTGTACAGGGTTCTTACAAAGATTAACTGGGATAAAATACGTTAAAGCATCAGTGTACAAGCAGACAACAAATGTTAACCCCCTTCCTTTTTAGAAGATATTCAAGACTACAAAGGAAATATCCATGTAGGGGGAAATAGGAGACACGCAAAGAAAGTACGTGGAGGTGAGAGATACAAATAGGATGGTGAGACGCCCTGCCAGGCTGGCCACGTGCCGACAAAGACTGTGGTAGCAGCACGCATGCAGGTCATCCTGAGCGCTCAACCGGAAGAGGCTGGATCACTGTGAATGAGAAAGGAGCTTTTTTCAAACTGTTTCTCTCAGCATTCCCTGACTTGATGGGATTATGCATCCTCAAGATGGCCCAAGAACATACTTGCTTCTTCTAGGCTTAAAGTGATTTGGTGCTTGAAACGTAATTTTAGAGTCCATGAGCTGAAAGGCTGTATGCCTTTTTTTTTCACTCTTGCTCCCCTCAGCTCTGTATGTGTGTGAGTGTGTGTGCACGCATGCGCTTGTGCATGAGTATAATGTGCAAGAGAGCGAGCCGTGGTGCAGCTTCTCACGGGCAATTCTTTTGCAGTTAGCTCTGAGGGCAGCTCCATCCTATGAAGATTTTGTGGCTGCATTAACCATTAAGGAAGGCGACCACCAGAAAGCAGCTTTCAGTGTTGGGATGCAGAGGGACCTCAGCCTTTACCTCCCCGCCATGGAAAAGCAGCTGGCGATACTGGACACTTTATATGAGGTCCACGGACTGGAGTCTGACGAGGTGGTATGATGTCTGCAGGGCAGCGCCGCCTCCTAACTTCAGGGAATAAAGTTCGCTAAAGTGTTTTGTTGCCCTACTTAATTTCCAGCAGCAGCTTCAGTCCTCTCCAATCCCTTACTTGGGGGGATGGAGAGGAGGAGGCAAAGCCTAGTGCTTTTATGTATAATTTTTTAAATGCATATATGTTTTGTGTGTTTAAAAATCAAGGTGCTATATATTCAGTTCAAAGGGCCTCCTGGAAACCAAATCATAGCTGTTACACAGACGTGAACAGCGAGTTATAAGAGCAGATTTGACAAATGAATTTGTTAGTATTGTGTTTTGCTTTTAGTTTTAATGGGCCACCCAAACCCAAGCTGAAAATGAGCAATTTTTTTATCAAGGACTGTAACTCATAGCCAGTGTTTCAATCAATTTAGAATTAGACTAAAAATTTAGAGGGAGCTCAGCCCCTTTGTTGAAGCTATTGAAATGTAGAGTTTGCTATTCCTAGACGTCCTGCAAAGAATCCTCTCCTCTGTGGCTCTGTGGGCCAGAAGAGCCTGTGTAGTCAGTGTGTCCGGGACGTTGGTTGTGACCGAGCAGTGCCATCCCTGTTTATGGGCCAGGAGACTGGCTCTGAAGAGATGAGTGGTATGTCCCAGCCCCGAGCTGGAGGACAGTATGGGAGGGGTGGGACAGGTCACCTGAGGTGACCCCTGTGCAGTGCACACCCTTGGCCAGCCTGCTTTCCTCGGCATCATCTGAGTTGGACATCAGAGCAAAACCGTGACATTCAGGGATTATTATTAAACTTCAAAAGTAAGGTGTATGGGTCGAGGGATTTGCTCAGTCACACAGCCACTGAATAGAAGAGCCGCGTGATTTCCATATGTGAACTGGACCACCTCTGCATCAGAATCACATGGCGTGCTTGTTTGAAAAGCAAATTCCCAGGCCTTACCTTGACCTGAAGAACCAGAATTGTGGGATTGGGACTCAGGATAATAAACCTTGAATTTGAATAAACTTCCCAAGTTATTCTTGTGCACACAGGGTTGAAGAGCTACGAGATTAAATTCTAGTTTACCGAATTCCCAGTCTTCTGCATGAACTAAATGATGTGTCCTTTTTTTTCAAAGAGGAAGAGGCTATCGTTGAAATGAAGTATTTAAAGGGAGAATGAGAAATGGAGCAAGTTTACTCAGCAGGTTTCTTAATTGAGCCAGCAGGCCTTCAGGGACCACTGTTCTGAATGTGCTCTCTGATCAGTCTTGGCTTTATCACCAGTGGTGCAGAGTAAGCTAAATGCAGCTGCTTATCTTATCTCAGAAGCTCTGGGACTGTGTCACAGTTTAAAGGTGGGATTTAAGCCTTTCACAAAGCAACCTTGTGTAGGCGTTCTCCCGAAGAGTGTGACGCCAGGACTGTGGCCCTAGTCTCTCAGTGGGCCAGGCTGCCAAGAGCGGGCGGCGGGGAGAGGCCATGGCTGCCTTCCCTGTCAGGGGCTACTCGCTTTAAGTAGCTGGAAGGGAAGCTCCCCGGGTAGAAGGTGAGTTCCTTTGAGGGGCACAGGTGATGCTGTCCCGAGGGCAAAGAGAACCCTCTCCTTAGGTGAGAGATTAATGTAGGGAGGGGTATTGATTTTTTTTGTCTGTCTTTAAACAAATGGGCATTTATGTAGCTCAAATTAACGAAGCAGATACTGTGCTCAGTAAGGACTCCTGGAAAATGCTTAACCTTTAGAAAAGCAACATCAAATATTTTAAGGCTAGGGAGAAAAAGGGTGCTCAAGTGATGTTGATTCTTTTGTATCTTAGCGCTTGCTGTTAGCAGCTGCTAAGGTGTGTATGTTGTCTTCTCCCATTCCCACGAGTAATTAGTGCGGACCTCCTTCTCTGGCTAGTGTGAACAGGATGGCAGGACTAGGGGATAAGTTAGACTTCCTGCCCTTACAGAGCCTCCTAAAAGGGAAAAAGAAAAAGCCACCAGCCTTTGCTTTACCTTGAATGAATGCACATTAGACATTGCGCCATTGGGTGGGGATGCTGCCAGGAGATTGTAAGTGTTGTGAAGCACGACTGTTCGGAGCAAGTGGTGGTGCTCCCCGACACCTCAGGAGAGCTGGTCTGGTCTCTGGGAGAGAGGTGGGCACATTGAAAATACCTCAGATTTTCCACCAAGGCTTTGAATACACACAGAAAGAACGCTGCTCGGCGCGGCCATTTCGCGGTTCTATTGGTACTGCCTTGGTGTATATGACCCAGTTTTCTGGGAAAGAAGGGTTTCATATTATCTGGGATCTTTGGGAACCCAGATCAGAGTAGCTTGAATAACTTGAATAAGTTGCATTACCTACTCAACACTTTTCCAACCCTACAGGAAGGGGTAATGTTTTTTGATAGGTATTTTCCTCACTGGAGCATACTAAGTTTACCTAAGATGCGTAAAGCTCTGGAAATTGAACTTCATATTAGATGACAAATTCATCTTGGCCTGACGCTTGGCACGGTCAGAGCTTCCTCCTGGACCTGCAGTATTTGCTTCTCCATTTTATTTAAAGGCATAATGTGTGCTAATTGACATTTACTATCTAAGACAAGGACAAAGAGAAAAGATAAGGCTTTCTCTCCATAATCCTCTAAGATTCCTGGGACCTCTAAGCTTTCTTTCTCTGACAATGAGAGGAGATAGGAAAACGCTAGTATGTTTGTTTGTTGCTCAAACGTTTTTTAGGATTCCCTTTCTAGAGTAACCTTTAGAGAGATCCTAAAGGAAAAGAAAAGGTAATGTGTCTTCTAACTAATAAGTAGCATTTGGATGACCTCCTATAAGGCACTTCCATACACATAATTTCATCATGTCTGCACTTCCCCGCAGCAGAAGCCAGCCCTTACACTTAGGAGGGATTAATATATATTTGTCTAACTGAACAAAATCCTTTCAATGATGGCAAATTTTTTTTGTCCTTGAAAGCAGATTTGATTCATTATACTTAATCTTGACAAAAATGTTAAGTTAGAGGGATACCTTTTGGGGAAGAACCAACTTGTGACTCTGAGGTAGAAATGATTTTCTCATCACCTCTTGATCCAGCTCCTCAGGTAGTTCTAGAACTGGGGCTCTTGGAATGTTGAGCACATCAGTCCCCAGGGCATTGACTTTGAAAGGCAGCGTTTGTTAGGATGTGTAAGTAGTGGCTTCAGGTGCCTTGTTATCATTATTTGTGTGTCATTCTGAAAATAAATGCTCCCCAAATGTCATATTCCACGATGAGGGATATCTGAACTCCATAGTTGAGCCCTGCTGCTTCTCTCTCCTCTTCTGTTACTAATGATTGCGAACAGTGCCCCCATCAGAGCACCAAATCCATCCCCTTTCTTAGCTGTTCTGCTCCGTTCCTCAGCAGCAGCTTCGAGCACATATGTGGAGCATCTGGCGCAGACCTAGCCGGGGTCAGGTGCCCAGTCAGTGGGCATTCTCTTCCCCTCCCAGACTGCAAGAGCTTCTTAAAGAACCCCTGTTCCCATGTGTAGCTGTAAAGCAGGTGACCACATGGTGTGTAGCATCTAGGAAAGGTGATCTGTTATTAGATGAGGGCTGCTGGAAAGGTTTGCAGTCTCCTCTTTTTGATTATTAATTAATCAAAAGTTAATGCTTTCAACTTTATATTTTCGGAAAAGTGTTTTTAATTAAGAAAAATATGTGGTAGGGACCAATAAATAAATTATACTCTTCTTTATTAAATTTGAAGTAAGTAAAAGAGCTGAAGGAAGAGGTGTCTTACTAAGGAAACTTAATCTGATTGTGAAAGTCATATGTATGAAGAAATATCATTTAAGTCAGTAGGAAGAGTCAAAGGGTCATGAGCGATACAAGACGATGTGATTTTGGAAACTTCCTGAAACAACACTTTTTATGTTTTTCTCTACTAAACGACTATGTCCTATAAGAAGTTGGTTACATGATGGTGCATTTCTGAATCATCGATTAAAATCAGTTGCTTCTGATAATTAGTCATGGGTTTTATAACTCTTCAGCTTCCCTGCCCTTGTGTTTCATTTCTTTTTTTAAGGTGAACTATCAACCTTTAAAAATTTTTTTAGATTTAGAATTTATAAGTACAGTACATTTTAAGCCATTGTTCTGTTAGCTGAGCTAACATGTTTGGTCTTGGAGGGGCTGACTTCCATGCCGTTTGTGATCTGGTGGACTCTGTACATGAGCTTCAGTGTCTACGGCAGCCCGTGTCCCTGTGACATGCACATAGAGTGCTTTACTTAGAAACACACTCTGCTTCTGGGCGGCCCTTTGTGGTCTGCAGTTGCTTACTCAGGGGTTCATAAGAATGACAAAAATACCCACTAGCTGTCTAATAGTATTTTAAGACTGCTTATCTATTACAAGGGTGTTAGGGTCCTTTCAGCAATTCCATGAACATACTGTTCAGTAGACCTCCTCTGGAAATGCCCCCAGTCCTATCCTGGCGCAGGCAGTAGCCTGTGTACAGAAGCCATTTGCATGATTTCTTGTTGCGCTGCTGCATCAGGGCACTTGGAAGCGATCCTCAGCGGTACGGTTGACGCAGGCATTGATCTTTCTTCTCCACTGTTTCTATATAGCTTTAAATTAAAAGGAAAAAACATACCACTACTCTGCAAAGCAAAAGTTTTCAAAATTCTTCGGTTACCCTTTTCAATCACTTCTCTTTGAGCGTGAACAAATGTTTTCAGCTAAGCTATGTGAGAACACGACAGATCTTGCTTGTTTTAAGCACTGTCCATTCTATTTTATATATTTTAAAGTGTGATCAGTATTTCTTCCCTGTACTTTATAAACAGAAACCACCCTGAAATGGTTGATACCCCTTGCAAAGCTGATCTCATCCACAGACTCCTGCGTATCTGTGTCTGTTTATAGGTGTATATGGAGTCAGTGGTGACAAGACAGGTGATCTAGAAGTAATTCTGTTGCTTCCCAGAAGGCTAATGAGCCAGTCTCCTGTGGCATGTTTGATGCATGAATCCCTTTGTGTCATGACAATTTTCACTAGAATGTCAGTAAACAGCCCAACTACCTCATATGAAATTGGCTGTGGACAATCTGTGTCAGATGAGACATGTGTTAAGGTTGATTTAATCTGGTTAATAGATTGGACAAAATGATGTCTCTATAAAGAAGAAAGATGTTAGACCAGATGCCAAAGGCTACAATGTACATAGATTTCCTTGGGTTGCTTTTTTAAGTCAGTGTTTAATTCTACCCCCAGTATTCTCATCTCCATTGTTTGTGATCTCATAGATCCATGCACTTTGAATACCTGTCACATGCAATCCTATGTTACCTGTTCTTGTCCTTCAGCATTTTGAATGAGCATCATAATGACAGTAGAAAGCAACAGTAGAAAGCAAGTGTCCAGTGGTTTGTTGATTCCTTAATTTTAATGGACCTTTACTTAGAATATAATGTGTTGGAGCCTTTAAGGATCAACTGATAAATGAGAATTTCATGTTTAGGTTTCATGTAAAACTCTGTCCAAGTTCTAACTCTGTATCTTGTGGGGAGGGGGAACAAGGGAGGGATTTACTTTTTTTGCAAAAATATTTGAAAACATCTGTCAGATTTTATATTCATTAGTTATAATAAACTTATTTTTAAAGTATTTTATCAAGTGCTTCTCTTAAAGATTGTGTGGGTTTTTGCTTAATGAATATGCCAGTAATAAGTTTCATTTATGGAACACATACTATTTGCTGGGCATCACTCCAAGCTCTTTACAGATATTAATACACTTAGTCCTCCTAATCACTCTATGGGGCCAGTACTGTTATTAACCCCAAGTTACAATGAGAAAACTGAGGCACAGACTGGGGAAGCCCCTGGTCTAAGGTCCCACAGCTGATGAGGAGTAGAGCCAGGCTACAAACTGAGGCAGCCTAGCTCCAGAATCTTTATAACAAACTATTTAAACCTAAACAAAACATAATTTTGAAACATCAAATGACCACTGTAATGGCATTGCCCCTGGGTGTTCTAAGCACACTAGAAAGACTAGCTCCTGTCACAGGTGGCTGTGTTCTTTGGCCTGGTTTAATTCTGTTTTCAGAGAAACCACAAACGCAGAACAAAGAGATGAATTTGCTGTGCTTAACGTCTGAGTTGCTGTTTGGTTACATTCAAAGCAGATACTTTTTTGCCTAAATCACTTGGTGCCGAAGTAGGGTTGGACTTGTTAGGTTTTCACTCTCTGATACTTGTTGGTGGATGTTAAGATGCCTGCAGATAGATAGATACGTGTGGCTGGCGATGGGGTGCAACCCTGCCCACACGGCCTCCTCTCCAGCCACCTCTTTAAATACATGAGCTAGGCCAGTTAGAACTGGGACAGGGAGGGTTGAAGGAAGAGAGAGAAACCAGTGAAGTGTGGCAGGTGTTTAAGCAAAAGGGTCCTGTGGAGTCTGAGCTGGGGTGGCCATGTTGGGCCACGTGCAAGAGAAGGAAGAAGAGAAAGCCGGTGGGAAAGGAAAGGATGGTGCAGGTACACCGAGAAGCAAGGATGAGGAATTGTGTAGTTGCCACACACCAGCAAACTTTCCTTGAAGGCTGGCTTTCCCTTTCCCACTTCTAGCTCCTGCCCTAGAATTCCTCCCCTTGAGAACCCAGTACCTTTACGGTAAGACCATAACCTTTTTTGCTTACGCTGCTTTTAGCGGTCTTCT
This sequence comes from Stenella coeruleoalba, assembly GCF_951394435.1. Classification (NCBI taxonomy): domain Eukaryota; kingdom Metazoa; phylum Chordata; class Mammalia; order Artiodactyla; family Delphinidae; genus Stenella; species Stenella coeruleoalba. The sequence continues at coordinate 59,266,167 of NC_137155.1, forward strand.
ATTCCTTGAAATAATCCCTGTGACAAGCATGTGTGTCTTTATTCCACACTGAATATGGGCAAGTCCAGAAACACCCAAGTGATATACGTCAAAGAACCACCACCACCATCATTCTCACTGTGTAAAATGGAAACGCCTCTCCAGACCTGAAGTCAGTCTGTATGGGCTCTGCTTATTCTAACTTAGGTTCACTTCCCCCAGAAAACCCCAGGGGCCTTTTTGTAATGGCTTTGTTCTTGCAAATTGTAAGCATCAGTTCTCCCAGAGATGGCGGTATAAGGACTAGCTGACCATCTCCTGCCTTCCCCCATACCTACCTGGAGCAGTGTGCTCAGATATGTGTGTGTGAAGACTCAATCGCTGTCCCTCAGCTCCGCCCTCTGCAGTAGTTGGAAACCATGAAAAGATAAGCTTCCTGGAGGAGGAACCAAGGTGGGTTCAAAAGAGACCATGTTTGGACATCTGTCCTCATTTCTGGTGGGCAGGAGAGCAAAGTTGCCTTGTGCTAATGAGGGGTCAGCTGAGGAGAGGCAATGTCTACTGCTTCCTATTCTTCCAAAACCTGAGAATACTGGTACGTTTTCTGTTTTATTACTATTTTACAAGAATGTGGATACACCTGGAATATGGAGTGTGGATAACCAGGTCATTCACCTGGGCTGCGGTCTTGGAGCTCCAATCCAGACCCATCTGCCTCCTGATCATTGATCCTTAGATGTCCTACCTTCGTCTGAAACCCCAATTCCAAACGTGGTTGCCCCTTAAGCTTTGCCTTCTAAGTCAGTGGCATCACCATTATTCTCATCTCTCAGGCAAGAAATTCAGACACCCTACACTCCCTCACTTCTACACTCTTTTCCCAGTTTGTTATGAAGGCCTGTCTTGGCCTGCACACTCCCAGCGGCTGCAGCCTTGATCTCTGAATTCTCTGCTTTTTCAGCCTCTCACTGTCTTTCTGAAAATCCTTGATGACTCCATGCCATGGTTCAGGTTGCTTTACAGACTTGCATTGCCCTTTCCCCTTCCTGAAAACCCAGGTTGAGTCTCTTCAGAAACTGCCCAGACGCAGTAAATCCCAGCCATCAATTTCACCTCTAAACACTTCCTGCACTTCTAAACAATACCACGTAAATTAGAACTTGATGTTGGGAAGTGTGACTACATGAGAACTGGACTCATTCTTTGGTGCATGTTTTGGTTATCAGTGTAGCCGCCTCCCTCACTAAACCATAAACTTCACTTTCTTCAAAATAGTGTGCCCAGCACCCAACAGTGCCTTCCTGTCCATGGGAGGTTTCCAGGACTATCTTAGAAGTTGAGCATTACCTCTGATGGTGTTCCCTGGTTCCTTCAGGTGTGTTACTACTGTTATCTAGCTAGATAAAAATATTTTGAAGCAAAGCCATACACATCTCTTCTAGTCCTTCCTGCTTCCTTGGCTTCTCAAGAATTACTGACCGAACACTCAGATTATAAATAATTTATGGGTTTTTTTTTGTATTTTGCCTTCGTTAATGCAGGTAAAAAAATGTTTTTTTAATGGTGCTTATGTGTATCAAGTTATGAACAATTAGAAGGCAAAGTCCAGCTCATGGTTCTCAGCCCCATTTGTACATTAGAATTAATAGAAGGACTTAAAAAACAAGCAAACAAAAACACTGATGGAGGGACTTCCCTGGTGGCGCAGTAGTTAAGAATCCACCTGCCAAGGCAGGGAACACGGGTTTGATCCCTGGGCTGGGAAGTTCCCACATGCTGTGGAGCAACTAAGCCCTTGCGCCACAACTACTGAGCCTGTGCTCGAGCCCACGAGCCACAACTGCTGAGCCCGCGCATCATAACTACTGAAGCCCATGTGCCATGGAGCCCGCGTGCCACGACTACTCAGCCCACGAGCCACAACTACTGAAGCCCCCACGCTCTAGGTCTGGCCTGCTGCAACTACTGCGCCCGTGTGCTACAACTACTGAGCCCACGTGCTACAACTACTGAAGCGCACGTGCCTGGAGCCCGTGCTCCGCAACAAGAGAAGCCACTGCAATGAGAAGCCTGCGCAGCGCAACAAAGAGTAGCCCCCACTCATCGCAACTAGAGAAAGCCTGTGTGCAGCAAGGAAAACCCAAAGCAGCCATAAGTAAATAAATAAATAAAAAGTAAACATTTTTAAATTAAAAACCAGTAAAAACAATTTCACCAGAGATGAAACAAAAGAAGGAGCCCGACCTTGTCATTGTGCCCTAAACTTCAAAAGATGATCACCAAAGAAAAAGACCATGTTTTTCTGGCAAGAATGAGAAGAGTTCCTAATCCTGCCCTTATTGAGGGAATTTGAAAAATCTAGAATTCTCATTAAAATCTCAGATTTTGGAAAGAAGATTGGAGAGTTGGACAGGATGAGTAGACATCTCTTTCTTCCTCTGAGTGGGGCTGGTGCGTGCGTGCGTGTGTGTGTGTGGGGGGGGGGGGTAGGTGGAAGGGGATTTTGCTGGGGAGAGATGGGTGAATAAGGAACAGGAACAACCGGCGCATCCCTGATTTAAGAGAAGAAGCCACATCCCGAGGGTATTCTCCCCCATGCTATAGTAGATAGTCTCTCCTCTCCATTCGGAGTTCACACTGGTGCAGGACTTAACATAACTATCAGAAGGCAGAGCAGAGTCCAGTCCCTCCAATAAGAGCCTGTATACACAACTCTTCCTCCTTCCCCCACGCAGACAAGCAGGGCTCAGGTTTGGCTGGTACGCACTGGTATGACTGTGCTGGTTATTAAAATATCGAAATGCTTTTATACCAGGCAGTAAATAATCGCTCTCTGAAGTGACCCATGCTGCTTTGACCCCAGCCCCTCTCACGAGAACCACCCAACTCCAGACCACCCCACAATCCGGTACCTAAAAGGATAACCTGTGGCCTAACGAGGAGCCTTCGGACCCCTGCCCCAGAGCTGTGGTCAACCTGTTTTCTGCTTATTCAGTGTCTGTGTCATGCTAGTTATTAAATATTTTTAATATCATCCATGCAGGAAAGTATATAGAACACAAGCTCACAGAGGAAGAGAAATAGCTGTCAAATAAGATGGGAAATACGCCAAGGAGAATATACCAACGCCATATCAAGGCAGATAAATGGTCTGAACAGACTTGCCCACCTTAAGCATGAGCAAATTTCAATTAAATGGCCTGGTAACTGCATAAATATGCTACAGGCAGCAAAGGGAGCAGAGTGGGGAACAGAGGAGACCAATAGGGAAGAAAAGCTAACCTAAGAAACAAAAGTTCCTACAGGTATATTGTGTTGTCAAAGAACATCAAAAGAACAAGAATTCAGTAAAACAAGAGCTCACATGTGAGCTGATTAAACAAAATGAGATAAAAGGGCAGATTGCAGAGCTAAGGAAACAACTTGGCCAAAATAACACTATTATAGAACAAATCAATGAATTAGAAATAGCAAGAAACATGGTTGAAAACTGAATTGGTAACATAGAAGAAAAGGCTTGAGATGACTGCAAGTGAATGAAGAATTTAAAAAGCCAAGATTAATTCTTGAGAGGACAATTGTAGAAAGAAAAAGGTATTCTAACATTAATTGGTATCCAAAAAAAAAAGGAACTAAAAACGTACTAAAAGATATAATACAGAAATGTTTTCCTGGAATGAAGGAATGAATCTTCAGATTGAAAAAGTACACTATGTTATAGGGAATCTTAGAGAAAGCACTTGACACCAAAACGTATCCTGATGAAGTTAATGAACTTAAAGAATGAAGAAAGAATTCCTCAGTGGTTAGGAAGAAACACCAAAGGGTCTCAAACTTCTTTACCACCAGATTCAGAGATTCAGTGACAGAAGGCAATGGAGGAATGTTTCCAAAGTTCTGAGTGGGAAAAAAGAGTGCCTTAAGTATATTTTTTTAATTTATTTTTTATTGAAGTATAGCTGATTTACAATGTTTTGTTAATTTCTGCTATACAACAAAGTGGCTCAGTTATACACCTATATACATTCTTTTTTATATTCTTTTCCATTATGGTTTATCCCAGGATATTGAATATAGTTCCATGTGCTATACAGTAGGACCTTGTTTATCCATTCTATATATAATAGTTTGCATCTACTAACCCCAAACTCCCAATCCATCCCTCCCTAACACTCCCTCCCCTTTGGCAGCCACAAGTCTGTGCTCTGTGTCTGTGAGCTTGAATGGATCTTGAAAGAAATACCTCTTGGGATAAAGAAATATTTAAAGTTTAGTAATGGCTTCAGTTTAGTTTCTTATCCTAAATACAAGCAAACTACCTGAATGCTTTTTTAAAAACTTAATATGATTAGAAATAAATTTGAAAAAATAAGTATACATCTATGTTTATAAAAATATCCTCTATTCTTTTTAATCTGTATCTGTGTTAAAAAAAAGTCAGGAATGATATTTAAAGTTAATGATGGGGGGTTTTTTTGGTTTTTTTTTTGCGGTACGCGGGCCTCTCACTGTTGTGGCCTCTCCTGTTGCGGAGCACAGGCTCCGGACGCGCAGGCTCAGCGGCCATGGCTCACGGGCCCAGCCGCTCCACGGCATGTGGAATCTTCCCGGAACGGGGCACGAACCCATGTCCCCTGCATCGGCAGGCGGACTCTCAACCACTGCACCACCAGGGAAGCCCAATGATGGTTATTTTTAAGTGGGTATTGATGTAGTTTTACTTTTTTCTTTGTCATTTATTATATTGCTTGACTTTTGTTTGATAACTATGCTATCTTCTTTTTTTTTTTTAATTTTATTTATTTATTTTTGGCTGTGTTGGGTCTTCGTTTCTGTGCAAGGGCTTTCTCCAGTTGCAGCGAGCAGGGGCCACTCTTCATCGCGGTGCGCAGGCCTCTCACTGTCGCGGCCTCTCTTGTTGCGGAGCACAGGCTCCGGACACGCAGGCTCAGCGGCCATGCCTCACGGGCCTAGTTGCTCCACAGCATGTGGAACCTTCCCAGACCAGGGCTCGAACCCGTGTCCCCTGCATTGGCAGGCAGATTCTCAACCACTGTGCCACCAAGGAAGCCCAACTATGCTATCTTTTTATTTTAAAATTAGGGCAGGAGGCCCCGTCTAAAACAAGGTTTAAAATCATCGTATAGTGTGAGTGGACCTCTGACATATGCTGCCCCTTATAGTGACATTTGCTTTATAACTTCTAGCAAGGTACCTTAAAATTTTAACTTAATCTCACCACACTTTCCTTTTCCCCCTGGTTATTTTTCACTCATAAGCTGCTATTTCTTTACTCATATATTATTCATCTAAATATCCCATCTTATACAGCTTATGAGTGTTATATTCTTTGGGGCTAAGGAGGAAAAAATGGAACACCCAGTATGAAACCTGCTGACTTGCCCAGTGCATCTGAAACATGAAAAAAATAGAAAAAGAAGCCATTTGGAGTAGCTGACAGTCATCTTACAAGAGGAAGCCAAAAAGACTCAGCAACTTGGGAATTTTGCACATGAATTGGCTGCAGTCCACTGGAGATGCTGAAAGATTTCTTTCTTTGTGCTTCTGGGAGCTTGGAAATGAAACGTCAACCCCTCCCCTGCCCAGGTGAAATTGCTGGTCAATAGAACTGCACTTCGGTATTAGCTTGTGCTGATCAAATTCAGCTTCCAGGGATGGCAGATGCAAGAGTGCAGCAGTAACCTGTCTTCAGTAAGCATCTGTTTTCAGGACCATTCAACATTATGTTGGTGCAAACCCACGGGAGCCCTATATTCTATTGCGGCATGCATGAGAGCAACTCAGGACCCTCTCTCTGTCACACAGTTTTATAAAATCCCAAATCTTTGACTTGATTGGTATAGAAAGACGATCACAGGATTGTAGAACTGGAAGACTCCTTCATCTGTGGTGCATAATCAGTATCCCAAAAGGTTATCAGGATCCAATCAGGAATTGTACATAATGTGCGCAGCACAGTGTCGAGCTCAAGGTAAGAGCTCTGAAAACGGTGGTGGTGATAGGAATAGTTGTTGTTATTATTAGTGTTTTAACAGGAAGTCAAACTTTAAAGGCCATCATGCCTGGAGTTTTCCTAGCTGAATAAGCCTTTTCTTAATTTGGCCACTTGTCCCTGCTCTCGCAGAGGATCCAGTGCTGCCTCTAGGGCAGGTCCCCTCCCCGCACTGAATGTCATGCCACCTTCAAAAAGGAGACCTTCGCCTAATCCCGTTTCCACGGAGACCGCGGCATTTCCTCTTCCTTGCCTGAGTTCTAGAGCCTTCTGTGATGCCTCGTAGCTGTATCCCAGTTGAAGGATTCCAGAAGAAGAGCTCACAGGGCATTAGGGTGGACCTGACACTTCCTATAGGACATTCCCCCTCACTCCAGAGAACATCTAATACATTTTTCTGCCCTAATCTCCTCTCCCCTTGTTCTGGAACACACTCTTATTCCTTTGAGTGACAGCCCCTTCACTGCTCTGAGTTTTGGTTGGGCCCCCAGTCACAGTGCCCAGCCCTCTGGCCACAGCAGTGGGCATGGGACCCAGAATGGGCCCACCCTGGGACTCCTCCAGGATCATATATTTGGACACTGGGAAAGAGTATCCATGTTATGAACTGCATGTTTGTGTCCCCCCAAAATTCATATGTTGAAACCCTGCCCTCTGTGGGATGGTATTAGGAGGTGGGGTCTTCTGGAGGTAATTAGGGTTAGATTAGGTCATGAGGGTGGGACCTTCCTGATCGGATCAGTGCTCTTGTAAAAGGAAGGCAAGGGGTCTCTGCCGTGACCAAGAAAGCCCATGTGAGGACATAACCAGGAAGAGGACCCCCACCAAGAACCAGCCAGCCTGCCTGCTGATCTTGGACTTGCATCCTCCAGAACTGGGAGAAATAAACGTCTGTTGTGTAACCCACCCAGGCTATGGTATTTTGGAATAGCAGCCCCAGCTGACGAAGACATCCCTTTTCTCTAGGGTTACCAACCTGCGGTGGCGTAAGAGTGACTCGTGGGCAGCCTGCCTCCCTTGGCTGCGTGTGGAGGTCTGAGATAGGAGGGGGTAGATGGGGGCAGCAGAGAGCTGAGGAACGGCAGCACGGAGGGCAGAGAGCGAGAGGACGTGGATAGACGCTGCTGAGTGCTGTGTCAGACCGTGTCTGGGGCGGGTCCACGCCCGCCTCTCCCAGTGGTACAAACCAACACTTCCCCCTGCTTCTTGCACTTGTAACTGAAAGAAGCCTGAGCAATTTTCAAATGAGTCCAAGACATTTGCCTTTGGCACTATTATCACCTTCTCTCTCAATGCTTTCTGCCTCCACATGACATGTGGACACAATCTTCTGTGGTTAATAGAAGGAAAAGGAGCAACGTGCCTAAACGAGGGCCAGCTGGGGGTCCAGTTAAGTCATAACTGCTTGACTCTGCAGCAGCACCAGGACACTGGGCTGAGTCTTTGCTTTCCGTTAGTCTTTACCTCTTTCCTAAATTACAATGAATGAATCTTCATGTACCACCCAGAACTGTGTGAAGAACTTCATACAAAGTATCTTATTTAACCCTCAGAATAACCCGGAAGTATATGCTATTATTATTAACTACATTTATATATGAAGAAACTGAGGCTTAGAAATGCTGCTCTGTCCGCCCAAGGAGCATGCATGTGAGAGGTGGAACTGGGCCGTGAGCCCAGACAGGCTGACTCCAGAGCCCACGTCCTTACCACTAAGTGACTGATGCAGGAGAGCAGACACCTGGAGTCGGATCCTAGCTCTGCCATCCCTGCCTGCTGGGCTCTGTGCAAGCTAGTTACTTTCTCTGAGCTTCGCTTTCTCCTCTGTAAACCGAGAGAATGAGGTGACACTCCCTGCTCTTGATTTCCTTGCAGGGATTAAATGTGGCAGCGTATGAAAATCCCCTGGCGTGTTGCCTTACTCACCTGGACAGGCACAAGCCTGTAGGTATTTTCATCATGGCCCACGTTCGAATCTCCTGGACACGTAGTGGGAGCTCACATTTTGTTCAGATCCATCCGTACCCTTCTTATCTTCCTGAGCGAGAGGGTAGAAACTGCATGGGACTGGAATGGACAGGTCTGGATTCTAGTTCTGCCCTTGTAATTTACACTCTGGATCATCTTGGCAAATCATTTAACCCCTTGAATCTTTATTTCCTTGTCTTTAAGACTGAGATGGCGTTGTTATGAGGAGTATGTGAGATGAACATATCTATAGCACATAGCACTGTGCGTGGCACATGGCAAGGACTAGTTAAGTTGTGGTGGTGGAGTGGTTAAAGAGGTACCTGCTTCTGACATGTAGTTAATTCCTCCTCAGCTCACTCTAATTGCACGTAGACAGAAAGGAAATTACATTCTCAGGAAGGACATCTTTAGACTGTTCATAAATGTCATCACTTATACTTAAGGCTTTTTCTTTTAAGTTTCTTATAGTTATTTGTTTCAATCTGCTAAATATTCAGGATTGGTAGGAGTGGAAGTTTCTTTTAAAAGAACATTATTTAAAATATCTTATGTTTTAGAAAATAAGATGTTTAATCACACACCAAAAGTGAAATCTATCTAATATAGCCCCGTGCTGGTCCCTGCTTTGTAAAACTGAGTTCTATTGACAAAAATCTCCACAACCAGGCAGGAAGTAAAACACTGCAAACAAGCGAGTACCTATGGTGTGCAAGGCACCGTGATAGGTGCCTTGCAGACATAGGAATGAATCATACACACCCTGCTCTCCAGGAATTTTCAGTCTAGGAATGGAGATAAGACATGTTCTTGAATTACTTTCTTATTAAACAGAATGTAATACAAGCTCTACAAAAAGTGTAAACAAAATGCTTCAGGATCCCAGAGGGGAGAGTGTGTCCCTTTAGTTGAGAGCATAGCACAAAGGCTTCCTAGAGGGAGTGGCAATGCAGTGGGAGCATAAAGAACATTGTACCAGTTAGCACTCTTTTGGTTGCAAGTGACCAAAGACCTAACAAACACTATCAACCAACTCAGCCTCACTGACATTTGTAGAAAACTACATCCATTTACAAAATACAAGTTCTTTGCAAGTACACGTGGAACATTCACCAAGCTAAACCATGTGCTAACCATAAAACAAAATCAGTGACTTGAAGAAAGATTCTGGGAAGATGGGAATGGCAACAGTATAATTTTTCAGTCTCTGAATTTCCGCATAAAAACAGACAGAACAACAAGAAAGCAAAACCAAAACTTCATGAACATCTTTTACTACAAAACTAGGTAGTTTAGTTTGCTAGGGCAGTAGCAAATTACCACAAACTAGTTGGCTTAAAACAACAGAAATTTATTCTCTCAGTTCTGGAGGCTAGAAGTCCAAAATCAAAGTGCTGGCAGGGTTGTGCCCCCTCTTCTTAGCTTCTGACGTTTGTCAGCAATCCTTGTGTTCCTTGGCTTATGGCAGCATCCCTCCAATGTCTGCCTTTATCTTTAAGTGGCTGTCTTCCCCTTGTGTCTCCAAATCTCTCTCTCCTTATTATAATACCAGTCATTGGATTTAGGGCCCACCCTAACTCTGTATAACCTCATCTTAACTTGATTATATCTGCAAAGACCCTGTTTCCAGATAAGGTCAGATTCACAGCTGCCAGGAATTAGGATTTAAACATATCTTTTGGAGGGACACAATTCAGCCTGTAACACTGGGTGGCATTATACCTAACAGTATGAATGAATGTTTCCCCCGCCCCCCCCCCACCCCGCCAAAGATCAGGAACAGGTAAGGATGTTTGTTCTAACCACACCACTTCCATTCGTTACTGAAGTTGAGGTTCTAGCCAGTGCAGTAAGGCAACAAAAGAAATAAAAGTGTACAAATTGAAAAGAAAGAAGTAAAACCTTTTATTTGCAAAGGATATATGTCTGCAGCAGAAAACCCTAAGAACTCTACAAAGACAACTAGAGCTAATAGCTGAATATAGGATGTTTGCAGGAGACAAGATCAGTATAGAAAAATAAGTTGTATTTCTACATACTAGCAAAAAACAATTAGAAAACAAAATTTGAAAAGCAGTGCCATTTAAAATAGCATAAAAAAATCAAGAATAAATTTAATAAAATATGTATAAAACCTCTACACGGAAAACTGTAAGATATGTCTGAGACAAGATATAGAAGACCTAAAGTAAATTTTTAAAGTTATACCATGCTTATGGGTTAGAAGATCTGACAGGATGCCTCCGACGTGTGTGTGTGTGTGTGTGTGTGTACGTGTGTGTTGATCACGGCACAAAGCAATTCTTTCATATCAGCTGGGTTTCCTACAATTCAACTCAATTCAATTCAATTCTGCCATTATCTACCTAGAGAAAACGTCAAATTCCACAGGTTAAGGGCTCAGTCTTGCAAGACTACCTCCCCTGACTTCAGATGCCAATCACAAGTCCAGATTGTTACCTATGCCTCTCACTGACTGCAACCCCATTCTTGGGTTCAATTAACTTGCTAAATTAGTTCACAGAACTCAGAGAAACATTTTACTTACACTTACCAGTTTATTATAAAAGGATATACCACAGGAACAGCCGGATGGAAGAAATGTGATATATTTCTTATTATAAATCACAGTATCACAATGTCATTTCTTCCAAAATTGATCTAAAGATTCAATGTAATCCCAGTAAAAATACTAGCATGTAGATATGATACCAAAAGCATGAGCAGCAACACCAATAACAAATAAATAAATTGAACTTCGTCAAAGTAAAAAACTTTTGCTCATCAGAGACATTGTCAAGAAAGTGAAAAGCTGAACTACAAAAAAAGAGAAAATATTTGCAAACCGTATACCCGATAAGGGACTTGTATCCAGACTATAAATAGAAGGCATAACTCAATAACAAAAAGACAGACAACCTGATTTAAAAATAGGCAAAAGAGAAATAGCCGTTTCTCCAAAGAAGATATATAAATGGCCATTGAGAATGTGAAAAGATACCCAACGTCATTAGTCATTACAGAAATGTAATGAAAGCAACAATGAGATATCACTTCACACCTATTAGGACGGCTATAATGAAAAACAAACAAACAAAAAACATAGCAAGGATTGGAGAGAATATGGAGAAATTGAAACCCTTGTATATTACTGGTGGGAATGTAAAATGGTGCCGGTGCTGTGGAAACAGTTTGGCAGTTTCTAAAAGAAAACTGAACATAGAATTACCATATGACCCAGCATTCCACTCCCAAGCATAGACGCAAAGGAATTGAAAGCAGGGACTTGAACAGACGCTTGTATGCCAATATTCGTTGCAGCATTATTCACAATAACCAAAAGTGGAAATAACCCAAATGTCTATCAATACATGAATTGGTAAACAAAATGTTGTCTGTACAAACAATGGATTATTCAGCCGTAAAAAAAAAAGGAATGATGTTCTGTTACATGCTATAACATGGGCAAATCTTGGAAACATTATACTAAATGAAGTAAGCCAAACACAAAAGAACAAACATTGTACAATTACATTTACATGAAATATCAAGAGTAAGCAATTTTAATAGAGACAGAAAGTAGAGATTACCAGGGGCTGGGAGGAAGGGTAATGGGGAGTTATTGCACACTGGTTACAGGATTTCTGTTTGGGATGATGAAAATGTTTCAGAACTAGATATTGGTGATGTTTGTACTACATTGTGAATGTACTTAATGCTTACTTAAACGTGATTAAAATGGCAACTTTTATATTACATATATTTTTCACAATTTTTTAACTTAATAAAGCAATATGCCAAAACTCATTGCATGAATTCTATACTTTGAATTGCATCCTTGAATTTTACTCTTGACTTGTAAACTTTAAATGGGTGAATTGTGTGGTATATGGGTTATATCCCAATAAACCTGTCTAAAAACTACCAGTAGGATTTTGCAGAAATTGATGAACTAATTCTAAAATTTATGTGAAAATGTACAGGGCCTAGAATAACCAGAGGAATCTCGAGAGTTAACAAAGTTGGAGGACTTAACATTAGCTAATTACAAGACTTTCTATAAAGCTGTAGTAATTAAGATGGTATGGTATAAAGAATCAAGGAACAAGAGAGAGTTCAGAAATAAACCCACATATATATAGTCAAATTAATTTTGGTCAAAATATCAAAGAAGTTCAATGATGAATGGCAGATCTTTTCAACAAAATGTGCTGGAACACCTGCCTATCTATACGGGGAAAATAATGAACCTCAATCCATTCCTTACACCACACAAAAAATAAATCAAGATCACACAACTGAACGTAAAAATTTTTAAAGTCTAAAGGTTCTATGAGGAAACTTAGGGCACTATCTTTGTGAATTCGGAGCAGACAAAGTTTCAAACGTATGTAAATCATATTTAAATTTTAGAAGTTATTAAAAACAAACAAACAAACATGTTCTAAGGAACAACAGTGTTAGAACAGCAGGGCCAACGTTACAAGGTCAGAAGAGCCAGACCAAAATGGTAAGTTCAGAAACATGAATTCCCTCAAATCAGTTAGAAAATATGCAGAACACAATAGAAAAAGTTACAAAGGCTATGACTAGATAATTCACAAATGAAGAAATAAAAATGGCTAAAAAAAAGGGGTTGGTGAGCATGGTTGCGTATATTTACTGGACATTCAGGGTTCTTCCTCCTGATACTGCTTATTCATACTTTTTGTCATTTTTCTCTTAGGTTGTTTATCTTGTTTTTTAAATTCTGGTTATATTGGTCATATGAGTAGCAAATATTTTTAATTCTGGTTATATTGGTCATATGAGTAGCAAATATCTTCTTTTGGTTAGTGGCTTGTCTTTTCACTTTGTATCTCATGGCTTTGTTATAAAACAAGTTTTTAATTTTAATATAATCAAATTATCATTTTTCCTTTATGATTAGTGCTTGTTGTGTTTGGTTTAGAAAATAAGTCCATATACAAATATCACCAGAACATCATTGATATTTTTCCCAATAATTTTATAATTTTTCACCTTTAGGCTTTTAAAATCATCCAGAGATTGTGTATGAGGTGTGGTTTGGATAAATGTTATCTTTTCCTTATGGATAGCCACTAGTCTTAGCACCACTGGAGCTATCCTTTTCCTGTAATTTAAATGCCACCACTATCATATATACATGAGTTTAATACTAGACTCTGTTCTATTCCATTTGTTTGATTGTCTCTCTCTGGACCAATACCACACTGTTCTTTAAAGAAAGTGATGAGTTTCCTCCACTACATACACACACACACACACACACCCCTTGTGTTTCCTCTTAAAAAGAGTTTTGGGGCTTCCCTGGTGGCGCAGTGGTTGAGAGTCTGCCTGCCAATGCTAGGGAACACGGGTTCGTGCCCCGGTGCGGTTAGATCCCACATGCCGCAGAGCGGCTGGGCTCGTGAGCCATGGCCGCCGAGCCTGCGCGTCTGGAGCCTGTGCTCCACAACGGGAGAGGCCACAACAGTGAGAGGCCCGTGTACCGCAAAAAAAAAAAAAAAGAGTTTTGGCTATTCTTCATCCTTTAATCTTCTGTAAGAATTTAAGGATCATCTTCTCAAGTTCTGAAAAATACCTTGTTAGAATTTTTATTATAATCATACTAACAGACTGATTTGGAGAGAAACTCCAATTGCTACAAAATTATATCTTCCCATCAATAAATATGGTTTATATTTCCATCTATTTAGGTGTTCTACTATTTTCTTCAATAAAGTTTAAAAACTTTTTTTAATAAATAAAGTTTTATAATTTTAGTGATAAAAATCTTGTGCATTTTTTGTTGTATTTATTCCTAGTACCTTATATTTTAGAGTTGCCTTTGAAAATCTATCTTTTTAAAAAATTACATTTTATAATTTTTGTTGCTGGTGAACAGCAGTGTTACTGATTTTACATATCTGTTTTGCCTTCAATAACCTTGATAAACCCTTATTTCTAGTAGTCTGTAGATTCTTTTGTATTTCAGTTTTTCCTTTTCAATCTTTATAATTTTTATTTCTTTTTCTTGTATTATCACACTAGTGAAAAACCCCAGTACAATGCTGAATAGAAGTGGTGATAGAACAAATCTCCATTGTTCCTGATCTGAAAGGGAATGCCTTCAGCATTTCACCATTATGTATAATTTTTGCTGTGTAATTTTGAAAATTGCTATAATTTTTGTAGCTACCATTTACCAGGCTAAGGAATTTGCTTTCTACTCTAGTTTGCTATGGATATTTGTGAAACAAGGTTGAATATTGTCAAAAGTTTTCCTGTATTTATTGAGATGATCATATGGTTCTCTGCTTTAACCAGTTAATATAATAAATCTTCTTAATAGACTTTCTAATTTTAATCATCTTTGCATTCCTAAGATGACTCCAACTTGGTAATGATATATTTTTAATAGGCATTTCTGGATTGATGTGACTAAATTTTATTTAGGATTTTTGCATCTATATTTGGAAGTGAGATTAGCCTTTAATTATTACTTTCTCATACCTTCCTTATCTGATTTTGCCATCAGAATTATTTTACTTCATAGAATGAGGTGAGCAGTGTTCCCTCATTTTGTATTCACTGGAACAGTTTGTTTCAGAAAACAATGATCTGTTCTTTGAAGTTTGTGTCTGGTAAAGTCTTCTGGGCTTAATGGGCTGTTTTATTCTTTCTTTCTTCCTTTTCTTTCTTGTTAAGAGAGGAAGGTGGATTTTAAAACTCCTGGTTCAAGTTATAAATCTAAGACAAAATTATATTTCTTCTTGAGTGGTTTTATTAAGTTGTATTTTTCTAAGAAACCATGCATTTTTTGTATATTTTCAATTTACTGGTTATGAATGTCAAGTACAACCATGCAAAAGTAACCCTGAGAGCTTACTCTGGGTAGACTGGACAAGAAGCAGGCTATGCCTGTACCACCTTCTCCTAGAGGGAGGGATCACACCCAAAATCAGCTTCCCACTGGATCAGTAGCTCCCTTCCTTTGGCAGGAGCACCTGCAGCTTCCCACAGCCCACACCCCCAACCCCAGGTTTCCAGGTGCTGGGCAACTGGCTTTCTCAGCAGCTGCTATAAACATCAAGCACTTGAACCCAGATCACTCTGCCAAGCAGTCGTTTGCTGCCCACTGATACACGCTTAGGTCCTGACATGACTCTCCATGCAGTGATGGGAAGACAGTGAACCACATTTCTCGTCTCTTCTGCTGACCCTTGTGTTGTCGGTTTCCCCCAATAGGGCCTGTTCCTTATCTCAAACTGTGTTACGTTGTGGAAGTCATCCTGAGCCCAGAGAACTTTCAGGTGGTGACAGTGAAGGAACCTACCTTGCACAGCAGTAGTACACAATAGTTCTTAGTATTAGGTTTACACCTCCACTGTTTATAGTTTATATCCTATGTGTCACTCCTAACTATTTATTTGTGCCTCCTCTACCGGCTCCCTGCCCCGTATCTCTAGATCAAGCGCACTAAAGGTTTGCCATGGTTCTGTTTTACTTTCGTTTTGGAATAATTTCAGATTTATAGGAAAGTTGCAAAGTTAATACGGAATTCCTGTATTATTATCACCCATCATCCCTAACGTTAGTACAAAGATTACTCAGACTTTACCAATTTTTTCATTGTGTTCCTTTTCTGTTCCAGGATTCTGTTTCAGGATCCAATCCAGGATAGCACATTGCATTTATCTCATCTTATTTAATTTTTCAAAATGCAATCATATTTACATACCATAAAGTTCACTCATTCAAAGTGCACAATTAAATGGTTTTTATCATATTTACAGAGTTACATAGTCCTCACCATAATCTAATCCTAAAAATTTTTTATCACCCTCAAAAATAACCCTGTGCTGGGCTTCCCTGATGGCGCAGTGGTTGAGAGTCCGCCTGCCAATGCAGGGGACACGGGTTCGTGCCCCGGTCCAGGAAGATCCCACATGCCGCGGAGCGGCTAGGCCCGTGAGCCATGGCCGCTGAGCCTGCACGTCCGGAGTCTGTGCTCCGCAGTGGGAGAGGCCACAACAGTGAGAGGCCCTCGTACCGCAAAAAAAAATAATAATAATAACCCTGTGCCCATTAAGCAATCATTCCCCATTCCTCCATCCTCCAGCCCTAGGGAGCAAGTAATCTGCTTTTTGTCTCCATGGATTTTCCTATTCTTAATCTTTCATATAAATAGAATTATACAATATTTGGTCTTTTATGACTGGCTTCTTTCACTTAGCATGTTTTTGAGATTCATCTATATTGTAGCATACATCAGTACTTTATTCTGCTTTATTTATTGCTGAAAAGTATTCTATTGTATGGATGTGCCACATTTTGTTTATCCATTCACCAGTTGATGGACATTTGGATTGTTTCCTTTCTTTGTCTGTTATGAATAATGCCGCTATGAATATTTGTGTACCAATATTTGTGTGGACAAACGTTTTCATTTCTCTTGGATATATATCTAGAAGCAGAATTGCTTGGTCCTATGGTAACTGGTAACTCCATATTTGACATTAAGCTGTTTTCTAAAGTGATTGCATCATTTTCTGATTTACCAGCCATTAATGAGGGTTACAATTTCTCCACATCTTCACCAACACTTGTTATTATTATTCTTTTATTACTATAGCCATCTTAGTGGGTGCACAGTGGTATCTCATCATTTTGATTTGCAAATAATTTGATTTCCCTAATGACTAATGACGTTAAGCATCTTTTCATACACTTACTGACCATTTGTATATCTTCACTAGAGAAATGTCTGTTCAAATCATTTGCCCAATTTTAATTGAGTTATTTATTTTTATATTATTGAGTTGTAAGAGCTCTTTATATATTCTGGATATAAGTCCCTTTCCAGATATATGACTTCCAAATGTTTTCTTGCAGTCTATGGGTTGTCTTTTCACTTTTTTGGTGTTATCACTTGAAACTCAGAATTCTTTAATTTTGATAAAGTCCAATTTATCAAAATTTTTATTTTATATAGGAAGTCATAGTCTATATACTTCTTATTTTATATAAGAAGTATATAAGAAGTCATAGTCTAAAATCATGAAGATTTACTCTTATGCTTTCATCTAAGAATTTTAGATTTTTAGATCTCTGATCCACTTTGTGTTAATTTTTTATATAATGTAAGATAAGGGTCCACTTTCATCCTTTTTCATGTGGATATCTAGTTGTCCCAGCACCATCTGTGGAAAAAACTATTCTTTCCCCATTGAATTTTCTTGGCATGTTTGTTAAAAATTGATTGACCATTAATATAACAGTTTATTAATGCCACACTGTCTTGATTTCCAGAGCTTTGTAGTAAATTTTGAAATTGGAAAGAGTAAGTCCCCCAACTTCATTCTTTTTTTTTTAAGATTTATTTTTTATTTATTGATTTATTTTTGGCTGCATTGGGTCTTAGTCGCAGCACGCGGGATCTTCCTTGAGGCATGCGGAATCTTTTTTTTTTTTTTTTTGAGGTTGGCCTCTCCCGTTGCAGAGCACAGTCTCCGGACGCGCGGGCTCAGCGGCCATGGCTCACGGGCCTAGCCTCTCTGTGGCCTGTGGGATCTTCCCGGACCGGGGCACGAACCCGTGTCTCCTGACTCGGCAGGCGGACTCTCAACCACTGCGCCACCAGGGAAGCCCCCCCAACTTCATTCTTTTTCAAGATTGTTTCGGCTATTCAGTGTCATCTTATTTTAACTTTTTTAAAAACAACTTTTGTTTTTTTTAATTCATTTCTGTTTTGATTTTTACTATTTCCTAGCTTCTACTTTTTGGGGTTTGTCATATTTGTTTTACAACTGGAAGATGGACGTTTCTCTTTTTACTTTTCAGGCTTTCTTCCTTTCTAATGTATGCAATTAAGGTCATAAGTGACTCAAGGTCTGCTTTAGCTGCATCCCACATGTATTATCATGTGTTATTGTCATTGTCCTTTAGTGATAAATATGTATTTATTTCCCTTAAAATCTCTTTCTTGACAAAGAAACTATTTAGAAGTGTGTTTTTAATGGTTTTTTTGAGTCATCTTGTTAACTAATTTCAAACTGTAGTACATTGTATTCAGAAAACCTTGACTTTTTTGGTATACACTGAGTCATGTAAATTGGGTTGTTCAAATCTTCCATATTCTGGTTTTGCCTGCCACATTCTAAATGTGAATTTGTCCATTTTTACCATGTCATTCTGTCAATTATGCTATATTATTTGGTGCTTAGAACATCAGAACTGTTGAATATTCCTGGTGAATTGTTCATGTTTTCATCTTGCAGTGACCTTCTTTATCTAAAAAATTTTTTAAATTTCAAAGTCTTTCTTGTCTAGTATCAACATAATTACTGTCTTCTGGCCTCTGTTGTTGCTACTGAGTAGGTGCTCTCAATTTTTTTTTTTTTTTTTTTTTTTTTTCTGTACGCGGGCCTCTCACTGTCGTGGCCTCTCCCGTTGCGGAGCGCAGGCTCCGGACGCGCAGGCTCAGTGGCCATGGCTCATGGGCCCAGCCGCTCCGCGGCATGTGGGATCTTCCCAGACCGGGGCACGAACCCGTGTCCCCTTCATCGGCATGTGGACTCTCAACCACTGCACCACCAGAGAAGCCCTCAATTTTTTAAAAATGTGTATTTACCTGGTATAATTTTTTTGCTATTTCATTTTTTTTTAGTCTTCCTGAGTTATTAGATTTTAAGTGTCCTTGTTATGAACAGCCTATGGCTGGGTTTTTGTGTCTGATATCTGAGTCTATTTTTAAATTCATGGATTTAGTATATAAACATTTAGAATATATATTATATATATACCGATACAATATATAACTATGTCTATGTCTATCCACTTCCATCTCTCTGTATATAGATCGTGATATAGTTTGATAGACAGTCTTCTAAGCACTTTACATATATTAACACATTTAATCCTCACAACACCCCATTGATGTAAGTACCATTAATATTCCCACTTTATAGAGGAGGGACCTGAGGCACAGAAATATTAAGTGACTCACCCCAATTGACATGATTGTGGAAAGCAGACTGAACATTACAGAGGAGATAATCCTGGAAATTCTAAGAGGCAGGCAAGGTCAAAGGATGGAAGGCATTCTTGGGAGACCAGGGTTTTCAGCTCACAGTAATCAAGAAATCAAGCTAATAGGTGGTACCGTCCAGCTAATGGGTGATAGGGCTGGGATTTGAACCTAGCAGTTTAGCTCCAGATTTTGTACTTGTAACGTCATGCAAAGTGCCTTTCATAGGACTTGTTCTTTTTTTCGTGGTTTTTTTTTTAAACAAACCCTTTTTTTAAAAAAATTTATTTATTTATTTTTGGCTGCGTTGGGTCTTCGTTGCTCCATGCAGGTTTTCTCTAGCTGCATCGAGCGGGGGCTACTCTTCGTTGCGGTGCGTGGGCTTCTCACTGTGGTGGCTTCTCTCGTTGCAGAGCACGGGCTCTAGGCACACGGGCTTCAGTAGTTGTGACTCACAGGCTCAGGCTCAGTAGTTGTGGCGCACGGGCTTAGTTGCTCCACGGCATGTGGGATATTCCCGGACCAGGGCTCGAACCCATGTCCCCTGCATTGGCAGATGGATTCTTAACCACTGTGCCACCAGGGAAGCCCCTTGGTGTTTTAATTACATCGTTCAGGCCTTTTAAGACTTATAAAGGTGATTATTTTACATTCTCTTTCAAATTGTCATTCTAGATGTGTCACATATATACAGTGGAATATTACATCAGATCATGCCACTCCTGTACTCAAACAAACAAACAACAAAAACAAATTGTCATTCTATTATGCAGAGTTTTAGGGAATCTTTTGGTGCTATTTATGTGTCTGCTGACTCTCATGGAGGATTTTGTCCTGCATTTCATCATTTTAGTTTGTGAGCTCCTCTTTAGAGAAGGCTGTTTTACTGTGAGACTCCCCTGTGGCTTGGTTTTGGGGTGTATCTCTCAAGAGCTGCTTTGTGTTTGCTACGGAGAGATCACCATATCTGGACCAAGTTTTTGGTCATTTTATCACCTTGAAGGTCATTTAGAATCATGGTTCCTGGATCATCTGCAAATTTAAACCTCCAAAGTTGGAGTAGAAACAAACCTGGAGATTTTGTTTCTCAGATGGACATTTTTCCCACCCAGAGAAAAGCATACAAATACCTTTTTGTCTCTCTGCCAGTGGATTGACATTTTTCCTAATCTACTCTTTCAATGAGAGTACAGCCCTTTAAAAACTGCTTTATTCAGGGATCCAGGTCCCAATCCCAGTTGCAGCAGCAACTCACATCCTTGCCACTGACTTTCCTATTTCTAACTGACACACCTGGGCCTTCCCTTCTCTCTTAATAGTTCACTAAGGGATTTAAAATAACTTTTGATATATATATATATATATATATATATATATATATATATTTTTTTTTTTTTTTTTTTTTTTTGCGATACGCGGGCCTCTCACTGCTGTGGCCTCTCCCGTCGCAGAGCACAGGCTCCGGACGCACAGGCCCAGCAGCGATGGCTCACGGGCCCAGCCACTCCATGGCATGCGGGATCCTCCTGGACCAGGGCACGAACCCACGTCCCCTGCATTGGCAGGCAGACTCCCAACCACTGCGCCACCAGGGAAGCCCACTTTTGCTAGATTTTATCAAGCATTTCTAGACAATGTGGCAGGAGAGCTTTCAGATTATCATTTCCCCTCATCTTATCTTATGAGATTGGAAGTCCCATTTCACTCTTTAAAGAAGGATGATGTTAATTATTTTCTCTTGATAAGAGTAATGAAAAATTGGGGCCACATGTTAAAATGTTAGGAGGAAAATGTAAACTACCCATGATACCACTACCTAGAAGTGATCATTGTTTACTGCTTCCATCTTTTATTCTTATATGTGTCTAGATACACATATATGTGTATGTGTGTATATATATATATATGAATAACTGGATTCATATGTGTATATCTGTTTACTACTTTTTTCATGTGATATTATATTTTATTATATCATTAAAATTCATTAAATTTACTTTTCTGTACCCCGTGACCTGGAAGTAACAAAGGGGATACTTACTCTAAGACCCCTATAATCCTAACTGATAGATGCATTGCATTTAAAGCATGACAATGTTGTGTCTCTCCCATAGAGCTGATTCTCACTGACTATTCTGAATAAGTTGATTATATTGTCTGGTCTCCAATTTGCTGCAACTAAATCTTAGATGCTCCCCCATTCTAGCTTTCTTGTTAGAAAATTGCTCTCTTAGTGAAGCTTGGAATGCCTGAAGTGGTCCCAACACAGTTGCTATATAAGGGCTGTGAGAGAACAGAATTTAATGGCAAGTTTCTCCATGGGCCAGGGTATAAAGATGGTTTGAAACCAAAGTTGGGGAATGATAAGCATGCGTGATGGAATGGCATTCCTCTTCTCTCTTTCTAAAAGCAGCCTGGCTTCAGGAGAATGAGCGTTGGGTTTCACGTGGTCTTGCAAATGCAGGTCTAACTTTGGCTCACCCTTTCCATGTGCCCACCAGTATCTGTGCACCAAGTGACACAAGGATTGTGGAAAGCAGGTGGAACATTACAGAGGAGATAATCCTGGAAATTCTAAAAGGCAGACAGGGTCAAAGGATGGAAAGCATTCTTGGGAAGCCAGTGTTTATCCAGCTCACAGTGATCAAGAAATCAACGCAAACCCATGCAGCCCGACAAAAATGTGCATTTCCTGTAAGTTACTCCTTGGCCCTCCCCAGTTAAGTCACCACTATGCAGTATCTTAGCCAAATGGATTTGAGTTCCAAATTAGGTTCTTAAAACTCAGATTAGTTCCAATTTAGGCTCTTGAAATTTATAGTAGAAACAATAGTCTTAAAATCTAACACTTTTGATTTACAACAGCCAGGATTTTTGAAATAAAAAGGAATTTCAAGTTTCCAAAGACTCTCCCCCCAAAAGATCAATGCACAAGGTTATTTTGTAAGCAAGACATTAGAAAGAAATCAGAAGAATAACTACAAGGCTCTACTTCCTGCAGATTAAAGATTGTTCAGATTTTGTCAAAACCATTTTTATTAAAAATAAAAAGATATAAAAAGATTTGGATGCTAGTGAGTTCCTAAAAGGGGCACAAAAGTGTCTGACAGTGAGCAAAGAGCTGTAGAGGGCTGTGGTGCAGAATCAGGTGACTGGAGAGTGGCTGCAAGGACATGATGACCCCAGAGCAGATGGAATGCATCGAACCACGGTTACACCTCTCTCCAGGGAGGTGAGCATGGGCTAAGTGCCTCCTCTTGTTGGCAAGAAGGATGCCCAAGAAGTCTGGAGATGACACTATGGTGAGAAGGAAATGTGTGAAGATACCCTGAATTGAGTGAAACCTAAAATGCCCAAAAAACGCTAAAATGACTGAGTTTACCTGAAGCTGAACTTGATTGCTTTTCCGCCATCAGGTGGAATGAGAACTCAAATGTAATTATGTTACAGGAAATAAAGTTCAGTCACTTGCTCACTGGAGTTTGGTGGCCTGTGAAAATCTTGCCCACCAAACTCCGAGAAGCGACCTGAGGGAATTTATTATAAGTCTGTAGGTGGGTGTCTCATGGAATCCAAGGGAAAATGTGTGAGCTGGGCTCAGAAAATACTAGAACCAAGTACTGGAAAACCACTGGGGTTTCTTCTAGGCTCTCATTGCTGCTTCTTTCTGCACATCTACTTCCCTCTTCTCTCTCTGAGGACCAACTTTCTGCACTCCCCCATCCATATGCCAGAATGTAGTGGCATCAAGATTCTAAATTACGTGACATGGTTCTAACCACTTACAGATTCTAACTTTCTGCCTCTCGGTCTCAATTCCAAATTCTTACACAAGAATGTAATTGGCCCACTTTAATCCCATGTCTGTCTCCCTCAATTCAATGAGCAATGACCTGAAGGCTGTGCCTGTGGTACGAACATGACTGCTGTGGTCCATCACCCTGGTTCAGCGTGCAGTCCTCAGGGAGCTGGAAATGGCTGTGAGCTGGGAAGACAGGATGATGACTCATTCACTGTGAGGCTTGTGCCTCACTCCTCCCATCTACAAAGTAGGAGGAATAATATCTGTAATATCCCTACTTCTAAATGAAGGCAAAGAGAGCTAACATTATTAACTTCTCTCCAGGTACCAGACATTGTAGTACGTTAACCAGGTTATCCTAGCTCATCCTAAAAACAACCTAAGAGATGAGCGTTTTAATTTCCATCTTTCCAGATAAGGAAATTGATGTTCACAGAGGTTAAATCTCATAGCTAGTGAGGGGCAGAGCTCAGATCTGAGCCCAGACAGAACCAGTGCTGCAGCGGAGGAAAGAGCTATTTATTAAGATTGAGATAATGTCTGAAAGCTGCGCATTACGTTCTCAGCTATTAATAAATTGCCTGGGACAGGATCTTGCATGGAGTAAATGCTCAGAATTAAAAGTCTCATTAATAAGAGCACCTGACTCTTCAGTTGCAGCGGACGTCTTATCATGAAGTGTTTGGCTCACATTAACCCACCAAACACCTCTACAAAGTGGGCACCCATCTGCCTTAAGAGATTTCTGCCAAGACACGTTTTATTAAAAGTGAAAAGGGAGATGAAAACAGAAGCCAATACCGATTTTCATTGTAATTGACCTTCAGCCACCATTTGGTGCAATGGATCAAATTGCTTCTAAAGCTTCCATTGCTGTGTCATGTTGAGGTGTGAATCTGCCTTCTTAGGGGCCTGTTGTCAGAGTCTTTAGAATGTATCCATGTGCTCTGATCTTCTGACCTCCTAAAGCTAAATAGAACTCTTGTTGATTGGTGCTGAGCTCACACGAAGCCCAGACTCTGCTTGTAAATGTTTGCCAAATGAAAGATTTGTCAGCAGGCAATGATTAAATCACCTACTGTGTTCTCAGCCCTGAGAATATTAAACCTCTAAGGTACAATCCATGCCTCTGAGAGTAAACAATCTTTTCTGTGCAATCAAAAACCTAAGAACTTAGTTATTAGAGAAAGGCAACTCGAAACCACCTTGAGATTCCCTCTTCATACTCACTAGGTTAGCTGTAGTCAAAAAACGGAAAAGGAATGTTGGCCACGATGTGGAGAAATTATAACCCTCATCATGTAACCCTGGTGAGAATGTGAAATGGTGCGGCCGCTCTGGAAAACATTTTGACAGTTTCTTAATAAGTTAAACATAGAATTATCATATGACCCAGCAATTCCATTCCTGGGTGTATACCCAAAAGAATTGAAAACAGGTGTTCAAACAAGAGCTCGTACACAAATATTCACAGCAGCACTATTCACAATAGCCAAAAGGTGGAAACAACCCAAATGTCCATCAACTGATGAATGGATAAAAATATGTGGCATATCTGTACTAAATGGAAGAAGCCAGACATGAAAGACCACACATATTATATGATTCCATTTCTATGAAATCTCCACATTTATTTCTCTCTATATATAATATAAATATTTATTTATAAATAACTATAAGAGGTATGACCAGAAATGAGGGTATCAGTATGAAATGCCTTGTGATTCCACCTGGGCATTCCGTCAGATGGCCTTTCTTCTAAGAGGTGGGATCAGAACATATTAGCTTGGGAGCTGCTGTTGGAAATTGATCCATCTGGTTTTCTAATTGAGTTCAGAAAAGAAATACCACCAGATCCACATATTGATTATCAGAATCCTCATTGCCAAATATATATAAATCATACAAGACACTAAAACTGTTTGTGTTATACTTTTGGTTACACTTCCCACTGTGTTTTTTTTCCCTACTGCGTTTTTAAAATGGTGTTATTATGACTCATGCTCAGTTTCCTCTACTCTATGAATCCATCCCCTTCCAAGAAGTTTTTTTTTTAACTCATGTTTATCTATCTAAAAGCCTTATAGTTGTAAAGTTCTTTCTTTTTCCTTTTTAAAAAATTGAGATATAATTGACATTTAACATTATGTTAGTTTTCGGTGTACAACATAATTATTTGATTTCTGTATATACAAGTGTTGTGAAATGATCACCACAATAAGTCTGGTGAATATCATTCACCACATGTAGCTACAATTTGTGTGTGTGTGTAATGAGAACTTTTAAGCTCTACTCTCTTAGCAGCTTTCAAATATACAATACAGTATTATTAACTGAAGCCACCATGCTGTACATCCCCAGGACTTATTTATTTTATAACTGGAAATTTGTACTTTTGACCACACTTTGACCCATTTCACCCACTCTCCCCCCCCACCTCTGGCAACCACCAATCTGTTCTTAGTATCTATGAGCCGTTTTACTTGTTTTTTTTGATTCAGCATATTAGTGAGATCATATGGAATTTGTCTTTCTTTGTCTGTCTTATTTCACTTAGCATAATGTCCTCAAGATCCATCCAATGTGGTCAAAAGTGGCAAGAGGTCCTTCTTTTTCATGGCTGAATAAAATTCCATTGTGTGTATATATTCGTCTGTGTGTGTATGACATCTTTTTTATCCATTCTTCCACTGATGGACACTTAGACTGCTTCCATGTCTTAGCTATTATAAATAATGCTGCAATGAACATGAGGGTTCATATATCTTTTCAAGTTAGTGTTTTCATTTTCTTCAGATAAATACCCAAAAATGGAGTTGCTGGATCATATGGTAGTTCTATTTTTAATTTTTCAAGGAACTTACATGCTGTTTTCCATAGTGGCTGCACCAATTTACATTCCCACCAACAGTGTACAGAAGTTCCTTTTTCTCTACATCCTCTCTGACATTTGTTATTTCTTGTTGAGTTCTTCTTTCTTAACAATAGTACCTTGCACTTGTCGGTAAAAAAAAAATTAGCCTAACTGTTGAAATAGATACCTTTGGGGGTGTCTTCCCAGTTCAGTACCCCCATTTCATTGAGAACATCTCCATCTCCATGAGGCAGCCATGTTTATGATTGATGACCCTGCTTTGCTGGCCACGAATGGACACCTGACCTGAGGTGAGGCAATCAGACTTGGAGGTGAGCTTCAGGGATGATTGTGTTGTGCCTTTTAGCTGGAATGAGGGTTATGGAAACTGAAGAGCAGAAGCTGCCATCATGGAAAACCATTCTCATCCACATGCCGGGAGAAGCAGAGAAAGTAGACATTTACAGAGGAGAACGGAACAGATGTGCAAAATATAGGGAAAAGGGGGAAAAAAATGATCTGGTTAGAGAGAGAGAGAGAGAGCAAGAGGGAGGTAGGAAGGAAGAGGGAGAGACAGAGACTGAGAGAAAATAATAGTTCCTGGTAGTTTTGTAGTTCCTGCTGCTTGGCTTTCGTGATGTCCACTTCTGTCCTTGGGTTCTGTGAGATACTCCGGATTTTTGTACAAAGTTCTCCTGACTTTTTTTTCTTTCGCTTAACTTAGCTTGAATACGTTTCTGTTATTGACTAGGACTACTAGAACTTACTTCTACATCTTGTTTTGAGCCCCCAGACAGACAAATAAACCTTGATTCTTTCTGAATTAATGAAACACATTTATAGACATTTAAGTCTGGAATCATCTAATCCAACCCATTCATTCTATACCACAAAATACTGGTGTTTGAGGAAGTGAAATTGCCTGCCCAAGGTCACACAGTTAGGAGGTGGCAGAGCAGAAGCAAAACCAAGGTATTTTGAATATCAGTTTAGTGTTCTTTTTGCTAAACAAGGCTGCCTTTTCTTTATTTTAATAACTTTTTTGTTTTATTCTGCCTTTCACATATGACAGTCCCAAACCCAACACTTGGTTTTTCTTTTTTGACTTTCTTATTCTTTCAGCATCTATGTCAACACACTTTCTCCCAATAGCACATGCAATTTGATCTTCATCTGGTGGGTACACATAGGCCCTCAAAGATCCTGGCTCTCCAGCATGGGAACCTCAGTCCTTCCTTTCAACTGTACCCATGTCTGTTGGTTCTGGAGCTCTGCATTGGTCCCATCACACCTGAGGTGTCCTGAGGCCAGGAACGCCAAACATGTTATGTGCCAACTCTGAATAAATACGGGGAGCTGCTTGGAGCCCAGGGTGGAGGGTAGGAAGGCAGGTTGGGTCTGGGTTCCATTACAAAGGATTCTGTGCTCAACTGGCAATGTCTGCCATGGCAACACCCACTAGACATGTCTGGAATGGGGACATTGGGGGAAGAGGCTACACACTGGCCACAGCTTCAGAAAGGGACAAGATGTACGTTCCATCCTTGCCTTAGGTGGTTGTTCTGTTTCCCAGGCCACATTGTCTCAGTGGCCAGGTGGCTGAGGAGGTAGTCTGAAGGCCACGAAGCTACAAGTGGCTTCCCTGGACCCTGGACGGGAGAGCATGAGCCCCAAGCTAGAGGGAGCTTGGAAAGGCAGCCCCTGCAGGGCCCTACAGCGGTCTGCATGCTGCAGGCCACGCTGGCATTAGCCCCTTGTCTCTGGAGTTGGTTTCATCTAGGCAAAGCCAGCTGGCTGGCTGTCAAAGAGTCAGATGCAACTCGGGGGTAAAAACACTTTTCCACAGCACTTACACAGAAATAACCTTAATCTCTGGGTAAACTTTCCAAGCTAAAAGCTTTCTCTTCTACGTCCTACCGAGAAATCAAAATAGAGTAAAAGGACAGTCTTACTTTAATCAAGTTCCAGAATGAGGACATAACAGTTTTGAAAAGCACTGTCTCAAGCAGAAGACGTAAGGATGGGTGTAAGAGAATATTTCTAGAAAATGCCAAAGGCACCAAACATAATCCCAACTTTGCCTCGATGCTACTCCGTACCCCGGATGGGGAGGCTCCTTTGTTCAGCTAACTTTGGGAATGTCATAGTGCTCCGTGAGTGTGTCCAGGTGTCTGTTGAAGTCTTCTACTGTCTGCTTGTGGGTTTTGGATGCTTTCTTCAGGATCCTTTCCATTTGCCATTTCTCCCGCTTCTTCTCAGAGGCCACCTGGGCCAGTGTCCGCTTGTCCAGGCTGCGCCACTTCTCCTCCTCGTTCTTTTTGCTTGTTCCCATCGCTTACAGGAGTTTCACCTTGCCTTTGTTCTTTTTCTTCTTCCGCTTAGTCACTCTGAGCTCTGCCATGCCTTTCAGCTTCAGGGGCTCCTTTTGGATCTGCTCGTAGGCCTCCATGGCGCCCTGCTGAAGTTTCAAGACTGCCTTTTCATGAAAACAGTGAGCATCGTGCTTGGGGCAGAGAACACCTGCTCCCTATTCTAAATGATCACAGGGGTGGGCAGGTGGTCCAGGCTGAGCATTTGGAGTATCCCAGACCTCTGGAGTCAGCTATTGGCCCAGGGATGGGCTTCTGCTCCAAGTAGAGCTACTTAAGGAACTTTTAGGGAGAATAATCAGATACTAAAAGAGATGATCTGAATCTCCATTTTCTGAGCTGTTAGACACTAAAGATCATGTGAGCTTAGTGCTGCTAGGGACTTTCTTTTCGTCATGAGAAGGCAGACGGCTCTGAAGAACAAGGCCAGCTCAGAGGAAAACAGAACCAAGAGATGAAAAGAGACAGATGCCCAGTGACTTTATTTGAGCAGCTAGAGTCAACCATGCCAAAGTTATTCCACTCCTAAACTTTTCAGTTACCTGACCCCGTGTATTTCCTTTTTGCTTAAGCTGGTTTGGCTTTCTGGTATATGCAACCAGGTAAGTTAGAATACCAAAATGTGGACTAGTAACCACTATTTAATTGTATATACTTTGCTTCTTATTTTCATATGCTACAGAGAGGATACATCTTTGGGTCATTATAAATGGAAGTTGATTATTGTGATTTAAAGTTTAATTAGTATGAGTTATTGGGACTTCCCTGGCAGTCCAGTGGTTAAGACTCCATGCTCCCAATACAGGGGGCACGTGTTTGATCCCTGGTCAGGGAACTAAGATCCCGAATGTCGTACAACACAGCCAAAAAAAAAAGAGTTATTGAGGCTACGCTAGGAATAATAGCGACAAAGAAATAAAACTGTATGTGCTTTTTAAAAATTGAGGTATAGTTGATTTACAGTATTACATGTTTCAGGTGTACAACATAGTGATTCACAATTTTTAAAGTTTATACTCCATTTAGAGTTATTATAAAATATTGGCTGTATTCCCTGTGCTGTACAATACATACTTATAGCTTATTTATTTTGTACATGGTAATTTGTACCTCTTAGTCCCCTTCCTCTATCTTGCTCCTCCTCCCTTTCCTTTCCCCACTGATGATAACCACTAGTTTGTTCTCTTATCTGTGAGTCTGTTTCTTTTGTGTTATGTTCACTAGCTTGTTTTGTTTTTTAGCATCCACATATAAGAAATATCATACAGTATTTGTCTTTCTCAGTCTGACTTATTTCACTAAGCATAATACCCTCTAGGCCCATCCATATTGCTGCAAATGACAAAATTTCATTCTTTTTTATGGCTGAGTAGTATTCCACTATATATATATATACACACCACATCATCTTTATCCATTCATCTGTTGATGGACACTTAGGTTGCTTCCATACCTTGGCAATGTAAATAGTGCTGCTGTGAACATTGGGGTGCATGTATCTTTTCAAATTACTGTTTTTGTTTTCTTCAGATATATACCCAGGAGTGTAATTGCTGGGTCATATGGTAGTTCTATTTTAAATTTTTTGAGGAACCTCCATAATGTTTTCCATGGTGACTGCACCAATTTACATTCCCACCAACAGTGTTCTCGGGTTCCCTTTTCTCCACATCCTCACCAACATTATTTGTAGACTTTTTGATGGTAGCCATTCTGACAGATGTGAGGTAATAGCTCATTGTGGTTTCGATTTGCATTTCTCTGATGGTATATGATATTGAGCAGTTTTTCATGTGCCTGTTGGCCATCTGTATGTCTTCGTTGCAAAAACATCTATTCAGGTCTTCTGCCCATTTTTATTGTTATTATTTTTAAAATTATTTATTTATTTATTTGGCTGCACTGGGTCTTAGTTGTGGCGTGTGGGATCTTTAGTTGTGGCGTGTGGGATCTTTAGTTGCGGCATGCACGTGGGATCTAGTTCCCTTACCAAGGATTGAACCCGGGCCCCCTGCATTGGGAGCATGGAGTCTTACTCCTGGATCACCAGGGAAGTCCCCTTCTGCCCATTTTTAAATCAGGTGGTTTGTTTTTTTGATGTTGAGTTGTATGAGCTATTTATACATTTTTGGATATTAACCCCATATCAGTCATATCATTTGCAAATTCTTTCTCCTATTCAGTAGGTTGTCTTTTCATTTGTCGATGGATTCCTTTGCTGTGCAAAAAGTTTTAAGTTTAATTAGTTCCCATTTTTAAATTTTTGCTTCTGTTTCCTTTGCCTTAGGTGACAAATTGAAAAAACATTGCTATGATTTCTGTCAAAGAGTGTTATGCCTATGTTTCCTTCTAGGAGTTTTATGGTTTCTGGTCTCACATTTAGGTCTTTAATCCATTTTTAGTTTATTTTTCTATATGTTGTTAGAAAATATTCTAATTTCATTCTTTTATGTGTAGCTGTCCAGTTTTCCCAGCATCACTTATTGAAGAGACTGTCTTTTCTCCATTGTATGTTCTTGCCTCCTTTGTCATAGATTAATTGACCATAAGTGTGTGGGTTAAACACAGTATATCTTTCCATCTGTTTGTGTCATTTTCAATTTCTTTCATTAGTGTCTTATACTTTTCCTAGTACAGATATTTTACCTCCTTAGGCAGGTTTATTCTTAGGTATTTTATTCTTTTTGATGCAATTGTAAATGAGGTTGTTTCCTTAATTTCTCTTTCTGATAGTTCATTGTTAGTATATAGAAATGCAACAGATTTCTCTATATTAATTTTGTATCCTGCAACTCTACTGAATTCATTGATGAGCTCTGGTAGTTTTTTTGGTGGCATCTTTAGGATTTTCTATGTATAGTATCACGTCATCTTCAAACAGTGACAATTTTATTTCTTCCTTTCCAATTTGGATTCCTTTTATTTCTTTCTTGTCTGATTGCTGTGGCTAGGACTTCCAAGAAGACTATGTTGAATAAAAATGGCAGGAGGGGGTATCCTTGTCTTGTTCCTGACCTCAGAAGAAATGCTTTCAGCTTTTCACCACTGAGTATGATGTTAGCTCTGGGCTTGTCATACGTGGCCTTTACTGTGTTGAGGTAGGTTCCCTCTATGCCCACTTTCTAGAGAGCTTTTATCATAAATAGATGTACAACTGTAGATGTGCTTTTGTTTTCCAAGGAAAAGGAATAAATTTATCCTAAGGCAGTACTTCTTGGACTTTTTTTGTTTGTTAGTTTCTGGGCCCCTTTGTACACTCATGATTTATTGAGGGCCCCAGCGACTTTTGTTTATGTGGGTTATAACTTATCGACATTTACTGTATTAAAGGTGGCAACTGAGAACTTTTAAAAATACATATTGATTCATTTGCCAACAGCAATGATTAATGCACTGCATGTTAACATAGATAACATCTTAGTGTTATAATAAAATTAGTTTTGACCTTGCAGCCCCCTAAGATCTGTTCTAAAGTAAAATGTCAGTCTGTTTCAGAATAGGAAAATGGATAATGAAAGACAGAACTTGGAAATTACATTTTATTTGCCTTAGTTTCTAATACTCGAGTCTGAAAAGTAGCTCTGTAATGTGTTAAAATCTTAGCAAAGTTTGCCCAATTTTGGTAGGCTTGTTGCCTTGATTTACTGAGTAATGCCTCAGCCTACAATGTAAAGGTTATCATTACCTGCTGTGTAACCAAAGATTCTGGGTTTTACCAGAATAATTTCCTGTGCTTTATGTTGACTTCACTATATTCTTGATTATTTAAGGAAGAAAAAGAACCAAGGTTCTTCACTTGTGAAAGAACATAGATTTTTAAAAATCCTGCTACCATCTATGTTTATTGTGACTCTAATTAAATAGGTAATCAATTATTGTTTCTAAGTCATCCATGATCCCATCTTAATTAAGTATCCAAATATCTTCTGATAAGTTTTTTATTTTCATTTCCCCAAAAATTAGATCTTAAATTTAGAAAAAGTAAAATAAAATCAGGATTCGGGGTGGGGGCATTCTTTAATTGTAATTTAAATGTTTAAAAAAATCTTTTTATTGTGGTAAAATATATATAATATAAAACTTACCATTTTAGCCATTTTAAAGTGTACAGAAAATCAAGATGTCTTTTACATCTAAAACAATCTTGAGGTTCCCTAGAGGGTCCCTGGAAGTCACAAAGCCTTGTTCTTTCACCTTGTAAAAAGAGAGGCGCTAGATTTGTTTAATGCATTACTATTGTAGGACTTGCATGAGTAGAGCTGTCAGATCAGAAGAGGAGCTCAGCTTTCCCTAGGTTAAACTTGTACAGATAAACTATTGTTAATATAAATATTGCAGAAATGGTACGCTTTCCAGGAAATCCCTGGAGATTTGTCAATGCCCTGTCTGTCCGTGTTCTGTTGTTTTTGTTTGTTTGTTTGTTTTGCGGTACGCGGGCCTCTAACTGTTGTGGCCTCTCCCGTTGCGGAGCACAGGCTCCGGACGCGCAGGCTCAGCGGCCATGGCTCACGGGCCCAGCCGCTCCGCGGCATATGGGACCTTCCCGGACCGGGGCACGAACCCGTGTCCCCTGCATCGTCAGGCGGACTCTCAACCACTGCGCCACCAGGGAAGCCCCCGTGTTCTGTTTTTATCCTCAAGGAAAATACTGATCAAAACTCTTATGAAATAGGTGTGTCGTGTTTTCCTGTGTTTATCAGAGTCCTGGCAATACTTTGCCTGATGACATTCGACAACAGTATAGTTATACAACAGTGTAGTCTCAATCATAATTTCAGTAATTAACATGTTACCTTGGCCTGGCCATAGTCTTATTTCTTTAATTTGAACCTGGTGTCTACTGGTTTTCAAAATGGGAATGCACATCAAACTTACCTGTGGAGTTTTATAAAAAATACAGAGGTCTGGGCCCTACTCCTGAATCTCTTTACTTGCTATTCTTAGTATATTCTTGGTATATTATGTTTTATGATCATTACATTATATCTCAAGATTTTTCCTCCATAAAATTACGTTTCTCCATTTTAATGAATCAGATATCTTTGAATGTAAGCTCAATCATTATCCTTAAGGACAGGCTTTTTTTTGCCAGGGGGGTGACGTTATTATCTTTCTTTGGCATGCTACAGAAACAACCAAATTTCCTTGTGGGTTGCATTATTATTAGGCACCCCTCATCAGACCTTTCACATTTGAAGGTTACTAGTTATAAATTAAACATAGCCATTTTAAGTCTCTGCCATCTACAAGTAGTTTTTATTTTACTCTGATGCTTGCCTGAAGGCTTTGCTGTAAGCTACAGCCCAATTTTTTTTTTAAATAAATTTATTTATTTATTTATTTTTGGCTGCATTGGGTCTTCATTGCTGCACACGGGCTTTCTCTAGTTGCGGCGAGCGGGGGCCACTCCTCGTTGCGATGCGCAGGCCTCTCATTGCAGTGGCTTCTCTTGTTGCAGAGCACGGGCTCTAGGCGTGCGGGATTCAGCAGTTGCGGTACATGGGCTTATTTGCTCCACAGCATGTGGGATCTTCCCACACCCGGGCTCAAACCCATGTCTCCTGCATTGGCAGGTGGATTCTTAACCACTGTACCATCAGGGAAGTCCTGCTACAGGCCAATTTTGTCTTCAACCGAGAAGGATGGTCTCAGAGTCTTTTCTCAGTATAGAAAAGGACTGTACCAGGTACTTCAGGCTATCAGTGCTTTAAAACTTAGCCTCTAGTGTACATGCTTCTGAGCTGGCATCTCTTAGATAACTTTCATACCATACCAGTGGACCAAATCAAGATCTCCAGGACTGTTTTTAGTCAAGAGGACTACAAACCCAAGGCTCAGAGAATAAGAATTAATTACATAAGACTGAGTGAACTGATGAGGAAAATTTCACTGTGGTTATTTTTTTGGAATGTTGATTTTATTTCAGTGTTCTATATTCTGGTTGTATAAATAAACCCTTTTCTTTCTTCTTAAGCTATTTGTAACCTATAAAATTTAGTAGGTTCTGCTTTTGTAAACTGAAATGGAACATTTAAAAATTATATTTGATCACCACTGATCTCACAGAATTCAGAAACTCTTACTGATTCTCCATGCTTTTCATGGCAATATAATTATTTGCCAAGATTCAGAAAGAATCTCTTCTCCTTACCAGAATACAATTGAATGAGTTGATTGTACAACCAGGGCCTTTCCTGGAGTGCCATATTTGAGAATGATGCTTATTTCATCAGATATGACCAACCGCTTTTAGGGAGCTAAGGTTGACGTGGCTTATGGCGCTGACACTTACAAAGCCCTCCTAGGAAAACTGGGTGGTGTCTGGCTTATAGGATCCCAGCCTCACAGGAGGTGAGGAAGGTTACTTCCTGGCAGACCAGGAGCCTTAAGAAATTTGGAAGATTTTAAGAGGAAAGAAATTCACCCAAATTTATAGATACTGCAGGCATAATTTGATGGCAAGAATTTCCTAGCCATAGGAGAGCAAATCTTTTAAGAGATCATTCTGGGATTCCTTATGAAAACTTCAAGACAAAAATTAATTTTGTAGTTGGTCAAATTACTCTGTGGACCTGGATCTTGCCAGTCAAACTTAAGAATAATCTTTCTGCGAGAGCTTCCCTGGTGGCACAGTGGTTAAGAACCTGCCTGCCAATGCAGGGGACACGGGTTCGAGCCCTGGTCCAGGAAGATCCCCCACGCTGTGGAGCAACTAAGCCTGTGCGTCACAACTACTGAGCCGGCACTCTAGAGCCCATGAGCCACAACTACTGAGGCCCGCGTGCCTAGAACCCGTGCTCCACAACAGGAGAAGCCACCGCAATGAGAGGCCCGCGCACCACAACAAGGACCCCCGCTCGCCGCAACTAGAGAAAGCCTGCGCACAGCAACAAAGACCCAGTGCGACCAAAAATAAATGATAAATAAATAATTTTTTTAAAAAAAGAGTAATCTTCCTTTGAGATTGTTATGATCATAGAAGGAGAGGGGACACTAGGGAACGTTGTGAAGGACTAACAGAGCAAAAGTTTCCCTGGTGTCTTCAATGGAAAATTAAGCATTGTTTGAGAGCACATCCCGCTGAGTTTTCAGGTTCTGTAGTTTGTGCCTTTCCTTGTCTTTGAGCTGTCTTATAGAAAACTGATAGCAATGCAAATAATTTTTCTCCGTCGATATAAAAATTGTGCTCAGTGAAATGTAATTGATTATCACCCTGTGGATATTAACCAATTTTGCATCTATTTGTGTATTCATTCCTGATTTAACTATAAAAGTGTAATACTTTGAATTCTCTTTTATAGCATCTTACTAGTTCCCTCACTAATTAAAGAGTTAAATAAAATCTTTGATGTTTTCTTCTCTATTTATATAAGCATCATGATATTATCTTTTAAAAACATTATCCTTTAACAGGAATTTGCCTGTTACATATTTTCCCAGTCCTTTGCTTTCACACTTCCTCTGTTATAACTTAAGTGTGTCTCTTATAAACAGCATATGGATGACTTTTGTTTGATTTATCCTGTCTGACAATCTATGTTCTCATCTGTGGGTTAAGTCCTTTCACATTGATTATGAGTACACTTAAACACTGGAATTATTTACTCCATCTTATTTTGTGTATATCATTCATTAGAATGATTTTTCTTGGCTTCTGTTTATTCCATTCCCGCCATCTGTTGGATCGATGGACTTTCTTTGGTCCCCATTTTCCTTTCTATTTGTTTGGGAGTTTCTCATTCTTTCTCTAATATTTAGTGGTTACCCTTATGGCAGAACCTGCTCGAGGTCTCTGCGATAGCGATTCTCCCTTTTTTCCTTAGCAACGAAACTGGGAAATAAACCTTGCTGAGAAACTACGTTTCTGAGTATCCCTCAAAGATAGAAGGGAAACAGTGTGTGAGAAGTTAGTTGGAACTTCTGGGAAGGCTCATTAAAAGAATAATGACAGTTGGCCTGTGTTCCTCTGTCCTTCCCTCCTTTGTCCTGCTTGGAATGTGGGTGTGACAGTTGGAACTCCAAAAACCATGATGCACCCTGAGGCAACTTTGAAGATGGAAGTCACACCCTAAGGATAGTAGGACAGAAAGAGCCCGACCCCTGATGACCAAGAAGTGGCCAAATCTGCCCTGAACTGCCCACCTCCACATTTCATTCATATGAAACAAAAACCAACTCTGATTTTGTTCAAGTCACTTTAGTCAAGATTTTTATTATTAGCTGAAGGCAATTTCTAACTGTTACATCTTAAATTTTTTAACAGGCATACTTAATTTAACGAAACCTAAACTTAATCAATATCTCTACACACATTATAGACCAAGGACCACTACTATCAGGACTTTAGATATATTGTCAAATTTCTCACTTTCTAAAAAACTTCATGCTGATCTTTGCACCGTCTTCCCCTATTAAACACACACTCACATACTTATTTTCTCAAATTCTTACAAGTTCACAAGGAATATACCTTTATTGCGTTTTTACAGATGAGGAAATGGGGGTTCACAGGAGTTAGGTAACCTATCCAAGGTCACAATTAATTAATTAATTGAAGTCTTTCTAACACCCCAACTTCCATTTGTGTCACAAATCTTAGCTGCACTCGTTCTATCAACTACTTTGCTGGCGTTGCAGCTGAGGACAAGCACGCTCTCTGTCTGGGGCAAGGCTGGAGTAAAGCAAGCTCTCCTGTCATCCAGATCATTGTATCTTACTAAGTGGATGTATCATAAAAGATCAGTCTGCTAATTTAAGGACAGCAGGTTCTGGTTTAGCAAATTTCCTGGATACATGTCTTTTCCCAGAGGGAACTCTACATCCTTGTAGGAGTTCTGGAGTAATGCTCTTGGGACACCTCGCTAGAGAATGAGCTAATGTAATGAGGTGCTAATAAGCCTCAGCAGACAAATAAAATAAAGGCAGAACTATAATCATGATCAGAAAGGGAAAAGAAAAGTATTAAAACAACCATTTTGGGCTTCCCTGGTGGCGCAGTGGTTGAGAGTCCGCCTGCCGATGCAGGGGACACGGGTTCGTGCCCCGGTCTGGGAAGATCCCACATGCCGCGGAGCGGCTGGGCCCGTGATCCATGTCCGCTGAGCCTGTGCGTCCGGAGCCTGTGCTCCACAACGGGAGAGGCCACAACAGTGAGAGGCCCGCGTACCGCAAAAAAAAAAAAAAAAAACAAACATTTTGCCACCATAAAGTCTGTGTTTCTCTTTCAGCACCACCAAAGAGATATCGCTGAAAAGGGAGTTCTGTGTGTTATATGGAAAGAAGGCAATGAAAATGTTTAGAAACAGGGAACATGAGAAACTATTATAGTTGAGAGTAAGGGCAAGGAGGGGAATGACTGAACAAAATAGAATGCTGAGGTGTTTAAATGTATTTTAAAAAATAAAAATAAAATAATTTCTGTTTCTTTGACATATATAAAAGGAAAATGTTTATCAGGGAATTTGATCAGGTAGACATGCTTTGAAGGCAAATGTAGCGAAATTATGTAACCCGAAGCTTCCTCAGATTCTAGATGCAAAGCCTTTAGAGGGATAACAAGAAAGAAATGATTTTGTAGAAGTTAAGATCGACAGATTCAGAAACAAAATTCAGAATGAATTTTTCTGGCCAGAGGGCAAGAATGCTGAAGAAAATTCTTCTCCTGAGGTTTGTGGGGTATTTGGGTCACAGTGACCCATTTATGTAGATTTTTCATTTTTGCTGATCTTCCAATTTAATTTTTTTTTCAAACGCCAGTTACAATGAAACATAAACTTTGGCATAGGCTGAACTCACCCGACTACCTTCTATTTATCCGCCCCACCCCACTGCCCAAGTGTCACCTCTCCTGAGTGTATTGGGAAGACGTGGGGATGGCTCTCATCCCTCTTATGTTGAATTCTTGGGGGTTTTTGTCTCCAGATCCTGGAGTCCTTTCACCTCTCCCATCACTGCTGTGACAAATCACACACCACTCTACTGACGGTCACCTCCTGGAGCTTGGCGGCTACAGTCCCTCACGATACAATGCAACTACCTTGGGTTCAAAGGGTGAATGTGGAGCCAGCCACACTTCCCTTTCTGCCTCGTTCCTTGTGCCACATGACCACGAGCCTCTGTGGATGAAGCAGATTCACCAGATGGTAGGGCTAATTAAATGCACTTACAATGTGGGAGTAAATAAAAGGTAAAATTATATATCCAAGTCAGCCTTACTCACACTAGGATAAAAGCCACAGAGGACTTGGGAACAGGGGTGGGTGGAAGAGTCAGCTTGAGTGGGAGAATCTTGGGTGGGCTTTGCAATTCTGATTCGGGCTTCTGAGACCTCCCAGCCAGGTTTGAAGATGCCTCCTCTCCTTAACAACACACATCTCCCAAAGACAGTGTTCAGAAAGAGTGAAGTCTAGATTACTGTAAAAGAAGAGAAACATTTCTCTAAATGCAATGAAGCCTGAACAACTCTCTGCCCACCAATGGGGCTATGGTTTAATTTTCCTTCTACTTCTGAACAATGGCCAAAGGCAAAAAAAAAAAAAAAAAAAGAAAGGGGATTCAGGGGTCCCTGATGTTCCTTCAGCCTTGGGCTACACAAAAGACCTGGCTGAAGTTCCGGAATGACCACTGCCCTGTACCTGGAGCCTCACAGGACTCTGTCCAAGCAGGAGGGAAGCAGAGTGACTTATTGGCTTCCTGTCTAAGCAACTGACTTTTCCAGTTGCATTAAGGAAACCTAGGTTCAAGCAGCCTCTGTAGATGCACTTTCCAGAACTAATTTCCACTGTTTTATATGAGCACCCTTTCCATAAAAAGTGCAAGACTTTTCTCTCTAAATCTGTAGTTCTCAAGTGGGGGTGATTTTGGCCTCCAGGGAACAGTTAACAATGTCTGGAGACACTTTTGGTTGTCACAGTGGCAGGGGGAGTGGGGGGGGGGATGCTACTGGCATCTAGCAGGTAGATGCCAGGGATACTGCTAAACATCCGACAATGCAAAAGATAACTGCCCACAAGAAAGAAAGAGCCAGTTCCAAATATCAATAGTGCTGCTATTGAGAAACGCTGCTCCAAATGCTTGGAAAAAATATTTTACATCATCTGTGATCAGTACTCACCATGCTATCACCCTCATGTCACTCCTGAATTTTACTTTTAAAATTCATCAGCTGATCTTCCTACAAATCATTCCCAAGAAGCAGATTAAGAGTAATCATGGCATTTACTGAGTTCTTACTGTGTGCCAGGTTCTGGAGAAAGGAATTTACATACTTTATCTCACTTATTGTCACCATTTTCAGAAGAGAAAACTGAGGCTCAGGGCAATTAAGTAAATTGCAGATTATCAATACATGAAACTTAAAGTCACTGAGGTGGGAATCAACCCAGAACTCAAGTTTCTGCTCTTTAAACTCAATGCCTTTCTAAGGAAACCAAAGATGTCTATTCAATTTATTGAACAATTGCTTTATATTCAGAATTCTCTTTTTATTTTATTTTATTTTATTTATTTTTGGCTGTGATGCGTCTTCGTTGCTGCACACGGGCTTTCTCTAGTTGTGGCGAGCGGGGGCTACTCTTTCTTGCGGTGCTCGAGCTTCTCACTGTGGTGGCCTCTCTTATTGCAGAGCACAGGGTCTAGATGGGCAGGCTTCGGTAGTTGTGGCTTATGGGCTCAGCAGTTGTGGCTCGCGGGCTCTAGAGCGCAGGCTCAGTAGCTGTGGCGCATGGGCTTAGTTGCTCCGCGGCATGTGGGATCTTCCCAGACCAGGGATCGAACCCGTGTCCCCTGCATCGGCAGGCAGATTCTTAACCACTGTGCCACCAGGGAAGCCTCAGAGTTCTCTTTTTCATCCTGAGAATTTTTCATCTTCTGACAAAAAGTATTTGTTAAATAAAATAAAACTTTGTAATTATGGTCATCCATCACTTGGAGCAAACTTGATAGATGGATTTAAAAACACATGTATTTGTAAAACTCCCTCCTTTCCAAAAAGAAGAAAAGCGGTGTCTTTTATATATTTTAGTTCCAAATTTAAAGAATCTCTTCATTTATGAAACTTCCAGACTAATGCATATAATGCTTTAAGTGGCAGAACCAGGTAAGACTACAAGGACAATTGCTCTATCTTGAGGTGTCCCTATTTAAAAGAAAGAAAGAAAGAAAAAAGCAGCATTTTGTAACACAACAGCGTATTGAATTTTTTTATTCTTGTGTCTGTCTCCTTCATTGTCCTGTGTATTAGTTTTCTACTGCTGCATAACAAATTAAAACAAATTTAGCAACTTAAGACAACACCCATTAATTAGCTCACAGTTCTGTAAGGCAGAATTTCTAGCACAGCCACGGCATAACTGAGTTCTCTGCTCAGGGTTCCCAAGGCTGAAGTCATGCTATCAGTCAGGCTGAGCTCTTCTCTGGAGGCTCTGCAGAAAATTCACCTTCAAGCTCCCTGAGGTCGTTGCAGTTGTAAGACTCAAGTCTCATTTCCTTGCTGGCTGGTGGTCAGGGGTTGCTCTGAGCTCCTAGAATCCTCTCCAGGAGAGCAGCCCCCTCCATCATCAAAGCCATTAGTGGAGAATCTCACTGACGATGAATCTACTTCATGCTTTGAATCTCCAAGAAAAGCCCAATCCCTTGTAAGGGCTCATGTGATGACATCAGGCCCACCAAGGACAATCTCCCTCTCTGGAAGTCAACTGATTTGAGACCTTAGTTACATCAGCAAAATTCCTCACAGCAGTGCCTAGATTAGTGGTTGTTTGAATAATTGGGAGAACATCTGTGTATACCAGGAATCTTGGTGTACACAGGGATCTTGAAGGTCATCTTAGAATCCTCCCTAGTTCAGTCTGTAAATTCCTCGATGGCAAAAACTGGGCCTTGTGCATCTTTGTCTGGTACTCAATAGATACTCCAGGGATGTTCACTGAACTGAACTGTTTTAAAGGGATTCGGAAATTACGAAGTCATGAAATTGTTACACATGAGCATTAACTTCCAGGTAAGGACAACTCCCATCAGGAAAAAGATCAGATAGGATGCAATGCCCAGGATGCCTTTCGGCTGATCACTATCGTGACCTCTTCCTCTACCAAAAGATTAACTGGATTTTCTACTTTCACTATGGGAATACAGCTTTGGTTTTATTAAGGGAAGTCAAGGGAAAAAGAATTCCTATCCCAGAGATGTGGAAGAACAACTTTCCAGAATCGCATCTATTCTATTGAGGAAGTGGTGTGGTCAATGGGTTTGTGGTGTCATGAACTTCCCTTCCCTAGTCTGCCAGCTCTTTGAGGGTGGAACTACATATTATTCATATTTACATCCCTAAGGAAAGCACAGTGCCTGGTTCAGAAGACAAACTTTAAAGATAAAAGCTGATTAAATGTTTGTAGAATGAATGCTATTTAGCCTGTCTCTGCTACTAGTCGTTCATTTCCTGCCGGCCAGGGCTCTGTCCAACGCATTTTCTGCAAGCCAGCAATGCCTGTCTGTTCCCCGGCAGCCAGTGAGCGTTCAACAGGTGCACTCTTTGGGCCTTGTACTCCTGTTTTAAAATGTATTTTCTTCTCTCCCAAATTACCAGTTGATCATTTTAGGTTATACAATATGAATTGAAGGTGACTACTATTCAAGCTAGTCTTATAAGGCTTATTTCTAAGAAATATTCAGCTTTATGTTAACACACACACAAACCCCCCAAATCCCAAAACTTTCATCTTCCTTTCCAAATGGACATT
Organism: Stenella coeruleoalba; assembly: GCF_951394435.1. Classification (NCBI taxonomy): domain Eukaryota; kingdom Metazoa; phylum Chordata; class Mammalia; order Artiodactyla; family Delphinidae; genus Stenella; species Stenella coeruleoalba. Next base: position 59,307,923 of record NC_137155.1, read on the forward strand.
CATTTCAGTGTCTAGTAAATGTATTTATGGGAAACATTTCTTTACGTTGATCAGAGAACAGAGCTGTGATTTCTGAAAAAGAAAAGCTCTGTTTCCCTTAGGTTTTGTCAGCTCCTCCATTGCTAGCCTCAGACAAGGTACACGTTATCTGCAATTCTGTGAGCTTTCCTGCATTTCAGTCGCATTGGGGAAAACGCTTTCCCGGCCTTCCAACGGCAGAAAAACGCGATCCACATAACTCCACTTCACAGCAACCTGGGAGCCGCGGATTTCGGGCCCGCGCTGTGACGTCACCGGGCTCGCAGGCCGCGGCGCTGGCCTCAGGCTCGGCTGATTGGCTGGGGCCCATGACGTCACGGGCCGGGGCGGCCCTGGGTTCGGGAGGGCCCAGCTATGATCCGGGTTAGTTTTTAAAAAGGGCGGGGGTGGGGGGTGAAACAGGGGAGCTCGCGGAGCGCCCGGTCCCTCCCGCCGCGCCGGGTCCCGCCCGGTCGCGCCCACAGCCAACCTCGCCCGGCCACCGCGCCAGCCTCGGTGGCTGCCCGAAAGGGGGCGGGCGGAGAGGCGGAGCGGGGAGGAGCCGGGCGCGGCGCCGCGCTGTCCCTGGTCGCCGCCCACCCCGTTACACACAGCATGTAAACAGTCCCCGCCGGGAGGAGCCCCGGGACTGGAGGGAGCCCGCGTCGCCCGGCCCCGCCGCCTGCCCGAGAGCCCACAGAGCCGCGCGCTGCCCGCCCGGGAGGAGCGCGCCCGAGGAGAGGAGGGCGGGCGGCGAAGGGAGCGGGAGGCGGGCGGCGCGTGAGGAGGCTGAGGGAGCAACGGGCGCGGCGGGCCAGGATGGATTTCCAGCAGCTGGCTGACGTTGCGGAGAAATGGTGTTCCAACACGCCCTTCGAGCTCATCGCCACCGAGGAGACCGAGCGCAGGATGGATTTCTACGCCGACCCCGGCGTCTCCTTCTACGTGCTGTGTCCGGACAACGGCTGCGGGGACAATTTTGTGAGTGCCTGGGGGAGGGACCGCCGCAGCGCGCGGGAGTGTGGACTCGCAGCCGCTTCCCTGCGCCCGAGCTCCCTCGCCGCGAGGCGGTGGGGCGGGAGGTGGGGGGGCGTAACCGGCTGACCGCGGCGCACCCAGCTGCTCCGCGCTCCGCCGGGGGAGCCCTCGGGCCCGGCCCGTTGGGGTCAGCGCTCCGGGTGCGTCCGGTAGGCGGCAGGCAGGGGCGTCCTTAGGATCCGGGGAGCCGGGCTAGAGAGGGCTGGTTCCGGGACGCGACCCCACGGCTCGAGCGCTGTGCTCGGCTTGGAGCATCTCCGGGGGTGTCTCAGCCTCGCACCAGTGCGGGCCAGGGCGCGCGGACCGGGGCGCACGGACCCTCCCCTCCCACAGGATCCTGAGTCGGGAGCTTCCTACACCCAGGCGTCCCGCCCAGGTGAGGAACCCCGTTACCCTCTAAATACGCAGACACAACTCCTCGAGTTGCCCCCGCCGGGGAGAACCCGCTCCCGTCCCCCTCCCCCATGTTATTCTCAGCGGTGTTTGGACACAAAGCCTCCGTCCACACTAGCGATGCCCCATCTCCTGCACCTTCTTTGCGGAATTACACCTCGGATCTTAAAAACGCACTCGCGCGTGCGCATACACACACAAACACACAGGCACGCCTATCCCCCTTTCCTCTCGTGCTTCCATTGCTTCTCTGTGAGCTTCCAACGAGGTGTTTGGAGCCCGAGAGGTTCTGTCCAGCTGAGGCGGCGGTCTCGGCCCTGCCACAGCCCTTCGGTTTTTCCAGAAGAGGGGGAATTCCCCCTCCCCACCCCACTCCCCGCCCTGCCCCAGGCTCGGAGGTACCGGGACCTGGAACTGCGGTGTCCAAAACCTCGACTTTGCATCCTGCGCCCACCTGGGATCTTGGCGCTGGTAGTTTAGGAAGGAGATGTAGAGAGCCGGGGAGTTGGGCTGGGAGGTGCAGAGACTGGGCGACGATGGCGCTTCATGAAGTGTTTGTAAGGACGAGGAAAAAATAATGGTCCCCAAATGTAAGATGGAGGCGGCTGTGGGCTCAGGTTACCGGCCTGAGTCGCCGGCCTGAGCCTGGAGCTGGCGCTGCTGCCGCCCCTGCGGACGGAGGTGGGGCAGCGCCTCAGCGAGGCCTGGCGCTGGCTCCTCAGGTGGGGTGAGACAAAGCTGGGCTGAGGTCCAAGCTGTCGCGCGCCCCTACCACCCACGGGAAGTTCGAGAAGGAGTTACAGAGACAGCAAGATTGTCTCTCTTGGCCCCAGAGAGATGAAGGCTTCTGTATGACTTGTCGTTGAAGCATTCCCCTCCCACCACCTCCACGCCACCCCGCAAAGGTGAACAACCCACCTGGCCCCAGCCCTGCCACACTCTAGAGAAGGGATGGCATTGGGGGACAGCCAGATTTGAGTTCTGGTTGTGTGACTCCGGTCAAATGCATTTTAATGTTTTCAGATGCTCAGTGTACGCATCCAAAAAATGGGTATAATACCAACCCCCAGGTGATCAAATAGATAAAGCACCTAATAGTCTCCACTGCACAGCAAGGGCCCCACAAATTTGGGTCAGAGATCTGGGGTTCCAGAGTTTAGAACTTGTCTCTTTTTTAAGAGCCTCAATTTCTCACCTGTAAAATGAGGTTAATCAGAATGCCTCCATCATAGGTACTTGTGAAGAGCAAGTAAACTATAAATGTATGTAAGAACACTATTAACTAGTTAAAATAAGTAAATTAGTGTTGTCAGTGGGAGATCATTAAAAAGGGATTTACTCCATTGTAAAAGTAAGCTCCAGGGATATAGTGGAAAGGGCATCAGGGTCCAAGTAACTGCAGTGTTAGGGTTTGATTAGGAGTCCCTTCTAGCCCTGGACTTCCTTGGACTGCCAGTGACCTTTCCCCCTCTTTATTGCTCGAGGTGGGACAAGAATCACTCATGGTTCCGGATTTTATGGGGGAGAGTTCCACACAGCCTTCCTGCTGGCACTGCAGGAGACATATCCAAAGAGAATAAGTGGGTAGAGAAAAGCAAGGCTATTCTCTTGCCTTGAATATGTTTATCAAACCATCATTCAGAAACATTAAGTATATCAGGCCTTTTTCAAGGCCACCGATACTATATTTTAAATGTTTTCCCACCTGTATGAGTAAAGTGCTTGAAAGTATTTCTTTTGAAAGCATTCATTCACTGACAATTAAATGAAATAGATAGGGAAGAAAGATAATGGTGGGCGTGGTGGGGGGGAGTAATTCATTGGGTAGACTGGAACTTTTTCAGTTTCTAGAGGCCATAATGGACAAGATGCCAACCACTGGAGTTTTCTTCACCCAAAACATCTCTAATCTGTCCCAGGCCAGATTTGTCAAGTGCTGTTTGCCTCTAGCTAAGGGAACTCAGACATGAAGTAAATGTCCTACCTCTGTTCTTTTCCTTTCCCCAGGAAAACCTGCTAAACATTAGAAGAAATTGGAGATGAAAGGAATGTAATCTGAAGGATTTGTTAACAATAAGAATATTTACATAGCAATTCTCAATTTACAGGTTGTCTTTATATCATTCATTCATTCATTCATTCAACAGACATTTATTGAGGGCTCACTCTGCACTTGGCCAGGGCTACCTAGAATGGGGCCATTCTATTCATCTAAGAGGCAGTGTTGTATAATGGTTAGGGGCACAGGCTCTGGGGGTCAGGCTACTCGAGTTTGCACCCCAGCTCCCCACATCTAACTTTGAGCCTTGGGGGAAGTTATTTAACCCCTCTCTGACCTGGTTTCCACATCTGTAAAATAGGGATGATATTAATACCTCCCTAGCAGACTTGTTTGGGAAACGTGCCTAAAGTGGGGGTGATGATATTAGTGGCTCTGGCAGGGTCTCTGCACAGCAGTCCCTCTGGATCTATTTAAAATATAATCCAAGTCATGTTCTCACCACTCCCTACCTCTCCTAAACTGACTTCCCATTATTGCAATAAAACCTAAGCTTTCTTGGCTTCAAGTCCCCACATGATTTGTCTCCTGCCACCTCTATGACCTCATCCTGGACCATTCTTCCCCCTTGCTTACTGTGTTCCTGCCACACTGGCCTTTCTGGTCTTCAGACAAGCCAAGCTCATTCCTGCCTCAGGGCCTTTACGTTTGCTGTTCCCTCTGCCTAAAATACTCTTCCCCCACGTCTTTACATGGCCAGCTCCTTTTTGCCATTGTGGCCTGGGAGAAACCTTCCTGACCACATCCTCCCTCCCTCCCCCTTTTATTCTTATCATAGCGCTCATCAGCACTTGATAGTCCTCTGTTTATTCTCTGCCTGCCCCACTAGTCTAGAAGCTTCACGAGAGCTTGTCTTATCACTGTATTGCAGCGCTTGGAACAGTGTCAGTGTCAAACATGTGATAGGCGTTCAATCCATGTTTGTAAGAATGAATGACTAACAGTCTAGTGTAGAAGATAGATGTTAAATTTCAAGAGTGACAGCTTCAAAGACAACTACCACTTAAGTGCAATTTACTGTGTGTCAGACTTTGCATATATGAACTCATTTAATCTTAGTAATCTCACAGACTACCCTGTAATTATCTCCACTTTACAGATGAGAAAAGTGAAGCCCAGCAAGGTTTACTAACTTTCCCACAGCTAATAGACGGTAGAGCAACTTGAACGGTAGCCTTGTAGTGATTATATAGCACCACAGGAGTGACAACAGGGGACCCAGTTCAGCCTGTGGGTTCCAGGGCTACTTCTTATTGAGCCTCACAAATATTCTCTGAGGTGGGTATTATTATGTCCCCATTTTATAGGTGAGGAAACCGAGGCTAATGAGCTTAAGGGACTCATCCAGGACTATGCCACTAAGAAGTAAGAGAGCCAGGACTTGAGCCAAAGCCCAGAGGGCTGTGCCTTCTGCCATGCAGACTGTACCCCAGGCAGCATCAGGCTGGGGGCTCCAGAGGCCTAGGAACAAGGACTTCTTTTTGTCTGCCCTCTCTTTGGCAGCTCCTGGGTCCCTTGTGCACTCCTTCCCCTTCTTGCTTCACAGGCCATCCTGTCCCTGCAGTCCGTTTCCAAACTGCTGCCCTGATTCAGGTCTCTCTCCATGGATGGCCAAGGAGTTCAGGTCCTGGGATAAGCTGCCAGTGCCTTGTGTGTGCTGGAAGTTCAGGGACGCAGCTACTCTGCCTGGCTCTTCAGGTGTCATGGGGAAGTGGCCGACAGCTCACACAGTCAGTGTGCTCCCCTCTTCTGCCAGCTCAGAAGGTCCTGAGAGCTCGGTCAGGCTTGAGGAATGGAGTGTTGGCAGCCACTAACATGCCAGCCAGACAGAGGGACACGTGCTCCTGGGCCTGGCAGCACCAGCTGTTTCCCTTTTCGCCTAGGCCAGGAGAAAGGAGCTCTCAAAGTGCACTGCCCGGCCCCTCCCTGGTGCCTGGGCACTGCCGACAAGGAGGGGGGGGTGCTCCCTTACTGTCCACGACATGTTTGGGTGCACAGTTTTGTAGAGTTTAATCCCTCCTCAATGCAAAAACAAAGGTAGCAGTTGTCATAGTATTGAAGAAAAATGTTTTATTTATAGAGGGACTGTGTGATTTAATTTTATATGTGTGCCTGTGCCTATGTCTTTCTCTCTCCATTTTCGTCCTAGGCATGTCTCTATTCTTAACTATGTGACTAAATAACAACCTTTTCATTTTGGAGAAAGAAAATACAGCTTGTTTGAATGGGATTGCATCATGTTTACATGGTGGTATAGTGGAAAGAAGGCACTTTCTTGTTAAATTCAAACTCTATTCTCAGTTTCCTCTTCTGTCAAATGGGGATAATCATACCTATATCACATTATTATTTGCAGATTAAATGAGCAATAGTGGTATACTGTAATGCCTTCCACAGTGGCCATGCATTATTCATACAGAGAGATTATTTCAGGGAAAAAGATATGCCCTTCATCATTCATGGGTGATAATCCTGAGGAGAGTAAAATTCTGCTAATATAAGTTCAAATAGGAGGGAATAAGCACTCATTGGGCCCCTGCCAAATGAGAGGCAGGGTTATCTACAGATTATCTCATGGAATGTTTATATCCACCCTGTGGGTATTATTATTTTCTGCGACTTACAAAGGAAGGAGCTGAGGCTCAGGTTGAAGGCATGACACCTCTCTTGACATCCTGGCTTTGCCTGTTGCTTCCTGTGTGACCACAGACAAGTTGCTTAACCTTTCTGAGCCTCAGTTTCCTCCTTGGTAAAACAGAGCAGTGTTTGACACCAAGAGCAGGTGGTAGGTGTGGCCAGCCATGCTCTTCCCTGGGCAGAAATACGTTGGCTGGCATGAGATGGCTTGTAGCTCTTACCCTCTTATACCATCTCTTCTGTGGAGAGCAGTCAGTTTTGTGTTAAGCTGCACCAACTTAAAATGCACTCCCCAGTACTGCCGACAGCAGAAAACGCATGCAGTGAGAGTGAGGCCCTTGGCAATGGCCCTTTGACACAGATAACTGAGTCCTGGGAGGACGACGGGCGTGTTCTTAGCTCCCCTGCCACCCCCAGCTCTGCCTAGGCACCAGGAAGTCAAGCGCTGTCCCCACAAGTGGCAGAACAGTAGGAGCACACAGGCTGATCAGTAAGATGTTTGTGGGATTGAACTACCTCGATGATCTACTTCCATTTTTGGGTAAGCTGGATGTTCTCATCTATACTACAGAAAACAGAAAGGCGCTCATTTTCCTGTTTGCAGATGACATTGTTATAATGTCTTAAGCTGGGCGAGCTTTGATAATAAACTCTGACCCAACTTAATAACAGAAAGAACGGCCGCAGATGGTGTGTGCTGAAATCAGAGTTCTCACTGGGGATTTTCAGCTCTAAATGAGCAGGAATCTATAGGCTGCTCAAGGTAGGCACAAGGGGGGCCACTTCACTGCAACCCATGCCATCCTGAAGATTCGAGGTGGTTTTAGTCAGTAATGACATTTAGGGTTTTTTTGATGTAACGCCCACCCTCAAATATGGAGTTAGTCAAAGTTCCATTCTGGTTCTTGTTCTCAGATTGCGGTCCCAGAGCCAGCAGCAGAAGCATTACCTGGGAACTTGTTGGACATGCAAATTCTCAGCCCCATCCCCCATCAGAAACTCTGGGGTGAGACCCAACAATTGTGTTTTAATAAGCCTCCAGGTGATTGTGATGCAAGCTAAAGCTTAAGAACCACCGCTTCCCCCTCCTTTGCGAAGCCTTTTCTTGGCATTTCCCCTATTATAATAGTCCAGGCCTGCAATCTGCCTTGGCTCCAACTACCCTATTGGAAATTCAGTACATTCTGTCCTCAGATTTATATTTGCCAGGGAATTACATTGTTCAAAGCCATAGGTTCTCTGACCCCCTGCTATAGTTTTTTCGTGGCCAAAGTGGGTGTTTGGTTACATATGCTTGATATTTTCCAAGTTGAAGGCCTTGTAGCCACGCCCTGTGGTGCAGGACTGTGGGTCTTCAAGTGCCCATTTGTCTTTGTACAAGACTAGACCCCAGATCCTGCTTTCAGTAGCTTCAGCCCAGCCGCCGCATGCTCTCTCTGCCTTCCCTTGGTTTTGGAATGGGCCTCTCTATTTTCCTGAGTGGTAACCCTCCTGTCCCTGGTCCCTTTCCTGTTAGTTCTGAAGAGCTGGGCTGTTTTATATGTGGGCACTGCCTCGGGGCACTGATGGCGTGTCTTTCTTTGCATAGCATAGGCCTCTGGAAAGCAGTGGAGGCAAATCTGTGTTCCATCCGTGGCAAGTGCCAGGCTTGTCTACCGGCACTGTTGGTCCTAATCTCACTTGGTTTTACATTCTTCTTCCGTTGTTTCCCCTTTGTCTTTATGTTCTCAACTGCAGACTTAATTTTTAGTGCATCTTATCTTGTATGCTGACTGTCTTGATTAATTTTAGAAGGGGACAGTTTCAATGAATAAAACTGAATACCTTTTATCATGAGATACAATGGACATGAAACAATTAACGTTTAGCAAGTGATGTCTTTTAAGCGGCCGTGGACACCTGGGCCTGTCTTATTCCAAATCCCCTGCTCCCTCACGTTATCATTTGGGCAGGGCTTCAGTTAAAACTCTTTTTTAAACCGCAAAACCAACACTACTGGGAATTCAGGAAGAGTTAGACAGCCACGGGAAGGAGATTTAGGCACACTGGACATAAGGCCCTTTGGCAGGTGTTAAGTCTTTCTTCTCCAATATATTCATAAATCAACAACTCCAAAAGTGGAGTAATGAAAATTGTGGCATGGATAATCTCCTCATGAGGCTGTAGATGCCCTAGAAACACTCAGACTGAATAAACTGATTACCAAGCAGTGGTGGATACTCTGTGATTCTGTTATTGTTTGAGTGATATACTTTCCTTAGTTTACTTTGTAATTTGAAGTACTTTTTTAAAAACATGTAGTTTAAAAATAGCCATGCAAGGTTTTCATAGATACACCTGCTTCTGAATGAACTGTATCCCAAGTTGCCTTGGATAGCGTTCTCAGTGAAGTCACATAGGGTGTCTGATTTAGCCTTGTGGCAGGTGGAAGCCCCTCCCCCCAATCCTCCTGCAGATGCAAAAGGGGAAATAGGCGACTTACATCCACCATTTATTGAATATCTACTATTTGCCAGCCAGGCACTGTGCCAGGCACTAAATAAACATTTTACTTTTTCTCTAATCTTCACAACAAGTCTAGGGAAGGCAGGCTTAAAATTTTCCATCGTGTGGTGCTAGGTGTTAACCCCATCTCTAACTTGGATAAGAATTTGAAATATGCTTGAACTTTTTAAAATTTGAGTTTGAAAATGGGTGCTGAGCTGAACTTATATAAAGTGGGACTTTATTATTGGTCTTGCAGAATCCCCACTAATTAAGAATCAAGTGCAGTAACGGATATAAACGCGCTTTGTACTATTACGTTTTTGTACAATGCAAGAGACTATTATATAAATGGCATTTCAGAGGCTCAACAACTTTAAGGGCCTCTAATTAATAGGGAATCGTGTTTGAGCTATTCTCTAAGGTTGGAGAATCTAGAAGTGATCTTTATTAGGTCAAGGCGATAGCTGCTCTAGAAGTCTGCTGGAATTAGAGCAGCACGTGTCGGAAATGGACCTTCACATCTATGAAACACAGATAACTGGGTGGTAAAGATGGCATATTAGCACCTTGTTGTTCTCTCTTGGATCTGAGAAGTGTTTTAAGTTCTTTCTAGTTCCTGGAGATCCTGCAGTGAGAAAGAAGGAAGTGAAATATATTTATTGAGTGTTGGGCATATGACTTTCTGGGGTGATGCTCTAATCATTTGTATCAATAGGAGGGGGCAAGTGCTTGACATGGACCATTTCTCCAAATTGATCTTGTCTCTTGCTGCCTAGTCCCTACTCCTTGCTCTCATCTGCCAAATATCTTCCTCTCCTCTACACTTTTTTCACCAACGTTGAGCTGTCATTGCTCAGGCCCCTCTAAACAGTGATTCTTGGTACCTGACTGATACCCCGATGTCATCCTGGTAGCTCAGTGCCCCCTCCATTGCTCAGATATGCAGGGGCCTTCTGCATCTCCATCTCTCAAGCCTGTTTCTTGGACTTACTCCAGATCCTTGAACATTTATGGGAGAAACTAGCCTAGTCTTAAAGATGTGCTAAAATGGATATCCTCATTTGGGGAAAAAATACCCCACTTGTCTAGCCCTAAGAAAAAAATAAAACCTAAATCAGTCTCCTCTTGGCGCGTGTTAACATTGCAAAGTGTTGCCTGGGTACGATGATGCCCTCTTAAAGCATTTTAAGGGAAGGTGAGCTTTCAGAAAGCCTTTGTTTCCTGGTGACTTAGTGATGACTTTTCTGTGTGTTCTCCTGAATTCATTTCATCTTGAAGTAAATTTATCATCACAGGCTAATCTGGGTAAAGAATATCTCCAAGTAAGCAGTTACAAACTATGCCTAATTAATCCTTCAGCCAGTGCTGAAGGCAAAGGTAAGGGTTACACAGGCTCTCGGTTTCTCCTTCCTCCTGTTTTAAAACCACCCGTAGCTGGCACCAGAAGGGGGGCGGTGGAAATCATGGGTGGGGGAATATTGATCCCAATGCCGCTTTTACCACGTATGAGCAGATCTGATGGAAAATTGAGCAGGTGAGATTATGGCCCAGAAGCGTGGGGGTTTTCTGCAGGGTATGCATTTTCTGATCTCCTTCAGTGCAAACAAATCAAGGATGACTATATGGAGTTTACTCTGGAATGGAGGCCTTCTTCAAATTCACGTAATTAAAGAAAAAAAAAATCTTCTTGGCTTTGTTTATTTCAAACTGAGTATAATAACTGTGTGTCTTTGTTTTCTCCTTTCCCTTGCCGGCGGGCATGTAGCACGTGTGGAGTGAGAGCGAGGACTGCCTGCCTTTTTTGCAGCTAGCACAGGATTATATCTCCTCCTGCGGCAAGAAGACGCTCCATGAAGTCTTGGAAAAAGTCTTCAAGTCTTTCAGACCTGTAGGTGCCTGCTTGGTTTCTAAAGCCATCTTGTTGTCTCCAGTGATTGTGCTTTGAATGACATGGATTGTGGGGAAAGTGGGCAAAACCTGGGGTGACTAATTGTTTTTCTCTTGTCTGCCCTGTGGCTTAAAGATAGCAGCTAGTGGAGGGAGGCTGAGGGCGGAGAGGGAGGGGGAAACGGGATGCGACACAGCTGTTTGTTGCAGGGATGATGGTTATTTCTAGCATCACTTGAGTTAAGAATCTCTGATTGGGTGGGAAGCAAACAGAGCCTTTATGAGACAACTGAGTATTCTGGTTCTCATCCAGTAGACTTAAAACCAAAATGCTTGGAAGTGCTATGGAGGTTCTCTTATGATAGGAAATTGCCAGAAGGCTATATAAAGGATGTGCCTCCATGTTGATGGATATAGAGAAGGAGGAAATTGGATAGTTGTTCTGTTCTTTTCTCTTTTTATGAAGTCTCTTACAGAGGTTGCTTTCCCCCAACCCCCTTAGGATTTAGGAATCTGTATGTCTATGGTTAGCTGACAGTTTGTTTCATTATAGCTGAAAAACATGTAAAATGAATACTCACCCCTAATTTGAAGACTACTTCTCTCTTTATCTTTATTGGAAGAGAAAGTCAGATTACGTGACACTTGCCCTAAGTTCAATTCCCTGCCCACCATAAATACTCCACATGCTCAGTGTTATTTGCTCTAGGATTTCTTTATTTTTGTTTTCTTTTTTCAAATCTTTTAAAATAGTATCTACTTCTTTCCTGGAATTTTCAAACTTGTCTTTTGTTTCTCTGAACATGGTAGACTTGGCTGCATAAGAGACTGTCAGATATTCCAGTATTTCAAGGTTTGGGAGTTACCACTGGTTCCCTGTCCTGGTATCTTGTTTCTTTGCATGTTGGATTATCTCTGCATGCTTGAATATTTGTATTTGAAAATTTATATATAGTGGTATATTGAGGCCTAAGATGATGGTACTTTCCTCCAGAGAGGATTTTTATTTGCTTCTGCCAGGGCTGGAGGGGCCCTGTCAGTCAGAGACCACCCTCAATCAGTTTGAGACTTGTGGTTCTTAGAACTCTCCAGGTGATGGACAGTCAGGTTGCAGGCCTGGTTTATTCTGGTTCATCCTTGTTCTGAGAGCAGCCTCAGTCTGTTCAGGCTGATATTACAAAATACCATAGACTAGGTGGCTTATAAACAAAAATTTATCTCTCATTGTTCTAGAGGCTGGAAGTCTGAGATTAGAGTGCCAGCAGATCTGGTATCTAGTGAGGGCCCACTTCCTAGACAGATGGCCATCTTTTCACTTGAACTTCACATGGTGGAAGGAGACAGAGAGAGCCCCAGGGCCTCTTTTGTAAGGGCACTAGGCCATTTATGAGGGCTCTACCTTCATGACCTAATCACCTCTCATAGGGCCCACCTTCTAATACCATCACCTCGAAGGTCAGGATTTCAACATACGAATTTGGAGGGGGGAACACAAATACTCAGACCATAGCATAGGGGTCCTAGCCTAAAGTGACAATGGTTTATAACAGTTTGCTCCTTTGAAAGGCCCTGGGTTTGACTTTGGTCTCCCTAGCTCTTAGAGTAGGCCAAGGATGCAGTAGAAGTTTCTTCCAGGTCAGCAGATGTCCTGAGGACAAAAGCAGCTTTTTATGATAGGTTTACCTCTCTGGGTGCTAATTCTCAATATATTTAAGAAGGCATTTTTCATATTGAATCCAGATTTTTTAGTTCTCTTTGCAGGAGTTTGTCCTGATCACTATCACTTAATCCATCATTATAAAAAGTGGAATTTCAAGTGGATTTTGTCACTTTATCTGATCTGTATCATTTGTCCAACCATTTCCTTTTGTTGTTTGTTAATTTTCTAAGCCTGTTTGGCTTATTCAAAATAGATATTTGACTTAAAGATACTGGTCTATCCCACTTCCACTCATTCAAGATGTATTTACTGAGTACCCAGTAGGCACTTGGCACTCTTTACTGCTCTGTTCCTAGCAGTTGAACCAGACAGATGAAAATCTTAGACCTCACAGAGCTTGTATTCTAGGGGCAGAGAGAGAAGATAAATAAGTACAACATAAGATAAATGAGTACAACACATAATGTGTTAGTGACAAGTGCTGAGGAGAAAAAAACATGAGTCAGGGAAAGGGGGTGAGAAGTGTCAGAGGCACTGACAGTTTTGACTAGGGGAGCAGGGAAGGCTTCACTGAGAAGGTAATGTGAGTAAAACTTGAAGTGAGATGTGAGCCATGAGGAGAGCTACAGGAAGAGCTTTCCGAGTAGAGAGAACAGCAAATATGACCACAGAGGGAGGGAGAGAAAACTAGTGTTCAGAGAACAAGGAGGGGCTGGTACGGCCTGAGTTGGGGGGGAGGGGAGGAACCTCGAGAGATGAATCCGAGGAACCTCAGGGGCTTGCAGGTCACAGAAGGACTTGGGCTTGTACTCCCGTGTGCTGGGGAGCCGCTGGAGGGGTTTAAGCATAAGAGGGATCTGCTGAGTAGAGAACAGGCTGTGAGGCAGGGGTGGGAGCAGGGAGCGCAGTGAGGAGGCTGTTGCTTTCATCCAGGTGAGGCCATAGGTCTTGGACCAGGATGGTGGTCACAGTGAAGGTGGAAGAAATGGGCCGGATTCTGGAGATGCCTTGAAAGTAGACCCAACCGGACTTGCTGATGGGTTGGAAGTGTGGTGTGGGAAAAAGAAGACATGGCTGACTCCAGAGGTCCTCACCTACTCAGTGAAGGGAATGGTGTTCCTTGACTGGGATGGATGAGGCCGCAGGAGGAAAGTTCAGGGGTGAGACTATCAAGAGCTCGGTTATAGACGTGTCAGTGTTTGAAATACCTGTTAGACATCCAACTAGAGATATCAAGGCAAGCAAAATTTTTTTTTAAAAACTGGTTCCCTCAAATCTTAACCCCCCCCCAAACTATCTAATTAGCAAATGATACTCACTGTGCAGCTGACTTCCTCAGGGGGCTTCCACTCATTAGCCTGCCACCTGATTCTCTGTATGTGGCTGTCATCTGTGGGGGCAAGCAACAGACTACCTGCAGAATGGGCTTAACTGCAGAAGGTGAGCTCCCACCAGGACTTCTTTTGCCACCTTGCTTTACCAAGTCTATGGCTGTATTTCAGCAACCAGGCCGCCACGTGTAAATGGAAAAAAGTACAGTCCAAAAAATCCAGATGCATAGCTAAAAGCGATTGACTTGGTTGAATACTTTCTTTCAGATCAAGCTGCTTTGTGTCACGGAGACACACGGATTTCGTTTAACGCTGTTGGGCTTCCAGAGTTCATTTCTAAAGCAGAGCCTTCCGCCACAGTGGGCAGGGATGATGCTCCCAAGGTGGGGCCTTTACCTGGCACGGCGCCCCCTTTGGTGGGGAAGCTTTTGCGTGCTGGGCACTCTGGCTGGGTCTTTCTGCCAGCGGGAAAGGCTGGAGGCCTTCTCAGGACTAGTGAGGGTGAAATGCACACAGCTTTGGGTTTCTCTCAGTCAGGATGTGCCCCAGGTCGGATGAGAGGGAGTGTTACAGACCCAGGTGAGGGACTGCTGGAGATCGGTGGGGAAGCCTTTACCCTCTCCCTCTCCACTGAAGAGTGTATTTCTTCCCACTGGTATTTACCTGTTTTATATAAAGGAGCTTTGGATTTAGAAATAAGACCCAGGGAAGGCTCTTACTGCTGTTGTAGCTGAAAGTATTTGTTGAAGTAACACGTACCCAAATGCTACACGGTTATCACGCTGGTAAGCTTGAGCACCTCATCCCCTGAAAATTTTGGATAATCTGATCAATCTGTGTAGCTCCTTTTTGTTTATAGTTGGGGAAACCACAGAAGGAATATTTTTACCTTCATCTTAGAACAGCCTCATTCATGGCTTGGAATTCTTGTTTTACCTTGGCCAGCCCACTGCCAGCCCCTACGCTGGGTAATCTCTCCAGAAAGATAAGGACCTTTCTGTTGACAGCCTTCTGCTGCCTTTTGGGGCATCAGTCAAGCAGGGTCAATTAACGTTGCTGAAGCCCACGCATGCCTGCCTGCATGGGCCAAAGAATGGAGTCATCTTCTGGCCATCCTCAGCGATCCTGCCTGCAAGGCTCAGCGTGCCACAGTAGCACTCTCTACCTTTGGACATTCCAATTTTGTAGACTGTGTGCTTTTCCTCCCCTTTCTGTTTGCCTTCCCCCCGCCCTTTCTGTTTGCCTTCCCCGCGCTGAAACAATCAATATCACAAAGTCCATGCCCTACCAAAGAAATCTGTTATTTGATTTGACAAGGAAAAAATAATTATTCTTTTTCTTATTCACCATGTTACTCCTCCTCTTCTTTCTCTATCTCTTCATCACATGATCAACAAAATGTATGATCATCTGCTATTTGCCAAAGCACCGCTTTGGAGAGTAAGAGGCATGGCAGGGTGCCCAGCCCTTGCGCTCAAGGAGCTGGCTTTCTGGTAGGAGACAGAGCCACAAAAACGTACAGGGAAACTCCAGGTTACAAAATTGAGCATTTATTTTGGTCTAGATACTCTGCTAGATACAGTGCAAAGGAGTTCCATTCCCTGCTCTGCTCACTCCGATCTGCTGGTTCTCTGGGGAAGTGTTTCCTGAGAGGATGTCAGTGAGTGTGCACCGACCGCGCAGGGTGTTGGTTGTGGTCCCTTTACCTAGTTATGCAGAATCGGGTTACTACAGTGATGAGGAACCCAAGCTCTGGGGGCAGGCTGCCTGGATTCAAATCCCAGTTCTGTCACTTGCTGGCTGTGTGACCTCAGGCAAGTTTCTTGACCTTGCTGTTTCTCAGTTTTTTCATTTGTAAAAGTAGGAAACAAATGATGATAGTTACCTTAGGATTGCTATGAAGATTAAATGACACGATTCTTGTTGGGGACTTAGTGCAGCGCACGGCACAGAGGATAAGCACTGAGTAAATGCTGGCATTGACACGGACGGGATGGGGACACTCGGCAAAATACTGTTGAGAAGTGAGCTCAGTAATGAAAGCTTTCGTAGGACCCTTAGGTTTTTGATGGAGGAAGAAAACAATTTGCTAAGTGATTTCAACACACGCTTAACAGAAGCATCTGGCTAAGATAAGAGATTCTAAGGGGGCAGTGTTGGGGTATTATTGCCAAAAGTTTATCGACACTGGTTTTGGCAAAATAATAACCATCCGTTCAGTACCTGATCCGTACAACTCAGTGGGTTTGAGGCTAGTGCTACAAGGGGGACAAATGGATGCTCCTGTCCCCCAGAGGGACATATGACCAAAGAGCCTCTGGTGACAGGGTTAGGGGTGATATTTATTTTCTCTTCTGGATTTTCTAAATTTTCCATGATGTCACAGAAAACATTTATAATCAGGAACTATGTTGTGTTTTTTTTAAAAAAACTGCCTTATCTACTATGTGTCAGAAGGACTGGGAATATCAGATGTGAGTGGGCTCATCGAGGAACAAAGTGCTGGCAGTGGCTTCGCCAGGAGTGGGGCTTGAAAGGGCGAGATCTGGACAATGTTGGAGCAGGAGGAGGGCCGGCCAAGAAGAAAGACCAGAAGGGCCCATCTTGGCCCCATAGCCCAGAGAACCTTAGAGATGTCCCTGGGTGGGGCAAGGTGGCTTAGCCCTGGCCTGGCCGGCTCCCAGCCCGTGGTGTTCAGCCTTAGTGCCCCCATCTTTAAAATGGGGGTCATACATGTTTCTCTGCCTCGTGGATGCATGGGGAGCTTCAAAATCAGAACACAGAGGGCTATCAAAGCCCAGCCACCCCACTGAGGTTTGTTTCAATTTCCAGCTCCTAACTGCTGTTAGGAAATGCTTATTGGGTGGATATGTGGCTCCGTGCATGCAGCGGGACAGCTTCCTTCCTGGACTGACCTATATTTGCTCCACTCCAGGGGCCGCCTAGCTTCTACCTAGTTTTTTTTTTTCCTTCCTGCTGCAATGTCATATCCAAATGGTACATGTGTGCAAATGACAGTGCTGTCATTGCCATCTGTGAGCGGGAGGGTTTATCCATGTCCTGGCACCAGTAATGGCTTCGGAGACACCTGTCACTAGGCTTGATCAATGCGAATTGGAGAATCGTTGGAGTCCTACTTTTTTTTTGTTTAAGTGGCCCTGGATTGACAGTTGCCAGCCATCACATGATTGAGTTAGATAATGAAATAGTGGTTATGGGTCTAAATAATGCTGGCCATGCCAGTCATTTTTTTCCTCCATGTTTTTATATCTTTTATTTAGTGATGATTAACAGTCCTTCCTCCCCTCCACCCCCCCCCACTAGAAAACAGTTCACAAAAGAAGAGAGAACTTACCATTTCCAAGTTAGCTGCAAAACCAAAACTAATCTTTGGCTTTTAGTTCTCTCAAAGCTTTACTCTATTCTCCTGGAGTATTCTCCTCTTACTAGCACTGTGGACATTAGGGTCATGAGGCACCTGTTGCTGTGATGATTTTCTGTGCTGTTTTGGTTGATGTTTTTTTTTTTTTAATTGGGATACAGTTGTTTTACAATGTTGTGTTATTTTCCACTATACAGCGAAGTGAAGTAGAGTTCCCTGTGCTATACAGCAGGTTCTCATTGTTGCTTTGATGGCCCTACCTGGAGTGAGAGCCTGTGCTTCCCTAGGTTTTCTCACTCTGATTGACCCTGGTCCCCTGCCTGGGGTTGCTGTATGACTCCACGTTTTTTTCTCTTGAGAAACAGAGATCCTTCCACCAGAAAAATTCCCTTAATTAAGTCTTACTGGCATGAGCAAGATTGGCTGTTGTTTATTTTTGCCACTAGTGGCTGGAGAGCCAGGGATTATACCCCACAGGAAGACCCTTTGTGACCCAGAAAAAGTTCAATTCTTGCTTCTACTCTTCTAGTCTGGTCAAGAGTCTGGAAGAAGAGAGAGAATCCACTTGTGGGAAGCTGCCCCAGTTGGTCAGAAAGTCTGGTAGGAAAGATTATGCACAAGTGTGGGTTTTAATAAAAACACATTGAATTAACACAACATTGTAAATAAACTATACTTCAGTAAAAAACTATTAATAAGAAAACAAAAAAAAACAACCCACTACCTCCAAAAAAAAAAACCAAAACAAAACCACACACACACACATTGAATGTTGACAATTTAAGTTTATCATGGCATTTGTTTTTTGCTCATATGGTGAACATTCAAACCCTTGTCTTTTTTTTTTTTTCAAACCCTTGTCTTTTGTAGAACATGCGATAGCCCCTAAAATAAGAGGGTACCTATTACTCTTGCCCATTTGGGTGTTTCATCAGTTTTTCCACCTACCCCCCCACCTTTTTTTTTTATTATTATCAAAAAGACAGACTGACCAGGATCCCATCAGAGGTTTCTTGGTAACACCAGCATCATGGATCATTAAGATAAATCGTGACAAATTCCCCAGATGCTTTAGGGTCTCAATACTCAGAATGTGGTTTCTGGACCAGCAGTATCCCCGTCACCAGGGAGCTTGTTAGGAAAGCAGAATCTCAGATCCCACCTGAGACCCACTGACTCAGAATCTACGTTTTAGGTAGATCCTGGGTGAGTCACATACACAGCAAAGTGTGGGAAATGCTGCTTCAAAGAATCATCTGGAAGGAGCTTACAGGAACCTCTAAAGCCACAGGGCACTTAATGGAAGCCCCGAAGGCCTAGCTGGTTGCCTGTGCTCTCCAGGGCCTAGATACTATCTCCTCTTCTTTTATAAAGACACTCTAGGGCTTCCCTGGTGGCGCAGTGGTTGAGAATCTGCCTGCCAATGCAGGGGACACGGGTTCGAGATCTGGTCTGGGGAGATCCCACATGCTGCGGAACAACTAGGTCCGTGAGCCACAACTACTGAGCCTGTGCATCTGGAGCCTGTGCTCCGCAACAAGAGAGGCCACGATAGTGAGAGGCCCGCGCACCGCGATGAAGAGTGGCCCCCGCTCACCGCAACTAGAGAAAGCCCTCACACAGAAACGAAGACCCAACACAGCCATAAATAAATAAATAAATTAATTAATTAATTGATTTTTTAAAAAGATTATTAAAAAAAAAAAAGACACTCTAGCCCAAGTGTTTGAGTGAGAGACAGCAGATGCTAAGTGCCAACTGAGTAGAGCCTCAACTAGTTTATAACACTTTCAAAAGACCTGGAGTTAGTCCTACAGAAAACTGATACTCTCTTGGGTCTGAAGAGCTTTAATTCTCAAGGGTTGGCATCTCTACCCACCAGGTACAACCCTGTTAGGATGGGTGGGCTCCAGTAGTTCTTACGTGATCAGAGACTGTTCTGAAGAAGCAAGACCCTGGGAGTGCCAACACTGTTGTCCAGAGTGATCATAAAGATTTTTTCCCGTCAACTGAAAAAAAAATTTGCTGAAGTAGGAATGAATGACTCTATCAGGAGCAATTTAAATATACTTGACAGGGTTTCTTGGCCTGTCTCCTTTCCCTTATAAGAGTGTGTGAGTGCAGTAAAAGCAAGGACTCAGGATTCTTCCCAGTCTGTTTATAGTCCTGTTTCTAATACGAATTCTTGACTGTTAAAAATTTGGATCCAGAAATTAAATTTTTTTTTCCAGTCTGGCTATTCAATCTATTCTTTTTTTTCCCCTCCAGTTTTATTGCGATATAATTGACACACAGCACTGTAGAAGTTTATGGCATACAGCATAATGATTTGACTAACATACATCATGAAATGATGATCACGGTAAGTTTAGTGAATATCCATGGTCTTATATAGATAAACAATTAAAGAAATAGGAAAAAAACACCTTTTTTTCCTTGTGATGAGAACTCTTGGGATTTACTCTCTTAACAACTTTTTTTTTTTTTGGCCGCATTGGGTCTTTGTTGCTACACGCAGGCTTTCTCTAGTTGTGGTGAGCAGGGGCTACTCTTCGTTGCAGTACGCGGGCTTCTTATCGTGATGGCTTCTCTTGTTGCAGAGCACGGGCTCTAGGCACCTGGGCTTCAGTAGTTATGGCACGTGGGCTCAGTAGTTGTGGCTCACGGGCTCAGTAGTTGTGGCGCACAGGCTTAGTTGCTCCGTGGCATGTGGGATCTTCCTGGACCAGGGCTCGAACCTATGGCCCTTGCATTGGCAGGCAGATTCTTAAGCACTGCGCCACCAGGGAGGCCCCTCTTAACAACTTGCTTATACAGCATACAGCAATGTTAATTATATTTATCATGATGTAAATTGTATCTCTAGTACTTATTTAAGTTATAACTGGAAGTTAGTACTTTTTTGACTGCCTTCAGCCAATTTTCCCTCCCCTCACCTCTGCCTCTGGTAACCCAGAAGTTAGACTTACCTACCATAAATGAGAATGGAGACAGAGGTGGGAATGCTAGATTATTACATATCTGTATGATGTCCTTTGGAATCCCAGGCAAATTCTAGCTCTTGTGCTTTTTCTCTTTTCCTCCTCATGCTTCCAAATTGTACATACTCATAAATGTTGATATTAACATTGCATATTGAATTTTTTTAAGTGTATTACCGAGTAGAAAACGTTGAAGGCTCCAGCTATAGGAGCAGCATGGACAGCTGGAAGGATATCTCCCAGGTAGCCTGGCGGTTAGGTGTGTAATGTCTACAACCTGCTGGCCTGTGTTTGAATCCTGCTCTGATTCCTACTGGGCAGCTCTGAGCAAATTTACTCAACATCTTCAGATCTTCTTTGTGAAAGGGAGATAATAGTACCTACCCCATAGGGTTATTATGAGGACCAAAGGAATTAATATACAGAAAAGCTGCTTATACAGTGCCTAGCAGATAGTAACTTAACCAATATAAACTATTATCATTGAATCCGTAGTGTGACAAAATTGGTTGGTTCAATGGAATGTAAGCCTGAGAATCTAATGCAGAGGCTGATAGAATTGAGTTTCTTAGTTCTCTTCCTACTTCCTACAGTACTAATTAACAGTGAGGCAGTCCGGAAGCAAGCCCAGCAGAAGAGAGAGGAAGAAGCAGGGTCTGGAGACAGTCTACTGATGCAGCAGTAACTCCCCTTGAATAATTGAACTGGCTGTGCTTTAAAATGAGAAGCAAGGTAATATAATGTAATTAGATGATTCACATAAGACTCTACAGTTTGCAGACCATGGCCACATTCACTTTCTCACTGAATCTCCATAGTTTCTCTGGAGTAGAGCAGATGTCATGGTTCCCACTTTACAGAGAAGGACACCGAGGCTCAGCAAAGGCAGTGGTCCCCAGCTAGAGCCCTGGCTTCCAGACGCGAGGTCCAGTGCCTTTTCCACACAGCCTCTCAACAAATCTTCAGATTCTCCGCTAAGGTGCCTTAAACGTCCTGACAGCCATTGAGAGCTGCTTCTCTTCTCTCTCCCTCCTTTAAGGACAGGGGGAGAGCAGCTCTCAAATGAGCATCTGAAGATTTCCTGCCAAAGGGAAGGGCTTCCCATGTGGCTGAAGCTACAGACCTAGAACTATGTGCTTTGGATTCACATCAAGGTAAGGTACAGAGCTAGGCAGAGGAGAGAGGGGAAGGGTTTCATGCTTGGCTTGCTGGAACCTCTTCTACCAGGCCACCCTAAGCTGAGGAGAGGGTGGGTGTTAAGGGGTACCTACAGTTTGAGTCCCTGTGAATTATCTAAACGTATTATGAAAAAGAATAATCAGTGGCATGTCACTTTAGGACAAGATGGCAAATATGTGGATGCATACCTCAACTGCGCCCCCTGTACTCATGACAGCCATTGCTAACTGACCAGGATCTTTCCCACTGAGCTTCAGAATCCTCCTGAACCCAAGGCTCCAGGCATCCAGTCAGATTTGTTAACTGGGAAGAAACCCATTGACCATTCCTCTTTTAAGGAGCATCCCTTCAGTACAATGAGGAGTTATATTTATTATTGAAATAATGCATCCTCTTTTGGCATTTAGGTGATTCTGGAGTTCTTGGTAATGGCAAAAATATTTATATTTTATCAACTGTTTATATGTTACCACTCTTTTGATACTTTCACCTTGCTGTGTCATCTAGCAGCTCTTGAAATAAACTTGAACACTATTAGTCATCTGTGTTCATTGTAACCAGCCATTTTTTTCCCTCTTTAGAGGCAAACTTTGCCTTTTATTCCACCCAGTAAAATATGGAAGGGAGACAGTAGTAGGGGAAAGGGGCTTTTCCCTTCTCCCCAGCACACACGAGATTGGTGCAGACTATGTGATTGGTGCAGACTGTGCGAACAAGCTGAGATGCGCCCCTCCCACCCCTCCTCGCAGTCAGCAGTGTCTCTGAGACAGCTGTAGCCCTGAGCTCTAAGGGGAAGGCACGTGCCTGCAGTTGGCTGTAGTGCCTTGGCAGGCCACGTGCATCATATGACCCATAATGCCTGGCAGATGATTTTGTCCTGAGCGTGTTCAGAGGGCTCTCTGAGACCTGCAAGAGTTGTGGTCTGCAGGACCATGGTCCTGGTCCATCTCACTTTGTCCTAATGCAGTTAGTGTTTGGATCATAGGGCCATTCAGTGAAGTTGCCTGAAAATGGTCAACCAAGGGGCTACCATGTGAGAAACGTTCATCAAAGAGCTGTGGGTCGGCATCCCCGTGATGGCAGACAAGGCCAAGCAAGATACCTGCAGCCATGGCTTCCTGCCAGCACCAGCGCGTTCGTCCATATTGATCAGGCCCAGCAAAGGGCACTCACGGTTTCTAACCCAGGACCAGCCAGTGTTTTAAGAAAAGGTTTACTGTGTATTTATTGTGAATTTCCCTGATGATAATTATAGAGCATTTGGAAAATACAAAAAGATGAAAAGGAAAAATTTACCCATAATCACATTGCCTAAAAAAGTACTCTTAAAATTTGGATATATTTATTTCATTGAAGTCTTTTTTTCTATGCATTTGTGTATACTTAAAAAAAAATTTGTATCATAATGAAAATGCAATTTTCATCATGTTCTTTTTACACACATGAGCACATTTTTTATATCATTCAACTCAAAAATAGTATTTTAAGTGGATATATAAGATTCCATTTTATAGATGCACCATAATTTATTTAACCGTTTTGTTGAACATTTCAGTAGTCTCTATACCTTTATATGTGTATTACGAATAATAGCAGCGTGCATTTTTAGAGAAGAAGACATAGAGGAGAATAGATTTTTAACATCTTGATGGGCTAGTCAGCACTGTTCATTGTACTGCTGCTGACAGCCCAGTGTGTGTGTGTGCATAGATATTGTATCTTTGTGTATGCATGGATGATACTTAAAAGTAGAGAATCTCCAGGCTCTCCAGTAAAACCTAGTCCTTTGGGCACCAATCCATTGTACGATTGACACTTCATCTAATAAGCTTATGAAAATAATTATAGAGGTAGCTGACTCCCATGAGAAATCCATAGCTACTGTGCTAATTCCTGTTAAGTGCTGTTGAAATTTTTTTATTGAAGTATAGTTGATTTACAATATTATATTAATTTCAAGTGTATAACATAGTGATTCAGTATTTTTATAGATTATACTCCATTTAAAGTTATTACAAAACAATGGCTATATTACCCTGTGCTATACAATATATTCTTGTTGCTTATTTATTTTACACATAGTAGTTTGTATCTTTGAGTCCCCTACCCCTATGTTGCCCCTCCCTCCTTCCCTCTCCCCACTGGTCACCACGAGTTTGTTCTATATATCTGTGAGTCTTTTTCTGTTTTGTTATATGCATTCATTTGTTTTATTTTTTAGATTCCACATATAAGTAATAACAGAGTATTTGTCTTTGTCTGATTTATTTCACTAAGCATAATACTCTCTAGGTCCAGCCATGTTTTTGCAAATGGCAGAATTTCATTCTTTTTTATGGCTGAATAATAATCCTGTGTGTGTGTGTGTGTGTGTGTGTGTGTGTGTGTGTGTGTGGTGTGTAACTCACATCTTCTTTATCTAGTCATCTGTTGATGGAAACTTAGTTTACTTCCATATCTTGGCTATTGTAAATAACGCTGCTATGAACATTGGGGGTACATGTATCTTTTTGAATCAGTGTTCTTGTTTTCTTCAGATATATACCCAGGAGCAGAATTGCTGGGTCATATGGAAGTTCTGTTTTGAATTTTTTGAGGAACCTCCACACTGTTTTCCATAGTGGCTACACCAGTTTACATTCCCACCAACAGTGTAGGAGGGCTCCCTTTTCTCCACACCCTCTCCAACATTTACTATTCGTAGACTTTTTGGTAATAGCTATTCTGAAGTTTGAGGTGATATCTCGTTGTGGTTTTGATTTGCATTTCTCTCATATTAGTGATGTTGAGCATCTTTTCATGTGCCTGTTGGCCATCTGTATTTCTTCTTTGGAAAGATGTCTATTCAGGTCTTCTGCCTGTTTTTTGATTGGGCTGTTTTTTTGATATTGAGTTGTATGAGTTGTTTATATATTTTGGATATTAACCCCTTATCAGTCATATCATTTGAAAATATTTCTCCTGTTCAGTAGGTTGTCTTTTCGTTTTGTCAGTGATTTCCTTTTCTGTGAAAAAGCTTTTCAGTTCCATTAGGTCCCATTTGTTTATTTTTGCTTTTCTTTCTTTTGCCTTAGGAGACATATCCAAAAAAATATTGCTACGATTTACGTCAAAGAGTGTCCTGTCTGTGTTCTCTCCTAGGAGTTTTATGGTTTCTGGTCTTAAATTTAGGTCTTTAATCCATTTTGAGTTTATTTTTGTGTATGGTCTGAGGAAGTGTTCTAATCTCGTTCTTTTACATGGAGCTGTCTAGTTTTCCTAGCACCACTTATTGAATAGATTGTCTTTTCCCCACAGTCTATTCTTGCCCCCTTTGTTGAATTTGGATCAGATGCCTTTGGTTGTCTTCCTGCCTGTGGGCCATTTGGCACTCACAGCTGCTTCTCTTCTCTCCCCTGTAGTTACTGGGGCTTCCGGATGCAGATGACGACGCATTTGAAGAGTACAGTGCGGACGTGGAAGAGGAGGAGCCAGAGGCGGACCACCCCCAAATGGGGGTCAGTCAGCAGTAGACTTCCAAGGGCTCCCACCTGAGAAGGAGAGTGGGCCCTGTGGTACCCGAGGTGGGGTCACAAGCTCCTGGGTTAGCATTTTGCAATAGCACTTCGAAACAGGACGTCTGACTCCCAGCATCCAAATTAAAATGAAATACCTTTTTAACGACCACATGATATCTGGGATGAGCTTTGCTCAGAAGTGACCTGAATTTTACTCCCGTTTCAGTGGGTCTCTAATGGAGTTGTCTCGGTAGCCTTTGCCATTTTGAATTTAGAGTCCATTTTGCGGCTGACTGTTCTCTCTTGAGTTTATGTTGGAGAACTAACATTTGCTGACTCAAAAGTAGAGAACTCTGAATGTATTAAGGATATGTTTTGAGTCATCACAGGTGACATTATTGAGAGAAAGCATGGCAGAGAAGAAATGCAGTCTGCACTTTTTATGTACCTTTTAAGTGTATGTAAATGGAAGGTTTTGCTTATAAAGCATGAGTTTTAATATCTAGTCGTTAAACTGCACAAGTGCAAATACAAGGGCAGAAAAGGAGAATTACTTAGTTTTGGGTTAAGAGGGTAAGAGAGGCAAAGAAGCCTTTAAGGGTTCTGCCATTACTGAGTTACCTAGATATATAGCAGCTGGTTCATGGTTAGGTAGAAACATTATTTGCATGTTCAGTTATTTTAAAACATGCTGATTCCAAAGCCACTTTTAAAGTCTAATAGTGGAGAATATAAACGGGGTGACATAAATTATTGATTTCTTTAAAACGTTTATAAGCCACCCCACATATGAAATGAAACATTTACCTTCTCTCTTTATAACAAGATGGCAACTTGTTAAATCATGAAAACATCCCAAATCCAAGTGCCACTTAAACTTTGAAGCCATAGATGAATTTAATAGGAAAATAAACCAGGATAAATTTTTTAAAAATATGATGGAATCCTTCTTTACTTTCTTAATCTGACTTTTATTCTTCAAAAAAAAGTCAAGAAAGGATCCCACTGTATAATTTATTTAAAAATTGTAATCAAGTGCTTTGAGGAACCTAACTGCAGTGAAGTTTTAAAGTCGTATGAAGGTGGGAATCTTTTAATCGTGGGTTAGCTTGGTTCAGAAGGGAAGTTTTAATGATCAAATATTCAGACAACTCACAGAAACAACTACTATCATAACTGGAAACACTGCTGTCATCATTTAGCAACACACACTGAGGGGGGAAATTCTTTGCAATGCTAACATGGAATTATTTAAAACATTCATTTTGCTTAGACCCTTCTGCATCTCTGGTTCTAATAAAAGATGCAGAATGCCTCTTTTACAACACTTAACATAACATCTGGGGTGGAATTGTTTTTAACATGCACACACATGCCTGTTGGGTTGTCAAAGTTTTAGATTAAAAAAAAAAAAGCAGCAGAGGCCACGGAGTTTACGGGAGTCTTGTATATCTTCCAGGCATGTTGGTGTAAACCTGATTATCTCAACATTTTCTGTTTAATTGATTGGTGCCGTGAGGAGTACAGCTGCTCGTGGTAAAATGGTGTCCTACAGTTTTAAGTCATCGGGTAAAATAATTTCGTGGTTTCGATCTGTGCTTCAGTACCCATGTTTTTTTCTTTTCTTGGAAAAACATATTAAAGGTTAACTTCAAGTGAAATGAATTATCTTTGGAGTAGCCTATTAACAAAACAAACCTTGGGGTTTTATCCAGTGGAGCAAGCGGATTCCGTGCTTTGCTCCCTCGCCTGTGTTCTGATTGGCTGTGAACCTGAGCACAGGTGATTGGGAGCTATGCCTCCCGTAGGTAGAGCCCGCGTCTGCAAAGCTCCGTGCTCACACTGTAGTCTGAAAGAATGACTTCTGCCACCGAAATGAAGAAGCTGGACTGGTTTGCTCCATTCAAAGGTAAACTGGAATTTTGTACGTAGAGGCTTAAAATCTAAATTTACATATGTTTGAAAATGGAATGGACATATAAAATGTATTTTATGAAAAAAGTGTTTAGGCTTTGACCAAATGCATTGTGGTATTATTATGTGAATGTTCTCTGTTGATAAAAATTGAGCTGAGATAGACTCAGCCATTCAGTGGGCTGAGGAGAAATCTGGCCTTTGTTCTGCCCCAGGGGTAGGAAAGGACATCGCTGTGTGTTACTTATTTTCAAGGCAAAACCCCAGAGGGCGTTGCGAATCGGTTTGTTTCCTCTAAAGCTTCGTTTTCTCTGATTGTGCACATCCCGGCCAGTGCATGCTGACACACATGCACAGGTACACACTCACCTGCGCTGTGGATTCTCTGTTTGGGTCGTGGGTGGCATCAGAACTGGCTCAGTGCAGAGCTTCACCTGGCCGCTCAGGGACGCGGGCAGCCTGTGGTTCTCACTATGGAAGTGGTTCCCTGGCTAGACCGAGTTCCGACTCTCACAAACATGTAAACACACCTACCGAGAGGCAGTGTGGTACCACAGGAGAAGCGTAGACCCAGGAGTTAGGAGAGAGGCCCGGGTTTAGTCCTGACTCTGCCAGTGACCATGTACGTGCCCTCGGACAGGTCATTTAACTCGCCTGAAGAAAGGGGAGTTGGCCCTTCCTGCTTGAACCACTGTCCTTCCTTAACTGCCTTACTATGTGTGTGTGTATGAAGAGCAACAGTCAAGGCAACTTCTCGAGAAATGCGAAGCAAATGCATTTTGAATCTTGCTGTCCTTAGGATCCTGGCCACAGGATGACCTTAGAACAGGTTTGTGTTAGTCTGTGCGTGTTGAAACCCCCTCAGGTCTGATGCTGAGGGGCTGATGAGATTCTGTCCTCAGATGAGAGGGTAAAGGGGGGCCCCGGAGATATGGAAAGCGTATCAATACTTGTCCCAGTTGGCTGCTGTGCCGTGGAAGGTATGGATTTGCCTTGTGCTCTGACAGACTGGGGCTTTGGAAGTAGAGTAAGTTTAACCTAACTTAGTCGGGGAATTCGCATGAAGAATAGCTGGAAGAGAGTGAGAGATGAGTGCTTTGTTGCCATGTCATCCAGTAGAGAGAAAGAGAAGTAACAGAGAAAGTGACTGAGTGTGTGAGTGTGTGTGTGTGTGTGTGTGTGTGTGTGTGTGTGTGTGAGTAGGGGAATGGTTGATTGCTTGTTGATCACTGTGGGCTAGCTGCGAAGTCACACCTGTGATAACGTTCCACAACCTTGGTCCCAGGTTTGAGTGAATCACAGAGACATTTTTCTAGTGGTTACCCGGTTACTTTCCCTGCCTGATAATCATACCAAGGAGACTTCGGGGAGTGAGAGAGCAGATTCTGGAGGGAGGTGAGACCCCACAGTATGCCTGCCACCACCACGGACACTGCGGTGTCCACTCAAGTCTCCCAGGCTGCCAGCAACACATAGTGCTTTTTCCCCCCATGCCTAGAACATGAAAAGTCTCTAATTTAGGAATTCTCCTTGTGTCCTGGTGCCAGAATTGAGGTTTCCAGTGTCCTTAAGTGAAAACCCCTCTCCTCTCGTAGTCACTGTGTTTCCACATAGGAGCAGAAACCTTTCCCTAGCACAAGTACGTGTCTAAATATTGCTTCTGTTTCATAAGAGCACAAAGTGTATGGACCTAGGAGAGCTGTGATACTGGAGCATCATTGGAATTTATATTTTAGGAGTCTGCCTCATGTTAAAATGTACAAGTTGGGAAGCTGTGGTATGAACAGATCTTATTTCTCCTGGTTTGCGAGACACATAGGAAAAGGCAGGACTTAACCTGGGGTAGGAGGAGATGAGTAAGGTAGAATGGGAGAGTTAGGGTCTGATTTTTTAAATAAATATAAAGGCAAGAGGCAGTTAACATATAAAATACAAGAGAACTGTTGTCCTGGCTATCTCACCAGGATCCTGCTTTCCTCAAAGGGGCTGCTTGCATGTTGAGAGGCAAGGCCTCTGTCGGGGGTGGCCTTGTGGCTTTAAAAATGCCGCCCCCAAAAAAATGCCCCCCAGCCAAGGAGACAGTGGGTGTCTTGCAAATCTGGTGGAGTTCTGTTCCTCACTAAACCAGCTGCCAGAGAAGCCTGTATTTCCAAAGTGCTGACAGATCTGCAAGGGGCTCCAGTCACCTGGCAGGCAGAACGGGAACCAAACTTGACCTCGCTGTCAGCCGCAGAGGAGGCTACAGATCAGGAATGCCCCAGCCGGCCAGAGGGCAGAGCCCACCTACTCCACCAGGCTTCCGGGTTGTAAAAGAGCACAATTAAAACTCAAGTGGATCACAGACCCCTCTTCCCTCTAGTGAGTGTTAACTCCAAAGAGACGTCATTGCCTGATTGCTTAGTTTTCAGATTACCAGAGAAGCCTCAGGTTTTTTTGAATTAAAAACTAATCCTCTTCCATAAAGACACAAGCAGTTATCTTGGTTTGGTGATACCAGGTATGGCATGAAAGGCTGAAGTCTTTTAGATTTTATACGGAATAATTCTCAGACTTGCCAGAACGCTGGTAGCCACTGGTATCCGTGGCAACGTGGTGTCCATGGTAAGATATCTATAGCTCGTGTTCCTTGGGCAAATTGTTAAATAATGTGTTGTCTTTGGTATTTTTATTTAAATCTGGATGACAAAAATAGAGGACCTATGAGCATTTCATGTTGTAGAAAGTCTACTTAAAGCACGGTATGGCCGAAGAGGCCCAAGTAGTAAAAAGCAGGCACCAGGCCACATACAAATAAACATTTCATTTTCTGAGAACTGTGTATTCAAGTTACTCGGTACCACAGAGAGAGCTGACAGTCTGTTCCCTGTAAAACTGCCTTTGCCTGGTTTTTTTTTTCTTTTTTGTTTCTTCAGATTCATTTTTTACTTTAAGTACCTTCTGATAGCTAGGCAGATAAGATACAGAGCCATACTCTGTACAAATGTCAGCTTTTTAGAGGAGAAAGTAAGTCGTCAGTTCTAGGGAAAACTTGAAACTATCTGTGAACCAGTCTTAATTTGTGTAAGTTTAGTGTCTACATAAGAAGCAAAAGCAAGGAATGGTTTGGGGGTTTTGTTTTTCAGGTGAGAAATGTTTCATGCAGGGTGTCTCTGCTTTCTTTGCCTTTATATTCCTTTCAAAGAACTCTCTTGTAAATTACAAAACTGTGAAATGGGTTGCCAAACACCGTTGCCCTTCATCAGCTGCCTCAGCAGTGTAAACGCAGAATTGAACCCTGGCCACACCTGCTCCTTCCTCTCTCCCCTGAGGGTGAGGATCTCATCCAACGATGTAATTACCATACGCTTGCTATTAAAGAGCCTTCCGAACTCCGCTGCGATGTGCCTCTTGTTTACTTTCTCCATCATGTTTGGTCCTAAAGGACACCTGACTTGCTATAAAGGAGGACCGGGAATAGGGACCATCAGCCAGCTTTGTGGTTGCTGTTGTTGGAGCCTGGCTGCGGTGGGGCAGGGGGATGGGGAGGGAGGAGTGATTACAAGAACCACTGATATGATTCAGATGTTAATAATTGATGTATTTGGAGACATTAACCTATCCTGATGCTGTACCTGGTGTTTCGTAATTTTCCACTCTTCCTTCGAACTTTAGATTTTTTTCCCCGTCCTAGTTAGGAATCCTTCATGGCATCAATTAGAAACCTGTGGTCCTTCTACGATGACGTGACACCATTTCCCATTACTTTCTGCCCAATTGTTATTCAGAAACAATGGCATTTAAAAAATAAGTCTGGAAGTTGGTGGTAAGTCCCATTATTTGATCAAGAGCAATTTTCTTTCCCCAAATGAATAGGTCTCCATAGATTGTTAAATTAGATTTGCGAGTGCCTTAATAGGCACAGCCTAGAGGCTCCTGTGTGTGTTTCAGGTAACTTAATTCGTGCTTCTTCGGTTTGGACATGGATGTTGTCAGAGATTGTACTGAGTGGTCGGCTGTGTGCAAGCGTTCCAGACCTCACTTAGTGTAAGATCCTCAGACAAAGGCTTTCTTACAAGAGAACTCATTTCTTACTGTTAGTTGAGCGCTAACAGATAGACTTTTTTTTTTTAACTTTGTATTTTATATTGGAGTATAGTTGATTAACAGTGTTGTGTTAGTTTCTGTTGTACACACTGCTATATTTAAAATGGATAACCAACAAGGACTTACTGTATAGCACAGGGATCTCTGCTCAACATTATGTAACAACGTAAATGGGCAAAGAATTTGAAACAGATGTAAGCTGGCTCTTCTATCTGAGTGCAGGGACTGGTGGTGGAAAGAGCCACTTTCCCCTTTGCAGTGAATCTTTCTCAGATTGGTTCCCCGGGGACAAGGTTCTAGCCCAGTCTCCTCCCCGACTGGCTGTGTGATCACAGGCTTGTCACCAGCTCCCCCTTGCCCCCTGCCCCACCTTTGTTTCCTCATCTGTAAAAACAGGAGTGTGAACTCATTTCCAAGTTCCCTCTAGGCACTAGCATTGTAGGAATGTATCTTGGCTAGTGAGATTAGGGCAGGTGGGAAGCAAAGTTTATAAGGAAAATACCGTCTCAGGAAACGAGGGCTGGGCGACTGACATTGACCTATCTTCTCTAAGGTCCCTTTTAGAAATAAAGACCCCCAAAGAGAGGGATTAATAGACGGAGCAGAGAGGATTTTCAGGGATTTTTAGTAGGGAAAGTATTCTATGTGATACTGTAATGGTGAACACATATTATAAATTTGTCCAAACCCATAGGATGTACAACACCAAGTGTGAACTATAGTGTAAATTATGGACTCTGGGTGATAAGATGTGTCATTGTAGGCTCATCAGTTGTAACAAATGCATCGCTACATGGGGGATGTTGAAATGGGAGATGCATGTGTGTGGACTGGGGCTAAAAGGGAAATCTCTGTATCTTCTGCTCAAAATTGCTGTGACCCTAAAACTACTGTAAAAAGTAAACTCTAATAAAAAGAAAAGAAATAAAGATCCCAGCCAAAATAGTGGGTGTATATTAGCTCCAGTGCTGACATCCCTGGATACTTTCTCCTGCCTTCCTACATGTCCCTTCTTTCTGTGATCAAGAATACAGGATAAAAACTACCACAAAATAGGAATATTTGGGCTGTTTTGCTTAGGGACGTAACAAATAGTCTCGTTTCCTTTAGAAACGAGCCTGGTTTTCATAGTAAAGTCAGGCCGGGTGGGATACCCCATTGTCCCTAGTGTTCACTGTGGATGTGAACAGGTTGAAATAAAGTAAGCAGAACAAAACCCACTACCCAGTGTTTGGACCCTGCCGCGGGGCTGGAGCCAGTGGGCTGGCTGCGTGTGTGCCGGAGGGGCTGGCAGGTAGTACCCCCTCCCCACCCCGTGCTCTCCTGCTGAATCAGGGCGAGGGGCGGGGTGCGGAGCGAACATGCCTTCCTCCCTTGGCGGGCCTGGCCATCTGGTACTTTGAAAACTCAAGAAATGTGTCCCGAAATAGCTGGCACAGTGCGTTTCCTCTTAGTTTCACAGTGGGCAAATACTAACTTTGAAATACTTTCCTGATCTTTGACCCACCTTTTTTCCCTTTTTTGGAGCAAAAAGCAATGGCATTTCTAAAAATCTGAGCAGGCTGTAATTAGGGAGCCAAAGAATAAAGCAGGCATTTCCTATTAGGCCACATTTAAAGGAGCAGAGAGATTTTCTCTTTGTTTTCCAGGAAAATATGGCAACGATGTGGGATGTAAAAACCTACAGTAGGGCTTCCCTGGTGGCGCAGTGGTTGAGAGTCTGCCTGCCGATGCAGGGGACACAGGTTCATGCCCCGGTCCGGGAAGATCCCACATGCCGCGGAGCGGCTGGGCCCGTGAGCCATGGCCGCTGAGCCTGCGCGTCCAGAGCCTGTGCTCCGCAAAGGGAGAGGCCACAATAGTGAGAGGCCCGCGTACCACAAAAAAAACAAAACAAACAAACAAACAAAAAAAAACCTACAGTAAAACGAAGTTGGTCCTTTGGGATGCTTTTTAATTGGAAGCCTCTAGAGGTCAGCACTGCATAAGGAAAGGGCTTTCTAGTGCTGGGTAGCCTTTTGCCCGTTTCCTTGTGGAGCCTTTGGGAGAGGCGTGGTAGCAGAACCCCAGAGTGGCGTGAAAGGAGCGAGCAGCCCAGCTGTGCATAGGAGACGAAGGTGTAGAGTCCCTTCTTTATACATAAACCCTAACGTTTGACTCTGGTTGGTTTTCTTCCCTTCTCATCCGTCTTTCTCTGCAGCTCCCACACCCCCGTATGTACACACTGTCAGCTCAATAAACATGACTTATTGACCGATCGATGAACCATGGCATTCAGCTCACTCTGAGAAGGGCTGGGGAAATGCCAAAGAGGAGATGGATGGCACATTTCATTTTGCTCTGAGCAAGGTGAAAGGCTGCTCTGTGTTCCAAGGCAGCCCGGGACATTCTGATGATCAGCCGGCAGGCTTTGTGAAGCCCTGTGACTTCCAACCCAAATTCGGGGTGCCGAGGGCGGTGCCGGGACCACAGGTTTCTACTCGGCTGAAATCAGTCTGCCTGAGGCCTGCACAGATCAGGAGTGGGTGGGGAAGGATTTGAGCATCTGTAGGATATCTGGCCAGAAGTGAGGTAGTTGGGAGCCCCTAAAAACTGGCTGACACTCCTGGGGGCTCCAGGGCACAAGATGCAGTAACAACATGTGGTGATGACCAGGGGTGTCATAGACCACCACAGGCCAAAGCCCAAACTGGTGGCAGCCTTGGGAGTTCCCAGCGGCTCCCAGAGTTGCCCCAGGGTTTCCTTTTGGCCCAAGAAGGAACAGGAAGGCCTTTCCTTCCCTCTTCCTGTGTTGCCCCTTCTGTTCAGGGTTTTTATTCTTTCTACTGAATTAGGTCTAACCCATGTCACAGTCATGGGGTTGACAGTTGCCCTTTGCTGGGTGATTTGACTGAGCCTGGGACACACTCCCTGAGAAGGGATATTGGTGAAAAGGACAGTAAACGTGTCACAGGCATAACGGAAGCCCCTACTCCCCCAAGAAACATTTTAACAGTGGCTTAACAGCAGTCTCGCTACTACCGTTAAGTTTCAAAATGATGTTTTTCGATTCTGGTGAGTGTGGACAAGGTCCAAGGTTACCCTGCTCCCCAGTGTTGCTTGCATTCTTTGCAAGTGTGGAACAGCCCGAGGAGGTTTCATTCATTTTGCCATGAAGCAAACAGTGCTAAGTGAATATACCCCAGCTGTGTGCACTGTTACACGCAATAATTTTTTTAAAACAAACATTTATAAAGCCCTTTCTAAGTACCAGACACTGTACTAAACTCCTTTTGACTCCTGCAATGCTCCCAACAAAAGGTAGATGTTATGATTGATACCCCCCTTTTTTTAAAATATTTCTATATCTCAAGGTTTGTGTTTTTTTAATTTTATTCAAGTATAGTTGATTTACAATGTTGTGTTTAATTTCTGCTGTACAACAGAGTGACTCAGTTATACATATATATATTCTTTTTCATATTCTTTTCCATTATGGTTTATCACAGAATTTGAATGTAGTTCCCTGTGCTATACAGTAGGACCCTGTTGTTTATCCATGCTATATATAATAGTTTGCGTCTGCTAATCCCAAACTCCGCAATACTTCCCTTTCCCATAATATCCCCCTTTTATAGATGAGGAAACTGAGGTCCAGAGACATTAAGTAATTTTCATAAGATCACACAGCTGGTAGGTGCTGGAGCTGAGATTCAAACCAAGGCAGTGTGGCTTCAGAGCCCTCTTACCTTCTCTCCTCCACAGAGTGTCATCAGCATTGGTCTTAACTTTTAATGAAATCCCTGGTCCTTTTTGCCCAGCATCACAGAGGCCCTGATGCGGTGAACACTGCTGGTCTGCTTGGTTGCCCGTGCACAGGATGGAATGAAGAAAACTCATTCAGTTTCATCAGCTCTTTGCCTTGCCTGTGACCAGGATGGCCATGCTGAGTGGATTAGGATGATAACTGACACATTTTTTCCCAGTATCCATGTGGTTGCAAAGACTTGAAAATGCCCTAAAGAACCGGAGCAACATATTCGTTGAAATAATTTAGCGATTGATAAAATCAGAGGATCCTGAGGCAGGGCAAGGCTGTGGAGACAACCAGTGTGCTCCCCTATCTGGACCCTTCTTCCTAGGTCTCGCCCCCTGAACGAGGCCATTACGGACTCTTCTGAGAACAGAAGAGGCTCTTACAGACTCCTCATGATGAAGCGGCTTTTACTCAAGCTTCCTCTGAAATAACCAGGAGCAAAAATTCACTCTGCAGTCAGGCTAGTCCCTGAGAACCAGAAGGAAGCTGTTGTCACCCAGTCAGACCCGGTGCCGCGCGGTAGGGCCACAGCACACCCTGACGACTTCAGTCTGTGTATCTCCCCGACCCGTGAGAACACCCTTGCAGCCTGCCTTCCAGCCCTTTCCTTTCCCACGTCCCTGCTGGGGCACTAGCACACGCCCTCAGTAACCCTATCACCGCCGCGGAATCCTCAGGCTTGTCTTGGTACAGGAGTGCGTGGGAATTGGAGAACACGTTTCAAAGACAAATTCCATTCACTTTGAGTCTCATCTGCTTGTTTGGATGATCTCTGCAGTTGTTTCCTCCACCAGTGCAGGAAAAGAAAAGGTGGCCACATCATATCCCATAAGAAATGTTAGTGCTCCAAACCTACTTTCCCTGCTTCTGAGATCCCAAGTGTCAACACACAGATCCGTCATGGTTGGGACCCCATGGGTCATGCATGCGAGCGTGAGCTTGCTGGTGAGTGGCTCCAGGGAGAGGGTGCTGAATCCCGGGAGCGGTGCTTTTCCATTTTCCAAACGATGCTGGGATGCGAGGAAGGAGAGCAGAAAAGGTGAGTCAAGACCAAACCCTTGAACAAATTCTCCAAGGAGCATGAAGCTACACAGGCTCGGAAAGAGAAGGGGATAATGTCACATGGTGATGAAGAAGAGTGGGGGTCTCGGATGGGAGTCTTGCTTCCCACATGGCCTTGGTCTTTTAAATCTTGAGTTTCTCCTGCTTAGAAATGTTATGGGCCACTTTGAGCCTTGGGCTGCAAGGGGCTCTAAAAAGACAAACTCCTGTGGAGAATCAACTTTAAAACGGGTCTGGAAAGTGTCCCGTCTAACAACTGACTCCAGCAGTCCTTGTTATCAGAAATGGAAATCTAGCAACTGAAGGGACACGAACTACACAGCCTCCCCCAGGTGTCACTCTGCAATGGGACACGAATTTGGTCAGGTGTACCCCGCTGAGGGCTGTCTCCAGGCCTCCGTTTCCCACCACACCCACACTCCTTCCATCCCTTCCTCTCCCAGCTCGCCTGACATTGAGCCCTTTAGAATTCAAAGTTCATCTAAATTAAACATGGGGATATAATGAAATTCTTTACTAGACAACACTACTACTTCAGAAGCATGTCCTTCACATTTGCAAGCGGCCTTAGCTCAGAGGAAAACCCCTACGTGGAAAGTGACTGTTATTTAACCCGTACCATTTACTAGCTGGCTTGTACAGTGCCA
Organism: Stenella coeruleoalba; assembly: GCF_951394435.1. Lineage (NCBI taxonomy): Eukaryota > Metazoa > Chordata > Mammalia > Artiodactyla > Delphinidae > Stenella > Stenella coeruleoalba. Next base: position 59,343,974 of record NC_137155.1, read on the forward strand.
TTACAACCGGTGATTTCGCTGTGGAGTGGGTGATACTTGGTGACAGAGCTAAACTCTGCACCTCCTTCCTTCAAAGACTATTTCTGACTCTGACTCTGGCCAGCTCCTCAGCGACTCCTGTAACTGGTTACAAGAAGGGCTTAGTGAGATAATATGAGTGACTTCGTGTAAAGCCCTCTCTGTGCAGGAAACACAAACCAGCGCCCTTCTTGTGGCAGGCGGGAAGCACCTTCTCCACCTGTACCTCCCAAGCTTTTGAAAAAGGTCTGTTATCCATAAGCAAGCCAGAGGCATCATCTTGTTCAGTGCTAATGAACTCATCCAAGCCATCCACATGGTCCAGTCTCTTTAGAACTCTGACCAAACCTTTGCTTAATGCATGAAAGCTTATTCCCTGAGGTGCCCTTCAAACCTTACTCTGACCCTGTGCTCTTCAACTCTGGAAAAGCACAAAAAAAAAACTGGCCACATGCTCTTGAAAATTCCATTTGAAAGCTAGTGGTGGTGATTCCAGACAGAATTTTGACAAAAGACAATAAACACTGAGTTCAGTATGCTACTCGCTGCTTAGAGCCCCTCTCCTGGGGACGGTCCTGCCTGCTGCTGAGGGAGAGGATTACGGATGTGGAGTTGGGCAGAGCAGCTGCTGGGAAATACAATGGCCTTGGTGTGTTAGTCCGTCATCAAGACAATGGCACTCTTGTGAATCCTCTAGAAATAGAACTTTTCATCTGGCACCACAGTGGGCTATGCTTTGGAGCGGTGATGTCACAAGCAGGCAGAAACTAGGGAATTCATCCTCTTGGGCAGGGTGACTAATTCTGTCTCCCAACCTCTGGACATTTACTGATGTCATCCATCTTCTCCAAACCGCACCAGCCTGGGGTGAGGAGAGACTCACAACTACAGACACGAATTCTTGTTTCTCTGGCTCTGACACTTACTTTGGGGATTCTCAGCCCTCCTCAGATCCCTCCCAAATATTCCGGGGTGGCCCTTGTGGTGTCTCATGTGTGTTTGACAAGCTCATTTCTGTGGCACCTGCTGTTCTCCTTCCTGGGATTGCACCTCCCTTCTCAGTCCTGCACAGCCAAGCTTTCCCGTTGTAGGCCTGCCCTTCTCCCTGTGACTGCTGGAGCAGGCTTTCGTTCCCAGGAACTGTCACTCCAGCCATAGACTTGACCCTTCCGCTTTAGACCCCATAGAAGGTTGAGTGGCGTTTCCCTGCTGTTTCCAAGATGGGAACAGGGATTTTGGTTTGAGAGAGCTGTATTAAAGCTCTGACACCTCCTCAAAGCCAGGCCACTGGGTGGCAGAACTGGGTTCTGATTGGGACCAGGTTCACCGCCACCCCCCCCATAGCATCTTCTTCCAGTAGGGTCTGTGTTGACCTCAGGGAGCCCCCAAGTCATAGTAACTTGTTTACAAAGACCCAACTGGAATCACTGTCCAAGAGGATCAGTGAGTCTGGAGTGACAAAAGAATCAGGTTCATTACCTGCTAGTCACATCAGACCTCTGAGCTGCCTGGACTCACTGTGAAACTAAGCACAGCTGCCTGCAGCGAGGGTCTGCCCCCGTGCTGGTCTGTGACGGCCCCAGGCTAGGGGATTTGAACAGCTGCCTATTGACAGCACCCCGTTCCTCTCCCAAGATTATCTTTCCCACCACGCCCACAGCTGGTGCTCTGCAGAATGTATAACATGGCACGGATGCTGTTCAGGCTTCCAGGCAGTGGAAACCCTGAAAAGGACTTCTATTAATAGAGGAGGCATTCCTGGGGCACTCAGACGCTCTCAGGCCTGCTGAGAAGTAGCCAGATTCCCGACAGGCACTGAAGGGCGGGCTGCAAACCCCTGCCAAAGAAAGGCCTTGTTCTGCCACAGACAATGGTCGGGTGGCCCTGGCATGATGTCAGATGAGTTGGCAGCAGCGGCGTGCGCGTTCCCTCTCCAACTTTCCAGCTGAGCTCTGCCAGATCCAGGGAGCCGTATCAGGTTCAGATTTTGGAGAATGAATTGCACCCAAAGCCACGGACTGTCTAGCCCTAATCGGCAAGTAAGGAAATGGCTGTAAACCAGAGGTTGCTACTTAGTTCTGGCTGCCTGTGTCTTGAGAGACAATGTAATTGCTCTCCAGCTAAATGCTGTAGCATGGGCAGCCAGGGCCAGTGCAGCACGACAGTCGTGGTCAGTCAGATAGCCTGATGGCCTTCCCCAGGGCCTTCATGGAGGCCCAGCCCCTGGAGGGAGCTGCGTCATACAGCTGGGATGTTTCAGTTAAAAGCAGGAAGGGCCAGGCTTCTGCAGGACAGTGATAGCCAGCCTTCAGGTTTTTTGGGGTTTTTGTTTGTTTGTTTGTTTAAGGAGATGAAGGCTAAGAATAATTAGGAATTTTTTTTTTTTTTTTTTTTGGGCCACATGGCATGTGGGATCTTAGTTAGCCGACCAAGGATCAAACCCGCGCCCCCTTGCATTTGAAGCGCGGAGTCTTAACCACTGGACTGCCAGGGAAGTTCCAGCCTTCAGGTTTTCATTCATTAGTTAACGCTGACCATATGTGAGAAAGCAGAACAACTGACCTGTACTTTCAAGAAACAGAGCCAAGCTTAAGTCCCAGCTCAGCTGCTTACTACTTGTGAGACTTCAAGCCAATTCAGAAGTTAATTTCTCCAGTGCTCAGATTTTTCATTAGTAATTTGGGGTAAATAACCCAATAGAAAAATGAACCAAGGCTACAGAGAGACAATTCACTGAAGAACAAATACAAATGGCCAATAAATACTTGAAAATGTGTTCAGGCTCTCTAGTCATCAAAATGTGTTCAAGCTCTCTAGTCATCAGGAAATTGCAAATTAAGACAAGACCTCATTCGTGGCAAATTTTTAGAAGTTTGAAAAATAAAAAATAAAAGGTTGAGAGTGTCCAGCATGGGTGCAGAGGCATCGTCACACGCTGTTGGTGAGGGTGTAAATTGGCTCAGACACGTTCCAAGAGCGTTTCGTCAGTTTCCACCAAACATTTCACATGTAAACACTTTGACTTTACCATCCCACTTCTAAGATCTATCCTGAAGAAACAATTGTGCATATGGACATGGATGTTCATTGTAGTGTTGCTTGTAATAAAAAAATGGGGGCTGGGGAGGAAGCAATCTGTTCATCAATAACAGAAAGGTGGTAAGTCATGGCCAGGTGAATGCAGGTAGCTCCATAGGTTCTGATACGAAAACAATTCTAACATATGTGGTGGGGGAGGAGTGAGGACAGCAGGACAGAGAAAGGAAGGTGTTTGCTTTTTACTCTTTTTACTTAAATCTCCATTTGTGCATCTTTCACAATATGTATTGTAAGGTTATTCTTCTATCATCCCAGTTCCCTATAGAGGTGTCAGAGCAAGACGAAAGTGGGAGGGCTGCAGCTGGAGTAGAATCTAGAGGACGAGTTTGAAATCTGGAGTTCAGATTTGGACATGCTAAATTGCAGATGCCCATTAGATACAGAGCGGAGATGCTGAGCAGGCAGATGGATAGAGAAGGCTGATGTAGGGTTTGGGAATCACCATCAAAAAGGGGTCCCCTGGGATTTCTGGGCCGTGTGGCGAGGAGTTCCATGAATAAGATGGGGTGAGGGCCTGGAACCAAGTGCAGTGGGTACCCAAGCCCTGGATTCCAGTGCCCTTGACACGAATTGATTTCCACCATGTATTTAAACAGTCATAGTGTCCTAATCTATTCTTCCCACTCATTGGCATCAGTGGCACCATATAAAAGGCTCCCTCCATCTCATTCTTAGCACTGTTTCCCACTTTTCCTTTGAGTCTACAACTCTGTCTGGCTGAACTCCTTTGGTGGTCTCTGGGGCCCCTAACTTTGTCTTTACTTGACATCCTGTCTTTAGATCCCTGTGCTCCAAGCCTCATGGCTACAGGGAAGCCCTTCCCACTCCTGAGTAATTCCAACCACTCCACTCACCCCCATTCCTCCAACTCCAGCCCAGGCAAAGCCCAGATCCCTTACTCAGGAGATTTCAACATTTGCACACTTTTGGGCACACTTTCTCATTTAATTCCTCAAAGTCAGACGTATTATCATTTTTATTATTGTCCCTGCCTTTTTGACACATGAGAAAACTGAGGTTTATAGAGGAGAAATAACCTGCCCAAATTCACCCAGACGGGAAGTGCCTTAGTGTTCTAGTGCTGTGTGACAGATTGCCACAAATGTAGCAACTTAAAACAACTCACCTCTATCATTTGAGTTTCTGTGCTTCAGGAACCTGGGCACATCTTAGCTGGGTCCTCTGCTTCAGAGTCTTTTATGGGCCGACATCAGTGTCAGCCAGGGCTGGGCTTTCATCTGATAGCTCAGTTGGTGAGGATCCACTTCCAAGGCACTGTTGTTGACAGAATTCCATTCCTTTTTAGCTGTTGGACGGAGGGCCTCAATTCCTTGCTGCCTGCTGGCTGGAGGCCACTGTCAGTTCCTTGCCGTGGGGGCCTGTGTGATGTGGCTGCTCACTTCATCAACGTGTGTGGGCTGAGAAGGCACAGAGTGTCTGCTAATGAGGCAGAGCCTACACTCTCTTATCCCCTAATCTCAGAAGTGACATCTCATCACCTTTGCTATGTTTGGTTGGCTAGAATGAAGTTGCCCCCACTCAAGGGGAGGGCTGACCTAGCAAGGGCATGAATTCTAGGAGGGGGGAGGACGGGGGGCCATCTGAGTCAGCCCGCCACAGGAAGTAACACCTGGGGGTTTAACTCAGGTCCGTCAGCCTCCAATGTTTGGGTTCTTCTTTCTATGCATGCCTGGATCCTCAGTGCTTGTTCCCTGCTATGACCTGAACAAAAAGGTAACAGTGATGTCACCTTCATCATGGGACTCCATCAACTAAAAACTCTTAGCCAGGGATATTGAGTAACCTGAATTTAACAAGCAATAATTGGGACTTTCAAATTAACACACATTTTAAAAAAAATAAATTTATTTATTTATTTTTGGCTGCGTTGGGTCTTTGTTGCTGTGCACGGGCTTTCTCTAGTTGTGGTGAGCGGGGGCTACTCTTCGTTGCGGTGTGTGGGCTTCTCATTGTGGTGGCTTCTCGTTGCGGAGCGCGGGCTCTAGGCATGTGGGCTTCAGTAGTTGCAGTGCATGGGCTCAGTTGTTGTGGCTTGTGGGCTCAGTAGTTGCGGCTCACGGGCTCTAGAGCGCAGGCTCAGTAGTTGTGGTGCACGGGCTTGCTCCACAGCATGTGGGATCTTCCTGGACTAGGGCTTGAACCTGTGTCTCCTGCATTGGCAGGCAGAATCTTAACCACTGCGCCACCAGGGAAGCCCAACACACTTTTCTAAAACGGTGTTATTTAAAGCTGAGCAGCTTACGTGATGAAGGGAGGAGCAAATGTTGCCCTGTTATCAAGGCAGCTGATAACAACTGTCGTCACCTTTTCTTTTTTTTTTAAACAGGAGAGGGGAGAGTGCAATTTTATTTTATTTTAATATTTATTTATTTATTTATTTGGTTGCTCCTGGTCTTAGTTACAGCAGGCGTGCTCCTTAGTTGTGGCATGTGGGCTCCTTAGTTGTGGCTCACTGGCTCCTTAGTTATGGCCTGTGAACTCTTAGTTGCAACATGCATGTGGGCTCTAGTTCCCTGACCAGGGATCAAACCTGGGTCCCCTGCCTTGGGAGCTTGGAATCTTAACCACTGTGCCACCAGGGAAGTCCCAACTGTCCTCACCTTTTAACACAGTCCTGCACTCAGAGACCACTGGTAAATTATCTCTGTATGCCCGGCCCAGCAAATTGGCCATTAATGGGACGCTGCCACTCTGGAGAAACAGATGGGGCAGAAGAGCATGAGGAAAGCAGCCCACACACTGTCACAGCAGCCTTCTCTGGGAGCCACCTTCTTCCACGCCACTGGGGTAGACAGAGCTTCCAGTCTGTGTGATGGACCAGGGCCCGACTGACTGACGGCTGTAACATCCTTCTGTGATGACAGCTGGGAGAGATGGTTAGTGTCAGCCCTCTCTTCCTATCTCCTGCAGCCACCACCAACACACTCTGAAAACTCCTGGCACGGACAGTTTCTAGCGCTGTGGCTTCTTGGCAGCTTGGACAGCAGTCTCGGACATCCCCTCTGCTCATACCTGTTTCTCAGGCCGCTGTTGGGTGGGTCTTCTCTCCCCCTGCCTCCCTCTCAGAATGCTCACTCAGTTCCCACGACCCTTATTCATCTCGTCATCTGTGACCTCTGTCTCTAGCTTGAGTCACATGGGCGTATTTACTTAATAACTATTTATTAAGAAGCCACCATAGGCTGGATACTCTTGCAGGCACTCTAAAGGAGATAGTGCTTGTATGTGGGTACAAATGTACATAGATACCTATGAGATAGAGGCTAAGAGCATGGCTTTGAAGTCAGATAGATCTTGCCATTTAGTAACAGGAAACTCTCCTTTGGCAAGTTACTTAAACTTTCTGAACCTTAGTTTCCTCTTCTGTAATTTGAAGATCACTATTCCTACCTTGTAGGACTATAGTGAGAATTAAGTGAAATAATTTGTGTGCAGCACTTCGTATCATGCCTAGCACATGGTAAATACTTAACAGTACTTCTATGCGATAGGCACAGGACAGACCATTAGCAGAGATTCCCCATCCCCACCAAACTCTAGGCTCCATGAAGGCTGGCACCACATCTGTCTTGTTCACAGTTGTGTTCTTAGTACCTGGTACAACACTTGGCACATGATAAGTGCTTAAAAAACATTTGTGAAATGGCTTAATCAATGAATAAGTAATATTGCAGTTAATGACAACAGAGTTATCTAGTGCCCCTTTCCAAGATGCTCAAAGACCTCTCAATATCATCTAATTCAAAGTCCAGCTTGGATGATAAATAACAAGTTTGGCCATTTATTTAGGCATTTGGCCAAGGTCCAAAGGGGTAGGCTTGCCTTGCCTAGGACCATAGAGTTGAGCTGGCATGGTTATAGGGTTGGGATTCAGATTCTCGTACTCTCAGCTCACAGCTCCTACATATCCAGTATGCTGAGGTCATCTTCCCAGCCTGACTGATTTAGCAAATAGGGAAAAAACCCATCTGAATAGGGAAAGTTCTAATAGGGAAAACCCCATTAGAACTTTCTAATTCCTTGTGACCATGACTCACTTTGGAAGAAACCAATCATTTGTCCCAGGCCTTGTTCCTGAGCAAATGGTGGAGCAAAAGCCAGCTGCCTTCTACTTGTTAGTCCAGAAGTGTGATCTGAACATCCCTGCAAGAGTTCATCCAGTGCCCCCATGGGTGACTGTCCTGCATCAAGAGGTTATCTGCTCAAGTGCGACCAGCAGCCGTTCTTGGAGAATGAGAACCAATCTCAGTATCCAGTGATCTGGCTTCTCGTCCCAACTGCACTAGCTGTGTGACCTTGAACATGTTTCCTTAACCTCTTTGCATTTTTATTTTCTCCCTCGAGAAGGAGGGGAAAGAACACCTTGTAAGGATTTAATGATATGATGTATGACAAAAGGTACCTAGCACAGTTCCCAATGAATCCTTGTGCAGTTTAGATTGGAATGCAGAGCAGGCCCGGGAAAATCTTCCTATCCCCCGTTTCTCCCCCATAGTCTGGCCAAATTCCCACTGGCATTTTGGACAAGGGAGTGATTTTTAAGATTTATCTCAGAGCAGAACTCTTGTGTCAAGCACTTAATATGGAATGGAACTGAAGTATATGAAACTGACAAAGTGGAGTTTACTCATCAGAGCAGAGCTGGGGACAGCCTAGATCCTTGTCTGGGATGTGCCCGTCAACATTTTTCTGTGAGCCCCAAAGCTTCCCAGAACTTGGTTGGAAAACAGCTGAACTAAAGTATTCTGCATGGTCCCTGTCAAAGCAATAATAATATCAATACAATATTATGATATAAATACTAGCTTATTATTATTATTTATTACTACTGGCATTTACTGCAGTGGTTTTCAAACTTAGCTTGCGTCAGTATCACCTAGAAATCTTATTAAAACAAAGATTGTTGGGCCCACACCCAGAGTTTCTGACTCAACAGGTTAGGGGAGGGACCAAGAATGTGCAGTTGTAACAGATTCCTGGGAATGCTGATGCTGGGGTCTGGGAACGCACTTTGAGAACTGCTGATTAACTGTGTGCTTTCTGTATGATAGGCGCCATGCCAGGCACTTTACCAAGATAGTTTTATTTAGTGCTCACAACGTTGCTTTGAGGTAGGTATTATACTATTTATATCTCTTATTTACAGATGAGGAAACTAAGCCTTAGAGACTCTAAGTGACTTGCTCGAGGTCTAACAGCTATTAAGTGGCAGATTCCAATCCAGGTCTGACTCCAAAGACTTAACCGAAGTTTCATGCTTAAAATGAAAATGCGTTATAAGGGATGAATACACTTATTCCCATACACTTATTTGCATTCATTGACCCATTAACAAACAAGTTAATGGAATGAACTGGCTCTGAGGGAAAGAATTCAACATAGTTAAGGCTTGATGGAGAGCAGAAAAAGAAGACCGGATTTCCTGAAGAACATACCATTGTTCATCATGGTCTGCCCATTAGGAGCCTCTGGGCGGCCATAAAACTCCTCAAGTCACCTTGGAGATATTTGACCAAGGGAGGTAGACTTGTGACAAAGGATAGAAAACAAATTTCACTTTATTCATTTATTAATTAATTTACAAAATACTTACTGAATGCCTGCTCGAAGCTGACTGCTCTTTGGGGCTAGAGGTACAATGGGAAGCAAAAATAGACATGGTCCATGACACTTGGAGCCTACAGACCACTTAACATTATTAAGTCCAGTAACAACTTTGCCCAAGTCTTGAATTCTTGAAATTCAGCTTTGACCACATGATTATTTTATGTCTGAGCCCATTGGTTCTGACTCTTCCAAGTCTTATTATCTTATACTATTCACTCTGTCCATTGACCCAGTGAATTTCCATTCTGACTCATATAGTTCAACCCAATTCTGACATCATGATCTCAAAGGTCCGCCTTCTCAATAGGTGTTTTATTTTTCTTGATTATAGACAGAATTTGGCTGGTGTTTGATAATTGGCAAGTTGCAAATGTGACTAATAGGTAGAGGTTTTTTAAATTGGTCTGCTCTTGCGTTCTTACTCATTATTGCTAATTACCCAATGTGTCCAATATACCAGATAGACGCTCAAGGAATGGCCTAATGATGAAATGTGACACACCACATTCAGGTGCAAGAGAACCACGGTCCTGGGAGGGAGGTTGGTGCAGTTATCTGTTCTACCATCCAGCACCTTTCCTTTTAGAGCAGGTTTGAGGAGGCCAGATTAGATCCTGAAGATCTCATGACATTGTTTGATTCCAAGGAAATTTCCCCTGCATCCTGGGCTTAGCATACTTTCTGTGCAAACTCATTTTGAGGAAAACTCTGTCTTGTTCCAATTTAGATTTGCTCACTCTGGCAGTGTTGTGACCTATAAAAACGTAGTAATAGATACGGTAAGTCCTGACGGCTGAAAAGCCGAATTTCAAGGAATCATGTGAAAGAAAGAAGAAAAGGAAAGAAAGGAGTGCTAGGAAAGAGGGACTAGTAAGAAATCCATGACATAATGAAACGCGGGGTTTTCATAACAAGCTAGAGAAAACCTCTAGGCTGCCCCCTAGAGATGCAATTTCCTCCTATCTAATCTACAGATTTATTTGCATGAAAAGCAAAACTAAATTTAAGCTTCAGAGCAAACACTCAACATTCAGGGCAGGCATATGGACTGTTCGCTTTGAATGAGTGGCAGCGGCCAGTCTGATAGAGTTGACCCAGAGAAAAAGTTTAAAAAGCAGACTGTAATGCTAGCTGGTGCATGAGACCTGTGGAATGAAATAAGTTTTTTCAAAAAGAAAAAATGAAAAAAGAAGGAGGAGGAGAAGAAGCAGAGGAGGAGCTGCCGCCCACACATTCAGTTTTTTTGGTTAATATCAAATTTTTCTCGCCAATCCGAACAGACCCACCAGTGATTATCCTTATTTGGGTATTTCCAGTGGGAAAGTATCCGGTTTGTGAAAAGCCTCAGTAGCTGTGTTATGAAGGACGCTACTTTCATTTCGGCACAAAATTAGCCTGGGCTGAATTACCCCCACCTGGAGAGTTCATGCTGCCTACTCATGCCCAGCCCTGCCCTCGCCTTTGGCAGGGTGCCCCTCCAGCATGACATTCAGTTTTGGCTCTGTCCCCAGGTTGACCGGCCAGGCCCACATCGGAGTGGGGGGCGGAGGAGCTGGTAGAGCTGAGTGTGTAAGAGCTCAGGCCCTGGAGACGGAAAGACCTGCCTTCAAATCTCAAGTCGGCCTCCTACTCTATGATCCTGGGCCTCAGGTTCCAATTAAGTCTTGATAGTAACGTGGGTTGTTTTTTTTTTTCTTATTTTCAGTAACTTTTAAAAATTGAAGTCTAATTGGTTTACAATAGTGTTTTAGTTTCAGCTGTACATCAAAGTGATTTGGCTATACATATATATATATGTAAATATTTTTTTATTCTTTTACATTATAGTTTATTATAAGGTATTGAATCTTTACTGTGCTATACAGTAGATCCTTGTTATTTATCTATTTTACATACGATAGTGTGCATCTGTTAACCCCATACTCTCGATTTATCTCTCCCCCCAACTTTGGCAACCATACGTTTGTTTTCTATGTCTATGACTGTTTCTGGTTTGTAAATAAGTTCATTTATACTATTTTTTTAGATCCCACATATAAATGATATCATAAAGTATTTGTCTTTCTCTGTCTGACTTATTTCACTTAGCATAATACCCTCCAAGTCCATCCATGTTGTTGCAAATGGCAAAATTTCATTCTTTTTAATGGCTGAGTAATATTCCATTGTACATATAAACCACATCTTCTTTATAACATGGGCGTATAAAGATTCAATGAGATAGTATACACTAAGGGCACAGTCAGTGCCTGGCACAGGACATGTAATCAATAAATGGTACCTGTGATCACTGGCAACCTTGATCTTAGTATTAGTCTGAGCAGTTTAAAAGAGGGAAGTAGGTGGGTCAAGAGCAATTCTCAGATGAATTAGTACCAGATTATGAAGTTTGTCAAGTTAGTTTCTAAATCCATTATATACTGCTGTCCAAAAGAACATTCTGCAAGAATAGAAAAGTCCTATATCTCTGCTGCCCAATACAATACAGCCATGTCACATGAGGTATTGAGAGCACTGGAAATTTGGCTAGAGGAAGTGAATTTTCAAATTTATTAAATGTAAATAGCCTTATGTGATCGGTGGCTACCACGTTGGACAGCAGAGCTTTTTAGGATTAAAATTGCCATATCTACGTGAGGAAGGGCAAACACCGTCAGGGAGCAGTTAAACGCAAATATAAGGAAGCATAGAGGTTGTAGGGTTGGAAACATCAGAAAGAACCAAATTTTTAACACATGGTGAACATCATTCTTATTCTATCCCTTTAGTGTAAAAACAAGCAAAATCTGAACCATTTCTAAATGTTAGATGTCAAAGAGTCCGGTCTTTAGAGCTATCTGGCGAATTGTAATTCCACTGGAATAAAAGGATTGAACTCTGACTCAGAACTTACCATCCCAAAATGTGTGCCCTTTGGTAAACAACCATAGTGCACAAATGAGGCAGCATCAGATCTCATCAGACAGAGGAGCGTTTCCTGTGTCCTTCTCAAAGTACATGGTGAACCTGTACAGGTGAGGGTTATTTGGGGGGGAAGGTGAAAGAGGAAGCAGTGCTTATGTAACCCACTCTGAGTTGGCAATGAGTTCGCTCATTGACAGCCTAATGAAAGAGCCCATATGGGGAGAAATTAATGAAGTTGGCATGTTTTCTGTTCCTACTGGCACAACCAAGGATATAGGTATAAAAAGTGTTTGTTCACTAATAACTCAAATGTGTCACAGACATTGTGGGAGAATGTCTAGTGTCTATGGTAAGTTTAAATATTAGGAGAATTATAACCCAGAGGGTCAAGGATCCAAGATGAAAAAAATAATGTTTCGGGCTTCCCTGGTGGTGCAGTGGTTGAGGGTCCACCTGCCGATGCAGGGGACACGGGTTCGTGCCCCGATCCAGGAAGATCCCACATGCCGCGGAGTGACTGGGCCCGTGAGCCATGGCCAGAGCCTGTGCTCCGCAACGGGAGAGGCCACAGCAGTGAGAGGCCCGCACCACAAAAATAATAATAATAAAATAAAAAAATAATAATAATGTTTCAAATATCACTGCTTTTACATTGCCCTTAATATTTACATGGAGGCCCCACAAAGCTGAAAGGAAAGTGGCCCTGTATCAGGAATTAAGACATATGGCTTTGAGACTTGGTTTCTGCTGGTTACCAGTTTGGAGTCCTTCAGCAAGTTACTTACGCTGCCTCCTGGTTTCCATACATGTAAAAATGGGGTTGAGACTAATTACCTCATGAGATTCTTGCAAAGGTTAAATGGAAAACAATTTGGAAAACTATAAAGCACTTTGCAAATGGAAAGTATTGTTACCATCATTATCATCATCGTTGTTTTGACTTTCTCAACAATCCTCTGGGGGAGCTAGATAGAGCAAGTTGACCACTTTATAGTTGAAGAAACCAAAGCTGAGAGGGGTTAAAGGATTCGCCCAAGGTCACGAAACCATGACCACCAGCATTCTTATCCGGCTGATGAGCAGGAAGGTTTCACATTTCTTTTGAATCCATTGCTTTAGAAATGCTTAAATTCATGGGATTGTAGAGTTGGAACAGTCAGAGCTGCCTTTAGATTCTGGGAAGAGAGGCCTCTGCCCAGGGTCCTGCGTGTGTGTTAGTGTGTTAGCGAGTGAAGTAGTGTGTTAGTGAGTTACTTAGTGTGTTAGTTAGCTAGCCTGCCAACTGGACCAAATCCAGCCTGTTTGGGTAAATAACGTTCTATGAGAACATGTCCACGCTCGTTCACTTAGGAATTGTCCTTGGCTGCTTTTGTACTACAAGAGTGGAATTGAGTACAGTAATCGCAGTAGAGACCAAAGCCAAAAATACTTACTCTCTGACCCTTTGCAGAAAAAATGTGCCCGTTCCTGCTTTCAAGGACCCGAATAGCACAAACCACACCAAAACAAAAAATTAAAGAACACACAGCCATCCTGTCCCTGGCCATCTAAGGATCTCCACTGGCAGCGGGTGACCCATACCCCTTAATAGCCACTATCATGACTAGCACACCTCAGGCTCCAGACCTCCACATCGGCCTTGTGTCCATCAAAGGAAGGTTTAGGGCTTCTGTGTTCCTGACTCAGGTGGGCACCGCTTTGGGGTGCAAGGACGATTTGAGCTGCCTAAGTACTTAGATAACAGAAATGACAAATCAATTAACTGGTCAGATCCTTCCTCTCAGACAACATAAATGTGCTGGACTCTTGCATAACGAAAGTATCAGTTCCTGGTGCAGCCAGGCATCCTGGCTTCTCTTTGAGTTTCAGTTCCTGGTTCTGGTTCTGGGGGTGCTCAGCTTGGCACGGTATTTACAACAGATGCACGTGGCAACTGGAGAACATTTTGCAATGTTAAACAACTTATATTAAGACAGTTTTTGTTTTTGTTTTTGTTTTTTTGCGGTACGTGGGCCTCTCACTGTTGTGGCCTCTCCCGTTGCAGAGCACAGGCTCCGGACGTGCAGGCTCAGCGGCCATGGCTCACGGGCCCAGCCGCTTCGCGGCATGTGGGATCTTCCCAGACCGGGGCACGAACCCGTGTCCCCTGCATCGGCAGGCGGACTCTCAACCACCACGCCACCAGGGAAGCCCTAAGACAATGTTTTATATAGGTCTTGCTATAATGTGAGTGAAATGTGACACATTTGTTGCATTGGTGACTCGATGGACATTGGATACTAGAACTGTGAATAGTTTTATTTTTCTAAAATTATTTTATTTAATTTTGACTCAAACTTTTAGCATTCATTGTAATTTGTATTTTGCCTTTGAATCTTAAAGATAAATTTTAAAGTTTTAGAAGACAAATACATATTCGATAACATTTTAAATTTTTAATTTTTTTACATTTATTTTAATTTACATTATTTGATGAAAATAGCCTCAAATTTTATATCCTTTGAATACCATTTTATCTTATCTTTATAACCCTTTGAGCATTAATGTCAATGAAATAAGATCCAGGTTTCTCATTTATGATGGTTGTCACACTTTTCTGGTTTTGGCAAGAGCGGAAGTAATATGCCTGTCTTTGATTTTTTGTTGGTTTTTTGGGGGCTTTATTTAGACAACACATGGGAAAGTGACTGAACAGAATCATTAATATGGTTATTTGTCCCCCATCCCCCAACCTCCCGATAGACATTCTCTATTCGGAGTTATGTTGATTCCATCCTACCTCAATATCTCTGGGAAGCTGTTTCTCAGAAAAAAGTTCTCTTCAGTTTGGGGACTACACAATCCTATTTAACTGCTTTCCCAGTGGGTTTGGATCTCTTTTTACACTGACTGGTTTACTGGGAGGCTGATAGTCAGAGCTTCCCGTGGCTGCCAGCACCGAGCTCCTTGAAGCGCCTTCTGAGGCTGCCTTTCCCAGGAGGAGGAGGGAGGGGCTGCAGGGCTGGCCTGGAAACTGGGAACCTGGTGGCTTTGGGCCCCTTTGTCCCGAAGACAGCTGCTTCCCCTGGGGTGCCACTAGGACCCGCCATTCAGGGAGCCAACCAAAACCCTGCTCCTCTTGTAGTAAAGAGACACACTTCCAAATCCACCCAGGGTGCTGCTGGAAAACTGGCGAGAGCGGTTTTTAATTACCTAAGTGGGCTCTGGGGCCAAGGCTTGGTTCTGCCATCCCAGTTCCTGGGGGGAGCTTCTCCCACACGTCAGAGGGAATAATGTATTCATTTGTGAGCTCATTCATTCATTGAACAAATACTGACTGCAGGCCTACTGTGTGCCAGGCACAGCACAACCGTGAACATGGTCAGCATTTTCCTGTGGTGTAATAGGAAACGTGTTTGGGCTTTTTTTTTTTTTTTTGTACTGAAGTATAGTTGATTTACACTGTTGTGTTAGTTTCAGGTGTACCGCAAAGTGATTCAGTTATATATATATATATAAAACTATATTTTTTATATATATATAATATATATATTCTTTTTCAGATTCTTTTCCATTACAGGTTATTACAAGACATTGAATATAGTTCCCTGTGCTATACAGTAAGCCTTTGTTGTTTATCTATTTTATATATAGTAGTTTGTAGCTGCTAATCCCAAACTCCTAATTTATCGCTACCAATCCCCCTTTCCTGTTTGGTAACCATAAATTTGTTTTCTAATCTGTTTTGTAAATATGTTCATTTGTACCCTTTCTTTTTAGATTCCACATATAAGCAATATCATATGATATTTGTCTTTCTCTGTCTGACTTTACTCAGTATGACAATCCCTCGGTCCATCCATGTTGCTGCAAATGGCACTATTTTGGTCTTTTTTATGGCTGAGTAATATTCCGTTGTATCTGTATACCAAAGCTTCTTTATCCATTCCTCTGTTGATGGACATTTAGGTTGCTTCCATGTGTTGGCTATTGTAAATAGTGCTGCTATGAACATTGGGGTGCATCTATCTTTTCAAGTTAGAGATTTTTCCAGCTCTATGCCCAGGACTGGGACTGCTGGATCATATGGTAACTCTGTTTTTAATTTTTTAAGGAATCTCCATACTGTTTTCCATAGTGGCTGCACCAATTTAAAACGTGTTTGATCTCTGTCTCTGGCCCTTGGCACTGAGCTTCCAAAACCCTAGGAATTTCGTGATAGGACTATCTAGAGATCAGGCTCTACAGACACTCTCGAACACGGAGATTTGATGCGCTTCTGGGTTGGCGAGCACATGCCCCTGCTGGGAGGGTGACACACCCCAACTACGTGGGGACAAAACTCCTGCACTCGGGGCCCTTCCAGACTTCGCCTTATGTACCTCTTCATCTGGCTGTTCATTTGTATCCTTGATAATAAGCCAGTAAACATAAGTGAAGTGTGTTTGTGAATTCTGTGGGGTGTTCTAGCAAATTATTGAACCTGAGAAGGGGGTTGTGGGAACCCCTGATTTTACAGCTGGTTGGTCAGAGGTCCAAGTGGCCTGGGACTTGTAACTGGCATCTAAAACGGGGGTAGCTTGTGGGACTGAGTCCTTACTCTGTGGAGGTCTGTGCTAACTCTGGGTAGTTAGTGCCAGAACTGAACTGAATTGTAGGATGCCCAGCTGACATCCACAGAATATTGGTTGTTGTCAGAAAACATCCCAGGGTTCCCTCACCCCCATGAGCTTACAGGGTAGCAGGGAAGGTCCATAATGAAACAAGTAATTACAATAAGGTGATGAGTCTGACGAAGGGGATGGATGAGGGGTCCTAGAAGCCTACAGCAGGGGTCTTATCCTAGTTGAGGAGATGGAAAAGCTGTCTCTGAGGAAGAGGCATTCAAGGTGAGACCTTGATACATAGGAGGAGACCAGGCAGAGAAGTAAGAGTGGGTCTGAATTTGAAGGACACCTGTGCCAGGTAACACAAACCCTGGGAGAACCTTAACCTCAAGGTGTCCTATAACAACTTCACAAAGCCTCTTGGGTGCCCTGTGGATGTTCAGAATGCCACTGAACCTCATTCATTTGTTCAACAAGTGTTAAGTAAGCACCTTCTATGTGCCATGTGCTAGGTGAGGAGCTGGGAATATGAAGAGAAACCAGACGCTGAAGGAGACGGCGCTCTAGCCGTGAAGACAAGCAGAGTGGGTGCCCACTTTCTTTTGCCCAGCATCTCATTGTGGAGAGTCCAGCTCCCAGTCAGTGTGCTTCCAGGGGTGCTATCTTCACCTCTGCCAGCTCCAGGGATAGGCATACGACCAGGCTTGGCTAATCAGAGTGCTGTGGTGACTGGTTCATAAGTGGACATGTGACCTGAGGTCAGCCACTTAAATCCTTCCCCAGGACCTTTGATGGAACCAAAGAAAGACTCTTTCAGCACCTGAGATAGCAAGATAAGGACAGTGTAAGACTGGAGACGCTAGGAGCCGCCTTTGCCGCCTCATGGAAGAATCTTGCCTGAAATGAGAGCTAACCTAGAGGAGAGAAGGGCTAAGAAATGGGTGAGAGAGAGTCAGAGAAAGGATGTGATTACATCACCTTAGTCCCTGGCCCAGCAGTACTGCATCCTAGACGGATGGATAGATAACCAACTTTGTAGTTACACGAACCAACAAACTCCCCTTTTAAAGTTAATTGAAGTTGGGGTTTTCTTCACTTAAAATCAAGAGTTCTGATTAATAGAGCAGACAGGCAGAAAATCTACTTCACAAGAATGTGACAAATGCTATTATAATAGAGGGAAGTAGGGAGGCAGGAAAGCATGATGGATGAGGGGCTGGTACAGCAGATGCCGTTGGTGCCCTGCCTCCATCCACTTGGACGTCTGAATGTCTCCTGCAGCTTCTAGGGACCATTTCCATAGTCATCATCAGCTTCCTGCTCGGGTACCCGTGTCTCTCTGCCTGGAGGAGTGTGCTCAGCCCACCACAGGACGGGCTAGAGCGCTGAGGGGTTAGAACCCTGAGGACCAACCTTCAACAAACAAGGGACCGCATTTATGGCATCAGCTCCGCCGTCCGCTCACTCCTGGGTGCAGCAATTCTGAAGTATGTTTTCCTCAGCACTTCAGAAGGTCTCTGGCAGGCTGGAGCCCTGTTGTCCTCAGCGATAACCCTGCTCTGCCTGCTGATTCTTGCTCATGGAGGATCCTTTTCATATGTTTATGTTTTGTAATCCCACTCCAGCAAGCCTCTGTCTGCGCAGTCTGGGTTGAAGATGTGTCCCTCAGGGCGGTTCTGCCTTTGATTCTGCCGAATGTCTCAGGGACATCATAGGCTTAGGACCAAGTTTTGTGTTCTTTTCTTTTCCCAGACATGAAACAATGCAAATTTAAAGCCCCAATACAAGTGGAGTTACGGATAATCATGAAAGACATTTTCCCCATCCAGAGCCAGGTCAAAGACAGACAGCTTTCTCTGTCGTCTCCCTTTGCCATGAATGGACTGTATCCGGCTAACTGGCTTGTTCGGTGTGTAGCCCTGATGGAGCTCTGCTTTCAGGAGGAGGTTTCAGTTCTAACTCTCCATCTCATGGACCCAAGGCTCTCTCTCCTGTTCTCAAAGGACATTCAAACTCAAACACCTTGAATGTGGTATTAACTGGGATACAGTATTGATATAAGCAGCTTTGACAGAGACCCTAAATAACAATACCTGAAACGAGACAGTGTATCTCTTTTTCACATGACAGTTCATGGTGGTGTAGCAGCCTGGCCCTGTGACGTTGTCAGGAGTTCAAGGTCCTTCCATATTGTCTTCCCATCAGCCTAGGGTGCTGACATGCTCCAGAAGGGGTCTCAGCCATGCCTATGTCCAGGTGTCAAGCTAAAAATTAGGGGGCGTTGGAGAGTATGGATATGGTGGGATGCAGAAACAAGATCAGTCTCTACCATAGTAGTGGAGACCAAAGCTCTTCTGCCCCAGAGCAGATGAAATCTGATTTAGAAAATCAAAGACACATGACACTACTTCACCACCTGTGGTAGATGCTGATTAATGCCCATGACACTTCCTAATTGTGAGGAAACCATCAGGCAGTGGGTGGTGTGGACAAACTAAATAGGTTTAAAGGAGGAAGTGTCTGTGTATGCGTGTGTGTGTGTGTGTGTGTGTGTTATTTCAAGTGTTTTTATTCTGCGTGGTAGGTACCAGAAATACTGACAGATGTGTCTTAGTCTGTATAGTTTGGCAATCTGCATAGGCTCTCAGTCTCTGATTTGATCCACTTTTACAGATTTAACAGATCCTGAAATCCATTTCGGGGCATATACTTCCTCCTTGCTCTCACTGGTAATCGAGCCAAAGTTGGAAACGTGCATTTTCAGACTTCAGTGAGGAACTCCAGATGGTGTCCCGCTGGGATGTAGATTGAGTCCATGGTCAGAAAAGATGGATTAAATGGGAACAAAATGGGAACCATGTGCTTGAAGTCTAACAGCAGCTGCTGAGGGTCATTCTGCTGTAGTAGCTATGCCTGGATTATTAGTATAAAGACCAATGTTACCCGTTCTTCAATTTGGGGGTATGTTTGTGTGTGCATGTGTGTGTGGGCGTGTCTGTTTGGTGTATGTGTCTGCCTGTGAGTACGAGGCGCTATATGTGTCTTTGTGTCTCTAATGTATGTATTTGTGTTTATACATGTGTGTAGGGGTTATGTGTGTACCTGTGTCTGTGTGTGTGTTGTGTGTATGTGTGTCTATCTCTGAGCTCCATGGGGCTATACCCTTTTTTCTGTCACTATTCAGCATGATAAACAATAACTTGTCATAATAGAAGTGATCATGTAGGGACCTCCCTGGTGGTGCAGTGGTTAAGAATCCACCTGCCAATGCAGGGGACACGGGTTCAAGTCCTGGTCCGGGAATATCCCACATGCCACGGAGCAGCTAAGCCTGTGAGCCACATCTACTGAGCCTGAGCTCTAGAGCCCGCGAGCCACAACTACTGAGCCCCCATGCCACAACTACTGAAGCCTGTGCGCCTAGAGCCCGTGTTCCGCAACAAAGAGAGGCCACTGCAATGAGAAGCCCGTGCACTGCAACAAAGAGTAACCCCCCCCCGCTCACTGCAACTAGAGAGATCGTGCGCAGCAGTGAAGAACCAATGCAGCCAAAAATAAATAAATAATGTTTTTTTAAAAAAAGAAGTGATCGTGTAATTTAGGATTAAATCACTGTCTATTCTAGCATACTGAGTGCAAATCTTAGCCCACAAACATAAGTGTGCATGAAATAAAACTGTTTTACTTCAGCAGAAGTTAATGTATATCCTAAGCCTCCTTTCTGGGGGTGGGGGAGGAAGAAACTGAATCGCAATCAATTCAGCTTTCTTCTTCTCCCAACACCCCTTCCTTTGAGATTGTCTAAGTTCCCCAGGACTTGAGTAGCACAGATATATGAGTCACATCTGGTCTTCATGGGCATCCGTCCATGTTGGCATTGACCAGGACCAGGGCTGAGGGACAGTGGGGGACAAGGAAGCCAGGACCCATTTCCAGGGCCAGAGATGTGGAAGGGGGTCGGGGTCCGACTAAGCTGCATTGTACAGATCTGCCTGAATCCTGTCTAGGGACCCCACCCAGGGCCTCCCTACCCCTTCAGATTGTTGAATTATGGTTGCTTGTTGTTTGGGTTGTTGGTTCACCACCCCTTGTTCCCTCCCATCCCTGGTCTCTCTTTGTGAGTCTAGTGCCCTTCTTGGGCACCTGGGAACCCAGTGGCTCTCACAGAGAACTCAGGAAAGTCTGCAAACATCTTCTCTGCCACCTTGCCACTTCCACAAATCTGCACACTCCAATTCCTCCCACCTTCTAGATTTTTCCATCATCCGTCCCCCTCTCTGAGTCTCAGTCTGGAGTGGAGAGCAGGTCACAGTGCACCTCCAGGACCCATTAGTGTGTACCCACTCCTTCCTCTCCTTTCCCCAACTGAGAGAGTTTCAGATTGGGTGAGGAAGCTGGAGTAAGGGTAAACTATGGCCCCTAATCAGGTGTTGTTCCAAATGTATTTTTGATGCCCTCGATTTTTCTTGCTGATCCTGAGGCTTTTAGACTTTTAAAAATCAAAAGCTAAGAACCGACTCTTTAACATATTGCTCAGCTTTCTGCAATGTCTCTTCACCTCTGTGGCAAGCTGGGTGTCAGGCTGACTGATAAGGAAAGGACAGAGAGTAGAAGGGCAGAGGGGAAGGGAGAAACACATCCGAAAATACATCATTCTAGCACCTGACCACGCCAAGAAAATCACAGGGCTACAACTGAATAGGATACCATAGCTTCCTGTAATCAGGATTTGGAAACCTGTTTCACACACCTATGTCTGGGATATATTTTGCCCTGGAAGCTTCAATAAGCCCTGAAACTATTTGAATTTTGTAGAGAAAACTGTGCACTTTTCCCCATCTCATCTGCTAGGTTGTGGACCAATTTCAAAGTAATAGCAAATACCATGAAAATTCTCTCAAATCCAACATTCATAGGAAATGTGCTAGCCTCTGATCTGCTGCCAACATAAGTGTCAGATGTGCTTCCAAGGCTGCCACTCATCCCTGTGACTGGCCAAGAGTCTACCTCTGATCAGCAGAACATTGCCGTTTCTCTAGGAATGAGTGCACACTCAACCCAAACTGGGAGTTGGCAGCTCTCTCCCATAGTTGCCAGCCTTTGCAAGACTACGCTTCAAGCTTCCCACTTTCTGGTTCTTCCGGTTTGGTCCTTCTGGTCTACCTGCCCAACCTCACTTGCAGGGTATGTCAAGGTCATACAGAAGAAGAAGGCTGACAGAGGGTCAAGGTCACCCTTCAGAAGAAGAAGGGAAAATGTGTTGGTAGCCAACGGACTGCATGTCTCTTCTGGCACAAATTTCTTGCAGGTGCAAATCTCTGCTCCACGTGCATGAAAACACTATCAATGAACTTCAGGCAGGTGTGTTTTTCCTAAAGTGGGTTCTGTGCAAAAGTGATAGATATTATATGAAAATAGGAATCTGTGACCAAATATATTTAGCAGGTCAACTTCTCAGAGTCTTTAATATATAACTGTACAGTGTAATGCTCCAGATGGGGGTATAATATGTGATGTTGACTAATTCAGTTGGCCCCCAAAGACTTTCTGACACAGATAGCTCCTGGGACTGACACAGATAGTCGCTGGGAGAAATGCCATGGCAGTGCACACTTCTCTTGTTACAGTATATTGCTCTGTGGTTCTGACCGTTGTGGTTTGGGGTAAAAAAAAAATATTATCTTGTAGAAGCTAAGTGACTAAGAAGCAGCAGTTTGGAATCACTATCAAAGCAGCATCTCATCATTCCTGTAAATGTCTAGATTCTAAGAAATCAATGGCTGGATTGTTGTCACTGCTCATTTCAGACCTGGGTTTGTCTGGCTTTGTTGCTATTTGTCCAAGATCCAAATTGTTTCTTTTCTTTATACTTTCTTTTTTGAAACACAGACACAATCTTCAGTAGCCCTAAAAGATTGTCGGGAGGGTCTTATGAGCATCTCAGAGTCTTTCTGGGTGATAAACCAGTAGCCTATTTATTATTATTATTTTAAATGTATTTATTATTTATTTATTTATTTTTAGCCGTGTTGGGTCTTCAATGTTGCGCGCAGGCTTTCTCTAGTTGCAGCGAGCGGGGGCTGCTCTTCGTTGCGGTGCGTGGGCTTCTCATTGCAGTGGCTTCTTTTGTGGAGCATGGAGCATGGGCTGTAGGCGCGTGGGCTTCAGTAGTTGTGGCACGCAGGCTCAGTAGTTGTGGCTCGCGGGCTCTAGAGCACAGGCTCAGTAGTTGTGGCACACGGGCTTAGTTGCTCCACGGCATGTGGGATCTTCCCAAACCAGGGCTCGAACTCGTGTCCCCTGCATTGGTAGGCAGATTCTTAACCACTGCACCACCAGGGAAGTCCCCCCTATTTATTATTAAATTAATTCATCCACCCGATGATTAGTATCAGCTATGATGCTAATGGGCCCTTTGGAACATACAAAGTTAAATAAGGTAAACTTCCTATTCTTTAATATCTTCTGTGCCTGCTCTGTCTTGATGTCTTCAGCCATTATGTTCTAGAAAACATTAGAGTAACATGTTTATAGATAAAGGAACCCATCTGGAGATGAAGTTAATAGGTGGTTCCAGTTTGGGTGCTGTGAGGTGAGAAACTGTTCCAAGACAACAGAATAAGGAAGGACGATCATTACTTCAGTTCTACTTAATTTCAGTGAACTTCTTGGAAGAGGTGGTATTTTAAAAGATTTGAAATAAGGACATTGGACTGATCTCAAGACTAGTTGTTCAATAAATGTATGAGGATCCAGCTTGCAAATGTCAGCACAATGAACGAAAGGAACAACCTCCACCCACAGCTGAGAAGCAGTGGCACTGGGTATCCTAAACGTCTTTGTTCACAGCTGAAGACAGCATCTCCTATATTTCCTTAATTCCCACTGTTGTGAACTCTCAAACCAGTGTTTCATTATAATCTTGGCCCTTAAACAGCACAGTTCACGCAGAGATGACAGGGTATTATGAACAGAAATTAGGCCTTGGACCCAGTTTGTAATAAATCATAAGCTTCATTGTGTAGGTGAGGAAAAGGGACCAACCGCTAGATGACAGATTTGCCATGTAGCAAGAGGGCAGACTCCACGTGGGCACTGCAGAAAGATCCCATTGTGGATTTTGACCGACCCATGAGGCAACTCTCTTTGGGGGAAGTGGTGTGGAAGGAGAACAATAAAAGGCAGAGAAAAAGAGGGATAACTGGGGACAGATGTCCCTCCATCCAACTACTCCATCAAAATCATTTGAACTCCCAGATAAATGTTAGCACAGCACAGTGCTTACTAAATATTAAAGGAGAACCTCAAATTATTTTCCTATTCAAGCCCGATTAAGACCTACGTGAAGAACAGGAGAATTTTTCCTCTGACTCAAAATGAACAAAAGGCGTATGAATAATGTTAGGATGTGACCTCACTGTGGTTAAAAATATTTGCGTTGCTTGTATGTAAAATGGCAGGTAAACCACTCAGGACTAGTATGGGCAGCAAGAAATATAAACATAAAAGAGAAGAGGAAATGAAAATGCAATGGTAATAATAGACTTGGATTAATACCAGTATTTTCAAAGGAGCCCAAACAACTGCAGATTCAGTAGATGTTTCTTTGCCAAGGACTCCAACACATTCCATCTATCAGCAGGCTAGCTGCTGTTTCCTAAGGAATGTCTCTAAGATCAGCCCTTTCCCCTTGGCCCTCCATACAGGGGCTCATGACCCACATGGCTTGCTTTAAGTTTCAATTTCCTCTTAGGCTTCTGAATGGAAAATTTGTCTTCCTCTCTATAATACGTTCAGTTTGCTTTCATACAAAAATAATATTAATTAAGATTTCGCCCTCAAGTTGAATTGACTTTTAACCTGGCATCTTGAGTAACAACCATGTTAAAGTTTGGCTCCAAAGATTCCTGCTCCTTCCCTTTGCCCTGGTTGTTTGGTGAAAAACAGAGTTACATAAGGAAACCACTGCAGGATTTTAGTAAGTTAGTGCCTTTTAGATTTCACATGCCTGATTTAGTTCTCTAAAAACAAAAATCAAAACAGCCTTCGTCCCATTTTTTGTTAATGCTGAGGCTATTAAAAGTGTTTTAATTACTTGATTTGACCAAAAAGACAGAACATATTAAAAAAAAAAGTCCAGAGATGTTTATTGAATCCATGTCCCTCTTTGGGGTGGGCAGCCAAGGTGTGAGGATAGCTAATGTCTTTTTTTCTGCCTTATATTCACACCTTGGTGAGTTTTCCTGCTGCTTCGGTTGAGGTCACACTACCTAGAAGGTGACAAGCCAGAATCATAGCCTGGGCCCTGGAGAGTCCCCTGGAGTCCCCCCTGCTTTGATGTTCAAGCAGGAATCCATCAAGATTACCTGAGATCAGGGAAAGGGCACCTGAGTCTGCTCCTGGACAAACTGAAAGCCCCTAGTTCCCTTTATCTCTTCCCAGTATTCTTATTTGCCTATCTTTAATGACCTATCTAGTGAATCACTGAGAAATTCACTGTCAGAGGCAGAGCAAACTCAATGAGCTGCCACCATCAGCTGAGGAATAAGCATGAAAATGAGTCGCCCTTGGACCAGCTTCTCTGCATCTCACTTCTTAATTTTACCCTCTGATCTCTCAACATAGACTTAATGGCCATTATACTGACATAGAATCTTCAAAAAAGTTATTGAAACCAAAAAGAATGGAAAGCAGGGACTCAAAGAGATATTTATACATCCATATTCATAGCAGCATTATTCAAAACAGCTAAAAGGTGGAAGCAATTCTTGTCCATTGATGGATAGATGGATAAACAAAATGTGACCTATACATACAATGGAATATTATTCAGCCTTAAGAAGGAAAGCAGGACTTCCCTGGTGGCGCCTGCCAATGCAGGGGACATGGGTTCAAACCCTGGTCTGGGAACATCCCACATGCTGTGGAGCAACTAAGCCCATGCGCCACAACTACTGAGCCCATGTGCCGCAACTACTGAAGCCCTTGCACCTAGAGCCCATGCTCCTCAACAAGAGAAGCCACCGCAGTGAGAAGCCCGTGCGCCGCAAAGAAGGGTAGCCTCCTCTCACCGCAACTAGAGAAAGCCCATGCACGGCAGCAAAGACCCAATGCAGCCAAAAATAAATTAATTAATTAATTTTAAAAAAGAAAAGGAGGCAATTCTGACACATGCTACAATGTGGATGAACCTTAAGAACATTACGCTAAGTGAAATAAGCCCGTCACAAAAAGACAGATACTGTGTGACTTCACTTATGTGAGGTACCCAGAGTGGTCAAAGTCATAGAGACAAAAAGTAGAAGGGTACTTGCCAGGGGATGGGGGGAGGAGGGAATGCGGAGTCACTGTTTAATGGGCACAGAGTTCCAGTTTGGGAAGATGAAAATTTCTGGAGATGGGTGATGGTGATGTTTGCACAAAATACGATGTACTTCATTGCCACTGAACTGTACATTTTAACATGGTCAAGATGGAAATGTGATGTTATGTGTATTTTACCACAGTTAAAATTGTTGTAGGGACACAACATGGGAAGAATCGGTTGGGAGGAGGTGATGATCCCCTCTCCTCACCCCCACCCCAGACACACCTGGGCAGTTGAGGTAATTTCTTTACGTATTTAGTTTCCATGTGAGCACCCAGTTAGTGATTTATTTCGCTGCTTTACACTCCTGAGCGTAAGAATACAACAGCAAACTCCTCCCTCTTCCTTCACAGTGAAGGGTCAGGTTTTCAGGTTCTTTGGTATTCTGCCCCTTCTCCCATTGAGAATGATCGGCTCTTCTGTGTTCTAAAGGCTGCTTAAAAGACAACCCCACCTGGGTGTGGATTTGGTCTTTCTGGACCCGTCTAGGGAGGGTTGGGAGTTATCCCAAATAGACATGGGTTGGAGCAGGGAGGTGGGGCATAGGAGTTTGAGATGGGGGCTTTGAAGGGCTGGGAGAGCTTGCAGCCCCAATGTCAGGAAGGGCTGAGGGTTTGTGGATTTGGGATCTCTGGCCCCAATGGGAAGTTATGTTAATACCTGGAAGAAGGAGTCAATGGTTGCAGTAAGGGGCTTCAAGGGCAGGTGCCCATATGCACACAGCATGGCAGTCCTGTGAGGACATGCCCACCAAGGGGACATAGGGAGGCAGACACTGACACTGGCAGCAACACAAGTGGCAAAAGAGCAAGTACCCAGGACAACCACAGTGGATTAAGGAGTTTATGGGACCACATAATCTCCCTGTTCCTGTGCCAGTCCTTAGAGGGAGGGGAGGGAGCCTGGGCTTGAGGGGCAGGGGAGGAATATGTGCTCAGAGCTGCATATGAGTCAATGGGGAAGAAACCAAGAAGTGTGTCGCTGCCTACACCTTTAACGAGTGCCTTGGAACACTTCCATCTGTCACAATTGTCCATATTTTGCTCTGAATCCAATCTGTGATTCCTATTGTCTTCTTACACTGTGGGATGCTTAGGAAGATGTAACAGATGGCTGTGTGTGGCAAGAGTACTCCTTCCCCACTGTCAGGAGTGGTTTTTTTTTTTTTCATACATTCCTTTTTCTCTCATCCAAAAATAATTTTCTTTATATCAAAAGCAATATGCTGTTTTCATATCGTAGAAAATTATAAAGAAGAAACTTTAAATCTCCCATTATGCTACAGCCACTGAGACAACCACTATTAACTTATTACTGCATCTCCTTCCCAGTTTTTCCCGTGCATTGTTTAAAGTCTTTAGCCACAGGCCTCTTTCAGGTCCCACTGCCCCAGGTGTGCCAGTGAACCTGTACTAAACCTTTTACACGCCACTCATGCATACAGTCGCAGATGGAGCCAGGAGTGCCATGTGTGACCCAGAACAGAGAGAAATCTAATCCGCTCATAAAGGATGCAAACCACCACCTTCTCAGCAGATTCCCCACCAACCACAGATCTGATCCTGATGCAGGCAGTTTAGATGACATTGAGCTGTTTCCAAACGTATATTGGAACTTGCATGATATTTATCTATAAGAACAAGATTGTAAATGGTGTTTAAGTTTCCAGGCCAGTTCAACAAAACTGAAGTGACCAACAACGTAACTGAGAGATCGTTGATAACACTTCTGATCACAGATTCCTCCAAAGTCCTTCTGAATTCCGGGTCCCTCTGAGACCCGAATCTCAGCTGTCCAAGTCTTAACCCCTTCCCCTTGTCTTGGCCCTCTAAACTTGGAGGGTGTGTGGATTTGGCCTGGCAGATGGCAGTGGAAGGTCAAAAGCAAGATGAGAGGACTCAATGGGAGAAGGATGGCATCATTTACATGTCTAGTGCTATTAATCTGGGAGTCAGAGTTGAAATCTTGGGCTTGGGAGTCAGTCTTGACTTAGGGTCAGATCCCAGCTCTGCCTTTTATTAGCTGTGTGAGTTTGGGCAAATCGGTTAACCTCTCTGAGTCTCAGTTTTCTTATCTATAAAGTGGAAATAGTGATACATATTCCTAAGGACTTATGAGAAGATTATATGAGATAGGACGTCATTTCTCAGACTTGAGAATGACTCTATCTTAGATCCCCACTGTTGATTTGAATTATTTAAGTTAGGACATGTCTTAAATACTGACAAATATATTCTTATACAACTATACAACCAAAGGCAAGTTTACAAGTAAAAAGAACAAACAAAAAGCCAATAAAAGTAAAATCAATTAACGTGAAGGAAGACGTTATTTTGCTGAAATTAATTCAGCTTCTTGAAACATTCACTTCTAGCAACTGCCAGAGCATGGTTCTTTTGAGCTTGGCATCTCTAGTCCACTACATGCTGTATGATGATTAGTCTCACCTACAACCTGAGTCTTAGATGTTGTACCCTGGAGGACTGCAGGCTGTCTTCAACCCAGGGACATGTTTCATTTGCCCCTCACAATATTCGGAGTTTTTTTTTCAGTTAGTTGCTATTATAGAAGAATTAAGACATTTCACACAAACTCTGCCTTTCCAGCTTCTCCTGAATAGCTGGAAGATCTAGCCCCATGAGGCCCACATTCCCACAAGGCCACAGAGTCTGGAGCTGAACGGCGGCCCCTCTAGCCTAGGCCTGGGCTTCGGTTTTGCCCCCAACTCCACTCCCCCGGCTGTACTCATTCATGTCAGCTGCCAGACCCTGTGGTATTCGGGTCTGTGACCCCTCCCTATATGACTTGTTGAAAAGCATCTGTTCTTTCTTCACTAGCTAGTGACAATTAAACAGCACTTCAAGACACCCACAAAAGGTGAGAAACCCAAGAGCAAAATAGTTGCTGAAATTACGAGTATTCAGTTACAAGGTGTCCATCTAGATGACCCAGCCAAATATGTTTATGTAAATGTGTTTGAAGATTACAGGCATACTTTGTTTTATTACACATCACTTTATTGTGCTTCACAGATAATGCATTTTTTTTTTTTTTTTTTTTTTACAAATTGAAGGTTTGTGGCAACCCTGTATGGAACAAGCCAATTGGCACCGTTTTTCCAACAGCATTTGCTCACTTCATGGCTCTGTGTCACACATTTGGTCATTTTTGCAATATTTCAAACTTTTTCATTATTATTATATTTGTTATGGTGATTTGTGGTCAGTGATCTTTGACGTTATTATTGCAAAAAGATTACAACTCACTGAAGGCTCAGATGATGGTTGGCAATTTTTAACAATAAAGTATTTTTTAATTAAGGTATGTAGATTGTTTTTTAGACATAATGCTATTGCACTTTTAATAGACTACAGGATAGTATAAACATAACTTTTATATACACTGGGAAACCAAAAAATCCATGTGACTTGCTTTATTGCAATATTCACTTTTTGCAGTGGTTTAAACCCACAATATCTCCAAGGTATGCCCACCTTATTGAAGTGAAAATACAAAATGTTTAAATTCTCCCAGGATATTCTTAGTCCCTGTGGGGTCCTTGAACCCCAGTTTGAGAACCACTGAGATAAGCGTGTCAAGCACTTAGAACTGTGCCTAGCGCAAAGACTAATAAAAGGGCAAGGGTGTTTCAATGATATGGCCTGAACAATGGGAAAGTTGCCAGAAGGTTCCTGCTGCCTGCCTGCTTGACTCTGAGTCACAGGTTAAGCTCATTGACATTTGACTTGTGGTTCACCATCCTTTGCAGAGCTCCTTCTTTGGGGTGTACACTCTGAATTGTCCATCTGCTCCGAGAGCTCTGCCCCTAAGACTTCTCCTTGCAGACCTTCATTTGCAGAGACCAGAGTAGCAGAGAGGTGACTCCACCCCTCCCCCTCTGAAAAGAAACCATGCACTTTTAGCTTCTGGAATCTCTGTGTCAGGTGGTTAATCCTCACTGCTCATGGAGGGGCAGAGATTCACATGCAAAAATGAAGTCAAGGGCTTCTCCAAACCGATTACAAGGCATTTGCTGACTTTTCTTTTTTTAAATAAATTTATTTATTTATTTTTGGCTGTGTTGGGTCTTTGTTGCTGCATGCAGGCTTTCTCTAGTTGTGGCGAGCAGGGGTACTCTTTGTTGCAGTGCGTGGGCTTCTCATTGCGGTGGCTTCTCTTGTTGCGGAACACAGGCTCTAGGCGCATGGGCTCAGTAGTTGTGGCACGTGGGCTCAGTAGTTGTGGTGCATGGGCTTAGTTGCTCTGCGGCGTGTGGGATCTTCCCAGACCAGGGCTCGAACCTGTGTCCCCTGCATTGGCAGGCGGATTCTTAACCACTGTGCCACCAGGAAGCCCGGCATTTGTTGATTTTTTAAGCAGATCTTAACAAAAGGAGGTGGGGGAGTAAAGGGAGATATGCTTATTTGATTTGAATGGTCTTAGAGAAATCAACAATATGAGAGAAAGTAGGAGGAAAAAGTACAGGTCTAGAGATCACACATGGGAATGGAAGGGTGCCACTGAACATTGTCTAAGGTAGGGACACATTTCTAAATCCCAAATGTCCAATAAACAGGATCAAATTGATCAGCACCAAAAGATGAGCCCACTACCTGGACACTGCTGAGAAGTAAATGGAAAAAAATCAAAACTATAGGACATAGAAATCCATTTTCCCTTTGTGGATCAAATTAAGTTTCCATGGCAAGCATAACCCAATCTTCTTATTGTTTGAGGCTCTTAATTAGTAGTAAGCCACCTCCGAGCATATACCCCTTCAAATTTTCTTTGCTAGCTTACTGTGAATGGACAGTGATGAGAATGGAGAATAATGGGGGAACAGATGGAAAAGAAGTGGTGTCTGAGTCTTGCACGTGCTGCTGGCAGATGCCTGGAGGGAACTAGTGCAGGGAGAGGATGAAAGGTCTTGAAGCACTTTTCTGAGAGTTGGTGAGCAACCCAAAGACGCACTGAGGACTTTTCTTCCCAACAGGCTCATGCTGACCCAGCATGTGGACAGAGACTGGTCAAGGGCAGGATGGTACACAGAGCCCCTGACTTACTCACGGAAGTGAGTAAATTCCTCAGGATCAAAATAAACAACACACTCCTCAGTGACTATAATCATGACCAATCCTGCCCCACAGGAGTCCTGCTGCACCATCCATGGCCACTTTTGGTCCATGAAAGGCTGGGGAAGGAGCCTTCACTCTAGTAGCTCGTCCTGCCTAGAACTGAATAAGGGACTGTCTTGGCCTTCTCAGGCTGACATAACAAAATACCCTAGAATGGGTGGCTTAAACAACATAAATGTATTTCTCACAGTTCTAGAGGCTGGGAAGCCCAAGATCAAGATGCTGGTCCTCTTCAGTGGTCCTCTTCCTGGCTTCAAATGGCCACCTTCTTGTTGTGTTTCACATCTGCCACTCTTTGGTGTTTCTTATAAGGACACTAATGTTTTTGGATCAGGGCCCCACCCTTATGACCTTAATTACCTCCTTAGAGGCCCATCACCAAATACAGCTGCAATTGTGGGGCTTAGGATTTCAACCTATGAATTTTGGGGGGACACAGTTCAGTCCATAGCAGGGACTGTCCATGCATTATCATTTCAAGTGTCACAAACACACCCACCCAGTCCATCCCAGTGGCTTGATTGATGTTAATACAGTCTCCACAGATAGAAGTAAGGACATACTACACTTGTCCACTTAACCAGACCTAGTAAAAGTTTTTCCTACCAGCAGTGACCAGAGAATGCCTTTACCCTGACCACACAGAGCTTCAGCTTGAGGGGAGAGGGGAAAGAAGCCTAAAGTTTCCTTCAGAGGCCAACCTCTCCATTTTGCAGATGAATAAACTGAGGCTCAGAAAAGTAATGCTTTGGATTTGTTAGGGACTAAGAGGCCCATCCTCATGAATTTATACTCTGCACCAGGTCTGTTTGAATTTGTAGAAAAATTGAGTTTCATGTATGTTTTCCCATGTTAACATGCTGAGGACAGTACTGGGAATTCTCTATGGGACTTCAGCCATGGAGCCAGCCATGGGCACAGGAAACAGAGGGACCCTCAAAGTGCCTTCTGACCATGCTCGGCTGAATTCCAGTGCCCAGGAGTCTGGAGAAAATTCTGCCCTAAGTTCTCAAATATAAGAAAAAATGAGCTTATGGAATGAAAAGTCCTTTAAAAAGAGAAGGTATTTAAACCCAGGGTACAGTTCCTCAGATTAAAGTCATGCATCCCCCCACCTCCCTATTATCCTGGGGTTTTTTTTAAATAAGAACAGATGAGATGGATTGCAAAGCAATTCTGCCTTTGCACCACGGTGGCTTAACGCTTCAGTAAAAACTTCAGCTTTAGTCATTATTATGGGTTGAATTATGTCTCAGAATGTGAACTTATTTGAAAATAGGGTCATTGCAGATGTAATTAGTTAATTTGAGGTCACACTGGAGCAGGGTGGGCCCTTAATCCAGTACAACTGGTGTCCTTATAAAAAGATGCTGCGATGTTACAAGGGAGGAAGGCCATGCGATGATGAAGGCTGAGGTGGGAGGGATGCCACTGCAAGCCAAGGAATGCCAGCAGTCACCAGCAACAGCAGCAGCTGGGAGAGAGGCGTGGAACCAACTCTCCCTCAGAACCGTCAGAAGGAACCAACCCTGCCCACACGTTGCTTTTGGACTTCCAGCCTCCAGAACTCTGAGAGAATAAATTTCTGTTGTTTTAAGCCACCCAGTTTGTAGTAATTTGTGAGGACAGCCTTAGGAAACTAGTATAGGCGTTTTGCATAGAATTAGACCCCAGAAAAGAATGAACTGGCTGGGACCGTCACTGAAAGGTACGAGACGAGAAAGAGGAAATAGTCCCAGTCCAAAAATGTAAATATGCAGTTCCAGTGTCGCCAGTCCCCTATCCCTTGCCCCAGGTGGACATGGCGAATGGGTCACAGCCGGCTCTCCCACGGGGCCGGGGCCAGGCGTCTGAGTGCTTCTCTACCAGCGCTCCAGGCTGCCACTCACGTCAGAGACCCCTACCCAGTTCTGATCCCTTCCTCTTCAAGAGATACTTTCGACTCCCTTGTGCCTCCTTACTCCACAGTCCACTCTTTCTCTGAGTATTTAGTGAGCGCCTGATAGACTGAACCACAAGAGCAACTTCATGGCTGAGAGAGACGGACGAGAAGCTGGGTCCAGCCCAGGAGTGGGAGATGCTGCTAGGAGAGAGAAAGGCCAGGAAACACATAGCATATTAATTCATATATTAATTAATTCCTATTAATTAATTTATGCCAGGCAGACGGTGACAGCATCTACAGGCAATGTCCTGAGTATCTAATAGTGAAATCTATGCTCCTACTTAGCAATTCCAAACAAAGCTGTTTTCTCTTTTAAGGAAAAAGGAAACCTAAATAACACTCCAGTCTTCAACAGAACTGTCTGCACAAACAAACCATTCATGCAACGTGGGTTTTTAAGGACAGGTTTCCATTTGCTGCAGGTGCTTCCAAGGCATGGTGTGAAAAGTTGTGTTTCCTCTAGCTCTCTTTTCTGTGTAGCCTGGACACAACTGCATCTGTGCTTTCCCTGCCTTTCCTATCACTACAGTCACAACAACTCAAATGAACTTTAAACAAAGACATGTCTTGTTGTCACGCCCACTTAGCCCACTGCCGGCTGTGTGAGTAACATGTCTGTCCTTAGGTCTTTGGAATAAACTGACTCTATTTTATCAGAACTTATGTCTCCTCATCTGTTATCTGCATGCCCTTCACACCGACATGCTGTGTTCAACTTTTTAACCAAGTGTTTACTGCTGGTGGCACCCACCAACCCCCCACCCCGCCCCATTCACTTCCTGCCATTCTTGTATTTGCATTACATTAATATGCAAATGAAATGAAATGAGACACTTCTTTATTCAGTTGAGAAGTCACAGTTCTAGGACTGAAGATGGGCTGGTTTATTTTTTAATAGATTTTTATAACACCAAGTTTTGCTGCTGTTGGAAAGCAGATGTTTGCCTGCCTTCTTTCCTTTTCTTTCGTTTCTTCCTTTCTTCCTTCCTCTTTCTCTCACTTGCCCTTGATGGTGATCAGGACAGGCTACCCCAAAATATGGCACCTTGGCATATTAAACATTTTAAACTGAAAGAGTTTGAGAAAAAAGGCAAAAGCAGGAAGGTCACTCTGACCTCCCCCCACAAACTTTCTTCCCTGAAACAGGTCATAATCTTCATTTCCTTATGAAGCCTCTCATGTCACATAAAACTTCTATTAAATAAATTGTGTGGGGACTTCCCTGGTGGCACAATGGTTAAGAATCCGCCTGCCAGTGCAGGGGACACAGGTTTGAGCCCTGCTCCGGGAAGATCGCATGTGCTGCGGAGCAAATAAGCCTGTGCGCCACAACTACTGAGCCTGCGCTCTAGAGCCCGAGAGCCACGACTACTGAGCCCACATGCCACAGCTACTGAAGCCCACGCGCCTAGAGCCCATGCTCCACAACAAAGAGAAGCCACCGCAATGAGAAGCCTGTGCACCACAACAAAGAGTAGCCCCAGCTCACTGCAACTAGAGAAAGCCCGCGTGCAACATCGAAGACCAACGCAGCCAAAAAAATTATAAATAAATAAATAAATTGTGTGCTTTTCCCTGTTAATATGTCTTTGTCAGTTTAATTTTCAGACCCTAAAATGTCAAGAGACCCTAAGAAGATAAAGAAAACTTTTTCCTCCCCTGTACCCTCTCTTTGCTTCTTCCTTCATTTCTTATTTATTTATTTTGTTGTGGTAAAATATACATAACATAAAATCTACCATTTTAACCATTTTTAAAGGTACAGTTCAGTGACACCAAATGCATTCACCAGCAAGTTAATTTTGGAAATGTTAACAAACTGATTCTAAAGTTTGTATGAAGAGCTGAAAGACCCAGAATAGCCAACACTGTATTAAAGGAGAAGAGTAAAGCCAGAGGATTGACACTACTTGACTTTGACTTACTATAACACTGTGGTAATGAAGACAGAGTGTTTTGGTGAAAGAATAGACAAATAGATCAATGGAACAGAATAGAAAGCTCAGAAAGAGACACAATACAATGTGGAAAAGATAGTCTTCAATAAAAGGCACTGAAACAACTGGACATCCACATGCAAAAAAATGAATCTAGACAGAGAGCTTATACCTTTCACCAAAGTTAACTCAAAATGGCTCATAGACCTAAATGTAAAATGCAAACCTACGAAACTCCTAAAATTAACACAGGAGAAAAAACTCGATGTCTTGGGGCATGGCAATGACTTTTTAATATACCAAAAGCACAATCCATGATAGAAATAATTGGTAAGCTGGACTTCATTAAAATTGAAACCTTATGTTCTGCAAAAGACACTGTTACGAGGTTGAGAAGACAAGCCACAGAACTGGGAGAAAATTGCAAAAGACATTTGATAAAGGACTATGAGTCAGAGTACACGAAGAACCCTTAAAACTCACAAATAAGAAAACAAACAACCTGATTAAAAACTGGGCAGAGGGCTTCCCTGGTGGCGCAGTGGTTGAGAGTCTGCCTGCCGATGCAGGGGACGCGGGTTCGTGCCCCAGTCCGGGAAGATCCTGCATACCGCGGAGCGGCTGGGCCGGTGAGCCCTGGCCGCTGGGCCTGCGCGTCCGGAGCCTGTGCTCCGCGACAGGAGGGGCCACAACAGTGAGAGACCCACATACTGAAAAAAAAAAAAAAAAAAAAATCAGTGGTTGCCAGGGGCTGGTGGGGAGGGAGGGATGAATCTGCAAAGCCCAGAGGAGTATTAGGGCAGCGAAATTATTCTGTATGATGCTATAATGGTAGATACATATGATTACATATTTGTCAAAATCCATAAAATGTACAACACCAAGAGTAAACCCTGGTATTAACTATGGACTTTGGTTGATAATGGTACGTCAATGTAAGTTCATCAATTATAACAAATCTACTACTCTGGCACAGGATGTTAATGGTGAGGGGGCTGTGCATGTGTGGAGGTAGGGGATATATGGGAACTCTCTGTACTTCCTGCTGTGAACCTAAAACTGCTATAAAAATAAAGTCAATTTAATAAATAAGTATTTTTAATAATTCAGTATTCACCTGCTGCTGTATGACCTTGTTATTCCATTCCTAGCTATTTACACAAGTGAAATGAAAACGTATGTCCACACAAAGACTAGGACACAAATGCTCAGAGCAGCTTTATTCACATGAAATAAAAACTGGAAACAACTCTGATGTCCATCAATGGGTGAATGGCTAAACAAAATAGGGCATATCTATGAAATGGATATAGCAATAAAGAGGAACAGACTCCTGATACCCTAAAATCATTATGCTAATGCAGAGAAGCCAGAGCAAAAGAGTACAGACTATATGATACCATCTATATAGAATTCTAGAAAATGTAAATTAGCCTGCATGGTGACAAAAAACAGATCAGCAGTGCTGGCTGAGGGGTGGAGGGAGGAAAGTACTGGAATGGGCATTGGGAAACTTGTGGGTGATGGAAACGTTCTGTGGCCGATTGCTGTGGTGATTTCACAGGTGTGGATTCCTGTTAAACGTCATCCAATTGTACACTTTAAAAGGATGGAAATAACTTTATTTACAAAACAGAAACAGACTCATAGACTTAGAAAATGAGTTTATGGTTACCAGGGAGGAAGGGTCGGGGGGAGGGATAGATTGGGATTTGGGGATTGACGTGTACACGCTACCATATTTAAAGTAGATAACCAACAAGGACCTACTGTGTAGCACAGGGAACTTTGCTCAATATTCTGTAATAACCTAAATAGGAAAAGAATTTGAAAAATAATAGATACATGTATGTGTGTTGGGTTGGCCCGAAAGTTCATTCGGTTAATGAATACGTTGTTCAATAAAGTTCTTGGTGAAAATGAAAAATGAGTCTTTTATTTTTGCTTAAAACCGAACGAACTTTTTGGCCAGCCCAATATAATAATCACTTCGCTTTATACCTGAAACTAATACAATATTGTTAATCAACTATGCTCCAATACAAAATAAAAATTTTACAAAAAAGGATGGCATTCATTGTATGTAATTACACCTCAATAAAATTTAAAAATCTAATCAGTTAAATGGGTAGCAACTGTGGGCTTTCACTTGAATCAGGTTTATGGAAAAATTGAACATTAGACTAATGAAATGCCATACCTGGAGAAGAATATACGTTAAAAGCTTTCAAAATGTTTTTGGGCCCAAATCAAGGAATGTATTCTGAGGAAATCACAAGGGTGTTCATCCTAATATTATTTATAAAGAACAAATTGAAATGACCCAAATGGTCAGTAAGGAGGATTAGCTGAGTATATTACAGTACACACATATGCTATTCCACGATGGCCTTTGCAAATAATGTTGCTGAAGTGTATTTAATGCCACAGACATTTACAGTACATTAATGAGTGAAAAAAACTCTGGTTGCCAAAAAATCTGGTTGTATATATGGTATGACCCCATCTTTAAAGAAATCACGTTGCTAAATACTTCGATGTCTGGATGGCATACACTAAAATAGTAACATTTATTATCTCTTGGTGGTAAAATTATGGGTAATTTTAGCCTTCTTTTTCTGTCTCGTTCTCCTTTGACTGATGCACAATAAGCAGGCGTGATGTTTATTGATAGTGATAATGATTTCCCAAAGCCTGTC
Organism: Stenella coeruleoalba; assembly: GCF_951394435.1. Taxonomy (NCBI): domain Eukaryota; kingdom Metazoa; phylum Chordata; class Mammalia; order Artiodactyla; family Delphinidae; genus Stenella; species Stenella coeruleoalba. The sequence continues at coordinate 59,381,292 of NC_137155.1, forward strand.
AGCTACTCTCGGAGGAGGGAACCCTGGCATGATTGTTCTATAAATGCTGTTTCTTGGAGACGGTGAAAGGGTTGCCCTGAGCACTGCTTTGACCCTTCCCCACCCCATTCCCAACCTCAGGAATGTAGGTGAGATCACTGAAGGTGCGACATTAGGACAAATGGTGAGGAAGGAATTTGCTTCCCTCCCAGTCCCCAGACATGCCACAGACCCTCCCTGCAGTTTGCTCTTGCCTCCTCTGTCCAAGAGACAGGTGGAAGGATGGCCTGGTGATGCCCAGAACCACAGGAGGCCTCTGGATGCTCTGGACTAGCTGTACCTTCTTTTCACCTGCACAAGCTCCGACTGGCAGGGAAATTTCCTTCAAAGCCCAGCCATTAATGACACCACCAGGAGATCTTAAACCGGGTGCAGCCACCAACACCCAGCTAGGGCAAAGTCTGATGACAGCCTCAAATAGGAAGATCAGCATTTGACTGTAACACCGACGCTGCCCAGGTGGGGTCCCCTTGCAGGACCTGACATCTGCCTGCCCTCCAAGTTTCTGATTGTGGGCCCCTCCCAGAATTAGGACTTGGGTTTTAATGATAATCTTTATCAACCTTCTCCACTCTCCCTGCTCCTACATAGACCTACAGTTGAACCTGTACCCTGTCCATATGTGAGCATGCCCCACCCCCAGGCAACCAGACCCCTTTATGAATGTTTAGCCCCAAGTATTCTTTCTGGTAACACTATCAGCCACGTCCAGAAAGCATCCAGGTGGGAGAACAGTGCAGACCCGCCTGACACATGTGCTCACTTTGCTGGCTCTGCGACTCAGGCAGGTGACCTCACTCATCTGAGCACCACCTTCATCTTTAAAATGTGGATAGTACTGTCCTTATGGATTTGTTATGGAGATTACATGAGAGAAAGGAATTTATAAAGTGCTGTATAATATAACCGTCTTCAGGGAATTCAGACTTCTTATGGCTTTTCTCCATGAAATCTTCTTATACTTTTCTATGTTAAAAAAAAAAAAGTCTAATAACACAAAACAGGAAAAATATTTTTAAAATATTCATCCTCCTAAGTTTGGAAAGCCTTTCGAACCTCTCTCTCCTTCCACACATACACCTTATATCTATAGATGAGCTATGGCTAATATCAAAACAAATCTGCTTTTCCTTAGAAACAGTGGGTAAAGGAGCGGGGGATTCAAGACAGCCATACGAGGGTAAAACTAGGGACATCCTTTAGGTTATTAAATATCAAGGAGTATATGTAGAGTGAGAAAAGCAGAGGGTGGGATAAGGCCTATGGGGTCTCAGCATTTGAGGATGGGGTTGAAGAAGAGAAGCTTACAAAGCAGAATGAGAAATAGTAGTCACAGAAGTCGGTGTGGCAGAGACGACTAGTTGCCCCAACATTCATTCTCTTTTCCATGGTGGTAGAATTTTAAACAGGTACATGGCTACCCAACTAAAGACTGTATTTCCCAGCCTCTAGTGCAGCTAGATATGAACATGTGACTCTGTTCAGGCTAACAGTATCTAAACAGGAGAGATGTGGACAACTACAGGTTATTCTCTTAAAGGGAAGAAGTGTGTCCTCCCCTATGTATTTTCCTTTTATCCCAGTGGTGGAATGAAGCTGTGGTGAAGAGCCATCTGGGGCGATGCACACAGGTGGAACATCTAGGAATGTTGGAGCAACAAGATAGAAAGAACCTGGGCCTCTGACAATGTCACAGAGCAGAGCCAAAATACCAACTCCAGTGTTGGCATGAAAGTGAAATAAGATCCTATGCTTTCTAAGCAGCTATTTCTTTAGATCTCTTAAATGTGGCTGAATCAATATCTGTCTTACCCAGTGCATTCAGGGAAAAGACAAGTTAAAAAGGGAGTGACTAACAGAGAGAAATGCAGCTAATAGGTCAAATAAGATGAGGGCTGAAAAGCTTCCCTTTGGTTAAGCAAAAAGGAATTCACTGGCGACTCCAGTGAGAGCATTTTCAAGGGGTGATATCATCAGAGGCTCAATTCTAAGAGTAAACTCCAAGCGAGGAAGGATGCACAGTAAATATAAGCACTTTGCCAAAAAGTTCAACTGTAAAGGAGGCAATAGCTAGGTAATAACTGGAGCGTGACATGGAGTTGAAAAAAAATCCTGCCTCACCTCTCTTGTCCTATTTTATGGGATTCTCAAAGAATAGGAACCTATCCTAACAGTAATTGCTTATATTCTCTACCTATTTTACTTACTGATGATGGTGTAGCAAATCACTTCAAAATTTAGTGGCTTAAACTACAAGAATTTACTACTTCTCAGGATTCTGTGGGATGACTGAGCTAACATGTTTCAGGTGATGTGGGCTGGAGCACTGGCATGTTTGGAAGCCCCAGATGGCTGGTTATCTATTGACCAGAGGTCCTCTCCATATGGTTGCTTGAGCTTCCTTGTGGCGTGGCAGTCAAGTTCCAAGAAAACACATATCAAGAGTACAAAAGCATGAGCTGCTAGTACTTCCTAAGCCTTAGACCTGAAACTAGCATGGCATCACCCTCACCACAATCTTTTAAAATAGATCACCGGGCAGCCAGATATAACGGGAGGGGGCTACATAAGTATATGAATACAAGGAGGTTTGGGGGACCACCAAAGTAACAGTCTACCACATGGAAATGACGCTGCAGGGGAGAGAGAGATTACAAAGGGGTGGGAGGAAGCTTTTTGACGTGGTGGGTATCTTTTTATATTGGTTGTAGTGATGGTTTCATAGGTGATATATATCAGGGAAAATTCAGTTAACAATCAAACTAAGAAGAACAACAAAAAGGGGGGATTATATTCTAGCCAAACTGAGGATTATAATCCAGGGAAACAGACTCTCAGAAAGCTCTGAGAGCTGTTACACCTGTTAGAAGTAGAAGGCACAGTCAGACACATTTTTGAGACAAACGATCTTACATCAAAATGTCATATTGAAAAAAAAAATGTCATATTGATATTTTGCATAAAGTTCAGCAAGGATACATAGTCCAGGCAAGCACATACAAAGCAAGTCACCATGACCCCCTACAAAGCTGGGAAGGAACGCTATGCTTTTAAGAAGTTGCATTGCTAGCGTCAGAAGAAAAACAAAGATCTTTGTTTTTGTGGTGGAGCAGGCAGTCCCGTCTTTGAGGAAGCTTGGTTAATGTGTAATGCAGATGCTCACTGCATATTAGTGGGGGAGGGAGGAGGCCCATACAAGCACGGAGAGGGAATTTTATGTTTAAATTTTCTTGTCCTGCTTTAAAATATTAATTTCATTTCCATATATATAGAGAGAGAACTTACCGAATTATACACTTTATTTTTTTATAAATTTGTTTATTTATTTTTGGCCGCGTCCGGTCTTCGTTGCTGCGCACGGGCTTTCTCTTCTTGTGGCGAGTGGCGGCTACTCTTCGTTGCAGTGCACAGACTTCTCACTGCGGTGGCTTCTTTTGTGGAGCACGGGCTCTAGGTGTGCAGGCTCAGTAGTTGTGGAACGTGGGCTCAGTAGTTGTGGCTTGCAGGCTCTAGAGCACAGGCTCAGTAGTTGTGGCGCACGGGCTTAGTTGCTCCTAGGCATGTGGGATCTTCCTGGGCCAGGGCTCGAACCTACGTCTCCTCCATTGGCAGGTGGACTCTTAACCACTGGGCCACCAGAGAAGTCCCCAAATTGTACACTTTAAATTTGTACAATTTACTGTATACCAATTGTAACTTAATAAAGTCATTTTTAAAAAGAAAGCAATCTACTTACAGAAGAGAGAAATATTTCAATAAATGATGGTATATCCATTAAGTGGAATCTTTTATAGCCATTATCCGTGATAAGAAGAGTATGAAGTTACACTGGGAAATGTCTATGACGTGAGGGCAAATGAAAAAAGCCATATGAAATTCTGGGTGGACTGAAAATTTTGTGAAAATGTGTGAGCCAAACTAGAAAAGCACATGCAAGATGAAGATACCTTCATTAGGGAGGGAGAATACCATGGGTTTAGAATACCATGGATTTTCCTCTTTAATTGTCTAAACGTTCTGCTATGGTGTTGCTGTATTTTCTTTAGAATTCATCTCGCGATCCTTTTATTTTGCATGCATTCAGTTATCTAGGCCTCTTCAGCTCCTGCCCTAGCAGTGTCAATCTGTGTCTGTCTAAAGCACTTTCTTCCTGTGTGGGTCACTCCTGATGCGGGGCCACTTGTACTGGGCTTCAGGTGTGGGCAGGCTGTGCTGCCGTGGGGTGACGCGACGCTTCTGTGCCCATCGGTCCTAATAATAGGCTTTTGCTACCTCTCCCACCGGGAGCTGTCACACCGGCTTCCAAACCTAGATAGGTTCTATTTCAGAAATACTTCCTTATCAGTCATTCACTTCCCACTTCCCTTTGCCGCCACCTTCTTCTAAAATACACTGGCTCAGCAAGCTCTTTGGGCCTGAATCACCGCCAGACTCCCAGCTCCCTGCCTGCCTGCCCCAGCTGCTCACCCACCACTTAGCAGGACCGCACAAGGCTTCATTTACCTCGGCCGCATCCAAAGATGGGAACTTAGCTACCACCAGTGTCAGCCGCTACTACCTGCCCCTCCATCTCTCTCCCTCCTTCCTGACATATTATCTTGTCACAAAGGAGCTACTTGGGGAAACATGCTATTATTCTTTCCTAGGTGTCACACAGTCACAAAGGCAAATTTCCAGGGAGATGGGCCTCAGCAGGCCAGTGCCCAGGACTGGGAAGAGAAGGGAGTTGGACCTTTACTCACATCCCACTGGCTCCAAGTACCCATTTTACCTGCCATGATGATGCTTACTGTCTGCTTAAGGTCAGCTCTGCCCCTCAGGATGATGGACGCGGAAAGACAGGCGATGGCAGGCTGGTGTTTACTGTCTTCATCCCCCAAATGAAGCGTGGGCAGCAGGTCTGTGATGAAGGATTGCAAACCGGAGCCAGAGAGGCACCTGCCAAGCTCTGCACCTGGTTGACAGAAGGGTGGGGTGGAGAGCGAGCATGCCAGGGATGCAGGGGTGCCCGCCTGCACCCAGCTCCTGCCATGTGCTCTGTCGGGGAGCCTCTTTGGCTGTGGCAGGCAGCCTGACGTCTGTTCAACTGCTCTGAAGGTGGCCACGCGAAGACTCAAGCGTGGTACAACAGAATGGCTCAGACTCTGTCAAATTGATTTGTTCTGAAAAAGGGACTTCTTTTTTCTCTCGGCGGAAGTCCTGTCAGTTGTATCCAGGGCAGCCCAGGCTGCTCCTGGAGAAAACGTAGCTCCTTAGCCGCGTGTGGGGCAGGCTGGCCTCCGACAGCTGCTCTCTTGGTCTTACCAGCCCTTGCGCTCTCCTCCCAAGCAGCCTTATAAAGCCATCTTTTCTCTTATATTTCTCTGCTGACCTTCTGCCTCTCTCACTGTCTTCTTCTTTTTTTTTTTTTTTTTTTTTTGCGGTACGCGGGCCTCTCACTGCTGTGTTGCGGAGCACAGGCTCCGGACGCGCAGGCTCAGCGGCCATGGCTCACGGGCCCAGCCGCTCCGCGGCATGTGGGATCTTCCCAGACCGGGGCGTGAACCCGCGTCCCCTGCATCGGCGGGCGGACTCTCAACCACTGCGCCACCAGGGAAGCCCCTCACTGTCTTTTTGATTCTCTGCTTTAAGTTTGCACTAAACTTTTCGCAGAAATACATTTTGCCGGCTATGCTTGCCATTTAATCATCCAAATGCCAGGGTACAGTCTGAGGAACGTGTGTTGATGGGCTATGCTGTAGCCAGGATCCTTTGCCCTTTCTCTCTGCCCTCCTGCCTTTCCCTGGTCACAAACAGGCAAGAAAATACAAGCACGGGCACAGGTGCACACCCATTCACCACCCCCATTCCCCCACACACAGAAATTCTAGAAGAAAATAGAGTGCCCCAAATTCTCCCTTTTCATTGTTCATGATTTGCATAATAAAAAGTTTCCTATCTCTGTCCATTCTATTATTATGCAAATATACAATATTGCAAAACTGTGGGAAAACAGTTATCAAGTTGGACCCTCAATCATTTACAATTACATTTATGCCTCATCCAGAAAGCTTTTTTTTTGTAAGCAGCTGGGTGACTTGAGGGAACTAGATTTATATATCCAGATTATTTTTTAAGGTTAAGAAAATGCTAACTATAATATAAAAAAGTGATGGTGCTTCAAATCCCTCAGACACCCTAAGCACTAATCAGAAAGATTTTAGATTTTATTCCACTCTTTACAGATTCAGAAACTGAAGGGCAGATAGGACTCGACTCTCCTGAATTCTAGGCACTTGCCTGTCCCCATGAGGTGGTGGGGTCCTCAAAGGTAGAGTCTGTCATGTTGAAACATCTTTGCAGCCCCATTAGGTCTGGCACACAGTAGGGACTCAATAAATATCTATTTGTTAATAAGTGACTGGAAAGGACCAGCTATATCAATATGTTCAACATGGGCACTTTCATTAGAACAAGTAATTATTTAATAGATGTATGAATTTGATATTTCTCCCAAATTTCATTCACCTCAGAGGAATCAGCTGAGGTAGCAAACTGCCATGGACAGCAGGATTGGACAGCAGTGTCCAAGTTAAGAAAGACTTAGTTTCTCAGAGAGGTACCATTTTCACATACAGCATCAGTTTCTAGGATTTTGTGAGACAGGACTGTTTGTATAGTTTTACAGAGATTTGACTGCTTATACAGCCAGACTTGCTCCGGAGCCCTCAAGGATGTAAGTTTGGGTGTGTTTACCCTGCCACATGGCAGTTCTGAAGGTGGCCACATGTTGGGTGTTGGACTTGCCTGTGACTCTCCGCCCAGGCTGCGTGGCAATATCACCTGTGGAGCTTCTTAAGCAGTACCTTTTGCCCAGATTAAATAAGAGCTCTGGAGTAGGGTTCACGTGTCACATTTGAAAGCTCTCTAGAGAGGCCTTCAATGCAGCCAGGCCTGGCACCCTCTGGCAAGCCATGGGGAAAACGAGGCACAGAGAAGGAGGGGTGGGAGGAGAGAGCTCCCTTCTGCCTTCTACAAGCTCCGAGTTTGCTTCCAGCCAGTAGAGCTTGAACTCTGATGTATACACAGATCACCTGGGCGTCGTGCTGAAATGCAGATTCAGATTCAGTAGGTCTGGCTGGGGCCTGAGATTCTAGAACACGCTCTGGTTACTTAGAATTCCGTGCTCACATGGTCAGAAGCTGATTTCCAAGGCCAGTGTGGATCTCTTCCCTGGATCCATCCTCCCAAGAATGAGCTCCACCCCCAGAGGGCTCTCCGATTGATCTGAGCCGTGGCTAAGGGCAGTCTTTGGGGAGCATGGATGGAGCTTGTGTACAAAAGTCCCTCTCAGGGAAAGATGGAAGCAGGGTGGGAGGAGAGATGGAGCAGGCCATGTGCTGGGGGCATCCAGTTGTACTCTTGCTCTGGGCCCCACCAATGTTAGGGGCAGGCCTAGTGCCCGGACCTGATGCCCAGGCCCACATGTGGAAGGGCTGACATAGCTGAAAGTGGGCTGCATTCCAAGACTTTGCTGGTGACTGCGGGCTTGGAGACCCTGCCTCACACACAATCACTGAAGGGAAAGCGTTGCTACTGCAGTGATAAAAGGCCAGTGGGACTCCAATCTTTGGAAGTCCTTTCTGTGCCTTGGCGTAAGCCAACTTAGACTGTGAGGGTAGCAATTTCCCATCCTTGCCTCCCAGCTGACCAACTTTTACTCAAGCTCAAAATGGTCTGCCTTCTGAAAAGTAGCCTCTTTGTCCTGGAAAGCAAAAACTGGAAGCTTCATTGTAGAAATCACAGCGCTGGAACTTTTTTCAATACTTTAGCATCACTGGAAAACTGAGATTCGATAAAGAGTTCATTATGTTGGAGCAAAAAGATGCGAAAAGGAAGAGCAAGGGTTTATTTGAATTTCTCTTTCTGTGAAATATAGCTGGTGGTAATACATGCCCTTAAGCCTTGTTTGCTGAGTGCCTTCAGAGCATTCTCAAGTCTTAAAAAGGAAGATTCTGGAAAACAGAGCATTGCTGGACTCTTGCTCTTGCTGGGCCAGTGACAAGAGGAGACCATTCAGAGCTCCAGTTCGAGGCCTCTATACCTGTAGCTGTGAAACATTTTTCTTCTATTCACCTTCCCCCATGGTCTTTCCTGGGCTTCAGGTGGGATTCCTGAAGGTGCCATTGTGGTACGTTGCTTTGTTCACAACATTTAAATATTCCCCTTACCTAGAAGCCTGTCCTCAGCCTCTTTCTGAGTCTTCTGTTCTAGCAGGATTGTCTTTCGAATTGCAGGTAAACTAAATTTTTGACATTCCTCTTAACTGCATATAAAATAAATTCTTGCCTTTACTCCACTAGAAAGAGAGAGAAAAAAAAACACAGCGGCAGAGGAAGACTCTAAACCGCCTTCAAGGTCAGGCGAAAGAGAAGATGATATTTATCTCCTCTGAGATCAGAGTAAGAGGCAATTAATTTCCTTGGCTGTGCAAGGGGCTGTGGATAGATGTTGAAAGAACTCCTAGATAATAAGGATTTCTGAACTAGCCGATGAATTACCTGGGTGGGACAGAGTCTCCTTCCCTTGGGGTATTTAGAAGCTGGAGCAAGAGGTAAGCAGAAGAACTTAAGTGCTGATTGACGTGCAGGGAGAGAGAAAAATTAGCCTCGAGTCTACTCAGGAGGACGATGGGAGCAGCTAGCTGAATGAAATCAGTCTTTCCTCTATATCTTCTCAACCAACTCCAATAAACCAGGCCACCAGTAATGAATACCTTGCCTTGTTTATTTCCAAAATACTCTCATGTTACTTCAGTTGGTTCTTACCGTGGCAGCTTCACGACTTAGATGGGAAGCGCATGTATTGTTATCATCATTGGAAGAGGAGGCCAGAGTCAAGTGAGCTGCCTGCACTCACACAGCTGGTCAGTTAGCATCAGGGCTGGGACGTGGTTTCCCGATAGACTGTGCTTTTCCACTGCTGTTCGAAACTCTTGAGTCTGATGAAGTATTGAGGATGGTGGTGATTCTGCTACAGCTTAAATTGCATTTCGGAAAATTTTCGTTGCACTTCAAAATGGAATCATAGGGACTTCCCACCTTATCTCCTTGTTAACGTTTGGCTGGAGGGAGGGATGGCTTGACTTCTAACTAGCCTTATTAGAACTGACACAAACCGCAGATGCAACTTCGCTGAGAAAAAAACAGGAGAGAGGGGGCGTGAGCTCTCCTCTGCCTAATTGCATGGTCTACTTAATTGCCAGGCAGTGACCCAGGGGCTTGACTCCAAACCAGAAAACTCCAGGGAACATATTGTTGGGAAGTGCCCTGCCTCCTGGAGATAAATAGACCAGATGATCTGATTACAGCTTCATCAGCCCAACTCAAGTCCTGCATGGCTCCTTTGCTTAAGGAATTTAGAGTAAAATTGAATTTTAAAAAATAATTGAAACCTCTTTATATCTCTCCTATGGATATGAAGTCAAAGAAGGGAGTAGCTGAGTTTCTGTATTCAGAGGGTCTTTTGGGGGTAGTGGAGGCGGGGGAGCAGACCTAACAGCGAAATCAGCTGCCAGTATTCACCTTGTGATCGATTGTAAAATGCCCTGCTGGCTCCCCACCACCCTGACTGCAGCCCTCGCCTATTCTTGTTTTTTGGGTTTTTGTTGTTGTTGTTTTTGGCTGCCTTGCATCTTCGTTGCTGTGCGCGGGCTTTCTCTAGTTGCGGTGAGCGGGGGCTACTCCTCGTTGCGGTGTGCGGGCTTCTCATTGCGGTGGCTTCTCTTGTTGCGGAGCACGGGCTCTAGGCACACAGGCTTCAGTAGTTGCGGTGCATGGGCTCAGTAGTTGTGGCTCGCGGCATCTAGAGCACAGGCCCAGTAGTTGGCCCTCACCTATTCTTGTTTTAAGATACAGGCTTGTTACAAAAATGACAGATATAGATCTGCAGTGTCTGTGAAAATCAGGAAAATAAATATTTATTCCAAAGTATTTGTAAACATGAAAAAACAAAAGGATGTTTAATACTTCTGTAGGAAATGTCAGTCTGGATTTGAGAAGAAGGAGTTATATTTTCTGCTTTAAATTTTTGGTCACACATCATGTGTATATTCCACATATGCACACACACACATGCATTAATGTGTGTGTAAATCCCTTAGACATACAGCTTCCCCTATATAATCAAATCTGTGTGTGCCTCTGTGTGAACATGCCATATAAATTAAGCACACACACAGGCTTTAATGTATGAGGGCTCAGCAGAACTGAATTTTAGCAATTTTTGTTTTGTTTTGTTTTGTTTTCAACAGAATTATGCCACTTTTCATTTTACCTCTGTAACCGAAGGTGTGGTGCTCCTGGCTATAACATCCAACAGTCCTCTCTCTCTCTTTTTTTAATCTGCGGAAGGAAGGAAGAAAGGTAGGAAGGAAGGAAGGGTTTTAACATAGTCAATTGGGTAGTAGGGGTCTCTAGAAAGTGACATGACTCTCACAGCTAACAGGGAGGGAAGAAATAGAAACTGGAGGGGAGAATTTCCTGCTCCCATTTCCTGCACTGTTAAGAACCTCCCTCTTGAAATAAGTTGGTACAACCCTTCTGCAGGGCATATCTGTCATATGCATCCACTTTGACCCAGTTATTCTGGGAATTTATCCTAAGGAAGCAACTGGACAGGTGTGCAAGATGGAAGTGTTGGAATGCACGTTAGTGAGAAATTGGAGAATTGGAGACAACAAAATGTCAAGACAAGACCTTATTTAATGTCTGTTAAATAGATCACAAGACATAATGAGCTGCCATTCAAATGGTGGTGATCTATATTTCCTGCCTGGAAAGATAACGAGAGCTGATTTTTAATGTGGGTTGGCCATGTGGCAAGTGCTTTACATATATTGTGTGATTCGATACTCATAACCACTCCTTGAGCTAGGTATTATATTACTCATTTGATAGATGAGGAAAATGGCCTGAAGTTAAGTAGGCTTAAGGTCACAGACTTAATAAGCAGTTGTCAAGACTTAAACTTTAGAGCCCACTGTAGAAACATCTTTGTGAAGATGCCCCCAGCACCTTTTTGAATGAAACAGAGAAACAAAGGCCATAAAAGGACGCCATTTGTGCAAATATATAAACAGAAAGAAGAAAGCAGAAGAGTTGGAGAGATCACGCAATGGTTAAGATTTGCAGGCTTTGGAGTAAGAGAACCACGTTCAAATCCAGTGCCACACTGACTAGTTCTATAAAATTGAGCAAGCAACTTGACATCTCTAGCACTTCAGTTCCATAATTACGAGAGACATAATGTTGCCCATCTCATGAATTTCTTGTAAGGCTGCATAATAAATGGGAACTGTTGTATATGCAGACAGACATCTAGAAGAATGTTCACCTATGCATGAACAGCGGTCATATCAGTGGATAGCAAAATTTGGGGGTGATTTTTATTTTTTCTTTCTCCTTTTCTGTATTTCTTTAAAATTATTTCAAAGGGTTTGCATCCCTTTATAAATAGAAAAACCAGTAAGGCTCTTTTCATTTTGGAAAATGATAATCAGTGACAAAGAAAGAGGGCAAGGAGGAGAAGGGAGAGAAGATGAAGTTGGAGAAAGGGGACGAGCCGTCATCTTCTCTAGAGCTAACTGCTGTGGGCAGGACCTGGAGCTTGAATCAGGGCCTCCTGCCTTTCCAGTGAGCATAATGTGCAACTTCATCAGCTTGAAGGACATTCTGCAGGAGGGAAGCAGGTCTACTCCTGGAGCAGGACATTTGCTAAGGCTGCTGTTACCTGGCCTGGCCCACCTTGCTGTGCCCTTTGCCAGAGTCCTGTCTTCTCCTGGAGCTTTCCTCTGGGGAGGGAAGCAGTCTAAAAAATGAGTCATACGAAGGTATAAGTGATTCATCACGTTCTGGGAGTCCTCTCAAAGTCTTTACGTTAAAAAGAAAACATTGAGTGGAACTCTTGACCTGTTGGAGGCAGACTAACTTTGTCTAACCACTTAAAGTTAGATTTCGTTTTTGATTTGTACCAAAACTCTTAGAATTGTACACACATTTTGACCTAGCAATTCTACTTTTTAAAAAAAATTTATTTATTTTATTTTTAATTTTGGCTGCATTGGGTCTTCGTTGCTGTGTGTGGGTTTTCTCTAGTTGCGGGGAGCGGGGTGTACTCTTCGTTGTGGTGCACGGGCTTCTCACTGTGGTGGCTTCTCTTGTTGCGGAGCACAGGCTCTAGGTGCGTGGGCTTCAGTAGTTGTGTCACACGGGCTCAGTAGTTGTGGCTCGCGGGCTCTAGAGCACAGGCTGCAGTTGTGGCGCACGGGCTTAGTTGCTCCGTGGCATGTAGGATCCTCCCAGACCAGGGCTCGAACCCATGTCTCCTGCATTGGCAGGCGGATTCTTAACCACTGCACCCCCAGGGAAGCCCCAGCAATTCTACTTTTAAGAATGTATTCCAGTAATAACCTATAACGGAAAAGAATCTGAAGAAGAATATATAAATAACTGAATCACCTTGCTGTAACCTGAAACTAACACAACATTGTAAATTAACTATCCTTCCATTAAAAAAAGAATGCATTCCAAAGAAATAATCATAAGTACACAAAATGTTTAGCTACAGAAATATTCACTATAGCAGCTCTTTAGTATGGTGAAAATTAAGACCTGTCTACACGTCCCACATCAGCTCCATTCAATGGAATACGTGATCCCTTCTAAAAATGTTGTCGTGGAGTATATTTATTGTCAAGGTGAAATGTTCCTAATATGATATTAAAAAAAAACAGGTCCCAAAATTAATTATTCCCACGTAAAACAAGAAAAGTATACCTATACTAAGACTTGAAAAATAGGAGAATGTTCATATTTGTTCCTGAATTGTGATTATTTTCTTCTCTTTGTTTATTGAATATATGTCACTTTTGAAATAAGAAGTAATGTTAACACAATTTTCTTTAAGGCATAGAAACCCAAAGTATACCCCTATACCCTGCAGCATGCTACGTTGGTAACTTCACAAGCACATGTACATCTGTTTCAGTGCGTCACTGTGATTTCAGCACCTGGCACAATGCCTGACCGATGGAAGTTCTTCATGGATATTTGTTGAATGAATGAATGAATGAAAGAACAGTAGAGGGCTTCCCTGGTGGCGCAGTGGTTGAGAGTCCGTCTACCGATGCAGGGGACACGGGTTCATGCCCTGGTCCGGGAGGATCCCACATGCCGCGGAGTGGCTGGGCCCGTGAGCCGTGGCCGCTGGGCCTGCGCATCCGGAGCCTGTGCTCCGCAATGGGAGAGGCCACAGCAGTGAGAGGCCCGCGTAGCGCAAAAAAAAAAAAAAAAAAAAAAAAGAAAGAACAGTAGAACAAATGTATGAACAAACAAAATGGTGGTAACAGGGGACCCAAGATCAGGGAGAAACTCACAACAAACTCTGTACAAAACTGCTGGACCTCCTGCATGTAATTTGGTAGTTGGGCTCCATGGGATGAGACCTATTCATCTTTGAGCTCCTTACAGTGCCTTGCTCATGGTAGGGGGAGCTCAATAAATGTTGCATGAAACTATAAATGATGATTTATCTTCTTCCTCCTGGGATCATTTCTGCAGACTTTCCTGCAGCAGGTAAATGCATGCCCCAGTGGCAGATCATGTGCGAGAACTGTAATAATAACCATTACAATAGGAAGCTGTGCTAGTTGGGGTTAGGTTTGTCATAAAGTAACAGAAAGAAACAGAGTAAAAATGGCTTTTAAAAAAACTTAAAGTTTATTTCTTTCTAATGTTCAAGAAATCTAGAGGCAGGCAGCTTGGAGTTGGAAGGGAGCTATCACATTTCTTCTATCTTTTTGCTCTGCTGCAAGTGGCTGCCATTCCCAAGGTCACCTCGTGGTCCAAAATGGCTCCTGGGGCTCCAGTTATTTCATCAACCTTCCAGAAAACAGGAAGGAGTAAGAGGAGAAGAAATACATGCTCCCTTTCCAGCAGCTGCACACATGACCTCCACTTATATGCCTCTTCCTGTGGAAGAAGGGAAGAACTGATATGGGGAAACAACTGGCAGCTTCTGCCACTGAGGTGTCCTCAGCCATCCCATCACTAGCCAACCTGAGTCTCATCAAATGTGTGACAACTGCTGTGATGATATAGGGAAAGTCACCCTGACAGTGGCTTACAACTAACCAAGTGTTTGGGGCTGCTGCTGATAAACACTGCCCAAGGGATGACACACTTCGCCAGTTGCCCTCTAATGGCACATTTCTATTTGCGGCAAGTTCTCTGTTATAGTCACGGGGTGATCGGGTCACTATTCTCTGCCTAGCAGAGCTGGACCATAAAGTGCAAGTCAGCATCTTTCCTGCTGCAGTGATTGCTTCTGTCCTGCAGATCCTGGCTGACTGCAGCATTCAAATCATCAGAGAAACCAAGAAGTTGCTGTGAGGGATTCTAATTATACCAATGAGGAAAGAAATAGAAGAGGTCCAAGTTTCAGAGTACATCTTTAAGGTATTTGAGTCACCCTCTGGAGACTGTGGGGTCCTGTGCTTTCTGACATCACCATGGGACTGACAGTTCACGAGATCTGAGAGTAGCAAAGCAATGTTTGGCCACTTTAGAGCAAAGGAAAAGGAATGGTCCATTTTTTGTGGAAGTGATAAGAAGCAGATAACAAAAATCATCCTGTTACCAGCTACTATTTAGTTAGGTACTGTGCAAGTCCTTGTGGTTGCCAGCATCCAAGACAGCCTACAATTATCCTTGCTTCCTGGTATTCATGCCCTCGTACAGTCCCCTCCCACACTGAATCAGGGCTGACCTATATGACCAATAGCATACAGTGGAAGTGGTGATGTGTGACTTCTGAGGCTGAGTCATGATAGACATTGCAACTTCTGCCTTGGTCTCTAGAATTGATGGCTCTGAACACACTCTAGACATCCTATAATTAGGCCCGTGTGGAGAGGAACCAGGACCAGCACCAACATATCTGCCACATAGTGAGCCACTTTAGAAGCAGATCCTCCAGCCCCAGTCTGGCCTTCCGATGACTGCAGCCCCAGCCAACATCTGACTGAACTCTTTGAGAAATCCCAAGCCAGAACCCCCCAGCTAAACCACTCCTAAATTCCTGACCCTCAGAAACGATGAGATATTAGATGCTTATTGGTGCTTTAAGCCACTAAATGTTTTGGGGTCATTTGTTATGCAGCAATAGGTAACTCACACAGCCTTTATATGTAATTTATTCATCACAACAACACTCTGAAGACATTGTTATCCCCATTTTACTGATAAGGATACCGAGGCTTACAAAAGTTAATTAATTTTCCTGGGGTCAGAGCAGCTGGTAGAAGCAAAGCTGAGCCTCCAGCTTAGCTCTGCATGCATGAAACCAGCACATTGAACAACTGCTCACTCTGCTGCATGTCGTGGAGACCCACCTAGGATTTCCAGAATGCCTGGACACCAAGAAAAGCCAGATGTCCCCAAATGAACTGACTGGTCTTGTGACAGTGAAGTTTACATGCTACCATTCAGGATTATACAGGCCCAAAAGGTGCCTGTTGATCCATGGTCCAAAATCCACAACCAGTTTGAAACTCCAGTGCACGATTGTGTTGTGAAAATCAGTCAGTTTATTCCAGGGGGAACCTGCCACGGGAGCTCCCACGTAGGTCCTTGGGACGTAGAAAGGTTCCCAAACTCCCAGAAGAAGTTTGCACAGCCTGAGAACAGTTGCCCTTCCTGGGGCCTTACAACTTGATGTAGTTTGGGGGTTGCTGATACTTACAGTTTCTGAACGCAGAGAACAGGGATGTGGTCTATGGCAAGGGATGTCGAGTGCGATGACCATTTGCCCTTCACTTGCCTCCCGTGCCGGGTCAGTTTCTATTTAACAGATTGGCGGCTTGCTAGTGTGCTAAGGGGGCCAAATTTGACAAGTACCTAACTGTCAGCCAAAGAATGTGAGCATTCCTCTGAAGTCACATCAAGGAATGAGCTTCTGAGCTCTCGTCTTGGACTAACTGGTATATATCTGTCTCATTCTGGCCAGAGACCAGCAGCCATTTGATGGAGGCTAGTCTAGTGGAAGCTTCTGGTCCTGCTGTCCTGTTGGCTAAGAAACCCAGGCTTGTCGGCAAGACAGAGGCTCGTCCTTGTTTTCCAGGCTTACCCATTACACTGCAGATGCAGATCTGTTTTGGCAACCTCATAGGCAGCTAAGTAAATACTGGAGGAAGAAAGGTCCCTTTCTGAAGAAAGAAATGTCACTTCTACAACAAAATTCGTCATCTCCTTGTAGCTCTCTCAGCCTTTCCATTCTATGGCTTGTGCCAATATGCCCCTGAGCTTAGAACTTTGGCATCTACATCGACTGCTTCCTCCTTTCAGCCCTTCAAATTGAGCCAGTCATCCAGGCTTGTCAATTATGCCTTCAAAATACCCTAGGATGATTTCCTCTCCGTTTCTACTCTGCGTTTGGAACATCACCTAGATAGGTACCTGGACCCAAATGTCTCTCCCGGTCAATAGCTCTAAACTACCTACTGCAGTGATTCCACATGTGTTCACCTACCTTTCAATAATGTGTTTATAATATGTCCTGACCTAACCTGATTTTCCAAAGCTCTCCAGTGCTAACCCTGCTCCGTACACACATGCACATGTGTGCACAAATGTGTAAGCACACATGTGGACACATATACACACTCCTGTGTGTATACACCATGTCCTGCACTGTCACCCACTTTTATTGCCCCTCTACAGTTTGGGATGTGCTTTGTAATCCTTGTTCTTCTGGTTTAACTCATCCTGTAAAGAAAACTTGTTTACCACCTCACATACGTCCCAGTAATCTCTCCTTTCTCTATCTTCACGGGCTGTTATTTTCGGAGGTAAGCCACACCTCTGTACTGGCCCCATTTTTCAGATCCATCAGGCTTCTAGAATCCCTCTGGAGTCCAGAAATCTTGGGGAAAACAAAACCAGAACTGATTGACAGTAAAGCGCAGCCCTGAGGGCTCAGCTCACCAACACTGTTATCCAGAGCCACCGTCCCAGACCCGCAGTGTGCTGAGAGTCAGGGTTTGCTGGGCAGAAGGAGGAGTGCCCACTAATTGGTTATGACCACAAAGATCAACCACAGAACACCGGTAAGACAGGTATGATAAAAAACAACAGAAGGCCAGGAGAGGAGAAAGCTGCGGTGGTTAAGTGGTACTTGGATGTGATTAGAAGTGGCGACAGGAGTTATGAGCAGCAGACACTCTGCAGTGGAGAAGTAAGTCGATGATGAAGTGACTGAAAGATGTCTGTGGTCTGCAGGGGTGGTAACAAGCGCGCTCTCTCTCTCTCTCTCTCTCTCTCTCTCTCTCTCTCTCTCTCTCTGTCTCTCTTCAATAGCCCTTAGAAACAAGGAAGATCCTGGCGAAAGCAGCAGCTTCCTGTCCTGCCTTGAGGGCACGGGGCTGCTGCTGCCAGGAGAAGTCAGCTGTGTGGAGCACCTGGGCAGCATATGTGACCTGACTGCCTTTGCAATTGTCTGCCAGAGGCTGCAACTCAAGTGCCTACAGGGACCAAGCAGGTCGTGTGAATGCGCAAAGTAGGGCAAGTATTAGAAGGAGAGAGGGGTAGGGACCATGACCAACTGAAGGGCATACACCTCATCCAAAGGCATCCAAGTACACATCTTAAGATACCACATAGGCTAAACAAGACATATACTTGGGACAAATATGGCCCACAGGCACCCTGTGTGTAGTCTCTGGCTCCATAGGTGTATGTGCAACACATCACGAGGACTGATGATGATGGGAATGATGACCCTGAGTTGCCAACATGTTGGTTAAGCTCTTTCAGACTACCAGGACTAATGTGATCTGATGGGGAGTGTATCTGGGGAGGTAAGCTAGATGACATGGCTTCACCAGCCACAGAGCCTAGTCAGTGATCAGCCTGGAACCATAGTCGCTCCTATGGCACCACAGAGCTCTAGAAGGTTGACAGGGAAGGGGCCTGGCCACCTTATTTGTCCTTTAGTAGCAGCTATTAGTGGCTTCCTGCTTTGAAGGCAATGCAATTCTCCTGTGGTTACCCTGTAACTTTTCAACTTTCCTTCTTTCTACCTCTTGGTTTCTGCTTATTTCTGACTTACATTGCTTCATCGCAACTGCTTATTCATGACTTGTCTTCCAAGAACCCACACACCTCCACCAGCCAACTTCCCTTTAACATCTCATTGGCCTGGACTGTGCCACCCACACAAGCTGCAAGGCAGGCTGAGGAATCAAGTACCTAGCTCTCCGTCTACATTGACAGCATCCTGTTTCTTACGCATGGGGATATTCTCATACTGTGTGTGCACCTATGTATTTCTAGTTCAAGGCACCGTAGGGTGTCTTAGGCAGGGAGTGTGAGATAACAAAAAAGCACAGAAGAAAAGTGTAGGTCTGAATACCAGCCCCGTCATCTACTGATTCTGTAATCTAAAAACAACCTTACCGAATATCATTCTCCTGCCAGGTAAAAGGGCATACTAAATACCTCCCTTGCAGGGCTGTTGTTTGGATTAAATATGGTAGGGTTTTTACAGTTCCTAGTCCTGAAGCGATACCCCCAAATGGTTACAATTTTACTGTGGCGTGCTGTCTTCTGTTTGATGGGCATATGGTAGGTGGACGCATAGTAGAAGGGAATAGAGCTTGAAGGTCAAGGACATAGACCCTGAAGTCATGCTGTTGGGCCCAGACCCATCCTCTACCACTTAACTAACTGTGTGACCTTGGAGAAGTTACTTGGCCTCTCTGAGCTTCAGTGTCCCTATCTGTAAACTAGAGACAGTAATAGAACATATCTCCTAGGGGTGCCTTTGGAAGAAAAGAAGAGAGAGTGCACCTACACTGGGCACTGTACCTGGCAGAAAGCACATACACAGTAAGTGTTGACTATTATTAATATTGATTGCTTTTTTTTCTTCCTTGGCCCAGAACTAAAATTTATTGAAACAGCAGAGCAAGTGCCTTGCTGTTGAAATTCTTTAAAACCAATCACCTAAAATACACCCACTATTATAACTGGAAGCAGCAGCAAATCAAAAGTAAGGTGTTGGGGTAAGGTGGCCTGCCCTGGATTCAAGCAATAAGAGGGTCCATTGTCTCTAGAGAATTTTTAAAATAATTTTTTAAAAACCCAAGTAAAATTAAAAATTGCTCTGCTTTTTATTGTCACCAGGTGCCAACATTTCCAAACAATAGTGATAAAATAGCCTCCCCCTTCCATCTTATTTGCTAAGCTCTAAAGCACGGCTGCAATTAGTTTCATGTTAGCACATTTTTGTTAGTTATGTACCGGAGAACTCCCAGTTATACAATCAGCCTCTGACATTCCGGACTCAGGTGCTAACAGTTTCAATCCCTTCAGTGTGTCTCCAACCCCTACAGCCCTTCACACTCCTGAGTGAAAACAGTAGACTCAGAAGCAAGGATGAGAGCTCAGGGCTTGTAAAGACAAAGAAACGAAACTTGAGTTACTTCAATTCTGTGTGACTTCCGGGAATTCATCTTAGTATTTAAAGTTAAAACAGCTAACAGAAGGTGGAGTGTGAGGTGTGATAGTTTTGTTTTGCAGATGCAAATTTTAGTTCATGATATATTTTATCACAGTTGAGTGATCTTTTAAAATGAAATCCCTCTAAAACAAGTGAAATCACTCTTTTAAAATTATTTATTTGTTTTTTAAATTAAAGAACAAATTCAGGAGATTGTGCTAATTTCTGATTACTACAGAATTTGTGCTGAAAATAATTTTGTTCTGTAGAGGAGGATGGTAAAAATGATTTGCTCCGATGAGATTGTTATGGTGCCTTGGTGCTACTATTAGCAAAGATGGGAGAAGGCAGAGGAGAGTGAGCAAGCTACCATATTTCATCAATCCTAAAATGTATATCTTTACTCACATTTTAACCTATCAGAAATCAGAATGCATTTCTCAATCACCATTGGTCGGGTAGTAGTCATGAAGTATTGTTGCCACTGGAGCCTGTGCGTCAAACCTAGCAAGGGCTTGGAAGAAAATCCTGGTGACAGGGACTTCCCTGGTGGTACAGTGGTTAAGGCTCGTGCTCCCAATTCAGGGGGCCCGGGTTCAATCCCTGATCCAGGAACTAGATCCCACATGCATGCCGCAACTAAAGAGCCCGCCTGCCGCAACCGAGACACAATGCAACCAAATAAATAAATAAATCAATATTAAAGACAAAAAATCCTGGTGACGATAATGCAGCACTCTTTAAGAAATGCTGTAAGAGCAACAGCCTTGAAGGAGCAAAGTGCTGTGGGGAGGGCAGAAGGGAAGGATGCCAAAAACTAGGAGTGACTTAGAAGAGTCCAACGGTGAATAGGAAATTTTAGGAATACCTGAACCAATTTATTTCACTTTTTATTTTGTTATATGAATGCACAAGAGTGATAGAAGATAAATGTCAAAGTATAAGGATCCTCTTTCAATAAACAGAAAATTTTGTAATTAAAAAAAAAAAAAGGTTTGCTCTGTTGACTGGAAAAAAGTGCACAACCTAAAAGTTAGCCTTACCGAAGACTATAGCTGGGGACAGCACCTCTCAGATAGCTCTGAGGAATTGTTCCAAAGAGGTAAAGGAAGAGCCAGGGTATATAGGAGTTTCTGCTGGGAGAAAAAAACAAAGAAACAGGTAGTCAAATATCTAAAGGTTACTGCTAATCATAAAAAAAAAACCAGACATCTCAAGTTAATTTTAGTGCTTTTCTATGTATGGGAAGATGCAAGAATCGGGGCTTGTTGAAATTATTCCTTTGATAGGCACTGTAACTACCTAGGGCCAGTATCCTGTTTTTCTCCATCCTGAATCCCCTCAGGGTGCACTGTAGGGGCGGCTGCATTGGCCGAGGGCTGCAACATCCTTTGTTTACTGAAATGGCAGGTGACATTCTTCGTCCACAGCTCCGTAGCAAACATATATGCATGTGCATATGCCACTGCATAGGAACCAGAGGGACCTTAGAGAGAACTGAGCCCAAGCCCCTTACTTTACAGCTGTCCTGAGGGGCGTTGTCCCAGGTCACCCAGACAGGAGGCAAGGAGAGCTAGAGGGAAGTCCCCTAGCTATGGCTGGGTTTTTTCCATCGTCCATGCTCAAGCTAACTGAAATAGTACTACAGTGTTGGTGCTTCGAAAACTGTGGTAAAGAACCCATTTTTACCATTTGCAATCAGATACTGGTACACAGCTCAGGCCACTTGTGGCTCATTGTATAGGGTCATTTCATCCAAAAGGTCTCCCCCCGCTCAGCAAGACAAATGGCGATCACTTGGCTATAGCAGCTGTGTCAAGTTGCCACCACAGTCTCTAAACCAGTGACAGTTCTCAGACCAGCTTTGAGTAGCTCTGTACCATGTCATACAGGGTCTATAACAAAGATGGATGATCAGGAAAACATCCCTGGATATTACTATGCAAATGCTTAGCCTTGGGGTTGCTTTGTTTTTGTCAAATTCCTGAACACATTCTATGAGAGTTAAGAGTCCAGGTGTGAGCCAGGGTCACTCCTAGCTCTGTGGCTTTGGGCCAGTGCCTAAACCTCTCTAAGCATGAGTTTCCTCATCCATAGAATGAGGGTATATTAGTACCCAGCTCAAAGGGGTCGACAGAGGTATGTGTGTGTAAACACCAGGGCCACACAGTGGGCTCTCATAAGCATTAACTATTATTAGTGTTATTGTTACCCGAAAACTGGGTTCGCCTCTTGGTGGGTGTCGAGCCAACAGACAGAACCAGGCCAAAGATCAGAAGGAAGGATCTATTATTACTTGCAGCAAGTAAGGAGAACACTGGGGATCTTTCCCGAAGCAGTATCTCCCTGAACAGCAAAACTGGGGTAGTTTTAGGCTAAGAGTACATGCATAGTCATGAAGGGGCTTAAACAGAGGGGAACTCAGCATAGAATTGGGGCAAAGGTCAACAGAGTCCAAGCTTTAGTTGATTGAAGTCAGGAGGGTCAACATCATCATTCCATCCTCCACCTGAGTGGGAGGCTTAGTTCCTGCAGAACTCAAAGGTATGTTATTATGTGTACCCCTTGAGGAGGAACTAGGACTCTGCTTTGTCACTGTACTATTCTTTGAAGGCCTTTTTTCCGTTCCCGCATGCCTTTGTTCTCTTAAGATCATTAATTACTGACACCTGTTCAAGGGCAAGCATTGTGGCCAGGCTTAGATCACAAAATGGCTTAGGCCAAAATGGCTTCTCTTATGTCAAGAAAGCCATGCCTGGTTCCTTTTCTCCGCCCCCACCCCCTACCTTATCTGCTTGCATTATTAGCCCTCCTCTCCTTTTTGGGTTGAGGGGATGTGGGTTACGGGTCAGGGAGTAGCTACCGTTGAGGCAGCACAGGGCAGAGAGCCCTGAGGCAGGGAGCAGGCTTGTTGGCTCTGGCTCTGTCCCCTGGTGACCAGGGATGAGTCCCCAGGCTGCACGGGCAGTCAGCAAGCCACAGCGGGCACTGCCCCGGGGCCAGGCCTTGCGCTGGGCACTGACTGAGAAATGGTCTCTGCCCTGGGATCTCTCACATTATGGAGTAGGCAGAGACGCTGGCAGCACGCAGCACGTGCCATCACAGAGGTCGGAACCGCGGGCAGCTCGGTGGGAGCACGTGAGCCTCTCCATCCTGTAAGTTCTGCGTCTGAGCCCACGGAGTGAGCATGAGTTAGAACGGTGTTACAGGGGGATACTTTCCCCTTCTTTGCCTCCCGGGAGGAGACATTTTGACCGAAAGACACCCTTTACTCCCTCTGGGTGTGATCTGAGCGGTAAATCTGGGAGAACAACTAGGAGCTGGGTGCTGCTGGGCGCTCGGCTTAGCGGCTCCCCCTTCTTGCCTCTTGGGAGCCTCAGCGGGTGAGAAGCTGGCCCTCTGTCTGGGCCGCAGGGGCAGGCTGCCGCCATCCTGGGGCCCTGTGGGGACCCCCCAGGCCAGCTCTGCCTGCAAAGATGGCAGGGAGGCTTGGCTGGTTTGGGTTTCAGGTCACAGATGCATTTGGTCCTCCCACTGAGCCATTCTCCGACTTCACCTTTACCAGGTACGTGATACGTGTGGGGCCCATTTGCCAATATTCCAATCTACTTCTCAATAAGTTTGGAATTTGGTCAAGATAGAGGGGTGCTATTTCTTGGCTCCCTGGGGGACCCCAGGAGTTAGACATTCCATGTCATTAGACAGACAACAAGCTCCTTGCTGTGGGCCCACGATTATGTTGACAGTGCCGCATCTCTGCCTGGGGCGCATGTAATCGTTGTTCATTGATATTGGTTAAACCGATTAACAGTTTCAGGGGGCTGAGCAGAGGGAAACCGGAAAAGCTTCAGAGAAGAGGAGACGTTTTATTCAAGCTTCAAAGGATAAGAAATCTGCCAACAAAACAAGGTAGAAAAAGGCACTCTAAGACCTATGAGGGATGGGGCATATTCTGTGACAATTTGTATGTCCCCATCTTTCCGAGAACCAGTTTTCTCGTCTGTAGAATGAGGATAAGAAAACTGCCCTTGCCTCCCTCACAGGGTCCTTGGGAGTGTCATATGACATACCGGAGGCAGAAATGTTTTAAAAACTGTAAAGTGCTGTACAAATCATTATATAATACTCAGCCACCAGCATAAACATCAACTGTCAGCAGAGGGTCAGAACGAATTTTTTTTTCAGGTTGCTGAATTCTTTTAATCTTTTATAAACTGAACTCTCCCAGAAATGATTTTCATTAATGTCCAATGCCCACAGTTGAACCACCAAGCCTCTTGGCTCCTACTAAAATACTGATAAAACACAATCTGGCTTGCCTTTATGGATATCTTAACAATTATATTTTCAGAGAGAACAATAGAAAAACAGACAGTGTTGTCAGTTTGACATTCCTTGCTAGGATATTTTCCGGCTGCCAATGTCTATATGCAAACAATACATTCAGAAACCAAAGGAGTGCTTTATGAATTTCTTTCTTCTGCCCAATTTGCATAGAGGGGAGCGGAGGCCAGTAGAAAATGTAGTGGCAATCGAATTTCAATGGTAGTGAAACAATGAGGCGTTTCTGACTGTCGGTGGGGGTGGGGGGTGTTGAAATAAACATGAAAGCAGCAGCCGGCTCCTTTCTCTCTTTTGTCCAATTAGGAGCGGTTTTCTGTGCGAGGAATACTCAAAGGCAATCATACCTTGATCCTCCTGGTGTCAAAAGTCTGTCTGGAAGGCTGACTTATCATCCAACGCCATTTAAAAGCAGAAACAGCACATTTATTTTTCTGTCTCTGTATGACACCACCTCAGAGAAGGGTTGCTAGCTTTGAGCAGAAATCTTATTTCCTCCCTGGTGGGTAGGCGAGGGCTGCGTCTTCTAGGGATTGGAGAGAATTGTGCCAGTAAGTACCCAGCATAGCCAGCTGCTGGCAGCAAACAAAGGGTCTCCGCGGGACACATGAGAAAAAGTGTCCGTTAGGGCGAAGAGGGTCGGAGTACATCCGCATATTAGCGGCTCTGGGAAGAGAGAAGCTCTGTAAATAATCCACTTGCAGACAGCTTAATACTTTGAACATAGTAACAGCCCACGTGCAGAAACCACCGGATAGGGCAGACGGCAAATTTCACTTCCAGCAATACAGTTGTGCTTTCACGGCAAACGAAGGTTCTGGCAGCCCAGGGAGGAAGAGGAAAGAGAAGGAGGAGGGCTTTGAAATACAGCCCGTAGCCTTCCTCCTGCCTCTGGGGTGCCACAGGGAAGGAGCTCTGTTGCAGAAGGGATTCTAGCTATGGACTAGAGCCAGTGTCATTTTTTTTTTTTTTTTTTTTCAGACTTAAGACAGTTCCCCAGTTGCTGACAGACTTCAGAGTCTGTAGTGTTCCCTGGCCACCTCTTGTATGTGCAGCGTGGTGCTAGGTCTTCTGGGGGATTCGGAAGAATCATCATCATAATCCCTAGCATCTGTAGAGTGGTGTATGGTTTACAAAGCGTTTTTCACTTAAAGTGTTGCATATTTGTGCCATAATCGTGAGAGGTAAGAAAGAATGTGGACGTTATTTCCCTGGAAGAGGGGTAAAATAATAAGACCTCATCATAACAATAGCTCAAATGTATTGAGCATTTACCAGATTTATTTTCTGAATTGTCACATTTAAATCTCATAAGCCCCTTACAAAGAAGGTACTATTATGATCTCCAACTTGTAGTTTAGAAAACAGAGGCTCAGAGAGATGAAGTGAATTGCCCAGGTCAGACCACGAGGACATAGCAGAGCCAAGCCTCCAAGCCAGCTGAAGGAGAACCTGCAGTCTTCTGAGTCCCCAGCCTATGCTGCCTGGGTCCCCTCTGTTTTGACACAGTCCTGTTCCTCCCCAGGGGAGAGACATTCAACAAGCATTGAGAGCCCACTGTGTCAAGAGCAGCTCTGGGACTGGGGATGAGTGCATTCGTTCAACAAGTATTTCCTAGTGTTCATTACTGGCCAGGCACTGTTTTGTGCTCGGAGCACATTAGCGAACACTGGGCCTAGCAGACAATAAACAAGATATGTTTAAGGAAATAGTATAATATATTAGAAAGTGATAGGCTCTATGGAAAAGAGGAATCATAGGGCACAGTAAAGGGGACCAGGAGTGCGGGAGTGGGAGTGAGGGGACAGGATCCACTTGTGCAGAAGGTGGTCATGGGAGCTCTCGTTGAGAAGGTGACATTCGAGTACATATATTGAAGGAAGCGAGGGAAGTAACCGTGCCTTTACATGAGGAAGAGTGTTCCAGGCAGAGGGAATAGGGAGGCAGAGGGAATAGGGAATGCGTGGTGTGTTCAAAGAACAGCGCGCGCAGTGGAGAGCAATGGGAGATGTGTCAGAGTGTAATGGGGTGCCCGGTCATGGTGGGCCTCCTAGGCCTTTGTACAGACTTGTCTTTCACTCAGAGTGAAGTGCAGGACCCTGCCAGGCTCTGAGCAGAGGAGGAGCCGGTTCTGACTTCTGAATTGAAAGGACCACCCTGGCTGCTCTTTCGAGAATGGACTCCAAGGGGCCAGGGTAGAGGCAGAGAGGCCAGTCAGGAGGCCACTGCAGTGATCCAGATAAGAGATGATGCTTTTTTTTTTGACTCGGCCTGTGATGGTGAGAAGAGATCAGATTCTGCATGAATTTTGAACATAAAGCCACACTGCTGGTCTACCCAATCATTAGACCAATTGGAACTGGTGAAAAGAAAGCTGCTTTATAAAAGAGGAACAGAACATAGGAACTTGTGAACGGTGATTAAAAAAACTGAGAAATACAGCCAGCTAGGAATGAACTATACTTATAATGACTCAACAGAAAGCACGACAATTGTAAAACTAGAAGACATAATAAAGTCTTTGTTTTTATTCTTTATATCATTGAATTCAGTGTAGGCATGCAAATAAGTGAGCCTTACTAGCAAAGCCATATCATTTATAACTTTATCCTCGTGATTGTGCTGTGAGCACAGTCCATAGAAATACAGTATTGTTGGAACCTTTGCTTCTTTGTTTTCCAAGCTGAACTCTTAACTATTTTAATCCACTGGGAAATGCAAATAAAAGGAGAAAAAGGGAGCAAAAGAATGCACGTATTATTTAACCGTTCCTGATCCCTATGACGATGGACACCTTGTGATTATGAGAACTGAAAGGAGATTGGGTTTTTCTTTTCCTATAGATTCCATGTAAGATACTTATTCAGAAAATAAAAGTGGCCAGATGGATTCGATTCACATCCTCTTTCATGAAAGGACAATGAGTTGTACATAGTGAGGAAGGCAGTCATCCTCCGGCTTGGTGTTTTTATCCTCTCTAAATATAGCAAAGAAGTGTTTTGCTGTTAAGATGGGTTGGATCATCATTTGACCTTTCTTCACGGATAAGTGTGGGCAGGAGATGAGTGTCAGCAATATTTACCGACTGACTTTTGTGTGCCAGCACTGTGCTATCTTATTCACCTTTGTATACCTAGCTTACAGTCTTTGAGTTTTGCCTGGTATTGTTCTTTATTGAGATGCACACCATCTTGAATGTTCACAGTTGAATGAAGATCTTGCTTTCTGCTTAGTTGTCTGCTTAATCATCTTATATTTTATTATTTATTAAAATTTTTTTATTGAAGCACAGTTGATTGACAATGCTGTGTTAGTGTTAGGCCTCCAACAAGAGAGGCCGCGCTAGTGAGAGGCCCGCACACCGCGATGAAGAGTGGCCCCCGCTTGCCACAACTAGAGAAAGCCCTTGCACGGAAAAGAAGACCCAACACAGCAAAAATAAATTAATTAATTAATAGACTCCTACCCCCAACATCTTAAAAAAAAAGTGGACTCTAATGCTGGATTCAATTCTAAGCATCAGAATCTAGGCTGGAAGATCTATACACTCCTGCTTGTCAGGTGCCAAATTGTGCGGCCAGTATCAGACTGTAGGTTAAGAAAGCATGAACCAAGTTTCCCATAAGCAAACAACTATGGGTAAGTGTCTAAGCTTATTCTCTTCAAAATATGTTTTTAAAAAGTCAAGGCATTCTTATTAATCAAGATCACTATTTCTGGAAGTTCTAGCCCCTGAAAGACAAGAAAATGAAATAAGTAAACAATACTTTTGAGAATTAAGTAGAAGTAACACAAGTTCAATAAGGAGCCACTGCTAGAAATCACCTTATACGTCTTTGAGGAAAAGCTCAGAAAAGATCACCGGTGGCTGGGCAGAGCATCAAACATCAAGTTTCTCACTGAAGGCAAAAGGGACATTTATTCTTTCATTGAACTTTGTTAACACTCGAAGGTGAGATCAGAAGAAAGGGAAAAGTTTGCAAACCTCATGTCCAAGAATAAAAATGTGGGGCTAAAAACTGTCTTCCTTATTTTATTTTATTTTTTTTGCGGTTCGCAGGCCTCTCACTGTTGTGGCCTCTCCCATCGCGGAGCACAGGCTCCGGAAACGCAGGCTCAGCGGCCATGGCTCACGGGCCCAGCCGCTCCGCAGCATGTGGCATCTTCCCGGACCAGGGCACGAACCCGTGTCCCCTGCATCGGCAGGCGGACTCTCAACCACTGCGCCACCAGGGAAGCCCTGTCTTCCTTATTTTTTAACCATCTCAAAAGGGAGTCAGACATTCCAGACCAAGGACTACCACTGTAGGAACTCTGGATGTATAGTCAAATTTCTCACATTTTTAAAAAACATTTTGTATTCAGGAGCAATGATTATGAGATCTTTGTCCTATCCTACGGCCAGGTTTGAGAAACCCCCAGGGATACAGTAAATGGTGACTGAGGTTGTAGCTAGGCTGGATTTGGGGAAACGGAGTGCCATGTGTTTAAAAATATACCCGAAATTAAGCTTGGAGCTAGCAGATAATCCAGCACTGAGAATGACTGAGGGAAGCAGGGATGATAGCTAGACCTCTTGGGGGTCATCTCAAAGAATATTAGAATACTTTTTCTTTTGGTTTCAAAATCTCTCCTCCATAGCTTTCAGTTCACAGATCTTTGTAAGTGTGTCTGAATCTAAAAAGATTGCCTCATGGCAAGGCATACTTCCCCCTCCCCACTGCAGTTGCTATGGAAACAGCACTTGCCCACGTGTCAGGAGCTCACACACACACAACACACACACACACACACACACACACACACACACACACACACACACATACAGCAGATTAATATATTCTCAGGGAAATGCCTTTTATGCCTTCTCCTTCTGGTGTTCTTTATACTTCTAAAAAGACATATTCAGAGCCAAAATTTTACTAATTCCTACCATCCAATTGCTATCTATTGTGTCCTTTGTTTTGATGTTAAAAATTCTGATTTTAGGTTTTTCTTTAACATAATCTCTCCTGGAAGTGAAATAATCTATTGATATTATTCCCCCCTTCGCCTACCTCCAACTTTTCTCCCACCCCTTAAATGAACATACTGTAGATCTCAATACATTTAGTTTATTAACTAAAAAGAAACCTATTTCAGATTCTACGCAATTTCTTTGATGAATATAATGATGCATTTCATGTATTTCATTTCCTTAAATATTCTCTACCCAAAATACTAGTTTTAACTGGCAAAACAGCAATTCTTCTGAAGGATGCTGATGACTCACAAGTTCATGTGAGTATAGGGCTATAGTTATCTGGTTTAGTTTTTAATCTACATGAACTTGAAAAGAAACTAAAGGAAAATCTGATGCAGGGAAATAATTTATTTCAACCAGTATTTCTTTTTTTTTTTTTTTTTCCGGTACGCGGGACTCTCACTGTTGTGGCCTCTGCCGTTGCGGAGCACAGGCTCTGGACGCGCAGGCTCAGCGGCCATGGCTCCCGGCCCCAGCCGCTCCGCGGCATGTGGGATCTTCCCGGACCGGGGCACGAACCCGTGTCCCCTGCATCGGCTGGTGGACTCTCAACCACTGCGCCACCAGGGAAACCTCAACCAGTATTTCTTGTGCACGTACTATCTGACTGTATCTAACCCAGTTCCCTTGAGAGCTGATTCTGATTACGTGGAGGAGCTCATGATCAGCCGTAAGGCCGATGGGTGCAGCATGGTGCATGACAGTCAGGAAATTGACCTCGATTTCACCACCAGTTGGGAGCTTTCACTTCAACTGAATTGGGCCATAGAATTGTAACCTGTAAGATGAGGAACTTGAACTAGACTATCACCCTGATCCCTTCAGCTCCAAGATGCCATGACTATAATTCAGCTTCAGAGCGGCCTGATGGAGGCATATGGTTGATTAAGCAGCCTTAGCCCACAGTCCCGGGAGTGACTCAGCCGTGGCCCTGGGTGAAGTCTGACAGCCATCAGTCTTCCCACCTCTTGTTGTACCCACATCTATCCAATGCCTCAGCCCATGGGGAGAGATAGAGCTCCTACCCAAGTGTCCCTTCAGACCATTCCTTCTTCTGTCTTCATCAGCTCTGACTGTCCTTTGTCACACCCCTACTGAGGCTTGCTGACCTGATACACACTTCACACCAAGTTATCCAGTGGGCTTTGTTTGTACTCAAGGCAACATTCTTTAATTGCAAAGTTACTTTTTTTGGAGCTACCAGACCCTAGTAAAGTCTCCAATTTAGTTCCTACAACTTTCCTTCTCACACGCTCTGCTTCAGCCTCAAGGGCAATTCCTGAAACTCACCAAGCTCTTGGACCTTGGCCTGAGCCAGTGTTGCTGCCACTGCCCAGAGGACCCCCTCCCACCCCCACTCAGCTGCTACCTCCTTCCCACCCTTCAATCTCAGCCTCAAAGTCTTTTCCCCCAACTGAGCCCTGGCTCTGCTCTTTTCCTTCTTAGATTTTGCTACCAAATATCACAACAATTTCATAATCGCTTAACGCCCATCTCCCCCAGGAGATGATGAACACCACGAGGACACTGCACCACTGTACATCCAGTGCCTGGCCCACACAGGGGTTCGGTTAGTAACTGTCAAGTAAGTGCATGGATGAACAGATGAATGAAAACACCATCTTGACCCAAAGAAGAGACAAATGGTGGGAACTTCAGGCCCTGACACATGCTGAGGGGGGAGAGACAATTTTTTAAAAAATTTTATTGACGTGTAGTTGATTTACAATGTTGTGTTAATTTCTGCTGTACAGCAAAGGGATTCAGTTATACATATATATTTTTTTCATCTTCTTTTCCGTTATGGTTTATCACAGGCTATTGAATACAGTTCCCTGTGCTATACAGTAGGACCCTGTTGTTTATCCATCCTATATATAATAGTTTGTATCTGCTAATCCCAAACTCCCAATCCTTCCTTTTGCCACCCCCCCTCCCCCTTGGCAACCACAAGCCTGTGGCAGAGACACTTTTAACGGGTAAAACTTGCCTCTCATCTCTGTCTGCAGTGCTAACCTAGCTCTTGAAGGACAGACACCCGCAGCAGAAAGCATCGTCACTACTAAATGGTCTATAACTATTTGTCACCGGTAAGCCTTTGACTCATGATGAAAGCGTTCTTTATATAAATCCAAAGCATTTTACCTTGTGTTCGGGCAAACATGTGAGTGACCTCAACCCTTAGAATGTGAAGCACAATGTTAGGGACATTAGACTGAGATTAAAAAGTTGAGAAACTTGCTGCTATCTCACAGTGAGCCTTTGGCAGAATGAGGACCAGAATCCAACTTTCGCCAGTCAAGTCGCTTTGCCGCTCTGGGCCTGTGTTCTTCCTCTGTAGATGATTTACTCCCTTCCCCTACTCCACTCCTCAGTGGACCCTGAAACTCCTTGATTTAAATGCAACTCTTCTGACATCAATAATGCCCAAATCCTTCACATGTTTAAAAACAAAGGAGTATAGAAGTATGTCAGGCATTTAATTAAGACTCAGATAATATCATTTTTAGATTTGTGACATTTGTGATTTATCAGCTTTTAAACATTTGTTATATTCGCTAAATAAATATTTATGTTTATATCTTAAAAAAAAACACTCACATGTAAACTTTTCTTTAAATAATTGGCTTATAGAGTACACATAATCTTGGGAATAAAAAAAGGCATTAATGTTGTTTTTGCTGTCCAGACTGATGCTGGCAGGTTTACAGTTGCCCTACTTATTCTATCTGTGTGTCTGCAGCATGGATAGGTGACTGGTAGATTGCTCTCAAATCTATGAATATCAGTTCCAGCTTTAAAATAGGATTTTGCATCCTGTTTTCACCACTAAATCAATGTGAATTAGAAAAATTATTTAACCTTTTTTATGTCTGGTTTTGTGTTTGTTTGGTTTTTTTCATATGTGAAAAGGAAAGAGTACCGTTTTCTACTTCTGTCCTGAGGAATTTGGCAAAGGCTGTTGGAATTAGTGGCCGTGGCTTTGCCATTTCCATGGAGAGGTCTAACCTCAGGGCCGTACACTGATACAGGCTTGCCAGGGGTTTGTGGCACCTCTGTTGCTGGGTCCATGGAAGGTTTCTAGAGCGAGATGCTGATTCATGGGGTTCTGTGGCCTGAGAAGATAGATGTGGTGTTACTTCTAGAACAGTGGCTTCCTAAAAAAACAGTTCCAGGTGGGTCTTTCTATCAATGAGAAAAAAAGGATAAATGTGGGGTGTGTGTGTGTGTGTGTGTGTGTGTGTGTGTGTGTGTGTGTGTATGTGAATGTGTGAATGTGCGTATTGTTGCCAACTGTTCTTTCTTCTGATATAATGTTCTTCCTATTTTTTGGCATTAAATTGGTGTTTTTAACATCCATAAAATGTACTTGTCCATAAGATTCCAAAGTCTGCTTGGAAACACTGAGCTGAAGGACAACCTTGTTATTGTTTCCTAGATCTTCTGTGACCTGGTTTTGTCAGTCAATGATTAACTTCCTTTGGCTAGCAGAGATAATCTAAGCTTTGGAAATCTATCCAGCTTCTTAAGTGGAAGGACACTAACATTCACTGAGTGTATACTGTGTGCCAGGAACTGCATTTGGTGCTTTCATATCCATTATTGCATTAAATCTCCTTAGTAACTGTATGAAGTTGGAAGCATTATGCCAATTTAAAATAGGAAAAATCAGAAGCTCAGAAAACAAGTCACTCGATCAAGGTCCTGAGCTGTTAACCGGCAGCAGTCTGAATTTGAACTCAGTTTGTCTGAGCCCAAAGTCCATGGTTTTCTAGCCTCACTAGCTTACTTCTCAAAATAAAACCACTGGACACATATTTTAATCTGGGATATACTTTTGATGTCAACTGAAGGCTATTTGGGGACTGGCATTTTAATCCTGATGCCTAAAAAGAAGTTATGAAAAGACTTTAGGGGCACAGAGACTCACCGTTAACAGAGACAATCCTGGGTTGACCAGGACTGGTTAATCCGTTGACACCAGGGCCTCTTCTGGTCTGTGGAGGGTGTAAGGGACTCTGAAGAGGTTCCAAGGCCAGGGGCCAAGTGAGACCAAGTGCCCAAGACACACTGTGGCCCTGAGTACCTTCCAGAGCTGGGTGTAAAATATCTGGCTTATCTCCTCTTTTGTATAACCTATCCTTGCTTCTCCCTCTGTCCATAAGAATGATCGATGTTGACTAAATGTCATGACATAGAAACAAATAGTTCATTTGCCCTCCAGGGCCATAACCAGCAATTGGCCTTGTATTCAGTGATACACGGGCCAGTGTTTATTTCTAGGTCTGATACCTTGTTTTATCTGTGATTAAATTCTACTGTGATGATGACAAAGAAAGGCTAATGTTCTGTATTGTCAAGACTTTATTGTTAAGGAGTCAGTTCAAGAGAAGGCCAAGTCTTTGGGCAGAATGACTAAAAGTCTTCAAGCCACAGGTTTGCAAACTTTAGTTAAAACTGTAGAGTCCTCGCCCTCTTGTCAACAGGCCTGGGGTGAGGGCCTGGAATCAGTATTTTAACAAACAAACCAGGGTACTGAGTGCAGGCAAAGGATCCAAGGAGCACACATCAGGAAACAGTTCTAAGATACATTTCATTCAAAGGGTATGTAATCATTTGTTTGCTCAGTGCAGGCTTTCCCTTTATTGTTTTTTTCAAGCGACAGAGATAAAGGACAGAGCTTTTTCACCCTAGTGCTGAGATGGAAGTGCATAAGCCTCCAAATAACAACTCATTTTCTTGGTATGTTTCAGTATGAAAAATGGGCCAAAGAGAAAAACCCTTAGCTGTGGAAAATTCCAGAGGGTTGAGGTGGGGGAGGGGTGATGACCAAGTAATGCTTAAGATCCAATAGAGGACGGCCTTACGCATACCCTTCAGAAGGGCAAGGAATGTGCTGGGCCCCTCAGCGTGAAGGCCATAAATCTGGACCGGCAGTCACTCTAATTCAAGTCCTTTGGAATTTCCAGACGGTTCTGTTTTTATTGAGTGTACACGTCAGCATATCTTTTAAATGCTGCCCGAAAATACCAGCGCCCTGGCTGGATGCCATGCTTCTTCAAGGTAACCCGCACCATTGCAGGGCTGTCTTCGTGGCTGTTTATGGGCAGGGAGCCATTGGTTGATGAGCACCTGAGCCGAACCAGTTGCTAAATATACTAAATGTCTTCCCTAACTCTGCCAGTGCCTCTTGGGTAAGTTGTGACCATAGAGAGTCACAAAGAGTGAAGGGCATGAAGGATGCCTTGAGAAAGGAGAGCTGGAATCTGAGGCTGGTGGCAGAAAAGCAGGAAATACAGCAAAAAACACTTAGTCTGCTGTCCCCAATGAATTGGGGAAACTAGGCCAGGGGTGGCAAAGTTTCTTTAGGAGAATTAAAGCTGAAGAAGAGGTAGTGGCTCTGTGCCCTGAGCTGAAATAGATTCGAAGACCAGTCTCAGCAGTGATCATCTACAATGATTGATTACCGATGTCTGCCAAGGGCTCAGGAAGGGGCATACTCGTGTATACGTGGCATACTCATTGTCATACTCTAGGTGACATGGGGCTACATTTTGACCTCTCTGGCTTTTGCTGATCTCTCCTTTCAGAAACACACACCAGCTCTTTCTTTCTCCCCATGAATATACATGGCCATTTCCATGCTGCTTGAATAAGAGATTTATAGTAGTTTAGGCAGAATCTCTTAGAGGTATCTGGGCTAATGAGCAATAAATGCTACTCAGCATGTGTCTCTAAAAACTATGAACAGGGAAATCCCTACAAGTTGGCTTTCCCTGTGTAGTCACTTATGCTCTTTGCAACAGATGGCCAACATGTCAGGTTCCCGCGTGCCCTGGAACCAACTGTCACCCTCAAATCCCCTGGAGTTTATCATGACTGTGGTAGAATTTACAACATCTGTCGCTGGGCTTCACATAGAAGACATGGTAGATTAATACTAATTATGACTGTGAAATCACCACTACTTTCAGTCATAACTGAGCTCTCTGGACCTGAAGGTGTTATGTTCCCAGTTGTGACGGGCTGAATGGATGGGAAGTGGTACAGAGAGGGCACTCACCTTGCTTCCTTATCACTCCACTGCCTGGCTTTGGGCCATTTTTTTAAAAATAAAAATCAAGTTTCCTTAAATGTTAAATAATCTTGTCTTCAGGGACACTCTCCCTTCTAGAAGGTGTGCTTTCGTTGGAAATCACCAGCCTTTGCTAATGTAACCAAATTTTCTAACAACCAAGAGTTTGCTTGGCAGTTCGACCTGAAAGTGTTGTGTTTTGGGCTTTTAGGGAGTTGATGTGCTTGTGGTACTGGGCTGCATTAGTCAGGGTTCTCCAGAGAAACAGAACTGATAGGCTATATAGAGATATATATAAGAGGAGATGTATTATAGGAATTGGCTCGTGTGAATATGAAGGCCGAGAAGTCCTATGATCTGATCTGCCGTCTGCAGTCTGAGAACCAGGAAAGCTGGTGGGGTGATTTAGTCCTAGTCTGAAGGCTCAAGAGCCAGGAGCACTGACTGATGTCCAAGGGCAGGAAGAGATGGATTTCCCAGCTAAGCAGAGAGAGGGATTTCTCCCTTCCTCCAGCTTTTTGTCTTACTCAGTTCCTCAGCGGATTGGAGGACGCCCACCTGCATTGGTGAGGGCGATCTTCCTTACACAGTCTACTGTTTCAAATGCTAATCTCTTCCAGAAATCATCTGGAATCATCTGGGCATTCCTTAGCTCAGTCAAGTTGACACATAAAGTTAACCATCACATGGGTTGAGAGCATAGAGCCTTAAAAAATCATTAAGATTTAGAGAAATAATGGTATCTTTCAGGTTTAAAAGGAACAGTGAGTGATTTGATTGCTAATGCTTATCGTAGAAAAATGCCATTGAAGAATCGTGTGGGAAAATACAGAGGAAACTGCAGTAGGATGGTGGTGGGGGGGAGATAGCTTTTGGCCATTTAACCTGTATTCTGTTAAGTGACTTGACAATTCTGCTTGTTGCATTGTCAGTATAAAGTAGAAGTTCAGGAACCACATCTGACTTCAAATCCTAACCCATCACTTACTAGCAGTGTGATCTTGGGCTAGTTATCTAATCTCTCTAAGCCTCAGTTTTGTCGATTGTGAAATGGGGGTAATAACAGCTCCTACTTCATGAGATTCAATGAGAAGGTATGCAAAGTAATTTAGCACTGTGTCTGGCACACAGCAACTGTTAACTAAGTATAGGCTATTTTTATTATTATTATCATTATTTACTAACAGTATGGTGGGAAATGTAAGCACTAGGAAGCAGGAGCCCTTTCCTCAATTACTTACTTAAATTAGTAATTACAATAACAACAACAAAGTAGCAAACACATGGCTGGGGTCCTTCCTATGCATTCATTTTCAACCCCCCAACGAGGTAGGTACTATTATATTATCATCCCTAACTTATAACTGAGGAAACTGGGTCACAGAGAGATTACATATCTTGCCCAAAGTCACACAGCTAACAAACAGCAGGACCAGGAGTTGAACCTAGACCTAGTTGAACCTGTTTCCAGAGCCAGCATGCTGAACCACCATGACACATTGTCTTTTGGCGGGTGGGGCCTTGGCTGGTGGCAATGGGTAGACCAATAATCTGTTGGGATCTCCTCTATGTCTGAGATCTATGATCCCTTGTAAATGTACCTGACTTTAGATTTATAGTTACGCTCTGTGACAGATAGTAAAAAACACGGTACTAAGTCCTTAGGCTGGGAAACTCTCATACATTTCACTTAATACAGTCAAATGGTACACAATCCAAAAGTAAAGGGCACATGGTATAAAGTCTCTTCTTACACCATCATCCAGCCAACTAGTTTGCCTAGAGGTAACTAACGTTAGCTAAAATGGGGTTGATTCTGAGCAAATTGTTAATCTAAACCTTACCTCTTTACTATCCAAGACATCGTTGCCGTGCCCCACCTTCCCTCTCTGCACTTACTTCCTGGCTAGAGAGAATTCCTAACTGGCTAGTGCTTTCCTCTCTTTTCCTCATCCCCGTTCTAACCCCACCCTAACCTTTCTTTCCCAACTCAGACTATTAGCACTTTCCACTAAACTGAAGGTAACCTCAGAAGATTGGGATTATCTACTTTTTCTTCTACAACCCTCTTCTCTACCATGACTGTTGTTCTGAGTGTATCACCAATTAATATAACATACACGTTGTGAAGTATAAGGGCTGGTGCATCTGGACTCCTTAGGGAAACTAATTCTCCACAGTATTCCTAAACACAGAAAGAAATAGGTTTGTCTGTTTCTAAGTATTCTAGTACTGAACATTGTAGCTCTAGATGTACAGGAATGGACAGACGTTATGACACGTTATTGATCCCATTTAATGAAAAGCAAAAATTATAACATAACAAACTAAGTATATACACATTGACTAGCACATTAAACTGCTAACAGTGAATAAGTTACACGCTAAACATTTTAACTTTTTATAAGAAGCATGAATTTCATATATATATATAATTTATATAATTTTCAGCTCTTTCCCCCCCTTTTTAATGTGATAAAATATAGATAACATCAACATTACCATTCTGACCATTTTGTTTGCTTGTTTGTTTTGTTTTTTGCGGTATGTGGGCCTCTCACTGTTGTGGCCTCTCCCGTTGCGGAGCAACAGGCTCCGGACGCGCAGGCTCAGCGGCCATGGCTCACGGGCCCAGCCGCTCCACGGCATGTGGGATCTTCCCGGACTGGGACACGAACCCGTGTCCCCTGCATCGGCAGGCGGACTCTCAACCACTGCGCCACCAGGGAAGCCCTGCCTGTCCTTTTTATGATAGCTACCCTAGTGGGTATGAAGTGATAGTTCACTGTGGTTTTGATCTGTATTTGCCTGATGATTAATAATGTTTAGCATCTCTTCATGTGCTTGTTGGACATTTGTAGATATTCTTTGCTCAGTTTTCAATTGCGTTATTTGTCTTATTATTACTGAGTTGTAAGAGTTCTTTATATATCCTAGAAAGCAGACCTTATAAGATATATGGGGACTTCCCTGGTGGCGCAGTGGTTGAGAGTCCGCCTGCCGATGCAGGGGACGCGGGTTCGTGCCCTGGTCCGGGCGGATCCCACGTGCCGCGGAGTGGCTGGGCCCATGAGCCATGGCCGCTGAGCCTGGGCGTCCGGGGCCTGTGCTCCGCAACGGGAGAGGCCACAGCGGTGAGAGGCCCGCGTACCACAAAAAAAAAAAAAAAAAAAAAAGATATATGATCTCCACGTATTTTCTGTTGCTAAGATCATACGGTTTTTGTCCTTTATGGACATGGTGTAGCACATTGATTGATTTTCATATGTTGAACCAACACTGTATTACTGGAATAAAAATCACTTGGTCATGATAGTGTATACTCCATATTGCTGGATTCAGTTGGCTAATATTTTGTTGAGGATTTTTATATCTGGATTCATAAGGGTATCAGTCTATAATATACTTTTCTTGTGATGACTTCATCTGGTTTTGGTATCAGGGTAATACTGGCCTCGTAGCATTAGATGGGAAGTGTTCCTTCCTCTTCTATTTTTCAAAGGCGTTTTGAAGGATTGTAAACCTTTGTTAGAATTCATCAGTTTCTTCATACAGTGAAGCCTTTTGGTCCTGAGACTTCCTTTATGGAAATTTAAAAATTATTAATTCAATCTTTTTACTTCTTGTAGGTCTATTCAGATTTTCTATTTATTCTTGTGTCCATTTTGGTAGTTTGTGCCTTCCTAGGAATTTGTTCATTTCATCTAAGCTATCCAATTTTCTGGCATAACAGTTGTTCATAGCATTCCCTTATAATCCTTTTATATTTCTGTAAATTTGGTAGTAATGCCCCCTCTTTCATTTCTGATTTTAGTAATTTGATTCTTCTCTCTTTTTTTCTTTGTCAGTCCAGCCAAAGGTTTGTAAATTTTATCATATTTTCAAAGAATCAAGTTTTGGTTTTATTGATTTTCTCTATTGTTTTTCTCCAATTTGTTTCTACTCTGATCTTTATTGTTTCCTTCCTTCTACCTAATTGGGGTTTATTTTGCTCTTATTTTTCTAGTCTTAAGGTAGAAGTTTATTTTATTGATTTGATAACTTTCTTCTTTTTTAATATAGGTGTTTATAGCTAAAAGTATCCATCTAATCATTGCTTTCACTGTATCTCATAAGATTTGGTATGTTGTGTTTTCATTTTTATTCCTCTTAAAGTATTTTCTAATTTCTCTTGTGATTTTCTTTGACTTATTGGTTATTTAGAAATGTGTTGTTTGATTTCCACATTTTCGTGAATTCCCCAAATTTTCTTCTGTTAATTGACTTCAGTTTCATTCTATAGTGGCCCAAGAAGACATGCTGTATAGCTTTAATCTTTTAAAATTGTTTTAAACTTGTTTTATAGCATAACAGTATAGTCTATCCTGCAGAGCATTCCATGTGCACTTGAGATGAGTGTGTATTTTGCTGTTGGCAAGTGGAGTGTTTTATAAATGTCTCTTAGGTCTAGTTGGTTTAAAGTGTTGTTCACATCTTCTGGTTTCCTTATTGATCTTCTCTCTAGTTGTTCTATCCATTATTAAAAGTGTCATATTGAAGTCTCCAAATATTATTATTAAATTGCCCCTTCCTTTGTTTCTGATAGTTTTTGTTTGTTTGTTTGTTTTTGACACTTAAGTCTCTCCTCAGTTAGCTTAGTGGTTAGGTAATTATTAGATAGAGATTTCCTTAAATGTTGGGAACCAATGAATCTCCCAGTCTTTACAGAGGGGGCTCTGTGTACGTGTTGGGTCATGCCTTCAATATCCAGTCAGGCAATTGAAAACTCTGCCTTAGCCTACACTTCCTACTTGCACACAGCTTCAAGTTTAGGTTACACAGAGGTGAAAACTCAGGGCCTACTCGGGTCTTTCCTGAGCTCACCCACTTGCACAACTTGAGCATGTGTACAGCCCCATGCATGCACATGGCCTTCTAGTTTCCCAGAAGTGTGTTGGAGTTTTTTAAAGTCCCTATGGGCATTCCCCATCTTTTCCTTTTAAGCTTCTAGTTTAGCCTACTGTTTGCCAACAGTTATCCACTGCCTCAAGTGGTAATGAAATTAAATAATTGCCTCTAAGTATTTTCAACAAAAGTCCTCAGGGAAAAGTCCTTTTCCCACTGGGTGAGCTCCAAAGAAGTCAAATAAAGACTGCCTTACGATTGGAATATTCCAGGGAAACACCAGACGGGTCAAATTATGACAGTTC
This sequence comes from Stenella coeruleoalba, assembly GCF_951394435.1. Taxonomy (NCBI): domain Eukaryota; kingdom Metazoa; phylum Chordata; class Mammalia; order Artiodactyla; family Delphinidae; genus Stenella; species Stenella coeruleoalba. The sequence goes on from NC_137155.1 coordinate 59,421,496, forward strand.
TACGAGAATGAGTCTTTGAAAGTGCTCTGGTTTTATTTTACCCTCTCCAGTTGCTGTCAGCATGCTGGTTTTCACTGTGCTTGTTGGCTGTTGATTTTCAAGGCTACAAATTTGGGAGATGTGGGTAATGGGAACAGGGCAAATTAAGCTCACTGTTCTTAGTGAGATTCAACTGCTTTTCTTGAATAAAGACTCCCTGGATTGTTGCAATATTTGATTAATTTCCAGAGTTTTGAAAAAGTTGATTCTGACCATTTTTGCCAGTTTCTTCATTGTTTTTGTGGAGGAGAGAATTTTCGGAGATCCTTACTCTGCCATTTTCACTGACATTACTCCAAAGAGGTCTTAGTGGGGAAAACAAGTACACGTTTTGAAATAGTGGAATAGTTTCAAGTAATGACAAAATCCAGGGTAAGTTGGGAATGGATAGCTGGAGTGGAGTGTAAGTAAATGTTACTGCTGTGGGGGAGAGGGCAGGTAGTGGATTTTTGAGGCCAGGCTGATGAGAGGGTAACATGGTCTGTATGTTTATATCCTCCCAAAATTCATGTGTTTAAATCATAACACTGAAGGTGATGGTATTTTGAGGTGGAGCCTTTGGGAAGCAGTTAGATCATGAAGGTGATGTACCCATGAATGGGATTAGTGCCTTTATGAAAGAGGCTTCAGAGAACTCCCTAGCCCCTTCCATCATGTGAGGTTACAGTGAAAAGATGGCCATCCAGGAAGCAGGCCTTCACCAGACACCAAATCTACTGGCACCTTCATCTTGAACTTCCCAGACTCAGAACTGTGAGAAATAATATTCTGTGGTTTATAAGCCACTCAGTTTATGATATTGTGTTTTAGCAGCCCAAATAGACTAAGACAGAGGGTGTCCATATGGATTTTGAAATCTTCCTGATTGATACTACTTGGGAGAGAAGGATATTGAACAGGTGCCTAAAGTTCCGCATGACTGAAGAGGAGGTACCTGAGAGTGATGGATGGTAGCAATGTCAGTGTTTGAAATTTGAGAAATAAAAGTTATTATATGCATAGCCAGTATGATAAAGCAGTGGTAGAGAAATTCTCAAGGTGGAAGATGACCAAAAAATTTTAATATAACCAATATGGTCTATCAGTAGGAACATTTCTTTTTTTTTTTAAGAACCATTTTTTTGTTTTTTGTTTTTGTTTTTGTTTTGCGGTACGTGGGCCTCTCACCGCTGTGGCCTCTCCCGTTGCGGAGCAACAGGCTCAGGACGCGCAGGCCCAGCGGCCATGGCTCACCGGCGCAGCCGCTCTGCGGCACGTGGGATCCTGCCGGACAAGGGCACGAACCCGTGTCCCCTGCATCGGCAGGCGGACCCTCAACCACTGCGCCACCAGGGAAGCCCAAGAACCAATTTTTTAATTAATTAATTTTATTTATTTATTTTGGCTGCATTGCGTCTTCGTTGAGGTACGCAGGCTTCTCAATGTGGTGGCTTCTCTTGTTGCAGAGCAGGGCTCTAGGCGCGCAGACTTCAGTAGTTGTGGCTCACGGGCTTAGCTGGATTCTTAAGCACTGTGCCACCAGGGAAGTCCAAGTAGGAACATTTCTTTTTTTTTCTTTCTTTCTTTTTTTGCGGTACGCGGGCCTCTCACTGTTGTGGCCTCTCCTGTTGCGGAGCACAGGCTCCGGACGCGCAGGCTCTGCGGCCATGGCTCACGGGCCCAGTCGCTCCGCGGCATGTGGGATCTTCCCGGACCGGGGCACGAACCCGTGTCCCCTGCATCGGCAGGCGGACTCTCAACCACTGCGCCACCAGGGAGGCCCAGGAACATTTCTTAATGCCAACAAATTATTTTCACTCATTGCTTCGTGCATCAGGAGGTGAAGGCAAGAATTGCAGCCTTGATAGCTGTATCTTCTCGTAGAGTTACCCTCTATTCATTCTTCAAGGGAGTCCTCATTCTCTGAACTTTATATTACCTGAATTTCTCTCTAGCTTTATATTATAGTAGAGCCCACAACTTTCTGTCGCTGGGGATGACCCACCACAAGGACAAGTTTGGTAACCTGCATGTCTTCAGACCAAGGTTAGTCAAGGCCTTGAGAATTCAAGGTGCCCCACACTATCTTTGGAAAGTCACGGCTTTCTGCAAGCTCTGAGGGCACTGATTCATCCATCTTTGGTCTTACACACAGAATCATGAGTATTCATTATATAAAATTCTTTCAATTGACATTTTCACTGTTTATAATAGCTAAGCTATAGTGGCCTACAACACATGTGCAAAAGCATTATGCACTGAAATGTCCTAACTGGGCCATTACCAAGTTACATCTGAATACAAGACCTCAAGATTTGGGACTGGAAAACACACTCTCAACATAATTGCTTAAAGCTACCATCAATCTGGACAAGGAAAAGCACTTTAAGTTCAGCTCTCCTGACTGTGACTGTGAGACCCAGGGGACCTGGGGTAAATTCAGCTGCTTTTTCTAACCACATGTTATACCAGACTTAAGAGTAAACAGCACGAGGAAAATGAAGCAGGGAAACTGCCTCCCCTTCAAGCTGCTGTAACTCCTTTTCCTGCCGGTCATTGTTGACCTCCCGGAAAGAGTGGTCTATAGTTGCCTTCTAGTACTCATTCCCAAGCAGTCTTCAGTAAGCAATGGCCTGGCTTCCACCTCCACCACTCTAAAAAGATCAACAGTGAGGGATGCTGTCCTGTCAAGGATGACGTCAGTCTTTATCGTTCTCCACCTGTTTGAACGTGCTGAATGAATAACTCGCTCCTTTGTTCCCCTATATCTCCCATCTCCACTTGTGAGCCCCATGCCTCCAGCTCTACTTGCTTGACACTGATATTTAGCAAATATCTCCAGCTCAACATGCCTCAGATTGTACAAGCTGTTTCCCCCAAACCTGCTTCTCTTCTTATCTTCCTTAATCCCCACATCAACCAGCTTGGAAACGCTGAGTCCTTACATTTCGCTCTCTCTCTCTCTCTCTCTCTCTCCCCCTCTCCATCCCTCCCTCCCTCCCCCCCCTCCCTCTCCATCCCTCCCTCCCTCCCCACCCCCCATATATTCAGTTCATTCCGTTTCTGAATAAACCATTCCTAGATGTCTCTCGTCTCCATCCCCATTGTGTTCCTAGCTATCCTCCTGACTATAGGCACCCCTTCTGCTTTCCAATCTGCATTGCTACCAGAACCCGCTCTATAATACACACATCTGAACAGTGTCAGGCCTTAGAGGTTTTCCAAAGCTAGGGTGACTGAATGACCCTGTTAGCTCTGGAAAGTGCAGTTTTATGTGGGGTGTTCTGTTATCCCATCTGGTTAGCATGCCCTTCTACTCTCAAAAACGACCCATTTGGATGATGAATTATGTGGTCATAATACCATGGCTGACAGGATAAAATCCAAACTCTTTTTTCTGACATACAATCTGGCCCCAGGCTAACTTTTTGGCTCCATATTCTTCCATTCTGGCCACTGGCCATTCCCCAAACACACCACGCTGTTGCCACCTCATCGTCACTGTCCACGCTATTCCCTCTTCCTGAACAACTTTCCCCCCCATTTCCCATTTACCGACTCCTCCTTGACCTTCATTGCCCAGCCAAAATAGCACCTCTCCTGTGAAATACCATATCCTGCTTGGCCCTGTCTCCACGTGTCAGAGCTTGCCTCCCACTATCCCCCAGACCCCCACGTGTGATCCTATAGCAATTTGTTCAAACCTCTGTTTGAAACTGGTACAACACTTGGCACATTGCAGGTCTTCAAAGTGTCTTGAAAAAGAGGCATGAAGCTGGGAGTATTTTCTCTGGCTCTGATTAGAATCAAGAGCTTTTATCCTCTATATGGGACATGCTTGAGAAAATCCGACATGTCAGAGCCAAGTCTATGTCTTCTTCATCTGTAAAGTAATATGGAAAGTAATTGCTTCTACCAAAACCTACCCATGTGAACTCAATAGGGTAGAAAAACAAGTCCTGCTGTTGAACTATAACATGTTGAAATGAAGAGATAAGCTTTCCATCTTTTGTCATCTGGCCCCACAGCCTAGGGCCTGTGGAGGGTAGGGGCAGGAGGAGGTTCTGAGATCTGGCAGATGGCTAAATAGAGAATGTACCTATGGGGGGATCAGAGTGATTTATTCCAGTACAAATGAAACTGATTTGAAGAACCATTTATTGACCATGTAACATGGGTCAAATACTGTGCTAAGAAGTTTGCATACCATTTCTTTATGTAAAGCCAATCTTGTGGGATGGATATTATGAGTTCCCATTTTATATTTGAGAAAAATGAAACTCAGAGAGGTTAAGTAACTTACCAAGGACACAAAGCTAGTAAGTGGAGTGGGAATACATAATCATAATGCTAATAAAGCACACGTATGTGCCAGGGTCTTTATGAAGTATGCTGCTTGGTCTTCACAACCACCCTATAAGTTAAGATACTGTCATGTTTCCATTATCAGATGGGAAAACCTTTAAGTAACTAGCCCAAGGTCACATAGCTAGTAATGAACTATCCCAGGCAGTTTACCCCAGAAGCCACGTGCCTGGTCACTACCTTCGCTATCTTCCAGGTCTGTCTGATTTTGTTATCTTGGTTCATTCTATATTGCCAGCATCCATAAGATACTCTTCCATAGCTCCTCAAAGTCAGCAATGATGCAAACCAGCAGCATTGTATGTTCTAAAATTCTTGAGCCCCACTCCAGACCTAGGGACCCAGAATCTGCATTGTAACAAGATCCCAGGTCCTGGTCTAAACCAGTGGGTATCAACCTTGTCTGCACATTGGACTTCCATAGGGACCTTGACGGAATCCTGATGCCTGGGTTCCACTGAAGGTAATTCTGCTTCGTCTGGGTATGGTCTGGGTATTGAGCTTAGAAAAAGCTTCCCATGGGATTCTGATGTGATGCCAGGTCTGAGAACCATTCCCTTAAGCAAATATAGCTTGTTGGTTCCTTCCTTCCTTCCTTCACTCATTTCTCTTATGTGCAATTGACTTCGTCAAACTATAGGCAGAGCTTTATGGGGAGATGAAAAAAACAATTACAATTACAATAGCACTATGAAAATCATTATCCCGCGGGCCAGGGGAGATCCAGAGGAAAGCCTGACGTCCAAGTTTGCATGAAAGAAACAAGGCAGATTGCTCCCAGGACACCACATGGGTCTCGAGGGCAAATGGAGCTCTTGGATTTGTTGATGGGGATGGTGAGCTGGAGTGGGTGAGGGGAGAGTTCTGTGTTTACTGTGAAACTGAGAGTCATAGAATTTGAAGCCATAACAGATTATAAAGATGATTTGATGAGTACAATGAAATAATATTTACCTTCACTACATGTGATGCACTTTGATGTTTTCTAGTCTTTCAATACTCTTTTGTTAGGAAAAAAAATACTGGTCATGCCTAACTGAACTGGTTTCCTGCACCACTAATGGGTCACAACTTGCAGTCTGGAAGACCTGACTTATTCCTTTTCATTTTTCCTTGAGGAAACAATAACCCAGAATATCGAAATAACTTAGCCTGGAAGAGTGAGGAAAAATGTGTTCAAATTCCAGTATGAAGGATTGGTGTCAGAAACAAAGAAAGCCCTCTGTATGGTTTTGGTTGCTGGATATTTCAGAAGGACTTGCCTTCCCTGGAAGTCCTACCCATTTTCTGGGAGGCTAAGTCACAGTCCTGTAGAGGAGGCAAGATGGTGAATTAAGAAATGAGATGTCTAGGTTCTTTCTAGCCCCACTCAAATATCCTATTCTATTAATACTACTGAGCAGGAATTCTCAGTTTAGCTGGGTTTGGGAAGGGGTCATTGCCACCTGGGAGTGGGGAGAGGGCCTTATTAGAATCACCCAGGGCCTTTGTCTAATGTACATGACTCCCGGCTATTCTGATATGCACCCTGACCCTTTAAGGCCGAAATTCCAGCTGACAATATGATGCCGTATCGAGGCTCTGGTTGATGGAAGTGAGCCATGGCCGCTGGGCATGCGCGTCCGGAGCCCGTGCTCTGCAACGGGAGAGGCCACAACAGTGAGAGGCCCGCGTACCGCAAAAACAAAACAAAACAAAACAAAAATAATAATATCTGAATAATATTTTATTGTATGTATATACCACATTCTTTTAATCCATTCATCCACGGATAGATATAGGTTGCTTCCACCTTTTGGCTATTTCGAATAATGCTGCTATGAACAGGGTGAACAAATCTGTTTGATTCACTGCTTTCAATTCTTTGGGGTATATACCCAGAGGTGGGATTGCTGGATCATATGGTAATTGAATGCTTAATGTTTGGAGGTACCACCATACTGTTTGAAGACAGTTAGCTTTTTTTAGATAAGGAAGCAACTACTGCGTTGTCCTAATTTTTCTTAGTTCACTGGGAAAACTTCATCACAGACCTGCATTGGTCTGTAGATCAGTGCCTAGAATTACTGCTCCAACAGATATAAACTTCTTCCTGAAGCTATTTACCCTTCAGATGAGGAAATCTGGATTCTTTATATTTTGCCTGACAAGAAAGAAAATTATTTTTTCATCATAAAATATCCAGTAAGGGGCTTCCCTGGTGGCGCAGTGGTTTAGAGCCCACCTGCCGATGCAGGGGACACGGGTTCGTGTTCCGGTCCGGGAAGATCCCACATGCCACGGAGCGGCTGGGCCCGTGAGCCATGGCCGCTGAGTCTGCGCGTCCGGAGGCTGTGCTCCGCAACGGGAGAGGCCACAACAGTGAGAGGCCCGCGTTGCGCAAAAAAAAAAAAAAAAAAAAAAAAAAAAAAATATATATATATATATATATATATATATATATATATATATATATCTCCAGTAAGTAGTTTGGAAAAGTATACAAAAACCATTAGTTTGATTACACTAAATTATGAAAAACAAGACCGTTTCTATTATTCACTTTATCAAGCCATCGCCATTTCAAATTTGACTATAGGCCATTATCATTCTAATATTTACACTGAAGATAACAGACACTTGTTTTCCCCTGCATAATGACTGAGTTTACAAACATCCTAGAGATGATCTTCCTTTCCAAAACTCTTGCTTCTCTGAAGTTCATATGTATCAAGTTAAGTAAATTTCCTGCATGGTGGGGCTTTAAAAATTTTTTTTAATTCTACATATTCAATTCTTTGTGAGTTCCGGAAGAAACTCTTCTGCTACTAAAAGTCATGAGTTATTATCAAATAACTATAATTCAGTAGAAAAAAATCCTGCTGTTTTAAAATGAAATCTTAATTGTAGCTGCCATTCTCCTCATTAATATTGGCCTTGACAGTATTTTTCATGTGACCCAATCATTGGAGGGGGGCAGGCATGAAGAAACAGAGCAAAATTTATAAGTAGCATGACATTTGTGAAAAGACATACTAGAGAAATCGGATAGATGTACGGCTGAATGTTTAATTGAAATGTTGCGTTTTCTGAAGAAATTCCAGATCTCTCCTAATTCCTCCCTGGAATTTCAATGAATCACAATTTCAATGTATTACAAATTCTAAAAAGTAACAAATTGTCATTTCCAAATGTATGAATCTGCTGTTTGCAAAAGTCATGTCTGAAGTTCCTTCCTATTCAAATATCTTTTCCTTTTTTTGCTTGCCTCACCAAAGGAGCTCAATTATGGAAATGTTTTTACCTCTCTCTTATTTCTGACACTCAACACTGAATCAGAGATGCCTCATGGAGTGTTCCGTGTGTGTGTGTTTTCTTTTTGCCCTTTCTCTGCTAAATCTGTGTGCTTTTAGTGCAGCACATTTCCCATCTGTATGATTTGCTTGAAGCTTGGTATTTATATGTCATAAAAGAAAATATTCTAAATGTATGAAGAGAAATACATTTCGTTGTAAAATCTGATTAAGTTATTCCATACTGTTTAAGTCTGTTTGTTTCAATGAGACAGTTGTAAGAGCGTGTTGGCATTAATCTTTTAGAGTTTAATATTGGTTCACAATTTGCCCATGCTATGAAAATGAATCTGCATCCTATCATTTCGTTAGACCTGTAGACTCTTCTTCCATTCCCACTGTTACTGATGTGGGTCAGCCTCTCATTTTTTTTTTTTTTTTTCTGGTGGTAAAATATACATAACATTAAATTTACCATTTAAAACATTTAAAATTTTTTATTTTATTGAAGCATAGTTGATTTACAATGTTGTGTGAATTTCTGCTGTACAGTAATGTGATTCAGTTATACATACATATATTCTCTTTCATATTCTTTTCCATTATGATTTATTACAGGATATTGAATATAGTTCCCTGTGCTATACAGTAGGACCTTGCTGTTTGTCCAAAGCATTTTTAAGTGTACAGTTCAGTGGCGTTAAGTACATTCACATGGTTGTGCAACCCCATCATCATTTTATACCTGTACAGCCTTCAGAATCCAGTCTTGCTTCTAATTTTGCCCCCTTTAAGGAAAGAAATAGAAATTGAATATCTGTGTTGACTTATTTTCACCATGCATCGGAGAAAAATGGAAGAAATGGAAGGGGATTTCTTTGCCATTTCTTCTGTGCTTTAGGCTACATAGCTGATGAAGATCAAATGCAGATAGAGTTCCAGGGGCAAAGAAGGGCATGTATCTGCTGCACTTGCGCATCCCTGAGGCAGATTATTTCTTGCTCTGGACATCACAGTCTAAGGGATTGTTTTGTGAACCTGGAAAACATAAATGCTCTTAAACTCATTTGGCACTAAAGTGTCTGGCCACCAGAAGCACAAAAAGGCTTTTAGAAGTATAATCTGTAGCTTTATAATGTGCAGAAATGATAATTTCTAAAAAGTAAGATGCAAAACTCTTAGATGGCTGACTTTGTACCGGTGAACACAGCATAAAGGAGTCTGACCAGTCTCGGCTCTGCCCACGGCCGCTGACGTCACCTGGTCTGTCTTCGGGTCCGCGCTGCGTCTTGAACCCTCTTGGGGGGTAAGTGCATCGAAAATGAGGAGCCCGTCGACACAAATGGTTTCAGGTTTGGAGCCTTTGGCAGTGCAGTTTTGTTATCACTAGATGTCAGTGTGGACTTTTCCGACCGCCACCCTCTCTCTGCAGGAGATGTACCAGACAGCACCCTGGGTCCTTCCCCAAGTCCTGGCAAACACAGGGCTATTTTCAGAACTGTAATTTCACCAAATATATTATATACTTACACATTTTAACTTTTCAGAGTTCTTTTAAAACACAGAAACCCTGAACCAAAGGCTGTACTGTTTTCATGCTGTAATCTTCTAATCTCTGTGCTTGCATTTGGAAGGCAGCCTACCAGGCTGTTTTGAGGCTGGTAATGGGAAGTCCCAGCTGTGTTCCACTTAGGGTCTTTTTTTTTTTTTTTTTTTTTTTTTGCGGTACGCGGGCCTCTCACTGTTGTGGCCTCTCCCGTTGCGGAGCACAGGCTCCGGACGCGCAGGCTCAGCGGCCATGGCTCACGGGCCCAGCCACTCCGTAGCATGTGGGATCTTCCCAGACCGGGGCACGAACCCGTGTCCCCTGCATCGGCAGGCGGACTGTCAACCACTGTGCCACCAGGGAAGCCCTACTTAGGGTCTTTTAAAAGCACATGCGACCTCAGATACCTGTAGTGCCCAGCTTCAGGAAACCAAGCATCTTACGCTACCATGGCTCAAGAGTAGGGCAGGAAGCCAAGAAAAAATATTTATGATTAGCTACATAAGGATTTCATTGGCCACGTTTACGAGAATATTTATTTATTTATTTATTTGAGGCAGTTTGTAATCAGGGAGCTTCTGAAGTCTTAAAGAACAGTCATTATATTAGTTTCCTATGGCTGCTGTAACAAATGACCACGAACTTGGTTGCTCAAAACGACACAAATTTATTACGTTGCAGTTTTAGAGGTCAGAAATCCTAAATGGGTCACACTGGGTTAAAATCAAGATGTTGGCCGGGCAGTGTTCCTCTTGGAGGATCTGGGGAGGATCCATTTCCTTGCCTTTTCCAGCTTCTAGAAGCTATCAACATTCCTTGGCTCGTAGCCCCCTCTGTCTTCAAAGCCAACAATGGCACATTGAGTCCTTCTTGCACTGCATCACTCTGCCTCTGCCTCTCCTCCTCCCTCTTTCATTTATGAGGAACCTTATCATTAAATTGGGCCCACTCAGAAAATACAATCTCCCTATCTTAACACCCTTCATTTATTTACACCTGCAAAGTCCATATTCACAGGTTCCATGCATAAAGGCATAGACATCTTTAGTGGGCATTTTTCTGCCTATCACAGTCATTATTTTAAATAAAAATACTATAAGATGCAATTTTTGAGGTGATGAACTTTTTAATAGCCTAATTCCATGTGATAGAAAACTGCTGTTTGTAGTAAACTGTGTGGGAAAATAATAAGGCCTAAATTTCCTTCAGTCATGGAATGTTAACAAGGAAGAGAAATAAATTTGCCACACCCAGCATTAATATTTGGTGGCCCTCCAACCTGACTGTGCACAGCACTACCTCTGCTACCCCTTGTGACTCCCCATTTTCAGGATGTTGATCCTAGGAATAACACTGAGTTGGTTCAGGGTGAAGACACAGGGAGAGCAGGAGACATGGTTCCTGCACTGAGAAACATTGTGCAAAATGAAATCCAGGGCTCTGAGAAAGCTGTTTATAGCCCCGTGCAAATTCAGTGTAGGATTGGATGCCTAAAGCCAACAGAACTTAACCCCATGCCTTGCTACAACCTAAAGGCTGGTTTTGTTCTGCCTTGTAGAGCTGAATTCATCTCCCACTTCTCAAATTGATCTTTCCTACCTAGTGCTCCCAGGGACCCAAAAGCTTACCTGTCATCCTTGAGTGTCCCTTCTTAGTCATGCACAGCATCCAATTGGTCTCCAAGACCTATGGTGGCTATTCTCTTAATAGCTTTTGAATCTGCCCTACATCAGTCTCCTAACCAGTCTTCCACTTCACTGTGCTTTCCTCCATCCTATCAAGAAATTCTCCAAAATACTGCTTGAGTTATCCTTCTAAACTGTATATACACTCATGCTACTTCCCTGTTTATGAAAGTGGTTCCTTTTTGTCTCCTGGATTGATTCTAACCTCTTAACCCAGCACACCAAGCCAGTTAGTCTCTGCCTCAACCTGCTTTTCCAGCCTATTCGCTCACCTCATCGCCTCCCTACTCTTCGTTCCAGCTGTAATGAACTGCATGCCGTTCTTCAGATGCTCAAAGCTCTCACTTGCTTCATGCTCCCTCAGGCTGGAATGCCTGTGGCTGCTTAAGCCAGCTCTCTCTCTCTCTCAAGATTCAGCTCAGTATCACTTCTGGGAATTCATCTTTGTCCTTCACCCAACCCCCATCCCTGCACTCCGCCCCAGCATGTATTTACCACACTGCACTCTAATCATCTCGTTATTTATATCTATGTCCTCTGACTCTATGCTGTAAGGTTTTTGAAGGCAGGGACCCTGTCTGGCTTAGCTTTGCATTCCCAGTGATAAGCACAGGGCCTGGCAATGACAAATGCACAGTCACTTTTTGCTTAAGGGATGAAGACATCTCCAGTGCAGGTCCCAAGGTATTCTGCTGTTTCCATGCACCAGGGATGACCTGGTTCAGGGCTATGTTCCAAAGCCTACACGGTTTAGACCTGTATCCCTAGAGTGCAGCCAGAGCCCAGCTAGTTTCTGGGAAATAGAGGGTGGGGCAAGTTGAACAGTAGCTCTTATTGCTCTGTTTTCTTTCTGGTTGCCAGGGAAAGATCATCCTGAAGTTATGAGTTTACCACTTGCAACCTGGCCAAACCTGGGGGCATACGTCAATCAATAGCAACTCAAAGGGAATTGGCCACCTAAGGTATGGACTGCCCTGGATGAAAAGTGTAGAAGATGGCAAATGGGACACACGCAAACTTAATGTGGTAACGACAGCCTGCTAAGTCAGTAGTGATTCAGGACGGGTATTGTCACTGCTGTCTCTCGTGATCCACAGCAGTTACTGATGTCTCCTGTGTGCAGACTGTCTCAGAAGCAGGCACTGTAGGGAGTTAAAAATAAAACAGAAACAGAGTTCTGTATTTGGGAGGCTTATGCAATCTAGGCCTAAAATAAGGGGCTTGCTTTTATTGGGGCTTTTGGCTACCTTTCCGGGTAAGGGAGGAAGTGGTAAGGGAAAATGTCTTATAATACTACTTAATCATTCATGTATAACCATAGTGATTTCCGCAAGTGACAGGAAGCAGGGAGGTGGTGCATATGCACTGGAGGAGGCACTGCATGCATTATGTAGCAGAGAGCTATTTTTTCTCCAAGCTGTTCTTCATTTCTGTAGGCAGGGAAATGCCCCTCGGTACTGGCCTCATGACACAATTGTCCACTAAATGTTGTGTTTTTTCAACAGTATGCCCCTCATAAAGAGCAGGGATTCCTTTTAAAACATTCTGTATGGAATCTGAGAGTTTTCTTCATAATGGAGGAAAATCATCATGGGTTGTGGTCATTTTGTATTAAGGGTTTTAAAACAAGGGCTTTTAAAGATTTTTTTAAAAGTACTTTTTGCAATCCAAAGTGGATTAATTGAGAAGAGAGCATAATATAAATATTTAAGCTCTTATTAATACTCCATATCATTTTGATAAGCAAGAATTAAGTTATTTTTATTAGTAGTTGCTTACATTGTATCTCGCGCTATTTTTGGAGAGGAAAATGATCCCAGAATCCATGTTTGACATAGCTTAGGGATCTGGCCACTGATTGATTAACATGAAATGCTTTCACAACACACTTAGTCCTGTTCAGGACTCCGAAGACTCCTTAGTGAAAGCGTAATTTAATTATCCTATAGAATCAAGAGGTTTTTGTTTGTTTGTTTGTTTTTGAGGTACGCGGGCCTCTCACTGTTGTGGCCTCTCCCGTTGCGGAGCACAGGCTCCGGACGCGCAGGCTCTGCGGCCATGGCTCACGGGCCCAGCCGCTCCACGGCATGTGGGATCTTCCTGGACCAGGGCACGAACCCGTGTCCCCTGTATCGGCAGGTGGACTCTCAACCACTGCGCCACCAGGGAAGCCCAAGAGTTTTTTTTTTTTAAAGCTTTAGATATATTTCAAATAGCTAGTCCCTGGTCTCTTTTTTTTTTTTTTTTTTTTTTTTTGCGTTATGTGGGCCTCTCACTGTCGTGGCCTCTCTCGTTGCGGAGCACAGGCTCCGGACATGCTGGCTCAGCGGCCATGGCTTATGGGCCTAGCCGCTCTGCGGCATGTGGGATCTTCCTGGACCAGGGCACGAACCCGTGTCCCCTGCATCGGCAGGTGGACTCTCAACCACTGCGCCACCAGGGAAGCCCCCTGGTCTCTTAATGACAATTTCTTTTCACATTTCATACATATATGTGCATGCATACACATTAATCCATCCAATGATAGAAAGATGTAGGTTTGTCATCATGACACGTCATATTGTCATCAAAATTAGAGTAGTGATATACATACTTATTAGTAAATTACCACTAAACAATTATTACCAATAAATTCTCAAGTGCCAATATATATTAAAATCATAGGGGACTTCCCTCAGGGGGCAGTGGTTAGGAATCCACCTGCCAATGCAGGGGACATGGGTTCGAGCCCTGATCTGGGAAGATCCCACATGCCGTGGAGCAGCTAAGCCCATGTGCCACAACTACTGAGCCTGCGCTCTAGAGCTCAGGAGCCACAGCTACTGAAGCCCGCACGACTAGAGTCCAAGCTCTGCAACAAGAGAAAAGCCACTGCAATGAGAAGCCCACGCGCTGCAACAGAGTAGACCCCGCTCGCCGCAACTAGAGAAAGGCTGCGCGCAGCAATGAATACCCAGTGCAGCCAAAAATAAAAAAATAAATTAATTAATTAATTAAAAAAATTATACAAATTGGTAAAATCAGTCCCAGTCAGTGTCAGTATATATTAAACTGCACAATATCATAACCTGCTAGAGGTAGTATGCAAATGATTACAACCTGCTAGGGATAATAACATTGAGATTAAAATATGTCTATCTATTAACAAATTTCAAAGTAAAGAGAGACTGAATCTTTTGAGACTCACAACTACTCTGTGAGACTGGTATTATGATTATCTGCATTTTACAGAGAAAACAGGTTTAACCAGTTTAAGTGGCTTGTCCTAAACCCCACAGCAGTGCTAGGCAGAGCCAGGGGCGAACGCTGGCCTGAGCTTACCTACTTCATGGTGTGTGCTTATAATCCCGTCATGATGGCTCCGTCCTTTGGAAGACAGGTATGATTGATTAAAGAATCAATGAGAGTAAAGGGAAGGAAGTATTCGGCTTACTCATGACAGAAAAATAAAAGTGTGTTAAAGATATTATCCCAATTTTTGATGTTCTTTGAAAAATTACCCAACAGTGCAATTCCTAAATATTCCTCTAAACTGACTTCAGTTTTATTAAGATCTAAATTTCTAATCGCCACTAAAATCTTTTGTAGGGTGGATTAAGATAAATTTTATTGTTTAGATGCCTCATTTATTTCTTTAAAAATGAAATATAAGAATAGGAAAAAAGCCTACTTAAAGATAGGTAATTATACATGCAGTCCTATAGTTTGGTAAGGAGACTAGGTAGGATATAATACCCCTCCCCCCAAAAAAGAAGGCAAAACCATGGCCATCTTTTAAATACTATAATGAGAGGAAAGTGGGATGGCAGAGACTTTAGCAGACAGTGTAGGGCCGGTGCTGACTGCATGACAGCATGGTTGGGAGGCTATGGGCCTAACTGAGCAGATTAAGGGGTGTGACAGGTCTTCTGCCCGGTGCAGATCTGCTGTCCTACATGTCAAAGGCCTGATCCATCACAGCTTTAAAAGAGTGGGCAACAGAGGAAAGATAAACACAAAAAAGAGTAAATGCCAAAGGGAAGAGACTCACTCCAATTGCAATTCAACTAGATAACAGTGAAATGACTGGGCAGGTATTTTTATTGAGGATCCCACAACTAGCTTATCTGTTCCAGTGTGGGTTTCTGGTCACCAAATTTGTCAACATGAAGTGCTTTAACCATACAAACTAATTGTGAACCCCTAAAGTCTGTGGTCAAATATCATCATTTAACCCTGTCAGGAGGAAGAAAAACAAAACATAAAAAAGCTTCAAATACTAGAAATTTTAAAGAGCTGGGGCTCTGGTCTCTGAGACATTAAAACAACAGTTCTGATTATGTACAGGAGAGTGTCATTTAGACCAGTACTTCTCCAAAGATGGTCAGACGTCTTGTGGCAGCAGCATCACTGGGCTGCTTGTTAGAATGCACGTTCTCAAGGTCCAACCCTGACCTAAGGAAGGAGGATCATTGAGGGTAGGGCCCAGCAGTCTGTTTTAACAAGGTCTCCAGTTGATTCTTTCATGCACTAAAGTTTGCAAAGCACTGATTTAGACCATCGTCTGTCAAACTGCAGATTACAACCCATTAGTGGCTTATGAAGTCAGTTCAGCAGGTAGTAACCAGCATTTTACAAAAGTGAAATGGAATAGACTAGAAACTGGAGTGCATCCCACGTAGCATGGGTATGACCTCATAAAACTTTGTTCAGTTCTATACATGTATACTGATTTGGATGAAGCAGCACTTTTAATTTTTGAAGAACTGGTAGAGGGTAGAATAAAGAAGCTACAAATTTTAAATGAAGTCAGAACTGTTTGGCTGACAAGAAAACACAGTGACAGTTTAATGTGGATTCCTGTTTGGAGAGAGACAGAGGAGAGAGGAAAGAGGGCCAAGGAGAGAACATAGCAGGCCAGTTTCATAACTCCAGAATCCTCGAGGTGAAAGAAACAAAAAGTCCCACCCAGAGAGGAAACAGAAGGGGCATCTGCCACAGGGGAAATGTCAAGGAAGATTAGGTCATGTGCAACCTTCAGGAAACAATCACTGAAGCTGGAATATTCATTCACTCCTTTATTCATTCATTCATTCATTCACAGATCACTTATTGTACCATCATAGGTCCCAGGCACTGTGTTAGATGCTGGGGGTACAGATGTGAGGCCTATCATGGACAGTGTTGTTTAATGACAGCCAGAAGATCAATAATAATAATACAGTCGTGCTGTGAAGATCAGTGCTGTGAAGGGATTATGAACACAGCACTGAGTAGGAATACTGAAGTTAGCCTGTGACGATGGCGTTAAGAGTGGGGTGACAGGGGAGATCCATATGGAGAGGGAATTTAATCAAGATGATGACCACTTTTTTTTAATCTTTTTGAATTAGTGTTTTTATTTTCTTTGCATAACCACATTTTAACATGATGTTCTGGTTTGAAACTAATCAGTTGTGCTAGATGGTGTTTCTAGATACACAGTTTAAAGCAGAAGGAATTTAGCTGATCCACACAGACACAAAAAATTTTTCTTTATGACATTTTGATGGCTTAATAACAGGAACTGACACTTGAATTTTTTCATGTAACTTTGTTTATTGTAAAATGTTTTACTAAGATTGCATATTTAGCTTAGATACTTGATAGCCAGACAATTGTTCGTGTGTGTGGCAAAGACACGCTTGCTATGTGCTTGCCAAAATTTTTTTCTTTCTCTTCCTGGACACACACACAAAACCACATTTTCTGACCCCTTTGCAGGTAGGTTTGCCTATGTGACCGATTTCTGCCAACATGGATAGTGGGCAGAGGGATGCAAACCCTTCCAGGCTTGGCCAAAACTTCTTCCAATATCTGCCCCTTTTCTCTGGCCAGCCAGGTGCACAGGATCTAGTGACAGACTCTGTGAGGGACCCAGGGGCCTGGTTAGCACTAGATAAGAGCCTGGGTCCCTGAGTCACCGCTTGGAGAAGAGACACCCAGGATTGCCACTTAAGTGGGGAACTGTTCGGAGGGAGATGAGAGGGTGTACCAAGTAAACTTGTAACGTGCTTTCATTCCATCAAGACCCTGAGGCTGAGGGGCTTGTTTCCACTGCGTGGCTTAGCCTGCCTTGACTAAGATGCCGTCCCCGGCACTGAAGAAAACAAAGCACATATCTATGAGCTGAATGAATTTTTATCCAACTCCAATTTTTATCCTCTGTATCCAATGTTCAGCCTGTAAATGGCCTTCTCACTACTCATTTATTCAACAAATACTTACCTAGAGGTTACTGCGTGCCAAGCACTGCAACGGTGAGCCAAAAAGCCACACTTTCCATGCCCTCATGGAACTTACAGTCTTGTGAGGAACGGACATCAATAATCAAACAAATGTAAAATTCCAACTGTTGTGAGTGGTGTGAATGCTGGAAACCTGGCACTATAAGGGGATTTTTTTCCTAGGTAGGAATAAATGAATAAATGTTGAGTGCTTTTCAGGTGTAATTAATGTCTGGGTAAAAATCACTTAAAAATATAGGTTTGGATGTGATGAAGCAAAGTATAACTAAATCTGGATATGAGTAAGAGTCACAGAGTTAAAGATTTCCATTGAATAGTTTTAACTAATAAATGGGGGTTATTCCATATTATAGTTATCTAAACTTTTAAAATGCATAATGTATAAATGATGTATAAAATTTTATACATGATAGAGTATATAATGATGAGTATGAAACTCTTTATCAGTTGTTAGCTCCTCAGAGACTTGCAAAAGTCTTTTACTCCTTTTTAAAAATCATAGTTTATTACTTTTCTCTATTAACAGTAAGTTCTTGCCATATTGGTGACAAATTCCTGCTGAACCACAGTTCTGCACCCAAGGCCTCATTCAATAAAAGTTAAATCGGATCAAATCACTAGATGCCTTCTTAAATGAGAGCTTGTCATTCTGGTAACACTTTGGCATTTCAAACTTTTCTTTGCTTACCAAGTAAATGTTGGTTTCAGTAAGCTCATACCCAAGATGAAAGAATGTTAGATTTGAATTGAGTAGCTTTGTGTGTGTATACATATATACACACACACACACACACACACACAATACATCAATATCTATACATATATCCTTCACTTCTGTTTAAAAACTTGATTCTCATACCTCAAAGAGTGATAAAAATCATTACAAAGCTTGATAAAAATGATTACATAAATGACTCATTACAAATATGGAAAAACGACAAAGTATTTACGTCTGCACTTTGTACAAAAAACACCCGTTGCAATTATTTTCATACAGAGGACACTTTTAGGCATTTAAAAAATGGGAGGGTCAGGGCAGGCTGTCCACTGGGTATCCAGACCATGCTTTGCTACCAAGACACCACATTACAGTTATGAATGGAGTGAGAATTTTATTAATTGCCATTTTAGAGAAATTACAGGATTTTAAAACAGCAGGTACCCTCGAGATTTGATACCAAGATCCCAGGTAAGGAAACTAAAGTTCAAAAAGGTGAAATAATTTGCTTATTACACGTAACTTAGTTTTGGTCCCAGACCTAGACCCCAGGTCTCCTGAATCGGGTGCTTTCTCTGTGCCACAGTTTTTGCCCTACAACTGAAGATCAGGCTGGAGTTTCCTTAGTTCTATCAACTCTGTGCTTTCTCCACACTCAGAGTGTTTAAATGGGATAGATCTAATTCAGATCAAGTTGGCTTATGCCTCCTCTGTTCTTTCTTTTGTTTTCAGTCTTTTATTATCAGCATTGGTGAGCTTCTGTTTTATTTAAACGACACACTCGGAGTAACACCAAGGAGGAAGTTGACACCCACACAAACTAAATGACTCGGGACGCAGGACCAAGCCATTCCCAGCCCCAGCTGGAAAAAGCTGAAGTAGACCCACGGTCAGGTCCGGCGTCCGAGGGCCACGTGCGGCAGGAGGGGCCGCCTTCTGGTTGGCGCTCCGAGGGGCTCAGTCCCTCCAATCGGCGTAGGCCCTGCGCTGGAGAGGGCGCGCGCCCTGCATGAGAGGGCGGGGCCAGCGACCTGTCCATCACCGATTCCGCGGGTGGCAGCACCTACCACACCAAGGCACCTAGGCGAGACAAGGCCGAAGCGGGAAGGCCGCGGCTGGGGGAGGCGGGGCCAGGCTGGCGGGAGCCAATCCGCTGGGCGGCGCCAGGGGGCGGGGTCACCGCGCGCGACCCAAACACTCCGGCCCTGGCGCATCCCGGAGCAGCGCAGTTTCTCCGCCTTCCGGTGAGAGGGCCGCTGAACCTCCTCCCCTCCTGGGCACCCCTACCTTCTTGTCCCACCTCCCCCCCCACCCCCGCCCCTCCTTCACCGGGGGAGCGCGGTGACGGTTGCCGGGAAGCACGCGCCGCTCCTCCCTCCCCTCCGGCGTCCTCCCCTCACGCGCCACCCGGTTTTCCTCCTTCTCCGTTAATAACAGCTGGGTGGCTGGGGGAGGAGGGAAGGTGGCCTTGGCTGAGTCTGGGCGGGCGCCTCCCACTCACCCGCGAGCCGCCGTGGGAGCAGGAGGATGGCGGCGGTAGCGGCGGCCGCCCGGGAGGAGGCGGTGCCGAGGCTCTCGGCGCAGAGCGCGGCGGCGGCAGAGAGCGGCAGCGGCCCGTCGCGGCGCACTAGAACCGAAAGCAGCGGCAGCCGCTCAGCCACCTGAGCCGCCCCTCCCGCTGGAGCCAGCGAGCGGCGCCCACGGGAGCCGGGACCTCCTTCCTCTCCGTCTCTCCTCGTCTCCCGCGCCCCGTCAGGCAGCAGGTCTCGCCCGCCAACCCCGAGAAGAGCGCGCCGGGCGCAGACCGCCCTTCGGGGCGCCGGGCTGCGGCCCTGGACGTGCGGGCTTCTGTCTGCGCCGGCCTCGGCGCCTCGACCCTGCCCTCTCGCTCACGCGCTCGCTCCCCACCTCCCGGCGCTCCGGGCGCTGCGCGCGGGCCCGGCCCGGGACAGGGCGGACATGGGCGCCAAGCAGAGCGGCCCGGCCGCTGCTAACGGCCGCACCCGCGCGTACTCGGGCTCGGATTTACCTTCCAGCAGCAGCGGAGGGGCCAACGGGACTGCGGGCGGCGGGGCGCGAGCCGCGGCCGCCGGGAGGTTTCCGGCTCAGGTGTCCGGCGCGCACCAGCCCAGCGCCTCCGGTGGCGCCGCGGCGGCCTCGGCGGCCCCACGCAGCCGCTCCCTAGGCGGGGCCGTGGGGACCGTGGCGGCGGGGGCCCGCGCGGCGCAGTCCACCTTCAGCATCCCCAACAGCAGCAGCGGCCCGTACGGCTCCCAGGACTCGGTTCACAGCAGCCCCGAGGACGGCGGCGGCGGCGGCAGGGACCGGCCGGCGGGCGGGGGTCCCGGCGGCCCACGCCTGGTGATCGGCTCCTTACCAGCTCACCTCTCGCCGCACATGTTTGGAGGTATGGCCCCTTCCCTCCTTGGCTCCCGCGGGCGGCACGTGGGCCGCGGCTGCGCTTATTTTTACCCTTCTCCTTTTCTCCTTCAGCTTGGGCGCCGGGGGTTCGCCGCTCTGCCGGGCCGGGTCACCCCTCTTGGGGGGGGGGGGGAGAGAGAGAGAGAGATCGCCTCTTAACCCCTGCAGCGCCGCTGCCGCGCGACCCTTGTGTTTGTTTGTTTGTTTTTAACACAAAGTGCACCCTCACCTCTTCGCGGCTCCTTAGTCCAGAAGGACCTTGTTTGCCCCCCGGAGGTGAAGGGAGCAAATAGTGTTTTTAAAACAAACCGACGCAACAGCCCTGGTGCTTGTGGGTTTTAGTAGCAGGAAGTCAGGAGAAGACCCGTTGCTAAATGTAGTTCTATCTGGTGACTCGAGTGGTGAGCAGTTTTTAAAGGCCAAAAGTCAGAGTCTGAAATGAACAGATGAGTATTTGAAGAAGAAGGGAGTTATCGTCTTTGGAGTGACTGTTAATATATAAAACTGTAATTCTTATATCTGTGTAAATAGTCCCACCTGTTGCGTACACTTTAATTGGATGAATGTGTTAATGAAATGTATATTTTTAAACCCCAGTAAACTGCTACTTTAGATAATGGTTAATATGAGTCCTGCTTAATTTGGACAGAGCATTAAAAAATTGAAAACAGTTTCTTAAGGAGATTAATTATCATAACTCTGCTTGCAAGATGCAGTAAAAGCCCTAGGTGCTTTTGAAAAGCCATGTTCACTAGAGTTCAGGGAAAGACACTGAAAAATGGAAATTTTAGTAGTTAAACGATATGTGTTTATGTAGAAACAGAGGGGTAAGGGTGCCCCTGATCTGAGGAAAACAAATTCTACCTCTTCAGTTATGTTTTATGCTTATGAACTTTTTGTCAAAACGGTTAATGATAAATGAATTAAGACACCCTCGCTTCCCAGTTCATGAAAAGAAGTAGAAGTTAACTCTGGCTAGAGATGCAGACTATAGAAGATAAACGTTTCCATATCATTGCGTTATGTATCATATTATCTGCATTCACAGTTGAGCACAGATGAATAGTGAAAACACCATCATTTCCATTTCTGTACCCCTTTTACTCATGTGCTTATAAATGTGAGAAATTTGAGTAGGTGGTTGGTAAAGTGGAATATTCAATAATGTAATTTAACTGCTCTGTTCTGTACTATCAGCATTCCCCTTTGCATAAATTAAAAATGGGAATGACATGTCTAGTTTTTTCCATCTTCTTAATACTGGTTTGTATATTCAAAATGTAGAACAACTTTCTAGTCACCTTACTTTAATTAATTGTTATTAAAGTGATTTCTGCTGTGTAACTAAAAATATTGACTTTTCCTAAGATTGGCCCTTAAAAAAAATTTTTGTTTTTGAGAAAAAGAATTAGTGCTGACCATACTGTGATTTGTGATTCATAATTAACACAGCTGAAGGTACTGTAGTCACCACATCGAAGAATAACAAAAGACAGTTTCTTGAGAATGGAAGATTAGTGCAAGAATAAAGGCTAATAAGCTGGTTTTTAAAAAATGATTATCTTTTTAAGATTAAAATTTGCATTTAGCAGTTATGTATATTTAGAAGCTTGCTAAAGAAGGGGGAATAGGAAAGGGTTTGTTAAATTAGTAGTTTTTGTTTCTTTGGTATACTGATGGAGTGTCTTAATTCAGTTTTTTTTATAGCGCTGATAATTTCTTTTAACAAAGAGTATATTTGTATGGGTTTATTTTCTTAAATATGTTTCATTCAGAGCAGGGGCAAATAGTTGACACCTGTGCTATTAATTCATAGTAAGAGCAAATGAAGAAGACCTAGTTGCTGAAAGTTGGAGAAGTAAAGCGTTTATCTTTTTTCTTATCTAAATTCCTAGATTTGTGCACTTAGTCCTTTTAGTATTTTGGGGGTTAGGATGACTGGGGCCTGGTGGAAGCACAGTGACACTGAGAACTGTGGCAGCCTTTCTTAACCAAGTCTCTAGAGAATGGAGCCCTAATGTCTTAAGGCATCTATTGTATGCAATTAATTAATTTTTTTCTCCTGTGCATTTAGAATGTTTCTAGTTATATATCTTTCTTAGGAAATTTAAGAAAACAGTCATTCACATAATCTTGTGTTTGGTAATTCAGATGAGGAACCCCAGTTGAGAAAGTTTGGAAGAGGATCACAAATTACTTTTTCTTATTAAATGATGGGAACAGATCAAAGTGCGTACCTTAAATCCTAGTTAAGACCGGAAGATGGAATACACTTAGGTGAAAAAGCACCTTTCCAGCAGCATTTGCTTTAATGAGATTTTTACCTGTATTTCAGTGGATGGGCTCATTAGGGAAACTTAGTAGAAGCATGTTTGTCATCATTCTGAGATTTAGGGAACCAGGTGATGAATCTTATTATTTTAAAACCTAGGCTTTATTATACTCCGTGTTGAGTTAATTTTTTAGTTATCTATTATAGAGTTAATGTGTTTATTCAGTTACAAGTTGTACAGATGTTTGGGCATTATAAAGTAACTCCATCTGAAAATTGAGAAAAGGGATATTTCTAAATTAGTGGGAAGTTATTTCTGTAAGTTTATAAAACTTATTTTAATTGAGGTTTGTATTGTTACTGTCTCCTAATAGGGAAATATGGTGCTAATAAGATTCAAAATTATCTTTCTTTAGAGGGTGTCATGTAATTTATAGAAAAGGAAAACCTAAACAATACCACTTTCTAAAAAAAAATTTAGAAGTCTGACAAGTTGAATTGTTACTAGTTCCGTCATAATGAATTACCAAATTAAATGAGGTTTTCTGTGTTGGTTTATGTTTTTCTCTCTTTGGGACGTGTATTTTGGCTATATTCGCTCTTATTTAGTTCCCTCTAGAGAACCAGAAGAGAGGTGCTTAATTCACATATTTCAGTTTACAGAGATTTCCTAGAACTTCTTAGGACTGAATTATTGTATATCAGAATATGATTATAAAACATGTAGGAGTTTTTAGGTCAAGTAGGTTTTTCTTCTTTTTGTTATTCTTTTCAGAGTGCTGAGTTTAATACTATTACAGTGAACAAAAGCCTTTTCTTTATCACGTTTGTTCTAAAACAGGTCTTTAAGGGAATAGTCTAATATTTAAAAGACTTGGTGGTATCTTAGAGAGGATTTCTTTGGCTCTATTGTGTGTCTACATTTTTTCCACTATCAAGTTGCTAAATGTTCATAAAATCAATTATATGCGTGGTAAAATAGTGTTTAATGATCCAGCAAGGATGGCAGAGGTAAATTGGACTATAAAATTGTACCAGTCAATGGAGTTCATTTCTAGAGAAACCATGTGGGCTTCTCTTACATCCATGAGTTTGGAAGTAAAAAGGTGAAATGAATTAATCTAGACAATTTACTGATGGTACTGGGTTGCTTTTGGCCTCCTCCTAATTGATTGGCTTGAGTTTCTTTGGGCGTGTTGTGCCTATGAGTATTTCAGTCGTCTGATTGTAATTCAGGTGCCTCCTGTTACTTAGGAAACATGCTTCCTTTTATTGAAGGAGTTTAGGTTATCACTTAAAACAATATGTTAAATAAAATTTGTACTTTTGGCAGACTTATTTCTCTTAATCTTCAAGATGGATGTGGGTTTTCAGGTGTTAGATTATCTCCATTAATTAACTATTGAATTGTACTCAGTTACTACTTCTTACTAGTATCTAGTGCTAAAATGTTTGAACTGGGGATATTGTGATTAATCTACTTTCTATTCCTGAATGTTCTTTTATTCAATTGAAGGCTTTTATGGGGTGGTAGAAGAGAAATGTCTGCTTCTTCTTAAGAAAAATGACTCTTCTAACCACTATCCCGTCACCCTCCCCCCGCCCCACACACAAAAAAGCAGCCCACAGGAACTCTGATGGTTAATGTTTCTCACTTGTAATCTCACAGAATCTTTAAACACTCTAGGGAGATACCTTGTGTTGTATGCTTTGTTATGCTAAGGTGTGGACTCTGCCGTGGAAGTCTTTGCTTTGGGAGTATTTTGAGTTTTCTTGACTGCAAGGTGGAAGGTGTGCCAGAGGGAGGAGTGGTTTGTGTTGCACTGGGCATTATCTGATATGAGAGCTGCCTGACTTAAGTACTTTTGATGCCTTGCTGTCCACGTAGCCAGAAAGAGCTCTGTTGTTTTACTCACAGGTAGTGTCTACAGCAAGTCCTCCGTCTGCCTCCAATTTGATTGCTTTGCCTGGTAACAAGTAAGTAGGTTCTTATTTATTTTCTGGTTGCCAATACCACTAATTAGATACCAGTTTTTTTCAGTTTATTATTTAACTTGTTTTTGTAAGAATTGCCTTAATGTTATACTTACTGTATATACTGGGTATATGTACAACCGGGTATTTTAGCAAATGAGTTAAAAAAGAAGTATAGGAACTGCTTTTTGTAGCACAGTACCTCCTAAATGTTTTAATTTTGCATGTATGTACTTGACTGGTGTTATTAATGAATTAAATTTGTTCTACGTTTATTTAAGTGTTTAGAAATTGGGGCAAACATGCCCTTTGTATGAAAAAAAGTGTTCAGAAATACCTTAGGTTTGATAGTATTCAGTTGCGGATAGTTTTCTATGCTGCTTATTAAATTACTACAAATTTAGCTGCCTAAAGCAACACATCTTTATGATCTCACAGTTTCCATGGGTTAGGAGTCTGGGTGCAGCTTAGTTTGGGTCCTCGGCAAGACTGCAATCAAGGTATTGGCCAGGACTGGGTTGTTTATCTAGAGTCTGGGCTGGGGAAGGGTCTGCTTTCAAGCTCCCTCCCTCAGGTGGCTGGCAGAGTTCATTTCATCATGGTTGTTAAGCTCTTGCCAACTTGCTTCTTCAAAGCCAGCAAAGGAGAGACTAGCAAGATGGGCTGGTGCTACAGTCTTATGTAAATATGTACATGTAATCACACACAGCCCATTGCCTTTGCTGCATTCCATTGGTTATAAACAAGTCACAGGTCCTGCTCATACTCAAGGGGGAGGGAATGACAGAAAGGTGTAAATATCAGGAGGCAGGGATCACGTGTGGCCACACTGATTATAGACTTAGGTTGACCAGCTAAACATACAATTGTTCTAACCATATTTTTGAACTCATTATTTATTTACTTTGAAGAAGTTGTAATATTGTAGGTGCTAAGGGTTGTTTAAGTAAACATGAATCGAGCCCCTCCTAGGGGCTGGGCATTGTAGTTGTCAGGGGTACAAACATGGGGCTTCTGGCTGTTCTTGCTCAGCTCTCAGTTGAATTTGAGATGATTATACACTTGTAACAGGTGCTATAATAAGTAGGACTGTTAACAAAATACTTTGTTGAGGTATCAATACTAGAGCAGTCTAAGAATACCTCACAGAGGAAGATAACATTTGAACTGTGTTTTGAAGGATTTAGAAGTTTTCTGCAGGGAGGACAGTACAGACTAAAGAAGAATCCACAAAAGCCTTGGCTTTGATACAGAATGTTGAAAAGTTGTGTGTCTGGATTGTAGGGTGCAAAGAGGAATGATAGATGAGAACATGAAGCTAGAAGAATAGCCTTGAACCAGTTGTTGAAGGATTTTACAGTGCTACAAGTTTGTTTTACTTAACTGAGTTTTAAAGCAGGGTGGTATCATGATCAGGCCAGGGGCACCATTACAATCATAGTTTATATGATGGCAGCCTTCAAAGCTGTATACAATTGCCCTGATGATGATTAAATTGCTTGTTAGGAGTGGGAGAGTGGTAGCAGGAAGCTAAGCTAGGACTCTATTAGAATATAATTGGTGGAAGATGCCTAAATTGAAATCATGGCATAGGTGAGGAAGAGGATTTGAGATTTCTAATATACAACTGATAGAATTGAGAACGGGGGTGTGTAGTGTTGTCATTAACCAATATTAAAAATAAAGAAAAGAACAAGTTTTAGGAAATGATAATGAGTCCTTTTAGGCTTGTTAAATTTTGAGGATTTCCATCTAGAAGCATCTTTTAAACAATTGGAACTGTAAGTCTCTAATTTAGGACATTACGAAAAATTGAGAAATGGTCAGTTTGCAGATCATAAGTGAAGCTGAACAGTGGGTAGGATACTGAGGGATGGATGTAAATTGAGGAGCAAGCATGGAACACTGGGGAGCAAGAATTTTAAGATACAGGCAGAGTAGGAGGCCAGCGATTACAATTAAAGCACAAGGAAAAGAAGTGGTTTAAAATGTTTTTTATTAAAATAATGTGTTCATTAGACAAAACTAAAATGTGGAAAATACAGAAAGGCACATATAAGCAATTGCAAATCATTTGTAATATTACCATGAGAAATAACCAGAATAAATTGCTGATGTCTGTTTTTTCCATATATATGTCTTAGATAGAAAATTTGAAAGTCATTCTTGTATATTCTTTTGATTTTAAACCTTACTGATGTTCTAATAAAAGATTTTAAAACTACAGATTTCCCTCCAAGAATTGGCTTTAGCTGAATGCCACAAATTTTGAAGTGTTTTGTTAACATTCAGTTAAAAATATTTTCTAATTTCCCTTGTGATTTCTTCTTTGATCCATGGGTTACATATTCCTTGATAAAATGCTCTTTCTACTTCATCAGTTTCTTCTATCATTTTTTTTTACAGCATTATTTTTAATGACTGCCTGCTACTCCAGAATTCATTCAATAAATATTTAATGAAGACCTACTTTGCCTTGCACTGTCCTGAGGATTTAGAAGTGAAGAAAGCTCCGTGCTTTCATGAGCCTTATATTCTGCTTGGGGGAGACAGTAAACAAACAAGTAAGATATATAGTGTGTCAGAGGGCGTAGAATGTGATGGAGAAAATGGAGTGGAAAGGTAGATGGAGATTGTGGGGTGGAGATTTGTCCCTATTTTAAATAGGGTTTTAGGGATAACCTCTCTGATAAGGTGACATTCAAGCAGAGACTTAGGGAGTAAGCCATGAAGGATCTCTAGGGGAGAAGCAAACCCAGGCAGAAGAACAGTAACTAGAAAGGTACAAAGGTGTGATTGTAATGAATGTTCCTGATGTGTTCTGGGGACAGCTATGAAACCAGTGTAGTTGGAGTGCAGAGGGTGGTAGAAGATGAGAGGAGTGGGGTGGGGCAGTCTCATGAAATGCCTCATAACCATTGACCTGGTTTTTAGAGTTTTGTTTTAGAGATGGGGAAGCATTAGAGAGTTTTTTTGAGAAGATTGACGTAACCTGACTTAGGCTCTTAAAGGATTGCTCTGGCCGCTGTGTGGGAGTAGACCCTAGAGACCAAGAGTCGAGCAAAGATGCAAAAACTCTTGGCAAGAGATAACAATGGCTTGGACAGGGTGGCGGCACTGGCGTTGGTGAAGAGTTGCCAGACTCTAGATATCCGATTCTTTGAAGATGGAACCAACTGGATTAGATGCAGAGGAGTGAAGGATTAGCCAACCCTTGAACAACGTGTGGGTTAAGGGTACAGGTGCTCTGGGCAGTCCATTTTCATTTGTACCCCCCTCTGAAATCGCCATTCCTCCACATCCACGGTTAGGTGTGGGGGGTCAACCAACTGCAGATGGTGTACTGCAGTATTTACTATATTGAGGAAAGTCCATGGATAATTTGACTCCCACAGTTCAAACTTGTGTTGTTCAGTGGTCAACTGCAGTTAGTTTGCAGTTTGGTGGTACTGTTAAACGTACTATTGCTGTCAAAATCCTGGCATGCAAATTGTTATATTTCTCCAGTTCTTAGAAATTTATCAGAGACAAGGAATCGTTAGAACCAAAGATATGCATTTGTTCAAGGCATTTGATCTTTATTGCTGAAATTGCCCTTTAGAAGGGGCAGCTTCTTCAAGCAAGGTATAATTTTTAGGACTATCCATATCATTTTTTTTTTCTTCCCATGAAAACTCAAATGAGGTTTTTGGTACTTAACAAGTGCATATTGGTAGGTGCATTTCGAGTAATAGCTGTCAGAACCATTATTTTATTCAGTGTGTGTGTGTGCTCCCTCTCTCTCTCTCTCTTTTTTATTTTTACAATAAAGAAATTTAGTATATCAAAAAAAAGAGTAAGTACATTGCATCATTTGAATTTAGTAAATTTTGACCATTAGGAATTTAATAAATTCCTAATTTTTGCTTGAATTGTGAGTAGTCCGTGATAGTTCATTAATTTATCCTATTTGTATACATGTGAGCTGAGAAAAAGAACAAAGAAACCATATATATATCTGTGTGTGTGGTGTGTGTGTGTGTGTGTGTGTGTGTGTATATATATATATATATATATATATATATATATATATATATATATATAGTGGGTTGTTACATGTAATTTGTTTGAAAGAGCCAGGTCTTGGTTTGAACAATAAGTGTTACTATTTTTATTATTGATTTTTATTTCATTAGTTGTTTTATCTTTTAGTTTCTTTCTCATTTTGTAGTTAATTTTATTTTCTCTTAGCTTCTTAGTTCATTTATTTTTCTTTTTTTTAAATAATAAAAGCATTTAAGGCTATGATTACTCTTCAATACATACAGTTACTTCCCACAGCTTTAGACATTTAGTATTTTCATTGTCATTAAGTATACTTTTTTCATTTTAAGTCAGCTCTGTTGAGGAATAATTATATTAACTACATTTAGATTTTTTTCTTTAACCTGGGAGTTATTTTAAAGTGTAGCGGTGGTAAATTTTTAGGTGGTAAATTTACTGTTGTTGTTCTTGCTACCCTTTTGTTATTTCTGGTGTCAACTAGGAAGGCAGCTGTGCACACCACTATATCACCAATGCTGCACGGCTCTAGTATTAACTAGGAATATTACATTGTAGTCAGAGACTCTGAAGACTTTTTCAACTGCACATGATAGATATACAATGCAAAATAGCATTAAATGGAAAAACAGTATATTGTCTCAAATTATTAGAAAGGATCCTAAAATAGCCCACAGAATCAAAGGAACAAGTTCGGGAACCAGGGTCCGTGGAGCTGAAATTGAGCAATTCTGTGTGTGTGCGTGCACATCCACACCCTGGTTTCCTTTTACTTGTTACCTAGTTTTATCCTCTTGTATTGATTATTAGGCCTTCTTTAAGCTGATGGCCTGAAGGCTCACCCTTACTTCCATCCACATGTTATCTGAGTGGCCTGAAGGGTATATTTCCCTCCAGCTCCAGCAGAAGGACTCTGATTTGAGTTCTGTGCCTATCCATAAATCAGTCACCGAAGTGTAGGAGATGGAATGCTCTCTCTGTATGTGCAGGCGGTGTTCTGTTATTATGGGGAAGAGTTTGGGTTTTCAAGTCAGGCTGCCTGGATTAAGTCCATCCATACTGTGTGACCTTAAGCAAGTTATTTAATCCCTCCTTACCTTAGTTTTTTCATCTCTAAAATCAGGATAAAAATCTTGTTTTGTGGTATTGTGAGGCTTAAAGTAATCTGTATAAGGTATATCATTATTTTAAACTAACATTTGAACCTCCATCAAAAATGAAGACATTCAAGACTCACATCCCTCTTCTCATTCTCATCCTCTTCAGGAAGACCATGTCCTTTACTCTTTTCAACTTCTCAGATTTTGTAAAAAAAAATCCAAAATTTTAGTTTTAATTTTTCTATATGTCTCTGTTTCCACGAATCTCCCCTGAATGTCTGAATTAAGTTTTACAGTGCATTTACTGTGTTAGTCAGATGGTAAAAACTTCGTAAATATTCAGTGTTCTAAAGATACATTTTGTATTTGATAACAAGGCTAATGATCACCAAAATTATTGTTTATTTACATCATATATAAAAACTTATTTCTCCAGAGAGAAGTGTTATGTTTTTATTTGTGTAAAGTAGGTATGTGTAAACTGAATTTTTGAGCCAAAGAAAATAGGTATAATGTGGACTATACAAATGGGGACAATCATAAAGTTGTCTTAGAAATAAAATTATGCTGTGCTTAATAATAGCTCTTTTTTTCATAACCATTTGACTGTGCTACAAAACATTCTTGATCAGTCTGAATATGTTTTGTGGGTGGTTGGAGATGGTTGGGGGAGATGGTTGGTGAGAAGTTAAGGCAGGTCAGTCCTTTTGTTAAGTGTATGCTACTTCTCCAGGGAAGTATCTGAGAAACTTAGCATTTTTATGTTGTATGATTTACTGCATCTCAGGCAACCTGGTTGACATGGCATTTGATAAAGGAATATACTGCTTTGCTGGTCTTTTGACATGCTCTGGTCTGAGATCTCTAAGGTCTTGATTTGGAATTTTTCAAATTTCCCGTCTATTATAACATGTCTTCAAAAAGTACATCTGGTCACCTTGAAATCTCAGTTCCTTAGTAACTCCCATGTTTCACTCTTTCCACCATCTTGCCACTTAAAGAGTTCTTCGGAGGGATGTCATTAGTTTCCTTAAGAAAAAATGTAAATGAAGAATATTTAATATTATAGACCACTTTTAGTGTCTTTTTAAACATAGAACTAATACTATTACTTTTATGTATTAATTTATGGATTTGGAAAGTGATTTCACAAGCACTAACTCATTTGCGTCTCATAAGAAGTGTGTAGGGTAGATAATTTCCTTAGTTATTTGCAGATGTGAATCAAGTTAGATGAACTACCTGCATTTGTTGTATTTTAAATGTTACTTATTCTGTATCTTAGTAATTAACTTCTACTAATTCAGCATCCTGTTCACGGCTGCTTTTCTTTTCCTGTACAATTTAAAAAAAATTTTTGTTTAGTTTTGCATGTAGTCGCCAAACCCTCCCTCAGTTGTATATTTACATTTGTTCATAAGCTATGTATTCTGTGAATTTCATGTTCTTGTTAAATCTCTTCTGGGGCCTTCTGACCAACCGCATTCTGAATTAGTTATTGGGGGAGGTCTCTGTTCATTATCATTCTGGGAGTTTCATTTTTCTCTCAGGTTAAATCTCCTAGTTCCTTGGTCTCATGTCTTTTCTTTCTTCATGTATTACACTGTTTTTAGTAGAAAACACTCTTCTGTGTCTTACTGAGAAAGAATGTGTGTAAAGTAAAAGACATTAAGACTTCAGTGTCTGAAAGAAAATATTTTATTTCTGCCCTCACTCTTGATTGACAGTTTGACTTGATATAGAATTCTAGGTTGGAAATTATTTTTCCTCAGAATTTTAATGTTTTAAATTTGCTCTGTTGTTTTCTGGCTTCTGGTGTTGCTGTTGAGCACACCCATGTCATTCTGGTTTTTGATCCTTTGTGTGAAACATCTCCCCCTACCCCCCACCCCAAGCATTTCGGATCTTCTTTAGCCCTAGGGTTATAAAATTTCATTATTGTATACCTTAAGATATGTCTGTGTTCATCCATTGCACTGCATACTGGCAGGCCCTTTCAATCTGCTAACTCTTTCATTTTGGGTAGTTTTTAGAAAATTATTTCTGTGATTATGTCTTCTTCCAATTTCCTTTCTCATTATTTCAGTGTTGGACACTTAGAGTGATCTTTTTTTTAAAAAAAATAAATTTATTTGTGGCTGTGTTGGGTCTTCGTTGCGGTGCACGGACTTCTCATCGCGGTGGCATCTCTTGTTGCAGAGCGTGGGCTCTAGGCACGTGGGCTCAGTAGTTGTGCCTCACAGGCTCTAGAGCGCAGGCTCAGTAGTTGTGGTGTGCAGGCTCAGTAGTTGTGGTGCACAGGCTTAGTTGCTCAGTGGCATGTGGGATCTTCCCGGACCAGGGATCAAACCCGTGTCCCCTGAATTGGCAGGCGGATTCTCAACCACTGTGCCACCAGGGAAGCCCTAGAGTGATCTTTTGCTTTATCTTTTCTCTCTTTTTTAAAAAAAATATCTCTTTCAATCTCTTTTTGGGGGGATTATTTTCCCCAACTTTATTTCTAACCTTTTAGTGAATTTTTGTTTCTGTAATCTTTTTTACTTTCCAAAAGCTTTCTTTTTATAATGAATTTTTTCATACATTCCATTTTTGTTTTGTGGGTACAGTATCTTTTTCTAAGAATATTAAAATGTGTTTTTGTGTACGTGTGTATGCATATGCTTTTTTTTTTCCTTCTTGATCAGTTTCTTGCCAGTTGCATTTTCCCTTTGTTTAGCTTCAGTCATTCATTAGGTTCTTTCTTCGAATGTTTGATCGTCTTTGGCTGGTTACTCATTCTTTAAGGCACTGAAAAGCTGATTGGAAGCTCTCTCTGCAGGTAAGGTCATCTATCTGAGCCATTTTCTGAGGAATAGTAAATTACTGTCTTTTCTCTTGGCTGGTCATATTTTCCAAAATGGCTTTTCTCTTTTCTTAGCTGGAGGACATTTTTTTTTTTTTTTGTGGTACGCGGGCCTCTCACTGCTGTGGCCTCTCGCGTCGCGGAGCACAGGCTCCGGATGCGCAGGCTCAGAGGCCATGGCCCATGGGCCCAGCCCGCTCCGCGGCATGCGGGACCCTCCCGGACCGGGGCACGAACCCACGTCCCCTGCATCGGCAGGCGGACTCTCAACCGCTGCGCCACCAGGGAAGCCCGACATTCTTTTTTATACCAGTGTTCTAGGAGCAGATTGAGAAGAAAGTTGGGAGACTTAATGCTCAATATGGTACTTCATTTAATCTTCATATTCAGTATCAGTAGGTACCTCTGCCTTTAGCTATTCCTGTTGTCCCCAAGTCCAGAAACTTCCCTCTTCAAACCTGTTGTTTGAAGTCAGGGAGGACAACTGGGGGGCTCTCACTGCTTCTTACATGGACTTGCAGTGAATCTTACTCTTTTTTGTCCTCTTCTGCCTGCCTGCAAATTCTCGTGCTTGGTGTAGATTAGGTTGCTACTCTGCTTTCCTGGTTCTGTGGTGAAAGTTACCACTCATTTATTTTCTTTCTATAGTCTAATGGATGGCATTGCTTTTTTTTTTTTTAATTTATTTACTCCATCCTTTTACAGGCTTATTCCCTTAAAAAATACATTTATAATGATTTTAGTTAGGATGTTTGGACTGAACAGAGGCTGGTAAACATGTTCAGGCAGTCATCCTTTTTTAAAACCAATATTTATTTATTTATTTGGCTGCGCTGGGTCTTAATTGCAGCACATGGCATCTTTTTAGTTGCGGCATGTGGGTTCTTTAATTGCCGCATGCAAACTCTTAGTGTGGCATGCTAACTCTTAGTTGCAGCATGCGGGATCTAATTCCCTGACCAGGGATCGAACCCGGGCCCCCTGCGTTGGGAGTGCAGAGTCTTAGCCATTAACTGCAAGTTCTCTTTTTTAATTGCAGAAGAAATATGAATCCATTTCTGTGAAATTTAGACAGTTCAGATGAAATGTAAGTCCCTTTCAGTCCTCCTCTGGTGATCTCATTCTCCCCCCAAATGTCACTGTTATCATTTTTTGTATGTATACTTCCTAACGTTTTTGACAGATTCACTTACAAGTACAGAGAAAACCAGTTTTGTATATGATTTTGCAAGGGAGGCTGTTATTGTTAAGAATAACAATATGTGGTCATACTATATTCTTGTAAACCCTGCTTTTTTTCTTTAATGTGTTTAAGAGGTTTTTATGTGGGAGGACATGGAAATGTAACTTTTTTTTTTAACTGCTACCTACTTACTGTTCCGTAATATGCACGAACCGTAGCTTATTTAACCATTCTTCTATTGGTAAGCATTTAGGATGTTTATACTTTTCCGGTGTTGGGATAAACATCTTTATGAATATGTACATATGTACAGATTTTTCTCAGGTGGATACTACAATGACACCAACCAGCTGGAGTTAGTGTCAGACTCAACAGGTTTAAGGGCACTGACCTGAGAAGACTGCCCTCACTTCAGATGTCAGGCACTCTTTGGGGGTCCCTAGGCCACCTGCATTTCTCCTCTGCAGAGATTGACCTGGCTCAAAGCCCCCATCCCTTTTCTCTAGTGGTTGGTCTTTCTGATGATTAACTCCATTCTGAATAATCTCATTAGCATAAAGTCAGGTGCCATCCAAGGGGCTAATGAATAATGAAAACACTCTTATCACTGGGAAAATTCCAAGGGTTTTAGAAGCTCTGTGTTAGGAACCCAGGAACCAAGACCGGACAGGTTCTTTATCATACAACAGATTCCCAGAAGTAGAATTTTCTGGTTGAAAATTATTAATAGATATTGAAACCCCCCTCAAAGGCATTAGTAATATATTCTGCACCAGTGTATGACAGTACTAAATTTTCTATAGCTCTGCTGGTGTTAGATGTTATTATTTTTTCTTCCATTTCACTTGAAAAATTTTGATTTGCATTTCCTGATTGCTGGTGAAAATGAGCATTTTTCCATGTGTTTATTACTAGCCATGTATATTTTTTGACTTGCCTACTCAGTGACTGCCCATTTTTCTGTTGGGTTGTTCATCTATTTTATATTGATTTGTAGTTTACTATATATTCTACAGATTAGTCTTTGGCTGTTTATATGTTTTAAATATTTCCTCCCAGGCTGTTGACTTCTAAGATTAAATTTTTATGAATTAGATTTATTGTGTCAATTCTAATGGTGCAGGGTTATGAATTTAAATTATTAAAATGGTACTTAAAAGTCTACTGCTTCCTATAAATGAAGAAAGGGTCTTTATTAATGGCAAGATTTTTTGGTGATTTTTAAATATCTTAGATATATTGGGTCTAATTTAATAGAGATTTAAATTATATGGGCCCTTGGCTGTCTCTTTCCCATTTTTTGGAACACTTGAACTCCTTTAAAGAGTAATTAAGAGTAAGAAGAAGAGGAGAATATTGTGGCAGTATGATGGGAGAAGTCCGAAAGTAATCACTAATTCTTAAAAATTCTGTGGATGGTATTTATCCACATCATCCCTCTTCTGTTTTATTAAAGATGATTTAGAAATGTCCATAACTCCAAGTGACATAATTCTATAAATATTAATTTCTCTATTATAATTTATTATATGTATAGCATCTTTATAAATTGCTATGTGGTATGTTCTTTATGGAATATAGAAGTATGTAGTAGAAGACTTAGTTCTTCCTATTTAAAACTTTACCACTGAAAAGATATTTTAGAAGTTTAAATGCTGATTTTTTTTGGCACAAAACTTTGAAAAACACATATTATAAATAGCCCCAATAAATATTAATCAAGCTTTGTTTCTAGAACTCTTAGTTGTGTATGTATTGAATATATTTTAATATGATAGCATGAATGTTATCATGTTCATATTGATCTTGTATAATTTTGCTATCATATCTGTAGATATTTTATAGTTTATAAAAGCATATTTACGTACTCTATATCTTTGAGTAACACTTTGCAAGAGTCAGAGAACATAATTTCCTCCGTTTATAAATGAGAAGACTGAAGCTCTGAGATGTTAAGAAATTTGGCTTTTAAGTGGTATAATGACTTAAAAGTTATTAGTTAGTTCATAATGACTCTGAATCAGTTCAGTGCTTTTTTTCGTTTCACCATGTGTGTTATTTTCCTATGGATGCTGTAACAAGTTACCGTAAGCATGGTGACTTAATATTTATTTATTTGGCTGCGTTGGGTCTTAGTTGCAGCCTGTGGGATCTTTAGTTGCTGTATGTGGGATTTAGCTCCCTGACCGGGATTGAACCCAGGCCCCTTGCATTGGGAGCGTGGAGTCTTAGTCACTGGACCACCAGGGACTGCATGGTGACTTAAAACCACACATTTATTATCTTACAGTTATGGAGGTCAGAGGTACACAATAGGTCTCACGGGGCTCAAAGCAAAGTGTTAGCAGGTTGATTCTGGAGGTTCTAAGGGAGAACCTGTTACTTGCCTTTTCTGGCTTCTAGAGACCACCTTCATTTTTTGGCTTATGACCCCTTCCTCCACCTTCAAAGTGAGCAACATTGGGCCAAGTCTTTCTCATACTGCCAGCTCCCTGGTTTTGACTCTTCTGCGTCACTCTTCCACATTTTAAGGACCCTTGTGATTAAGTTAGGCCTAGCTAGATAATCTAGAATAATCTCCCTATTTTAAGAACATAATTAGCAACCTTTATTCCATCTGCAACCTTAATTCTACTTTGCCATGTAACCTAGCACGGTTCCAGAGATAAGGCTGTAGACATCTTTGGAGGGCCATTATTCTGCCTGCCACACTATGATAAGTCTTGAATATCCTTATTGTTTAAGGAAAATGCAGTATTTTTAGTTATATAATATGTTACCAATAGGAGAGAAAGAACAATGATTGAGTTAGAACTGTAAAGAAAGTACTTTGAGATAGCTATTGTACCTAAAAGAAAGTTATAAAGAATTCTTTATCTAAAAGATGGTTAAATGAGTATTTTTGAAATCTTCTGTGAAACAATAAAAATGAGTGAGCTGGTAAAATTTTAAAAACCTACGAACAAAAGAAAAAAATGCAGTGATCATCTGTTGTAGTCTATTGAACAATTTTTATTCATATTAAATTAAATATTGAAATTGTCTAGTTACAGAGATTCTTTGCTTACAGTCAGTAGGTCCCAGAGTATTTCATGGATAAACTTCAGATGGCCCATAAAGCTTTTGAAATTACATACAAGATTTTGTGGTTTATGTTCATTTTTCAGTAGGAATAATCCATAGATTTCATCAGATTCTCAAAGGGGTCTGTCATCCTAAATTGATTTAAGAACCATTGGTCTGTGAATTTTTTTCATCTCTGATTAAATTCTTGACTTTTTTTGTAAAGCTCTCTGATGTTTTTATATAGTTCTATTATTATAATACTTGAAATTTTATGTGTAAAACAAATTATTGAGCTTCTGTTATATACTCGGTGCTGATAGTAGTAATTGTAACATGGACCCTGTTTTCGTCAAGCTGGGTAATTGCCATGTTCTTTTCTGTCTTTTTTCTCCTTTTTTTTTCCCTGAGCCTTCTCTAATTTTATTATTGTTGGCAACTGACCTCTTTGTGGAAAGGAAGCAACTACTTTTCCCCCTTTTTTTAAATTTTGCATATGTTGGAATGCACAGATCCTAAGTGTGCATTTGAAGAGTTTTGACAAATATTTTGACAATACACTGTGTAACCAACACACTATCAAAGTAGGGAACACTCTTTTCATCCCCAAAAGTTCTCTTATGCTCCTTCTCAGTCATTTCCACACTACTTCCAAGAGGCTGATTAGTACTACCTATTTCTATCATCATAGATTAGTTTTGCCTGTACTTTAACTTCATATAAATGGAGTCATATAACACGTACTTTTTCATGTTGAGGGTTTGGGGTAATTGTAAAGTAAGTTAAAAATGGGAGACATTGTAAAGGTTAATAAAATTCTGTCTTGCCACTCACATTTTCTCTATCCCTTTCACGCTACTCCTTCCCTAATCAGATACTGTACAGTAACACCGTAATGTGTGGACACTAAGCCTAAGAACACCCAAAGTGTTTAACTAATGATAGATTTATAATAGAATACTTAAGTGTATAAATATCTCAAAGAGAAACAATTTTAAAATTAATGCTTAAATTTATTTATCCTTATACTTTGTCCATTGGCAAAGTTTTTGAATGATACTAAATGTTTTAGATGGTATACACTATATCAAAGTGGGATATAGTGGTTAATTTATTTGCAAATTGTCAATTCTCAGGAAAAGGACAAAGTTCAGGAAACTTTGTTTTTTTAGGATCAGTATTTCTAAGCATGGGAGAAATTTAACTTGTCCAAGGAATGTAGGGAAGTGGTTGAACAAAGATGCAGGAGTTGGGAATTTATTATGTTTTTGGTTTAGTCTAAATCTTTTAAAAATTAAGTAGACAATGGCTAGACACATACTTTTCTTTCTGTGTATGTATTTCATTTTCATATATGAGTCCAGGAAGTATAAATGAGTCAAAGATCATACTAAGTTTTGTGTGCAACTTAACTGTAATCTAAAATAACAGCTAGATTGTAGAAATTCCAGTCTTATGCAAGAAGAACCAGAAAAAGGAGTTCTTATGGCTGTTGTGACAATGAGACAGATGTACCAAGTCTTGAATATGGATTCTGTATTCACCAAGGATGAGAACAGGAGGATCTGCTCATTTTTTATATGATGCATGTGTTAAGCTACATGGATTGAGAAAGGTGATTAGGATGGCAGAACCTCAGCCTAGGGATTCCTTTAGTACCTATGGAGAAGAGTATTCTTAAAAAGCTAGTAAAAGGGCCTGACTAAAATTCCTAAAAGCAATCTGGGGCATGCTTAGCTGCATTCAC
Source organism: Stenella coeruleoalba (assembly GCF_951394435.1). NCBI lineage: Eukaryota > Metazoa > Chordata > Mammalia > Artiodactyla > Delphinidae > Stenella > Stenella coeruleoalba. The sequence goes on from NC_137155.1 coordinate 59,460,009, forward strand.
TTTTTATATATTAAATATTTTTGGAAGGGTCATTGGTTATGGTGAGAAAAGTTCTACTTTGAGGTCAAAAAACTTGTTTTATGACCTTCATCTTTCATTCTCTTGGGCTTCAATTTCCAGGATAGACTAAAGAATAATGAGGCTTATAAAAACAATTACAATTATGTCCATGTCTTGGATTTGAATATACTAGTGCAGACAGTTCCCATTATTACAAACTCCAAAAAGGTAATTAAATTTGCTGTATAAGAACAAATGATTAGGACAACAGCCTAGAGGAGTATCCTCTTGTAGGTTAGTTCACTAAAGAGAGTCCTAATGATAGAAAGGGGCATGTTGTTGCTCGTTCAGAGAAGGAGGTGGTTTCACTTTTTTCAGAGGGGGTGGTGAACTAGTTCTGTCAGCATTATTCCTTGGTGTTCTGAAAGCAATCTTCCTCTGTCGGAGAGTCAAGAGCTCTGGAGGAATTTGAGAAATCTGACAAGCTTCTGCCACAGAAAGTTGAGGTCCGTTGGGGACCAAATTGTCTATCACTCCATAGACGTTATTCTTGCTTTTGCTATGTATCCACATACTTAATGTCTTAAGGGTTTTTTCCTAAGAAAGTAGTTTTATAAAGTGGCAAGGACTAGAAAAAAAGTATTTCTTACACTATATATGAAAATGTGACAGTGGACTTTTATAAGCCAAAGCACAGCACTTAGATATTCTTTTGTATGTTAGCTGGCTTTAAAATTGAGTATGGAGGAAACTCAAACTGTTCTCATTATCATACACAGTCTGTGCATCTGATTTTTCTTTGTTTCTTATTCACTCAGTCGAAAAATATTCAGTACCAGCTGCAATAGGCTTGGTAGGCTTTCTGGTACTGAGAATGCAAAGGTGAAAACAACTTTGTCCTCAAGAAATCTAGTGGACAGATTGTTTGGAAACAAAAATATAACACTGTGAAAATAAGTGTAAAGTAGTATGGGTTTTGTTTTGGTAATTTTGTTACCAAATTCATGTATATCTGTGTCCATAAGGAAAAAAGACCAGAAGGTAATATCCATATACTAAATATTGGTTATCTGGCTGGTAGGAATACTGCTATTATATTTTCTTCTTAGGTTTTGTCATATGTTTTCTTATAGTAATACCTGTATACCTTTTATAAACAGAAAAGAACTGGTAGTAGTATTGGTAGTAGTATCATCATCATTGCTATTCTTACTATTACTACTCCTGTACTACCATTACTCATACTTTCAGAGCTCATTTTCATACTTCAGTTTATCTGACTTCAGGTGTGTGCCTTTAGCCCTCAGGCCCCATGGAGCAAAATCTGCTTTGGGACAGTATCATTGAGAGTTTAATCCTATTAAACACTGGTCCCATAAGATTCTCCTGGAAGAGACAGTCCTGTAGCTAAGCAAGTTTTGGAGGTTTTTTTTGGCTGCATTGTGTCGTCATTGCTGCGCGTTTGCTTTCTCTAGTCGTGGCGAGCAGGGGCTACTCTTCGTTGCGGTGCGCGGGCTTCTCGTTGCCGGGGCTTTTCTTGTTGCGGAGCACGGGCTCTAGGCGTGCAGGCTTCAGTAGTTGTGGCGCATGCGCTCAGTAGTTGTGGCTCGTGGGCTCTAGAGCGCAGGCTCAGTAGTTGTGACGCACGGGCTTAGTTGCTCTGTGGAATGTGGGATCTTCCCAGACCAGGGTTTGAACCCATGTCCCCTGCATTGGCAGGCGGATTCTTAACCACTTGGCCACCAGGGAAGCCCCCCAAGCATGTTTTATAACAAAGTTCTGCGGTTAAAAAAATCTGGTTAACTCATTTTAATTCAGTATTTCCCAAATTAGTTCAGTCATTTGACTCTTTTTTTCATTAGTCCTTTGTTGATGTTCTGTGGCTCTCAAACTTTAGTGGGCATGAGACTCACCCCCACCCCCAGAGTTTTTGATTCAGTAAGTTTGCAATGGGGTCTGAGAATTTGTGTTTCTAATGAGTTTCGAGGTGCTGCTGATGCTGCTGGTCCGAGAATCACACCTAGTATTCTCGTTGTTAGGTGATTTGCAATCCCATTTTGCCTTGAGATGTAAACTTGTAGAACTTTTATGTTAGATTATGATGCTAGTGTTTTCCTGATCAAAGAAGGTATCAAAAAATCGGAAATAGTTGTGTTTAGCATGGAAAGACCCTCAAAGGGTGTTTCATTAACTACATTACCCAAAGGGCATTATTTCCTTTCTATCATCAGTATTCTTCTGATACTATGTGAGCTTCAGTTTAGCCATCTGTAGATGGAAATGATTAAACGTACCTCAGAAAGTTGTAGTAAGGATTGAATGATGTAATATTTGCAAAAGTGCCTAGTACTCACCACCTAGTGCTCACATTCCAAGTGCTCAGCACCTTGCTAATCAAAGTATGGTCTGTGGACCAATGGCATTACATTCGGGAGCTTATTAGAAATGCAGAATATCGGCCCCATCCCAGACATACTGAAACAGAATCTGCATTTTAAAAATGCCCAGGTGATTTGTATGCACATTACCACATGGGAGGCACCGATGGTAGCATACACCTTGAAAAAAGCTTCCCTAGTGCAGTATGTGACTTATTCTCCGCTTTATAAACTGACCATCCACGGCTGTTTCTGTATAGATGTTACCAGTTGGAATATTACTTATTCTAGAGCTTAGAAATACTTTGTCCCAAATGATATCTACTTTAGTGTTTCCTGACTGTAAAGTAATGTATGCTATTTATAAGTCTTGAATTCTATTGTTAAAATCTTGAAACAACACATAAAAGTATAACAAAGAAAATAAAAATTACCTGAAAATCCACTAAGATAAACACCACTGACACTTTGGTACACTAGTTGGTACATCTCTTTATTCATGTATATATGTGCACACCAGTTAGTTTGTTTTCTTTTTCTTTTTATCCCCCACACCTTTACCTGCCAGATAAACTAATCTGGTGTTTATCTTCTGAACCTTTGTGCTATGCATGGATATAATAATATATACACATATATAGGGATTTTGTGGTTGTTTTATAAAAGCGGATTGTATTATAAAAGTGGATTGTATTATGAATACTTGTCTGCATCTTGCTCTTTTCACTTAAAACATTTTGAAAATTCCTCAAGGAATATACTTCAGATTCTTTTTAATGACTGCAAGATATTCCATAGTAGGGATGTTGGACAAACTATTAAGCTGTTTTTATTGACGGTCAATTTTTTTACTACTACAAACAAATAAAAATTATTGTGCATATGTTCTTTGTATACTGATGTTATCCCTAGGATAAATTACCAGGTGGAGATTGCTGGATCAAAGGGTAATTTTTAAAAATAATTTTTATTATGCAATATATTTTACATATAGAAAAGTATATAAAACATATATACATCTTTAAAGACTAATAAAGTGAATCCTTTTGTACCATCACCCATTCTAAGAAATAGAATGGGTGTTTTTTAGAATCTCCCTCTGTGCCCTTCTATTGTATTATCCTTGCTTCTGAGAAAAACAAATATTTTCATTACCTTTTTTTTTTAAGGTGTTTACTTTTTCTTTTAATTAATTTATTTTTGGCTGCATCGGGTCTTCGTTGCTGCATGCAGGCTTTCTTTAGTTGTGTTGAGCGAGGGCTCCTCTTCATTGCGGTGGCTTCTCGTTGGGAGAGCACGGGCTCTAGGTTCACAGGCTCAGTAGTTGTGGTACACGGGCTTAGTTGCTGCATGGCATGTGGGATCTTCCCGGACCAAGGCTTGAATCCATGTTCCCTGTATTGGCAGGCAGATTCTTAACCACTGTGCCACCAGGGAAGTCCCCTTATCTTTCTTTATAGCTTCACCACTCAGTTATGCATCTCTAAACCATAAGCATCCTCAAATAATAGGCTTGGTTGTGAATAGTATAGGATTCGTTCTAAATATATGACATTATTTGTACATTTCATCCATGTTACTGTTTGTAGCTGTAGCTTATTCATCTTCATTGATACATTGTATTCGTTGAATGAATATACCACAATTTATCCATTTTTATTGTTGATGGAATTGGTGGTGTTTCTCATTTTGCATTATTATAAACAATGCTGCTGTGAACATTTTTATTCATGATTCCTGCTGCACATGTTCACAAGTACTTTGGGGCAGTGATCTTTAAAACTTTTTGCTTTTTTATCCCCCAAATAATTTTTTTAAAATTGAAGTATAGGGGCTTCCCTGGTGGCGCAGTGGTTGAGAGTCCGCCTGCAGATGCAGGGGACACGAGTTCGTGCCCCAGTCCGGTAAGATCCCACATGCCGTGGAGCGGCTGGGCCCGTGAGCCATGGCCACTGAGCCTGCGCATCTGGAGCCTATGCTCCGAAACGGGAGAGGCCACAACAGTGAGAGGCCCGCCTACTGCAAAAAAATAAAAATAAATAAAAATTGAAGTATAGTTGATTTCCAATGTTGTGTTAGTACAGCAAAGTGATTCAGTTATATATATGTATATATATATGTACATATATATATATGTATATATTCTTTTTCAGATTCTTTTCCATCATCGTTTACTACAAGATATTGGATATAGTTCCCTGTCTGTACAGTAGGAGCTTGTTGTTTATCTATTTTATATATAGTAGTTTGTATCTGCTAATCCCGAACTCCTAATTTATCCCTCCTCCCGCCTTTCCCCTTTGGTAACCAAAATTTATTTTCTGTGTCTGTGAGTCTGTTTCTGTTTTTTAAATAAGTTCATTTGTATCATATTTTAGATTCCACGTGTAAGTGATATATATTTGTCTGACTTCACTTAGTATGCTAATCTCTAGGTCCATCTATGTTGCTGCAAATCGTATTATTTCATTCTTTTTTATAGCTGAGTAATATTCCCTTGTGTATATATACCATATCTTCTTTACCCAGTCATCTGTTGATGGACATTTAGGTTGCTTCCATGACTTGGCTATTGTAAATAGTGCTGCTGTGAACATTGGGGTGCATCTGTCTTTTCAAGTTGGAGTTTTTTCTGGATATATACCCAGGAGTGGGGTAGCTGGATCCTATGGTAACTCTATTTTTAGTTTTTTAAGGACCCTTCATACTGTTTTCCATAGTGGCTGCACCAATTTACATTCCCACCAACAGTGTAGGGAGGTTCCTTTTTCTCCACACCCTCTCCAGCATTATCTGTAGACTTTTTAATTAAGGCCATTCTGACTGGTGTGAGGTGGTACCTCATTGTATTTTTGATTTGCATTTCTTTAATAATTAGTGATGTGCATCATTTCATGTGCCTATTGACCATTTATATGTCTTCTTTGGAGAAATGTCTATTTAGGTCTTCTGCCCATTTTTTGATGCCCAAATAAAATTTTAAACTACCTCCTTTTACGTTTTTAAGTTGGCATCTAATTTTTTTTTATCATAATGTTTAAATAGTTGCCAGGGATGTAATTTCAGGAATATTAAAAATATTGATGTTTTAAAATATTAATATCACTCCTAAATGTATCCAATGGAATATAAATATAAATACTCTAGTGTCTGGAGATTTGCTTGCATCCTTTAAAACATCCATGAACAATCTAGTCTATAATTGCTGGATATTTTACATTGTTTCTTTTTCACCTTGAAATCATATTTGTATTTTATTTCCCCCCACAGAATTTTACCCCAGAGGAGCATACTTTTATGTTTGAGTCTTCATTGATCAATTTTTCATACTCCTCTTCATGTATTTATGTACACATATGTGCATATTATATAGTACTTATACATAAAACTTAATATATTTTAAATATACTTTAAATTTCATTAAAAATTTTATGTTGCCATCAAGCTCTAGATATTAAACATTGCAGTTGATAATAATAGACAGTTGGTCAAAAATAACATGGAAATTACACCAATTTTATATATATATTTATCTGTTGGAGGGGGGGCAGCAGCAATCTGTTTAAATAGGCCATCTAGGTGATTCTGATGCATGTTAAAGTGTGAGAATTTCAATGTAGGGTTTTTAGACCACCCAGGAATTATGAATTCAGACAGCAAATGCAGCAAGAGTTCTATTTGTGGTTCTAAATTCTCAGTGGTGATTTTGCCATCTCCTCCCCACCCAGTGTCAAGGTTCAGTGGATTTTCCTTGAAGTTGCTTGGGAGATGGTGGTAAGGAGAGGAAGGTTATTTTTAATTTACTGTAATAGTGAAGTTGTAGCCATTCGAGGGTATCCTACTCAAGGCAAAAGCCTATTGCTGTTCACTGTACTGTTATGGGTTTTCAGCCTTCTCTCATATTCTGGCCTAGGAATTTGTATCTTTTTTGCCAGCTTGTTAAAAAAATCTTTAAGATTTTTTTATATCCTGGATTTTGATTTTTTTGTGGGTGTTAGGGTTAGCCTAAGTACCTATTCTACTATATTCCTGGAACAGCATTCCCTATTAAATGCAATAGATTTTGCCAGATTGCTTTCTAGGGAAATGCAAACTAAAGTAGTAATGCGATAGCACTTTATTCCTGTCAGATTGGCAGAAGGGAAAGTAGTAGCAAGACACATTGCAGGTGACAGGGGTTGTAAGTGATACTGGTGTAAATGTAAATTGTTCCGGTGTTTTTGACTTAAAAACAGCTCGTGTCAGGCAAAAACCATCATGTCGAAGGAATAGGTTGGGGGAAGTATGTTTCCAGCTCATGTCAGGCAAAAACCATCATGTCGAAGGAATAGGTTGGGGGAAGTATGTTTCCAGCAATTGCAACTGACCACTGCTTTCATTTTTCTTTGGTGAGGACTGGAAATGAATGGTTGTCTTATGTTTAGGGCCTAGGGGTGGGGTTTGCTTAACTGAACAAAAAGAGTAGGTGGACTTAGGAGACATTTACATAGGCTTGGAAGAAATAATTGAAAGCACTGATGGATTAAACTGTTACGTCTTCCTTACTAATCCATCAAAAGTATAATAGGAAAGTGAGGGAAATGAACGAAGGACTGGGGTGAATTAAAAAGGGAACTGTATGCCGGTGGTGTGCTGGAATCAGCTCTTCGTGGAGTTGATAGTTAAATTCAGGAGTTTGGCAGCCATCATTAAAATTATATAAACTTATAATTAGGTAAATTGCATTTTGAAGAAAGATAATAAATAATCAAAACTCATCACTTCCTAGTTATTTTATTACATTTTACTATTAATGTGTTCTTGAGGTTATTGACATCTATTGACTGTACCTGTATGGTGGAAATACTATATAACGATGTGCTACTGCTCATCTCTTACCAATTCTGTGTTCAGTGATGACACTTCAGTGGCTTAAAATCAGACATAGAAATCATGGAAATCAGCAAATAGCAAAAGTCAGGGCTTTTTTTTCCCTGTGGAAAGCAGTTGTTACACATTCACCAGGACACCATTGGGTATAACATTTTGCTGTTTGAGATACCGATTGCTTTTTATCTCTGTAAATGTACTTACTTTCTGAAGTTTTAGGCCTTCCAATATTATGTGTAAAGCTTTAACTGTTCTTAGGGAAATACGCAATTGTTTTAAAAGTATCTTAAATTTAAAGGAAGATATGCCTTCTTTTATTTAGCTTTTACTTATATGTAGACTATATTTTCGCAAACTTGTTCTAGTCTTTTAAAAATCGTTATTTAAAGGTATCTTGATAAATCTTTGTCTTTCTTGTAAGCCATTAGTTTCATTTATTGAGTTCCTTGTAGCAAGAATATACTTTTTTGTCCTTTTTAACATGGGTGTGAGAGAGAGAGAGAGAGAGGGGAGAGAGAGAGAGATTGGGAGATTTAATTCTTATAGCAGTGTTATGGATGAAGTTGGCCAGTTAACACTAAGAAACTTTATTTCTCTAGTATTTTTATTTATGACTAGAATTTGATTTTTTTAAAATAAGATTAAAGTAGTGTTGTTTAGTTATTTCCTACTCGTATATTTGGTATCTTTAGGTTCAGGTACTTCAGAAAATCAATGAATTAGAAAATTCTCCATAAAACTTTTGATTCATGTTACATTGATCTGTCATACATATTTTCAGCACTCACAGGAATAAGAAAATAACATTGAAATATTGTGAAAATACTATGCTAAAGTTGCTTATTATTCTGTAGCATAGTGGTTTACATTTTTGGATCTGTAGTTGGGCCTTTTTGACTTTGGCCAAATCATTTAAATACTCTAAGCCTCTTATTTCTTCAGTTAAAGTGGTGATAATAAATAGTACCTGCCTCATGTGGTGGTTTTGAAGATTAGATAAGGTAATGTAACATTCAGCAAATTGCTTGGCTTATAGTAAAGTGCTCTGCCAATGTGAGCTTATTACCAAAATAATAAATCCTCCTATCTACAAGTTGCCTTGAATGGTGGGTATGAAAGCTAGTAGTAAGTAAAAGATTATATGATATACTTTATAAAATAATAAAAGCTGTTGAAGCAAAGTTGTGAGTAAATTCAGTCTTATGGCACGTAAGTAAGGTGATTAAGTGTTGTCACCTTTCATTTGTTCAGTGTAATGGTTAGATATGAACCATACCAGCAAATAAGAAAACCATCTATTTTATTCACTGAAATGTTAAACCACTACTTTAGTTGTATAGATACATTCTGGATAAACTTAGGTGATTTTCCAAAAATATTAGGTAGCCCAATTGCTATAGAATAGAATTTAAGGATTCTTGGTTCCCTTAGTAATTTAAGTTTCGTATTGACTTGTTGGCCTTAATGAAAATTACAGGCTTTACCTTCTTTGCCCTCCCAAGTCTGCTCTTTAGTATAGTTGCTAAGGAACTGTGTCCAAATAATAAGCAAAACAGGAGTAAGAAGCAGAAGGGGGCACCAATAACCCACCTCTCAATACTTTTAGAAAGTTGGCTGCTTAACCTCATATTTTCTGTTTATTTGCTATTTTATTCTAGGTGCCTAGAGTTGATACTGTGTTGCCACTTTTTATTCTTAGTATTGATTGGGTTTTCCCTCTTTTTTCTGCTCTGCTACCTTATTCCTTCTGGAACCAGTAGGTTAATGGTAAGTATTTAAATAAGATTTACAAAGTTTTTAACCTAGTGAGGAATTTTTTACCCTCACCTATGTTGGTGAAAACTTTGTAGACTCCAGATGGTCTCTGTGGTTTCCCAGGTTTTCATTGTTGCCTTGTTTGTGTGTAGACTGATGAACTTTACTTTTGAGGTACTCCTATCCTTGCATGCTGTGTCAAACGGCGTCCATTGTTTGTGTGTTTCATAGTGATGTTTCTCTTGTTTTGTTGCGGGGGAGCAGGAGGGGGGCTTTTGGGGTGGGAAGAAGAAAAATCTTTCTCACACTTGCACTTTTATTCCTCCTACAGTATTTGGAATCTTTCCAAATCTTGCCAGTTAGATATCTGTAAGATGTTTGTTGTATACAAATTAAAAACATAATTACTGTTATCTTTGGGCAGAGTTATAGGTTGAGTGATTCTGCTCAATATCCATTGAGCAATATCCATTAAGTGATACTGCTTTCATCTATTGACTCTTCACTGCTAAATTTGCCATCAGATTTTGTGTTGCTTTATTTCTCATTTCAAGTTTCAAGGTGTTTGAGCCTTTTAAGTATTTTTAAAAGGTAGAAATAGGTTTTTTAGGATTTATCATAGCAATGTCTATTTGTTATGCTGTTCCCTCAAAGCTTTGTACTTTAATGATAAATTACCATTGCATTTACCACCAAGACCAATACTTATTTCTTTGAACTTAGATTATGAAATATAATTTAATTGATTAAAAGGATGAGGCTAGATTTAGAGCACTGAGCTTCAAATAGTAAACTTTGGGAAGTCATTTTCATAAAATCCTATCAAAGAAAATATCTTAATTTTTTTGTTATACACAAGATAGTAGAATAAAGTAGAATAATTCATATTTACAAAATGAATACCAATGCAGCTATCACCAGTGTCCCGAAGTAGATAGAACATTGCCAGTACCCCAGAAACCCTCCCCTGTGTCTTCCTGATTATGAAACTTTTTCTTTCTCCTAGAATAATCATAATTTTTTTGATAACCATTTCCTTGCTTTTGTGTTTTATCACTTACATATGCAATCTAAAGAATATCTTTAATTTTGCTGGCTTGGTATAAGTGGAATCATATTCTTATTTTGGATCTTCTTTTCCTCAGTATTATTTTTGTAAGATTCATTTATATTGTGTCTAGTATATGGAGGGAATAATAATTTTCCCTCTACCCTTCTGAGTTTTTAGCTGAGACTCTGGTAATAAAAGACAGATTAACATGAGAAAAACAAACAAGTTTATTAACATGTATGCTTTATGTATACATGGGAGGAACCCAGGGAAAAATGAATAACTCTCCAAGATGACTTAGAATTGAGGCTTACGTGTCAATCTTAATAAGGAAAGGGGAGAGGGATTGTAGGTCTCTCAGGGGAGAGAAATGATTTTTAAGAAAAATGAATGGGCTTTTAGAAGAATGGATGGAAGATATGATAGTTTGTGACAAAGTTTGTCTGGATGTGGTGTCAACTTCTAGTCTTCTCTCCTGTGAGTCAGTCTTCTCTGGTTGATGAAATTCCTGGGGCAGGGAGGAAGGAACTCCCCAATTGAGTTCCTTCTGGAGGATGTCTTTAGACAGATGAAAGGAGTTCAGAGGGAGTCTCTCTATGGATTGGTTGTTTTTCAAGTGCCTACAGCTCAAAAATCAGTATACCAAAGTGGCATATTTCAGGGTGGCATATTCTGCTACCCTTCAGTAGCTGGTTAATTTCATCATTCTGTTTTATGAATATACCACAATTTATGTAACCATTCCATTGTTGGATATTTGTTTCCATTTCATTATTATGAACACTGCTGCTGTGAATATTTTGTTAACATGCATTCTGGTGCACATGTGCACAGATTTCTGTAGGACAGTATTAACGCAAAGTGTGGTCCTCTCCAACCAGCAGCATTGGTGTTGTCACCTGTGAGCTTACTAGAAATGCAGATTCTTGGGCCACACCCTCACCTACTGCTTCAGAATCTCTGGTATCCAGTGAACTGAAACAGGCCCTTCAGGTGAATCTTATGCACATTAGAGCGAGAATCACTGCCCTGAGATTTATACCTTGAAGTGGATTGCTGAATTAGAGACTATGTATACCTTCAGCTTTATTTAACAGTTTTCCAGTGTAGTTGTATCAGTTTTTACTTAGGCCTGTGGTGTTTGAGAACTCCTGTTGTTGCTCTGTAAGAATATTGTCAAAGTTTTAGGGTTTTGTTTTTTGCTTTTCTTAAAATTTCAGTATTTTCTGAGTTCACTTTTAATTGCAGTTGAATTTTGCCTTTTCAGATTTATCGGAAAAATTGACTTCTTAGATTTACCGAAGACTTTCTAAAAATATTATTAGAAAACTTTTCAAACATTCTTAGAAGTAGAAATAGTACTGTGAACTAATAATAAGCTTTATATACTCATCATCCACATTTACCAGTTAATTATGTTTTTCCATATTTGCTTTATCTCTCTCTTTTCTCTGAAATATTTTAAACCAGATCCCAGATGCTGTATCATTTCACCTCATATACTCAAATGTGCATATCTGAAATACATACCATTTTCTTTACATGATGAGACTATCTTTAGAGGGCCATTTTTTTATTTTAAAAAGTTAGACAACATATTAAAAACATGTACAAATTCTAAAATAATGACAAAGCACAGTTTATAAACTGTTATTATTTGGGATATTATGAGTGAGAGATTTTGAATGAATTACAGTCTTTCAATAATTCTCTGCACTCTTCTAATGTATTCAATTAGATAATCTTACTGAATATTGTCTCTTTCACCAATAAAGTCAGAAATTTAGCTTTCTTAAAAGTAAAACCTAGTTAATCATTTTAGGGATAAGAAAATCTTTTGAGTGCTTAGAAATGTATTACTTCTCTGATAAAACTCAACATGTGTAATGGTGTCCTAGTAGGTGACCAGAGTAGGCTGCTAAAAGAAATTTTATTAATATTTTGACTCTTTAATCTTAAAAGCAACCCTTTAAGAGCCTAGACATGCAATCTTCCACATCTGCTAATGGCTTGCTGTTGAGGTGTGCTGAGTTTATACCCTGAATCAGCATAGCCCAGTCTAAACTTATAGCAGAATTAAGAACACATGCATGGTTTTATAATGAATCAGCAGTGAGTGTTTTTTGAGTGGGTCTAGTTTGTTGGTCATTGTTGAATAAAAGTGAAAGTATAGGTGACTTTCAGGATAGGTGAGAAGGCAAAAATTAGATACTCTATCACTGTATGTTATTACTCAGTACAAAAAATGCTCAGTAGTATTTACTTGATTTTTGCATTATTGTGATTCAGTTAAATACTGAATCATGCTGATCAGGAAACTACAGATTCATAGTATGTAATACATGTTATTTTAAAAAGTGCCAGTTAATGGTTGGGAGAGAAATGAGGCTGAAGGTGGGAGGGAACAGGCTTTGTGTAATGAATAGAAAGTTTCTCTCTGTATTTTTTTTTTTTTTTTTGGCCACGCCACTTGGCTTGCAGGACCTTAGTTCCCGATCAGGGATGGAACCCAGGCCCCCTGAGTGAAAGCGTGGAGTCCTAACCACTGGACCGCCAGGGAATTCCTTCTCTCTGTGTTTTAAACAGGAGAGTGACAGGATTGGGTCTGCGTTATGAAGATGGGCTATAAAAACAGTTTGGGGAAGGGGAGGGCTAGAGCAGAGATGTGTATAGACGTTACTACGGTTGTCCAGGAAATATAGTAGCTAGATACAGAGCAGTGATGTCTAAAGAAGTGGTTGAATTTGACAGATACTTGGGGGGTAAAATCTCAGGTTTGTGATGGATTGAGGATAATTAGGTTTGGCTTCAGGGAAGCAGTAATAATATTGGCCTGACTGGAATATCATCATTATTCCTCAATTCTTTCATAGTCTAAACTTTTTAATCAAGTTCACTGGCAGCTTACAAACAGTTCTTGTCGTAACCCAAAATTTTTGAAGTGGTTTTCCTAGCTCCCTCTTTAAAACAAATATTCAGGCATTTTGAACAATTTTTAATGACTTATTCCAGGGATCAGCAAGCTTTCAGTAAAGGGACAGATAATAAATATTTTAGGCTTTGCAGGCCATTTGATCTCTGTCACTTTTGTAGTGTGAAGCCAGCCATAGAAAATATATAAATGCACGCACATGGCTGTGTTCCAATAAAACTTTATTAGTGGACACTGAAATTCGAATTTCACATAATTTTCATGTGTCACAAAATATTCTTCTGATTTTTTCCTCAGGCATTTAAAAATATAAAACTGTTTTTGATTCAAGGGCTGTGTGAAAGCAGACTGCATTTACCTCATAGGCCCATAGTTTGCCAGTTACCCCAGGTGCGGTTTCTTCACAAGAAACTTTTAAGATAAATAGCCAGTAGGCTGTAAGATGTTAATTCCTTTCATTCCTGAGGATACATAAATCCTTAAGTCTGTAATGCTATTATTTGATCCTTTCATTGTGGGTTGGGGGGACCCAAGAGACAGGGAATACACATAGCAACAAGGAAACTCCCAGCAAACTCAGTATAGCTGGGGAAATATTTAATGCAGAGTGAATTCCCTGAAGAAGTGTATCTTTAAGGAGGTAATTAACGCCATACCAATGAGAAGTAGTTTCCAGAGGTCAGCACTTATGGGAAAGAAAGTCAGTAACTTTGTCAGACTAATTGCAGATATGTTAAGAAAGTGGAGTTGGGTTATATTGTAGTAGTAAGGAACCTGATTTGTACTTGGGAGTTGGCATTTCTTGTAGCCTTTGCTCTTCTTGGAATACCATACACTAGTGATTTCACATCTTCTGCTAAACTTGAAAACGCTTATAGAATCAGCCTTTAATTGTAAATCAAATTCGACATGGTAAATCATGAGAATTAATTTATGTATGCATGGTATTAGGAAATACTGGCAACATTGAGTCAGATTTTTTGAGTACAAACATAATGGGCAGAGTTTTACCTATGAAAAAGCAATACTGATTACAGTTAGGTGCCCAACTGCTATAATTAACATTTGATTTTAATTCTGATACTAAAGTTTCTCTTTTTTATTTTTTTTTTGGTTGTGGCTTACGGGATCTCAGTTGCCCAACCAGGGATTGAACCTGGGCCATGGCAGTGAAAGCCCGGAATCTTAACCACTGGGCAACCAGGGAACTCCCAATACTAAATTGTTAATGTATGTTAACAATTACCTCTTCATAATTACCTCCTTGTCCTGGTGGCCATAAAAAAATTAAATTATTGACAATAACAGAAAATACTTTTAGCCAAACACATGTAAGATTTTAAAGCCCCAATTGCCAAAAGAGTATTTTTAAAAATCCTGTCAAATTTGTTAGCTACATTTTGCATTCAGTTGGGTATCTAGAAACAGTTATTTGGTAAAGAAAGTGATAAATAGATTTATGTTAAATTTTCACATACTTGTGAATTACTTTATTAATATTTATGTCGATAAGAAATCTCTACACGTCAAAGCCATGTTACTTTTAACAGAAAACAATATAATATTTAAAATATTTTAAAATATCTGCTACTGTTTAAATTACAATTTTCGTTTTATTTTTGTCTCACATTTCAAATTAGTACATTAGTACATGGGGAAAAGTAGGTTTACTCATTCAAGTGTAAGACATAACTGTGATGGCACAAATATAATTTAACTCTAATTCTAGAAGCTTAAAAAATGTAAATATTTTGAATACTTTGTCACTGTATATAATGTGTGCCCCAGTATTTTTTCTTTCAACATTTTTTTTGCATTTCCAATTAAAATTTTATTTTTTAATTTTTGGACAGTATAGAGTACAGTGAGAAGAGAGGATATATTTTTATTCTTTACTTTATCTTCCTATTTTCTCACCTGTGTTCTAACAGCTCTGCTTCAGCCAGTGAACCAGGTTCTTATACTTTCTCTTGCTCTTTAAGCCTTCCCAGTTGGATCTTAACCTTTCTTCTTTTGCTTCTTTGTTTTAAGTAGCTATTCTTGGGGAATTCTTTAAGTTTCTAATTCCATGTGAGTGAATGGAATCATTAAAGATTTTAAAATTTAGTTGATCAGGATGAGTGATAAAAGATTATCTCCCTTAGAAATAAAGTGCATACTAAAAATTTTAGGATTTTATTAAAAAGTGAGTCCTCTAAGGGGGCTTCCCTGGTGGCGCAGTGGTTGAGAGTCCACCTGCCGATGCAGGGGACACGGGTTCTTGCCCCGGTCCGGGAAGATCCCACATGCCGCGGAGCGGCTGGGCCCATGAGCCATGGCCGGCTGAGCCTGCGCGTCCAGAGCCTGTGCTCCCCAACGGGATAGGCCACAACAGTGAGAGGCCCGCGTACTGCAAAAAAAATAAATAAATAAATAAAATAAAATTTAAAAGTAAGTCCTCTAAGAATGTAATGTGCATATCATTCCCTGATCTTTTTTGAAAACCATGTTTTTATGGTCGATGAGGGAGAATTTATACTATGATTACTTATCAGAAGAATATGTACCTCATTGTGTCCGCTTCTCCCTCATGTTTCGTGGCTGAGTGGAACATTAAACTACTTAAATGTATGTTTTACCTGAAACAGCAACAGAAAGGCGCCAGATATTGTTCACCAAATAACTATTGTATAGTTATTCAGTGAACTGTTGTTCATTCCATCTTCTCCTACTTTGTAGAAAATCAAGTGTCACATATTTTGTTGTCTTTAATTTAGGTTTAATTCTGATAGTTGACAGCATGGTAAAACGTCCATGTTGTGTGTGGGTGTTCCTCTGTGTGTAACACAGAGGGAGAGAGGGTGGGAGGGAGGGAGAGAGAGAAGTAGAGGGAGGATGGAGGAATGGGGGGGGTGGGAGAGAAAGAGAGAAACATAAGTGAGCCATGCTTTAAAAATGTCATCTAGCTAGCTCTTCAGAGCTGCCATTGTTAACTTGAACACTAAGGAGAGAATTGTGGAGAGAGAAAAAATTCCACACTTCATCGTCAGATTTGGGCAAGAGGAAGGATACATTAGAGGGAGTACTTTGCTGTTCATTCATTCAATAAATATTTATTGAGTGTCTACTGTACTTTGGCATGGTGCTGAGAGGTACATATCTTGATATGAAACATGAAGAAGATGTATTTTAAAATCATTCCTTATTTTTTTAGTTCAGCAGAATATTTTGTATATTTTATATCTGTATTTGAAAGTTCTAAAGACATTTGACTTTCATTAAGACTGTAATATAATTAACTGCTTGTAGTTCTTGAAAAAATTTTGTCTAATGAAGTCTGGTTACTATGCTAGTAGTAATTTTGATCTCATTTACATTTTGAAAAGACCTAAAGAGCCTCAGTAAATTCAACTGAACCTTTAGTAGATCAGTTTTGGAATAGCTAACACATGGTAAGACAACATGTAAATATGATAGGAACAATATGTGTGTCTTGCAGAACCTAAAATGAAACAGGTGATGAATACTGTTTCTAGAGCTTTGGTCATATGATTTCTGCAACTCAAGGGAACTGGAAACATGTCTGTTTAGAAGCAAACTATTTTGGGACATTGAGCTTATTGAGAATTTGAGTTGTACAGATTTTTCATAGTATTTTGCTTCAAGCCAGCGAGTATAAAAAGTTATAACTGTGGTGGTTAGAGTTCATTGTAATAATTATTCTTAAATCTATAGTTATTTAAATTGTTTCCCTTCATTTGATTCCTTTGTTAATCTAGAGCCATGACAAAACTAACATGTGGCTTATACGTCACATATGATGCCATAGGCTAGTGGGCATTATGCAGTGGTACTGTGTCTTGGATGAGGAGCTGTGGCTCAAAGGTGCATTTCTCCATCTAGTATGTGAATTCCCAGAGCAAATGCCATTACTCTGTCCCCTGCCTCCCCTCTTCCCCTAACTGACAGAAAAATTCCAGAGCAGAGATTATTGTCCTATTTGTAAAAATGAATAAACTCTGACTACTGTTGAGGCTCGGTTCCAAAAGTGCCTTGCATACTGCTGGGATCTGAATATTTGGGCCCCCACCTCTGAAATTAATATGTTGAAAGCCTAATGATGATGGTATTAGGAGATGGGGCCTTTGGGGGATGATTTGGTCATGGGAATGGAGGCTTCATGGAAAGGATTGGTGCCCTCGTAAAAGAGGCTCCAGAGAGCTCCCTAGCCCCTTCCACCATGAGAAGATGCAATGAGAAGCCTGCAATCAGGAAGAGGGTCCTCGCTCGACCATGTTGGCACCCTGGTCTCCAGAACTGTGAGAAATAAATTTCTGTTATTTATAAGCTACCTAGTCTCTGATATTTTGTTATAGTAGCCTGATTGCACTAAGACATGTATCTAGTAAAGTTTCTAAAACTGAGAATTCAGAGACTAAGCTACCCTTGGCACTGGGGCATCCTCCTATTCTGATAGTGGACTTGTTTCCATCAATGAAGGATAAAAACTAATTACCTCCCTTTGGCCTTTGTCTGTGTTTTGGTCATTCAGTGCCCTGTCTCACTACCCTCCTCCCCCAGTGAGGATATGTGGCCATTTTGAGGTTCACTGATCAAAGATGTTGAATATATTGAATTTTACAAGACTCATTGGTACTAGTTAAACCACTGATCCCTAGGTCCTTATACTGTTATTGGCATACTACTCATACTATAAATTAAGGACACCTTGTTTATATCGCCACATGGAATTTATTTAATTTTCCACAGGAGCGGACCTGCCTGCATACTACTGTAGTTTGTTTACTTTTCTACCATTCTGAATATCGTTTGGTTCTTCTGTTCCCCTTTCCAGGTATTTAAAAAGAGCAGACAATTGTATCCTATTTGGCATTCTTATGTAAGATAGATTAATTTCTTAATTCAGTCATACAGGTTTAAAAGAGAAAGATTTAATTGTTAGTTTTCCCAGAGAAAACATCCATGTTGCTGAAGATCTTTATTTTCTAATAAAACTGTGATTTTCCATAACAGAATTATCTTTCTATGTATATTGTAATATAGGGCTCACACAAATTATAGTGACAGAGAAGCGTCCTCTGTCAGTTGTGGCCCTCCATTAAGATCTTATATAGTTACTCTAATCTATCACATTTGTAGGTTATATGTATTTAAAATAGTCTAGATAATAGAAAAGACAAAATATAGGATGAGAAATAAAGGTAATGGGATATTTTGGGGAGTGGGGTGGGGGAAAGAGAAAAAAGTTGACAGAGTTGATTGATAAGCTAGAAGACAATAAAAATAATAAAATACTGAAAAATAAATAATTTTATTTTTCCCACTGCGCCACCAGGGAAGCCCCTCCCCCGCTTTTTAAACTACAAAGAAACCTTCAGGACATATTTAAAGTAACTTTGTAG
Organism: Stenella coeruleoalba; assembly: GCF_951394435.1. Lineage (NCBI taxonomy): Eukaryota > Metazoa > Chordata > Mammalia > Artiodactyla > Delphinidae > Stenella > Stenella coeruleoalba. The sequence goes on from NC_137155.1 coordinate 59,478,396, forward strand.
AATATTTTATGAAACATTTCAGTGTGCTCATATTTAACATGAAAAAATAAAACTTCTTTGGATAGCCTTTCATTCAATCCAGTATTTGAATGTCTGCCAGTGTCATAATAGGCATACTAATGGCTTTGGGACTACAAAAAATAGATCATAATTTTCACTTAAAATTGCTCCATTTCCTTTTTCCATTCTCATTGGAAATAGTCCTTTTTAAAAAGATAGTATATGGGACTTCCCTGGTGGCACAGTGGTTGAGAGTCCGCCTGCCGATGCAGGGGACACGGGTTCGTTCCCCGGTCCGGGAAGATCCCACATGCCGCGGAGCGGCTGGGCCCGTGAGCCATGGCCGCTGAGCCTGCGCGTCCGGAGCCTGTGCTCCGAAACGGGAGAGGCCACAACAGTGAGAGGCCCACGTACCTCAAAAAAAAAAAAAAAGATAGTATATGAAAAAATAATAAAGTAACAGAATTATCACAAGTGGGTACATGGTAGAAAATAATGACTTTCCCTGATGGACTTAAAATCTGATCCTGACATAAACTAAGCTCTTCAGTAACATTCATTATGCAAATTGATATACACTGATGTTATTTTGTAGGTTCTCAAGGATTGTTTTCGATGATTTATAAAATTAGATATTTAAACATTTACTCTGAGATATATGCCTATTGAGCAAGGTAAAAAATGTATTCTACTATCTTGTGGAAACATTTGCTATCTTGCCATTTTAGTTTTGTTAGAGATACTTTTGTCTTTTATTAAGTAGCTGTCATTTTTAAACAATATAGATTTTACCTAAGTGTTTCCCTTTGACTTCTTGAGCATCTTCTCTCTTGTAGCAGAAGTTTTACCAATTAGAAAACCGTGATAGAGAGAAAAGAGTCTACAGCTTATCTTGGGTTTTTTTTAGGTAAACTGGCTTACATTTTCTGAGGAAGTTTTTCAAATCAGATAATCCTATATTTGCCAAGCTCTGAACATGTCCTACTGGCAAATGAGATCTCGGTTTACACTACAGACCTTTTGCTGTATGTCATATACTGTATGAAACTTTGCTTATGGAAGTTGCTTTATTTACGTTTCTTTTTATTGGCATGTTTAGAATTTTACCTTTAAACTAAATTTCTAAAAAAAAAGAGGTGCAGTTTATTCCTGCAGACAATGCTTAGGACTGTTAAATTGCAGCTAGAGTTACCAGTAATTAGAATTTCCTAATCTGCCTTTAATTGCACCACTGTTGCCTGTGTACAACTTAGGTCAACTATGCAATTCATTCATACATGCATTTAGATATTTATCAAGTCTTGACTATAGGTCTACCTGGATGCTGGGGCAGGGTGGTTGTATAGAATACTTAGAAGAATATACAGTTTCTGCCTCACAGGTATTATCAAACTTGGGAGATAAAATCTACACAGAAGAAATGTAGTAGCTGCTGATATATATCAAATGAGTGTTATCAGTAAATGGAATATAGTAGGACAGAGAAGGACATGGTTTTGAATTCTTTTAAAAGGTTTTATTGAGGTAGTAAGACAATCTGGGCTTGAAGGGATGGGAGTAGATTTTTTTTTTATTTATTTATTTAGTAGTATTATTATTTTTTGGTACACGGGCCTCTCACTGTTGTGGCCTCTCCCATTGTGGAGCACAGGCTCCGGACGTGCAGGCTCAGCGGCCATGGCTCACGGGCCTAGCCACTCCGCGGCATGTGGGATCTTCCCGGACCGGGGCACGAACCCGCGTCCCCTGCATTGGCAGGCGGACTCTCAACCACTGCGCCACCAGGGAAGCCCGGGAGTAGATTTTTAATACATAAGAGAAAAGGATATGGACTTAAGAGCAAAGACATAGAGGTATGAATGGGTGTATTCTTTTGGAAGAAGAGGATTAAATTGCCTACACCAAGTTTGTATTAGGGTAATAGTGATTATGCAAAAAGTCTAGTGTAGGGGAAAATACGGTACGCATGTGTGTGTGTGCAGTAATGTAAAAGATCACAAGTCAGGATGCTGTGGTAGAAAGCTTGATAGCTTAGGAATCAGAAGAGCTGAGTTCTGTCACTTGATTTCTTTGCACTTAGACTGCTCTTCTCTTTAAATGAGCAGTTTAGACCAAGACAGTCTGTAGACTCCTTTAGCTAAATATTCTTCATTTCCGATATTGAAGATAGGAAATGGCAACTACTGTTTTGTATTACTTGGAGAGATTGGTGTAGCAAATTGAGGTCACCTGCTGTAAAAATCTCCAGAATACAGTCCTCTGTCATTGATTCATTCCATTGTCTGTCACTTTCAGTGCACATATACCTAAGAGAGTTATAAGCCTATAGTTTTCTTTAGAAATTATATTAGTTAAATCACCTAATTGAGATTAGAAGGAATAGAGCTTTGTTTAAGGGAAAGTGTAGATGAATAGATTTGATTTTGGGTAACGTGGAGTGCCAGCTTTGGGTAGAGAACATCGATAACCACTGGGGGTAGTAGAAGGGTGAGCACACCTGGGGAGGGGCAGAATATTTGGATTTTTAATAAAGGTTGAAGTAGAAGAGTACTAAAATCAGGCATCTATTTTATCTCCACAGCAGCCAGCACAGTTTATCTTCCTGTTCTTTCCCCCTGAATTCTGGTAGTGGTTGAGAGGATAGCTTTTCCAGTATGACCCTTTCTGGCTGGTTTCTTTATTTTGTATTTTTATAGCTATCAACTAAGCAAGTGCATTTAGATGACTTGTTTGCAGTTGTAGAGTGACAATTTGATATTTAAATCTCATAATAGGACCTGATTCTTTCATCTTTGGTCTTACCCAACAAATTCTGACTGTGGTAGCAGATTTTTCCTGCTGATTGGTGTACAGTCTCCCTTGGTGACTACAGGGGAATTGGTTCCAGGACCCCCATGGGTACCAAAATCCACCCATGCTCAAGTCCCTTATATAAAAAATGATGTAGTATTCGCATATAACCTATACACAGTTTAAATCATTTCTAGATGACTTGTAATACCTAATACAATACAAATGCTGTGTAAATAGTTGCCAGGGTATGGCAGATTCAAGTTTTATTTTCTGGAATATTTTTTCCTCCTCAGTATTTTTTGTTTGTTTGTTTGTTTGTGTTTTTTTTTTTTTGTTTCTTGCGGTACGCGGGCTTCTCACTGTTGTGGCCTCTGCCGTTGCGGAGCACAGGCTCCGGACGCGCAGGCTCAGCGGCCATGGCTCACGGGCCCAGCCGCTCCGCAGCATGTGGGATCTTCCCGGACCGGGGAACGAACCCATGTCCCCTGCATTGGCAGGCGGACTCTCAACCACTGCGCCACCAGGGAAGCCCCCTCCTCAGTATTTTGATCCCAGTTTGTTGGATCTGCAGCTATGGAACCTGCTCATACAGAGGGCCTACTATATTTACCAGACTTGGGTGTAGGAGCAATCCTTTATTGCTTGTGGAAGGAGGAAATGTACAAATACTAAGTAAATGTAGGGTTGGGCCACAGGAAATATAAAGAATCTTTTTGCCTTAGTCATCAAAGTGGAAAACGTTAGGTATTCACAGTTACTGGTGCTATTGGTGTTTATTTTACTATATTAAGTAACTTTAATATCGCAGGTACATCTCACTGAATTGTTACAGGAAGTTTTCCTTCAAAGAATCTGGATTTTGCCATTAAAGAATGTCATTTTAGAACAGTACTGTTTTAAGAACTTAACGAAGAGTAAGTGAATTGTCTAAAAATTGAAAAGGGACAATTTCCATAAATAATAACCACTGTTTATTGAATACCTACTATGTTTTAGGCACTTTATATACATTATTGTGATCTTTAATCCTCATCAGATTGCCAGTGTATGTAAGTGATATTATCAGTGTTTTATAGGGAAAAAATCAGACGTGGAGGGCTTAAGTACTTGCCTTCCCTGGGGTCACATAGTTAGTGTGTAGTAGAAACTACATATCCATGTCTGTACCCAGGTCTTTTGGACTTCAAAGACTGTATTTTCACTAGACTATTAAAGCTAGTAAGGAAGGTAGACATACAAGTAAGTAATTAGAGTGCCATGTGCTATATTGCAGTATTGGAAGTATCATCAAAGTACAGAAGAGCTACAAAGGGAGGGAATGATTAAATCGCATTGAGGTGGAACATTCTATAGCCTTTACAGAAAGACTCTTGGAGAAAGGGGACTCCTGTGTGGGGTTTTGATGACAACCTAGAAGTTCTCTAGGGTAGAAGAGAGAGAATAATAACATTAGTGTTTCAATACCTCTGTACTTAGCTTTAAAAAAACAGGGTGATCTAGCTCATTTCTACTGTTCATTCTCTTCTTGCATCTCAGTCTTTCTTGTTCCTTTTATACACAACAAGATCATGCCATTCTCATCTCAATTTTTGTTAGTTATATCATTTTTACATTGTTGACATTCCTAATATTTATATACTGTAGCAATAATTCCTACCATTCTTTATAACTATTCAATTAAATAAGTAATAATGTGTCTAGTGTAGTATCAGTGTATGTGTGTATGTACATATAAGTGTGTGTATGTATGTGTGTGTGTGTGTGTGTGTGTGTGTGTATATATATATATATATATATATATATATATAAAACACCACAGCTTGTCCATTCCTGAATTCTTTATTTTGTTTAATCTCTTGATTGGGTCTTTTTTTTTCTTTCACTTTTATGTGGAATCTTTTTTTTTGAATTTTATTTTATTTTTTATACAGCAGGTTCTTATTAGTTATCAGTTTTATACACATCAGTGTATACATTGCAATCCCAGTCTCCCAGTTCATCCCACCACCACCCCCCCAACCCCCCACCGCTTTCCCCCCTTGGTGTCCATATGTTTGTTCTCTGCATCTGTGTCTCTATTTCTGCCCTGCAAACTCGTTCATCTGTACCATTTTTCTAGGTTCCACATATATGTGTTAATATACGATATTTGTTTTTCTCTTTCTGATCTTGACTGGGTCTTGAGTCTTTGAACTTTTGAGGATATAGATTACTTGAGTCCTAATTTTTTCCCCTTTTTAAGAGTTCTGAAGACACCCCCATCCCCTCACACACATAAAATGTGTCCCAAATAAAATCTGTGTATTATTCTGTGGATAATTCTGAGACCAGTATTATTTCTGCCATCCTCACTGTCAATTGTAGACATCTTACATTTTCTGTCTAGATATTCACTAGGATTCTTTCTTTTACTATCTTTGGTAATTTTGTTCTGTGCTTTGGATTCAAGTCTCTTCTTTGAGAGAACCAATTAGCCTTTTGTTTTCCATACATTTCATCTTTTTTCAAATCACTGTCGTCTCTGTTTTGTTTTTCATAAGTCTGCAGTCCATGTCAGTGATGTTATCCTTAGTTATTTCTACTTCCTTCTGATTTCTTCTGTAGTTTTTATTTCTGTTACTGGTATACTGTTATATTTAATTTATTTCCTGAACTATGACAGCTGTTTCTTGAGTTAATTTTCTGAGTTGTCTAATTTATCTGCCTTTTTAATGTTTTTGTTTTCCTTAAGTGGTAGATTCAATGGTTAGGTCCCATAATGAAGTCTTTCTTATTATTCATCAAAGAATGGAGCCAATTCTAGTTGGGCCTGTTGTAAGTGAAGACATTGTGTGTGGGGGAGGGGGAGAGGGGGCAGAGGAAGTGATCTGGGGCAGCCTACAGCTTCAGTTGAGATATGTTCCTACAGAAACATTTTCACTTGGCTAATATGTTCTATGCTTTTCTTCCTTTAAAATAGTTTTAAAAAGTAAACTAATGTAATATATGTATATATTTTGAAAACATAAAATAGTCTTATAATAAAAATCATCGTTCTCTTGTGTCAACCTTCCCCAACTCCGAGTTTTTAATTTCTGGGGACGCCTATTTTCAACACTTGAAGGTGTTGGTTATAACATTTACTTTGGTTGGTTATAAATATTACTATTTATATTTACTGAATATTACTATTTATAAATAATGTGCCTATATTCCTGTTTTTAATTTACTTTAGATGCTAAGTATTAACTGCCTATTATGGAAGATGAGGATTTACATACCTCACCTGGCTTTATTTTTATCTTTCCACCTTTTGAATGTCTTTTTAAATGACAGTTTGCTTAAATTGATGCTCATTGTTTATGGCTGTGGATTATATTTCCTTTTATGTGTTTGTCTCATAGTTAATAATTGCCTCATCTATTTGCTTACTTAATTTTCTAAGTTCCTATCAGTTTTTCCCATCCTTGCCCAAAGAATTATAAAACTAAGTACAGTACTGTTTTCCACATGATTAAACACATCAAGAAACCTTATCAGTTCACTCCCTACTCCTCGCCCATCCCCTCCTCCCCTGCATTTCCCTCTCCTCCCTTCCCCCCCCATTCCCCTTCTCTGTCCTCCTCCCCTCTGCCTTCTCCCGCTTCTTGAGCAGTCTACTCTCCTTATAATCTGGACTAATAATCTTCCAGACCTGCTATACAACTATCCAAGGACTTTCCTTCACCTTTCTCCTATGAGAGATCTTGTTTCCTTGATCTTGCTGTCTTTGTCTTGTTTTCCTCTGCTCTGTTTGCTCCCTTGTTTTAGTGGATCACATGTTCTCAGAAGTTTCTCAAGAGTGCACATGGGAAGGAAAGCTTTTGATGCTTTTTTAATCAGGAAAATATGTTTTTATCAATCAAGTGTGAATATGTAATAGTTTGTATATATAGTCTAAGTGAAAGTTTTTTTAGAATTTTGAAGTTATTGCTTCACATCTTCTTTCAATTGTTGCTGTTGAGAACACTTAATGCCATTCTGATTTTGAAAAACAATTGGACTAGACTCTCCAAAAATATTACTATCATGAAAGACAGAATATAAAAGTCTGGGAAACTGTTTTAGATACTTTACAGTGATCTTTTTTCTTTTTGAAAACTTTTAGATTTTGTTCTTTATTCCCTAATGCTCTGTTATTTCCTGGTAATGTACTTTGGTATGGCTCTTTATTTTCATTTATTGTATGGGTACATTCTTTCAGTCTGTATGCTCATGAGCTTCAGTTTGGGAAATTACGTCTTTGATAGTTTCTTCCTCTTTTTTCAATTCTGTTTCTAGCTGATTAGATGTTAGACCACCTGGATTGATCTTCTGATTTTATTATTTACTCTCCTGTTTGACTTTTGGTTTTACTTCCTGGGAGATTAAAAAAGATGAGTAATGGATTAGGCTAAGAATTAGGCTCTGGATCCAGAAGGCCTGTTTGAATTCTGCATTGCCAGTTTCTAACTGTGATCTTATAAAAGTTAATTACCCTTTCTCTGTTTTATCTGTAAAATAGGGTTAATATTGAATAGCAGTGCCTAACTCAAAGGATGTGAGGATAAATAAGTTAATTCATCCAAAGTGCTTAGATAATTTCCTGGTACATAGTAAATGTTAATTGTTATTATCGTTTGGCATCATTATTACCTCAAAGTTAATACTTTAACCATCTATTCGAATTCTTAATTTCTACCAAAAGTTTAATTTTCCAGAGCTTTTGTTTGCTTCTCCGTTCCTAGTTTTACAGCCTCCTGTTCTTATTTCATGGATGTAGTATCATCTTGAATTATTGGGACAATTGAGGAAATTTGGAAAACCCTCCAACATATAAGGTGGACACCAAAACAAATATATAGAAACAAAATTAAATAAATAAATAGATAGAAACAAAAATAAATAGAAATCTTTTACTTATAAGATTTTTGGGGTGTCAGCAGTGTTGAAGTTTTTTTGTTTTCTGCATTGACTCTTTTATCATAGTTTCCCTTTTCTATTAATTTGTTTTGGTGTACATCTTATACGTTGGAGGCTTTTTCTAAATTTCCTCATACTTAGGTTCAAATTATATTTGGCAGTAATATACTTAAGTATCATGTTCTCAGTGTGTCATATCAGGGAGCACAGATAGTCAGCTTGCCCTTTTGTTGGTGATACTAAGTTTAGACATTTGTTTAAGGTAATGTCAGCCAGTTTCTCCATTTTAAAAGTACCTTTTAATCTTTGTTAATTAAGTGATTTGGGGTTGATATTTCAGAATGTGTAATTATCCATTTGTACTTTCACATTCTTATTAAATTTAAAATATTTAATTTATTATGTCATCCATTTTTATGTTTAGATTGTCCAAATTTGACAGGGAGAAGCCCTTTGAAACTGGCTTCTGTGCCTTTTTGTGTGTCCATATCAGTTTTTGAGCACTTCCTTAATCTGGCACAACAAGATATTCAAGGCTCAACTTTTACTCCCTGCCCCAGACTTAGAACCAGCCATTTTTTCAAGGATCCCTGGTTCCTTTTTGTGGGGGGAATGATATTTAGAACCCAAGATCTGGGGGTAGATCCTTTTTGCTACTGAAGTATCATTGCTTCTAGGCTCTTTTAGTGGACTGAGCTAAATAAGTTTGTGTGTGTGTGTGTGTGTGTGTGTGTGTGTGTGTGTATTTTTCTTTGTATCTATTTGATATATAGTTAAGTTCATTTGTTTCCATTTATATTTACTTTTACTAGGGACTTTCCTCATCCTTTTTTATTTTTAATTTTTGACTACATATATTATTAACATTGTTCAAAAGTCAAAAACTTTATTACTTGGCGCAGCCAAATAAATATTTTTTAAAAACTTTATTAAATATTTATAAATATTTTTTTAAAACTTTATTAAAAAGTAAAGTTTTTTTAAAACTTTATTAAAAACTTTATTAAAAGGTGGACTCAGGAGTACTTTCTTTAAGTTTTTCTTTCACTACATTCTCATTTACCATCTGTAGGTAACATGTATGTAAACCTTTTTTTATATAGTTTTTTTAAAAATTTAATTTTATTTATTTATTGTTTTTGGCTGTGTTGGGTCTTCATTGCTGCGCACAGGCTTTTCTCTGATTGTGGCGAGCGAGGGCTGCTCTTCATTGCAGTGCGAGGGCTTCTTGTGGTGGCTTCTCTTGTTGCAGAGCATGGGTTCTAGGCGCATGGGCTCAGTAGTTGTGGCTCGCAGGCTCTAGAGCGCAGGCTCAGTAGTTGTGGCACACGGGCTTAGGTGCTCCGTGGCATGTGGGATCTTCCCGAACCAGGGCTTGAACCCGTGTCCCCTGCATTGGCAGGCAGATTCCCAGCACTGCGCCACCAGGGAAGCCCCTGTAAACCTTAATTAGAAATTTATCCTTCCTTGTTTTTCTCTTTGCAGGTATACACGTACACATGTATTCTTAGTTAATCTTCTTTCTTGCACAGTAGCTAGCATAACATATGCCTGCTTTTTCACATTGTTTTTTCCAGTTCATATAGCCTGGGTATCTCTTCATATCAGTTTATAGAGACCGTTCTCATTTCTTTTTTATAGTTGTGTAGTAACTCCGTTGCATAATGCATAATTGTTTATTCACCGAATCTCTTATGTGTTTCCAATATTATGCTATTTCAAAGAGTGCCACAGTAAATTACTGTGTGTGTGTGTGTTTTAATTAAAACATAAAGGTATTATGTCTTGAGGTTCTGTGAGTAAGGTAGGACCAGTAGATGGGCTTCCCACTTGGGATCTCTCAGGCAGTTGCAGTTGGAAGTTGGGATTGGAGTCATCTGAAAGTCAGAGTAACTCAACATTCAAGGTAGCTCACTCAGTATGCCTGGAACTTAATGATATTGGTTGTTAGCTCAGAGTTCAGCTTGGGCTGTCAGCTGGAATGCCTACCCATGACCTCTCTGTGTGCCTGGGATTCACAGAGCGTGTCAGCTGGGTTTGAGAGGGAATGTCCCCAAAGTGAGCATCCCAAAAGGCCCAAATGGGAGCTACAAGCCATCTTAAGATTTATCTCAGAAATCCCAGAATATCAGTCATGCATTCCATTGATCAAGCAAGTTATTAAGGCTGGCCCAGATTCAAGGGGAGGAGAATTAGACTCCTTAATGTGAGGAACAGGACGCGTGAAATTGACAGCAGCTATCTCTGGATAGCTTTTTGTGGGGGGAATGATATACCCAAGATCTGGGGGTGGATCCTTTTTGCTACTGAAATGTCATTGCTTCTAGGCTCTTTTAGTGGACTGAGCTAAATAAGTGTGTGTGTGTGTGTGTGTGTGCACGCGCGTATGTGTGTGTATGTATATTTCTATATAGGTAGGTTGCTAGTGCGCTTTCTAGCAACCATAACTCACATCCCTTCCATATGTAAAGCGTACTCACTTTGTTCCTAAGACCCAGACAGTCTCATTCCATTAAGGGATCAATTTGAAGTCCAGGATCTTGTTATCTAAGTCAAGTCCAAATATGGTTGAAGCTTCTTAGGTGCAGTTCCTCCAGTACAGCACCTTGTAAACAGTTTCTCTTGACCTGAAGACCTTTACAGAGATCTTTATTTCTCCATACAGCTTTGAGTTATTATCTAGTATCCTTTCATTTCACCTTGTAGGACTCCATTGAACATATCTTGTAGGGCAGGGCTAGTGGTAACAAACTCCCTCAGGTTTTATCTGGGAATTTCAAAATTTCTCCCTCACTTTTGAAGAAGTTTTGCTGGATATAAGATTCTTAGTTGACAGTCTTTTCCTTTGAGCACTTTAAATATATCCGCCAACTGCCTTCTGGAGTCCAAAGTGTATCATGAGAAATCTGCTTGTAATCTTATTGAGGATCCCTTGTATGTAATGACTCACTTCTCTCTTGCTGTTTTCAATATTATCTGTTTGTCTTTTGAAAGTTTGATTATAATGTATCCTGATGTGGCCTCATCTTACATGGAGGTTGTTGAGCTTCTCAGATATTCATATTCATGTCTTTCATCAAATTTGGGAAGTTTTCAGCTATTATTCAAATATTTTCTCTACTCTCTTCTCTGTTCTCCTTCACAGACTCCCAAATGCATATTTTCGTTTGCTTGTTGGTGTCCCACAGGTCTCTCTTAGACTCTGTTCACTTTTTTCAAACTTTTTTCTTTCTGTTCCTCAGACATGATAACTTCTATTGTCCTATCTTAACGTTCACTGATTCTGTCATCGCCTTGTTCAAATCTGCCTTTGAATCCCTCTAGTGAGTTTTTCATTTCAGTTATTATACTTTTCAGCTGTAGAATTTCTTCTTCGTTTCTATTTAAGTTTTCTGTCTATTGATATTTTGTTCATACATCATTTTCTTGAGTTTCTCCACACCTTTCTTTAGTTCTTTGAGCATCTCTAAGACAGGCATTTTAAAGTCATTTTCTAGTATATCTGCCATCAGTTCTTTTTCATGGGCAGTTTCTGCTGATTTCTTTTTTTTTCTTGGAATGGGCCATACTTTCTTGTTCATTTGTATACCTTATTTTTTGTTTTTTTCTGAAAACTGGACATTTAAATCTAATAATGTGGTAACTCTGGAAATCAGATTCTGCCCCTTCCCTGGGGTCTGCTGTTTTTTATTATTGTTTTTTGGGGGTGTTGTAGGCTGTCTCTGTGCTAAGGATCGTCAGCCTGAGGTATAAACTTCTCAGGTCTTTTTGGACTCTTTCCTGAATCTGCATAGTCACTTTCTAATTTTCCTCATATAACCAATTGTTTTGAAATGTGCTAGTCTTTAATGTCTGGCTCTCCAAAGGGGAAAAAGAGAAAAACGAAGAGGGGCAGAGAGGCACAATCCCTTTAAATCCCCTTGAAGTCTCTTCAGCTAGAGGGGAAGGGGCTTACAACAATAGAGGGAGGTCCAATAACAGTGACTGCCTTTTTCTTTGTACCTCCTTGATCAGAAGCAGCAATCAGCAATCAGAGCGCAGATTCCCAGTATTTGGAGCACAGGGTCCTTTTTGCCTACCCTCACTCCTGTAATCTGTGTGCAAGGTGCTCCAGGAACAGGTGCACCACTGCCTGCCATGTGGCTGGGATGGGGGGAAGGATAACTGTCTCTGTGCTAAGAGGTGAAATGAACCGCAATGTATTGTCCAAGTCTTCTTTCCTTTGGAAGTTGCAAGCCTTCAACAGATTCCAGACTTCCAAAATAGTTCCTTCAAACAAATTCCGCCCATTCAATTTTTGTCTAGGTGGGGAGGTAGATTCCCTTAGTGCTTCCTACTTTGCCATCTTCCCATAATCCTCTATCTGTGCATGTGTTTTCTGGTATTGGTGGGGGCATACCTTCAGGGAGAGATCCTAGAAGTGGGATTGCAGGATCAGAAGGTAAATACACATGTAATCTAGTTAGATATTGTGAAATTACCCTCTGTAGAGGTTGTACAATTTTGCACTCCTACTAGCAACATATGAAAGTACCTGTTTCTCCAAAGCCTCACCAACCATGTGTTGTCAAACTTTTGAGTTCTTGCCAATCTGGGAAGAGTAATGATATCTTAATGTAGAGATAAAGTAAAGCCCAAGGAGAGAAAACAGTATGTACAAAGAACCACCTGGATTTTTAGTTAAAACAGTGAAATAAACACATGTGTTTCTTTCCTCCCTCCTTAACACACTAAAATGAGAGTAAAGAAATAAACAGAAGAACTTGAGAGTAAAGTGCTTCTTTCATTATGACACTGCAGTTTTTCATGTGTTTAAGGGTTAGTTACATATCTTTCTTTTTGGTGAGATGTCTGTTTAAAACTTTTGCCCATTTTTCTAACAGGTGTTTGGTTTTCCTCATTTTTTTAAGAGTTCTTTGTATATTAAGGATATTGTCCTTTTGTGATAAGAGTTGTAAATATTTTCATTAGTCTTTTGAATTTGTTTCTGCTGTGTTTTCATGTGCAAATTTCTTTCTTTTATTGCATTATGTTTATGAGAGAAGCCCTGAAAAGCTGTTTGGAAGCTCTATATGTAAGACTAAGACTTGTGAACAGACAAGGATCTCTTGCTGTTTCATTCTGTGGAACTTTTGATTTAAGAGAAGACTCTACCAGTGTCTTGGTAGAGATAGAGAAAAGGAGATTGTTGGGAAGGGCCCTTTTCCATACATAGATATTTATTTATTCCCTTGTTTTTTTCCCTTCACCTTGCTGTGCCTGGTGTCCTCAAGCCAATCTATTTTGGGTCTTTTTTTTTTTTCCCTGTAGTAGACCTTCATTCTCCTGCTCTATTTGGGAAACTGTAGTTGCTTGGCTATATGTCATGGGTTGGAGACTTGGGGATCCTTTTTATTAAGTCTTTCAGTCAGTCTAGATTTTAACCACACACCTCACCATTGTTTTGGGAAGTTATTGGAGGTATAGATTCCTGAGTCCTTCGAGAATTATGTAGTGAGAATTGGCTTACTTCTGCAGACACTTAGGATGTCTGTTTTCTCAGTCCTGTTAATTCCTTCATCTGTTCTCATCTGCTGCTGTCTCCTTTCAAGTTGTTTATCTTGTTATATTTATTCTCACTTTTAGTAGATTTTAGGTGTAAGGAGAAAGAAACACATCAATTCATTGTATTTAATTAGAAATGCAGTGGTTCTTTATACATAGTTTCTCTCCTTAGGCTCTACTTTGTGGGCAGTTGGATGGCTCTCAATGGTTCATGGTATTTCACTTTTGTTTGATAATTTAGAGTTTATATGCCAGTACTCAGATGATTTTGATCAGCAGTTGGAAAATTGGGTACCTTTTTTTTTTTTTTTAAGTCCTGTGTAACTTCAAGGGAAGAAAGTTTTTACAATTTTAAGCAAAAGATTATTATTGGTCCTGGAAATAGGAATGCTGCTTGAGAGTCTCTTTGTCTTCTCCCCATTTGATCTATATTTTGCAGTATTGCTATAGTCTGTGTTTGGGGATTATAGCTATTTTGTAGTTTAATTTTAGATTAATCCCCTTTGCTTTTTCTTCTTTCTCATTTTGGTAGTTTTGAAGAAGAGGGAAGTAAACATACCTTTATTCCTTTCTTTTAAAATGTATTTAATACAGTGTGAAAAACCGTGCTCAAAAACATGTATTTCATTTAAGAAGTTGAATAACTGGATTAAGTACCCATGCCAAAACCTTTTCTTATTCAGTAAAGCTTTGCACGAGGTATGACTCTAATCTGACATGTTGGGTTGCAGTGAGTTTCATGTCACGACAAAGGGAGGAGAATGTCTGTAAGAACACACATGTACTAGAAAGAGAGCTACCAGAATCTGAGGCAGCTTTAGGGACTGGTTTTTTTTTTCACCACCCTTCTTATTAGTTGTTGTCTTTCACAGCACTTTGCTCCTCTCTGCACATCTGCTCTAAGATCTCCATGTGAACCATTTTCCTGTGCTTACTGATAGTTTCTGTTCTCTTATAAATTCAGACTACAGAATAGACACCCCACCCAAGTCTCTCTTACCTTTACCTACATGTGACCTTTCTGCTTCAGCTGTCTACAGCTGACCAGTGTACTCTCTTGCTGTTTCTTAAGTCATTAAAAACAAATTGGCCCAGACCATCTTTTTGTGCCACCCTGGTTTGTTGTTCCTAACCAAACCATAAATGGACTTTCTTGGATCAGTTCACTTCTCAAGCAGGTTGGGGATGTTGGAGAAGGGAGCAGTAGGTCAGCAGGGAAGCAGCAGGGAACCATGGATGGACAGTTACTCTTGGTAAGTGAGGGAGCAGGATAGAGCTGAATGCATAATATTTCCTCCTTCAGTCTACCAGTTTATTTTTAATAGAGTACTTCAGGCAAATACTTAGTACAGATTGAATATTGTAGGAAACTAGCTAATATTTGTATCAAAATTGACGAGAAATCTGCTGTTTGGTGCTATTTTCTGTTTGCATTGTGACTTCAGAAGCATGGTATGGCCGTAAGACCACTATACTAGGAGTCAGGATAGATTCTAGACCTGATTTTGCTGTTCTGTGAAAGGCTTCACTTTCTTCATTAGATAAATATTTTAAAGGTCAGTGGAGTAGAATAGTTTCTAAGGTACTACCTAGCTATAAAACCTTGCGACTCAAATTATACTATAAGCTGGGAAAGGTACTTTCCGTAAGGATGGTCAGAATAAACAGCTATTATAATGAAATCGTAAGTTCAGATTAACGTAAAAAATTAGAAACAAGAATGATTGGACCCATACATTAGAAAAGGGTGCAAGAGTTTTGTAGTGAACTAAATTCTCCTCATTTAAGCTTGTTTTATTTGAAATCAGATGCTGTTTATAAACTGATTTAAGTCAGATATTATAGTCACAAACTGTTTTCCCAACTTAAGTTGCACATAGGTAGTGTATTAGTGTAAGTGTAATATTGAAGTTTGAAATTCTTCTTCCTGCTTTTTTAAAAAGCATAGTTGGATATTCAGAATAGTGAAGTAACATGGATTTCTTTTACTTTTTAGGATTTAAGTGTCCTGTATGCTCAAAATTTGTACCCTCAGATGAAATGGATTTGCATCTTGTGATGTGTTTAACAAAGCCAAGAATAACCTATAATGGTAAGTCCAGTGCTTTAAAATAATACTTTAAATTAGAATTATCTTAGATTTTATGAATTTCGTGTTTCAGGTAAAAGTTAAAAGGCCAGGAAGGGCTATCTATGAGCCTTGAGCTAACTGGTATCCTAATTAGGTCTGGTGCTTTGGCTGTGCCATTCTCACCTGACCACAATCTCCAGATACTCAAAACCGTAGGAGAGATTTTCAATGTAGTCCTGGTACATTTTGAAATAGACTTGAAAAAAAAAAAAGGAATAGTTCATTCGTGACTTTAGATGAATAGAATGAAATAAAGGAAAAATGAGAGCTTTTTTTCAGAATTTCATAGATAAAAAGACAAACTTCAAAATCCGTGGAGAAATTTTAGATTTTTCAAGTGTAAAATTTGGTTTGAAATAGAATGAGTAAGAAGAGTACCAGTAAACAATGAAGCCAATTGAAAGATCGACTTCTTGATCAGCAAATGTTTTTTCAGTACCTGTCAGGTATGAGGTATATAGTGTTAGGAACTTGGAATATAGCAATGAATAAAACAGATGGATGCTACAGCCTAGGATCAACCAAAGGTTAATCAGTGTAGTAACACTTAGTCAATAATCTGAGATTTCTCCTCAGATTACAGAAATCTTGTCGGGGTAAAATTTAACACTGAAGTGAACACGTTATTTTGAGTAGCTTTTTTGCAAAATGTTTTAGGAATCTCTGTCTTGATAAGGTAGTGCTTCAGCCACACTATAATAGTAATAATTGAGCACTTTTTCCCATTTTCCAGTGTATAAGTAAAAGTAGCTTTTAGCATTTCCTTTGAATAGTAAATGTACCTGTTGATTATTATATATAAACCTTTCTGCATTAGGAAATTGAATTGGCTACTTTTCATAATCTAATTGAGATTCAGTTACTTAAGAAATAAAAGACATTTTTATTCAGGTTCAAAATTTGAGGTAAAATTGATTGGGCTTGTTTCTTATACTTACTCTATTATCTTATCATTACCCTCCATAATTATTTTGTTTATTACAAGTGTTTTTAAAATAAATATCCTTAAATCTTAAGATTCTGGCCTTGAATTTTAAAAGCCAAGTGTATTTCCTTTTACCATATAATATATTTGCATATAATCTTAGTATTCTGTTTATTTACTTTTTGTGTAGTGTATTTGGATATAGTCTTTTTATGTGTTGATATTTGGCAGTTTTTAATTTCCTGATTTAACTGTGCTCAAGTCATTAAAGTTTTCTACTAGATCACTTGTGTGGTGGCTTAAAAAGCAATATGTAACCCTCTGCTTGGGTATACTGTGATCCAAGAATTCAGGTTTTAAATATTTGACAGTATTCCAATTTAGAAGTTAGTAAACTTAATGCAAAAAGTAAATAAAGTTGCAGCCATTTTTAAGAATGGCTTCCTACTTTAAGGTAGTTAGACCTGAAATTTTTTAATTTGTTACCTATAGATTAACGTCCATAAACATTCACAAGAGGCAAAAACAGCTTCTTTATAAACATATATGATTCTTGAATTTTTTAAATGTGGACAGTGGCCAAGTGTGAGTTAAAAGAAGGAGGAGCTGTGATTGACGGGTTTAGGTTAGATAGAGGTGGCAGATTGGTAATGTACTTTCCCATCACAGACTAGGAGAATTCTAAGGTTTTGAAGGCAGAGTCCTGTAGGGGAGGAAAAAATAATCCCTTTACCTTTCTGAGTTCTTGGCTGAGACCCCTGTAATAAAAGACAGATTAACAAGAGGAAAACAAATACAAATTTATTAACAAGTATACCTCCTGGTGTACATAGGAGGTACCCAGGGGAAAAATGAGCTGATCTCCAAGGTGATTTAGAGTGTGGGCTTAAATAGCATCTTCAGCTAAAGACAAAGAAGAAAGTGAGGGTGGGGAGGCCAGTTGTGGGGGGTCACCAGGAAAATCATGACAAACAAGAGGTCTGTTACGTGGATATAGGTTAGTGCCTGCTCCACTGAGAAGATTCTCTTGGGAGTAAACTTTGTGATTTAGAGCAGCCCTCCTCCTCTTCCTGGTAGTGAGAAGGAAGACACCCTTGCAAATGGAGAGTTCTTCTGTTCAGTATTGTGTAACAACCTAAATGGGAAAAAAATAGACACATGTATATGTATAACTGAATCACTTTGCTGTACACCTGGAACTGTCAACACGGTTAATCAACTATGCTCCAATATAAAATAAAGAGCTTTTTAAAATCGTATATTTCCCTTACTAAAGGGTAACTTCTACTTTCAGAGCTTCTCTTGAGTCTGCTATTTCTCAGTCATTTAAAAAATAATCCTTATGCCAAAGAAGCATATTTTAGGGTAGCATATTCTGCTACCCTTCAGTCACCAAAATCTGATCTATCAAGGATATGAGCCTGTGTGAGAACCAGCCCCTTTAACACCCAAGCAATAATCTAGGATTATTATGAAGTTTAGAACAAGGTGAGCTGGAGAATCCTGAAATGGAATCGTTTTAGTCAGCTGGACTCCTAACAGCTTCATATTTTAATTCCAAAAAGTTGATTTCGTAGAGAGAGATGCATTAGAGAGATTGGGTCTCTAAATTGTGTTAATACTCAAACAAGAATTTTATTCACTGTAGTGCTTATCAACTAAAACCTTTTGCAGCCTTTCCTAAAGTAGCTAGATCTATAATTTTTCAATTTATTTGTTAAATGTATATTAATTGAACTGTCTACAGACATTCACAGTTAGCAAGGAGAATAGTTGGGCTTATTTTTCAGGCTGGGTATTATTTATTTATTTATTTATTTATTTATTTATTTATTTATTTTTGGGTATTATTTATAGTCAAACTCCTGAATAGGATGAATTCCAGAAATTTGACTATAACTTGGTGATTCGGAGTTTCAAATTCATATTCACAGAGATGATACTCTGAATGTTGGTTTGATTTACCAGGCTAGCCCACAGAAGCTTTCTTATTGTTTTTTAATCTGTAATATATTCAAATACCCAAGTCCTGGCAACTGAAGAAGAAAATTGACTCGCCAGGTGAAAGCTCTCAGGATTTAGGCAACTGGCTCAGCAGAAGTTCAGGTAGGAGGTCCAAAGCAATCATGGCAGGAAATGATTCAGAGTGATGTGAGTGGTTATGTATTTGCAGGTGGTATTTTTGGCAGAATGGAAAAAAAGTTCAGAATGACACAATGAGTGTTCGTAGATAGATAGCCCTTAAGTCAGAGACTGCCTGCTTCATATACTTTCCCCTCTTTCATGGGCTTCACTGTTTAGTTCATGGACCTAGTAATTTGATGTATGGTCTTATAAACGTAATATAAATGTTGCAAGCATAGAGTCTCTATTTCCTTGTTCCTCATCTTCTAAAGTATTTCAGAACAAACAAATGTGAAATAAATATTGATAGCAAATTTTTACTCTTGGATTTTCTTGGTCTTTAAACTTTACTGGATCATAGCATGTTTTGCATCATGTAAAGTTCAGTTTTCATTTTAGACTTCTGTGATTGAACTCGGTATTTAAGAAATCTTTGTGTTGTTTTATTTGTAGTTAGTACTCTGTGTGTGCATGTGCACCCAAAGGAGGTGTAACTTGAAATAAGTTTGTCTTCTGAGAGTTAATTATAAACCTATATAGTGAATCAAAAGAGAGCTTTTCAAAATCATCAGAAAGAAGACTGACTTTATGGACAGAGTAAGATGAATATTACTCTTTTAAAGTAATCATTTTTGAAGAAAGATTGAGTCATTTTCTTTTTTTATAAATTTTTGGCTGCGTTGGGTCTTCATTGCTGTGCATGGCTTTCTCTAGTTGCAACGAGCGGGGGCTACTCTTTGTTGCGGTGCGCAGGCTTGCAGTGGCTTCTCTTCTTGTGGAGCACGGGCTCTAGGTGTTCAGGCTTCAGTAGTTGTGGCACGCGGGCTCTAGAGTGCAGGCTCAGTAGTTATGGCGCATGGGCTTAGTTGCTCTGCTGCATGTGGGAGCCCTTAGAGCAGGGCTCAAATCTGTGTCCCCTGCATTGGCAGGCAGATTCTTAACCACTGCGCCACCAGGGAAGCCCCAATTTCTTTTTTTTTTTAATTTTTATTTTATATTGGAGTATAGTTGATTAACAATGTTGTGTTAGTTTCAGGTGTACAGCAAAGTGATTCAGTTATACATATACATGTATCTATTGTTCAGATTCTTTTCCCATTTAGGTTATTACAGAATATTGAGCAGAGTTGCTTGTGCTATACAGTAGGTCCTTGTTGGTTATCTACTTTAAATACAGCAGTGTGTACACGTCAGTCCCAAAGATTGAGTCAATTTCGAAGCGAACTTGTGCTATAATAAAAGTGAGGGGAAAGGATCTCATCTTCTGTGCTGTCGGTGGGAGAGTGTATCTTATCTACTTACTTGGATGTTGAAGAAAAGTTGCAGCAGACAGTCAGTGCTTGATTCCAGTGTGCACATGTAGTCTTCTAATGACCGTGTAGCATGTTTGCAAGAAAGTACGTGTTTTCTCCCTCTGTAATTGCTTTCTGGCTTTTCAGGCAGTTGTGGGTCTCATTTTAAGTTATAAACTTGCTTTCTGCCTTACATACTACATTTTCTTGGTTTTAAGACCTCCCCCCCACCCCCACCCACGCCGCCGGCACTCCAACACACACAATTTAATCTTTCTGAATTCTGGAGGCTTTCTGAAATTGGCATGTCTCTTATAATTAAGGTTAAAAAATATATTTGTCAATTACAGAGCAGAATTTTAAATAAGGAGGTAGTTATCATTGCCTAAGTTTGTGTGACCTTGGCCTTCTGTGGAAGATCTACTGTCTGATCTGATGACTCTGTTCATCTGTTTGCACTAATTTTTGTGGCTGAGTGTTCTTTACGTTTTTCTTTTTTTATAAATTATTTAATTTTTTTTTTTTTAATTTTTGGCTGCGTTGGGTCTTCATTGCTGCGTGCGGGCTTTTCTCTGGTTGTGGCGAGTGGGGTCTACTCTTCAGTGTGGTGCGTGGGCTTCCCATTGCGGTGGCTTCTCTTGTGGAGCACGGGCTCTAGGCACGTGGGCTTCAGTAGCTGTGGAGCGCGGGCTCAGTAGTGGTGGCCCACAGGCTGCAGAGCACAGGCTCAGTAGTTGTGGCACACGGGCCTAGTTGCTCCGCGGCTTGTGGGATCCTCCCGGACCAGGGATCGAACCCGTGTCCCCTGCATTGGCAGGCGGATTCCCAACCACTGCGCCACCAGGGAAGCCCTGTGGTTGAGTTTTAACCACAAAATATGGATTCCTTAATAGTGGTTTTATTTATTTTTAAAAATAAATTTATTTATTTACTTATTTATGGTTGTGTTGGGTCTTCGTTGCTACACGTGGGCTTTCTCTGGTTGTGGTGAGTGGGGTCGTTGCAGTGTGCGGACTTCTCATTGCAGTGACTTCTCTTGTTTCAGAACACGGGCTCTAGGGGTGTGGGCTTCAGTAGTTGTGGCTCGTGGGCTCAGTAGTTGTGGCTCATGGGCTCTAGAGGGCGGGCTCAGTAGTTTTGGCTCATGGGCTCTAGAGGGCAGGCTCAGTAGTTATAGCACACGGGCTTAGTTGCTCCGTGTGGCATGTGGGATCTTCCCGGACCAGGGCTTGAACCCGTGTCCCCTGCATTGGCAGGCAGATTCCTAACTGCTGAGCCACCAGGGAAGTCCAAAATGTTTGTTTTTAAATCATTAAAAAATGAATAAGAAGTAAAAAACAAGATATATTGTGAATAAGATGAGATTTGAACTCTTTAGACATTAGTCACTGAAATTAAAATCTCAACTGATAGGTTAAGCAGCAGATTAGACAGAGCTGCAAGGAGAATTAGTAAAGTATAAGATGGATCTGAGGAAATTACACAGAGTGTAATAGAGAGGTACATGGCATGGAGCCTGTAACAAAAGATCTACCATACATACAGTAATCTCCTAAAAAGAGATGGAATTGACTTCTGGTTTCCAGTTCCACATGTAAGAAGTCTGGAAGTAGCCACTCAGTCCTAAAAACAAGTAAAAAGCCAAACAGACTGAAAAATCAACAACTCTTCTTAGATCCATAAGAGATGGGAAGGCACAGGGCAAACCACTGCCCCCGCAGATTGTGGAGATACGCAAACACAGAGAGTCACGGGTTTCAGCTTACTGCAGCAGACTCAGTGGGAACCAGTGCCAGGGTAAGGAAAACCTGGACTGTAAATGTTGAATTGCTGGGGGCTTAGCATGGACAAATCTGAGAGTTTAAAAACTCCAGGGAGATGCCCACAATATTTTAAGATTTACCACTAGGAGCTGAACCAGGTTCCCATGGTAAATGTCACAGAAAAATACCCTTCTCCTTCTGGCAGGGGGAAGGGAAAATGAACTATCTTGAAATATGCCAGAGGACTCTTAACAAGGTTTGCCTCAAGGGAAACTAGTTAACCAGAGCCTAACTGACCTGGGAGAACGGTAATACTCAACTCAGCCCCGCTCTAGCCATCCTGTTCTACCTAATGCGGGAGAAGAAATCCTGAGAAACACTGTTTGTTTGTTTGGGTTTTTTGTTTTCTTAAATTTTTATTGGAGTATAGTTGATTTATAATGTGTTAGTTTCAGGTGTACAGCAAAGTGAATCAGTTACACATATATCCACTCTTTTTTTTGATTCTTTTCCCATACACGTCATTACAGAGTATTGAGTAGAGTCCCCTGTGCTACACAGTAGGTCCTTGTTAGTTAGCTGTTTTATATATAGTAGTGTGTATATGTCAGTCTCAATCTCCCGATTTATCCCCTTACTCCCTGGTAGCCATAAGTTTGTATTCTACATCTATGACTCTACTTCTGTTTTGTAAGTTCATTTGTACCCATTTTTTGGATTTCACGCATAAGCGATATCATATGATATTTGTCTTTCTCTGATGTCACTAAGTATGACAGTCTCTAGGTCCATCCATGTTGCAGCAAATGGCATTATTTTGGTCTTTTTTATGGCTGAGTAATATTCCATCGTATATATGTACCACATCTTATTTATTCATTCCTCTGTTCTTGAACATTTAGGTTGCTTCCATGTCCTGGCTATTGTAAATAGTGCTGCAGTGAACATTGGGGTGCATGCATGTATCTTTTCGTATTATGATTTTCTCTGGGTATATACTGAGGAGTGGGATTACTGGGTCACATGGTAGTTCTGTTTCTAGTTTTTTAAGGAACCTCCATACTGTTCTCTATAGTGGCTGTACCAGTTTACATTCCCACCAACAGTGTAAGAGGGGTCCCTTTTCTCCACACCCTCTTTAGCATTTATTGTTTGTAGATTATTTTTTTTTTTTTTTTTTTTTTTTTTTGCGGTATGCGGGCCTCTCACTGTTGTGGCCTCTCCCGTGTGGAGCACAGGCTCCGGACACGCAGGCTCAGCGTCCATGTCTCAGGGCCCAGCCGCTCAGCGGCATGTGGGATCTTCCCGGACCGGGGCACGAACCCACGTCCCCTGCATCGGCAGGCGGACTCTCAACCACTGCGCCACCAGGGAAGCCCTGTAGATTATTTTTATGATGGCCATCTGACTGATGTGAGGTGATACCTCATTGCAGTTTTGATTTGCATTTCCCTAATAATTAGTAATGTTGAGCAGCTATTCATGTGCTTTTGGGCCATCTGTATGTCTTCTTTGGAGAGATGTCTACTTACGTCTTCTGCCCATTTTTTGATTGGGTTGTTTGTTTGTTTTTAATATTGAGCTGCATGAGCTGTTTATATATTTTGGAGGTTAATCCCTTGTCCGTTGATTCATTTGCAAATATTTTCTTGCATTCTGGGGGTTGTCTTTTCGTCTTGATTATAGTTTCCTTTGCTGTGCAAAAGCTTTTAAGTTTCATTAAGTCCCATATGTTTATTTTTGTTTTTATTTCTATTACTCTAGGAGGTGGGTTAAAAAAGATCCTGCTGTGATTTATGTCAAAGAGTTTTCTTCCTGTGTTTTCCTCTAAGAGTTTTATAGTGTCTGGTCTTACATTTAGGTCTCTAATCCATTTTGAGTTTATTTTTGTGTATGGTGTTAGGGAGTGTTCTGATTTCATTCTTTTACATGTAGCTGTCCAGTTTTCCCAGCACCACTTATTGAAGAGACTGTCTTCTCCATTGTATATCCTTGCCTCCTGTGTCATAGATGAGCTGGCCATAGGTGCGTGGGTTTATCTCTGGGCTTTCTATCTTGTTCCATTGATCTATGTTTCTATTTTTGTGCCAGTACCATATTGTCTTGATTACTGTAGTTTTGTAGTATAGTCTGAAGTCAGGGAGTCTGATTCTTACAGCTCCGTTTCTCTCCCTCAAGACTGCTTTGGCTATTCAGGGTCTTTTGTGTCTCCATACAAATTTTAAGATTTTTTGTTCTAGGTCTATAAAAATTGCCATTGGTAATTTGATAGGGATTGCATTGAATCTGTAGATTGCTTTAGGTAGTATAGGCATTCTCACAATATTGCTTCTTCCGATCCAAGAACATGGTATATCTCTCTATCTGTTTGTGTCATCTTTGATTTCTTACATCAGTGTCGTATAGTTTTCTGAGTACAGGTCTTTTACCTTCTTAGGTAGATTTATTCCTACGTATTTTATTCTTTTTGTTGCAGTGGTGAATGAGATTGTTAATTTCTCTTTCTGATCTTTCATTGCTAGTGTATAGGAATGCAAAAGATTTGTGTGCATTAATTTTGTATCCTGCACCTTTACCAAATTCATTGATTAGCTCTAGTAGTTTTCTGGTGGCATCTTTAGGATTCTCTATGTATAGTACCATGTCATCTGCAAACAGTGACAGTTACACTTTTTCTTTTCCAATTTGTATTCCTTTTATTTCTTTTTCTTCTCTGATTGCCATGGCTAGGACTTCCAAAACTATGTTGAATAAGAGTGGTGAGAGTGGACATCCTTGTCTTGTTCCTGATCTTAGAGGAAATGCTTTCAGTTTTTCACCATTGAGAATGATGTTTGCTGTGGTTCTGTCATATATGGCCTTTATTATGTTGAGGTAGACTCCCTCTGTGCCCACTTTCTGGAGAGTTTTTATCATAAATGGGTGTTGAATTTTGTCAAAAGCTTTTTCTGCATCTATTGAGATGATCATGTAATTTTTATTCTTCAGTTTGTTAATATGGTGTATCACATTGATTGATTTGCGTATATTGAATCCTTGCCTTCCTGGGGTAAATCCCACTTGATCATGGTGTATGATCCTTTTAATGTGTTGTTGGATTCTGTTTGCTAGTAGTTTGTTGAGAATTTTTGCATCTATGTTCATCAGTGATATTGGTCTGTAATTTTCTTTTTTTGTAGTATCTTTTCTGGTTTTTGTATCAGGGTGATGGTGGGCCTCGTAGAGTGAGTTTGGGAGTGTTTCTTCCTCTGCAATTTTTTGGAACAGTTTGAGAAGGATGGGTGTCAGCTCTTCTGTAAATGTTTCATAGAATTCACCTGTGAAGCCATCTGGTCCTTTTGTTTTTTGGAAGATTTTTAATCACAGTTTCAATTTCATTACTTGTGATTGGTCTGTTCATATTTTCTGTTTCTTCCTGATTCAGTCTTGGAAGGGTATACCTTTCCAAGAATTTGTTCATTTCTTCCAGGTTGTCAATTTTATTGGTATAGAGTTGCTTGTAGTAGTCTCTTGGGATGCTTTGTATTTCTGCAGTGTCCATTGTAACATCTCCTTTTTCATTTCTAATTTTATTGATTTAAGTCCTCTCCTTTCTCTTGAGTCTGGCTAATGGTTTATCAATTTTGTTTATCTTCTCAAAGAACCAGCTTTTAGTTTTATTGATCTTTGCTATTGCTTTCCTTGTTTCTATTTCATTTATTTCTGCTCTGATCTTTATGATTTCTTTCCTTCTACTAACTTCAGGTTTTGTTTGTTCTTCTTTCTCTAGTTTCTTTAGGTGTAAGGTTAGATTGTTTATTTGAGATTTTTCTTGTTTCTTGAGGTAGGATTGTATTGCTATAAACTTCCCTCTTAGAACTGCTTTTGCTGCATCCTGTAGGTTTTGGATCACCGTGTTTTTGTTGTCATTTGTCTCTAGGTATTTTTTGATTTCCTCTTTGACTTCTTCAGTGATCTCTTGGTTATTTAGTAACATTTTGTTTAGCCTGTATGTGTTTGTGTTTTTTACATTTTTTTCCCCAGTAATTGATTTCTAAATCTCGTAGCATTGTGGGCAGAAAAGATGCTTGATATGATTTCAATTTTCTTAAATTTACTGAGGCTTGATTTGTGACCCAAGATGTGATCTGTCCTGGAGAATGTTCCATGAGCACTTGAGAAGAAAGTGTAATCTGCTGTTTTTGAATGGAATGTCCTATAAATATCAATTAAATCTATCTGGTCTATTGTGTCATTTAAAGCTTGTGTTTCCTTATTAATTTTCTGTCTGGATGATCTTTCCATTGGTGTAAGTGGGGTGTTAAAGTGCCCCCTCTATTATTGTGTTACTGTCCATTTCCTCTTTTATAGCTGTTAGCATTTGCCTTATGTATTGAGGTGCTCCTATGTCGAATGCATATATATTTATAATTGTTACATCTTCTTCTTGGATTGATCCCTTGATCATTATGTAGTTTCCTTCCGTGTCTCTTGTAGCATTCTTTAAAGTCTATTCTATCTGATATGAGTATTGCTACTACAGTTTTCTTTTGATTTCCATTTGCATAGAATACCTTCTTCCATCCCCTCACTTTCAGTCTGTATGTGTCCCTAGGTTTGAAGTGGGTGTCTTGTAGACAGCATATATATGGGCCTTGTTTTTGTATCCATTCAGTGAGCCTGTGTCTTTTGGTTGGAGCATTTAATCCATTCACATTAAGGTAATTATTGATATGTATGTTCCTATTACCATTTTCTTAATTGTTTTGGGTTTGTTTCTGTAGGTCCTTTTCTTCTCTTGTTTTTCCCAGTTAGAGAAGTTCCTTTAGCATTTGTTGTAGAGCTGGTTTGGTGGTGCTGAATTCTCTTAGCTTTTGCTTGTCTTTAAAGCTTTTGATTTCTCTGTGGAATCTGAATGAGATCCTTGCTGGGTAGAGTAATCTTGGTTGTAGGTTCTTCCCTTTCATCACTTTAAATATATCATGCCACTCCCTTCTGGCTTGTAGAGTTTCTGCTGAGAAATCAGCTGTTAACCTTGTGGGAGTTCCCTTGTTAGTTATTTGTCATTTTTTCCTTGTTGCTTTTAATAATTTCTCTTTGTCTTTGATTTTTCTCAGTTTGATTACCACGTGTCCCAGTGTGTTTCTCCTTGGGTTTATCCTGCCTGGGACTCTGCGCTTCCTGGACTTAGGTGGCTATTTCCTTTCCCATGTTAGGGAAGCTTTCGACTATAATCTTTTCAGGTATTTTCTCAGGTCCTTTCTCTCTCTCTTCTCCTTCTGGAACCCCTATAATGTGAATGTTGGTGCATTTAATGTTGTCCCAGAGGTCTCTTAGGCTGTCTTCGTTTCTTTTCATTCTTTTTTCTTTATTCTGTTCTGTGACAGTGAATTCCACCATTCTGCCTTCCAGGTCACTTATCTGTTCTTCTGCCTCAGTTATTGTGCTATTGATTCCTTCTAGTATATTTTTCATTTCAGTTATTGTATCGATCATTTCTGTTTGTTTGTTCTTTAATTCTTCTAAGTCTTTGTTAAACATTTCTTGCATCTTCTTGATCTTTGCCTCCATTCTTTTTCCGAGATGCTGGATTATCTTTACTATCATTATTCTGAATTCTTTTCTTGGAAGGTTGCCTATCTCCACTTCATTTAGTTGTTTTTCTGGGGTTTTATCTTGTTCCGTCATCTGATACATAGTCCTCTGCCTTTTCATTTCGTCTTTCTGTGAATGTGGTTTTTGTTTCACAGGCTGCAGGATTGTAGTTCCATTTCATAAATCTTTATGTCTTGCCTTTTGTTTTCTTCTTATCATATTACTTTCATAATTTTTTTTAAATCATTCCAACATTCAAGGCAAGTTTTCCTGATCATAAGAAATCAGAAGAAACAACACAGAGACATTGAAAAGACTTTTGGAGTGCGAGAAAACCCAGTAAACCTTTAGAGCTGTCCTCAGAGGGAAATGATTTTTTCCTCTGGTCCCAGTTCTTACTTTGGTTGGGATGTGGTATTGGCAGACTCTCATCTTAAAGAAATTCTAATGCAAATTAATAAAATGCATTTCCAAGTTTATCTCATTTTTAAGTTTCTTCTATATTAGAGCAAACGTAGGACTCAGCTCAAGTCTGTCAACAGTTTTGCCCCTTCGTAAAATATTTTATATGTATGTACATAGTAAAAGGTAAACTAGTCTATTTAGGTATTTATTCTAGACCTTGAAAGGATTAATAGATTTGGAGAGAAATGCAGGGTGAGCTCAGAAATAACAACTAGGTAGGTATAGTTTAGGGGAGCAGAGCATGATAAAAGGGAATTGTAGGTGAGAAGATAAATTTAGGGCAGTTTTTAAATAAATTATTTGGAATTTGGAAGATTAATCTTGCATTCATGTGCAGAAATATTTGTAAGGAATGTAATTTCTTTAAAGAGTAGTTTGGAGAGTGGTGTGGTATTTTATGTAGGAAGTGGTTAGATGATGTATTAGGAGGAGAAAGAGACAGGTGAAGAAAGAATGAATTGGATTTAGTGAGTGCTGGAAATGGGGAGGGAGGTGTCACAGGTGACTTGAGGATTGGCAGTGGAGGACTCAATTTTGGGTAAAGAGATTGTAAGAGAATACCTAGCTGCTCTAAACTTTGTGCCAGGGATGTTGGTCTTTGCAAAATGTGAAAATTGTGAAATGTGATTCTTTTCAAAGGATTTTTCCAAAATGAGTAAGGGTTAGGATTAGGGTCACTGAGTATTTTGTTGCTTTCAAGAAAGATTTTACAGAGGACTATTGAAGAAATGGCTTGTGAATATTTTTTCAATGACCATTTATTACTTGTATAACTTTTTTTTTTAAATGGTTTTTCTCTCTCCTTTAAGTCATCTTGGCCCTGATAATTCACAGCACTGCCCTGCATTTGCCTCAGAGATGGCCTTGAGAAATATCTTCCCAGATACTGAGTGGTTTGGTTTCAGGGAAGGCAGTATTAACAGAGTGGCTTTGCCTTTTTGGTGAATTGTATTTAACGCTTAACATTTTAACAGTGTATTTAGGTAATAGAACAATAAAAATAATAAAAATATTCTAGGTAGTTTCACTCCTTTGCTATCTAAATATTTATAATATTTATGATTTGCTTGATTTCTTCCATTTTTTGCTGGACTGATTTTGGGATCTCTAGGCTTCTTGACCTCTAAATACCTCCTAGATTATTGTTACTTAGGATTTCTTTTATTTTGCTCCCTTTAAACTGTATTTCTTGGTACTCAGTTCTTAGACCTTTCCTTGTAATGCTTTTTCGTATGAGAGGCCTTTCTGTAGCTGAAAAATCTTTGACACCCAGTACCCAAATCTTGGTTTCTAAATACCATTCTCCTGTAAAAAGAAAACAGGGCTTCTTGGAGAAATGGCTGATTCGAGGGCTGGAGCAGAGAAAATAAAAGCCTGGAGATCTTGTGTTGTCTGAAAGCAAGGAAGTGTTCAAAAATAAAAAAGATGAGGGCATAGGAGCCAACCTGAATGAGCTCCCAGTGAATAATTTGAGCAAGAAAATTAATATAGCATGGTATTGGATTATAACTCAAAGTATAAAATAAATATATTTGGTTCCATCAATCAGTCAGTAAAACAGAAGAGTAAAAGTTTAACTTGGAGATTAAGCCTAAGAGACATTTCTTTTAAAAAAGTTGTGTTTTTTTAAAGAAATTTAACGTTCCTATTTGTGGTGATTTAAAAGAATTTTTTAATGGGCTGTAGGTGCTCTCTGATTTTAAGTATCCCCAAGACACACTAAGACATATTGTATATGGCACAAATATAACTTGAAATACGTAATCTTAGTTTATTATCACCCTTTCAGTAATGGATGAAAGGGATTTTTAGGGGGATGAGAGCTACTGTTGTAAGCCCCAGCAACAAAAGACTTCATAATTTTCTCTTCCTCAGGTTTTAGAGGGAAAATGCGAGTTAATTTTCTCGTATTTTTATATTGTGGAATTCTCATAGTGAAGGGCTCCTATTATGAAGTCTTACTTTCTAGCTTCAGACATTTTATGTTTATTATATACAGAATACAGATGAGTGAATATAAAGTATAGCCTATTATTCATTAACATAAGACTCAACTGGACTGTACATGTTTTACACTTTATTAAATCTTACAAAGAAAAGATGTTTACTGTCTTGCTCAATGCTTTTTTTTTAAGGTTTTCAGTTTATCTGTTAAGGAGCATGATTTATCTCTACATTTGTTTTGATTCATTGAGAACCTATATCTTTAGTGTTAAACTTGTTAAATTTTTGTCTAGTATTTTATAGTTTTGCTACTGTTATGGATGGCATTTGCTTACCATTTGAATATCAAATTGGTTTTGCTGGTAGAAAACGAAGGCTGGTTGTAGGCGAGTCTTTGGATTTTCTAGATTTATGACTTCATCTGCAAATGAAGATAACATTTTCAAGTGTTTATGCACATGTGTTGTTTCTTTGTCTTACTGCGTTAGTTTGAAGCTTACAAATGATGTTGATAATAGTGGTGCCAGTGGACATGCCTGTCTTATGTGTCTGTAGTGTTTCATTGTTTCATAGATGCTTGCTTAGAATTTTGGTAAATCATCTTTATTGTATGTCATTCTTGTCTCATTCTCTTTTACTTACGGCAAGAAACAGCCTAATTTTAGTAAATGCTTTTTCCCCTTTTTATTTGTTGATAAATTACGTTGGTAGATTTTCTGATGTTTCAGTTGAATTGTGTTGATTTCTAGTGTTGCTGGATTTAACTGTTTGATCATGGATTATTAATCTTTTAAAACAATGCTACCAAGTTTGCGCTAGCTAAAGATTATGCTAGTAAAATAAGTGGGAAAGCTTTCCATCTTTTCTCTTCTCTGGAATAATTTGAAAAACCCAGGAAGGGACTGTTCTTTTCATATCAGATAGAATTTGACTGTAAAACCATCTACCCCCCCCCTTTTTTTTTTTTTTTGCGCGGTATGCGGGCCTCTCACTGTTGTGGCCTCTCCCGTTGCAGAGCACAGGCTCCGGACACGCAGGCTCAGCGGCCATGGCTCACGGGCCCAGCCGCTCCGCGGCATGTGGGATCTTCCCGGACCGGGGCACGAACCCGCGTCCCCTGCATCGGCAGGCGGACTCTCAACCACTGTGCCACCAGGGAAGCCCAACCCCTTTTTTTTAAGGTAGATCTTTGACAGTCCTTATAACTTCTGTGATTATTAGTATATTCATGTTCTTCTACTTCCTCAGTCAATTTTGGGAATTTGTATTTTGTTAGAAAATAATTGTTTTCTTCTAAATGTCCTAATTAATTGCCATAGCATTGCATTAACGTTTTCTTACAAATATTTTAATTTTTAAAATATTTTTGATTATATGGCCCTTTTCGTTCTAATGTTACATATTTTTGTACTTTTGAACCTTAAGCTAGTTAAAAGGGCTTATGTTAATTGATATTTTTAAAGAAGCTACTTTAGAGTTGTAAATAAAGCTACTAATTTATTAGTACTATGTACTGAATAAAGCTACTTATTTCTTTTCAATTTTTAAATTTTTTTCTTTTTCTTTGCGGTACGCGGGCCTCTCACTGCTGTGGCCTCTCCCGTTTCGGAGCACAGGCTCCAGACGCGCAGGCTCAGCGGCCATGGCTCACGGGCCCAGCTGCTCCGCGGCATGTGGGATCTTCCTGGACTGGGGCACGAACCTGTGTCCCCTGCATCGGCAGGCAGACTCTGAACCACTGCGCCACCAGGGAAGCCCCAATTTTTAAATTTTAATAAAAGTATTTTAGAAATAGAAATATTTTCTTATAAGAGCTTTATTTGTATCTGAGGTTTTAATATGAAATATTTTTGTTAATGTCTAGATAATTTCTCATTTCAATTTTTAATTCTATTTTGATTCAGAGGTTAACTAGAAAAAATCCTTCTTAATTTTGAAGATAAATTTTTTTATGAGGGGAGGGGTATGTATGATGGGAAGTCTTTTTGATCTTGATATTAGAGAACGCTGCCCATAATAACTATGTTTTTGAAATTCATTGTTGTTTTCTTTGTGACCACGTACTTCACTGACCTCTGTAAATCGTGACTATAAGAGAAGCATATATGTTTTCTGTAGAGTAAAAAATTTACTTCTACTATTATTCTTTTTAATTCATATGTATATAAGTACTTCCAGTAAATTGAGTTTGGTTGTATTATTGAAATATTCTGTATCCTTGCTTATGTTTGGTTTACATAGTCTGACAAATTTGGAGAGAAGTTTTTTTTTTTTAATTTTCCAAATACTTTACTTTTACTTCACATTTACATATCATTTACATGTTATCTATTACAAGAAAACATCACCACCCTCATTCAAAAGCTGCAGAATACTGAAAAGTGGACTAATGCTGAACGTGGAGTACTTAATGGACGCAATCCAGTATGCTAAGCATATTTACATGAACCTTTTGAATCCTCACAAAACTCTGTAAAATAGGTACTGTGTGGTTCCCTATTTACAGATGGGGAAACCAAGATTGAGGCAGAAAATAACTTAGCAAAGGTTGCAAGTGGCAGAGCTCAACTTGAACGCAGGCAAAAGGAAGCCAGAGCCCCGGCAAATACCATCAGGATGTACTGCCACCATTTCGGTGAGACCAGAAAAACCCAAGACTACACGGAAGAATTGATAGCCAACACGAGCATTGATTCTCCAGCCAAGGCACTCACTCACTGAACAGTCATGACTGAAAACACTTGGTTTTCTGGATCTAAAACTACAGCTCCATGTTGATAGTACGGGAAGGTTTTTAATATGACACCCTTGCATTCAGAAAGGTAAACAGATGCTTGATTTCTACGGGCAGAAAGTACAAGAAATTGATACAGAAACGGAAGCAGCAATGTACAAAGCCAAGTAAAACACTGGAATCACAGACTCACCATTTGGAAGTGACCTCTCGGGAACAAGAAGAGAGCTGTTTTGACTCTTCTGCAGCGTTAGCTCTGGCAGCTGAGAGTCAAGCTCTTAGAGTGGGATTATTCATGGCTGTTCTCAAGCTTGAGTGTGAATAAATTCGAATCACACTTGAGGAATCACCTCTGAGAATCACCTGGAGGGCTTGTTAAAACACAAATTGCTGGGTCCCACCCCCTAGAGCTTGTGATTGGTAGGTCTGAAAATCTGCACTTCTAACGAGCTCCTCGGTGATGATGATAATGCTGGTCCAGGGCCACACTTCCAGGTCTAGACCAAGCTTCTCGTTTAAAGATGGAGAAACTGAGGCCTAGCAAGAGGATGTGACTTGCCCAGCATCACACTGCCAGTTCCTGACACAGCCAGAAGTCAGGCTTATGGTCACTATCATTTCTCCTCTCCCTCCTTTCCCCATTTAACTTTTTCCATACATGGTTTCTCCTTTATAACAACTGAAAGCTTGTCCATCACGAGAATAAGTGTGTGGAGTTAGTGAGTGATCACCCTGAAAAATAGAGTAGGCCCATGCTTCTACAATAATCTATCCTGAAGTCATACTTAAATGCTCCTTAGCGTTTTCACTCTTACCTTTAACAAGCACCTTCATGCATTCTACTTTGCCTAAGTTCGATACCAAGGACGTAAATGGAAATCCTCATGTTTGGAGTCAGGCATCCTCGTTTTCCATGCAAACCTTAAGGCTCGTGTTGCTTCTCCGTGTGATTCTCACAGGCTGTCTATGGATCTGGTGCTGCTGGATTCAAGCCAGAGAATGGCAGGAGCCCATTGTGTCAAGGTCTTGGAAAACATCTGTGTTTTTTCAGCTCAGCATTTGCCATCCATCACAGAGGAGACCAAGTCAACACAGCTAGGAAGTGGCAGAGCTGGGTCTCAAACGTAGAAAGTTTGTCTCCAGAGCCTTTTCTCTTCTCACTATAATGGGATTAACCCATATTTCCATCACTCTGTGCTGGGTTACGCTGAATTTAAACTGGCTTTAAAAATGAATGCTCTCGGGGCTTCCCTGGTGGCGCAGTGGTTGGGAGTCCGCCTGCCGATGCAGGGGACACGGGTTCGTGCCCCGGTCTGGGAGGATCCCACGTGCTGCGGAGCGGCTGGGCCCGTGAGCCATGGCCGCTGAGCTTGCGCGTCCTCTGGGGAGAAGTTTGTTAAAGTATCTGTCCCCCTCTGTGGCCATGGTTTTACTAATTTTTTCTTATTTTTTTTTAAGTTCCTTTTGGTGATAGTGTCCTTGCAACAATCTTTTTCTGGCTTTATATCTTTCATAGCTATGTTATTTGAAAAACTATTTTTGACTTATTTTCTATTTGGGTTGAATCTTTTTATGTTATAAAGTACACTTCTCTCTGTTCTGCTTTCTCCAAGATTTTTTTTTTTCTTTTCTTTTTTTTTTTTTTTGCCGTATGCGGGCCTCTCACTGTTGTGGCCTCTCCCGCTGCGGAGCACAGCCTCCGGACGCGCAGGCTCAGCGGCCACGGCTCACGGGCGCAGCCGCTCCGCGGCATGTGGGATCTTCCTGGACCGGGGCACGAACCTGAGTCCCCTGCATCGGCAGGGGAACTCTCAACCACTGCGCCACCAGGGAAGCCCTCTCCAAGATTATTTTGACTTAGGTTTACCAGAAACTGTGAAGGGTCTGAGATTTTACCCTACTTGTAAGCTAACATATCAGTCTGCCACAGTTTCATGAATTTTGGCAGAAAAGAGAATCAAAGGACTTCTATTATTATTAATCATAACAGCAGCCAGAGTATCAGCATTTTTTTTGTGCCACTTTCTGAAGTCCCTGTTCCCACAGGGTGATGGTGAAGAGGGCAAGGGGATATCTGCATGCTCAGCGATTTGCATTATACAAGAGGAACCCTGAGCTTAGGGAAGTAAGCAGGTCCACCCTTGCGCTGGAGGGGACACTGAATCTTTCAAGGCTGTTTGCTCTACAAAGATCCTTGAAAAGATAGTCCAAGACTTGAACAGGAGAGACCCATGGAGAATTGTTACCCCAACAGTTTCTTTTTATTTGTACTTGCCTATCTTTGCTTATTCCTTTTTTTCTTTAATTAATTTAAATTTTATTTTTGAATAGGTAATACGTTTGCCAAAGCAGAGAGGTACAAAGGATGTACCGTGAAGTCTTCCCCTCACCTCAGTCCCTCAGTCACCCTTTCCAGAGGTGGCCAGTACTATCAATTTCTTGTGATCCTTCCAGAGATATTAAATGCATATGCAAACAAATATATACATATGTTCTGTTCCCACACACTCTTTACACCATGGAATCATGCTGTAAACATTCTGAACCTTGAGATTTTTTTATATATCCTGGAAATTATTCCAAATGATCTTCATCGTTCTCTTTACTATTATTACCTTATATATATGTATATATTTTTAAAATTATTTATCTTTTTAATTTTTGGCTGCGTTGAGCCTTCGTTGCTACGCGTGGGCTTTCTCTAGTTGCGGCAAGCAGGGACTACTCTTCGTTGCGGTGCGTGTGCTTCTCATTGCGGTGGCTTCTCTTGTTGTGGAGCATGGGCTCTAGGTGCGTGGGCTCAGTAATTGTGGCACACAGGCTCAGGAGTTGTGGCGCATGGGCTTAGTTGCTTTGTAGCATATGGGATCTTACTGGACCAGGGATTGAACCCGTGTCCCCTGCATTGGCAGGCAGATTCTTAACCACTGCGCCACCAGGGATGTTCAGTTACCTTATATTTTATAGGTGGATGAACCACAGTTAATTAACCAGTCTCTTGTGGATGGGTATTTAAGTTGTTCCTGGTATTTTGTATGTGTATGGTATGTCTATGGGATGTAGTCCTTGAAATCTTGCTTGGTCAGGGATGTATGTACCTTTGTATTCCTGGTAATACTTCTAGTATTTTATTTTAATGCTGGAGTGTATTTGCTAATATACAGGATATTTGCAAAAATTGTTACTTTTTAAAAATTTATTCAGATATTCTGTATTTTGGGGGAATACCTTCTTTGACTCAAAAGTTGTTGAGTGTTTTTAAATTCCTAGATGTTAGGGGCTGAGGGGCTTTTTTCCCTCTGGTTTTGCGATTTTCTAGTTTTACTATATTGTGATCAGTGGATGTTATCTATACTGTTTCTATATTTTAGTTTATTAAGATTTTCTTTGTGTAGTTTAATATGTGGTCATTTTGGGCAAGTGTTCCATGTTTGTGTTCAGTTTAAAAGGTCTTTTATATCCATCTTTTTTCTTACTTTATTTGTCATGGACTGAGGTAAATTAAAGTCTTCTGTTGCTAATTTTTCTATTTTTATCTGTATTGCCTATACTTTTTTGCTTTATGAATGCTGATGCTATGAATGAATATGTTATTCCTAACTATTATAACTTAGGTGCCGTTGCACCTTTTAGTACTATAAACGGTCCTTTGTCTTCTTTAATGCCATCTCATTATATTCAGCCTTGTCTAATGTTAAGATTGTAATTCTTTATTTCTTTTAGTTTGTATAGTTTGTATTTGCCTGATAAATGTTTTCTCTTCATTTCAACTTTCATCTTTTAGTTTCAGATATGCTTTTTGTATACAATGCAGGGTTAATTTCATTTAGGATCCAATCTGATCTTTCCTTTTTATTGTGTTGGTTTAGTCCATTTACATTTATTAATATGGCTAGTTTTAATTCTGTCGTTATGTATTGATACTTTCTGTTTTTATGGCTTTTTAAAAACGTTTCACCAAGTGGCCAGTTTTTCTGTTCCATATGCCTCTTTTACTTAGGAAGAACTATTGTTGTTTATTTAGAGATTATTTTCATAAATATAACTATATAGTATCCTTAAGTTTATATTTTTAGACACTATTAATTTCTTTCTATGAACAGGGATGAAATTGAATATATTTCCTCTTTCTGCCTTTCGTACCGCTCTGTCCCAATTTTAGTTATTACATTATCTTAATCTTTACTCTTATGCTATTAAATATATTTATACTTCTCTTATTTGCCTTGTCAACTTCAAATGATACTTTTTTACACCCAATTATTGTAGATAATAATGAACTTTTAATTTTTTAGGTATATGTTATATATTATCTAATCATAATTCCCACATTTGTTTTAATCTTACATTTAAGTAGATTCAGTTCTCACTGCAAATCTTTTTGCTTTAGCTATTCCAGGCATCTCTTGGTTAGCTGAGGTTTATCCTCATATAAATCCTTTGAGAAGGGCTCATGGGAAACAGTTCACTAGACTGTTTGCATGTTTAATATTGGTTGTCTGTGTTTTTTGTTTTTGTTTTTGAATAACAGTTTGGGTGTGAAATCTTTGGGTTGCGCTTCCTTTACTTGAGGATATTATAAGCTTTCTTCCAGTCTTACAGTGTAAAATGCTTCTCTGGAGATATCTGAGACCAGCCTGATTTCACCTCCTTTTAGAATTGACAGTCTTTTTGCCAAGGTGCCGAAAGAACTCTATTTTTTTTTGACCAATATCTACTAGCATATATTTTAAATAGTGTTGATTTTTCATGATAAGTTTCTTCTAGGATTCAATTCAATTCTAGGATTTAAGTATATAGATCTAGATCTATTTTTGTTTCTGTGATGTAATTTTATTTTTTACAATACTGTAGGTATGTAATAGGATCTCCTTTTCTTGTCTTCCTTAGGTAACATTTTTTTCTGTAATTATTAAAGCTTTTTTCATTTCCAGTTTACTATTCTCAGTTTTGACCCCTTGTGTTCCTAACTGTGATATCAGGTATGTCTATTCTTTCTTGTTCTCCTTCTAGTTTCACCTTCATTTTGTAATAGGCTTTTTTCCCTCTTCTTTTTCATCTTCATTCCTGAGCTCTTATATCTTGGCATGTGTTCTAGGACAGTTGCTTCTCTATGTTTCCCTGTTTTGTTTATTTTTTCTTTTTAATTCATAGTAAATAAGTTGATTTGTTGAGGCTAGATAGTAGTTATATGATGTCCTGTTATACTGTTCAACACACATACATTTACATTATAGCTGGTAAATTTAGTGTTGTTCTTTCCCTTATTTGGTATTTATTGTCTATTTTACTTTGTTCTTCCCAGCCTTCTCTGGATTGATCAAGTTACTTTCCCTTTCCTCCAGATTAGTTCGGAACTTTTACTATACATCTTTCATTCCTTTGTTGGTTACCTTGCTTTAATATATATTTTTAAACATATACTTCTGTTTTATTCTGTCAAAATTAGGAGTTTTCTTTGTGCTCATCCCCCTAATATATTATTCTTGCTCACTTTCCTGTCCCCTACTACCCTCCCCCTCTATCTCCAAGTCCTGGATATTATGAAATAATTTAGACTTTACATCCTAATTACATATTAAGTTTTGCACTGGCAGGATGTTCCTTTTGTTTCAAAAATCCTTAGTTATATTACAGTTTCAGTCACAGTATTATCTATTTAGATTTAAATTTCACTTAAACATATTTCATTGCTCACTGCTGTTTTCTGTACTCTTTAATTTTCACTTTCTGTATATTGAGGGTTTTGTTCTTAATTTTCTTTTTTGTTAAAAGCATTTTCATGAATAATTTCCTTAGAAAGCCTTTCATGGATGGTATACTTAATGAGCTGTTGGATTCCCAAGTGTTTCTTGTTCACCTTCATATATGATTACTATCTTTTGCTGAATATAGGATATTTTTATTTCTTTTTTTTTTTCCCCTTTAAGTCTGTAAAATTTTGTACTGTCTTACTCCCAGTATTACAGATGTGAAGTCTTGCTGGGTCTCATTGTTTTTTCATCTTAACTTACCTGTTCTTTCCATTTGGAAGCTTACAGGTTAATTTTTTTTGAAGGTTGGAAATTCTCTTTTTTTCCCAGGATGCATCTATTTAAGTGTTTTTTCACTCTACTCCCATCTTTATTAATCCTGCTTGAGACTTTATAAACGTTTTCAGTCTAGCAACCCAAATGTTTAGTCAGCTCAGGGATTATTTTCTTCTAGTATTTCTTTGATTATTATTTCTTTCTCTGTTCCTTTTCTCTTCCTGTGATTCCTATAATTTCAACATTAGAGCTCCTTGATGTATCCTCTGTCTTATGTTTTTGTTAATTTTTTTATTTTTTAATTACATGATATTTATTCTAGATTACTAACTTAGTTTTCTGCATTGGCCTTCTTTTTTCCCTTCTGAAATATTAAAAAATAATGGGTTTTGGTTCTAGGAATTTCTACTTGTAAAGTCATCATCCCTTTCCTCCTTCCCTTTCTTCCATTCATTCATTTGTTCTGATATTATAGTAGGTGTCTATTTCAGTTTATCAGCTTGCTTCACCTTCATTCACATCGTTGTGTATACGTAGTGTATGACCTTTCTCTGTTCCATAATGTTAGCACACATGTAGATCATACTATTATTTCTTTCTCAAATAGAAGTGGATAGAATGTAGGATATTCTTCTCTTGTGAGCCTTGTGGTCATTAGCTTGGCACACACTAGCCCTTTTTGTTTAAAAGTGTGAGGAAAGAAGTTTCCCTGTTCTTGGGTGCAAAGAGAGTTCTGTCCTCAGGCCAACTCAGTAGCTTCTTTCTTTCAGTAGTGCTTTCACTGTCAGAGCACCCTTCTTCCCTTGTTCCAGTGGGATTCACTCAGGTACTGAAGTTGCCTGGGCAACTGAAGGATTGGTAAACTTTGAGCAGAAAGAAATAAACCTGTTTCAAAATCAGTGTGTTTCCCCTCTTCTTAAAACAATTTTTTTATAAACCCATTTTACACTTGCTGTCTCTTGATTTTTCATGAGATTTCATTATCTGAAGTTTCAGATGAATCTAGATTTAGATTCTCCAGGATCCAGCAATTAGTTACAGTTATTTTAGTAGTTTAGTCACAGTATTTAGTCATTTAGTAGCAGGGTGAAGAGGGATCAAGAAAGAACTCTGAGTTGTTAATGTTACATGACTGTTGTCAGAGCTACTGGTTCTCACCTTCCTGCTTTTTCCTTCAGGTACATTTGAGTTTCACACTTTGCTTTATTATCTTAGGAGTGGACATTTAAAATCTCTCTCCTTTGCACACATAGTGCTTTTAATTCTTTACCCATACATGCTAATCAACCTGTAATTATTTATTGGCAAACTCCACATATATTCAGTGCTTTCTGGTTGATTGGCTGATATGAACCACTGGATAAAGAAGAAGTCAG
Organism: Stenella coeruleoalba; assembly: GCF_951394435.1. Lineage (NCBI taxonomy): Eukaryota > Metazoa > Chordata > Mammalia > Artiodactyla > Delphinidae > Stenella > Stenella coeruleoalba. Next base: position 59,518,010 of record NC_137155.1, read on the forward strand.
TACACTTAAAAAAAAAAATAGGAAAAAAAATAGGTCTGAGCTCAGCTGACTCACCAGACTGCAAGTGAAGTGCCCAAGTCACTGAAACACCAACCCTCTGGCTTTGGGGCCTTTTCTCTGCCATTGGTTCATTTGTTGCTTGGTGCTTTCTTTAGTCTTTGGAGATCTTTTGCTTCATTAGCTATTCAAAAAATGTTTATCAAGCAGTTACTGTGTACAAAACACTATGCTACGTGCTGGAGTAAGCAGAGCCTACAAGGTTCTCTGCCCTCATGGAATTTACTGCTTCTTGAATACAGAGGTTGCAAAGTATTGGCTACATTAGGCTCACAGACTTTTTTTTGTTTGCTTACACAGTATCAAAAATGTTTTTGAGTCAGTATTTTGAAAATGAAGAAATTTCATCTAAAAACCTAAATTTGCAGCTGCTTTAAATATACCTAGCCACACTGGCTCTTTATTCCCACATGGCATTCTATAGTAGCAACTGCCCCTTTAGATAGGACTGTGGGCACCAGTTTGTCACAATTACCTGTTAACCCCTAAAACTAAGGCCAAATTCAGTTGGCATTTATTGTCACAACTGTGCTGTTCTTTTTTCTTATGAAGTAGGTTAAAAGATGAGCTACTTTTTGAACGTTTTCTGGCTTATCCCCCTTTAGGCATTTTGAGTTTTGACCCTGTACTTTATCTACCAGTCAGCCTGCTAATTACCGTGTAGCCTCGGGGAAGCAGCAGGGAAACACCATCACACTTTAGCCTCAGTAGGTATACATACACATAGTAATACGCCTTCTCATGTTCATTCTAACAGAATGATAGATAGAATCGTAGTTCATAAATCTGATAATAGTTCTGACATAATATGTTTTGTTGTATGCTATAATACAATACCATTGTAATGACATTTTTCAGTTTCAATATGATAGTAGAATTTTTTTGTTTGTTTGTTTGTTTGTTTTTTTGGGTTTTTTTGAGGTATGCGGGCCTCTCACTGTTGTGGCCTCTCCCGTTGCGGAGCACAGGCTCCGGACACGCAGGCTCAGCGGCCATGGCTCACAGGCCCAGCCGCTCCATGGCATGTGGGATCTTCCCGGACCGGGGCACGAACCCGTGTCCCCTGCATTGGCAGGCGGACTCTCAACCACTGCGCCACCAGGGAAGCCCATGATAGTAGAATTTTGTTTAATTTAGCTAACATTTAGAGCCTTAAGCATTTTTACATTCATTCTTTTATTTTTAATCATCAATATGAAAGACTGTGAGATGCAGGTATTATGACTTGCAATTTATTTGAAGAAAATGAGACTCAGAATTTTGTGCATTGTCCAAAGTTCAGGCCTATTCTTTTCTGTAAGACTGCATTCCATTTGCGTTATATCATTAGATCTTTATAACACTTCTAAGAGACAAGTCTAGCAGGTTTCATCATTTCTTTAGATTGGAGAAAACAAACTCAGAGGAAGTGTACTTTCTTGCCAGTAATCACATAGCTAGTATTCAGAACATACCTGCTCCTTGCCAGGTACAGTGGTAGGTATTTAACAGATATTATTTAATTCTTACCACTGCCCTATGAAGTAGGTATTATTACCCCATTATATTCCTAAACCCGTTGCAGAGTTGGAATTTGAACCTAGAACTGTCTATAAATAACACTTTTTTAAAATTTGCTACATTATATTACCCAGATTGTTTGACTCTTTTGTTATTGCCATTAAAGCCTACATTATAATTTAATACATTAATCTAATTCTAAAAGTATACAATCATAAATTAAGTTTGAAAATCAGCTTTTTTGGTTTTTTTAGGACTGATGTTTTTCTCTCTGCATTGATTCAAAACAAAAATGGACCTGAAACTTTTAGTTCAAAGTATATTTTATTCTATTTTTGTATATATTCAGGAGTTTCTTTTCTTTTCTTTTCTATATGTGGGTGTTTTGGGGTATTTTTTTGTTTGGTTTTTGGGTCTTTTTATTAATTTTTTAATGTGGACAATTCATTTAGGTAAACACTTATTCAGGGTTTAGCAAATCAGCAATTTGTTACAGGGAGGGAGTAAAGGAAAGTCATCTTAATTTGGTATGAAGATTTGGGAGTAAGTTGGTAATTTAAAAATTTCTTAGATGACTTGTATAACTTCTTGCAGCTTATTAGGTACCTTTTTTTAAAATTAATTAATTTTTGGCTGCATTGGGTCTTCGTTGCTGTGCGCGGGCTTCTCATTGCAGTGGCTTCCCTTGCGGAGCACGGCTCTAAGCGTGCAGGCTTCAGTAGTTGTGGCACGTGGGCTCAGTAGTGTAGCTCGCCAGCTCTAGAACGCAGGCTCAGTAGTTGTGACGCACGGGCTTAGTTGCTCCGTGACCTGTGGGATCTTCCTGGACCAGGGATCGAACCATGTTCCCTGCATTGGCAGGCGGATTCTTAACCACTGTACCACCAGGGAAGTCCCAGTATCTGGTTTTATAAAATACTTAATCCTGAGCTATTTTTTTAGGCAAGTTAGAAACAAAAAGGTCCAAGAAAGCTAAATCTATAAGTTTTTAGTTAGTGTTGTTTTTGTATATTTTACCTTTTGGAGTATGTACTTTGGGTTCCATTTTATTTTACTTATATTTTCTTGGAGAAGGTGCCAAATGTCAATTTCCAAAATATTCCCAAGAGTACACATCTTTCCTTAAAAGTCATCAGAAGAGTCACAGCTTCTGTCTCCTCTTGAAGAATAGTCTTAATTTTAAAGTAAATTTCTAACAGTGCAAATGAAAAGTGGCTATGTGTTTAGCCAATTCTCAATTATATTTAACCTAAAGAAAGCATGGATGCAGTAAATGTCAGTAGCATCTAGGCAGAGGAAGCCCGCAATTTCTCATCGAACCAGAATAAGAAGTTTCCAAACAGGGTGAAATTTGACCCTGACCATGAACTTTGAGTTTTAGACAGTTTAGTAAAGGTTATCCCCATGTTTTTATTGATATATTAATCTTACAGTGAAAATGACTGTTTCCCTTTGTTAAATATCATTTCTAACTCCCCTTAATGATACTTGAGTACAGTAACATCTCACGGATCTATAATCTAGAATATTAATGTTAACTTCTCTTAAGTCCATTAGATATAACTCTGTATCTGAAAGTATTTATTAATAAACCTTGTGAGCTGCAATTTTTCATTCTTTGAGTAATTGCTTCTTACTAATGTTGTGAATTTTTTTAATTCTTGACTTTTCTAGGGATTATTTCACATTTCAGCTGCTTTTGTTTTCTACTGCTATCATTGAGGGTTCAAGAACAAAAAATAAGTCTTCAGGTAAAAATGCCTGATCCATAATAGTGCTTGGCATTGTATTTTGCTGAAAAGATCATACACCTTTGGATGCTTGATCTGAAAATAAGGTTGTGATGATTATGAAATTTTCGCATGGAGTTTTGTTGGCTGCCTCTAACAAATTTGGTCTTGTTGTTTTTCTCCCCTACCACCCCAAAGGATTTTGGCTGTCTGCTTTTTTTCATGTTGTCTTGATGTGCAATAACTATATGGATATGTGCTTGTACTTGCTAAATATTTTAATTTTGCATATTTGGCTGCTTGAATTTTAAGTAATTTCTTTGGGTGATGCAAATTAAGAGCTTGAGGCTATAAGTAAAATAACAGTTTCCAGAAGTTTTTAGTTTATAAATGTGTGTTCCTTATCCACTGTATTGAAATATATAGATTTCACATTTTGCAAAAATTAAATTTACAATTCAGTTTCTCAGTTGCACACATTTCAAGTGCTATTTTCAGGCCGTATGTGGCTAGTAGCTACTGTTTTGGACAACACAGTTAAAAGATTATTTCTGTCATCATAGAAAGTTCTATTGGACAGGGCTGTTTTCCTGTTCCATAGAAGGAAGTAAGCGATAAAGTGTGAGCTCATTTCTGATACCAGTTTTTATAGCAGTTTAATAACTCCAGAAGATAAAGCATATGACCAGTCTTAAGCATACTTCCTCTAAATAGGTAGCTATCCTCACCTTTAATATTTCAAACCTAACGTTGCCTAAAACAGTTTGCTTCTGTATTTATACTCTTAAAGTGAAATTGTTTTGTAGCAAAATTCATGAAGTTGTAGAAAGGCCAAAGACTTACCCTAAATTTGAATCCTGACCCTAGAACTTACTAGTTTAGTAACTTCTGGTAAGTTACGTAATTTATTTGAGCCTCAGTTTCTTTATTTGTAAAATGGAGGTAACCTTAGTTACCTCATAGGATTAATAAAAGACTGAAGTACGTCTAAAAGCATGTAACAAAGTGGACATTTATAGTACTTTTAAATATAGAGTGAAGCCAAAACGTTTAAAAGTTAATTAGGCAGTATCGTTTGTATGGAGTTGTTACCAGTCTGGCAATTATAATAGGTCTCTAGAAATGGCTGGGTCAAGAGTATCCTATAGAAGTTTCTGTTGGCCATGGGATTATTTATGACATTTTATAAAATTGCAACAACTAGAATAACCAGAATGGGGAGAAGAGGAAAGAGAAAAATGACCAACTTTGTTTTTCAAGAAGTCCATAAAGGTTTTTCTGATAATGATAAAAACTGATATTTTGTATAGTGTTTTTATAACATGAATTTTTACACAAGAGTCTTTAAAATTTCATCTCTATAATATTTTGAATACCTTTATTAGTGCTAGTATTAAAGAAGAGTAAAAGGAAACTCAAGGGTGACCAACATTTTGGATGTTATGTACCAAACTAATATCGTTTGCAGCTTTAAATCTTACGCTCTTTCTACTTCAGCACGCTCTTTCCTTGATAGCAGTTGTTTTCTGAAGCAGGGGTATATCTCAGAATCTCTAGGGATGGGGCCCAGGTATATGTTTTTTTGTTTTGTTTCTCTGTTGAGCAGAATATATACCCAAGTGATTCTGGTGCCTACTTCTTGATAAAATCATTGTTCTATTCTAGATTTAATTCTTCTTTTCCTGTATCGGTACCTCTAAATCAATGCATAGACCATGTGAATAAATCAAAGAATTAGACTGATAAGGAATACACTGATTCCAGCTGTTAGGTGGGACATCAACAACACTTTTGAAAAAGCAACACAAGTTTAGTTTCCTGTTCACAGTCTTGAGTATCTGTCCACTAATCAGTGCTTGTGGAGAGCGGGAATTCCATACTAGCCAACCATGGTAGTTAAATCTATTTGTGTTCCCTTCTCTGCTTTTCTCATATTAATTTTGGCTAGTTAGTAGTCTACCCTTAAGGTATTCTAGTCCTAAAACATTGACTCCTTATTGCCTGAGATGGTTTCTTCATGAATGTTTTCAATTGATTAGCTAAAGACTTTTAATAGCCTTTTCCCAGCTGTCTTAAAGATGCTTCAGTGTCCTGGATTTAGTGGTATTTCTAGGCCCTATTTAACTCTGTATGTATCTCATTACTAAGCTGAAAATTTCCCTTTGAAAGAAAGTACAGTGTCACAATGGGGTAGGAGAGGGGCATACTCTGGAAAACCTCCAGTCAAAAGTTAATCACGTTTCATAGTAACTTTTCAAAAATAAAAACTACCTTCAAACATACAAAGACAGATTCTATTGGAAATAAGACTTTCAAATTTGAAAATTAAGCATTTGCTACTTGGGGCAGTAACTGTTGAGAACGAACTGTCTTTTAACTCAGAGTTGCTTATCAAAATGCAGTTGAGCAGTGACTATAATATGTTAATGTTAACTTTTAATTTTCTGAGCAGAGATGATTTCATTAGAAACTGTTTACATTGGATATTGGGCTGCACTGAAATTAATGTGTTTGGAATGTTCTTATATATGTATATGTATATATATACACACACACATATATATATGTGTGTGTGTATATATATATATATCTTAACATAGAAAATACAGTTCTGCATATTTTTTATTACTTGGGCTTTAGGACCTTCTGATTAAAATGACTGACATTAATATGTCATTCTAGATTAAACTAAAAAGATTTTTTTTAATTAGTACCTGCAAAGCATATCATTATATTCTTCTTACTTTTATTTTTTTGCCATATGCGGGCCTCTCACTGTTGTGGCCTCTCCCGTTGCGGAGCACAGGCTCCGGATGCGCAGGCTCAGCGGCCATGGCTCATGGGCCCAGCCTCTCCGCGGCATGTGGGATCTTCCCGGACTGGGGCGCCAGCCCGCGTCCCCTGCATGGGCAGGCGGACTCTCAACCACTGCGCCACCAGGGAAGCCCTATATTCTGCTAATTATATGCATATGGATTTGCACATATGCAGATTTATGCACATGGATTTGCATATATGCAGATTGGATTTGTCTTTGTTGTACTGTAAATAAATTTTCTTGTAAACAGAATAACCAAGGCCTTTTAAGATATTAAAATTTTCCCAACTCAAAAGATTTTTAAAACCTATTGTGATAAAGAAATGAGAGTTGGTAGTTATAGGTCAACATAAAAGCAGTGTAAGACACTTACATTTCTGTGAACAATGAATTCAGAAGCTTTTACTTCGTGGATTTCTACCTGTTTTTATTTTGTGTTGAGAATCTGTTACATAGATTTATATGGCAAAAATGTGGCAATACTTTTTATTTTTTAAAAGCTGGTCTATCTAATTTATGTTAATAGAGATTTTTTGGTTCCTTTATACTTAAATCTAGATGCATTGTTACTATATTCCAAAAGGTAGAAAATTTGATACCCTAGTCCATCAATTCTAAGACACACCTTATAAATTTTAACAGCTCTGAAAAATGAGACATGTCTTAAAATTGATTTGTGTCATAGTTTAACGGAAGCATTTTTTTCTTGGTGAAATATAAAACTCATGGTGCATCTTATAATTATTGATGTCTTAGGCTTGATAAAAAGTGATGGTTAATTTTTTGAAGTTGGTTGTGCGACTTAGATTTATGTTATGATGTGGTATATCTTTGTGGTGAAAAAAATCTAAGTGGTGAGAACATACCACAAAAAATTCCATATTATTTGGAATTATACCTGTACTATGATCTTTTAGTGTTTCCTTCGTATCCTTTCCTCTTTTTTTCATTGCTATCATCCTAATGTTAAATAATAAAACTAAAAAATTTGGTAACAAGTTTGATGTCCTTTATTCAAGGGAAAAACAATCCATAGATTGGGGGACTACAGTGCCTAATAAGCACCTCCCCAGGGGATTTTGGACAAGAGTGAGTTTTATGGGGCCTTAGAAGAGGCACTGTGAAAACAAGACATGATTGGCTAGGAGGCTGGGGGTTTCCTTATAAGGCTAGCAGGTTCTATTTTCTAGGGCAAAGTAGGCTAGCTAAAGCTGAGTTGGAGGATTGTGATTGGTGTTGGGTTTCCTTGAGAGTGAGGTATTTTCTGTAGTTTAGGCTGACTTAGGTATAGGTTTGGGATGTGGTCAGAGCCACTGAGATGACTTCCATTTTGTGGGTTCCAATATACCAATTAACTTTAACACTAGTTAGGTGCTTTACATTAAACTGGTTCCGTATCTGTGGAAACCTATCCAGAACAATAAGAGGAAAATGGAGATCAAGAGGAGGAGGAAAGACTTGGGGTTGCAGGTGGGGTCGGGGTTGTGGTTGGGACCTCCAGGGTCAAGAAAAGAAAAATGGGGAGAGGACTCTTGAGGGGAGTGTTAATAGGCATCATTTTCCATTTACCCAGTTCCACTTGCCCAAAAATCTTCTTCTGGTTAAGTCTTTGATGTGATATTTTAGCTTGTGAGCTACCCAATAGTTAGCTAAATTACTTCAACCATATTCCCTAGATTCTGAAAGCATAAGCCTTCTTGCTAAGGCCTTTCCTTTTTCTGTGGAAGTTGCCCTCTTACCCCCTCTAGCCTTATGGGTAAATCATCTGCTGCTACCTTACTTTCTGTAGACCAAATAGAGTCTGTATTTCATCTTAATGTGCTATCTCAAAATGAATAACTAAAGGGGGAACTACTTATAGAATGGATTTTTCTAGAAGGAACTGTTACAGATATGTGCACAATTAAATTTGTTGGTGTTTATAAGAGGTATGGGACTAGCAGATAAGTACTTAATTTTAGGAAACTTTCCTACCTTGCTCTGTGTTTAAGCACTTAGGTAGAGATTAATGCAGCCTTTCCCCTTTAGCTTGTTTGGTTTTATTTCCAAAACCAGTAATTTATCTATTTGTGATATAAATTTATACTGCATGTTCCTGCTTTTGCTTTTTGTTCTCCAAACTTACTAAGAATGTGTACTCTTCAACAGTTTTAATGGCATGTTTTAGTTATTCCTCACTTAAAAAGAGTTACAGGGCTTCCCTGGTGGCGCAGTGGTTGGGGGTCTGCCTGCCGATGCAGGGGAAGCGGTTTCGTGCCCTGGTCCGGGAGGATCCCGCATGCCGTGGAGCGGCTGGGCCCGTGGGCCGTGGCTGCTGGGCCTGCGCGTCTGGAGCCTGTGCTCCGCGGCAGGGGGGGCTACAGCAGTGAGAGGCCCGCGTACAGAAAAAGAAAAAAAAAAGTCACAAAGTATGTCCGGCTAATATACTCTATTTTAGGCAAGATCCTTGTAAAATTAAAATTTAACGTTAATAAAATGTAATTTAAATTAAAATTTCAGTATAAAACATAAATTGAGAGAACCTTTTTTTTTTCTTTCCCCCGAAAGGAATTTTTGCTTTATAAAGGGTTTCACCATAGGAATATTTTAAACAAAGTGATTAAAATACCCTGCAAGTTAGTGTAATTGCTGCCTGGAGTAGACTTGGCATTGTCATGGGAAAGGATTAAGACCTAAATATAGTACAGTTATTAAAATTGGGAAATTTAATGTTAAAAAGAAAAAAAAAGGATTAATGTTGAGCCTAATGCCTGAAATCCTCAAGTTTCCAAAAATCCCTTTCAGAATCTACACAAAAGCTTTGATTTACCTTTGTATTTTCTTGAATTAAGCAGATTGTTTTAAAGTCCTGTGTTAAAGATGATTTCTTTAACTTATGCAATTTTGTTATTTTAGAATTTTAAAAATTACAATAGTATTTTCATGTCTTTTCTGCCATGTTATACTCTATACACTTTTTTGAACTAGCTTGGGCACCAGATTAATATTGATTAGTAGCATAAGGACAATAAATTCCAAATTCCAAATAACTGACTTACTGATAAAGTTTTATAGCAAAGTTATTTGCAAGTTGGAGGATTCCATACTGTTCTTAATTACTAACTGCAGTGCCTCAATGAAATCTAAATGGAAATGAGAGACACTGTCCATAAGTAAAGGTAAACATTATTCACTGACTTGTGAATAGCATTTCAAATATAGGTGCTGAGTTTTATGTATTTCTGACAAAACATGCCAGTCAGCACTCTTCATAAGTTAGCATTCACATAATTCTTTCAGTTTTATTGTCCTAAACTCATTTTCTTTTTTCTCAGAGGATGTGCTGAGTAAAGATGCTGGGGAATGTGCAATATGCCTTGAAGAATTGCAGCAGGGAGATACTATAGCACGACTGCCTTGTCTATGCATATATCATAAAGGGTAAGTTTATTTTTATGTTAACCAAATTGATATTAGACTAAAAGACCTTTCTCAGGTTTCACACTTTTGTAGTTAGGGCTGAAAAGATTTCTTCTTCATTGAAACTCCCTTTCCCCATTTCTTAAAAAACAATAGCCTTACTGTTGGTGGGAATGTAAATTGATACAGCCACTATGGAGAACAGTATGGAGGTTCCTTAAAAAACTAAAAATAGAACTACCATACGACCCAGCAAACCCACTACTGGGCATATATACCCTGAGAAAACCATAATTCAATAAGAGTCATGTACCACAATGTTCATTGCAGCACTATTTACACTACCAGGACGTGGAAGCAACCTAAGTGTCCATTGACAGATGAATGGATAAGGAAGATGTGGCACATATATACAATGGAATATTACCCAGCCATAAAAAGAAACGAAATTGAGTTATTTGTAGAGAGGTGGATGGACCTAGAGACTGTCATACAGAGTGAAGTAAGTCAGAAAGAGAAAAACAAATACCGTATGCTAACACAAATATGTGGAATCTAAAATAATTTAAAAAAAGGTTGTGAAGAACCTAGGGGAAGGACAGGAATAAAGACGCAGGTGTAGAGAATGGACTTGAGGACACAGGGAGGGGGAAGGGTAAGCTGGGACGAAGTGAGAGGGTGGCATAGACATATATACACTACCAAATGTAAACTAGATAGCTAGTGGGAAGCAGCCGCATAGCACAGGGAGATCAGCTTGGTGCTTTGTGTCCACCTAGAGGGGCGGGATAGGGAGAGTGGGAGGGAGACACGAGGGAGGAGATATGGGGGAGATATATATATATATATATATATATATATACACACACACACACACACACACACACACATACACACATATATGTATGGCTGGTTCACTTTGTCATACAGCAGAAGCTGACACACCATTGTGAATCAATTATACTCCAATAAAGATGTTAAAAAAAAATGACCTTTTTCCTGCGAGTACTAAAACTTAAGCCCATATCTGTTTGCATCCCAAAGGTACCATTTGTTAAGCATTTACTGTGATCAAGGTGTTGTCCATAGCTTCTTGAATAGGTTATCGTATATAAGCCTTGTAACAATCTCATTGTACAGCTGAGGAAATAAGCTGGGAGACCATAGGCAATCTCTCCAAGGTCGCATAGCTGGTAATAAATGGAAGAACTGAGATTCTAGCCATGTCTGTTTGACTCCAGAGCCCATCTGGTTTCTCATAAAGTGTTCTTGGTTTCAGGAAAAATTTGATTTAAGACGATTTAAGGTAACCTACAAAAAGAATAGAAAACTATAACTTTAAAAGCAATAAAAGAAATAATGTGGAATTTTATTTAAAAGCAGGGCATGGGGGTTGGGGAAAACATAGAGAAAATAGTAAATAGTACCAAAACAAAGAGGCAAAAATAAATCCAGTATCAGTAATTATAATAAATCCAAATAGATCAAAGTAACCAGTTGAAAACAAATCAAAATATTGGGATATGCTGTTGATGAGCAACACACTTAAACGTAAGGGATATAGAAAAATATGGATGTAAAGGGATAGTAAACTATATCCAGGAAAATATTAACTAAAGTAAAACTGACAAAGCTAAATTAATATTGGACAAAAGTAACTTTACTGCAGAACATATTATTAATATTTTATGATAAAGTATATAAAATTCAATTCTTTGTGTACCAAAGAACACAGTCTCAAAATATTCGTAGGACTGTCAGAAAAAATTGACAAATCCATCATGATAATGGGAAATTTCAACACACTTCTCACTGAGTCAAGCAGACATACACAAAATTAGTTAAGACCTAGAAAAATTGAGCAATACAGTTAACAGATTTGATCTAATGGATATGTATGTGTATGTCTGCACCCGGCAATTAGTACATTTTCTTTTCAAGTATGTATGAAGTATTGTAGAAATTGATCATGTACTAGACCATAAGACAAGTCTTAACAAACCACAAAACGATGGTACCATACAGAAAGCTGTTCTCTGAACTCAGTTTGATTGATGTCAGTGACAAAAGATAAATATTCTGGGATCAAAGAAGAAGTCATAAGGGAACTTAGAAAATACTCTGAACTGAATAATAGTGAAAACCAAGGCTTGTGTTAAAAGAAAGACTGAAAGGGACTCCCCTGGTGGTACAGTGGTTAAGAATCCTCCTGCCAATGCAGGGGACATGGGTTTGATCCCTGGTCCGGGAGGGTCTCACATGCCACGGAGCAGCTAAAGCCCATGCGCCACAACTACTGAGGCTACGCACCTAGAGCCCATGCTCCGCAACAAGAGAAGCCACCACAGTAAGCCCACGCACTGCAACGAACAGTAGCCCACGCTTGCTGCAACTGGAGAAAGCCCGTGCGCAGCAACAAAGACCCTTTGCAGCCAAAAATAAATAAATTAATTAATTTAAAATATTTTTAAGAAGACTGAAAATCAATAATCAGAGTTCTTACTGAAATTAGAAAATTGGTAACAATAAACACAAAGCAAACAAAGATCAGAGAAGAAAGATTGAATGAAAAAATTACACACTAGAGTGGAGACTGACAAAGTCAAAAGTTGTTTCTTTGAAAAGAATAATAAAATAGATTAGCCTCTGGCAAGATTGTCTCTAGAAGGAAAAAATAAACAGTATAGGAATGAAAAGGAACACATAACTCTAGATATGGCAGAAATTTAAAACGATTGGAAAATTCTGTGAAAAATTTTATACTTTTCAAGTAAAAAATTTAAACAAAACAGGCAGTTTCCTTAAAAATATAATATTGTCCAAAATGACACAAAAATAGGAAACCTGAATAGACTAATAACTATAAGTAGTTATTAAGACTAACCCTGAAAAACCACAAATAGTTTTTAAAAAACCAAACCAAAAACCTAAAAACAGGCCCATGATGACAGTTGGACAGCAAATTTATCAGATATCCAAAGAACACCATGTTAACAGTTGTAAATTCCCCCCAAAAGTAGAAGATGATAGAAGGTTCTCCCACTTATTTTATGAGAATAGTATAAACTTGATAACCCAAATCAGACAAGGACAGGATAAGAAAGAAAATTAAAAGGAACTCTCATTTATGAATATAAATGCAAAATCCAAAAACATACTAGCAAACCAAATTCATCAATATAGATCGAAAGTAATGCCTTTCAACCCAATTGGATTTATGTTACGAATGCAAAGAAATGTATGATTAGAAAATTTATGTATATAAGTTACCACATTAACAGAGGAAGAGGACCAGATTAATAAATTCTATATTATTAATAATTTAAAATCAAAAGCAAAGAATATTAGATAATATATTAAAATTAATAAGAATTTAGCTGGGTTGCCAGATATGAGCTCAACATATGAAAAACAGCTGCATTCATATCCCAGTACAAAAAATATATATAACTTTTTTTTAGATTAAAAACATTAACAGCAACAGAAACTACAACAGGAATAAAGTATGTTGAGAATAAATCTTAAGATATTCAAGACTTTAAAACTTTATTGAAAGATATTATAGAAGGTTTAAAATAAATACAGGTACCTTTTTGTGGCTAGGAAAACTCAATGTCATAGAGATGTCACTTCACCCCAAATCTATGTAGTTAATGCTATTCCAGTCAAATCTCAACTAATTTTTTCATGTAACTTGACAAGTTGATTCTTAAATATATACAGATAAAAGAACAAAGGGCCAAGAATAGTCGAGACACTCATAAAGAAGAAAGCAATCCTAGGGACAGGGAGCTTGTCCTGTACAAATTCACTATAGGACTATTAATTAAGACGGTGTGGAAAGGATATAGGTGGGTAAGTGGGAAAGAATAGAGTCCATAAACACTCATGCATATATGGAGAGACAGCATAACATGGAGGTTTAAGAGCATGGACTGTTGGGAGTCAGGATTCCTAAGGTTTCAATTCCAGCCCCTCTGTTAATTCACTGTGTCATCTTGGTCAAGTTACTTAATTTTTCTCTGCCTTAATCTGTAAAATGAGGCAATAGTACCAACTTCATAGAGTTGTTCTGAGGTTTTTTTAATTATCATCATTTATTTATTTATTTTTGGCTGCATCGGGCCTTAGTTGCGGCATGTGGGATCTTTCGTTGCGGGGCACGGGTTCTTCGTTGTGGTGTGCAGTCTTCTCTCTGGTTGTGGTGTGCAGGTTTTCTCTCTCTGGTTGTAGCATGTGGACTCCAGAGCACGTAGGCTCTGTAGTTTGCCGCACGCAGGCTCTGTAGTGAGGCATGTGGGCTCAGTAGTTGCGGTGCGCGGGCTTAGTTGCCCTGCAGCATGTGGGATCTTAATTCCCTGACCAGGGATCGAACCTGTGTCCCCTGCATTGAAAGGCAGATTCTTTTTTTTTTTTTTTTTTGTGGTACGCAGGCCTCTCCCTGTTGTGGCCTCTCCCATTGAGGAGCACAGGCTCCAGACGCGCAGGCTCAGCAGCCATGGCTCACGGGCCCAGCCGCTCCGCAGCATGTGGGATCTTCCCAGACCGGGGCACAAACCCGTGTCCCCTGCATCGGCAGGCAGGCTCTCAACCACTGCACCACCAGGGAAGCCCGAAAGGCAGATTCTTTACCACTGGACCACCAGGGAAGTCCCTCTTCTGAGGTTTTAAATGAGTTATTTTTAGAAAGTTCTGGCACATAATAGGTGCTATGTAAGGTTTGTTTGACATGAATAAATGGAAAAATTAGTTTCCCAATTAGTTCATAAGAATGAACTATTCAGTGAATGGCACTGGGATCGATTGATATGTTATTGCTATGAAAAAGTACTGTTATTGATATGAAAAAATAATTGAATCCTATTTTACATTTGAAATAAGAATTCCAAATTAACTGCCCGTGGAAACTAAAATCTAAAGTGTCGGAAAGAATATAGAGAGACGTTCTTAACCTCATGGTAAGGAATTATTTGGGGGGCTAAGATAACCTCCCCATAAAAAGTTAGAAGACAAGTTGATGAATTTGACTACGTTAAAATTTAAAACTTTTTTTGCGTCATGATACTGTGAAAAAGTTAAAAACTAGACCTCAGAGTGTTTTCATAACAACAAAGTTTTGCTGTCTGAAACAGTACTCTCCTTCAGCAACTTTCTGTAATGCAGTTAGCTCATTGTAGTTGGTAAATGGTATAGAAGGGCGACAGTATAATCACATCATACTGGTTCATATATAATATTTTTCAGCACATTAATGCTTTGCTCCATCAAATAAGAGCAAATATGGAAGCAAGCCATGGAAGAATACAGGTAACTTTAAGGATGCCCATTCACCAAGTAGTCTCACACCCAATTCAGTTAGGCTCTGGGATTTATTTTGGAAGTGCCTGTTTACTTCATAGTTCTCAAATGTTGTGCTTTGGCTTTTGTCTCCGTAACTCAAACAGTATCAGTCCTTCCTTAATCCTCTTTATATCAAGCTAACCTCACCCTTTTAAAAGAAATCCTATATTTACAGAGGTATTTTATTTGTTTGGAAGGAACACAGCTTTGTTCCGATTACAGGGTTGTATTATTTGAGTGGTCTGCCTTTAACCTGTTTTTTTCCTCTCATAAACCCTGTTATTTTTAGTGAATAGTTTTGTAGAAAGCAAGGTTCATCAAAAATGTGTATATTATGTTACAGCTGAAATATCTGGATAATAACTTCTTACAAGTCTGTAAGGAAAAGACAAATCAAAATAGGCAAAAGTTGTTGACAGCCAGTTCACAAAAAGCCGCAAGTGTCCAGTAAGCATACAAATGAGTCTGCTGTACATATCCTACAACTCAGTAATTCCACTCCTAGGTATGCTCTGGAGGGATTTTTGATCTTGTGCTCCAGGACAGTGCTGCTACTACTACTTAGTGTGCAGGTACAGGGTGAGATCAAGGAGCTTCTACCAGAAAATAAATCAATACAGTGCTGTCTTCATTAAGAAAGCTGTGCAGTGCTTAAAAAAAAAAAAGTCAATCAGAACAGTGTGTTTAGAGGACTGGTAACAAATAGCTCAAGGATTAGCACTGTGTGTACCACCCCTTGAGTAGTACTGGCTAAGAGATGTATAAGAATGTTCATAGCATCACTGAAAGTGTCCATTGGTAAAAGAATGGA
Source organism: Stenella coeruleoalba (assembly GCF_951394435.1). NCBI lineage: Eukaryota > Metazoa > Chordata > Mammalia > Artiodactyla > Delphinidae > Stenella > Stenella coeruleoalba. Next base: position 59,533,665 of record NC_137155.1, read on the forward strand.
TACATAAATTGCAGTGTGCTTATACGATGGAACATTATACACAGTGAAAATGTAAAAACTAGAGCCTTATTTATTAACAGTTGCGAACCTCAAATTGACTGAAAAAAAGCCACTAGAAAAAAGCATACCTTATAGTAGTATTCAAATAAAATTTAAAACATGGAAACAGTACTATACGTTGTTTTGGAATACTCATATATATAGTTTTAGAGTAAGAAAATGCCGAAGGAAGTAAAGCACCAAAATCAGGAGAGTGATTTTCTGCTGGATTTTGGAGAGAGGAATATAATATTTTAAATAACGTGGGTTGATAGCAATTTATGTAAGAAGGACCTGGGATTTTAAATGGTTTCTTTGTCTAGATGAGCTGAAATCATATGATTGTAAAATAAGAAGTACCCATTTTAGATCACAGAGGTGTACTATTCAGATGTATTGGGAATTGTTAACACATCTGGAGTATTTTGTTCATTTCTCAGTACTTTGTTGTAAGAGGTATTCTGGTAGACCAGAGGACGTCTAGAGCCAGGTGAGTCGAATAGAGAGCAGGCCGAATGAAAAAAGTGTCATAAGCCAAATTGGGCATGTTTATTTAGACAGCAAAAGGACAACAGAAATTGTTTTAGATATTGAAAGAATGTCATATGGTTGAGATCTTTTACCTTCTTTCCTTTTAAATTTATCCGTCATTTTTACCTATCAAACCAACTGTCAGGATATGAGGTTGGATAAATATTAATTTTACCCTTCAACGTATTAGCCAAGCCTTCTAGCTTTGTGGCATATGCAAATTTGCAATGTGTCAACAGTGAGAATGTTGAACAGTTTAAAATCCGCTTGGGTAACTTCCTAGCTGTTGAGCAAGTTACTTAACCTTCTTAAGGCCTTGAGTTTATCATTAGAAGTTTCTTCAGGGATGGAAATGTTACATATCTGTGCTGTCTAATAGAGTAGCCGCTAGCCATGTGGCTGCTGAGCACTTGAAATGTGGCTAGTGTGACTGAGGCAGTGCATTTTTCTTTTATTTAATTTTAATTAATTTAAATTTAAATAGCCACATGTGGCTTGTGGCTTACTGCACTGGACAGTGCAGATCTACAATGATAATTATATATGCACCCTAATATTTAACTTCCTATAAAATCATGCAATAGTTTATAAATACAAATGGATGATGGTATATTTATTTGTATATATATATGTATTGCAGGAAGGAAGGGATAGAATTAAATTAAATTTTCAATACTCACATCACATAAATATGGTCTTTTAAAATGTAATGCAGTATTGTCAAGAATTAAAGCTTAAAAGCTTGATCTATGTATGGCATAAACTGGTTAACATTTGCATAAATGAACAACTAGTTTGAAGAGAGAAATATCTGTCCAGATTTGTCCTTTAATTTTGAATATTGGTAAAGTGGTAGTTCTTTAGGTTCTCTTTTGGGAATGGTTGTTCTGTTTAAACTTTAAAGTACTTCATAGTATAATTTTGCAAAGATTCATTTCCCAACTGCTTAGAATAATCAGAATGTAATAAACATATTCTTATCTTTTATTTCTATATGCCAAATATGTCATTAAAAATATTGAATTTTTTTTCCATAGAGATATATTAATGTCAAGAAGTAAGCATTTTTATTAAGACTGTTATGATATAAATAATTAAACATAAGTGTTTCAGTTTTTCTGGTTTTTTTTCTTTTCTAGCTGCATAGATGAATGGTTTGAAGTAAATAGATCTTGCCCTGAGCACCCTTCAGATTAAGCATCAGCTTCCTGTTTTATAGGTAATTCTCCCATTTTCTGTTTTAATTGCTTTTTAAACTGTTACCTGAGTTATACATTCTCAACCACCGTTTTTATTCACTCATTTATTAATTAAGGTGTGTGTGTGTGTATATGTGTTCCAGACATTGTATTAGGCTACTGTGTAGAAAACTCACATTAAAAGATACATAAAAACAACTTTCTTCATTTCCTGAAGAGAGTCATATATTAAGTAAACTCTACATTTTTGGTACTTTAAAACACTTTAGCTTATTTAATTTTAGTTTAATACTTTAAAAAACCCCATGAAGTAAATATCATGACCCCATTTTACCAATGAGAAACCTGAGGGTCAGAGTAATTAAGTTCTATGACATTAAGAAGCGCGTTGCACCAACAGTCCAAGGACATGTAGTTAGCAATAGAATCAAATTCCATACTCTTAACCATAACTTCCCAGGTATGTTTTTAGGTAATGCAATATAATATAATTCTAATCGTAATAATTAGTTAGCATTTATATTGCATTATTATGTGCCAGGGATTGGTCTAAGCATTTTACATCTATTTATAACTCATCTAATTGGTATAACAACCCTTTGAGCTCGGTACTCTTAACTACTCCCATTATGCAGATGATGAGGAGATTAAGTTTTAGAGAGGGTAAGAAACTTGACTTGTCAAGGTCACATAGCTAGTTCCTTAGTAGAGCTGGGAATTGAATCAAAAGATTGTGTTCTTTGCTATTTTGCTATTATTAGGTAGGAACAGTTTCTTGAGAAAGTTGCATTTGTATTCATTCGTTCAATTTAATCTTTCACTTTTGTATCCTACCTATACAGTAGACAAAAAAAAAATTGAATTGAATTTTAAACCAGATACAGAATTTGTTTTCCACTATTGATGTAGCTTATTCATGATTCTGCATTTTTTGAAAATGTTTAGCAGATTGAAATGAAAACCTCACTTGAGTATTGCTATTTTTCATATTCCATCATTTAGCTTTGAAAAAATAGTTAACTTAATTGCCATCTTCATGTATATGAAAAGCTTTTTATCTTTATCATTTGAAAAATGATATAAAACATTGTGTTTTATATGAAGGCAGAATATTTTAGCCAATCTTGGAATTGTTTTGGAAGGAGTTAGAACCTCTGTGTTCAGAGACTCAAGATAGTCACAGACAACAATCTTTTCTCAATGTCTAAGACCGGAGGCAGGAAACTAGAGCAGATAATACCTGAGATCTAGTCCTGTGCTGTTCCCCCATTTCCTTTTATTTCAATAACTCCTGGTCTTACATTTGAGGTGTTGAGATAATAAACACATTCAAGGAATTCTGTTCCCTCTTAATGAGGGTCATTTAATAGCAGCAGATTAGAATATTGACAAAATATATTTGAGATAACTTAATAGCAGCTATAGCAACTGAAATAAGAGCTGCAACATTGAGAGAGACCTCTGTCTTAATAACATTAGGGTTATGCCTGTGAAATGTGAAGGCCTGGGTAAACTGTATCAGCTTTTGAACCTTTTACTGTGAGATGATTCAGATCATACCTTGACACATTTGAGGTATGAATTGGGATTAGGTTGCTGTATAAGAGAAGTGTGGTGATGGAGTGGTATTTTGAGGATACATGCATGTATGTATGTTTTTATTTTACTGTGTAAAGTGTTTTTTGAAGAGGAGGATGCTTTGGAATGTCTTCAGGGTCACCTTACATCTGGGCCAATAAAGTAAAGCTATAGCTAAAATTTTAGAAGCTTTTTAAGTACTAAAAACCGATGCTATGGGCTTCCCTGGTGGCGCAGTGGTTGAGAGTCTGCCTGCCGATGCAGGGGACACGGGTTAGTGCCCCGGTCCGGGAAGGTCCCACATGCCGCGGAGCGGCTAGGCCCATGAGCCATGGTCGCTGAGACTGCGCGTCCAGAGCCTGTGCTCCGCAACGGGAGAGGCCACAACAGTGAGAGGCCCGCGTACCACAATGCTAATAAAATGAAATTTTTATCTTAGTATTCCACATATCAAAATAATATGTCTAAATCTTTCACCCATAGATAAAATCTTTTTAGTCAGTAAACTTTTTTGTGTGAAAATGGAATTTTATGATATAAAATATTTTATTACATGGTCTAATCAGCTAAATTTTTCTTTTAGTGTCACAATGAGGTTATGGGATATGTGGAACATGCACCTCATCTCATGGTCAATATGCATGTCTGTTGGTTTTAAACAGTATTTCAGTTTCCTTACCCTATATATCAATGTTATCTTCTTATTCATTTTTTTTTTCATTGTGGAACCTGAGTTTGGTGGCAGCTGCCCTCAGAAATGTGAACCAGTGGAATCTTTCTCTATGGGTCTTGAAGAGTCATTTCTGAGAATGTGAAGACATGGAATATTTCACCTCGTTCACATTTTTGCTTTTGTTCTGACTACCCTTATTTGTCAAATGATAAATTCTTCCTATCCCTTTTTGCTGTCCTAGATTAAAAGTGTATGGGTTTGGGTGGGAGGGAGGCTCAAGAGGGAGGGGATATGGGGATATATGTATACATATAGCTGATTCACTTTGCTGTACAGCAGAAGCTAACACAACATTGTAAAGCAATTATACTCCAATAAAAATGTAAAAAGAAAATGTGTAGGTTTGAAGAGGATTCAGTGTTGTTAAAACTTTTTTTTTTTAAGGCAGCATGTAAGTAGCACTTCTGATACTCTTCAGCATACTAATTTAATAGTCAGCCCAAAACAGAGATACATGAATATCTAAGGTCTTGATTAGTTAGGAAATTGTTCACTATTTGTAATTCGAGGTTTTTCGTTACTTGGAGAGGGCTCAGTTAATTGTGTGTGTTTGTTTTCTGTAGTCTGGTGTAGTCTTTATTGTGGAGGGGGAACGACTGTTACTTAGTGGCTATTTTTTGTAACTATTTTAAGATTTAATTGGTCCTTCTGTGTCCTTGGTTTGTTCTTTTGCAGAAAACAAATTTTATCAGTTTTTAAAATACTAAGTAAGTGTATGAAAATTTACAGTCTAAAGCAGTGTTCATGGGGAAATGGATGTTGTATTTTGATTTGTATTACTATCATGGACCATTGCTTAAACTAAATGTATCCACTTTTACACAGGTTTCCTTGTCTTTTCAAGATGCTTGAAAAACTGAGAGGATACGAAGATTTATCTCTGGAAAAGCAAAAACAAAAATGCAGGCACACTCAGCCAGAAATCTACGTTCTGTGAGACTCAGTAATGCAGAGATGGACAATCATACAGGAAAAAAAAATCCTGCTGAGGAGAGGACAATTGTCACAGAACTCAGTGTACCAAACATGAATAAAGGACACACAGGGATTTTGAAAATGCTGCACATCCCTTAATAGTCATCTACATAGGTAATACTGATGAACATTTTATATTCAGACACCAAAGTTAACTGATTTAAAAGTTGATTTACTTTTTATTAAGTTCTCTAGAGCTGCACAACTAGTTGTTTTTAATTTGTTTTGGTTTTTAGTTTGGGGTCCCTTTATTTTCCCCAATATGATGTTCCTGCATTCATCTATTCTTAAATTGAAGACCACGTAATTTACTTCTTAAAAATTAAAGTCTTGAATGTGAAACCAAGAAATGTAATCAAGCAGTAAAACATTCTCTGAATGTAGACTGTGATCTCAAGTTCTTTGATTTTTTTTTTCCCCCAAGAGTGGAAAATAGACTTCTACATAGGAAAGCTAAAGTATGTTAATACTTTAAATTAAAGGTTTAAAATTATCAGAATGCATTCCAAAGAGTAAAAAAATCAAGTTACATAATTACATTTTAATTAATTAAATTTGGATTATCTACAGAATTGCAGTTTATTAAATATGTTGTTTCCTTTTTAAATAAAACTGCTCAACAGTTAATCAGCAATGAATCATTTTGCAGCTATGCAACTTAAAAAAAATACTAATTACCAATTTTAAGTGCTTCCAGCTACAGTAACTTTGTTTTAACGGGTATTTTTGTTCTTTTCATGTAATTATTTTATTGTGCTTTGCATCTCCATGCAATTTTCCTACATTTGGGTAAAATATTTAGCAGGTTGTAAACTTAATAACTTATGAAAAGGGTAAAATAAAATTTTCTTGAGTGGAACGTGGAATAATTTGAGGGACATTTTTATATACTTTTAAAAATCAGAATTTAATTGGGATGCCAGATTTATAGCAATTTGCATCTTTAATTTTCCAGGTAATCTGGGGTTTAGCATTTGATAAATGATTTTTTAAAGCAAACATGAAGATTTTGTTAATTTATAATTTATTAATGTGTTATTACTGTAATTGAAAATGTTACAGAGACTTTTAAATTCAGTCTTGTTTAGAAAGAAATGTATTAAGCAAAATTATGTGAATAAATATTCCCACAAAATACATCTGAATGGTTAAAAAATACTGGAGGAGAGCTATCAGGGCTGCAACAGTGAATGTCTTTTTTTTTTTATATCAAAAATACCAATAAATAGATTTCATGTTTTCAACATAGGGAAAATATTATCAGTGAACAATTTAAGCAGTGCACTTTACTCAGTATAATTGAGAGTTACACAGTACTGTTTCCTTATTTTAAGCTTTCTTGACTCTAATGTATTTGTTTGCTTTTCTGTTTATTGCTGCTAGTCTTCTCAATTTTTTTTCTACTCTATTGCTTCTGTTTCATATATTTTAAAAGGGCACGTACAGGAGCAACTGCTGCTACCCAGAAAAATATGTATATTATAAACAATTAAGAGTTTTTCATTGCTTTCAGTGTGATTCTAAACCAGGTAATGTTTTCCCTAAAGTTTTACTGTGAAATGTCTTTTGTTATGCTGCAGTTGATAGAAGAGTCCAAAACCTCCATTGTGACAGCTGACAGCACAGTTTCATAGGTGCTTCTTTTAACCAGTTATGGAAAATATTCTTCCCTCAAAGAAAATATTCTTTCCTTAAATTTTTTCTGTTATCACGAAATCTTAATATGAATACACTTTAGTTCACATTTTCAATTTTGTAAGCTTTCTCTCCCTCTTTCTCTCTCTCACACACACAAGAAAAACCTCTTAGAATGTGAATAGTTTTTTTTCTACTGGTATATTGTTATGGTAAGAATTATTTTGTTGTCTTCCATTCTTAAAGGAAAAGATTTACTATAGCTGTGGTAGTTAACTATTGATATTCTCTTGGAAGTTGATTTTCTGGTATAATTTACTCATTGACTTTTAAAGTTTATTGGCCTAAATTCCCTTTTCCTTCTTTATCCTGTACCATACTCTCACAATCGTATTCACTTAGCATTTGTTTGTCGTAAGGTTCTGTGCTGCAGCTCCTACAGTAGAAGCTCCTGTGGTTTAAGAGAAAGTTCAGTGTTTGTCAGTGTCAAGTGCTACTTGATTATTTGTCTAGAACAGTATCTACTTAAATCTGTTTATAGTGATCCCTTTTTTGTTAAAATTTACAAAAGGTAGCCTTTTTTTTTTTTACTTTAAATTCAGTCTCCATCAGTGACTTCCTAAAAAGAAGAATTTAGAAATTGAAATTTTTTTAAAGCCCAGATGCTCCAGTTTTTATTTAAAGTCAAAATTGCTAATCTGGAAAATATTATAAGTAATATTGTACATAATGTCACTTATAATATTTGTAAATTTATATACAGACACTGCATAGTGTAAGTAGGACATAAAATCACGTTACATGTTTAAACGTGTAGCTGAAACTACTGACAACTGAATATTATGGAGATAAAATAAAGAATGAAACCCTAGTTATCAAATTGGTTATAGTTTTCTAGAATCTTTGTAAATACTTGTTTTCAAATAAGATCACAGTTGGGTATATAGAAAGCAATGTGTTCTGAAATTTCACTTCAGTGCCGCTCTTTTCTTCATAATGGGTTTATTGCCAATTTTGACTCATCTTACGGTGATCTGGCTTTTTCCCCCCTAAATGTGTAAGAGAGTGTAAGAATGTATATGAGTACAATTATTGTCTTCTTTTGGCTCTTTCCCAGAGAAATAAACTAAGAATAGTCTTAATCTGTGTTTTTCAGATCTGGTTATAAATCAGATACAGATTGTGTATAGCAATCTATATATAGCAATTGTGTATAGCAGTGTCTGATTGAAATATAAATAATGGTTTCCGTAACTCATTATTTTGTGGTAGCCAAAACAACTAAAAAAAGTCATGTTGTTAACTGTTGGGTACTGGGTAGGTTTTAGTTTCTTAGTGCAAGTCTTCTATTTTTTTTAAATGTTATACAGTTATTTCAGTTTTCACCTACTAAACAGTCTACTAGAATGTAGCTCCAGAATGCCTGAGGAGCATACTTGGAATATGTATTTCAAAAAGATTCCAGTTTAAATGAGTTAATGAAAATACCAGATTTTCTTTCAGAGCTTAGTTCGCTTGCTAAATTTGGGTTTAGTGAAGTTTAAGAGCAATTGTTTAACATATTATAGCAAGTCACAGGGATATTCCTTTAAATGAAAAAAGACTGTAAATTTAATGTAAATATTACCTAATTTTATTTACTAAAAGAGAGTTAAAGAAGGGAAATTTTCTAACAATAAGCTACATTTGAACAAAGCATGAAACTCTTTTTTAAAATTAAAGAATAATTGAACTTACCATCTGATTGACATCCACATTATATGTTGATATTAATATCCAGTCCTTATGTTTTCAAAAAGAAAGTTTCCATATAAATCAGATTATTAGGAATTTTATAAAACTACATAGAGGTAAATATTGCTTTAAATATGAGAACAGTTTGTTAGTTGCAGGAAGTTTTCTAATTCATTTGGGCCATTTTCTTGCATTTTGATTTATCCTGAGGTAAACTCGGAACATATTGACAGTGAGTGGTTAAATGTGAAGTGTCCCTTGTTCTTTCTTAGATATTTTCTAAGGTAAAAAATATTCTAGCATGCCAATATTTTGTCTTTGGCCCATTCCCCTTTGTTTCTGAAGTATGTAGCTTCTGATCTTTTTCTTTGCTACAACATACTGTGAGGAACATTATGGTAGTTACATTATCTGTGTTATTGTCCACTTTCCTTCTCTACCCAGATCTTTTCATTCTGAAACTAAATTGTTACTTGTTTTCTTTACAGGAAATTGCTACTTGGTATGCTCCTAGTAGTGATCCTTATTCAGGAACAGCTGGTAAAATTTTTTTGGTAATAACTTACCCAGACAATACTTCGAATACCATATTCTGTGAATGCTGTGCTTAAGCTAAGAAACTGGATGTTCTTTTCAAATCACAGAATTCCTGTATTATATGAATGGGAAATACCTTGTCTTTTAAGTTATCTGATTCTCTATGGGAAGTAAAAGGCATCAATGAAAACCAGATACGTTAATGTTGAGTTTTATTGAAAATGCAACATTACTATACTTAGAGGAGTTGGCATATTTTCAGATATTTAAGCCATCATTAATTTTAGACCAATAGCTAATAATAAGATAGATTGTTGGTTGCTTGTTTATAGAGAGGCAAGGAGTGGCATGGCATAAACTCACATCCCAGAAATAAATGAAATTTTAGAAAGTGATATTATAGTATCTGTTAACCAGCCTTGTGCTTCTTAACTCTGCCCTGGACTGTGAGGCACCTTTCAGGACCCCGAGTCTTAGAATCAGAAGTGATTAATTTCTTCTATTACTAAATTCTCATGGCTTCCTTTTTGATTTGGTATGCTGAGATTGATAAATACTGATGATTTATATTTATAAACTTAGAGTTCTATCAGAATCCTGTTACCAGTGAATCTGGTGCCAGCATCTTGAAAAGCTTTCATTATTAGTCAGAAGCATTTTGAGCATCTGTGTGCATGTAATACAGTTAGCAGACCCTATAGAGAGATACAAAAGAGATTTTGGAACTGGATGATGATATTGATCTTTATTATAGCAGTCCCTTACATTTTATTGCTTTCCAATGACTATATGAGTTTCCTTATTTGAAAATCATGGTAATGATAGATATTTACCTCTACTGCTCTGTTCATGGTTTCCTCAACTCTTCTGTAATACTTTATAATTTCCTCTATTAGAAAATACTTTCCTGTTAAATAAGGTATCAAAAGCATCAATCACAAGAAATATAGAAAATGTGTTAGGAACAACTTGTATTAGTATGTTCTAAACTAAAATGGAACAATTCATTATTGATATTTTAATAAATAAGACTTCAAAATGATCTTGCCAAATTATCCCATTATTTAGAAGTAGCAAATAAGAGAAGAATGTTTTCAAGGAAGTTTATCATATCCACCCTTATGTCTAGAAGTTGACAGTGCATTACAGTAAAACAGAATTACCTGAGTGCTGAAAGGTTACCATGAATTAACTGATGTCACAGTTTATTTTTGTATACAGAAAAAATTGATTTTTTTCAGTTTAACCCATTACCACAAAAATTGGATCTAAAAATATTAGTTGAAATTCTGCAATAGCTTAATAAACGACTGTTTGTAGTGGTAATGGACAAAGAGGCCTTTTTACCATAACCATTAGGAAAGATGTACTCTGAAATTTCTAACGTAAAACCTATTTTGTAAATTTGTAATTGAAATATTACTGGAGAGCTATTAAGTTTTGGGGAGGGATGGTCTGTCAGTGCACAATCATAACTTTTAAAATTTAGATTGTATTTTAGTAACATTCCATTATGTTTTTAAAGGGAGAGTTATTAGTCTTTTGAAGCACAATTTTCATGATGGAAGAGGTATTGAATTTTGTAGCATAATGGTTAACCACATGAGTTCTGGAGCCAGACTGCCTAGTTTTGCCATCTCCTTGACATTGGACGAGATACTACTCTGTGCCTCGCTTTCGCCTATAAAAAGAGGTAATACTTCTGCCTACCTCAGGGTTGTTGTGAGGATTAAATGGGAAAGTACATGTATGCACCAGGCACAGAGTAAGCACTTAATAATGTTAGTAGTTTTTATAAACAATAAATATATTTGTGCCCATCTGTGAATAAATTTTGTTATTCTCTTCATTCATGATGTGTAGGAGTAATTCATAAACCTTAACTGATATGTTGAAGAAACCTAAGTATTCCAGAGGACAGTGCAGATTCTGATCTTGCTCTTGCTGAAATCTAGAGATTTATTATTTCAGCCATTATATATTAAGCACTGCTTGGTTCTGGGCTGTTAGGGAGCCAAGAATACAGAAATCAAGGAAAACTGATCTCTAGGAATTTAATCTTTAGTGGGTGATGCAAATAAGGAGTAATAAATGTCGTGATAGCCATTGGTACACACAAAGGCTGTTGTGGAGGTAATGAGAAGGGTCATTAAACTCAGACTAGGGAAGAGAATGACTAAGCCTTTAAGGAGAAATAATCATAGCTCTAGGGATATGGATAAAAGGTCATGTGGAGCAGGAGACTGGGAATGGGATTCCCAGGCAGAAAGCTTAGCACATACAAGCATGGCACTCTTGGAGGGTTGCTATGTCTAGAGAGGTAAGCAGGTGACAAATCATGAAGAGATGTATGTGCCAAACTGTGATTGAAGGATTTTAAGCAGGAAAAAGACAATCAGATTTACCCTTCAGGTTAGAGACGAATGGGACTAGAGGCAGAGAGACCTGTAGAAAATTTATAGTAATTCAGGCAAGATGATGAGGGGCAAAACTAAAGCAATGACAATAGGGAAAGCAAAGATGGAAGAACTTAACTCGCCTTGGTAGTCATTTAGATGTAAGGGATGACAGATAAGACCAAGACAACTCCCAGCTGTACTTTTTCCACATCTTGAAGGGTGGAATCTTTTTTTTTTAATTAATTAATTTATTTATTTTTTGGGGGGGCTGTGTTGGGTCTTCATTGCTGCATGCGGGCTTTCTCTAGTTGGGGTGAGTAGGGGCTACTCTTAGTTGCGGTGCGCGGGCTTCTCATTGTGGTGGTTTCTCTTGTTGCGGAGCACGGGCTCCAGAGCGCAGGCTCAGTAGTTGTGGCTCACGGGCTTAGTTGCTGCTCTGTGGCATGTGGGATCTTCCCGGACCAGGGCTCGAACCCGTGTCCCCTGCATTGGCAGGCGGATTCTTAACCACTGCGCCACTAGAGGAAGTCCCTGAAGGGTGGAACTTAAGGACAGAATGTCTCTCCCAGGGAAAAGCCAATTATGCCAGAGGTATCTGCTGGAGAGCTAGAGATAAAGAACAACAATTCTAACATGAAAGATCTTAAATGGGAGGCAGAGCTTTGAGAGAGAAGCCAGACAGGATTTGCTTGCTCTGTGTGTGTGTGTGTGTGTGTGTGTGTGTGTGTGTTAGAGTTCAAGGGGTGTCTAGACAGAAATGTGGCCAACACTGTTAGAAGTGCGTGGTAAGTGGGCTACACTGAACTAGTTTAACGACATCTGGGTTGGATGACTTGGACTCCTCCACCACTAATCTCTCCCTTAACCTCAGATACCTGTTGGAGTAGGGCCATTTCACTAAGTAGTTTTGCTTAGTGAAATGCCAAGATGTACTCTGAAGCATTCTTTTTTTTTTTTTTTCTGAAGCATTCTTGAGGTTTTCTCTTTGATTCATTTGTCCCATACCCTGTGCATTGTACCAGTCTTCCACTACTCTTGGAAGCAGAGTCTTTTTAGTAATAGACAGGAAGGATGAATCCTGCTTGCCTGATGGATATTGCTGTTGGGATGAGAGGGTTAGGCTATGCAAGAGGAGGGCCAGAAGAGGTTTATTAGTCCCTGAAGTACCTTGGGATATCCTTGTATTAGATTAGGTCAAGGAGTCAAGCCCCGCCCCCCCATTCACTAATCTAATACGGCGTATCCATGGGAACTTTCACAAAATCTCCAAATTGTTTCAGAGGTGCTCCTGAAGATAACTTGGAACTTCCTAGACCAGGAGTTTCTACAAGGAAAGCCTGTGAGAATAATAGAAGCTTAACACCTGAAACGGAATTGTTCTAAAATGTCAAAAATGCTTATATTCATAAATATTGCCACATGATTTAAAATTTGGTTTCCCACATAGAGTGAAAACAGTTTTTCTGCAGTAAGTACCTTAATGACAGAGTTGTTATACATACAGTGCCTTATTTCTGTGGTTCTTTCCTGTAAACTTATGAATTCCGTGTTCACTATTTTATGAGATTTCTAAAAGTACCTGACCAAAAAATATCTTTCCAACAAAATCAGTTTGAGATTTAAATGCTTTTGGATTGTCTTGATCATTTAGTAGCTGGATAACTGAAAGCAAACTGTACAGTATTAGCAATGTAAATTTGTATTTTGGGAAAATATCAAGTTACTGTATGTCATGAGCCTTTCAGAGTAACTCATTAATATTTGAAATGTTATTAAATCTGTAAATGTTAAGGATATTCATGTCCAGGTATTCAGAGGATAGCCGTCAAGGAAGTCGAACGGTATATGGTTCAACCATTGCTGGAACTCAAACATTGCAAAGGCTATAAAGGCCTTCCTGAGGTATTTCAGTATCCAAACTATTATCATTTTAGTATATAATCAGTTTAAAAACTACCAATGAAGTATTTTACATTCTTTTTGTTTTTCAGTCTTTGAAATCTGATATAAATTTTATATTTATAGCACATCTGTATTCAGAACTAGCCATATTTTAAGTGCTCGAGAGCCATATGAGACCAGTGGCTACCGTGTTGGACGCACAGGTCTAGATGACTGGGAGGTTGTTTTTCGACTCTGTCCTTAACCTGAATATTTTTGAAAGCCTTGTAATTCCAACTTTGTGAAGACCTGAGTTTCTCAAAGTTAATGTAGCTACAATGCATGAGCAGAGCTGGTCCTATGTTGTTACTAAATTGAGGTAGAGTTGCCAGATTTTTTTCAGTGAAGAGGGCTGGAAATATTTTGAAAAGGTCGATGGTCTAATGAATCCTCTTTGTGTGCTCTCATAGATGTCACTGGCTTTTGTCATCATCAGTTTTCTTGGTGAGCACACACAGGCTCTGAATAACTGGTCAGTTTGATAGTTAGGAATTAGCGTATGAAGTTTTAGCCAAATGACCAGTAGGAATTGTGAGCAGTGCTGATGATAGCACTAGTCTAAGTTGTCCCCTGTGTTGAGCTCTGTGGGGGCAGTTTCATGAGTTTCAGGCCTTCTAGCCAGTAGTTGACTTTTTTACCACATCCATGCTTAAACTTCTAAACTTGTTCACCTGACCCTCATTCACAAAACTGAGACTCTTCAAAATCCAGCTTGAGAGTCACCAATAGTCAGTTCTAAGCTCTCTTCAGTAAGATGTTCTCCAGTTTGTGTGGGATTCTGTGCTCAAGTGTGCTGTTGAAAGGAGTCGGGGTGGGATTGCCAGGGAGTTTGTCTGCAAGAATGGACTACACCGAGGGAAGACAGATATTATACTCTTCTGCTTTGGGATCCTCATAAGCCAGTGATTCTCAGCACTTGGCTAAACATTAGATCAACTCAGAAGGTAGGAAGGGAAGGCAGAGGCAGCTTTTTAAAGATATTAAAGATCCCACCCCAGAGATTCTTGAGTTGATTGTTCTGGTGTGATCCTGTTGTGTAGCCAGTGTACAGGCCTTATCTAGGGCTTCCTCACACCCCCAAAATAGGGTGTCAGCTGTTGAGGAGGAGAGTGCCAGACATGTTTCAGACCTCTGCAACTAGCTTCATCCCCTTCAATTCTCTTTCCTGCTTGATGGAACTCTTGGATCTTTTGAATGAGAAAACTGCTCCTGTATTTTTATGCATTCTTCCCAGCTCTGTGGTTCGTAGAATAAACTACTTTATCCAGCCAGGCTTACATCCTTGATTTGCACAGCAAAGTTTATAGATTCTTAAAAGCCCTTTCTGCCTCCAGAACACGGCTCTGATAAATCAAAAGCCCTTTGGCTTTCAGGCTCCCGTCTCTTCCTTTGGCTTTCAAAAACTCAGCTTTGACACTTGAAATTGAAATTGTCTTTGTTTTAATCCATATTGTCTCTCCCTCCTGAAGCAGCAGCTGCCAGTGAGTCACTGAGTAAGCTGCCATAGCAACCAGGAATGCAAGGAATGAAAAATGTAGCAGTTAATAATTCAAAGATAGTGTTTTATTACACTCACATCAATCACTAGAAAGCACTGTGGTAACTGTGTGGGCATGTGAGTAGCTATAGTCTCGTATAGTTTTCATTCTTAATGTTGGTAATCTTCAGAAGTCTTTCTCACCATGAAGAATGTGTGGGAGTTACTTGAACTAGAATGCAGGGTAAACTGAAGTGGTTCATTCATTTAGCACATATTGATTGAACATTTGAGAGATGGAAGATACTGTGTGAGACACTGCGTGAACACTGATCAGGAAAAAAGATAGATCCTGCCTTTACGGAGCTTATGGTTCAGTATTCCTATAGCAGAGGTTGGTAATCAGCTATGGCACAGCAGATGCATAAGTAACATGGATGCATGAAATCTAGCTCTTTTTCTTTCTTTCCAGTTTTATCAAGCACGTGTAAGTTTAAGGTGTACAGCGTAATGATTTGACTTACATACATCATGAAATGATTACCACAATAAGCTTATTAAACATATATCATCTCATGTAGATACAGAATAAAAGAAAAAAATTTTGTGCTGAAAACTCTTAGGATTTACTGACTTAACTTTCATATATAATACATCAGTATTAATTATATTTATCATGTTGAATATTACATCCCTAATAATTATTTATCTTATAACTGAAAGTTTGTGCCTTTTGACCACCTTCTAGCCTGGTTCTTAAATAAGCATTTGTGTCAGATCTTTCAAGGCCTAAGATTATTAAAGTCATCAGAAAATATTTGTGCATCTGGTAACAGTTGTGTACCCTGTGCCAAACCTGGGTATGTGTCAGTACTGCTAAAACAAAGGTGAAAACAGATGAAAGTGCTCCAAACACTAGGATTACAGTAAAGACAAGCAGACAGATTTGTTAACTCCTTTCCATTTTTAGAGGCCTGTTTCCTCAATGAGAACAGTGTTATATTTCTAATCAAATTTTTTTCTTCTCAGCATATTAAAAGCAACTAATACTTTATAATTTACATAGGGCAATAACATCCATTGTAAGTATACAATCTGATGAGTTTGGACACACACATACACTTTTGAAACTGTCACTACAACCAAGATGAGTACATTTCCATCCCCCCTCAAAAGTTACCTCAAGCCCCTTTGCAGTCAGTTTCCACCCATCCACCCTCAGGCCTGGACAGCCGTTGATCTGCTTTGTGCCCCTATAGATTAGATGAAAACATTCAGTGTGTACTTTGTGTCCGGCTTGTTTGGCTCAGCATATTTGTGAGAGGCAGCAGTGTTGTTGCTTGAATCAGTTCTTTTTTATTGCTGAGTAGTAGTATATGAATGTGAGTATCATATAGTATGTTATCCATTCTCCTGTTGGTGGACACATGAGCTATTTCTAGTTTGGGGCTATTATAAATAAAGTGGCTATGAACATTTATATATAAATCTTTATGTGAACATGTGATTTAATTTCTCTTTAATAAATACCTATGAGTGGAATGACTGAATTGTATGGTAAATATTTGTTTAACTTTATAAGGTACCACCAGACTGTTTCCAGAGTTGGCTGTACCATTTTACATTTTACGTTTACATTTACATTTTACATTTCCACCAGCATGAGGATTTTGCCACATCACTGTCTTTTCAATTTTAACCATTCTAGTGGGTATGTTGTGGTATCTTCTGGTTCAGTTTGAATTGACCTAACCACTAATAACGTTAAGCATCTTTTTATGTGCTCATTTGCCACTCATATTTTTTTAGTGAAAGGTCTGTTCAAATATTTATCCTATTACTTTTAACAGTTTTGTTGAGGTATAATTTACATAACCATAAAATCCAACCATTTAAAGTGCACAATTCCATGGCTTTTAGTATATTTACAAAGTTGTGCAATCCTCAACATGTCTAATTCTATAATATTTTTATCACCATAAAGAAACTTTATACCCATTAACAATCACTCCTCATTTCCCCCTTCTCAGCACTTCGGCAACCACTAGTCTATATTCTGTCTCCATAATTTCCCTTTTCTGGATATTTCATATAAAGAGAATAATACAAAATATGGTCTTTTGCATCTAGCTTCTTTCACCTAACGTGTTTCTGAGGTTCACACATGTTTAGCATGTATTATTCTTTACCTAGTTTTGCTTAGTAGTATTCTGTTGTACGTATTGATATATACCACATTTGTTCATTTACTGATGGATAAAATTTGGATTGTTCCCACTTTTTTGTTATGAATAATGCTGTTAGAAACATTCGCCTTCAAGTCTTTGTGTGGATATATATTTTTCATTTGTCTTAGGTAAGTACCTAGAAGTAGAATTGTTGGGCTATATGCATGCAGTTGTCATCCCATCCCAGCCTGAGGTTATGTTGGAGGCTCACTGTTATTCGCATATCACTATGTTAAGTTTCTGCTGTTCTGTTCACCTGTTGCTTGGCACAAGTAGTGTCTCATCCTCAGGCTAGCTGTAATGTTTGGCCTTCTCTGGTTGCCCCCAAGATGATACTTTTTCCAACAATACCCCTGAGCATGAGTTTTCTTACATTTTGCTCCAAATCAGTCTAACCCCTCCAGCAGGAAGGCTGCAGATACAGCCTGCCCACTCTGGTCGAATTACAGTGCCACCAACTTGGGAGATTTCTGGGGAGAGGTGGAGCTGCTCCAGGCTGAAGTGCTGGGCTCCCACTGATTTTGCCAAGATTCAGTAGGTTTTCTTAAGTA
This sequence comes from Stenella coeruleoalba, assembly GCF_951394435.1. NCBI lineage: Eukaryota > Metazoa > Chordata > Mammalia > Artiodactyla > Delphinidae > Stenella > Stenella coeruleoalba. The sequence continues at coordinate 59,551,222 of NC_137155.1, forward strand.
AATGTTGCCTGTTTGTTGCATGCCTTTGGTCAGTTTCCAGTTTTGAAATGATAGTTTTGTCAAATTTTGTCATTATTTTGTGGGGATGAAATTTGCCATACTTCTTACCTAGTTATTCCTAAAGTTTCACAGGGCTGCTTATTTTTAAATTGGGTTGTGCATCATTTCATTATTGAGTTGCAAGAGTTCTTTGTATGTTCTGCACGCAAATCTGTAATCAGATACATGATTTGCAAATACTTTCAGTCTATGGCTTGCCTTTTCATTTTCTTAACAGTGTCTTTGAAAGAGCAAAAGTTTTCAATTTTGATGAAGTTCAATTTCCTTATTTTTTTCCTGTTTATGCTTTTTGTGTCCTAAGAAATCCTTGCTTAATACAGAGATCTTTCTCCATAGCTCTTACATTTAGATCTGTGATACAATTCGAGATAATTGTTGTATATGGTGTGAAGGTAAGTATTGAGGTTTATGTTTATCCATATGACTCTCCAGCTTATTTAGATCATTTGTTGAAATGATTCTCTTTTCCCTGTTGAATTAATTTGGCATTTTGTTGAAATTAACTTGGCATTTTGTTGAAAATCAAATGATATGTGTGGATCTGTTTCTGGGATCTGTTTTGTTCCATTGAACTATATGTCTTATGCCAATGTTACATTGTCTTGATTATTGTAGATTTATAGTCTTAAATCATTGCCTTCAGTTTTTGTTTTTTGTTTTGTTTTGTTTTGCGGTACGCGGGCCTCTCACTGCCATGGCCTCCCCCACCGCGGAGCACAGGCTCCGGATGCGCAGGCCCAGCGGCCATGGCCCACGAGCCCAGCCGCTCCGCGGCATGCGGGATCCCCCCGGGCCGGGTCACGAACCCGCGTCCCCTGCATCTGCAGGCGGACCCCCAACCACTGCACCACCAGGGAAGCCCTACCTTCAGTTTTGAAAAAAAAATTCGCTGGGCATAGAATTCTACATTGTAATTTTTTTTTCCTTCAGTACTTTAAAGATACTGCTTCATCATCTTCTCTCTTACATAGCTTCAGGCAAGAAGTTTGCCATCGTTCTTTTTTTTAAATTTTTAATTGAGACATAATTTGTATACCATAAAATTCACCATTTTTAAGGGTACTACTCAGTGTTTTTGGTTTATTCACAAGGTTATGCAACCACCACGACTGTCTAATTCCAAAACATTTACACTACTCCAGAAGGAAACCCCATGCCCATTAGTAGTCCCACCCCATTTTCCCCTTCCCCCTTGCCCCTGGTAACTGCTAAACTACTTTCTCTCTCTATGCATCTTCCTATTCTGGACATTTCATCAAATGGAATCATAGAATATGTGTTCTTTGGTATTTGGTTTCTTTCACTTAGCATGATGTTCTCAAGGTTTATCCATGCTGTAACACATAGTAGTACTTCATTTCTTTTTATGGTTGAATAATATTCCATTGTATGGATATACCACAGTTTTTGATGGACATTGGGTTGTTTCCATTTTTTACTATCTTAAATAGTATTACTGCGATCATTTGTGTACAAGTCTTTTTGTAAAAGTATGTTTTCAATTACCTTTGGTATGTACCTAGTAGTAGAATTGCTGGGTCATATATATGGCAACTCTGTGATTAACTTTCTGTAAACTACCAAACTTTCTCCAAAATGGCTGCATCAATTTACATTCCCACCAGCAATGCATAAAGGTTCCGATTTCTCCACATCCTCACCAACACATGTTGTTCATCGTTTTTAATATAGCCATCCTAGTGACTTCGTGAGGTGGTATTTCATTGTGGCTTTGATTTGCATTTCCATGACTATGTTCAGCATCTTTTCATGTGCTTATTGGCCATTTGTATATCTTTGGAGAAATGTCTTCAGATCCTTTCCCTGTCTTTAAATTATTTGTCTTTTTATTGTTGAGTTTCAAGAATTCTTTTTAATATGTTCTGGATTCTTAGACCCTTATCAGATATATGATTTGCAAATATTTAAATATTTTCTGGGTTGTCTTCTCACATTTTTGATAAAGTGACTTTTGTAACACAAAAGATTTTAATTTTGATGAAATACAGTTTTATCTATTTTTTTCCTTGGCTTCTTGTGTTTAGGTGTCATCTGTGAAACCATTGCCTAATCCAAAGTTAGAAAGATTTACACCTATGTTTTCTTCTAAGAATTTTATAATTTAAGCCCTTACATTTAGGTAAGGTCTTTGATCTATTTGGAGTTAATTTTTATGTATAGTATGAGGTATTGGGGTCCAAGTTCATTCTTTTGCGTGTAAGCATCCAGTTGCAGCACTATTTATTGAAAAGACTATTTATTTATTGAAAAGATATTCCTTTTTTGAAAGTCAGTTGACTATAAATGTATGGATTAATTTCTCAACTCAGTTTTATTCCATTGATCTATGTCTGTCCTTTTGCCAGTATCACACAGTCCTGATCACTATATGTTTGTAATATGTTTTGAAGCTGGGAAGTGTACTTGGCTTAGAAATGTAGGAAGTTTCCCATGGCAGTTGACCTAAAGATAAGGTGATACCAGTTTGTAAGTATTAGCATAGCTTTACATTTTTGTACACAGTAAATGATGATGTAATCCAAATGGTAGGAAGATCCTTGATTGGGCACTCTTCCACTATTAGAGTTGACGAATTTTTGCTTGATAGTATTTTCATAAATACTATACTGTACTTTACCTTTTCTAGCAAGGTGAGACCTCAAACCATGTTGATGGTTGCTGGTATTTGATTTGTTAGCTGACAGTCAAGTCAGGACAGCTTTTTAAAAAATCTTCCTTTGAAGATATCCCACGCTCTTGAATTAGAAGAATTAATATTTTTAAAATGGCCCTACTACCCAAAGCAGTCTGCAGATTTAATGTGATCCCTATCAAATTACCCATGTCATTTTTCACAGAACTAGAACAAATAATCCTGAAATTTATGCGGAGCCATAAAAGACCCAGAATTGCCAAAGGAATCCTGAGGAAAAAGAACAAAGGTGGAGGCATAACCCTCCAGACTTAAGCTGAATACTACACAGCTGAAGTAATCAAAACAGCATGGTATTGGCACAAAAACAGACATATGGATCAGTGGAACAGAATAGAGAGCCTCAAACCCACACACCTAAGGTCAATTAATTTTCGACAGAGGAGGCAAGAATATACAATGGAGAAAAGACAGTCTCTTCTGCAAGTGGTGTTGGGAAAGCTGGACAGCCGTATGTAAATCAGTGAAGTTAGATGTCTCCCTCATACCCTACACAAAAATAAACTCAAAATGGCTTAAAGACTTGAATAGAAGACATAATGCCATAACACTCCTAGAAGAGAACATAGGCAAAACATTCTCTGACATAAATTGTAGCAGTGTTTTAAGTCAGTCTCCCAAGGCAATAGAAATAAAAGCAAAAATGAACAAATGGGACCTAATCAAACTTACAGGCTTCCTTTGCACAGCAAAAGAAACCATAAAACGAAAAGGCAACCTACAGACTGGGAGAAAATATTTGCAAATGATGCAACTGACAAGGGCTTAATTCCCCAAATATAAAAACAGCTCATACAGTCCAATAACCAAACAAAAAACCAACACAGTCCCATCAAAAAATGGGCAGAAGACCTAAATAGACATTCCTCCAAAGAAGACATACACATGGCCAATAGGCACATGAAAAGATGTTCAACTTCCCTAATTAGGACAGAAATGCAAATCCAAACTACGGTGAGGTATCACCTCACACCAGTCAGAATAGCCATCATTAAAAAGTCTATAAATAACAAATGCTGGAGAGGGTGTGGAGGAAAGGTGACCCTCCTACACTGTTGGTGGGAACAGCCACTATGGAAGACAGTTTTATATATTTACATAAACTGAATCACTTTGCTGTACACCAGAAACTAACACAATATTGTAAATTAACTATACTTCAATCTAAAAATACCTGGTGGAATAAAAAAATAAAATCTATCTTTGAGACAATTGCAAAAGTAAATATGTAAGTACTTAAGTAATACTACCTCAGATCTTACAGTATAAACCACTGTTAATATTTGGTGAATATATCACTTATCAACCTGTGCAAACATAATTTTACATAAATAGTGTCATACCATACATGTTTTCTTTCAGTCTGCACATTCAACAAATATATCATAGATATCTTTGTTGTTAAATACAGATGTATTTCATAGTTTTGATGATAGCATTATACCACTGTTGAAGTAACTATAATTTCATTAATACTCTTATTGTTGAAATTTCAAGTTTTTTTGTTTTTTGGTTTTTTTTAACATCTTTATTGGGGTATAATTGCTTTACAATGGTGTGTTAGTTTCTGCTTTATAACAAAGTGAATCCGTTATACATATACATATGTTCCCATATGTCTTCCCTCTTGTGTCTCCCTCCCTCCCACCCTCCCTATCCCACCCCTCCAGGCTGTCACAAAGCACCGAGCCAATATCCCTGTGCCATGCGGCTGCTTCCCACTAGCTATCTACCTTACTACGTTTGTTAGTGTGTATATGTCCATGACTCTCTCTCGCCCTGTCACAGCTCACCCTTCCCCCTCCCCATATCCTCAAGTCCGTTCTCCAGTAGGTCTGCATCTTTATTCCTGTCTTACCCCTAGGTTCTTCATGACATTTTTTTTTCTTAAATTCCATATATATGTGTTAGCATATGGTATTTGTCCTTTTCTTTCTGACTTACTTCACTCTGTATGACAGACTCTAGGTCTATCCACCTCATTACAAATAGCTCAATTTCGTTTCTTTTTAAGGCTGAGTAATATTCCATTGTATATATGTGCCACATCTTCTTTATCCATTCATCCGATGATGGGCACTTAGGTTGTTTCCATCTCTGGGCTATTGTAAATAGAGCTGCAATGAACATTTTGGTACGTGACTCTTTTTGAATTTTGGTTTTCTCTGTGTATATGTCCAATAGTGGGATTGCTGGGTCATATGGTAATTCTATTTGTAGTTTTTTAAGGAACCTCCATACTGTTCTCCATAGTGGCTGAACCAATTCATATTCCCACCAGCAGTGCAAGAGTGTTCCCTTTTCTCCACACCCTCTCCAGCATTTATTGTTTCTTTTTTTGATGATGGCCATTCTGACTGGTGTGAGATGATATCTCATTGTAGTTTTGATTTGCATTTCTCTAATGATTAATGATGTTGAGCATTCTTTCATGTGTTTGTTGGCAGTCTGTATATCTTCTTTGGAGAAATGTCTATTTAGGTCTTCTGCCCATTTTTGGATTGGGTTGTTTGTTTTTTTGTTATTGAGCTGCATGAGCTGCTTGTAAATTTTGGAGATTAATCCTTTGTCGGTTGCTTCATTTGCAAATATTTTCTCCCATTCTGAGGGTTGTCTTTTGGTCTTGTTTATGGTTTCCTTTGCTGTGCAAAAGCTTTGAAGTTTCATTAGGTCCCATTTGTTTATTTTTGTTTCCATTTCTCTAGGAGGTGGGTCAAAAAGGATCTTGCTGTGATTTCTGTCATTGAGTGTTCTGCCTATGTTTTCCTCTAAGAGTTTCATAGTTTCTGGCCTTACATTTAGGTCTTTAATCCATTTTGAGCTTATTTTTGTGTATGGTGTTAGGGAGTGATCTAATCTCATACTTTTACATGTACCTGTCCAGTTTTCCCAGCACCACTTACTGAAGAGGCTGTCCTTTCTCCACTGTACATTCCTGCCACCTTTATCAAAGATAAGGTGTCCATATGTGCGTGGGTTTATCTCTGGGCTTTCTATCCTGTTCCATTGATCTATATTTCTGTTTTTGTGCCAGTACCATACCGTCTTGATTACTGTAGCTTTGTAGTATAGTCTGAAGTCAGGGAACCTGAGTCCTCCAGCTCCTTTTTTCGTTCTCAAGATTGCTTTGGCTATTCGGGGTCTTTTGTGTTTCCATACAAACTGCGAAATTTTTTGTTCTAGTTCTGTGAAAAATACCAGTAGTAGTTTGATAGGGATTGCATTGAATCTATAGATTGCTTTGGGTAGTAGAGTCATTTTCACAATGTTGATTCTTCCAATCCAAGAACATGGTATATCTCTCCATCTATTTGTATCATCTTTAATTTATTTCATCAGTGTCTTATAATTTTCTGCATACAGGTCTTTTGTCTCCTTAGGTAGGTTTATTCCTAGATATTTTATTCTTTTTGTTGCAATGGTAAATGGGAGTGTTTTCTTGATTTCACTTTCAGATTTTTCATCATTAGTGTATAGGAATGCAAGAGATTTCTGTCCTTTAATTTTGTATCCTGCTACTTTACCAAATTCGTTTATTAGCTCTAGTAGTTTTCTGCTAGCATCTTTAGGATCCTCTATGTATAGTATCATGTCATCTGCAAACAGTGACAGCTTTACTTCTTCTTTTCCGATTTGGATTCCTTTTATTTCCTTTTCTTCTCTGATTGCTGTGGCTAAAACTTCCAAAACTCTGTTGAATAAGAGTGGTGAGAGTGGGCAACCTTGTCTTGTTCCTGATCTTAGTGGAAATGCTTTCAGTTTTTCACCATTGAGGATGATGTTTGCTGTGGGCTTGTCATATATGGCCTTTATTATGTTGAGGAAAGTTCCCTCTATGCCTACTTTCTGCAGGGTTTTTATCATAAATGGGTGTTGAATTTTGTCGAAAGCTTTCTCTGTATCTATTGAGATGATCATATGGTTTTTCTCCTTCAATTTGTTAATATGGTTTATCACATTGATAGATTTGCATATATTGAAGAATCCTTGCATTCCTGGAATAAACCCCACTTGATCGTGGTGTATGATCCTTTTATCGTGCTGTTGGATTCTGTTTGCTAGTATTTTGTTGAGGATTTTTGCATCTATGTTCATCCGTGATATTGGCCTGTAGTTTTCTTTCTTTGTGACATCCTTGTCTGGTTTTGGTATCAAGGTGATGGTGGCCTCGTAGAAGGAATTTGGGAGTGTTCCTCCCTCTGCTATATTTTGGAAGAGTTTGAGAAGGATAGGTGTTAGTTCTTCTCTAAATGTTTGATAGAATTCACCTGTGAAGCCATCTGGTCCTGGGCTTTTGTTTGTTGGAAGATTTTTAATCACAGTTTCAATTTCAGTGCTTGTGATTGGTCTGTTCATCTTTTGTATTTCTTCCTGATTCAGTCTTGGCAGGTTGTGCATTTCTAAGAATTTGTCCATTTCTTCCAGATTGTCCATTTTATTGGCATAGAGTTGCTTGTAGTAATCTCTCATGATCTTTTTTATTTCTGCAGTGTCAGTTGTTACTTCTCCTTTTTCATTTCTAAATCTATTGATTTGAGTCTTCTCCCTTTTTTTCTTGATGAGTCTGGCTAGTGGTTTATCTATTTTGTTTATCCTTTCAAAGAACCAGCTTTTAGTTTTATTGATCTTTGCTATCGTTTCCTTCATTTCTTTTTCATTTATTTCTGATCTGATTTTTATGATTTCTTTCCTTCTGCTAGCTTTGGGGTTTTTTTGTTCTTCTTTCTCTAATTGCTTTAGGTGCAAGGTTAGGTTGTTTATTCGAGATGCTTCCTGCTTCTTAAGGTGGGCTTGTATTGCTATAAACTTCCCCCTTAGAACTGCTTTTGCTGCATCCCATAGGTTTTGGGTCGTTGTGTCTCCATTGTCATTTGTTTCTAGGTATTTTTTTATTTCCCCTTTGATTTCTTCAGTGATCACTTCATTATTAAGTAGTGTATTGTTTAGCCTCCATGTGTTTGTATTTTTTACAGATCTTTTCCTGTAATTGATATCTAGTCTCATGGTGTTGTGGTCAGAAAAGATACTTGATACAATTTCAATTTTCTTAAATTTACCAAGGCTTGATTTGTGACCCAAGATATGATCTGTCCTGGAGAATGTTCCATGAGCACTTGAGAAAAATGTGTATTCTGTTATTTTTGGATGGAATGTCCTATAAATATCAATTAAGTCCATCTTGTTTAATGTATCATTTAAAGCTTGTGTTTCCTTATTTATTTTCATTTTGGATGATCTGTCCATTGAAATTTCAAGTTTTATCCAACTTAACACTCCCACCAACAGGACACGTAAGTGCAAATTTTACTTTGGGCAAAACTGAGTTTTGTCACTATTTTTCTATCTTTGCTGTATCTACCATTGTTCTATATCCTCTTCCCTGTTTAATTTTCTTCTGTTAAGATGTTGTGTGAAAGAAGTTCACTAATCCACCAATATCTCTTGAAATTATAAATTAAAAAGAGGGCAACTGAAGAGTATAATTGAGTATAAATTGAAACTGTGGAGTCGTGTAATGCCAGGGGCATAGGTTAACCACACATGATGATAAAAATAAAACTATTAATTAAGCTTTTCACACCAGCCCTTTGATAGTTCTTTTTATTAGGGTTTTGTGTAATGAGCTTATGCTAATAAAAGTGATATCTCGTATTTTGGAACACTCACTGTGTGCCAGCAGTCATGCTAAGCACAGATATCTCATTTAATGCTTACAACAGCCTTGTCAGAAAGGGATTTTCATCCTTATCTTCATAGATGAGGAAGCTTGAGGTTAAGTGATTTGACCAAGAGAAAACCATGGGTAGGTGACTGAACCAAAATTGTGATTATGAATATTAGGGTTCCTGGCTCCAGAAATTTGATAGTGTACCACCAGAAGATTATAGAGAGGTTATAAAAGCAGAGGTTGATAAGATGTTAGTCTAGGATTTCCTAGTATCAGAAATAGCAAACCCTTTTATCTTAATGGAGCTGATCAGTGAAGCTATCTTATAGTAAGTAGGTTGCTTGATTAGTCATGGGATGCCTCAATAGAGGTTAAACAGAGAGAACAGATGTGTCAAGGACCTTGAGGATCCTCTGTCTCCAAAGGCAGATTGACTGGAAACCTCAAAGCCCAATGAGGGGGAGTAGGACCTAAGTTGAAGGACAGTTTGGAGAAGTTGTAGGGGCTACAGGGTTACAGATTTAGTTAGGCACTTAATTTGTAGCTGAGGAGAATAAGACCCTTAGTAAACCTCACCTGAGTGTGCCTAGGAGCTTTTAATGCCTCAGATTTGAAATACAGTACTTCAATACTGTAACCAAACTCTATCTTTTCAACCACATACACTATTCTTTTCCATGTACCCTAAGCCCCAGTTAAACAAAATCATTTGCTATATCTTCAAAAGACCTTTGTAGCAATCCAAGGGAATGGATGTCTAGATTATTTTTCCCTCATATCTTTTCTTATGAACATTCTGCCATTCTATAAGACCTTTCAAAATGTCCTTTCTTAGAGAAAGCTGCTTCTGATTGTGCTAAAACCTATTATGAACCACACCCCATAATTAATAATTTATAAATACTTCCTTCATCACACTTAGCCTAATGCCCTTCATTAGTTATTTATTTTCTTGTCTGATTCCATCTAATAGCCTTTAAGCCAGAGGGTGAACTAGTTTTAAGTCATGTCCACAAATTCTTTGGTGTGTCCCCAATCAAGAGGTAGAATACCAACTTCATTTCTCTTGAGTGTGGACTGGACCTCCTAATTTCTAACGAATGCAGCAGAAGTGATACTGTAGGACTTCTGAGGCTTGGTTAAAAAAGGCAGTATGCTTCTGTCTGGCTCTCTCAGGAAGTTTTCCCATGGGGCCAAGTTTTCATGCTCTGGGGAAGCCCAGGCCATATCAGCTGCCAGATAGTTGAGTGAGGAAGGCTTCTAGATGACTCCAACACCAGCTGCTATCAGATTACATACAGCCATGCGAGAGACCCTGGGTGAGAACTACCTAGCTGAGTCCATTCAGCCCCCAGAATTGTGAGAGATGATGATACATGATATTTGTGTTTTATGCTACTAAATTTGGGGTGGTTTGTTACACAGCAGTCACTAGAGCAGAGACCTCTGCTAGAAACACTGGAGAACATCCACTGGGATGGTCCACCATCTTCATGTTTGGCTGCTTCTCAAGCAGTGCCCATGGCATGTGTTTTTTCTAAATCCTCTGTTGACCAGGGCTCTTACAAAAGCTGCTCTTTGTCTCAGCATCCTGATGCTCTTGGAATCCTTGCAGTTACAAGAAATGTACAGACAACTTTCCAAAAATGGGCAAGCAAAGTTAAATCAATAAAGATACTACTAAATTCAAGCAAGAAGGAAAGTAGTACAAGTTAAAACAGTTGTTGAGGACAGTTAACCTTATTCTCTTTAAGCCCCTCCTGAATGTCAGTGGCTCATTCTAGATATTTGTTAGCCACATACATGCTGCTTAGTTAATATTCATTTTTGCTTATTGTCCTAGGAGCTGAAATGGGCTGTGTATAATTGTTTGGAGCTTAAGGTAAAGCAAAGAAAAAGGTTATTTTAGTGATGGTTCTAATAATTAATCCTTTAGATATTTTAAAATAAAAAATTTTCAGCAAAGTACTGGATATTTGTTGTAGGAATTTTCAAAAATACGAGTAAAGCACAAAGGAGAAAACATCATTTGTTTTTTTTGGTATATATCATTCCAGACTCTTACTCTATGCCTGTAGGTTCACGGGATGCTGTTATGTAATATCAGATCATGTTACTTCTCTGCTGAAAATCCTCCATGGATCCCATCTTACTCAAAGCTACAACTGAAGTCTTTACCATGACCTAAAAGACCCTATAACATCTGGAGTGTGTGCATGCATACACAGATGTATGCGTTCCAGTGGCTCTTTCTCTTTAAGTCGTTTCCCCCGCTCTTCCTCCTGTTCCCTTGTGGCCATATTGATCATTTAATGTTCGTAAAATACAGCAGGCAAGCCCCTGCACCAGAGCCTTTGCACTTGCTCATCTCTCTGCCTGAGACCTTCCTTCAGGTCTCACAAGCATCCTCTTCCACTTTTTTTTGCTTTGGTTCAGCTGTTGCCTTATCAGAGAGACTTTCCTTAACCATACAGTACAAAACAGGAATACCTTACCAGCCCATTGAGCTCCCCTCACCCTCACATCTCCTGTTTTCCTTACCCTGCCTTACTCTTTTTCTGTATCACATATTTGACGAATTTGGCCCATGAGCCTTAGTTTGCTGACTCGTGTTCTAGAAGATTTAGGTGTTATATTTAGTCTGTGATCCATTTCCAATTTTTTTTTTTTTTTTTTTTTTTTTTACTGTGGTACAAAGTATGGGTTGAGGCACTTTTTTTTTTGTATATGAACAATTATTCTAGCACCACTTGTTTAAAAGGCTGTTCTTTGATTATATTGTGTCAAAAATCAATTATCTGTACATGTGTGGGTTTGTTTCTGGATTCTCTGTTCTGCCTGTTTCTGCCCTTCCCCTGTACTACACTATCTTGATTGCTGTAGCTTTGTGCTTTGTAGTAAGTTTTGAAATGAGGTAGTGTGAGTCTTCCAACTTTGTTCTTTTTTTTTCACCAAATATTTTAGTTTTTCTAGTTCCTCCCTCCCTCCTTCCCCTCCTCTCTCCGTTCCTTACTTCCCTTTTATTACATTGGCTAGGATCTCCAGTGTGATGTGAATGAAAATGCTGAAAGCTGAGAACCTCGCTTGTTCTGGAACTTAAAGGGAAAGCCTTCAGTCTCACTACTAAGTTTACGTTAGCTTAGGTGTTTTGTAGATGCCATTTATAAAATTGAGGAAGTTGCCTTTTGTTCCTGTTTCCTAAGACAATTTATCATGAATGGATATTGAATTTTGTCAAGTGCTTTTTCTCTCATCTGTTGAGATGATTATAAGGTTTTTCTTCTTTGATCTGCTAATACGATGAATTTCACTGATTTTTGAATGTTGAACCAACCTTTTATATATTTCTCAATTCAATTTGCTAATATTAGTTAAGGATTTTTGTTTGTTTGTTTTTGGGTTTTTTTCTTTCTATGGCCAGGAAGGATGTTGGTCTATAGTTTTCTTGCAGTATCTTTGCAGGATAATGGAGGTCTCATTAAAAGACGTTGAGACGTGTTCCTTCCTCTTTTATTTTCTGAAAGAGTTTGTGTAGAATGGTGTAAAATTTCCTTTGTGCTCCGCTTTAGCTGTATCCCACAAACTGTGATATGCTGGTTGAAAACAAGGTTGGTTGAAAACAAGGATGGGGGCAGACTATATTGGTAGTATAAATAACATTTATCACATTAGACTTGAGCCCACTGCTTGTCTCTCGAGGCAGACAGATTCCCTGAGTGAAGACAAAGAATTCTTCCAAAGCAGGCTGAAGAGTCTCTGAAGAGAACAGACTGACCATTGCCACCAGCATAGCGCCAGTATCTGTTCCCACTCCTAATGAGCTTATAATGTTTGTACAGTAATGATTTCAGCAGAAGTATTTTGTTGACTTGAGGTTAGGTTCCAATTTTTATAAGACTGAAGGGTTGGGGTTAATAAATGTGAGGAAAATTCAAATATCATAAAAGACCTGCCATCCGATGCATATAAAGTAACAGCTGTCGCTTTAAATTCTTGTCAATGAGGTCAGGTTGGGGGTGAAAATAATCTAGGAGTCAATCAGATGTAGAGCAGTAACTGGACTGAGAAGAACACACGAGGGGTTTTGCCTTTTCTTATACCACAGAGACAGTGGGAGAATGAAAATACAGCAGTAAGAATTGTGAAAGCATTCTGTGAAAACATTAGGTGATACCTAGGGGGCACCAAAGTACGGTAACAAATAAGATTAGCAGTAAAGAAGAAAATCTGAGATATCAGGAAATTAATCTTATTCCACCATGTTGGGTGGAGGCTGTCTACTTTGTCGTCATCTCTTTGATCTGAGGACCTTGGGTTGGCAGTCTTCATCTGAAGATCATCTGCTCCTAGAGGATTGTTAAGACCCGAGCTTAAGATCTCCTGGAAAGGTCTGTTTCATCAGGACTCAAAGGTATTGATAATTTTTTCTCATATTAAAACATTTTTAAAATTTCTATTATGATTTGTATGTTTTTGTTCTTTTAGCCCTAGTTTTGAAAATTAAAGAGAGCTCTCAAAATACTTTTAAGTTAGTTAAAATTCAAATTACCAAACAAATTATTTCTACTTTTCTTCCTTTTATAATGTGAAGAAGCAAATCACAAGTTACCTTGTAATCATTACAGGATACCCAAAAAACACTGAGTTGTAAAAGACACATTGGAAGTTTTAGTATTCTCAAATTGGGAAAGGCAAAAATAAAGAAGATTGACAAGGAGACAAGATAGAAACATAGTAAGAAGTATCTAACTGCAGTTTTTACAAGTTGACAATGTAAAAACAGCAGCAATAAGTGATGATTATAGGAAACTTTAACACAGTTTCTTCTTTTTGAAAAAATTATTTAAGAGTATGCCAAAAACACATAGATTTCACAATATTTTTATCTTTAAGAAGAAACTACTACCTGGGCACAAAATAAGTTGGGTCATTTTACAGAAAGAAAACCCTAATTTTAATTTGATTCTTGCGTTATATCACCCAAATAATGATTCACAGTGAAGGCTCTGTCTGCCTTTCATTAATGCAACTTTCTAAAGCCTTCCTAAATATTTGTTAAGACATATGTAAACATGTAATTTAAAGTGTTAGTTCTCCTTTAAAATAGGATTACCTATTACATTGAATTTACCATCTTAGTAAAATGAACAGTTTCAATGATAAATGGTTAAACCATATTCATTATCTGATGTGTATGAGATGTATTATTTTGTTACTATACTATAATATAGTCTCAACCATTTTATTAGTTACTGCCTTAACCAAAATAACTCATTTTATTTTCCTCCAAACAACTAGAATACATAAAACCAAAAAGTGTTTAAATTTTTTTCTCCATGCATGGCTGCACATTTTGTATCTTTTACAGATTTTAAGATTTTGCAAAAATAAATATTTTCCAATGCATCTGCACTTACTCTTTAGTCATTCTATAATTTTAAAAATAGGAAACAAGCATAAATTAAAACCATATTACATGACCAGCATTTTGTATCTTTTTCTTAGAAATTGTCAAGGTATCCAAAGATTGTTTATTAATTTAGCTCAATTTAATATTATCCTAAGTTATTAACAAAGTTAACTATGGATTGGGAAGTTGCAATTTAAGTGTACACATTAAGTCTTTATAAGGTTTGTAGCATAATAAGAATTGCACATGACTAAATCAACTTGACCTAAAATGCAAGCGATTTAGAAAAGTTCAAATCATAAAAACGTTAAATCCAAGTCTTATACAAACCAGTACACTGCACTAAGATGATTTTTACGTGATGGTACATCAGTGAGAAGACCGAGAGCTGTTTTTAAACTGAAGTCATTCCAATTTGTCCAGAGGGATATGATCAGAAATATTACGTGAACTCTTTTCTAGTATTAACTCTTTATTTCTGATATACGATGAACCTCTGCATCCATAAACCAAAAATTTATATTATGTCAAAAGTTTTAACTTTCTGGCTTTTTGAATCTGATAGGCTAGCATCTAATGCCATTACTCAAACTAACAATTAACTTTTTTCTCTTGTATTAGTTTTAGCAAGAAAAAATTGAAAAGGCAATATGTGTAAAGCTTGAGACTTTAAAAAATTTTACTCGAATTTTATCTGGACTAGATGAATATGTGAGTAACAACAGATAACTTTTTGATTAATTTTTAAAAAATAATTCCTAGGGAAAAGAGGTGGGGGAGGAGGGAGCCAGCTATAGGCAGATGAGATGGGAAAAGTTAATCTACTATCTGGTAATTATATAATTCTGAAAAGTATAATTTTATATTTATAGAAAGAGCTGTAGGATTTATAGTACAACCTGTGTCCATTTGAAAGGATTGTTTCTATCCTTCTGTCAGAGATAATCATCTTGTTGGGCCAAGAGAATCATTGGGATTTGGATGCTACAGTTTCCCTTGGGCCCCCTTTATGATCGCCTAGAGGCTTCTAGTTCTTCCTCTTTTTGGCTAGAATGGGAGAATTTTCCAGTGGTTTACAGTGTCAAGTTCTTGCATCTCCTGGACCCATCGATGGAAAGAAGTGCTTGAATGAGGTCAAGAAAGTTTGGAGTATATGGGCCAGGACAGGACTTGGGAAGTCCTTAATGATGGCACAATGATCTGAATATAACCTGGATTAGAAGTTGACATATTAGGGACTTCTTCATATAAAGGTTGCAATTTTAAGGGACTCTGAATTATTATGGATCATTCCAAAGATGGAAAAGGAGAGAAGAGAAAGGCAAGATAACAAACTGGAAAGTGCAGAACAGGGTTTAGGTGAATCCACAGGTGAGGCAGATTTTTAATTTTTTACATTTTTTTGGTCTAGGGAAAGAGTCTTTTAGGGAAATTTTAGAATGTGGACTGTATTTAGAAGCCTCTCCTACCAATTTTAGCTATATTTTAAAGTAACTTTATACTCACAAAGAATTGCAAAAAATAGGACTGAGAATTCCTGTGTCTCTTCACCCAGAATTCCCCAGATGGCCCAGTGGTAAGACCTTATATAACCATAGTTCCTTATCAAAAACAAGAAGTTGACAGTGGTACAGTGCTTTTAACTAACTACAGACTTATTCAATTTTTACCAAGTTTTACACGCATTCTTTTTTTTTAAATGTATAGTTCTATGACATTTTATCACATATATAGATTCCTATACCTACCACAACAATCAGGATACACAACGTTCCCATTGCCACAAATAAATTCTCTCATGCTAACGTTTTTATAATCATACCTTCTCTATAGTTGTAACCACTGGCAACCACTGATCTGTTCTTTCTCACTATAATTTTGTCATTTCAAAATGGAAATTTATAATTTCTATAAATGGAATCATACAGTGTATAACCTTTTGAAATTGGCTTTTTTTACTCAGGATAATAGCCTTGAGATCCTTTCAATGTATTGCAGGTATCAATAGTTCCTTCCTTTTTATTGATGAGTAGTATTCCTTTTTATTGATGAGTAGTATTCCATTGTATGGATGTACCAAAGTTGATCCATTCACTTTTTGTAGGACATTTTTGATTGTTTCCAGAGTTCAGATTATGAATAAAGCTGCTGTAAACATTCATGTACAGATTTTTGTGTGGACAGATTTTTGTGTTTTCCTTTCTCTAGGATAAATACCCAGGAGTATGATTGCTGATTCTTATGGTAAGTCTATGTTTAACTTAATAAGACACTGCCAAACATTTTTCCAAAGTAGATGTATCATTTCGTATTCCCACCAGCAATGTATGAGAGATCCAGTTGCTCTGTATCCTCACCAGCAGTTGGTATTGTGGATTTTTTCATGCCATTCTAGTAGGTTTCTAATTGAATTTTTTGTTTTCTACTCTTGTATTTAGAGAATTCCTTATATCTTATGAAAACAGGTCTCACATGAGAACTGTGAATTGCAAATGTATCTCCTAGTTCATATCTTATATTTTCATCCTCTTAACAGGGTCTTTCTCATAGCAAAAGGATTTGATATTGATAAAATTCAATTTGTTGGTATTTTTCTTTTATGATCATGATTTTGGTGTCATGGCTAAGAACTGTACCTAACCCATAAGATTCTTTCCTATGTTGTTTTTTAAAAGATTCATGATTTCACTTTTCACATTTATATCTATGATCCATCTTGAGTTAATTTTTGTGTCAGATGTGAGGTTTATGTTGAAGCCTAAAAATGTACAGTTACTCTAACACCATTTATTGAAAAGCCATTTTTTCTCCTTTGACTTGCTTTTGCCCCTCTGTCAAAATCTGTACTTGGTGGGTTATTTCTGGCACTCTTTTCTGTCCTGTCCCTCTACCAATACTACATTGTCTTTTTATATATATATATATAAATTTCTAAAATATTTAGTTAGTTAGTTGCACCAGGTCTTAGTTTCAGCACATGGGCTCCTTAGTTGTGGCATGTGAACTCTTAGTTGTGGCATGCATGTGGGGTCTAGTTCCCTGGCCAGGGATTGAACCCGGGCCCCCTGCATTGGGAGCGTGGAGTCTTAACCACTGCACACCAGGAAAGTCCCCTTCTTTCTGAAATTTTTTGTTTTGTTTTTATATTTCCATATAAATTTAGAAAGCTTCTCTATGTCTACAAAAAATCCTTCTGAGATTTTGATAAAAATTGCATTAAGCCTGTAGATCAATTGGGGGAGACTTGACATCTTTAATGTGTTAAGTCATTTTTCAATCCATAAACACAGTAGATTTCTCTCTTTATTTAGGTCTTTAAAAATATATTCATCAGAGTCTTGTAATTTTCTTCATACTAATCCTGTGCATCTTTTGTTGGATTTAGACTGTAGCATTTCTCATTTTTTTGTGGAGCAATTGTAAGTGGTTTTGTGTTTTTAATTTCATTTTTGATATGTTTGTTGCTAGTATATAGAAATTCAATTGATTTTTGTGTGTGAATCTTGTATCTTGCAGACCTGTAAAGCTCAATTTTAAGTGCTTTCCTCTCTTCTGTTTCCTGGAAGAAATGGTGTAAAATTGCTGTTATTTATTCTTTCAGTGTTTGATACAATTAAGCAATGAAACCATCTGGCCCAGAGATTTCTTTATCAAAAGGTTTTATACTGTGGATTCAATTTTTTTAGTATTTACAAAACTATTCAGGTTATCTGTTTCATTTGGGGTGAGTTTGGAGAGCTGTAGCTTTTGAGGAATTTGTTGATTTTATCCAAGTTGTCGAATTTATGGGCATAGAGTTGTTTTCCCTTATTATCTTTTTAATGTCTGCTGAGTCTGTAGTGATATTTCTTCTTTCATTCATGATGTTGGTAATTTGTCTCATCTCTTTCTTGTAGATAGAAAAATACTTTTTTATCTATTGGGTCAATTTCCTTTAAATCGTGTATAGACTACTTACATTTAATGTAATTTTGGTATGTTAGGATTTAAGTCTGCTAGTTTGTATTCTCTTTGTTCTTTCTGTTTTTCATTGATCTTTCCTACCTTCTTATGAGTTACTTGAACATTTTTTTAGTATTCCATTTAAATTGATTTACAGTGTTAATAAGTGTATCTCTTTGTATAATTTTTAGGTGGTTATTGTACATTTGCATAAATAAGTTATATGTAGCAGTCTACCAGTATCTGCATTATGCCACTTCAAATGGAATGTAGAAACAGACCATTGGATAGTTGGGATTTTGTTTCCTTTTCGTGCTAAAGTGCCTGTCAGATGAATAACATTGTTTATGTCAGATTTCTCCAAAGTGACCATTGCAATACCTAATTGTCCTTGATGAAATTATGCAACTTGGAAAGATGTGTACATGATTTAGCAATGTAACAGGTATCATGAAGGAAAAGGTATTTGGCCTGAAGGGAATGCAAACTTAGACTAAAAAGTTCTCATGAGGATTATTGCATTGATTATGTGCTTGTGCAACTGCATGTCTCCAGAATATGGTCATGGACCAGATTGCCAACTGAGGGCTGGTTTTAAAACAAGAAAAAGAAAAACGCAGATCTAGGAAGACACAACTATAGAAAGTAAGTCTTAAAATATCTTGAAAGGTGACTGTTGTGGGTTGAATTGTTTGCCAAAAAGTTACGTTGAAGTCTAAACCCCAAGGTACCTGTGAATGTGAGATTATTTGGAAATAGGGTGAAGTTAAGATGGGGTCATACTGGGTTAGGATGGGCCCGAAATCCAATGGCTGGTGTCTTTATAAGGAGAGGGAGATTTGGAGACACACGAAGAGGAAAGTAGGCCATGTAATGACAGAGGCTGAGATTGGAGGGCTGCAGCTATAAGCTAAGGAAGACCAAAGATTGCAGCAACCACCAGAAGCTAAGAAGGATTCAAGTAATACAGTGACCCAAGGCAGAGTTTGTTCTAAGGATGCAGGGCTGATGAGATGAAATGTTCTGAACTTAGCAGCCATCAGAACCAGCCTCACTGGCAATTTATCTGGTATGTGTCCCTCACTATAGGCTTTTCTCTTATAGAGGAGTAATTGTCAAGAAAGTGGGGACACAGTTTTTGAGGCACTAGCCTGCTGTGTTCTCCCCTTTGCCTGGCAAAGAATAAAGCCACCCTTTCTTTATCCTCCAAAAAAAAAAAAAAAAAAGTGGACAACTGGGCAGATAATAGGAATGCTGAGTTAAATGCTTAGCAGCCGAATTTTACCAAGGATCAGTACAAGATCAGAATTCCAAAGTCCCAAGAACCAAATATAAGGCTAACATTGAAGGACTCAGCAAATTATTTGGAACTCACATTCAGCTGCAGTTGTCTTGGCAAGGACGGCCTTGAGACTGGAGATTCAAGGAGTTTGAGATTTCCACACTATTTCTAAGTCAAGCATGGTTTGTGTCAGGGAAGGGTCTAAGCCAGATCTCAGGAAGATCCACTGTTGTCAAAGCTCACCAGCCAGAGTCCACCATGAACAGAACTGAGGTCAAAGTGAGGTTTTTTTAGCTAGGTGAGGACCTGAGGGGCATCCTTATAAGAGGTTTTGGACTTGTGATTCAAAGAAGGGTTAATAAAAGTGGAGGCTGGTAGTGATTTGGGTGCTGTCAGGAGCTTGGGGCTATTCAGTGATTGTGTACCTTGGTAATTTTATCTAGGAGTCAGTACACTTAAAGCAGAGCTAGAGTTACTGTTGGCAAAAAAAAAAGAAAAGTCATGTCAGAAGCAGGAGGTATATAATTACTTTTGTGGCTTTGTCTGTCTCTTGTTTGAGACATGTTCACTGAGTGGTTGTGCTCTGTCTCAGTCCACTGTGTTCACAGAGCTGCCTTTTCTGATCATTGTTGACATATTGTGACCATTGTTTATATTTAGATGGGACTGTTTAGCCTTTCTATTAGTAGCCAAGGCTCTTTTTCCTTTTCTAGGGGCCTGGCCTGGAGACAGCATTTATCACTTCTGCCTACATTCCATTGGTTAGGACACAGTCATGTGGCTACACCTAAGAGGCTGGGAAGTAGATTTTAGCTGTGTGACAGAAGGAAATGTGAATTAAGTTTAGTAATTACATAACACTCTTTTTGTTGTTCTTCTTTTAAAACAATATTTTCTCTCTTTATCCCCATTCCCACTCCCATAAGACATACACCTTATTATTTAATATGTGTCCTTCAGATCTACCTTCCATATATTTAGATTCTATAGATTTTTATGAATCTTTGAAAGATGCATAGGATTGCTTTGAGTGCATTCTTAAAATGTAAATAAATGTTCATTGTATATCATTCAATGATTATTATTGAAAATTAATGATTATTAACTTTTTACTGTGTTTTTGAGATCTGTGCTGCTACATAAACTAATTTATATCTCCTGATTGCTTCAAAATATTACATTTTATTCATATTCATTTGACATTTTCTTATCATTTCACCAAGTACAAAACGTCAAAAGCTTTACTAACTTAATTCGTCATATTTATTCTTCCAGTTATAAAGCACCCCTTAGTGGCTTAAGATAATGACAGTCATTTTACTCACAGATCTGCAGTTTGGACTAGGATTGTCAGAGACAGCTCATCTCTGCTCCATGCAGTATTAGCTAGTGCTGGGAGCTTCTCAGCTGGTTGGGGCTGGAGTCAACTGAGTGCTCAGTCACATCTGGTGGTTGATGTTGACTGTTTGCTGGGGCTGTTTGCCGGAGCACCTACACATAGCATGTCCATGTAGCTGCTTGGCTTCCTCACAGTGTGGTGGCTTGGTTCCAAGGGCAGTTGTCTTAAGAGAGCAAGGCAGAAAGGAGTGCATGAGTTTCTTGTGACCTTGTCTCAAAGTCACGTAGAGTCACTTCCACTGTACATTCTTGGTCGAGGAGGACACAGAGGTCTTCCTAGGTTCACAGGTAGAAGGTGTAGACCCCACCACCCAATAGAAGAAACATCAATGTTACACAGTCCAAAAAAAAAAAAAAGGCACGTGGAATGGGATATATTGTTGTATCCATCTTTAGGAAAGACAATCTGCCACATTTGTGAAAATTAAGAATCTGATTTGGATATAAAACATGATTTTGAGACTAATTAGCAAAGATTTTAACTGTAAAAATACAACTTTTTAATAGTCCAAATACACTCTTTCCTTTTGGACCAAGTACTAGACTGTGGCCAACAAACTCTTGCTCCCTGTATCCCTAGACTTTTTCTCTAAAGTTATCAATATCTTTCCCCCCGGTCCTTATTTTTTATGTGATCATTGTAACAGATGAGATCAACCACTTCCTAGAACATGATTACAAAACCTATGCACACCTTGGGTGTCATAAAGAGAAAGTGATTTTTTTTTTTCCTTCAGAAAATACATCTTATGAGAAAGAAATAGTAACTAGTTCTCAGGCTTTCTCCTTTTGTTTTGTGCTGCTGACCAGAGGATCTTTTATGTGCTGGATATTCTGATTCGATTCGATGCCCTCAATACACAATGTGACTATTCTGAAAGCTTATTGTTTCCATCACTAGAAAGTAGATCCATAATTTTTGTGGTTCTCATGCTTTTTTCTCCAACCTGTTCTCTCCTGAGACTCCATTAAACATGATGGTGCTTGAGGAAAGCACTGCCAAAATAGCTGTCTGCTTTTCTCTTTTTAAATTTTGTTTTGTTTTTGTTTTTTGCGGTACGTAGGCCTCTCACTGTTGTGGCCTCTCCCGCTGCGGAGCACAGGCTCCGGACGCGCAGGCTCAGCGGCCATGGCTCACGGGCCCAGCCGCTCCGCGGCATGTGGGATCCTCCCGGACCGGGGCACGAACCTGTGTCCCCTGCATCGGCAGGTGGACTCTCAACCACTGCGCCACCAGGGAAGCCCTGTCTGCTTTTCTTAAGGTGATAGGATGTGAGGAGAATGGGGAAGTGTTCTAGCAATCAGTAGGCCTAGGAGAGGTTGTAATTGAGTTCACCTAGGCCTATCAAGTCTTGATTTCTATACATCATTTTAGCCATATCCCTCAAAATCCAGAAAGACTGTAGCCAGGTAGATGATAATGCATAGCATAGCAGTGCTTCCCTTTTAGATAAAGTTTTCACCAAAGCAGAAAATCACAGGTAAAACAGTAAGGTGGGCCAATCAAATCCATCCCTCTTTCTTCTTGAATCTCTAGGCCAAGATGAGGTCGGTCTTGGGCTTTTGTTTTCCCTCATTTGTTTGTTTAGTGGAAATTTTCAAATGTATACAAAAGTAATGAGAATACAATAGTGAACTCCCATGTACCCATCCCCTAACTTTAGCAATTATCAGCCCAAGGCCAATCCTGCAATGTATGTTCTCCACCTTCCTTCCCCAAATGTATTTTAAATGCATTATTTTAAAGCAAAACCTTGATACAGTTTCATCTGTTAAGTACTCAATATGTATGTGTAAAAGATAGAGACTCTTTATAACCACAATAACATTATCACACATTTAAAAATAAGCAGTTCTGGAGGCTGTTGAAACATGCAAAAGGTGTATTTGTAATCGAGGAGCATGAAGCAAAGTTACATAACATGAAAAAGGAAGTTTTAGTTTCCAAAGTCCTGGAAGAGGTTCCAGTTCAGCAGGTCTGTCTGACGTTGAGAGCTACACCCGGTCTTTCTGTCCTTCTAATAAATCCCCTCCTTTTGTGATAAGACTGATTTGTTAGACTTTCATGATTTACACTTGGAACTGTCACGACAGTCCTCCTGCTATGTAGATACCTTAATGTTGCTCTTTATTTCTCTCCATATTCTTTGATTTCTCACACTACTCAATTTAGTTATAATAATAATGCCATCAGCTCCCATTTATTGAATGCCTATCACGTGCCAGACACTCTACCAAATACTTGACATTTAAACCTCACAACAACCCACTGAGGACGGTAATTTCCCTATTTTGTAGAGGAAGAAATAAGAATTTACATGGATTAGGTCATTTGCTCAGGTTACACAATTAATAAGAACCAAAATCCTACCCAGATCTTTCTACTCCTCAGTCTGTTTTCCCACTCTGCCATGCTGGACCTGACAGGCATGATTTTTGTTTCCTAAAAATCCAATACAGTTCTATAGCATCAAGCTGTGAGTTGTTCATCAAACCGTTTTCTCCTATTGCTAGGCACATGACTAGACTCCTTCACTGCAGTTAGGCTTGGCCACATGGTTGAGTTCTACCTATAAAAGGTGAACAGAAGAGTTATGCCCTATTTCTTGGCCAGGCCCAATAAAATTTCCCATTTGCTGTCCTCTATGCTCTGCTTCTGCTATTTAGTTTATGGGGCCTAAAGTGACCTTGGAAGCCACATGTTGACGATGGCAAAAACCGACAGCCTGGGTCCCTGACAGAGGCCCCTGCCACCAATCTCAAATCTCCTTGAACTATTTATATGAGCAGGAGATAAACTTCTGTTGTATTTAAGCCATTATGTATTTAGGGGTCTATTTATTACAGTAGTTAGCCTTCCTTAATTTTTATGTACTATTTCAATTATGCTTTCCTGGGTAACAAACACCTCAAAATTTTAGTGGCTTAAAACCACAGTCTTAACTCATGATTCTGTGAATCAGAAACTTAGGCTCTTGCCTATACTTGTTCATGCAACTACAATCAGCAGGTGGGTCAGCTGGGGGCTGACTGGTCTAGCATTGCCTGCCTCACATGCCTGGAGATAAGAATGGCTGCTGGCTGGACCACGTGTCTCCAGCAGGTTTGCCTGGGGTTATTCACGTGGTAGTGGAAGTGTTCTCTGCAGCAAGAGCGGGCAAGCCCCGATCTGCAAGTACTTTTCAGGCTTCTGCTTGCGTGTGTTTGCCAGTGTACCATTATCCAATGCAAGTCACAGAGGTAGAGGGAAATGTAATTTATTAGGGAGCATTTACTGCAGCACTCTCCCATATATACTAACAGTACTAATGCACAAATTAGGCAAATCGTTCACATGTGTACAACAGCTCAGTCGCATATTTGACAATAGAGTGCAGCTTTTTTTGTTTTTTTTCTATTAATTTTTGGCTGTGCTGGGTCTTCGTTGCTGTGCGTGGGCTTTCTCTAGTTGCGACGAGTGGGGGGCTACTCTAAGTTGCGGTGCAAGGACTTCTCATTGCTGTGGCTTCTCTTGTTGAGGAGCACGGGCTCTAGGCACGCGGGCTTCAGTAGTTGTGGCGCACAGGCTTAGTTGCTCCGCGGCATGTGAGATCTTCCCGGGCCAGGGCTCGAACCCATGTCCCCTGCATTGGCAGGCGGATTCTTAACCACTGTGCCACCAGGGAAACCCTAGAGTGCAGCTTTAAGGCTGTTTTCATAACCCTTGAATCAAGTTGTAATATCGGGGTTGGTTTTAATAAAAATTATATTGATTTTGTTTTAAAATTACATTTCAGGTTTATATATAAGAAGTGAAATATTTACCAATACATGATAAATTCATAGCATTGGCACTATAACAGAGATGTTGTAGCTTATGGCCTAAATTTACCTGAGGTTTAATGAATCCAATTTATCAAGATCCTATGGATTTGTAGCCAAATCCATACTTTAAAACAGTCTTTAAAGGGTTAGTTTCACCCTTATTTAGAGTAACTTGTAAGAAAATGATTAAGTTCTAAGTTCAATACTTCTTGACTTTCCTTAACTTTTCCTTTATTAGGCCACATTTAACCACCTGTAAGGGCAGAATGCTTTCCTCCACTGCTCAGGGCAAAGTACTCTGCAGTGCCTTACCTCCACAATGCTATTGATATGGTGGTTAAAGGCCTGAGTTCTGGAGCCAGAATGTGCAGGTTCACATCCTGTCATTTCTGCTTGTTGTGTGACCCTGGGCAAGTTAACTACTCGGTACCTCAGTTTCTTCACCTATAAAATGGGAATAATTACCACAACCTAACTCATAGGGCTGTTGTGAGGATTAAATGAGATAAAGTATCTAAAAAAGCCCTTAGTTCAGAGCCTAACCCAGGTTATAAGAGGTCATACTGATTTTCTTTTTAAATTTCAGCTTTCTTGAGGTATAATTGACAATTTTATTTTTAACTACTCTTCAGACCTATATATGAGAATGAAATATTTACAAATACATTATAAACTTAGGTTTGTAGGAGATTGCCTATTTTCTTAGGAGATGCATGCTAAAATATTGAGATAAAGTCTCATTTGAAAGTTGTATAGCAACTTTCAAATGCTATACAAAAAGAAAAAATATGTGGAAAATATAGAACGTTAAATATGGTGCCATGTTAATACTTGTTAATATATGTGGGATATGAATGTTCATTGTATTATGTCAAGTTTTCTGTAGGTTTGAAATCTTTCGTAATAAAACTTGGAGGTAGGATGGAAATACTTTCCCCAGTTCTCTCAGTGTCTCATTTTTCTTTTCATTTCTTCTTCCTCCCTCTGTTATCTCCCCCAAATTGTCTCTCATATCTCTCCCTTGCAGGGCCCCTTGTCTCTCCCTGTCTACAGGTTATCTCTTTATTATGTACGTGTTAATAGCCGCAGCTTAGTGTAAGTGGTTAAACATACAAACTCTGGAGCCGGACTGTCTGTTAGAGTATCTGCCATCTCACTTATTGTGCGACCTTGGGCAAGTTACTTTAAACTCTCTGTAGCTCAGTTTCCTCCTGTGGTTATCGTAAGGAGTAAAGAAACAATGAGTATCTATAAATGATTAGAAGAGGGTCTGGTATATTGTCAGCCTCTGTAGGAATTTGCCATAATGATAATAATAATCTCTTGGTGTCCCTCACGTCTTTCCTTCTGTTCAGTGGTGATAGGCCCTGGAGCCTTCCTCCTGAGGAAGAGGGAGTTGGGAGAAGACTGCAAATGCTTCTTACTTAATACCTTTTTTTTTTTTTTTTCCCTGAACACAAAAGGAATTGAAGTGGGCAAAAATCCTCCTGAAAAATGTTTCCACGTTTAGAATAAATATGTTCTACTCTGTTTTTGCTTTCTGATTTCCCCCTGAAAAGATAATTATTTAACAGTAAAACCTTGCATTAGCCCTGGACGTTGGTAGTGGCATCAACACCTTACCCTTAACCTCACAGGCCCATCTAGTCTGCACTGTCTTCTCCTTTCTCACTCTTGAAATGGCACAGCCCTTCTTCCTGTATGAAGGTCAGCCTCTCACCTGTGCTGGAGATCCCAGCCTCCTCATCTTCTGAGGAACCTTGCATTCTCATTTACTCCTTCTCTCTTCTGTACTCACCTCTCCCTCCCAATTACATCTTTTCCATGAACATTTAACTCCTTCTCATCTTAAGTTGGACGAGGGAACCCTCCCTAGATTCCATCTCCCCTTTGAGCTACTGTCTTATCTTTTCTGCTTCACATGATATTTCTTGAAAGAGATTCTCATTTTCCAGTTACTTCTCAGCCCACTCCAGTGGCTTCCCTGCTGTCAGTTTAACAAAACAGCTGTTACTAAGGTGACCCATAAACTGTATGTCACTAAATCCTCGGGCATTTTTTAGGACTAACGTTATTACTTTGACTTACAAAAACATTCAGCAGTTCGACTGTAATCTCCTTATTGAAACCTCTTTATTCACCATTGGCTGTTTGTTGTTCTGTGAATAATAAAGTACTGTGTCTCTGACCCAGGAGTCTCAGGTCTCATGCTAGCATCCATGAAACAGTGTCTGACTTATTAAATAACTTGTGAGTGGACTAAAATACAGTCCCAGACTTGACACTAACCATCGTATTCCTAGCAGCCCCACAGTGCCTGGCATGAAGTAGGTGTTCAGTATTTATTTGTGAGATGGCTGGATGGACGGATGGACTTTCTCAGCTCTGCCAAAACATTGCAGGGATAAGACCTTTCAGAAGAGCCAACCAGTTCTGGGATTGTGAGGGAGACAGCTGAGAGAACGCGAACATTAATTTGATCTGAGGTTTCTCTGGGTTTATGTGTCTAATTGGAGAGTATTTTGATCAGCCAGCGTCTCTTCTGAAATGTAAACCATCTGACAGAGGTAATCCTATTAATTCCATTTTATTCTGAATTAGTTGAGTTGGCGTAATGTTCTAATATTTAGCTGAGTGTAGCGGTGGTGCGTGGGGAGGGCTGATGTGGGAGGTCGGCAGCCTGTGGTGGGCAGAGGCCTGGGTTCTCTTTCGAAGGGGGAATTCTGGATATTCCTGGGTTTCTTAGAGAGGGTGTGCAGGTGGGGGAACCAGGAAGTGAGAGAGAGAAGTGGGATAACAGCAAAGGCACGCTTGCTCAGCCTCAAGATCTGCCCGAAGCCTGCTGTCGGTCGCTGTGGACACACCATAGAAGTTCATCTCTGAAGCTGCTGGTGCCAGAGTGCTTCAGACTTTAACTGTCCCTGTAAGGATGGACTGTTCCCCTTTTACAAACAGCATTTTTTAAAGTAACCTAAGCAAAGTTTTACATAGGATAAAATTGTTTTCAGGACAGATAAAAAGAGTGAAAAGAATGCATGAGAATATTAAATGTACAACTATTAAGATTTCTAGAATTAGAAACTGAATAATTGTGTAGAAAGGCAAACAGCCTTTAGGGTGACAGAGGGGTTCTTGGAGTTGACAAGAGTGACAAGAATTATCTAGGGTTTGACTCTAAACAGGAGGGATATCACCCCAAGGGGGTAAAAATTGGTTCTTGGGGGACAAAAAACGGCCTGCATGGCCAGGGTACCTAAACAGAAATACAGTATATTTGTGGTATTAGAATTTCATGGTGGCAAAGGGCTTTAGGTAAATATGTCTTAAAAGTCTCCTTACAGGGCGGTAACAAAAAAAAAAGTTGAGAAACACTGGACCTGTTGATTCAAATGGAAGGATTTTGTTGATCACCAGTGGGTCCCCCTGGGAAGACGAACTGGAAATGCGTGTTGACTCAGCAGAAGGAAAAAGATCTCACATGTTGTCTAGTGAGTATCCACTGGGAGATCTAAAAGCAGCGGTGGGCAGCTGGGCCGTCCCCCAGAGCTGCTCAGTAGGTGATGAGCTTCTGGCCCCATACAGATTCAGTGCCCAGGAGGCCAGGCTGATGGCCCCAGACACACGCAGCCAGTTCCTGGACACGGCAATAGGACAGTATGAATTGGGTGGGAGTTCGGATTCCAGTAGTTAAACCACCCACCTTCCACCCTCCCGATTTGTTTTGCTGTGTTCTGTTCTTAGCTACCTCCCTCCCTACTCTTCTCTCCTGCTACCTCTCAAGACTCCCATTATTCATTTCTGCTGCAGGCAGGGGGATCAGTAGCAATGTTGAATGAAAAGAATGCTAGACACAGAACCACATGCTGACATCAAAGAAAGAAGTGACCTTCAGCCATACAATTTTAGTGTGGAAAGCCAGATAGTACACTCTTAACATCTGTGAAATCAGATTAAAATGCAAGTAGACTTTTAGCTTTCCTAATCCCTGCTTCTGAATAGGACCTGGACATGCAGGTCCTTAACAAAATAAAAATGAAGACAATATCAGGTATAGGGAATGGTTAGTTCTTACCCCACAGGTATTTGGCCTTGGAAATGGCTTCTGGTCTCTCAGCAGCATATAAGTCTAGACTTTGCTATGAGTTCGAAAATGGCAGTGTTGTTTCAGAGGGGCTCCTAAGTGTGGGAAGGATGGCCTAGCACAGTCTCCTCTTTTGCCCTATCCCTGATGCTCATTAAGGTCATGCTAGAAGGGAAAGGTCTGATTAGATAACCAACGTTGCTACTTCTGGAGCTCTACTACATGTCAGGCACTGTTTTAAGTGCTTTACATATATTAATTACTTCTCATAACCAAACAACCCTGCAAAGGGAGCACTATTATTACAGATGGTAAGCTCAGGCACAGAAAAGCTAAGTCACTTGTCCAAGGTCACACAGCTTCTGGTAGCACTGGAATTTGAACCCAGATCTTCAGTACCCACAGAGCTTGCTGTAACTCTGCTGTTTATATGCCTTGGGGCCAACTCTCCCTAACTTAACACTGTCTCTGAAGTCATGGATGAATGGGCTTACAATGAAGTTGCTCTTAACACCATGTACTTTGGATTTTTATGTAAGTAGAACATTGGGTCAGTCATCAGGCCTCCTAAGCAGTTGAATCCTTTAGGCCACTTACATAATGGACTAACTGCTGGATACGTGCTGCCCTCTTGTGATGAAAATAATCCCAATACGACCTTCTCGAGCTCTCCAGAATGCACCTACTTCCTTTAGTCCAGTCCCATGGTTGGGGGTAGAAGATACGTGGGCTCTGAAAATTCAGACTCTTGTGT
The DNA here is from genome assembly GCF_951394435.1 of Stenella coeruleoalba. NCBI lineage: Eukaryota > Metazoa > Chordata > Mammalia > Artiodactyla > Delphinidae > Stenella > Stenella coeruleoalba. The sequence continues at coordinate 59,580,334 of NC_137155.1, forward strand.
CACCTGACATTTTCCAGGGTGTTCCTAGCCTTGTGACTCTGTCAGTGAGGCTTGTAAACGTGATTCCAGAGTCTGTAAATTTTAGCACCATTAATACAGAAGAGACCAGGCTTCCCAAAGGGGCACTAAAGAGACCCCACCTGTGTCCTTGGGGGGAGAGTTCATTTTGTTTAACTTGCCCTAGTGAATTGGGATCAGGTTTAAGAGGCTTGGCAGAAAAAAGGTCAGTTGGAGAATGAACTGAAGGTCACAAACTATCAGAACAGAGGGAAAATAAAGCCAGCAGAAGGCCTGTGTTCGGGTTCTTGCCGTAGTGATAATACAGCGTGTGGCCTTGGGCAAGTCGCTTTGCTCTCTGACGCCAGTGTCTGCGCTGGCAGAGTAAGAGGGGTGAACTAAGTGAGCTCAAAATCTTAGATATTACCAGGTCCAACCTTCTGCATTTGCCAAAATCCCTTTCCTAAAGGGTGTTGCTTCACCACCACCACCCCCATTTTTATAGGCATCCTCATTAGTAAAACAAGATACATATCCACACTCACTAGTTCTCAGTTTCCTCACTCGGGAAGTAATCCCTACTGGACAGGGTTGTTGGGAAGAACCAGTTTCCATTTGACACAGTGCTAATGGGTTCAGTCAGACTGGGTTTGTTTAGGCAAAGACACACGCACACATACAAATGCTTAAAATCAAGGAAGACTGATTTTGAAGATACACCTACCCAGTTATAAGTGACTATCTTCACAGTGCCACTTGAAAACATGCTGATTTATGGGTTACTCATTATTCCCTGCAGCTGTAGTTATTACCAGCGCCTGCCTGTGGCTGTAACACATCTATGTGTGTGGGCAGTGCCTGGGTACCATCTAGGGTGAATGGTCCAGGGCAGGGAGTCTCATTCGTATTCAAAGAAGACATGACATTGTTCTGTAACTTCCACCTGCTTCCAAACCATTTATTAGACTCCTATACTTGACGGGTTCACGTAGATTGGAAAAAAAAAAAATTCATAGCAAGAATCTTTGACTTGCTAATCCCGCTGCAAAGAAATAATCCTAAAGAACTTTCTACTTCCATAGAAATGTCTGTAAGAATCACCACAACCACCACAGCCAGTCTGGAAACCTGAATGTCCATCTAATACTTGGAACATAATTGAGCAGATTATCAAACCAATAGAATACAAATGATAATTATAAAGGTTAACAATGTGGGAAAATGATTGAAAGAAATTGCAGGTGTACACTGTGATTATAACTATGTAAAAAGATGTCAAAATAGTCAACCTTAAAAAAGAAATTCTGACATGGATGAACTTTGAGGACATCATGCTAAGTGAAATAAGCCAGTCATAAGAAGACAAACACTGTATGGCTTCACTTATGTGAGGGACCTGGGATAGTCAGAATCATAGAGAAAGTAAGTACAAGGGTGGTTGCCAGGGGCTTGGGGGATGGGGAAATGGGGAATTATTGTTTAATGAGTATAGAATTTTGGTTTTACAAGAAGAGTAATTCTGGAGATCGGCGTTGGTGATGGTTACACAACATATGGATGTGTTTATACCACTGAAATGTACACTTAAAAATGATTAAGATGGTAAATTGTATATTATGTGTATTTTACCACAACAAAAAAGTCTCCGAGTAGGCAAAATACGGAAAAATAGCATGCAAAAATAAGTAGCTGTGTTAGCATTGTGTTATTATAAGCGTTATTTGAATCTTTTCCTTTAACATTGTGATACTGCTTTTGCAACACAAATGTGACAGAAAAAGTCAAGGAAAAAAATTCAAGTTATTTCGATATTTGTTATTTGCCCAAAAAAGCACCTGAGTAGTCTTGGGGAAAATCAGAAACTTACTTAACATCCTTGAACTTATTTTATAATTTACTATTGTTTAAAATCTTTTTTTTTTTTTCATTACAGATCATCGGGGGCCTGTAATCTTTTCAGTACTTAGTGCTTCTAAAAGTTTTAAGCTGGCCTTGGGTGCAGTTAATTCAGTTTTAAGTGAGAATCACGCTGGGATGGCCCCTGGGCCCTGCAGCTCTGCTGCCAGCCCATCTGTGTGGTAACATGAGCTTTGTCCTCCTTACCAGCTAATTCCACTTTCATTAAAATTCCTCTCTATGGACCTGGGATAATGGTCATGGTTCTGCCTTTCAGCTCCAGAGCAAGGATTTTTTTTTTCCTGTAAGTGAGCAATTGTTACTGGAAATAGATGTGTGTAACACCTGGAAGTGGATGAAAACACCAGTGAGCCAAATGCTCCTTCCCAGTTGGGCAGCTGAAAGGGACACCTGGCAAAGGCTGGAGAGCCTGGCTTTGTGCAGTGGTGCCGGCTCCTGCTCTGCTCTTACTGTGCAGTGAAGACCTGGATGTGCCTCCCTCTGTTCAGTGAGTGACAAATGGTAGGGCTCTTTGGTAAGAATGATGACAACTAACAGCTATGCTTTTCACTGACGGAGCCAGGATATTGCAGGAAGCTTGATGCTGAATGTTTTTAGACTTGACTTTGAGAACTTCCAGTCCCATATTTGACCTTGTTGGGAAGTTCCCTAAGCCTAAGAGTGTAAAGAGGACACCTGGGGGTGCCATTGTGAGCAGAAATGAGAAACGTTGGTTTAATGATATTGTATATTGAGCACTGACCCTGCACTGGGCATTGTGCTAACTGCTTTCCATGCTTCAGCTCATTTAATCCTCACAACAACCCTGGGAGTCAGTACTCTGGGATTCCTATTTTTCAAGGAGGAAATTGAGATTCTGACAGTCTTAAAATGTGACCCAAAGCCCCACAGTGATTTGACATGGCTTATTTTAATAAGTTCCAAATCAGCAAGGACAAGCCATAAATGTAGTTCTGAAATACAGGAGCTATAGTTTCTCTCCCTAAATCAGCTCAGTTCCTGTGGAAAGAAAGAGTCATATCTTAAGTTTGTGGAATTCCTTTATTTCCCCAAATTTTCTGTTATCTTTTTCTTAATTGGGAAAAGTCTCCACTTCTCTGCACAGAAGCTCACCTGTGGGTAATGGAGAACTTTAGTGAATTAGGAGCCTGATTTTACTTTTATAAGAAAAATAGAAAATCTATCATTCACCATCTAAAAGACTAAAGTATTTCCAAGTTAGAATTTAAGCCAATAACACACAAATTCAGTTTCCCTTAGAGGCAGCAGTTTTAATTTTGATAGTCTCTAAAAGCAGTAATATTTGGTAGTTTCTGGATACATTTTAGACTCTCAAAAGTTTAGTTTTAGCAGCTTAATAAAGTATGAATTTGTCAGCTGAGAAGTGTGGTTCTCTCACTTGGCAAGCCTGAAGTCTGAAGCACCCTTGACCAGTGCTCATTCCTTTGTGCTTTCTGGGCATATCTGCTGCCCAGAATCTCTGGTAGAGAGTTGCTGCCTCAGGGGCCATTAGGCAAATACCCTAATCTGGGGGTGTGGGCAGAGTGGGTAGGAGCCGCCAAAGCAGTGCCTTAGGGGAATGGCCCCCATGTGCTGAGTGACTGTCACAGGATTTTCCCCCTAACTTTCAGGACCAACTTCCTGAATTGTACCCTTCCTAACTGGGGCTGCTGTATAAAGTCAGGCTGGACTTCTGAGAACTCCAAGGTACTGCTGGAGGGCCCCCTCACCCCTGCCCCTCTCATGCTTGGCCCCTGTCAGCTCGGTGCCTCTTGCCACAGCGGGTCCAGGCCCACCTCTGTCCTCCCCTCGGCAGTGAACAGCCGAGGAAGATAGTGGACGTCAAACCCGGCCTGCCAGGGCCCATCATGGCACGGTGCTGAGGGATGAGGTTCGGCCATGCCAGCGTACCCTGGCCCCAGCCACTGGGGACTCAAGTTACTCCCTCTGAGAAGCCACCGGTGTGGATCGAGTGGTCAAATGGAGAGGCCTCAGATGCTTCCTCTGCTTTTTTCGGTCCCTTGGGTAGAGAGGCCTGCGAAGGATCACACTGAGGATGCCTCTTGCCTTCCCTCGTCAGGCTCTCCTCGTAGCACGTCACCCCAGGGCCCCACCCCATGTAGTAAGTGCCTCTGAAGGGGTCACAGTGTGCTTGCCAGGCCGAGTCCCTTTTTAAAATCCCAGGCTCAGGCAGTTAGAAAAAATGAGTGTTTTCAGTATTTTACTAACAAATGAATTGGCAAAAGAACAAGTTCTCTGGTGAAACCTCCTTTCCCCCACTTAGCATCCACCAGGTGCCCGCCATGGTGGCAGGGGTCTGACGTGCTTGCTGGGTTCTCAGCGGCTTGCCTTGCCTCCAACTCAGTCACTCGCACAACTGCTCGAGGGCAGGAAGAGACTTCCCTTCCTCAAAAGGGCAGGAGAGAGAGAGAGAGAGAGAAGCTCCTGTTTGGATGCCGGAGCCACATGGGCAAGCCAGGCCTTATTCCTTTTGAAGGACGGCGCTGATTCTTCTTCCTGGGACAGAGAACCTCTGCCCACAGCATCAGTCTTCCGAAGGTCAGCCCCGACCCACGAAAGCCCTGAGTGGAGCCTCAGCATTACGAAGGCATCGTCCTGTCCCTCAGACTGGCTAAGAGGAGGGCATCCTGCGATCTTTGTCAGCAGACGGTGAGACTCCAGGACTAAGACGTAAGCCCATGGCGGGTCCTTCCTTTGGCACCAAGTCCCTACAGAACCTTGGATGAGTCAGATCCCCACACTGTACCCCCCCCTCAGTATCAACAGCTCTGAAGTGGGAATAATATCAACACATGGGGAAGTACTGAGGAGGAAGAGAACATTGCAGGTAAAACACTTTTGTTCGTTGAGCACCTTTTTCCCAAGAAACATGGCACCAACTTTGCACCATGTCCCCAACTCTTCATTGAATGCGGCAGTGACCGACTCACTCTCCCTGGTCTTTGGGCAGGCGTTTCTATGAGCTCAAAGTCTCATTCCTCTAATTTCAGATTAAAATAATCATGCATTAACATCTCTTCAGAGTATGTTTACAGTCACTAAAACAGCTCATACTTTTCCTGCAGAATTGTAACAGCTACTCAGGGACTCTGCCAATCAGAGTGCCCGCACAGAGCTCGTTTTGCACCACGAAGGCAGGAATCCTGGAAGCTCCACCTCGGCAGACGCTGGACGTTTCAGACATCCAAGACAGGCAACTGCACAGAGTCACCCCCATGGCTAAGATCCACCCACAGAAAAAAATCCCCTCAGAAACAGACAATCCGCTTCTCGTCTTCAAAGACTTTGGCCTCCTCTGGCTTTATCAAGTTTCCGTTTAAGCTGTTGGAGAAAAACAAAGAACACAAGTAAGTGTGAGAGACTACTGTATGCTCCTTCCCATTATGTGTTCCTAACACACTCTTGTGCTTCACACAACCCTGAAATTAAGGAACAGAATCTGTCCAACACTTGTTTTTACTTTTTTATTTTTTAAAATTGAAGTATAGTTGATTTATAGTATTGTGTTAATTTCAGGTGTATAGCATGGTGATTCAGTATTTCTGCAGATAATATTCTGTTATAGGTTATTACAAGATAATGGATATAATTCCCTGTGCTATACAGGATATTCTTGTTTGTCTATTTTATATATAGTAATTTGTATCTGTTAATCCCATACCCCTGATTTGTCCCTCTCCCCTTTGGTAACTACAAGTTTATTTTCTATATCTGTGAGTCTATTTCTGTTTTGCATATACAAGCATTTGTATTATTTTTAGATTCCACATGTAACTGATATATAGTATTTGTTTTTCTTCTTCTGACTTATTTCAGTTAGCATAATTTTCTCTAGATCCATCCACGTTGCTGTAAATTGTAATATTTCATTCTTTTTTATGGCTGAGTAATATTCCAGTGTGTGTGTGTATATCACATATTAATCCAATCATCTGTCGATGGGCACTTGGGTTGCTTCCCTGTCTTGGCTATTGTAAATAGTGCTGTTTTGAACACCGAGGTGCATGTATCTTTCCAAATTGGTGTTTTAGTTTTTTGTGGATATATACCCAGGAATGGAATTGCTAGATCATATGGTAGTTCTATTGTTAGTTTTTTAAGGAACCTCCATACTGTTTTCCATAGTGGTTGCACCAATTTACATTCCCACCAACAGTGTACAAGGGTTCCCTTTTTTCTATATCCTTTCCAGCATTATTTGTAGACTTTTTGATGATAGCTATTCTAACAGGCGTGAAGTGATACCTCATTGTGGTTTTGATTTGCATTTTCTAATAATTAGCAATGTTGAGCACCTTTTCATGTGCCTGTTGGCCATCTGTAAGTCTTCTCTGGTAAAATATCTATTCAGATCGTCTACCCATTTTTTAATTGGGCTTTTTCTTTTATGTTAAATTGTATGAGCTGTTTGTATATTCTGGACATTAACCCCTTGTTGATTGCATCATTTGCAAATGTTTTCTCCCATTATGTAGGTTGTCTTTTCATTTTTTCGATGGTTTCCTTTATGGTGCAAAAGCTTTTAAGTTTAATTAGGTCCCATTTGTTTATTTTTGCTTTTATTCCTTTTGCCTTAGGAGACTGACCCAAGAAAAAATATTGCTATGATTGATGTTAAAGAGTGTTCCCCCTATGTTCTCTCCTAGGAACTTTATGGTTTCCAGTCTTACATTTAGGTCTCTAAGCCATTTTGAGTTTATTTTTGTATATGATGGGAGGGAATGTTCTCATTGTTTTACATGTAGCTGACCAGTTTTATCAGCATCACTTGTTGAAGACACTGTCTTTTCTCCATTGTACTGTATATTCTTACCTCCTTTGTTGTAGATTAATTTACCATAGGTGCATGGGTTTATTTCTCGGCTCTGTATTCTGTTCCACTGATCTGTTTGTTTTTGTGCTGATACCGTGCTGTTTTGATTACTGTGGCTTTGTAGTATAGTGTGAAGTCCAGGAGGGTCAGACCTCCAAATTTGTTCTTTTTTCTCAGGATTGCTTTGGCAATTCAGGGTCTACTGTGGTTCCATATAAATTTTAGGATTATTTGTTTTAGTTCTGTGAAAAATATCGTGGGTATTTTTACAGGTATTGTATTAAATCCGTAGATTGCTTTGGGCAGTATGGCCATTTTAATATTTATTCTTCCAATTCAAGAGCATGGGATATCTTTCCATTTGTTTGAATCACCTTCAATTTCCATCATCAGTGTTCTATAGAGTATAGGTCTTGCACCTCCTTGGTTAAGTTTATTCCTAGGTATTTTATTTTTCTGACATGATTTTTTTTTTTTTTTTTTTTTGCGGTACGCGGGCCTCTCACTGTTGTGGCCTCTCCCGTTGCGGAGCACAGGCTCCGGACGCGCAGGCTCAGGGCCATGGGTCACGGGCCCAGCCACTCCGCGGCATGTGGGATCCTCCCGGACCGGGGCACAAACCCGTGTCCCCTGCATTGGCAGGCGGACTCTCAACCACTGCGCCACCAGGGAAGCCCTCTGACATGATTTTAAATGGGATTTCTAAAACTTTTCTCTTTCTAATATTTCATCATCAGTGTTACAGAAACACAGCCTATTTCTATATATTAATCTTGTATACTTCCACCTTGCTGAATTCATTTAGTAGTTTTAAGTTTTTGTGGGGAGACTTCAGGGTTTTCTATATAGTATCATGTCATCTGCAAATAGTGACAATTTTACCTCTTCCCTTTCAATTTGGATACCTTTTATTTCTTTTTTTTTGTCTGAGTGATGTGGCTAGGACTTCCAATGCTATTTTAAATCAAAGTGGTGAGAGTGGACATCTTTGTCTTGTTCCTGAATTTAGCAGAAAGGCTTTCAGCTTTTCACCATTGAGTACTATACTGGCTGTGGGTTTGTCACAAATGACCTTTATGATGTTGAAATATGTTCCCTCTATACCCACCCACTTTGATGAGAGTTTTTATCATGAATGGATGTTTAATCTTGTCAGGTGCTTTTCCTGTGTCTGTTGAGATGATCATGTGGTTTCTTTTGTCTTTCCTTTTGTTAATGCGGTATATCACTGATTGATTTGCGTATGTTGACCCATCCTTGCGTCCTGGAATAAATTTAGTTTATCATGGTGTATGATCCTTTTTATGTATTGTTGGATTTAGTTTGCTAATATTTTGTTGAGGATTTTTGCACTTATATAAAAAATATTGGCCTGTAGTTTTCTTTTTTGTAGTGTCGTCTGGTTTTGATATCAGGGTAATAATGACCTCCTAGAATAAATTTGGGAGTGTTCCCTCCTCTTCAATTTTTTGAAATAGTTTAAGAAGGATAGGTATAAGTTCTTTATATGTTTGCTAGAATTCCTTTGTGAAGCTGTCTGGTCCTGGACTTTTGTTTGCTGAGAGTTTTGTTTGTTTGGTTTGGTTTGGTTTGAAGATTCAGTTTCACTTCACTTCTAGTGATCAGTCTGTTAAAATTGCCTGTTTCTCCTTGACTCAGTCTTGGTAGGCTATATGTGTCTAGAAATTTGTCCATTTCTTCTACATTGTCCAATTTGTGAGCATATAAATGTTCATAGTATTCTCTTAGGATTTTCTGTATCTCTGTGGTATCAGTTGTTATTTCTCCTTTCATTTCTTATTTTGTTTATTTGGGTCCACTCTTTTTTATTCTTGGTGAGCCTGGCTAAAGGCTTATCAATTTTGTTTCTCTTTTCAAAAAACCAGCTCTTGGTTTCATTGATCTTTTCTACTTTTTTTTTAAATCTCTTTTATTTCCTCTCCAATCTTTATTATTTCCTTCCTTCTGCTGACTTTGGGCTTTGTTCTTCTTTTTCTAATTCCCTTAGGTGGTATGTTAGGTTGTTTGAGATTTTTCTTATTCTCTGAGGAAGGTCTGTATCACTATGAACTTTCCTCTTAGAACTGCTTTTGCTGCATCCCAGAGATTTTGGAAAAACGTGTTTTCATTTTCAGTTGGTCTTGAGGTATTTTCTGATTTCCTCTTTGAGTTCATCATTGACCCATTGGTTTTTTAGTAGCATATTGTTTAGTCTCCACATGTTTGTTGTTCTCTCATTTTTCTTTCTGTAGTTGATTTCTAGTTTCGTACTATTGTGGTCAGGAAAAATGCTTGATATAATTACTATCCTCTTAAGTTTGCTGAGGCTTGTTTTGTGACCTAGTATGTGATCTATCCTAGAGAATGTTCCATAGGCACTTTAAAAGAATGTGTATTCTGCTTTTTTTGGCTGTAGTGTCCTATAGATATCAATTAAGTCCAACTGGTCTGCTGTGTCATTTAGGACCTCTACTGCCTTACTGATTTTCTATCTGCATGATCTGTCCATTGTTGTAAGTAGGGTGTTAAAGTACCTCACTATTGTATTATTGTCAGTTTCTCCCTTTATGTCTTTTAGTATTTGCTTTATGTATTTAGGTGCTCCTGTATTGGGTGTATATGTTAATGAGTGTAATATCCTCTTCTTGTATTGATTCCTTTATCATTATATAATGCCCTTCTTTGTCTTTGTTTTAGCCTTTGTTTTAGTTTATTTTGTCTAATACGAGTATTGCTCCCCCTGCTATCTTGTCATTTCCATGTGAATGAAGTTTTTTTCCATCCCCTCACTTTCACTCTGAATGTGACTTTTGCCCTGAAGTGAGTCTCTTGTAGGCAGCATATTGAAGGGTCTTGCTTTTTTATCCAGTAAGCCACCCCTTATCTTTTGATGGGAGCATTTAGTCCACTGACATTTAAGGTAATTACTGATCGGTATGTACTTATTGTCATTTTATTCCTTGTTTTCCAGTTGTTTTTGTAGTTCTTCTTTGTCCATTTCTTCTTCTTTTTGTCTCTCCCATTGTGGTTTGATGCATTTCTTTATAGTATACTTGAGTTCCTTTCTTTTTGGTTTTTGTGTATCTATTGTAGGCTTTTGATTTGTGATTACCATGGAGTTCATATATGTTGACCCATAATTATATATACTTGCTTCAGACACATTCTAAAAGATCTACATTTTTTACTCCTGATGTCATATTTTATTTTATATTTTTAACACCTTTATTGGAGTATAATTGCTTTACAATGGTGTTAGTTTCTGCTTTACAACAAAATGAATCAGTTATATATATACACATGTTCCCATATTTCTTCCCTCTTGCGTCTCCCTGCCTCCCACCCCTCCAGGCGGTCACAAAGCACCAAGCTCATCTCCCTGTGCTATGCGGCTGCTTCCCACTAGCTATCTACCTTACGTTTGGTAGTGTATATATGTCCATGACTCTCTCTCGCTTTGTCACAGTTCACCCTTCCCCCTCCCCATATCCTCAAGTCCATTCTCCAGTAGGTCTGTGTCTTTATTCCTGTCTTACCCCTAGGTTCTTCATGACATTTTTTTCCTTAAATTCCATATATATGTGTTAGCATACAGTATTTGTCTTTCTCTTTCTGACTTACTTCACTCTGTATGACAGACTCTAGGTCTATCCACCTCATTACAAATAGCTCAATTTCGTTTCTTTTTATGGCTGAGTAATATTCCATTGTATATATGTGCCACATCTTCTTTATCCATTCATCTGAAGATGGACACTTAGGTTGTTTCCATCTCCGGGCTATTGTAAATAGAGCTGCAATGAACATTTTGGTACATGACTCTTTTGGAATTATGGTTTTCTCAGGGTATATGCCCAGTAGTGGGATTGCTGGGTCATATGGTAGTTCTGTTTGTAGTTTTTTAAGGAACCTCCATACTGTTCTCCACAGTGGCTGTATCAAATTACATTCCCACCAACAGTGCAAGAGGGTTCCCTTTTCTCCACACCCTCTCCAGCATTTATTGTTTCTAGATTTTTTGATGGTAGCCATTCTGACTGGTGTGAGATGATATCTCATTGTAGTTTTGATTTGCATTTCTCTAATGATTAGTGATGTTGAGCATTCTTTCATGTGTTTGTTGGCAGTCTGTATATCTTATTTGGAGAAATGTCTATTTAGGTCTTCTGCCCATTTTTGGATTGGGTTTGTTTTTTTGTTACTAAGCTGCATGAGCTGCTTATAAATTTTGGAGATTAATTCTTTGCCAGTTGCTTCATTTGCAAATATTTTCTCCCATTCTGAGGGTTGTCTTTTGGTCTTGTTTATGGTTTCCTTTGCTGTGCAAAAGCTTTGAAGTTTCATTAGGTCCCATTTGTTTATTTTTGTTTCCATTTCTCTAGGAGGTGGGTCAAAAAGGATCTTGCTGTGATTTATGTCATAGAGTGTCCTGCCTATATTTTCCTCTAAGAGTTTGATAGTTTCTGGCCTTACATTTAGGTCTTTAATCCATTTTGAGCTTATTTTTGTGTATGGTGTTAGGGAGTGATCTAATCTCATACTTTTACATGTACCTGTCCAGTTTTCCCAGCACCACTTATTGAAGAGGCTGTCCTTTCTCCACTGTACATTTTGCCTCTATCAAAGATAAGGTGACCATATGTGCGTGGGTTTACCTCTGGGCTTTCTATCCTGTTCCATTGATCTATATTTCTGTTTTTGTGCCAGTACCATACTGTCTTTATTACTGTAGCTTTGTATTATAGTCTGAAGTCAGGGAGCATGATTCCTCCAGCTCCGTTTTTCGTTCTCAAGATTGCTTTGGCTATTCGGGGTCTTTTGTGTTTCCATACAAATTGTGAAATTTTTTGTTCTAATTCTGTGAAAAAATGCCATTGGTAGTTTGATAGGGATTGCATTGAATCTGTAGATTGCTTTGGGTAGTAGAGTCATTTTCACAATGTTGATTCTTCCAATCCAAGAACATGGTATATCTCTCCATCTATTTGTATCATCTTTAATTTCTTTCATCAGTGTCTTATAATTTTCTGCATACAGGTCTCTTGTCTCCTTAGATAGGTTTATTCCTAGATATTTTATTCTTTTTGCTGCAATGGTAAATGGGAATGTTTTCTTGATTTCACTTTCAGATTTTTCATCATTAGTGTATAGGAACGCAAGAGATTTCTGTGCATTAATTTTGTATCCTGCTACTTTACCAAATTCATTGATTAGCTCTAGTAGTTTTCTGGTAGCATCTTTAGGATTCTCTATGTATAGTAACATGTCATCTGCAAACAGTGACAGCTTTACTTCTTTTCCGATTTGGATTCCTTTTATTTCCTTTTCTTCTCTGATTTCTGTGGCTATAACTTCCAAAACTATGTTGAAGAAGAGTGGTGAGTGTGGGCAACCTTGTCTTGTTCCTGATCTTAGTGGAAATGCTTTCAGTTTTTCACCATTGAGGACGATGTTGGCTGTGGCTTTGTCATATATGGCCTTTATTATGTTGAGGAAGGTTCCCTCTATGCCTACTTTCTGCAGGATTTTTATCATAAATGGGGTTGAATTTTGTCAAAAGCTTTCTCTGCATCTATTGAGATGATCATATGGTTTTTCTCCTTCAAATTGTTAATATGGTGTATCACGTTGATTGATTTCCGTACATTGAAGAATCCTTGCATTCCTGAAATAAACCGCACTTGATCGTGGTGTATGATCCATTTAACGTGCTGTTGGATTCTGTTTGCTAGTATTTTGTTGAGGATTTTTGCATCTATGTTCATCAGTGATATTGGCCTGTAGTTTTCTTTCTTTGTGACATCCTTGTCTGGTTTTGGTATCAGGGTGATGGTGGCCTTGTAGAATGAGTTTGGGAGTGTTCCTCCCTCAGCTATATTTTGGAAGAGTTTGAGAAGGATAGGTGTTAGCTCTTCTCTAAATGTTTGATAGAATCACCTGTGAAGCCATCTGGTCCTGGGCTTTTGTTTGTTGGAAGATTCACAGTTTCAATTTCAGTGCTTGTGATTGGTCTGTTCATATTTTCTATTTCTTCCTGATTCAGTCTTGGCAGGTTGTGCATTTCTAAGAATTTGTGCATTTCTTCCAGGTTGTCCATTTTATTGGCATAGAGTTGCTTGTAGTAATCTCTCATGATCATTTGCATTTCTGCAGTGTCAGTTGTTCTTTCTTTTTTTTCATTTCTAATTCTATTGATTTGAGTCTTCTCCCTTTTTTTCTTGATGAGTCTGGCTAATGGTTTATTAATTTTGTTTATCTTCTCAAAGAACCAGCTTTTAGTTTTATTGATCTTTGCTCTGATGTCATATTTTATATCTCCGTGCTTATACCTTTACTGTTTATTGTAGTTATAGTCACTTTTACAATTTTTTTGTTTTTTATTATGATGGTTTTATTAACAAGTATATAATATACTGCATACTGTACACACGAGGACTGTACAGTACAAATTTATGTTCACAGTTTGACATTACAAAATGTCATTATTCCGTCTTTTTTTGAAACCACATACTGGTTTAAGTGATCTTCAATATATATTTGTCTTTCCTATTGTTATTTTCCCTTTCCTATAGATGCTTCTTTTCCATTTAGAGAAGACTCTTCAACATTTCTTTCAGAGTATGTTTAGTATCACTGAACTCTTTCAGGTTTTTGCTTGTCTGAGAAATCCTTCTCTCCTTATATAATCTTTTCTCCTTGATAATCTTGCTGGGTTGAGTATCCTAGGTTGTAGGTTTTTCCCCTTCAGGACTTTGAATATCATGCCACTCCTTCTAGCCTGCAAGGTTTCTGCAGAGAAATCAGATGATAGCCTTATGCGGGGGTGGGGGGGTTCCCTTGTGTATGATGCTGTTTTATACTTGCTGCCTTTAGAATTCTAACTTTTGCCATTTTAATTATGATATGTCTTGGTGTGGGTGTGTTCGGGTTCCTCTTGTTTGGGACCCTCTGTGCTTCCTGTACCTAGATATTTATTTCCTTCTTTAGGTTTGGGAAGTTTTCAGCCATAATTTCTTCAAATACATTTTTGATTCTCTTCTCTCTTCTCGTTCTGGAAACCCTATAATGCAGATGTTGGCACATTTTATATTATCCCATAGATCTCATATGTTGCTTTCATTTTTTTTCATTTTCTTTCTGTCTGCTGTACTGACTTGATAGTTTCCATTTTTTAATCTTCCAGATCATTTATGTGTTCTGTGTCATTTAGTCTGCTATTCATTGCTCTTAGGGTGCTTTGTGTCTAAAATGGAATTATTTTTGATTGGGTCTTTTTATAGTTTTTGTTAAAATGATCTGTGCTCTAGATCAACTCTTTGTTGATCAACTTAGATCAACTCTTTCTTCATTCAGTTAGCATTTTTATTACCAACTTTTTGAACTCATTGTTACCTCTGTTTCATTACTTTTTCGGGGGGGGGGGTTCTCTTGCTCTTTCAATTGGGAATAGTTCCTCTGCTTTTTCATTTTACTTAACTTTCTCTGTCTCAATGAATTTAGGTGAAACAGTTACCTACTGTGGTCTTGAAGGGGTGTTTGTTTTTATGTGGGAGTGTCCCCATGTAGACTGTGTGCCCAGTGTTTTTGGTGTGAGGATGGGTTTTGATGTGGATACCAGTCATGTCTTCTTCAGGATGTACAGGCCCCTATCAGCTTGATGGGGGTGTGGCTAGAATTGAAAGAGCTAGAGCCTGCACAGGGTGTGATGCAGGACTTCCTCTCTGCTCAGTGGCCATCACACAGGGCAGGGGGCTGCTCCTAAGTTGCTGGAGTGAATGCCCTGAGGGTTGGGCTCAAGCTGGCTCTGTTCCTTTTAAGTGTATGTTTTTCCTTCTCCCTGCACTGGGGCTTGTGCACTTACAGAGGTCCAATGGCACCACCTGTGTAGGCAGCTGCAGCTCTGCTCAGATGCAGCCCAAGGTCATGTCTTTTCCCCATTGTGGTCATCCCAGATCTAGTGCAAGGTTGTGGTGTGGAGTGGGTGGGGCTGGAGCATTTGCTCAGCTAGCACTAGGGGTCATGGCATTATGGCTGTGGGAGTTGAAGCAGCTATGCTGCCATCAGACGTCTGGGCTGCTTCTGTAGTGCTGTTTTAGTAAGTGCTAACAGTGGCTGCTACTGCCCTACCTGGACCACCCCCCAGGTTCCTGGGCCACCTCTGCATCTCTAGATCGAGTCTTCTCCCAGGACCTGGCTGCCCTAGATCTAGTGCCAAGCTGTAGTGTGGAATGAGTGGGGCTGGGGTGGTTGCTCGGCTGGGACTGGTGAGTGTGGTGACACCACCATGCTAGGGCAGACCTCACTTTGCCCTCTCTGGTGGTAAGCAAGCACCCATGCACTCCTCACAACTGGAGTCTAGGCTTCTCCAGCCTTTCTGTCTGTCCTAGCAGTTCTCCAAGCAGCCAATGGGGCTT
Source organism: Stenella coeruleoalba (assembly GCF_951394435.1). NCBI lineage: Eukaryota > Metazoa > Chordata > Mammalia > Artiodactyla > Delphinidae > Stenella > Stenella coeruleoalba. The sequence continues at coordinate 59,595,496 of NC_137155.1, forward strand.
GTCTCCTCTGTGTGGCTCAACCCGCTCACTCCCCAGGGCGAGTATCCACCTGTCTGGTCTTCCTTTTCCTCTTGGTCCCCTCCCATGGGCTCTGTCCTGACCTGATGCTTTTTTTTCCCATCCTCTGTGATTACATGGGAATCTTTCTTGCAGCCTTGGTTGTACAGGAGTTCTCCTGCCAGTTTCCAGTTAGTTTTCCACAAGACTTGTTCCACATGTAGATGTATTTTTGATGTGTTTGTGGGGGAGGTAAGCTCCATGTCCTCTTACCCTGCCATCTTGATGACTTGTTTGATATTCACATATTAATCCTTTCCAGCTACCATCACTCTATGGACTGGGTCTCACTAAGGTAACCAATAGCCTCTATAAACCTGAACTTAAATGACAGACAACTTTCCTGACCCTCACAGGCATTTGGCTGTCCTGCCCTCTCCCTCCTCCTTGAAACACCACCTTCCCTTGGTTTGATATTATGCTCTCTGGTTTCTTTCCTACATCTGGCCACTCCATCGCTGTCTCCTTTTTTATATCCTCCTCCATGTGACCTCCAAATAATGGATTTCCTCCAGGCTTGGGGCCTGGCCCTCTTCCCCAGAAGAACCTCATCTATCCCTGGCCTCATTCATATGTCATTGAGCTGGGCCAGACCGCTCCACTGTGGGGCCGCTTACCTACTTGACACCTTCATCTGGACACCTCCCAGGTACCTCAAAGTGGGCACATCTCCCCAGGGTTCCCTAGCTCCATGAATGATACAACTCTGCATCCAGTTGTGCAAGTTAGTAACCTGGGGGTCAACCTTCGTCCTCATCTTCATATTCTATCTATCTATCAGAGAGTTCTATTCCCTAAATACCCCTAGAATGGGCTCCCTGGAACCTCTCCGTATGTTCAGCACCACCATCCTGACCTAAGCACCCATCATCTCTTCTCTGGCTCACTGCAGTGTCCTACTGACCGTCCCTTTACATGGCCTCCTCCAATCCGCTTTCCTAGAGGAGCCAGAGTGGTCTTTTTACAATGCACATCTGATCACATCCCTCTTTGCTTCAAACTGTTCAATCACTTCCCCTTGCTTTTAGGATAAAGACCAAAATACTTAACATGACCCACATGACCCACAGATATTTTATGGTCTAGTCTCCGCCTGTCTCCTCTGCCTCCTGTTGCTCCCTCTTCCACACTGTCTGAACCACAGGCCCATCTGCTGCTTGCTGTTCTTCAAGGGCACCATGTTTTTTCATGCCTCAGAGCCTTTGCACGTACTGTTTCCCCACCTGGAACACTTTCAGCTGATGAACTCGTATTCATCCTTCATGGCTCAGTTTAAATGCCACTTCCTTAGGGAGACCTTCCCTGAAACCTCATCTGTATTAGGTTCCCTTCTTAGCTTTCCCCTTTCTAGCACTCATCATGATTGTAATTAAATAGTTACTTGAATGATTTGTTTCTTAACTGTGTCTTCCTCACTAGAGGGTACACGCATGAGGGCAGGTCCATTTTGTTCACCACTGGACTCTTGGTACCAGCATCGTGCCTGGCACACAAGCACTTTGTTGTTCAACAAATGAAGATGCGGTGCTTTCCCTGGGGACTCAGCAGTGACCATGACACAGGCCCTACCCTCAGGCTGTCTCGTCTAGACTGTAGCTCCTTCACAGGAAGCTATTACAATGGAGTGCAGTAAATGCTATAATTTACAATACCAGGTCATTGAACACTGCTAACTTCTGTCTTTGAAGACTGAGGGACTTCAGACCTCAGGTTCTTTTTGGACAGGGACAAGGCAGAAATAAATGTCAGTACAGATAATGAGTCCAAAGCGATGGTCCACGGTCATCTGTGCCAGTGTGGCCCCAGGCAGAGCTGCTCCCTCATCTCCACTCCCCTGCTGGCTCAACCCCTGGACAGGGCCAACACAGCCAGCACTCTCACCGAGCCCAGTCCCAGGGAGTCAGACACCTGGGCTGAGCCAGGGGCTGAAGTAAAGATACTCCTGGGCCAGCACCCGAGCCCTCCTCCTTGTCCTCTTTCCGAGTCCTCCCTGACACCAGTGCCGCTTTCAGGCTCTGCAGAGCATGCCTTGAAGATCGACACCTGGTCCTACACAAATAATTCCTTGTGTAGGAACAGCGGTTGTCTGTTGGTAGGTGACAAAGGCCCATTTCAAGCTTGACGGACTTAAAGCAGCTGCATATCCTTACAACCATCCTAACCAGCCCCTGGGAAGGGTGGAAGCCAGCTGTAGTCCACAGACTGTCCTGCAGCCTGGCCTCCCCTCCTCTCTGCTCCCCTCCTCTGCCTGCTGTCCTCAAACAATAGAGTCAGCAGGAAACGGGGTGGTTCTAGGAAAGGATCACAGGCTGAGGGTGGTTGGAGATTAACGCGAACTAAAATCCCACTGGCTCTCCAGTGCCTTTGAGGGCTGAGCAGCGGGCTTCGGCCTTGAAGGCACACATGCCACAGCCTCTCCATCGGTCTGCCTTGGAGCTGGGCTTTCTACTCTAGGACAGTGTTTTCAAATGTTTTTCTGACTGTGACCTCAAATAAGAACATTTTACATTGTGAACCAGCATCTGTGTATACGTACACACCCACATCTGAAATGAGATTATGAAAGAATATTTCATACTAGGCACAGAGCATTCTGGCTCTGTTTCATTTTTTAAATAATGCTGGTTGCAACCCACCAAACCAATTTTATGGTCCACTAACAAATTCTAAAGCGAAATTTAAAAAGGTCAGGGAGGTAGCTGTACCTTGCTCCATTGTTTTTGGCTGTGAAATTCTTCTCCCCAGTCATGAAGAAAGAACTGTAGTTAACGAGCAACTACCCCCTGAGCTGAGGGTTTGGCTCACCGTGAGGCTGCTCCGTGGATCTCAGGGCCCACAGTGGTAGCATGAACTCCTGTGGTCTCTGTCCTCACGGGGCCCTGGATTTGTGTCATGGTTCCCATGCAGGTCTGAGCCTCACACACTGCTGGGCTGTCTCAGGCCAGGCCTCGGGTAGATAGCAAATTCCAGAGCACTTGGGGGTCTGGATTCAGAGACACGGAGCCCTCTGTTCTCAGCTCGGTTACATCAGTACTCTGAGGCAGTCAGGGACCTTTCTGTCCAGTTAACTGCTGTTTCCCTAGCACTTAACCCAGTGGTGTAACCATTGTCACTAATGGGACACACACACTCCCCCACCCCCGAATATGCTACAGGCCCAGTCCTACCTCGGGGCTGTGTGTCCCGTAGGAGGCACAAGAAAGGAAATGGGGCTCAGCATTGCAGCAAAGCAGAGCACATGCCTTCCTTCTGCTAGCATAACAGAAACAGGAAGTCGAAAAAGAGTACAATCAGCTCAAATACAGCCTGGAAGCCCAGAGAAGGAAAAGAACATGCTTTAAACTCTGGGCCAGCATGGTCATCTCTCAGGCTCATGAGTCCCAGAGTGATTAACTTTCAGTGGGAATCCCTTTCCCAGTCTGTCTGCCCCCGTGCAACCCAGGACAGTAGGCAGGACAGGGGGGCTGGGGAGGAGAGCCCTGACTATAGAGTCGTAGTCTGAGCTGAATTTCAGCTTCTCTTAGGTGTGACCTTGGTCTGGGCCTCAGTTTCTACATCTGTGAAATGGAGAAAATACTACCTACATTACAGATTGTTGGAAAGATGGGAGATAAATGGACAGTGCCCTGCATTGTGCATGGCACACAGTAAATGGTGCTGAGTAAATAATCGTTGTTGTTATCATTACAAGTGGTAGATTGGTCTTACCAAATCTCCATTATGCCAGTGTTCTTCTGTAATGCATCTGCCAACTGGGCAATCCCCTTGGCTGTAATCTGGTTCTGGATAAGCCTGAAAGAGGAATATATCTTTTGTATCAAGTAATACTGGATTAAATCTGCCCACTTCATTAGGGGGTTGGAAGGATACAATGGGATAAGAGACAGGGTCAGGGGAAGAACTGAGTCCCCTTAACTTTCGATCTTGCTGAGATTGTGTCAATCAGATCCATGAAAATAAAGAACATGCTTTAAAATGTTTAATTTTTCTGATGGGCAGAAGACCTAAATAGACATTTCTCCAAAGACGACATACAGATGGCCAAGAGGCACATGAAAAGATGCTCATCATCGCTAATAATTAGAGAAATGCAAATTAAAACAACAATGAGGTATCACCTCACACCAGTCAGAATGGCCATCATCAAAATGTCTACATACAATAAATGCTGGAGAGGGTGTGGAGAAAAGGAAACCCTCCTACACTGTCGGTGGGAATGTAAATTGGTACAGCCACTATGGAGAACAGTATGGATATTCCTTAAAAAACTAAAAATAGAGCTACCATATGATCCAGCAATCCCACTCCTGGGCATATATCCAGAGAAAACCATAATTCAAAAGGATACGTGCACCCCAGTATTCACAGCAGCACTATTTACAATAGCCAGGACATGGAAGCAACCTAAATGTCCATCGACAGATGAATGGATAAAGAAGATATGGTGTATATATATATATATATATATATATATATATATATATACACAATGGATTATTAGCCATAAAAAAGAATGAAATCATGCCATTTGCAGCAACATGGATGGACCCAGACATTATCATACTAAGCAAATTAAGTCATTAAGAGATAGACAAATACCATATGATATCACTTATATGTGAAATCTGAAATACGACACAAATGAACATATCTATGAAACAAAAACAGACTCACAAATAGAACAGACTTGTGGTTGCCAAGGGGGAGGGAAGGTTTGGGATTAGCAGATGCAAATTATTATATATAGGATAAACAACAAGGTCCTACTGTATAGCACAGGGGACTGTATTCAAACTCCTGTGATAAACCATAATGGAAAAGAATATATATATGTATAACTGAGTTACTTTCCTGTACAGCAGAAATTAAATACAACACTGTAAATTAACTACACTTAAGTAAAATTTTTTTAAATGTTTAACTTTTCTGTGTATTTTTATAGTGAACATAATATATCTGTATATTCATATGTAGGTAATTTAATATATGAACATATATGTATGCATGTGTGCTTGACATTTTTCACTGCAGGGGTGCCCAGTCAAAAATGTTTGGAGACTACCAGTCTGAACAACAAATTCTTGGAGACTACCAGTCTGAACAACAAATTCTAAGGAACACATCTGGGGAACAGGCAGTCTGATGTCTCCTTCCAGATGGCTGGAGAAAGGCAAGGCAGTTTTTAAAGTTAAGTATTTTTTAAAGAGCTGGCCATTCTCTTCTTTGGGGGAAACAAAGGCTTCCAAGATGGAGGGAGGAAGAACAGTTCTGCTGCTACTCATGGGTCCCAGTGGAAAAGCATCAATAATGGGGCCTCTAAGAGTATACCCCATTATGTTGGGTGGCATTGATTCTAATGAAACAAAGATTTCAGATATAGCTGGGAAGCCTGGGCAATTCCCAAATTGCTCCCCTGGGAAGCCATGCGTCTAACCCACCCAGGAAAGAGCAACACAAGTCAGTGATACGTCTGTGCTTCATCACAGGTTCACTCCTCACCCCCCAGCTATTTGTAGCATAAAGCTACTATTGAACTTGACCTTTAGAAATTCTGGGCACTGATCCAAGAAGGTAGCTGTGTACCAGGAAGATAATGACCTATATTACTGTGACTAATGAGATTATAGAAATTAAGCCAGTTCCTTAAGGAGGCAGTATAGCATCCTGGTTAAAAGCTCTCCTCATATACATACACCCACTCCCCACTTCTCAGCTGCAGATCCTTGAAGAAATAAACTTAAGCTTTCTATTCCTCAGCTGCCTGATCTATAAAATGGGAATAACTATAAGAGAACCCCGCTACCCTGGGTGTGTGAGATTTCAATAGGAGGATGTGTATGAAGTAGTTCTCATCATTTCTACCATGGCGCCCAGGGGAAGGGAGCTCTTGTCACCATTCCTGCCCAAGCACACAGGACTCGGTGGCTGTGCTGCAGCCAGGACCCAGTGATCCCCGCCACATCTCTCAAAGACTGGGGCTCCTGGGCCAAGTGACAGAGGTGAGACCTTCTGGTAAGCACAGCCACAGTGTGACTTGGACATTTTTGCAAAAGGAGCAAAAATAGAACCTGGAAGTGGGCACTGAGTTCTGCATTCAGTTAAATTCTGCTGTTTCCTAATCACCCCTTCTGGAAAGCTGCAAACACTGCCACCACCTACACCTTGCTGGGGGGAGGGTGAGCTGCCTGAAGCCTAGACCTGGCAAGAGGCTGGGTAGGAGGAGAAGTAAAAAGCCTGGCAGTGCTCAGGTACATATGCCCACTGGCTACCTTCACTGCAGACAGTGTAGTCTGTACTGGCACCAAGAGCTAAGAGTCACTCTCTAGCCCTGTTCTAGCTCTGTTCTCGTGAAGGGGCTGGCCTGACACCTAGGGAAGGGCATAAAAGAACGTCTACAGGTCAGAAAGAAAAGGAATAAAACAAACACAGATGTAAAAGTAGCACACTCTGGGTTTTTTGGGGGTTTTTTGTTTTTACAGAAGTTGACTTGGTGATCTAAAATTCACATGGAAATGCTAGAGACCCAGAATAGTCAAAACAATATTGAGAAAGAAGAACAAAGTTGGAAGACCCACATTTCCTGGTTTCAAAACTTACTACAAAGTTACAATAATCAGGACAGTGTGGTCCTGGCATGATGATAAACATATGGCTCAATGAACTAGAATAGAAGGTCCAGAAATAAACTCACAGATTTATGGTCAACTGAGTTTTGACAAAAGCGTCAGGGCCATTCAAAATGGAAAGAGACTTTTCAACATGTGGTGCTGGGACAACTGGATATCTACATGCAATAATATGAAGCTGGACCCCTAACACCTCATACCATACACAGAAATGAACCCAAATGGATCAAAGACCTAAATGTAAGAGCAAAACTATAACACTTAAAGGAAATCTTTGGGATCTTGGATTAGCCAGTGATTTCTTACTAAGATACCTAAAGCACAGGCAACTAAACAAAAAATAGATAAATTGGACTTTATCAAAATTAAATACTTTGGTGCTTCAGAGGTCACTCTCAAGAAAGTGAAAAACCTCACAGAAAGAGAAGAAATATTTGCAAATCACGTATCTAGTAAATGTCTAGCACCCAGAATATATAAAGAACTCTAACAACTCAGCAATTAAAAGGCATATAACCCAATTTACAAATGGACAAAGGATGTGGAGACAGTTCTCTAAAGAAGGTACACAAATGGCCAATATGCACATGAAAAGACACCCAACACTGTTAGCAGTCAGGGAAATGCAAATCAAAACCATGATGAGGGCTTCCCTGGTGGCGCAGTGGCTGAGAGTCCGCCTGCCGATGCAGGGGACACGGGTTCATGCCCTGGTCCGGGAAGATCCCACATGCTGCAGAGCGGCTGGGCCCATAAGCCATGGCCGCTGAGCCTGCGCATCCGGAGCCTGTGCTCCGCAACGGGAGAGGCCACAACAGTGAGAGGCCCGCGTACCGGAAAAAAAAAAAAAAAAAAAAAAAAAAAAACCCATGATGAGATACCACTTTACACCCACTAGGATGGCATTACCCAAAAAAGACAGACAATAGCAAGTGTTTGTGAGGACATGGAGAAATGGGGACCTTCATACATGACTGGTGGAAATGTAAATAGCACAACCACTTTGAAAAACAGTTTGGCATTTAACAGAGTGACCATATGACCCAGCAATTCTATCCCAAGAGAAATAAAAACATTTCACATACAAACATGTGTGCGAATGTTCACAGTAGCATTATTCATAATAGTCATAAAGTAGAAACAACCCAAATGTCCACCAACTGAAGAATGGACAAACAAAACATGGACTGTCCATACAATGGAATATCATTCAGCCATAAAAAGCAATGGAGTACTGATATATGCTACAATGTAGGTGAACCTTGAAAACTTTTGCTAGTGAAAGAACATAGAAACAAAAGGTCATATATTGTATGACTGCATTTCTATGAAATGCCCAGAAGAGGCAAATCCATAGAGACTGGAAGTAGATTAGCAGGTGCCAGGGACTAAGGGAGGAGAAGGATGGGGAGTGATGACTTAACGTGTACAGGTTTCTGGCGGGTAGGGGAGGTGGGTAGTTTTGTAAAATGTTCTAGAATTAGATAGTGGTGATGGTTGCACCACCTTATAAATATGCTAAAAACCACTGAACTGTACACTTAAAAAGTGTGACTTTATGATATGTGAATCTCAAAAAATATTTCAAAAGATATATCTCAAAGAATATTTTTTTAAAAAGCACAGTGTTTAAATCTGAATTACCATAAATGTTTCAACGTCTGGTTGACTTTCAACATCTCTGCCAAGCTCTCTGCCACTTCATCATCAAGTTCATTTTTGGTGAGCCTGGAAAAGAAAGGAAGTGTCGACTCAGGACAGCGCTATCTGGCACCCACTCTCCACTGAGTTCACAGAAGCGGGATCCCAGCCCCGGCATCTGCATCTTATGCAGCTCATCACTTGCTGAGAACCCAGCAAACAGCCAGGCTCCAAGCCAGCCTCTGAGCCCCACAGACAATAAACGGAGGTTCATTTCTAGTGCAACCCTTCACCCAAGCTCCTACTTCTTAGCCGTGCTGCTGCCGGGGGAGCCCATACTCCCTCCCCATCCTTGCTGAGCCCTCAGATCTCTCAGAAGACGGGCCCACAGAAAGCGAGGGGCCAGTGCCTGCTTCTCGGGTCTCCAGCCGTTATCTTAGATCCCTTGAACACCACGGACAGTGTGTTACTAAACTCAGTCAGATGAAGACCTAGAAAAGCCTGCCGACTGCGCGTTAAAATGTGTTCATCACTTTGCTCCGAGGCCACTTATGAAGGACCCGAGTTCTGTGACTGAAAGTTCAGGAAGTCTCTCAGTTGTTCGTAAAAGCAGGAAGTGGTCTGGATAAAGTACAGAGGGCTAGAAGTTCCTGGTTGTAAAGAGAATTAAACCCTGTTGTGCCAGTGGATGAAAGAATAAATAAGGAAGGAGAAATGAATATAAAGAACATTTAAAAAATCATTCCTTGAAGAGCAATTTGGTAGTGTCTATCCACACTTTAAATGTGTTTCACTTTGGGCCAACAATTCAACGTCTAGAAATCCACCCTATGGTGTGCAAAGACATTACACACAGGTTCTATACATGCAGTATTGGTTGCAGTCTTTTCGGTCGTAACATAAGATGTGAACAAATTTCAGTATCAGTAGAGGCAGCCAGCAAAATACATTGTGAGTGTACATTCAAGGGACACTGTGCAACCTTTAGAGAGAATGAGGTAGGATAAAGAAAGAGGCAGAAGAGCATGGGGCTCAAGATGCTCTGAGCCAGACATGCCGGCTGGCAGTGGCTTACTAGCAGGGCGACCACAGCACGTGGTTGAACTTCTCTGGGCCTGAGTTTTCTCACCAGCAAATGTGAACAGTAATGGTACAGCCCTCATAACACAGTTGTGAGAATGAGTTAATACATGGAAAAGGCTGAGAACAATGTGTGATGTACAGTGAGTACTCAAGAGATTTTGGGGATTGACATTATTATTATCCCTCTAGACCTGTGGTTCTCAACTGGGGTGACTTCTCCAGGGGACACTTGCCAATGTCTGGAGACAATTTTGATTGTCACAATTAGGGGTTACTACTGGTATCTAATGGGTAGAGGCCAGGGATTCTGCTAAATATCTTACAATACACAGGACAGCCTCTCAACAAAAAAGAATTATTTGGACCCAAATGTCAACAGTGTTGAGATTGAGAAACCCTGACATAAAAGGACATGTCAGATATGTACAATATATGGTTGAGATATTTTTTCTTTAGTCACTTGCTAAATGCTATTCAGTTTCATAAGAAAAGCGATATTTATTTGAATATACATTCAAATGCTAGAAATAAAAGATTATATTTAGAAAGCATGAGGGAGGAGGTTCTTTCACTTCCTACTTTCCCGACTTCAGTGTATTATATTTTTTTCAAAAAAGCATGTATTACTTTTCAAAATCTTTTAAAAGAAAAGATTTTTTTGAGGGAAAAAGGAAAATGCACTTACTGGCCAGCAGGTCTAGTATCTGAATTCTCATAATGACGACATTTTCATTAACTAATGTAGCCAATATCTCATGAGGAGGATACAGAGACATGTAACATAACTTCCTTTCCCAGAAGCAATTTATGATACAGGCAAGTAAATAAATAAAAATACGGTAAATGACCAAAAAAAGGAACAACCAAAAGAAAGAAAAAAAGCATCACTTTCAGAAGGTAACACACAGTTAACTAGTGGCCCTGGAGTGCAGAGAGGGAGCGAGGGCTGTGGGCTTCCCGTGACAGGTGAGCTGGAGCATGAAGGCCAAGTCCTGATGTGACTACCTGGGGACAGAGGAGGCTGCACGGGGGGTAGGCAGTTTAAGAGGAAGAAGGGAGAAAGTTCTGAGACAAGTGCATGAAAGTTGGACTCCTCAAGGCATATCTGAGGGTGTTCTGAGGATATCCTGACAGAATAGCTAGCCTTCTGGTTTTCCTGAGGCCTAGGGTGGGCAAAGAAGGCTAAGGTGTCAAACTCATGTTCCTGGGACCCATTCCACCCATTCTGTACTTGTTTGTGCTTCTGGGAATGGCTATTTTCTTCTCTAGGAGGAAATGAAATTATAAACCTTCCTTTGAGGAAAGGCCTAGAGCCTTTACAACAGAGAGGCACTCTTTCAGTTAAGATTCCAGGCTGTGCACAGTCTTTGGAAAAATCCCTGAGACCCAACCGTTCAAAATGACTCTGGTCATTACCAGAATATTTTCAGAGACGCATTCTGCTGCAGGGCCCATGCGAGGCTCTTTCCTCCTTCTGTAGAAATGCCATTGAATGCAAGACTAGGAAGGAAAAACATTTGGGGTAGGTTATTAAAAACACGTCTACATTTGGCTTTGGTTTCAGCAACTTCCTGCCTGGGCTGATTTGAAGCAGGAAGCGTAAGTGCCAGCCTCACCAGCAGCCACTCAGCCTTTGCTGCTCCAGAGCCCAGGACGAGGCCAAATCACCAGACTGCTCGAGGAGAGGCCAGACAGGAAATGAACATGGCAAGACCTGGTCACACGGGCTGAGGACGCCTGGCGAGCTCTGCTTCGGAGGCTGACACCTTACAGGCGCCTGTCGGGGAGGCCTGGAGAAGTTTCCTCTGTTCTTGTATGGAAGGAACTCTGCTACTGCCCCCACCGTATTTAACCCTTTGTCAGTGACAGGAAGGACACGGGCAACCAGGAGACCCCCGAGTCTCAGAGATTTGGCCAGAGGCCTAAAGGAGGGCCAGGGAGGACCAAGTCTGTTTACAGAGGTGAAGGGTCCCCTCTTGTCCCAGCACCATCCTGAGAAATGAGGAGGGGGCAGGAATCTGTGGCCCAGTGTCTTTCAGTTTTGTCTGGACTGAAGAATTCCTCCCCAACCCCCAAGGGGCACGGGAAGACTACAGAGGGGCTGGCAATGTCTAGTCTTGATCTGACTGGTGTGTGCACATGTCACATCACAGAGCTGAAAACTTAAGCATAATATACTTAACTGTATGCCTCTTCTATGTCGATACAAACGTTTTTAAAAAGAAAAAGAAAAACCACACACACAAATACCTTCCCTGTTAGGAATGCCAGCCGCCCTCTTTCCCCTGGCTCCTCCTCTGGTAAAACAAGAGGAACACGGAGTGACCAGGTTGGCCCTGAAGACGGCAGTTCTCAGAAGGCAGCAGTTACCTCAAGTTAGTCAAGCTCGGGTGGTTCCTCAGAGCCTCTGCGAAGGCCCTTGCTCCTTCATCACCGATTTGATTGCCCCACATCCTGAGGGCAGAGGGAAGACAGTGAAAGTTACCTCATGCTCATCCCTTATTTTCTGCTCATGGCCATGGCGTGTATACTCAACATGCAGATGTTTCTGCTGCATCCCTGGAGCTGTGGCCTGGAGATGAATCCCTCCACCAGCCCCTTAGTGAGCTGCTCGGGAGGAAAAAAAGCAGAAGGCTTGTGAACAGAAGTCAAATCAGACAGCTGCACAATTAGGAACCAAGTCTCAGCCCTGAGCTTTTGGAGAGCTGTCAGTCAGAGCCTAAGCTCACAACTATCCCTGAAATGTTACGTGCAGGATATACAGGTTGGTGGCAGCTTGAAAGGAAGGCCTGTGGCGGTGCCAGACCCAATATCCATTTGACCCTGTGCAGGGGTGCCGGACATTCTTGAAGACATAGTCGGTCTTGCATGAAGCAAAGATCAGAAAGCACACTGAGAAAACTTATCGGCAATTTCCCTGGTATGTAAAGAGGAGGTGACCAAACCATGTTGTTCCGATTGTTGCAGTTTGGGTGGGGAGGTGCCATGACAAGCCGTATTCTCTCCCCCACAGTAGAAAGCCTTAGAGGATCTGGCTAAGTCGAGGGTCTGCATGGTAAGACGTTGGGCTCCCATCCTGGCCCTGCCCCCCACCACCTGGGCGTGCTTGGGTAATGCATAGTCTCTGAGGTTTTAGTCTCATCTGTAAAGCAGGTATAAGAAGAGCATTTCCTCATAGAGTTGTTGTGAGGATTAAGTGAGTTAATATATGCAAAGCACTCCAAACAGTGCTGAGCCTATAATAAGAGTCAGCTATTCCTAAAAGGCTGAGGGTCACTGTCTACAGAAAGCAAGGCTGCCAGGCTCACCACAGAACTGGGGCTGCCTCAGCTACACGCTCTCACCAGGCAAGCGGCCTGCTGACGTCCCTGCTGGTATGGCTTCTGAAACCCCAGAATGAGAGTTTTCAGCATTTTGCATAAAAAGTGTGTGTACTAGATAAAACTGCATGGTATCAAACTTTGAATAAAGTGGAAAACTACTCATGACATGAGATTAAGTGAAAAAAGATAGAATAAAATTCTGTACAGATAGTTTGACGTCTACCATATTAAAAAAAAATAGTATAGAGAGAACATAAACTGCATGAGAGCAAAAAAGCTTACCTGATCTCAAGTGTTGACAATAATTATTTCTGAGATGATCTCCATTATACTGTTCATATTTTCCATAGTTTACAAATAAAATTATCTATGTCTCTTCTAGAATCAGAGAAAAAATCGTAACTCTATGAAAAGCTGTAGTCTCCTGAATCAAAACCATAATGAAATATCACCTCACACCCATATGGATGGTTACTATCAAAACACCAGAAAATAACAAGTTGTTGGTAAGGATGTGGAAAAATTGGAACCCCTGTGCACTGTTAGTAGGAATGTAAAATGGTATAGCTGCTGCAGAAAACAATATGGTGGTTCCTCAAAAAATTAAAAATAGAATTACCATGTGATCCAGCAATTCCACTTCTGGGTATATACCCAAAAGGATTTACAGCAGGGTCTCAAAGAGATACATGTACACCCATGTACATAGCAGCATTATTCACAAGAGCTAAAAGGTGGAAACAATCCAAGTGTCCACTGACAGATGAATGGATAAACAACTGTGGTATATATATAGAATGGTCTATTACACCGCCTTAAAAAGGAAGGAAAGTCTGACACATGCTACAACATGGATAAACCTTGAGGACATCATGCTAAGTGAAATAAGCCAGTCACAAAAGAAGACAAATACTGTATGACTCCACTTATATGACTCCCTACAGTAGTCAAATTCACAGGAACAGAGGATACTATAGAAAGGTGGTTGCCAGGGCTGAGGGGAGGGGAGAATGAGTTTCTGTTTTGCAAGACAGAGTTCTGGAGATGGATAATGGTGATGGTTGCACAACTATACAAATGTGGTTGCACAACTATAGGAATGTACTTAAGGCCACTGAACTGTACACTTAAAAGGTTAAGATGGTAACTTTTGTTATGTGTATTTTCAATAAAAAATTGAATTAAAAAGCCTCCAGAGGGCTTCCCTGGTGGCGCAGTGGTTGAGAGTCCGCCTGCAAATGCAGGGGACACGGGTTCGTGCCCCAGTCCTGGAAGATCCCACATGCCATGGAGCGGCTAGGCCCGTGAGCCATGGCCACTGAGCCTGCGTGTCCGGAGCCTGTGCTCCGCAGCGGGAGAGGCCACAACAGTGAGAGGCCCACTTACCGCAAAAAAAAAAAAAAAAAAAGCCTCCAGAGACAAGGTGGCAGAGTAGAAGGATGTGAGCTCACCTCTTCTTATGAAAACACCAAAATTACAACTAAATGATGAACAACCATTGATGAAAAAAATGCTGGAACCTACCAAACAAGATGTCCTACATCCAAAGACAAATAAGAACCCACAACGAGACAGTTTGAGGGGAGCAATCGTGATAAAATCAAATCCCATACCCACCAAGTGGACAACCCCCAAACTGGAAAACTATCACAGAAGTTCTCCCACAGGAGTGAAAGTTCTGAGCTTCACGTCAGGCTCCCCAGCCTGGGGGTCTGGCAATGGGAGGAGGAAGAGCCCCAGAGAATCTGCCTTTGAAGGCCAGCGGGATTTGATCACAGGAATTCCACAGGACTGGAGGAAACAGAAACTCCACTCTTGGAGGGCACACACAAGGTATTGTGCACACCAGGACCCAGGGAAAAAAGCAGTGACCTCTCCTAAGAGCCTAGGCCAGACCTATATGCTGGTGTTGGAGGGTCTCCTGCAAAGGCAGGGGGCAGCTGTAGCTCACTGTGGGGACAAAGACACTGGTGGCGGTAGTTCTCGGGAGTACTCATTGGTGTGAGCCCTCCTGGAGGCTGCCATATTTTCACCAACACCTGGCCCCACCCAATAGCATGTTGGCTCCAGTGCTGGGTCACCTCAGGCCAACCAAGTGGGAACACAGCTCCACCCATCAGCAGACAGGCTGCTTAAAGTCTTCCTGACCACACAACTGCCGGCTGAACACACCTCCTGACACAGCCCTGTGCATCAGAGGGATAAGACCCAGCTCCACCCACCAGTGGGCAGGAACCAGTCCCTCCCACCAGGAAGCCTGCACAAGCCTCTTAGACCAGCCTCATCCACCAGGGGGCAGACAGCAGAAGCAACAAGAACTACAACCCTGCAGACTGTGGAAAGGAAACCACAATCACAGAAAGTTAGACAAAATGAGACAGCAGAGGAATATTTCCCAGATGAAGGAACAAGATAAAACCTCAGAAGAACAACTGAGTGAAGTGGAGATAGGCAATCTACCCAGGAAAGAATTTAGAGTAATGATAAGAAAGATGATCCAAGATCTCGGAAAAAGAATGGAGGCACAGATTGAGAAGATACAAGAAATGTTTAACAAAGACCTTGAAGAACTAAAGAAAAAACAAACAGACAAACAATAAAATAACTGAAATAAAAAATACAGCAGAAGGAATCAATAGCGGGATAAGTGAGGCAGAAGAACAGATAAGTGAGCTGGAAGCCAGAATGGTGGAAATCACTGCTACAGAACAGAATAAAGAAAAAAGAATGAAAAGAAATGAAGATGGGCTTCCCTGGTGGCGCAGTGGTTGAGAATCTGCCTGCTAATGCAGGGGACACGGGTTCGAGCCCTGGTCTGGGAAGATGCCACATGCTGTGGAGCAGCTAGGCCCGTGAGCCACAACTACTGAGCCTGCGCATCTGGAGCCTGTGCTCCGCAACAAGAGAGGCCGCGATAGTGAGAGGCCCGCGCACCGCAATGAAGAGTGGCCCCCGCTTGCCACAACTAGAGAAAGCCCTTGCACAGAAACAAAGACCCGACACAGCCAAAAATAAATAAATAAACAAATGTGGGGTTTTTTTAAAAAAAAAGGTTGGCCCAGTTTAAAAAAAAAAAATGACAATCTTAAAAGACCTCTGGGATGACACTAAATGCACCAATGTTCACATTATAGGGGTCCCAGAAGGAGAAGAGAGACAGAAAGGACGTGAGAAAATATGTGAAGAGATAATAGCTGAAAACTTCCCTAACGTGGGAAAAGAAACAGTCACCCAAGTCCAGGAGGTGCAGAGAGTCCCAGACAAGATAAACCCAAGGAGGAACACACCAAGACACATAGTTATCAAATTGACAAAAATTAAAGAAAAAATATTAAAAGCAACAAGGGAAAAATGACAACATACAAGGGAACTCCCATAAGGATATCAGCTGATTTCTCACCAGAAACTCTGCAGG
This sequence comes from Stenella coeruleoalba, assembly GCF_951394435.1. Taxonomy (NCBI): domain Eukaryota; kingdom Metazoa; phylum Chordata; class Mammalia; order Artiodactyla; family Delphinidae; genus Stenella; species Stenella coeruleoalba. The sequence continues at coordinate 59,611,641 of NC_137155.1, forward strand.
CCAGAAGGGAGTGGCATGATATATTTAAAGTGATGAAAGGGAAGAACCTACAACGAAGATTACTCTACCCGGCAAGGATCTCATTCAGGTTAGACAGAAAAATCAAAAGCTTTACAGACAAGTAAAACCTAAGAGAATTCAGCACAACCAGACAGCTTTGCAACAAATGTGAAAGGAACTCCTCTAGGTGGGAAAGAAGCCAGTAACTTAAAACAACCTTGCACATATATAGACTGCCATATCAAAACCTCATGGGAGGCAGAAATAGAGACACAGATGCAGAGAACAAACGTATGGACACCAAGTTGGGGAAAGCGGCAGGGGTAGTGGTGGTGTGATGAACTGGGCAATTGGGATTGACATGTATACACTGATGTGTATAAAATTGATGACTAATAAGAACCTGCTGTATACTAGGAATAAACCTACCTAGGGAAACAAAAGACCTGTATGCAGAAAACTATAAGACACTGATGAAAGAAATTAAACATGATACCAACAGATGGAGAGATGTACCATGTTCTTGGATTGGAAGAATCAATATTGTAAAGATGACTATACTACCCAAAGCAATCTACAGATTCAATGCAATCCCTATTAAATTACCAATGGCATTTTTTTACGGAACTAGAACAAATCATCTTAAAATTTGTATGGAGACACAAAAGACCCCAAATAGCCAAAGCAGTCTTGAGGGAAAAAAACGGAACTGGAGGAATCAGGCTCCCTGACTTCAGACTATACTACAAAGCTACAGTAATCAAGACAGTATGGTACTGGCACAAAAACAGAAACATAGATCAATGGAACAAGATAGAAAGCCCAGAGATAAACCCACGCACCTATGGTCAACTAATCTATGACAAAGGAGGCAAAGGTATACAATGGAGAAGAGACAGTCTCTTCAATAAGTGGTGCTGGGAAAACTGGACAGCTACATGTAAAAGAATGAAATTAGAACACTCCTTAACACCATACACAAAAATAAACTCAAAATGGATTCGAGACCTAAATGTAAGACCGGACACTATAAAACTCTTAGAGGAAAACATGGGAAGAACACTCTTTGACATAAATCACAGCAAGATCTGTTTTGATCCACCTCCTAGAGTAATGGAAATAAAAACAAAAATAAACAAATGGGATCTAATGAAAGTTCAAAGCTTTTGCACAGCAAAGGAAACCATAAACAAGATGAAAAGACAACCCTCAGAATGGGAGAAAATATTTGCAAACGAATCAACAGACAAAGGATTAATCTCCAAAATATATAAACAGCTCATGCAGCTCAATATTAAAGAAACAAACAACGCAATCCAAAAATGGGCAGAAGACCTAAATTTTAGAGGTATAAGTAATAAATCAATAGCGGAAACAAAATGTAATCATTAAAAAAAAATCCCCAATAATGCAAGAAAAAGGAAAAAAGAAACAAAGAAAAGTTTGGACCAAACGGAAAAGAGCTGGCAAAGTAATAGATTTTAATCCAATCAGTAATCACATTAAATGTGAATAATCTAAACATACCAATTAAAAAGAGACTGTCAGTTTAGATAAAAAGGCAAAACTCAACTAGATGCTCCCTACAGACAAAGATGACAATGAAGTTGTAAAGGGGGTGTGCATATTTGGAGTTTTGGGGGTTACTGATTTGGGTGGTAGTTGTACAAAGTATTTCCTTTGTAATTGCTTGTTAAACTCCATTTTATATACTTGATATGTATATTCCCAATAAATAAATAAAGTTAACTGGCAATCAAATGTCTGCTGAGGTTGGGGGGGGGGGAAGAACCTGCTGTATAAAAAAACAAATAAAATAAAATTTAAAAATTAAAAAACCTCATGGGAACAGCAAACCCAAAAACTACAATAGATACACACACACAAAAGAAAAAGCAACCCAAACACAACTCTAAAGATGGTCATCAAACCACAAGAGAACAAAAGAGGAAGGGAAGAAAACAGACCTACAAAAATAAACTCAGGCTTCCCTGGTGGTGCAGTGGATGTGGGTCCGTGCCCCAGTCCAGGAAGATCCCACATGCCACGGAGCAGCTACTAGGCCTGTAAGCCATGGCCGCTAGGCCTGCGCGTCCGGAGCCTGTTTTCCGCAACGGGAGAGGCCACAACAGTGAGAGGCCCGCGTACCGCAAAAAAAAAAAAAAAAAAAAAACAAAATGATTAAGAAAATGGCAATAGGAACATACATATGGATAATTACCTTGAATGTAAATGGATTAAATGCTCCAACCAAAAGACACAGACTGGCTGAATGGATACAAAAACAAGACCCGTATATATGCTGTCTACAACAGGCCCACTTCAGACCTAGGGACACAAACAGGCTGAAACTGAGGGGATGGAAGAAGGTATTCTATGCAAGTGGAAATCAAAAGAAAGCTGGAGTAGCAATACTCATATCAGACAAAATAGACTTTAAAATAAAGACTATTACAAGAGACAAAGAAGGACACTATATAATAATCATGGGATCAATCCAAGAAGAAGATATAACAACTGTAAATATATATGCATCCAACATAGGAGCACCTCAATACATAAGGCAAATACTAACAGCCATAAAGGGAGAAATCAACAGTAACACAGTAATGGTGGAGGACTTTAACATCCCACCACTTTCATCAATGGACAGATCATCCAGACAGAAAATCAGTAAAGAAACACAGGCCTTAAATGACACATTAGACTACATGGACTTAATTGATATTTATACAGCATTCCATCCAAAAGCAGCAGAATACACATTCTTCAAGTGCAAATGGAACATTCTCCAGGACTGACCACATGCTGGGCCACAAAGCGAGCCTTGGTAAATTTACAAAAAGTGAAATCCTATCAAGCATCTTTTCTGACCACAATGCTATGAGATTAGAAGTCAACTACAAGAAAAAAACTGTAAAAATCACAAACACATGGAGGCTAAACAATATGCTACTAAACAACCAGTGGATCACTGAAGAAATCAAAGAGGAAATCAAAAAATACCTAGAGACAAATGAAAATGATAAAGCACAACAATCCAAAACCTATGGAATGCAGCAAAAGCAGTTCTAAGAGGGGAGTTTATAGCTATACAATCTTACCTCAGGAAACAAGAAAAATCTCAAATAAACAACCTAACCTTAAACCTAAAGCACTAGAGACAGAAGAACAAACAAAACCTAAAGTTAGTAGCAGAAAAGAAATCATAAAGATCAGCGCAGAAACAAATGAAATAGAAACAAAACAGTAGCAAAGATCAATGAAACTAAAAGCTGGTTCTTTGAAAAGATAAACAAAATTGATAAATCTTTAAGCCAGACTCATCAAGAGAAAAGGGCGAGGACTCAAATCAATAAAATTAGAAATGAAAAAGGAGAAGTTACAACAAACACCACAGAAATACAAAGGATCAAGAGAGACTACTATGAGCAACTGTATGCAAATAAAATGGACAACCTGGAAGAAACGGACAGATTCTTAGAGAAAGGTACAATCTCCCAAGACCGAACAAGGAAGAAATAGAAAATATGAGTAGACCAATCGCAAGCACTGGAATTGAAACTGTGATTTTTAAAACTCCCAACAAACAAAAGGACAGGACCTGGTGGCTTCACAGAATTCTACCAAACGTTTAGAGAAGAGCTAACACCTCTCCTTCTCAAACTCTTCCAAAAAATTGCAGAGGGAGGAAAACTCCCAAACTCATTCTATGAGGCCACCATCACCCTGATACCAAAACCAGACAAAATTACCACACAAAAAAGAAAATTACACTCCAATATCACTGATGAACATAGATGCAAAAATCCTCAACAAAATACTAGCAATACATTAAGAGGATCATACGCCATGATCAAGTGGGATTTATCCCAGGGATGCAAGGCTTTTTCAATATCCGCAAATCAATCAGTGTGATACACCATGTCAACAGACTGAAGATTAAAAACCATATGATCATCTCAATAGATTCAGGAACAGCTTTTGACAAAATTCAACACCAATTTATGATAAAAACTCTCCAGAAAGTGGGCATAGAGGGAACATACCTCAACATAATAAAGGCCATATATGACAAACCTACAGCTAACATCATGGTCAACAGTGAAAAGCTGAAAGCATTTCCTCTAAGATCAGGAACAAGACAAGGATGTCCACTCACCACTTTTATTCAACATAGTTTTGGAAGTCCTAGCTATGGCAATCAGAGACGAAAAAAATAAATAAAAGGAATCCAAATTGGAAAAGAAGAAGTTAAACTGTCACTGTTTGCAGATGATATGATACTATACATAGAAAACCCTAAGGATACTTACTACCAGAAAACTACTAGAGCTCAGCAATGAATTTGGTAAAGTTGCAGGTTACAAAATTAATACACAAGAATCTGTTGCATTTCTGTACATTTACAATGAAAGATCAGAAAGAGAAATTCAAGAAACAATCCCGTTTCCCATCACATCAAAAAGAATAAAATACCAAGGAATAAACCTACCTAAGAAGACAAAAGACCTGTACTCTGAAAACTATAAGACGCTGATGAAAGAAATCGAAGATGACACAAACAGATGGAAAGATATACCATGTTCTTGGATTGGAAGAATCAATATTGTCAAAATGACTTGGGTAGCCAAGGCAATCTACAGATTCAGTGCAATCCTTATCAAATTACCAATGGCATTTTTCACAGAATTAGAACAAAAAATCTTAAAATTTGTATGGAAACACAAAAGACCCTGAATAGCCAAAGCAATCTTAAGAAGAACGGAGCTGGGGAAATTATGCTCCGACTTCAGACTATACTATGAAGCTACAGCCATCAAACCAGTATGGTACTGGTACAAAAACAAATACAGATCAATGGACCAGGATAGAAAGCCCAGAAATAAACCCATGCACCTATGGTCTATTAATCTACGACAAAGGAGGCATGACTATACAATGGGGGAAAGGCAGTCTCTTCAATAAACGGTGCTGGGAAAACTGGACAGCTACATGTAAAAGAATGAAATTAGAACATTCTTTAATCACCATCACAAAAATAAACTCAAAATGGATTAAAGACCTAAATGTAAGACCTGGTGCTATAAAACTCTTAGAGGAAAACATAGGAAGAACACTCTTTGACATAAATCACATTAATATTTTTTTCTACCCATCTCCTAGAGTAATGGAAATAAAAACAAAAATAAACAAATGGGACCTAATTAAACTCAAAAGCTTTTGCACAGCAAAGGAAACTATACACGAAAAGACAACCCACAGAATGGAAGAAAATACTTACAAACAATGCAACTGACAAGAGATTAATCTCCAAAATCTACAAACAGCTCATGCAGCTCAATATCAAAAAAACAGACAACTCAATCAAAAAATGGGCAGAAGACCTAAATAGACATTTCTCCAAAGAAGACAAACAATAGCCAAAGCAATATCATATCATGGCCAAGAGGCACATGAAAAGATGCCCAACATCACTAATTATTAGAGAAATGCAAATCAAAACTACAATGAGATATCACCTCACACCAGTCAGAATGGCCATCATCAAAATGTCTACAAACAATAAATGATGATGAAGGTGTGGAGAAAAGGGAACCCTCCTACACTGTTGGTGGGAATGTAAACTGGTACAGCCGCTATGGAGAACAGTATGGAGGTTCCTTAAAAAATTAAAAATAGAGCTACCATATGATCCAGCAACCCCACTCCTGGGCATATATCCAGAGAAAACCATAATTCCAAAGCATACATGCACCCCAATGTTCACTGCAGCACTATTTACAATAGCCAAGACATGCAAGCAACCTAAATGTCCAAAGACGAAGAATGGATAAAAAAGATGTAGTACATATATACAATGGAATATTACTCAGCCATTAAAAAAGGATGAAATAATGCCATTTGCAGCAACCTGGATGGACCTGGAGATTATCATACTGAGTGAAGTAAATCAGAGAAAGACAAATATATGATATCACATGCGGAATCTAAGAAAACCCGATACAAATGAATTTATTTACAAAATAGAAACAGACTCACAGACTTAGAAAACAAACTTACGGTTACCAAAGGAGAAAGGTGGGGGGCAGGGAAGGGATAAATTGGGAGTGTGAGATTGACAAATACACACTACTGTGTTTAAATAGATAACTAATAAGGACCTACTGTATAGCACAAGGACGTCTGCTAATAAGGACCTCCTGTATAGCACAAGGAAGTCTGCTCAATATGCTATAATAACCTAAATGGGAAAAGAATTTGAAAAAGAATAGATACATGTATAGCTGAATCACTTTGCTCTACACCTGAAAGTAACACAACATTATTAACTATACTCCAATATAAAATAAACATTTTTTAAAAGCCTCCAGAGACTATATAATCTTAAAATGAAGCACACCTGCCTGAGGAAGTTTACCACATAGGGCTAAAACTCCATTTGCTAGCTCCCTCCATTTGCTGGTGGTGATAAATACTGCCTTTTGCATGAATTAAATAAAGTCCATGCGATTAAAGTGGCAGTCAAACCTGGGACTTCCCACAACATTTCCCACGCAGGAGCCAGTGGGGCCCAGCCACCAGGGCATCTACGATGGAGGCTCTCTGTGGCCTCTGCCCCACAGCTTGCACCAGCGGTCCTTTGGCTAGATGGATATACGAAAAGACCAGCAGGCGCTCCTGTACACAGAGCAGGCTGCATACGCACACCCGTGTGCATCCGTCTCTACTCACCCAACTTCAAAGATGGATTTGCTGTTCTTCACAGCCAGGGCGAGACACTTTCCTCCTTCGCTTGTTATTTTGTTTTTTCCCAGTCTGCAGAGAGAGTCGTGCACACGTCAGCTACAGCTATGAGGAGACTCCAGCATCAGCCACCCTCGTCCTTGGCACAGAGCCCCTCTGGCCCCTCCTAGGAGGGGTGGTCTTTCTCCTGGGACCTACAGCAGCCCTCCCTGGGCGTCCTCTCAGGGAGGGGCCCAAAGCCCTGAGGAAAGCCAGTCGTGATTCCTCTCCAGGTGGTCACAATCTCTGCAGAGACTCAGGGACCCAAGTTCCCCCGGAGGTTCTTTAAATGACCTCTGAGCATCACTCATTTCCATCAGCAGACCAGAAGGTTCCCACTTCAACTGCAAATGGTCAAGGGGTAGGTTACCATCACCAGGGCAGCATCACCAGGCTCCTCCAAGGCTGGTGCTCTGACACCTTTGGCAGGACATTCCTGTGACACAGCCAGGGATCAGGCTCTCATCTGCAATGTTATGGCCTGAAGGTTTGCCTCCCCCTACCCCTACCAGAATCCATATGTTGAAATCCTAACCCCTAAGTGATGGTGCTAGGACGTGGAACCTTTGGGAAGTGATAAAGTCACTCATCACAGCCCTCACAAATGGGATTAGTGACTTAGGAGTGAAGTCCAAGAAAGCTCCCTTTCCCCTTTTTCCACCACCACGTGAGGACACAGTGAGAAGGCACCATCTAAGAACAAGGCATTGGGCCCTCACCAGGCACCTAATCTGCTGGTGCCTCGATCCTAAGGTTCCCCAGCCTCCAGAACGGTCAGAAATAAATCTCTGGTGTTTATAAGCAACCTCGTTTATGGTATTTTGTTACAGAAGCCAAAATGGACAAAGACAATGTGGGACTTCCTCAGGGGAAAACGATCTCCAGAAAGGGTGATAGTTGTGGCCTTTCTTCCCGTTAGGAGTTAATGAAATCAAAATGCCACACTCTCGCCCCACCCATGGTAGGGGGCCCTTCCAAACACCAAGCCTCACCCACAGCTCACCTTCTACACACAGGTGTCCTGATTTGACCTGATTTGGCCCTGGGGCAAGCAGAAGGCAGCTCTAGGGTGGCATTTATTCTTTGCTTGAACGATGAAGGGTGACCAAGAGAAGCTACTGAAGACCCCGCTCGCTGTGCCCACCCCACTTACTTCAGGTGCGTGAGGCCTGTGCACTCATCCAGGATTCTCGCGATGTACGTGGCTCCAACATCGGTGATTTGGTTGTTGTATAAGCTTTGAGAGAAAGCATGGCCGTGAGAATTTAGGACCCCATTTTTTAAAGTGAGTGGGGGCTGTCTGCCGACTTACAAAGTCTAGGTCAAAAGGAGAAAGGAAGGGCACGTGGAGGGCTGAGTTTGGGGCTGTGGGGTCTCAGGCTGGGTTCGAGGCCAACTCTGCACGTTCCCCAGCTTTATGACCTGGGGCAAGGTACCGAGCTTCTCTGTGCCTCAGTTTCTCCATGTGTAATACAGGGGTAAGAGTTACGGCTCCCTCGCAGGGTCGTTATGAGGATTGTATGAGATCATCCCAAGCCCTTGCGTGTAAGTGCTCGATAAATGGCAGTTGAGGGATACTTTCAGATTAAGATCACGATTGGCATCTTAAGGGATAAAAGTTTCTAAGCGTTAGAACCAACTCAGCGTCTACCTTTTCGTCACTTTACCACTTGACACCAATTCAACAATAAGGCAGAAAGGAGTTGCAAGTGGTAAGGAGACAGGTTTCCAGTGTTCCACAGTCATGCAGAACTCCAGAGCCAAAAGGCAACCTGGGATTCAGGGCTTCAGTGTTCTCATGTGACAGCTGAGAAAACGGAGGCCCAAGGAAGCTGACGGGCTGGCTCCAGCTCAGAGAGTCAACGGCAGCCGTGGGGCTGGCGGGGCTGTGGCCCACAGTCTCTCCTGTCAAACCCCAAAACCCCAAAGGCTCTGAAAACCCAAACTTCTTCCTAACTATTTTGGCAACCGACGTGGAGCTGTTCATGGTCTTTATCCCAACTGGTTTGAATGTTTATACCTTTTGCTGCAGAAATGTTAAAGTATCTAAAAATGGGGTACTGCCCTAGATCCCACTGGTCATGTCACTGCTAGGTAGCACGGGCACTAATTTCTGATTCGTGTCTTGCCCCAAGGGCTCTGGATGACAGATCATGGACCCGCCATAGTGAAATCTACCACATGAACAGTATTCTCATGTCAATAAAACATACCCCCAGGAATTCTGTCATTACAGCAATCAGTCCCCACCTGTAAAACTATCTGACTCTATTAGGATCCCAGTTATACAAGGGGGATGAGAAGGCTGAGGCTCAGTGAGGTTTCCTGGCTTGCTCAGAGCGGGCTGCCAGCCGAGCCAAAAGCAGGACCCAGGACTCCTGGCTCCCAATTCAGTGCTCTTCCTGGTACCCTGGGGCCATCAGTCTCAACCACCCGGTAATCCATAGGAATGGCAACCTCCTGCTGCTCTGTACTCTTACCATGTAGCTGTCGCAGTGTTCTAGAGAAATACATACCCTAAAAATGTCAGAATTTTGTATTTGGTCAGCTCTTCACACAGCACCTTCACCCCACTGTCGGTGATCTGGTTCACACTGAGTCTGAAAACAGCAAAGAAAGTTAAAAATCAGAGCGGCTGCTCACGGTGAAAGAGCATGAATTCCACAAGGATGCACAAGTCTATAGGTCCTGGAGTCTTCCCAGCTATAGATGTCCCCCCGAGAGAACTGGCCATAGCAGACAGCCACACAGCCCCTACAGACCCTGGTCTTCACAGGGCTGAGAGACCCACGAGAACCAGTCCATTGGCAAGGCTACAGCACAGCCCTGATTCAACACAAGGGCAACAAGGGACACCTGAAGGACACGTGTGGACAGCCACCTCTGATATCCTGCATTTGCCGGTGGCCTATGTGTCAATGTGGCTCTCACTGCACAGCGGGGGGCCATGGGATTTCGACATGTGTAGAGCTGCATTTAGTGGTCATAAGGCTGGGGGAGTGGACGCTCCACCATCTTGCAAGTGCAGCCAGAAATGTGAGGGGTCCTGCAAAAGGCAGGACAGTCCCCACAAGAACTGTCCCACCCAAAATGCCAAGAGCCTTTCCATCTGGAAATGCATGTGTGAAACCTGACTTGCCACCTGAAAAGGTCAATCGAGGGACACAGCTCCTGAGGTGTGGTTCTGTGCAGGAAGTTCAACGGCAAGGGAGAAACAGCTGGATGAGGCAGGTCAGGGAGAGTGTGAGAGGTCCACACTCTCCCACTCCTCTTTAATGCAAATGCTGCTTCAGCAGGCCAGGCTTCAAGAGGGAGAGGGAAAAGAGGGCCTCAGGATGATGGATATCTCCTGGACAAGGCCCAGCGTGTACGGGGATTGCTCTTTCAAAGCCCTATACTAGCAGGATGTTTTGATTTGGCTAAAATGCAAAACAATTTTTTTTACTACCAAGTACTCTCTATAAACAGACTACCCTGATCTTCTCAATTCTCCACCCCTTTATTTAGGTGAGTCTGAGGGACAGAGTAAGGCTCAGAGATGGAGGAGCGTGAGGAATGAGCGAGGGTCAGGGGTGGGTGAAGGAACAGACCAGAGCTCAGCAATTTTTTTCTGTAAAGGGTCAGATAACAAATTTTTAAGCTCTGCAGGCCATCTGGTCTCTATTGCAACCACTCAGCTCTGCAGAGTGAAGCAGCCAATATATAAATAAATGAGTGTGACTGTATTCTAATAAAACTTTATCTATAAACACAAGCCGTGGGCCAAACTGGGCCACTTACTACACACTGTCCTCTGTGATAAGTAAAAGGCTGAAGAGGTAAAAGCTTGATTTTTAGGCCAATCAAAATGATCACGTCAGACACCCTGAACCCCTCCACTCATGGTACCCACCTTGGTGCTGGGGCACAGTGTGTACATACGCTGCATGACTATCCCAGGGTGGCACAGCCAACTAGTCACTCCCAATATCTGTGCTTACTTAGAAAGAGAATCCCTCATTTTTTAGCTGGGCACATGTGCTTAGGTTCTGCCCAGTAAGATCTAAGCAGAAGTCTCATTAGCAATAGCGGAGAAGTCTTCTTAAAAGAATGGGGTGTGTCCTAAACTTTAACTCAAAGATACATGTGCCCTTATGTTCACAGCAGCACTAGTCACAATAGTCAAGACATGGAAACATAAAAGTCCATCAACACATGAACAGATAAAGATGTGGCACATATATACAATAGAATACTACTCAGCCATAAAAAATAATGCCATTTGCAGCAACATGGATGAACCTAGAGATTATCGTACTAAGTGAAGGAAGTCAGAAAGAGAAAGACAAATATCATATGATATCACTTCCATGCAGAATCTAAAAAAAAACATACAAATGAACTTATTTACAAAAGAGAAACAGATTCACAGACTTCACAAACGAACTTACAGTTACCAAAGGGGAAAGGTGCGGGGGAGAGATGAATTGGGAGTTTGGGATTGACATATACACACTACCATATTTAAAACAGATAACCAACAAGGACCTACTGTATAGCACAGGGAACTCTGCTCAATATGCTGTAATAACCTAAATGGAAAAAGAATTTGAAAAAAACAGACACATGTATGTGTATCACTGAATCACTTTGCTGTACACCTGAAACTAACAACATTGTTAACTATACTCCAATATAAAAAAAAAAATGTGGTACATATATACAATGGAATACTACTCAGCCATGGAAAAGAATGAAATAATGCCATTTGCAGCAATGTGGATGGACCTAGAGATTACCATACTAAGTGAAGTAAGAAAGAGAAACTCAAATACCATATAACATCACTTATATGTGGAATCTAAAATATGACAGAAATGAACTTCTCTACAAAACAGAAACAGACTCACAGACATAGAGAACAGACTTGTGGCTGCCAAGGGTGGGGAAGGTAGGGATGGACTGGGAGTTTGGGATTAGCAGATGCAAACTACTATATACGGAATGGATATACAACAAGGTCCTACTGTATAGCACAGGGAACTATATTCAATATCCTGTGATAAACCATAATGGAAAAGAATATGAAAAAGAATATATATGTATGTATAACTGAATCACTTTGCTGCACAGCAGAAATTAACACAACACTGTAAATCAACTGTACCGCAATAAAATTAATTTTAAAAAAAAGAATGGGGTGTATCCTTTGCCCTTCCTTCTTCCTGGTGACTAGCATGTCAACTGAATGGCTGGAGCGTGAGCAGGCATTTTGGGCCAAGATATAGTAGTCAGGTACTGAGGACAGCAGAGCAGTAAGCAGGAGAGAGCCTGGGCTCTTGATGGTCATTGAGACCTCACAGCAGCCCAGAACTGCCCTCCTTTAGATTTTTGCATGAGAGACAAATAAGTCTGTAACTTCTCTAAGCCACCAGTATTGTGAGTTTTCTCTAACAGCCAAAACTAATCCTCACTGATGCCCTCAGGGAGCTCAAAATGCTTCCTTAGGGTTGCCCATTTCTTCCTGCCTTCTCTTGTGCTGGTTTGGAGGCAAACTTGGGGACCACCATACTGGTGCAGAGCTTCCATCTTATGAAATGGTCACAGGGAGGCACTGAGTGTGAGGTTGCCTGAGGCTACAAACAGAGTCGCTGGCTGAGAGCTCAGAAAATAGATTCCAGGCTTCCCAATGCCCAGGCCGGGGCAGGTTTGGGCTCCCTACATGCCCCCCATCCCCCCACAATGTATGCTCTGGCGTTTGTGTAACAGGTACCTGGAATCGGTTCCAAATCCCATCTGCTCTTCAGAAATGCATGAGCCAAGTAGTGGAGAACTGAAACCCCCGTAGGGATTTACAAGGTGTATTTAATACAGAAAATGCTAATAGAAGAAAGGAGGCTGGTTTTTCTTTCCTCTAAACCATCCAACAGGAAACGAATCGAGAGTCAGCATTCTTTACTGAGATCCCCTGGCAGCTCAGGGCTGCCCGCTTTTTTCGTGGAAGTTAACTAACGCTCATAAGCACAAAGTGTGCTGCTTCTCACCATGAAGCTTTCACGTGCCGGAAACATTGCACGGGCTATCTCTGAGCCTCACATGAATCTCAAACGGTTCTTTACGATTCCGGCTCCACCATGGCCCACCTGTGTGACCTTGAGCCACTTAACTTCTCTGTGCCTCTGCTTCCTCGTTTGCCAAAATGGAGATGATAACAGTACCTACCTGATAGTGTTGTTAAAAGGATTAAACCAGGTAATATTTTTAGTGCACTTCACCCATTCTCAATAAATGCTGATTGTTATTACTGTAATTGTTAGGATAGGAGAATCTCTCTTCCAGATGAGGACGCTGAAGCTCAAAGAGGTTAAGCAGCTTTTGCTCAAGGACACCCAGCTGGGGCCCATCCAGGTCCACCTGACTTCGAAGCTTTGCTCGTTACCCTCTGCCACCCTGAGACAGAGAAGCTCTGGATGTTCCCAGACCCCCGGCCATGAGTTCCAGGATAATCCAGGAGATCCCGCTCCACAGTGCCAGTCCTGGTGTCCCCTGAGCCCTGGTGGCCCCAGCCAGCTGCTCCCGGAACCTGGAGGTCTCACCTGATGACGGTGAGGCGGCTGAAGCAGGGCTGCAGTTCCCGCACACCATAGTCATTGAGATTGTTGTTGTCCAGGTCGAGCGCAAGGCGCTTGGGGAAGTGGTGCAGGACGAAGGAGAGGGCGCTGCAGTCGGCCGAGCAGACGTTGCAGAAGGTCAGCTTGAGGTAGTTGGCGCAGATGCCCCTGGCCGCCAGCTGCCCCACCTTCTCGCTCTGCGTCTCATAGATGCAGCGCAGCATCCAGACGAAGGTGGGCATGGCCTGCACCTGGCTGAATCCCCCAGACCGAACTCGGGGCAGGTGCTTCAGGTGGGAGCGCAGGCTGGCGAACAGGTAAGCCCACAGGGCCCTGCGCTTTCTCCGCAGGGTGGCGGCAGGCACCAGGTGCCGCAGGAGTTTCTGTTTGTCTTTGGATAGCAGCCCGCACAGGAAGAGGTTGGTGAAATGAAAGTGATCCTTGTTCTTAAAGGGGTCTTCCCCGGCCAGGCCGCGGCCCCTCAGGCACTGGATGGGTAGGAAGCGGGGATAGCAGGACGCAGCTGCTGCCTCCCCGTGAGGAGCCCACTCCTGGAAGAAGCAGAGCAGCTCCCGAGTGCCCACCTTGTCGTCCACCACCAGAAAAAAGGCAGCAAAGAAGGCCTGGAGGGTGAGGTGGAAGAACTCATAGGACTGCTGGTCCCCTTCGAGGCCCAGCTCCGGCACGGCCCGCAGGAAACCCAGCTGCAGGTCCCCCTCCTGCACCTCGGACGCCTGCACGTCCTCCTGGCTGAAGACGAAGAAGCTCTTCTCCATGCCCCGGTGAGCCACCTGGCCCAGCGAGTGCAGGGTGCCCCGGCCGGCGCGGAAGGTCTCCGTCTGGCTCCGCGTGTTCCGCTGCACCAGGCTGGTGGGCTGCGTCCTGTTCAGGTGGACCTCGGTGACCAGCAGGAAGACGTCGGTCAGCGTCACCGCGCGGTCGGGCAGCTGCAGGAGGCCGTCGAAGGTGTCGTAGAAGTGCTGGAAGCACCGGAAGATGATCCAGCAGAAGAGGGGCACGGCGCACAGGCTGAAGAGGTTGGCGTTGGCTTCCAGCTGATCCAGCAGGCGCTGGCGCACGGCGCGCTCGGGGAACATCCTCCCAGCGTAGGCGCGCAGGTGGCTGGGGGAGAAGCCGCGCAGGAGCACCTTCTTCCAGAGGAGATGCCGCGGGATCTCGACGCCCGTGCGGGCCGTGAGCAACTTGTGCGCCCCCTTGAGCAGCTTCCCGCTGAGCAGGTTGGCCAGCAGGACCAGGGGGTGGGCGGGCTCCCAGGGGGAGGAGGTGTCGGGCTCGCCGCTCAGGTCGAAGTCCGAGTGAAGCTCGTCCAGGCCGTCGAAGGTGAAGAGGGCCGTGTGCGGGAAGCGCAGCAGGAAGGCGAACACCTCCTCGGGGTCCTGCTCCGGGTAGCAGTAGTGCTTGAAGAGCAGGTCCTGCAGGCACAGCGAGGCGCTCTCCTTGAAGCAGCTGAAGGTGCGGCAGCGGAAGTGGAAGAAGAACCTGAGCTCAGCGTCCAGCTGGCCCGCGGCCCAGAGGCTCTGCAGCCGCTGCAGCAGCATGGACTTGCCCACGCCCGCGTCACCAAAGATGAAGATGGTCTCGCCCTGCTCGTTGAGGACCCCCGTGGAGGGGTCCAGGAGGCAGGCCAGGCTGCCCAGGCTGCCCAGGCTCTCGTTGCCGAAGTCGACCAGCTCCACGACAGTGTCCGTGTACATCTCCTCCAGCAGCAGCTCCTCCTTCTGGGCGTAGCACAGGACGAACTTGGAGTCGCGGCCCAGTTGCTGTCGCAGCTTCTGGCTGTATCTGCTCACTGCAGGGAGAGTGGCGCCAGGTGAGAGGTGGAAGTAGGTGGGGAGACAGAGACACAGGTGGAAAGTGCACCAAATAGGGAGGTCTCAGGCGGAGGAGCAAGCACACAGGAAAACAAACCCGCAGCCTGGACGCTCAGGCTAAGTGCGAGCACTCCTCAAGTACGAAGAGCCGGCGCTCCAGAATCTGCGGGCCCTTGGGCCTCCACCCCTCTGTCTGACCTCAGATTTGGCCGGCCAGCGGGGACAGAATCCAACTGGGATCAGTGTCAGAGACAGGCTCCCTACTCCTCTGCGCAAGCTGTCACTGAACTCCAGCTCAAAACTGAAGCCCCCTCAAATGTGACGGCCAGACCACGTGGCCCTGCTGCCCCAGCCCAACCCCAGGGTCCTGCTCAGACAGCGCAAGCCAGTCCCCACTGAAACTTGTATCGTTGAGGAAGAAATTGCCCTAACCTTTCTTGTGCTTATGACACTGTTCTTAAAACAACAAGGAGTCTCATACAACCTAATGCCGAAACTTGTTGCGATGAGATACAACAGCTGACGTTGATATGGACTAAAAAGGGGCTGTGCTTCACCGTAACTGAGTGAGCAAACTAAAGTGAAAACCGGCCTTCTTACACTACACAGGGCACAGAGGCCCTGGTTCTAAAGCTGAGGCCTGGGGATCACTGATGCTCAGCACGTGCCGCAGGGGGAGCCCTGGGCGTGCCCACGGGGAAGTACATGGGTTAATATGCTGACATGGGGTAACATGCTGACGTACGTGCCATGCTCTCAGCAGAAACGAGCTACAAAATGAGCTTACTCCAGACAAAAAAAGCGTGTTCCAAAATTCCTTTAAATCGTTTTTGGGTCGTAATGATAATTCAATTAACAAAAATTGGACACACTTGCACATTTCCAGATTCATCTACAACCCTTTCCCATCAACTTAGTCCCACTTGGTTGTCAGCTTAAAATTTGTGAAGTGAGTTCTATTTTTTTAGTTTTGGTAACGCAAAATTTACAGACTATAAATTCACCTATTTTACAGCAGGTATTGTTGGCAATGATTTTAGTAAGTTTACAGAGTTAACGCAAACATCACTAAAATCCAGGGGTACACTCTCGATCTCTGCCCCACCCCTGGCCCTAGGAAACTGCTGACCTGCTTCCCGTTTCTATAAATTTGCCTTTTCTGGACATTGATATCAATGGATTCATACAATATGTCGTCTTTCACATCTGGCTTCTTGTAGAGTGAATTATACTTTCAAAGCTGTTACAGGAGCTGGGTAAAGGAGCCAGTGGAGAAGTCTTCTGCAAGAACTCCATCACAGGAATATTTTCCTCTTATCTTGGGGAAGGTAACAAAGTGAGGTGGGCAGGGGCAGTAACAGTAAGAAGCTAGCAGTGGCCGGCTGGTAACTGCAGAAGCAAGAGCTTGTCCCTGACACTCTGTCTCTTGGTCTGGTTTCCCCTAAATACACACCTGACACTCTGGGACACTGTCCTTTGTTTCTGTTTTCAAGGTCAAACTGGATTCTTTAAAACTCAGAGTTTGGAAGCTCAGTGCTGGTATGTTGCCAACAACTGTCTGGAAGTGGAGAGACCACAGGCACGGAAAGATGATTCCCTGGTCCCCAGACCAGACTGTGGTCCCAATGTTGTGCTCTCTCAGCACCTTGAACTGCTGTTGTCCTTATCACCATTTGCAACTACACATTTGTGTCATTATTTACTGCCAGTCTCCTGCACTAACCTCTGAGATCCCTGAGGGCAGGAACCGTAGCTGGGTCTGCTCCCTATTGTACCCCTGGCATCCAGCACACGCCGCCCTGGCACATGCCGAGTACATCATAAATACCTGCTGAACTAATCATTTAACTAAAAGGGGCCCATGGTGCTTTGGAAATAAGGACTGGCAGTCAGGGGTGATAGAAGAATTCTTTGCCTGGAATCAAATTTGGAAAGATCTTCAAGAAGGAAAGAAATGCAAACTTGAATTGGTACAACCACTAAAATGTCTAGATAGGTCAGAAAAGGAAGTCAGAAAGAGGTCAGAACAGAGGTCATTCCTACACTTCCATGGCTCCCTACGTAAATCAGGCCAGCTATCTGTGGTCAGTTCAATCACAGTTCCCTTGGCTGCACTAGGGTGACAGGGACCAGCTCTCCTTTCTAAAAGGAACACAGCAGCCAAGCCTGCTGCCTGAGGCGGAAGGCAGGGCTGGTCAAGGCGGACCCCGCCTTTATCCCCTGCTGGACCCACACAGATAGCATTTCCAAGCCCCGGGGGCCTTGCTTGCTTGGTGGCTGCGGTCTCCCCGGGGGCTGGCTCATACCTGGATCGGTGTTGACAACTGCTTTACTCTGAATGAGCTGGGAAGGGGAGAAGCTGATCTCCGACAGCCAAGGCCTGAGGTCCACGTAAGCGTCTGTGAGTCGCTGTAGCACATAGAGGAAGAACTCGGACACCTCCTCGCCCTTGCTCTGCACCAAGTCCAGAATTCTGCGGACCTAGTGCGGCACAAGCAGTAAGGTGTGAGCCGGCACTAGGGGTGTCTGCCCCCTGGAGAGGCTCCCACGCGGGGCTTTGAGCTCTTACTACAGCCTCGAGCTTGACCGTCCACCCAGCTGGTATGAGCTGCTACACGCCAAATGCCCAGGATCTGTAAAATGGACCGCCTGAGCAAGAAACAAACTGCACAGCTCTAGGAAACCAGAGGCTTCCAGGAGCCTAAAAATAGAAAGGTCAGACTCACAGCTAGAGCCGAGCGCCCCCCTGGAATTTCCCTTTCCCTCCTTTGCCCTCTTAAGCTAACACTTTTGCTCTCTGGGAATGAGTGCTGAGGGGGAGAAAGTTACCCGTTAGGCATAATGAGACGGGTGCTGGGCCACACAGCCAGGGGACAGCAGACCCCCGTGTAAGGGGTACCTTACAAAAGCTTTTCGTCTTATTAAAAATTCAGGGAAAAAACCCACAACAGTGTTCTACTGTGCTTTTCCCAGAAACCCTTCTGGTCTCTCCTAAGCCCAACAGGATCATGTTACAAATGAGTTCTGTCACTCTTCTCCCCAAGAAGGAGGTTTTCCTCTTGCCATTCCCTTTTTCAGAAGATGACACAAAGCTGAAGTGAAACTAAGGGCTGTGAAGACTTCCCACAGGGGAGTGTGGAAGATTCTTTACCGTGGACCCAGGCTGGGATGCAGCCATTCGTCACCCAGAGGAATTCTCAGAGCCGTTCCCGGCAGTGAGCAGCTCTCCAGAGTTGAAGGGCACGGACTGGGCAGCACTGCTAGTGTTTCCTGCTCGTTTTCTTTTTAAAGAATTCACTCATTTAAAGTGAACTGGAAAACAAGTTGTTTGAGAACCAAGACGCACAGCAAGGAGAATGGAGAGGTCAGAAGAGTTTGCTGTGTTTCAGGAACACAGAAGTGAAATACGTAACTGTGGAATGAGCTGGTAACTCAAGCCTTTCTGTGCGGTAGATAAGCCCCGACAGGAAATTCCACCCAATGTACCGCACTCCCAAAAAGCTCTTCACCCAGGTCAATGGGGAGAAGCCCCGTCTGGCCACCAAGGCTGGCATCCCTGTCACCGGCACCTTGTCGGGCTGCGTGGGGCAGGCACACACGATCTCCACGTCTTCGGCGGAGAAGTACTCATTCTGCAGCAAGTTGTCCAGCAGACACTGAGTGTTGCGGACGTGAGTGACCAGATGCTCCCGGTTGACCTTCAACAATTTGATGTAGGAGTGCGATTCTGACCGGATTATTTCCATCTCACTGCGGCCCTGCTTTTCCATGGTTACAGGAGCAAGTGGCTGCTTTTCCCAAATTCATTTTTGGCTGCATGTGCCTTCCTGGCAGAAGGGCGATCAGGATCCACGGCCACAGCCTCTCAGTGCAAACCCTGAAGAGACAGAGGAAGTCACCAACAAAACCAAAGCCATGGGAAAGATCCCTCCCCCTTTCTCCGGTCCTGGAATTTCTCTATTTAGAACAGGAAGGAGTCATACTTACGATATTTGATCTGAGACGCAATAAAGTAAAAATCATAATTTAATTGCTCCCGCTTGTGGGTTACACCACTAGGGTAGATGACCAGAGGTAGACAACACTATTGTTTAACAAAACTTCTTTATTATTATTATTTTTTTAGTGTGCCTCAGTCCTAGATTGGGATAGGTGTGCAAAGGTATATTTTCCAAATTAGGTCACGGAATTGGAAGTTTCCACGTGCCCTATGAGGGGACAGCACCCAGACTTGGGAGCAGAGGAGCTATGAGGTTGGTGGGAGAGAGGGTCTGAGCACAAAACGGCCCGAGGAGAGCGCGAGCTGGCATGAAGTCTCCTGTGGTAGCCACAGCCCACGAACCTGGGAACAGTGATGTGTCAGTCATTACTGCCTGTGCTGGGTTGTGCTGTAGCTCTCCCCACACCCCTGCCCCAGCTCTCCTTATATCTCCAGCCAAGTTGGCTACATACAAGCACCTCAGGGAATGAAGGAGCAGCAATGGCCATTATGGAGTGAAGCAGGACAGAAGAAAGGTGAGAGGGAGAGGTGACAACGTCTCCCTGGAAATCCCTGAAAACCTCATGCATGTGCTGAACTTCCTGCCTCGGTAGGGACAGGGGTCCAAGCTCTTTTATTTGGGTATTAAAAAAATACCTTGAGTTTATCTGCACTACCCCAGAACTGCACTGATTTCTTTCTTTTAGAGTAAGATCTCTCAGCCACTTAATTCTCCAGTCATCCTGTGGATATAAATGGATCACACGCTTGGAAGTAGAAAGGCCTTGAACTGGCCACTTAGTCCTTTGTCTAAAACGCACACACTCTGGAGAGAGAGTTTTAAATGTTTTTTGTAGAACTCAAAAAAAAAAATTCATAGACCTCTAAACATGTATGTTTCATGAGCCCACATATGTTAACATTCAGGTCTAGTGGTTCTCACATTTTTTCCACAAAGTCACATACTAGTCTCTGATCTTTGACACACCTGCATTTTTTCTTCTTTTACCTATCAAGTTGCCAAATGCAAGCCTTATACAGATTCTCAGTGGGACCCCACACAGTAACCTTCCTTTCATAACCTGACTGATTGAGCAAAAGACAGTACATTCTAACATTCTAAACAACAGAAAGGGACTTCCCTGGTGGCGCGGTGGTTAAGAATCCGCCTGCCAACGCAGGAGACATGGGTTTGAGCCCTGGTCCGGGAAGATCCCACATGCTGCGGAGCAACTAAGCCCATGCACCACAACTACTGAGCCCGCGCTCTAGAGCCTGCAAGCCACAACTACTGAGCCCATGCACCACAACTACTAAAGCCTACGTGCTCCAGGGCCCACGTGCCGCAACTACTGAGCCCGTGTGCCACAACTACTGAAGCCCGAACGCCTAGAGTCCATGCTCCACAACAGGAGAAACCACCGTAACGAGAAGCCCGCGCACCACAACGAATAGTAGCCCCTGCTCGCCACAACTAGAGAAAAGCCTGCGTGCAGCAACGAAGACCCAACGCAGCCAAAAATAAATAAATTAAAAAAAAAAACAACACAAAGGCAAGAGATTCTTACCAAATGGAATTTAAAGGGATGAAAATGAGTGATTAGCTACTATTGCACTAAAAGTATGCTGATTGATTTGACTCTAATTCAGTTTTTTCTGTTGTCGTCAATTCTATGACCCACTTAAGGATCCATAGCTTTAGAAAATTAGTTCCCTTACGGGATACCAGTTGATAATGTTAAATGTATATTTAAATTACTGGTTAATAATACCTTTTTAAGTTTTTGTCATGTGTTCTTTGAAGAAAGTGAGAATATTTTAAAACAACATTCTCTCCTTAAATCTTCAATTTCCAATTTCTTTCTGGAATCTGAAAAGTCAAAAAGAAAAATAAGAGAGAAAGGTTTCTTTGAAAACACTCTTAGGGCTTCCCTGGTGGCACAGTGGTTAAGAATCTGCCTGCCAATGCAAGGGACATGGGTTTGAGCCCTGGTCCGGGAAGATCCCACATGCCGGGGAGCAACTAAGCCTGTGTGCCACAACTACTGAGCCTGCGAGCCACAACTACTGAAGCCCACGTGCCTAGAGCCCGTGCTCCGCAACAAGAGAAGCCAACGCGATGAGAAGCCCGCGCACCGCAACAAAGAGTAGCCCCCCCCCGGCTCGCGGCAACTAGAGAAAGCCCACGCACAGCAACGAAGACCCAACACAGCCAAAAATAAATAAATAAATAAATTTATATTAAAAAAAAACACTTGTGCTGAATGGTGAGCAAATAAATGAATGAATGAAATTGGAGAAAGAATAATTTTTTAAATCCACAACTGTAGGATCTCAGAGTACTCTCTTTATCTTCTTCCTTTGGGACAGTGTTTTCGAAATCTCAGTCATTCAGGCACCATAGTCACTTTTCTTGGCCATAATTGAGTCCCATAAGCAAAGTTATTTGCTTAACTTTTTGCTTTAAATTGACTTTACTTTACAACTCAGGCTAATTTTAAAGGAAAATTTATATTACCATTGTAGACAAAAAAATCATTTGCAATAAATAGAAAGTAATACAAAAATAAATTCGCTAGAAATAAAATCATGCTATTGTACTCCAGCTCAACAGTGTTGAAAGGTTCTTGGTCTGAGGCCTGTTTTCTCTTAGAAGCATTTGAGAGGTATTAAAGACATAGTAGCACAAGATTGAGACTTTCTCTTTGAGATCATGGTAAATCTGAGAGAGCTGGAAAGGGAATTGCCTTCCCCCCTTGGTGATTCAGGGTTTTTTCATCCTTGGCTCCATTCTTACCAAGGCTTGGAATGGGTGTTACGCAATGCCCCTCACTCCTCCACTCCCAACCCTCATCCATCCTCACTGTGGGTCCCATTTCACTCCTGGCTTCTGCCTCTTCCAAGCCTGTGATTCCCACAAAACTAGTGACGTGTCTTCCCAGCCCTTCCCCGTAGTATCACCCACAGACATCACTACCTCTTACCATCAAAGGCAGAAAGTTAAGGAAAATCCACTTATTTATGGCCACCTAACCAAAGCAATGAATTACATGTCAGCCAGTTGGCAAGGAGGCTGTCGTTTTGCAACATCCAGAGCTCTGGTTTGAGATTTAATCAGATTTGCAGAGTTTGCTCAATTCAGCAGGAACTTAACAAGGCATGGACGATGGGAAAGGAAACAAAGAGAGCTGATCCTGTCCCGGTAAACAGAATCCAAGGGCAGAGACCAACTCAACATCACGGAACACTGCAGAGAAACTCAGTTCACGGGCATCTGGTTCCCAGAAATACTGATGCCAGAAACGACTCTGAATTGGCTTTTCAGATTAGTTTCTCAGAAAGTCAAGCGAGATGGGGGTTAAAGAAGTAAGGTCACTGATAATTCTGTAAACTCAGGAAGAAAATAAGTATAGGACCTAGTGGTTTAGAATGAAGGGAAATTCCTTTCAGTGATTAGATTCAATTTTGCATGCTTGAAAATATCAGAAAATAAGATACAAAAATGCTATTGATCGCACGGTGAGACAGGAACTTTCATACCAGGAATGTAAACGGATGGAAAACTTCCAGAAAGCCATTTGACGTATTTATCAAGAGCCTGTGAAAAGTTTCGATTTAGTAACTTCTCATTCTAGAACTCTGCCTTCTGAAAAGGTTCAGAGGTTCGGACAATTTTTTTTTTTTAAACAAGGGGCTTCCACTGCCAGCTCTGATAAGGTAGCTTGTTGTTCCCACAGAGGGCAACTACAGGTGGATGGATCGGCAGGTTGGGGTACATTCATACAGTACAGTGCTATTCAAAAGTAAATGTGAGGGACTTCCTGGTGGCACAGTGGTTAAGAATCCACTTAACCAGGGGACACAGGTTCAAGCCCTGATCCGGGAAGATCCCACATGCCGCAGAGCAACTAAGGCCATGCACGACAACTACTGAGCCTGTGCTCTAGAGCCTGCAAGCCACAACTACTGAGCCCACGTGCCACAACTACTGAAGCCCGTGTGCCTAGAGCCCGTGCTCCACAACAAGAGAAGCCACCGCAGTGAGAAGCCCACGTGCCGCAAGGAAGAGTAGCCCCCACTCGCCGCAACTAGAGAAAGCCCGCACACAGCAACGAAGACCCAACGCAGCCAAAAATAATTTAAAATAAATTTTAAAATAAATATGAATGAAACACTAATATGACATGGATGAGTATCAAAGATGTTATGCTGAGAGAAAGAAGACTCAAAAAACCATGTAGTATATGATTCCATTCATATGATTCTAGAAATCTGATCTAGATCAGAGCAGTGGTTTCCTGGGTAGGGGGACAGGAGCAAAGGAGAAATTGACTGCATATTGCTGGGGTGGTAGAAATGTTCTTTATCTTGCAGTATCACATATATATAGAGAGAGAGATATATAAAATACATACATGTGTATATATATTATACATACATATATGTCACATGTGAATATATGTATCACTGCATAAATGTGTAGATATGCACATCACATGTGTATGTGTGGTGTGTGCATATACAACATATGTGTATGTGTGTATATTACGCATACACACACACACATGATTTGTCAAAAGTCATCAACTTGTACACAGAAAATCTCTGAATGTTACTGTATGGGAAAAAAACCTTCACTGAAGTATTATGCAAAGGCAGAATACATTTCCAGGTAAATAAAAACTGAGAGACATTGTGGCCAGCATAGCTGCACTAAAATAAGTACTGAAGATTCTTTTAGGTAGAAGAAAAATGATCCCAAACTAAAACAAAATGAGAGCAACAGAAAGTTTTAATATGTGGGTAAATATAAATGTATATTGACTGAACAAAACATTATTATCTTGTGGGGTCTAAAATATATGTAGAATTAACATTTAAACAAGGGAGACTGTGCAAGATGGCAGACTAGAAAGGCCCTGAGCTCACCTCCTCCTATGGAACACCAAAACCACAACTATTTGCAGAACCATTGATGAAAATGACTGGAACCTGCCAGAAAATTTCTTATACAACTAAAGATATAAAAAAGGAAGCATAGAGAGGCAGGTAGGAGGGGCAGAGCTGCCATATAGTCAAGTCCCACATCCCTGGCTGGGCAATCCACAAACAGCAGAATAATTTTGACCGCACAGGTTCTCCCAAAGGAGTGAGAGGTCCGAGCCGCATGTCAGGCTCCCAGCCCAGGGCTCCTGCACCAGGAAGATGAGCCCCCAGAACATTTGGCTTTGAAGTTCAGTGGGGCTTACTTCTGAGAGTCCAAGAGGGCTGGGGGAAATAGAGACTTCACACTGAAAGGACACATAAGATCTCACATCCTCTGGAACCCAGGGCAGAAGCAGGAATTTGACCTGAGGCTGGGTCAAACCTACCTGCTCTTCCTAGCGCATCTCCTGGAGAGGCAGGAGGCAACTGCAGCTCACCCTGGGGACACAGGCACTGGCAAAAGCCATTTTGGGGAGCTCTTTCTACCATGTGGACACTGGTGCTGGCAAAGCACCATTTTGGAATCCTCCCTCTAGCTTATTAACCCCAGGCCCCAGCCCCACTTGGGGCACCAGTGCTGGGACACCTCAGGCCAAGCAACTAACAGGGCATGGACACATCCCCACCCACCAACAGAGAGGCTGCTTTAAGACCCTTTGATCCACAACTGCCTCTGGACACAGCCCTGCCCACCAGAGGACCCAGGACCCGGCTCCACACACCAGTACACAGGCACTAGAACCAAGACCACCAGGACCCTCCAGCCGGAGTCCCTGGGACCCAGCTCCACCCAGCAGTGGTCAGGAACCAGCACCAGAATCCCCAGGGCACCAGCCTCACCCACCAGTGAGCCTGCTCTAGCCCCCCCCCCGACCAGCTCCACCCACCAGGGGGCAGACAGCAGTTGCAAGAAAACCACAGTCCTGCAGCCTGCAGACCTCCCCAGTCATTAGCTGCCCAGACCCTGCCCTCGGACCAGTTGTGCCCAGGACCCGCCCACTAGCAGGCCAACACAAGCTTCCAGACACCTCAGGTCCTGCAGCCAACTGTGTCAGGAACTGGCCCCACCCACCAGTGGTCTGACACGTGCTCTGGGACCCTTGGGCTCTGCAGCCAGACCCCAGGACCCAGCTCTGCCTACCCGTAGGCCAGTACTAGCCCCAGGACCTGGCTTCGCCCACCAGTGGGTGAGCAACAGCCCCCAGGGTCTCCTGGACCCTGACTCAACCCACCAGTAACCCAGCACTAGTATAGTCCCCTGGAGTTCTGCAGTCAGTCACCTCATGACCCAGTCCCACGAACCAGCAGCCAACAGCCTCTGCACAAGGTAGGAACTGGCAACCGAACAGACCAAGGGCCAACCAAGCTTACCAGACTGTCCACATAGTCAGCCCACCACAACAGAAAGATCCATGCAGCCCTCATGGGGGAAGCCCTAGAGCAAACAGCTCTGGTGATGAAAGGGAAGCATCCTGAGACACATAGGTTGTCTACAAAAGGCTTATTCTTCAAGGCTGGGAAATGTAACCAACCTACCAGACACATAAAAAAAAAAAAAAAAAAACAGCCACTTAGGCAAAATGAGGCGGCAGAATAACATGTTCCAAAGGAAGAATCAAGATAAAACCCCAGAAAAAGAACTAAGTGAAGTGGACACAGGCAATCTACCTGAGAATGAGTTCAAGGTTATGATCATAAAGATGATCAAAGAACTCGGAAGAATGGATGCACAGAATGAGGAGTCAGAAGCTTTTAACAAGGAGTTAGAAAATCTAAAGAACAACCAAACGGACACGAAGAATACAGCAACAAATAAAAAATACACTAGAAGGACCAACAATAGACTAAATGATACAGAGGAATGGACCGGCGAGCTGGAAGACAGTAGAGGAAATCACTGATGCTGGACAGAAAAAAGCATGAAAAAAAATGAGGACCGTTTAAGAGACCTCTGGGAAAATATCAAACACACCATATTTGCATTATAGGGGTCCCAGAAGGAGAAGGGAGAGAGAAAGGGGCTGAGAACATAATTGAAGGCATACTAATTGAAAACTTCCCTAACCTAGGAAAGGAAACATACATCCATGTCCAGGAGGTACAGAGAGTCCCAAACAGGATCAACTCAAAGGGGAATACACCAACACGCACTGTAATTAAAATGGCAAAAATTAAAGATAATGGGAGAATATTAAAAGCAGCAATGGAAAAGCAACATGTTATGTACAAGGGAACTCCCATAAGGCTATCAGCTGACTTTTCAGCAGTAACTCTGCAGGGCAGAAGAGAGTTGCACAATATAAAGTGATGAAACGGAAAAACCTACAACCAAGAGTACTCTACCCAGAAAGACTCTCACTCAGATTTCATGGGGAGATCAAAAGCTTTACAGACAAGCAAAAGCTTTTAAAAGAGTTCAGCACCTCCAATCCAGCTTTACAAGAAATGTTAAAGGAACTGCCCTGAGGAAAAATGAAAAGGACACAATTAGCAACATGAAAATCATGAAAGGAAAAAAAATCTCATCAGTAAAGACCAACATATACATGAAAAGATGCTCAACATCACTAATTATTAGAGAAATGCAAATCAAAACTACAATGCCGTTATCACCTCACACCGGTCAGAATGGCCATTATCAAAACATCTACAAACAATAAATGCTGGAAAGGTGTGGTGAAAAGGGAACCCTCCTGCACTGTTGGTGGGAATGTAAATTGATACAGCCACTATGGAGAACAGTATGGAGGTTCCTTAAAAATCTAAAAATAGAACTACCATATGACCCAGCAATCTCACTACTGGGCATATACCCTGAGAAAACCGTAATTCAAAAAGAGACATGTACCACAATGTTCACTGCAGCACTATTTACAGTAGCCAGGACATGGAAGCAACCTAAATGTCCATCGACAGATGAATGGATAAAGAAGATGTGGCACATGTATACAATGGAATATCACTCAGCCATAAAAAGGAATGAAACTGAGTTATTTGCAGTGAGGTGGATGGACCTAGAGTCTGTCATACAGAGTGAAGTAAGTCAGAAAGAGAGAAACAAATACCATATGCTAATGCATATATATGGAATCTAAAAAAAATGGTACTGTTGAACCTAGCTGCAGGGCAGGAATAAAGAGGTAGACATAGAGAATGGAGGATATGGGGTGGGAGGGCGAAGCTGGGGCGAAGTGAGAGTAGCACTGACGATATATACAGTACTGAACGTAAAATAGTTGGCTGGTGGGAAGCAGCAGCACAGCACAGGGAGATCGGCTCAGTGCTTTGTGATGACCTAGAGGGCGGGATAGGGAGGATGGGAGGGAGGCTCAAGAGGGAGGGGATATGGCTGATTCCCTTTGTTGTGCAAACAGAAACTAACACAGTATTGTGAAGCAATTATACTCCAATAAAGATCTATTAAAGAAAAAAACAAGACAAACATATAGTAAAAGTAGGAAATCATCCACACACAAAACTAATAGGAAGGTTAAAAGACAAAAGTAGTAAAATTACTTATATCAACCATAAGCAGTTAAGGGATACACAGAACAATTAAATGTAAAACATGAAATCCAAAACACTAACCATGAGGGGAGGAGAGTACAAACACAGAGTTGTTAAAACGCATTTGTTAAGAGATCAGCAACTTAAAACAATCACATATATAGATAGATAGGTAGATTGCTATATATAAACCTCACAGTAACCACAAAACAAAAATCTAAATCAGATACACACACAAAAAAGAAAAAGGAATCCAAACATAATACTAAAGATAGTCTTCAAATCACAAGAGAACAAAAGAAGAAATGAACAAAATGACCTAAAATACAATCCCCAATTAACAAAGTGGCAATAAGAACACAATATCAATAATTACTTTAAATGTAAATGGAACAAATGCTCCAATCAAGACATAGAGTGGCTGAATGGAAACAAAAAAAGACCCCTATATATGCTGCCTACAAGACACTCACTTCAAATCTAGAGACACACACAGGATGAAAGTGAGGGGATGGAAAAAGGTATTCCATGCAAATGGAAAGCAAAAGAAAGCCAAGGTAGCAATACTTATATTGGACAAAATAGACTTTAAAATAAAGACTGTTATAAGAGACAAAGAAGGACATTACCTAATGATCAAGGAATCAATCCAAAAAATATAACAATTGTAAATATATATACACCCAACATAGGAGCACATAAACACATAAAGCAAATATTAAAAGACATAAAGGGAGAAACTGAGAATAGCACAATAATAGTAGGGGACTTTTAACACCCCACTTACATCAATGGACAGGTCATCCAGACAGAAAACCAACAAGAAAACACTGGCATCAAACGACATATTAAACCAGGTGGACTTAATAGATATATATAGGGCATTCCATCCAAAAGCAGAAGAATACATACTTTTCAAGTACACATGGAACATTCTCCAGGACAGATCACATGTGAGGCCACAAAACAGACTTCGGTAAATTTAAGAAGACTGAAATCATATCAAGCATCTTTTCCCACCACAATGCTATGAGACTAGAAATCAACTACAAGAAAAAAACTGCAAAAACCACAAACACTTGGAGGCTAAACAATATGCTACTACACAACAAATGGATCACCAAAGAAATCAAAGAGGAAATCCAAAATACCTGGAGACAAATGAAAACAAAAACACAATGATCCAAAATCTATGGGACACAGCAAAAACAGTACTAAGAGAGAAGTTTATAGCAATACAAGTTTACCTCAGGAAACAAGAAAAATCTCAAATAAAAAACCTAACCTTATACCTCAGGGAGCTAAAAAAAGAACAAACAGGGCTTCCCTGGTGGCGCAGTGGTTGAGAGTCCGCCTGCCGATGCAGGGGACACGGGTTCATGCCTCGGTCTGGGAAGATCCCACATGCTGCGGAGCGGCTGGGCCCGTGAGCCATGGCCGCTGAGCCTGCGCGTCCGGAGCCTGTGCTCTGCGACGGGAGAGGCCACAACAGTGAGAGGACCACGTACCGCAAAAAAAAAAAAAAAAAAGAAAGAAAGAAAAAGAACAAACAAAATCTGAAGTTAGTAGAAGGAAAGAAATCATAAAGGTTAGTGCAGAAATAAGTGAAATAGAGACTAAAAGAACAGAAAAGATCAATGAAACTTAGAGCTGGCTCTTTGAAAAGATAAACTAATAAATCTTTAGCCAGACTCATCAAAAGAGACAGAGAGAGGCCAAATCAATACAATCAGAAATGAAAAAGAAATTACAACCAACACAACAGAGATACAAAGGATCATAAGGGAATACTGAGAACTATATGCCAATAAAATGGATAATCTAGAAAAAATGGACAAATTCCTAGAAATGTACCATCTCCCAAGACTGAACCAGGAATAGAAAATATGAACAGACCAATTGCCAGTAATGAAATTGAATCAGTAACTTAAAAAAAAAACCTCCCAACAAACAAAAGTCCAGGACCAGATAGCTTCATAGGTGAATTGTACCAAGCATTTAAAGAAAAGTTAACACCTATACTCAAACTATTCCAAAATATTACAAAGGAAGGAATGCTTCTGAACTCACTCTACAAGGCCAGCATCACCCTGATAGCAAAACCAGACAAAGATATCACACAAAAGAAAGTTACAGGCCAGTATCACCGATTAACATAGACACAAAAATCCTCAACAAAATATTAACAAACCAAATCCAACAACTCTTTAAAAAAAATCATACACCATGATCAAGTGGAATTTATCCCAGGGATGCAAGGATTTTTCAATATCTGCAAAATCAATCAATGTGTTATACCATATTAACAAATTGAAGAATAAAAACCATATGATCATCTCAACAGATTCAGAAAAAGCTTTTGACAAAATTCAACATCGTTTACAATAAAAACTCTCCAGAAAGAGGGCAGAGGGAACATACTTCAACATAATAAAGGCCATATATGACAAGTCCACAGCTAACATCATACTCAGTGGTGAGAATCTGAAAGCATTTACACTAAGGTTAGGAAGAAGACAAGGATACCAACTCCTGCCACTTTTATCCAACATAGTATTGAAGTCCTAGAGACAGCAATGAGACAAGAAATAAAAGGAATCCAAACTGGTAAAGAAGAAGTAAAACGGTCACTGCTTGCAGATGACATGACTATACATAGAGAACCCTAAAGATGCCACCAAAAAACTACTAGAGCTCATCAATGAACTCAGTAAAGTTGCAGCATACAAAATTAAAATACAGAAATCTGTTGCATTTCTATACACTAACAACAAACTACCAGAAAGAGAAGTTAAGGAAACAATCCCATTTAGCACTGCATGAAAAAGAATAAAATACCTAGGAATAAACGTACCTAAGGAGGTAAAAGACCTGTACTCGGAAAACCATAGGACACTGATTGAAAAGACTGAAGATGATACAAACATACAGATATACCATGGTTGAGGCTTCCCTGGTGGCGCAGTGGTTAAGAATCTGCCTGCCAATGCAGGGGACACGGGTTCGAGCCATGGTCCAGGAAGATCCCACATGCCACAGAGTAACTAAGCCCATGTGCCACAACTACTGAGCCTGAGCTCTAGAGCCCATAAGCCACAACTACTGAGCCCATGTGCCATAACTACTGAAGTCTGCGCACCTAGAGCCTGTGCTCTGCAACAAGAGAAGCCACCACAATGAGAAGCCCGTGCACTGCAACGAAGAGTAGCCCCAGCTCACCGCAACTAGAGAAAGCGCACACGCAGCAACGAAGACCCAACGCAGCCAAAAATAAGTAAATAAATAAAATAAACCAATTTTTTTAAGAAGTGAATGTCTTAAAAAAAAAGATATTCCATGGTCATGGATTGGGAGAATTATTATTGTTAAAAACGACCATACTACACAAGGCAATCTACAGATTCAATGCAATCCCTATCAGAATACCAGTGGCAGAGCATGGGATGAAGATGGCAGAGTAGCAGGATATGAAGCTCACCTTCTCCCACAAATACATCAAAAATACATCTACCTGTGGAACGATTCTCACAGAATGTCTACTGAATGTTGGAAGAATACTTCAGACTGCTGAAAGGGCAAGAAAATCTCCATGTGACCAGGTAGGAAATAGAAAAAATAGAAAGCGAGAAAGGTCTCACGACAGCACCTGTGCTCCTGGGAGGGAGCTGTGCAAGAGGAAAGGTCCCTGCACCCTGGGAAGCCCCCTCACCAGTGGGGAGATCTGCTGGGACAGAAAGGGAGCTTCAGAGCCTCGTAGGAGAGCACTGCTGGTTTGCAGCAGCCAGAGCAGAGGGAGAACTACACAGATGGTCAGTGCTGCCGCCCTGCACTGCCCTGCACTCCCCAGCCTAAGACAGGCATCCGCCAGTACGGGCGGGGGCTGGTGCTGGAACCTGGGCTTCAGAGATTGGAACCGGGGAGAGGACTGGGGTTGGCCATGTGAAGATGGCCTGGGTGGGGGGGGGCTGGAATCCAGTGCAACCATGGCTGGGGGCGTACGCAGAGGAGGTTTGGGCCAACTTAGAGACCAGTCGCCACTGTTTGGGGAGTGCATGAGGGGAGGCGCCTTTTACCCTGTGCACGTGCTCACAGAGGGCAGGACACTGCCTGCCCAGGCTGCAGGAGCAGTCGTGAGCCACCACCACCCCCTTGCAGACTCCAGGAGTGGTTGGGAGCCACTGCCGCCTCCCTCCTGGACCCCAGGAGTGGTCATGAGCCACCACCTCTGTCCCTATCATGTGCTCTGGGGGTGCACCTGAGATGCCACCACTGCCAAGAACCCCAGGGCCGGGCACCAGCCACAACATCTGCACACCCCTTATCAAGGGGAGAATAACCAACACACACCGAGGAAAGAGGCGACAGGCATCCATACTAAAAACAGCCCTGGCACCAAATATATTAAACCCACACGAGTTACACAGGGACACCCCCACATATAAACAGCCTTCCAAGACCACACCAGATAATCGTTTCTCCTAAACTCAAGTAAGAGAACTAGAAGTAAAATGAAGAAGTAAAATGAGGAACCACTCCCAGGTAAGAGACCAACAGCATTCCCCTGAAAGAACATGCAGTGAAGCAGACCTCTCCAGACTAGTAGACACTGATTTCAAAAAGGAGACAATGAAAATACTGAAGGAATTAAGAAACACTATCAATGGAAATGCAGAGTACTGTAAAAAGGAACCAGAAACTATAAAGAGGAACCAAAAAATATAAAACTCATTTGCAGGGAATTCCCTGGCAGTCCAGTGGTTAGGGCTTGGCACTTTCACTGCTGAGGGCTGGTTCAATCCCTGTGGGAACTGGGATCCCACAAGCCACACAGCGTGGCCAAAAAAGAAAAAAAAAAAATTCATTTGCAGAGACAAAAGCTGAGCTAAAGGCACAGAATAGCAGAATAGCATGGAATAGCAGAATGAGTAATGCAGAAAAACAAATAAGTGACCTGGAAGACAGGATAATGGAAATCACCCAATCAGGATATCAGACAGAAAGCCAAATGAAAAAAAACAATGAAAGCAATAAAAGAGACCTATGGGATAATATAAAACATACGTATAATAGGGATTCCAGAAGGAGAAGAAAGAGAAAAGGGGATCGAAAATGTATTTGAAGAATTATGGCTGAAAACTTTCCAAACATAAAGAAGGAAACATATCCAGGTACAGGAAGCACAGAGAGTCCCAAACAAGATAAACCCAAACAGACCTACACCAAGACGTAATAAAAATGGCAAAAGTTAAAGAGAGGATTCTAAAGGCAGCAAGAAAAAACAAAGAGTTAATTACAAGGTAATGCCCACAAGGCTATCAGCTGACTTCTCTACAAAAACACTGCAGGCCAGAAGGGAGTGGCAAGATATATTCAAAATACTAAAAGGGAAAAATCTGCCACCTAGGATACTCTACCCAGCAACATTATCATTTAGAATAGAAGGAGAGACAATTTCTCAGACAAGCAAAAACTAACAGAATACAGCAATACTAAACCTATCCTAAAGGATATATTGAAAGGTCTTCTCTAAATAGAAAAAAAGTAAGAACCTATAGGAAAGAAAAAAATCACAATCGGAAAATAAATCACTTAAATAAGCCAGTACACAGATTTAAAAAGTTTCTGTGAAAGTGATGATAACAACAATGAACAGCAAAAGGATGAGAATGAAGGTGTAAAAGAGGACATCAAAACCACAAAATGTGGGGGAGGGGAGTAAGAAAATGTAGATTTTTTTTTTCCTAGAATGTGTTTGAGCCTATATGACTACCAGTCTAAGGCAAGTAGACATAGGAATAGGTTAACATACTTGAAAAACAGGGTAACCACACATCAAAAACATACAATAGCTTCACAAAAGCCAAAAGGAAGAGAACGTAAGTATAATACAAAAAAAAAAGGTCATCAAACCCCCAAAGGAAAAAGAAAAAGAAAAAGAAAGGGACAAAGATAACATATAAAATCAATGGGAAAACAAGGTTTAAAAATGGCAATAGGGCTTCCCTGGTGGCGCAGTGGTTGAGAGTCCACCTGCCGATGCATGGGACACCGGTTCGTGCCCCGGTCCAGGAAGATCCCACATGCCATGGAGTGGCTAGGCCCGTGAGCCATGGCCACTGAGCCTGCGCATCCGGAGCCTGAGCTCCACAAAGGAAGAGGCCACAAGAGTGAGAGGCCCGCGTACCGCAAAAAAAAAAAAAAAAAAAAAGGCAATAAATACATATCTATCAATAATTACCTCAAATGTCAATGGACTAAATGCTCCAATCAAAAGACACCGAGTGGCAGATTGGATAAAAACATAAGAGCCTAAAATATGCTGCCTACAAGAGATGCACTTTAGGGCAAAGGACACACATAGATTGAAAGTGAGGGGGTAGAAAAAGATATATCATGAAAAGGTGGGGATCACAATACTCATATGAGACTAAATAGACTTCAAAACAAAGGCTATAAAGAAAGATAAAGAAGGACACTATATAGTAATAAAAGGATCAATACAAGAAGAGGATTTTACACTTGTCAACATATATGCACCTAATATAGGAGCACCCAAATGCATAAAACAAATACTAACAGACATAATAGGAGAAACTGACAGGAATACAATAATAGTAGGAGACTTTAACACCACACTCACATCAATGGACAGGTCTTCCAGACAGAAAATCAATAAGGCAACAGAGATCCTAAATGATACAATAGAACAGTTAGACTTAATTGATATTTTCAGGACATTACCTCCAAAAAAACCAGAATACACATTCTTTTCAAGTGCACATGGAACATTCTCTAGGGCTGATCACATACTAAGGTTCGAAACAAGCCTCAACAAATTTAAGAGTATAGAAATTATCTCAAGCATCTTTTCTGACCACAATGGCATGAAACTAGAAATTAACCACAGAAAAAGAAATGAGAAAAAATAAATGATTACATGGAGACTAAACAACATGGCACTAAACAACCAATGGGTCAACAATGAAATCACAGAGGAAATTTTAAAATACCTTGAGACAAATGACAATGAAAATACAACCATACAAAAATCTATGGGATGCAGCAAAAGCAGTTCTTAGAGGGAAGTTCATAGTGATACATACAGGCCTTTCTCAAAAAACAAGAAAAATCTAAAATAAACAACCTAACCTACCACTTAAAAGAATTTTAAAAACAAGAGCAAACAAAACCTAAAGTCAGCAGAAGGAAGGAAATAATAAAGATCAGAGAGGAAATAAAATAGAGATAAAAAAACAATAAAACCAAGAGCTGGTTCTTTGAAAGGATAAACAAGATTGACAAACCTCTGGCCAGGCTCACCAAGAAGAAAAGATAGAGAACCCAAATAAACAAAATAAGAAAAAGAGAAATAACAACTGATAGCAAAGAAATACAAAAATCCATATGAACAGTTATATGCCAACAAATTCAACAACCCAGAAGAAATGAACAAGTTTCTAGAAACATACAGCCCACCAAAATTTTATCAAGAAGAAACAGATAACTTGAAGAGACCAATCACTAGAAGTAAACACAATCTATAATTTTAAAACTCCCTACAAACAAAAGTCCAGGACCAGATGGCTTCACAGGTGAATTCCAGCAAACATACAAAGAAGAACTTATACCAATCCTTCTCCAACTCTTCCAAAAAAACTGAAGAGGAGGGAACACTCCCAAGGATATTCTATGAAGCCACCATCACCCTGGGATACCAAAACCAGACAAAGATACCAGCAAAACAGAAAATTACAGGTCAATATCTTTGAAGAATATAGATGCAAAAATTCTCAACAAAATATTAGCAAACCGAATCCAACCACACATAAAAAAGATCAAATACCATGACCAAGTGGGATTCATCCCAAGTTCACAAGGATGGTTCAACATACGCAAATCAATCAATATGATACACCACATAGACAAAAGAAAAGGCGAAAACCACATGCTCATCTCAATAGATGCAGAAAAAGCATTCGACAAAATCCAACATCCACTCAAGA
Source organism: Stenella coeruleoalba (assembly GCF_951394435.1). Lineage (NCBI taxonomy): Eukaryota > Metazoa > Chordata > Mammalia > Artiodactyla > Delphinidae > Stenella > Stenella coeruleoalba. The sequence continues at coordinate 59,647,324 of NC_137155.1, forward strand.
TAAAAACTCTTACCAAAGTGGGTATAAAAGGAACATATCTCAAGATAGTAAAAGCTATTCATGGGCTTCGCTGGTGGCGCAGTGGTTGAGAGTCCGCCTGCCGATGCAGGGGACATGGGTTCGTGCCCCGGTCCGGGAAGATCCCACATGTCGCGGAGCGGCTGGGCCCATAGGGCATGGCCGCTGAGCCTGCGTGTCCGGAGCCTGTGCTCTGCAACAGGAGAGGCCACAGCAGTGAGAGGCCCATGTACCAAAACAAAACAAAACAAAAATGCTATTCATGACAAATCCACAGCCAGTATAAATGGTGAAAAGCTGAAAGCCTTCCCACCAAAATCTGGAAGAAGACAGGATGCCCACTGTCACCTCTTCTATTCAACATAGTATTGGAAGTCGTAGCTACATCAATCATACAGGAAAAAGAAACAAAAGGTATCCAGATTGGAAGGGAAGAGGTAAAACTGTCATTATATGTAGATGATATGATACCATATATACAAAACCCTAAAGACTCCACACAAAAACTACTAGGATTGATAAACGAATTCAGCAAGGTAGCAGGATACAAGATTAACATGTGGAAATCGGTTGCATTTCTTTACACCAATAATGAAATATCAGAAAGGGAATGTAAAAAAGCAGTATCTTTTAAAATTGCAACTCCAGGGGCTTCCCTGGTGGTGCAGTGGCTGAGAGTCCGCCTGCTGATGCAGGGGACACGGGTTCGTGCCCCGGTCCGGGAAGATCCCATATGCCGCAGAGCGGCTGGGCCCGTGAGCCATGGCCGCTGAGCCTGCGCGTCTGGAGCCTGTGCCCCGCAATGGGAGAGGTCACAACAGTGAGAGGCCCGCGTACCGCCAAAAATAAATAAATAAATAAATAAATAAATAAATAAAATTGCAACTCCAGAAATAAATTATTTAGGAATAAACCTCACCAAGGAGGAAGACATATGCTGAGAACTATAAAACACTAATAAAGGAAATTCAAGATCATTCAAAGAAATGAGAAAGATATTCCATGCTCTAGGATTGGAAGAATATTGTTAAAATGGCCATACTACCCAAAGCAATCTACAGATTAAATGCAGTCCGTATCAAATTACCCATGACATTTTTCACAGGACTAGAACAAATAATCCTAAAATTCATATGGAATCATAAAAGACCCAGAATTCCCAAAGCAATCCTGAAGCAAAAGAACAAAGCAGAAGGCATAACCATCCCAGACTTCAGACAATATTACAAAGCTACAGTAACCAAAAAAAGCATAGTATTGGCACAAAACCAGACATATGGATCAATGGAACAGAATAGAGTCCAGAAATAAACCTAAACACCTATGGTCAATTAACCTTCGACATTAACCTTCGACAAAGGAGGCAAGAATATACAATGGGAAAAAGATGGTCTCTTCAGCAAGTGGTGTTGGGAAAGTTGGACAGCCGCATGTTAAATCAAGAAATTTAAAACACAACCTCTCACTATACACAAAAATAAGCTCAAAATGGCTTAAAGACTTAAACATAAGACATGACACCATAAAACTCCTAGCAGAAAACACAGGCAAAACATTCTCTGACATAGATCATACCAATGTTTTCTTAGGTCAGTGTCCCAAGGCAATAGAAATAAAAACAAAAATAAACAAATGGGACCTAATCAAACTTACAAGCTTTTGCACAGCAAAGGAAACCATAAACAAAATGAAAAGACAGAGCTTCCCTGGTGGCGCAGTAGTTGAGAATCCGCCTGCCAATGCAGGGGACACGGGTTTTGAGCCCTGGTCCGGGAAGATCCCACATGCCGCGGAGCAGCTATGCCCATGCGCCACAACTACTGAGCCTGCACTCTAGAGCCTGCAAGCCACAACTACTGAGCCCACGCGCCTAGAGCCCATGCTCCACAACAAGAGAAGCCACCTCAATGAGAAGCCCACACACTACAATAGAGTAGCCCCCACTCGCCACAACTAGAGAAAAGCCCACACGCAGCAACAAAGACCCAACGCAGCCAAAAATAAATAAATAAAATAAAGTTGCTAAAAAAAAAAAAAAATGAAAAGACAACCTACAGAATGGGAGAAAATATTTGCAAATGATGCGACAGACAAGAGCTTAGTTTCCAAAACATACAAACAGCTCATACAACAACAAAAACAAACAACCCAATTGAAAAATGGGCAGAAGACCTAAAGAGACATTTCTCTGAAGAAGAAATACAGATGACCAATAGGCACATGAAAAGATGCTCAACATCGCTAATTATTAGAGAATGCAAAATGAAACCACAATGAGCTACCTCCCCACACTGGTCAGAATGGCCATCATCAAAAGTCTACTGCTGAAGAAGGTGTGGAGAAAAGGGAACCCTCCTACTCTGTTGGTGGGAATGTAAGTTGGTGCAGCCACTGTGGAAAACAGTATGGAGGTTCCTCAGAAAACTAAAAATAGAACTACCATATGATCCAGCAATCCCACTTCTGGACATATGTCCAGACAAAACTATAATTCAAAAAGATACATGCACCCCTATGTTCATAGCAGCACTATTCACAATAGCCAAGACAGGGAAACAACCTAAATGTCCATTGACAGATGAATGGATAAAGAAGATGTGGTACATATATGCAATGGAATACTACTGAGCCGTAAAAAAGAATGAAATAATGCCATTTGCAGCAACATGGATGCAACTAGAGATTATCAAACTAAGTGAAGTAAGTGAGAAAGAGAAAGACAAATACCATATGAATTCACTTATATGTGGAATCTAAAATATGACACAAATGAACCTATGTATGAAACAGAATCAATGACATAGAGAACAGACTGGTAGTTGCCAAGTGGGGGGATAGGGATGGATTGGAAATTTGGGATTAGCAGATGTAAGCTTTTATATATAGAATGGATAAACAACAAGGTCCTACTATATAGCACAGAGAACTATATTTGATATCCTATGATAAAGCATAATGGAAAAGAATATTAAGAATGTATATATACATATAACTGAATCACTTTGCTGTACAGCAGTAATTAACACATTTTAAATCACCTATACTTCAATTAAAAAATGAAAAAAATATCGATGCCATTTTTCATGGACTAAAACACGTAATTCTAAAATTTGTATGGAAAAACAAAAGATCTTGAATAGCCAAAACAATCTTGAAAAAGAACAGAAGGAATCATGTTTCCTGACTTCAGACTATACAACAAAGCTACAGTAATCAAAGGAGTATGGTACTGGCACAAAAAGGCACATAGATCAATGGAACAGAATAGAGAGCCTAGAAATAAACCCACACACTTATGGTCAATTATTTTATGACACAGGAGGCAAGAATATACAATGGAGAAAAGACAGTCTCTTCAATAAGTAGTGCTGGGAAAACTGGACAGCTACACATAAAAGAATAAAATTAGAATATTCTCTAACACCATATACAAATATAAACTCAAAATGGATTAAAGACCTAAATGTAAGACCAGAAACCATAAAACTCCCAGGAGAAAACATAGATGGAATACTCTGACATAAATCGTAGCAATATTTTTTTGGATCTGTCTCCTAAAGCAAAGGAAATAAAAGCATAAACAAACAAATGGGACATAATTAAACTTAAAAGCTTTTGCACAGCAAAAGAAACCATCAACAAAACAAAAAACACCTTACTGAATTGGAGAAAACATTTACAAATGATATAACAGATGAGGTGTTAATATTCAAAATATATAAACAGCTTATACAACTCAACATCAAAAACCAAACAACCGGGCTTCCCTGGTGGCGCAGTGGTTGAGAGTCCACCTGCCGATTCAGGGGACATGGGTTCATGCCCCGGTCCGGGAAGATCCCACATGCCGCGGAGTGGCTGGGCCCGTGAGCCATGGCCGCTGAGCCTATGCGTCCAGAGCCTGTGCTCCGCAACGGGAGAGGCCACAACAGTGAGAGGCCCACGTACCGCAAAAAAAAAAAAAAAAAAAAACCTCGACCTCCCTGGCGTCCCCTGGTTAAGACCCCACGCTTCCACTGCAGAAGGTATGGGTTTGATCCCTGGTCAGGGAACTAAGATCCCACAAGCCACACAGTGCAGTCAAAAAAAGAAAACAAAAAACAAAATACTACAAACAACCCATTTAAAAAATGAGCAGAAGACTTGAAAAGACATTTTTCCAATGAAGACATAGATGGCCAACAGGCATGTGAAAGGATGCTCAACGTCATTAGTCATCAGAGAAATGCAAATTAAAACCTCAAAGAGATAGCACCTCACACGTGTCAGAATGGCTATCATCACAAAGAACACAAATAACAAATGTTGGCAAGGATGTGCTGAAATGGAACCCTTGTACACTGTTGGTGGGACTGTAAACTGGTGCAGCCACTATGAAAAACAGTATGGAGGTTTCTCAGAAAACTAAAAATAGAACTACCATATGATCCAGCAATTCCACTCCTGGGTATTTATTCGGGAAAAAAACCATGAAAACAATAATTCAAAAAGATACATGCACCCCAATGTGCATAGCAGCATTGTTTACAATTGGCAAGATATGAAGCAACATAAGTATCCATCAACAGATGAATGGATAAAGAAGATGTGAGATACACACACACACACACACACACACACACACACACACACAATGGAATACTACTCAGCCATAAAAAAGAATGAAATGTGCAGCAACACAGATGGACTTGCAGGGTATTGTGCCAAGTGAAGTAAGTCAGACAGAGAAAGACAATGTATAATACAACTTATATGTGGAATCTAAAAAATAGAACAAATTAGTAAATTTAACAAAAAAGAAGCAGACTCCCAGATATAGAGAACAAACTGTTGGTGATCAGCAGGGAGAGGAAAAGGAGAGGGGCAAGATAGGGGTAGGGGATTAAAAGGTACAAACTATTATGTATAAAATAAATAAGCTACAAGTATATATAGTGTAACACAGGGAATATAGCCAATATTTTATAATATCATAAATGGGATATAATCTTTAAAAATCATGAATCACTATGTTGTACACATGAAACATAACGCTGTACATCAACTATACCTCAACTAAAAAAAAAGAAAAACATTTAAACAGTAATAACACAAAAAGGTGGAAGGGAGTAAATGGAGTTAAAGTGTTCTAAGTTCAAAGCATTTTCTGGTAATAGGCAAAAGTATTACTTTATATTAGACAGTAATAATTCAAGGATCCAGGTCTTAATCTCTAAAATTGCTATTAATAAAAATAGCAAGAGAATACAATAGAAGGAGATAATATAATAATAAATATGCTTAACTCTAAAAGAAGGCAGGGAGAGGGGAAAAAAGAATGCAAAAGTGGTGAGACTAATAAAAACTAGACAACATATATAAATCCAAATATGTTAGTAATTCAATTAAATATAAATGGACTAAATATACCAATTATACAACATAGGTTGGCAGACTTGAGAAAAAAACTATATGCTGCTTTAAAAGATACACCTTAATTAAACCCTGTCACTTTACTTCATTCATTCATTTACTCATTCCCCCAAGTGGGAAATGATATACTAGGTATAAACTAACCAAAAGAGAGCTGGTAGAGCTATATTAAAATTAAAGTAGAATCTAAGGGAAGATATGTTAGTAGAGGTAAAGGAACATTTCATAATGATAAAATAATTACTTTTAAAGGTTGTTATAGAAACGTTAGTTTGTATGCACGTAGTAACTTATTTTCAAAATATATAAAGCAAAGATTGACAAACGTAATAAGGAGGAATATACAAACCCACAGTCAGTGAGGATTTTCAAACAGTGAGGGACTTTATTTCTCAGAATGACTGAAATAGACCAAAAAATGAAAGAATATGGAGAATATGAACAAAATGTCTCGACTGACATCTATAGAACACTGCAGCCAACAGCAACAGAATGCCCAGCATTTAGAGTGCATGTGGAGTGTCTGTAAAGTTGACCAATACACTGGGCCACAAAGCAAGTTCTTAACAAATTTTAAAGAACTGAAATCACTCAGAAAATGTTCTCTGACCACAGTGGAATAAAGCTAGAAATAAAAAATTTTAAATACCTAGAAAAATCCCCAAACCACAAGTCAAAGAAGAAATAAAAGTGGAAATTAGGAAATATTTTGAATTGCATAATAATGAAATTACAACATACAAAATTGGTGGGATACAATTTAAAAAGTCACAGAAATATATAGCCTTATATGCATATATTAGAAAAGGAAAACAAAAACTTAAGTCATATTATTTATATTGTGCGTTTCCACCTGCTCACTGTGGAAAATTTGGAAATGCAAAAAAAAAAAAGTTCAGATAAACAAAACTCACCCATCACCCACTGTTAACATTTTGGAGTATTTTCCCTTTCTGCTTTTCTCTACGTTCAGTTACACCTATACTGATCTTTTTTGCACGTTTGCCATCACACTATAAGTATGTGGTGTACCTCTACCATTATCTCATGTTTCTTTGTAACCGCCAAGGCCCTCTTTTGAGCTGCAGAAGCTGGTTTCTGACAGATGCTTTGCTTTCCCTGGTTTTTATTTTATAGAGTAAGAAACACCTGCCACTTTTTGCTGCTTTAAAGCCTCGTTCCTGAGAAACTCCATGCGTCAAACAGAGGATCAAAATTGATGCCAAATGGTAGCCCCTTTCTTGGCTGGGCCCTGCCTGCCTGAACTGCCAGGGCAAATCTGCACACCACGCTCTGCAGCCTCCACCAGCTACCAGGCACACAATGGCATGCTATCCATCACGGACAGGCCTGAGGAAGGGCTTCAGTGGGTAGGCAGGGGTCAGGATGCTGGGCAGACTCTGGGATCCACAGCTTCGGGCATCCTTCCCTGGAAACCCAGTATCAAGCCTGTGCTGCTCGGGGCCCCAGCAGAGCCCTGACAGTCATTGCTAAAACTGAGTGAGCACTTCTCTAGGGGCCCAGCGTTGACCTAACACTTGCCACTCATTGCGGGAGGCCGGATAACATAAGGATTCAAAGTGGTCTCTGGAGCCAGTGGGCTGAGTTCAGACGTGACTCCACTGCTCATCAGCGAGTCAGCTATCCTCTCTGTGCCTCAGTTTCCTCCAAGTCTCTGACAGTCCCTACCTCCAAGTGTTGCTGTAGGGTTGAGTCCATGGTCACGAAGTGCCTAGACCAGGGGTGGCATACAGTGAATACTCAGTAATTATCACCTTGCATAATCTTCTCTGTTCTCTGGCAGAGGTCATTGTTACTACCCATTTACAATGAGGAAACTGAGGCACACGGAGGGTAAGCAGCTCCCAACACCCACAGAGGTTACAACGCAGCCGGGCGGATGGACACAGAACAAGGGACTACAAGAGTGACTGAGAAATGACCACAGAGAGCCAAGGCTGTCTGTAGCTCTCCCAAAGGCTTCCTTGGTCCCGCTGGAGCCTCTGTAGTAAAAGGTGACAGAGAGAAGCGGTGAGAGCCTCAATCTCTTAGAGAGTTTGGATCCAGGACACCCAGAGAGATGCCGAGCCCTGATAACATGCAGCACGCAAGCTAAGGGCTAAAGACTGCCCACTGCTCAGTGTCATGGTCTCCACAGCCACCCAGGTGTGCCATCCCATCCCATGCATCATTAGAATAAACCCCAGAGGGGCTATTCAGGAAGATGGCGGAAGAGTAAGACGCGGAGATCACCTTCCTCCCCACAGATACACCAGAAATACATCTACACGTGGAACAACTCCTACAGAACACCTACTGAAGGCTGGCAGAAGACCTCAGACCTCCCAAAAGGCAAGAAACTCCCCACGTACCTGGGTAGGGCAAAAGAAAAAAGAATAAACAGAGACAAAAGGATAGGGACGGGACCTGCACCAGTGGGAGGGAGCTGTGAAGGAGGAAAAGTTTCCACACACTAGGAAGCCCCTTCGCGGGCGGAGACTGCGGGAGGCGGAGGGGGGAGCTTCGGAGTCGCGGGGGAGTGCACAGCAACAGGAGTGCGGAGAGCAAAGCGGAAAGATTCCCGCACAGAGGATCGGTACCAACCGGCACTCACCAGCCCGAGAGGCTTGTCTGCTCACCCACCGGGGCGGGCGGGGCTGCGAGCTCAGGCTCGGGCTTCGGTCGGAGCGCCAGGAGAGGACTGGGGTTGGCGGCTTGAACACAGCCTGCAGGGGGTTAGTGCACCACGGCTAGCCGGGAGGGAGTCCGGGAAAAAGTCTGCACCTGCCAAAGAGGCAAGAAACTTTTTCTTCCCTCTATGTTTCCTGGTGCGCGAGGAGAGGGTTTTAAGAGCGCTGCTTAAAGGAACTACAGAGACGGGCGCGAGTCGCGGCTAAAAGCGCGGACCCCGGAGACAGGCGCGAGCCGCGGCTAAAAGCGCGGACCTCAGGGGCGGGCGGGAGACGCTAAGGCTGCTGCTGCCGCCACCAAGGGGCCTGTGTGCGAGCACAGGTCACTGTCCACACCCCCCTTCCGGGGAGCCTGTGCAGCCCGCCACTGCCAGGTTCCCGGGATCCAGGGACAACTTCCCCGGGGGAACGCACGGCGAGCCTCAGTCTGGTGCAACGTCACGCCGGCCTCTGCCGCCGCAGGCTCGCCCCGCACGCAGTGCCCCTCCCACCCCCCCGGCCTGAGTGCATCAGGGCCCCCGAATCAGCGGCTCCTTTAACCCCATCCTGTCTGAGCAAAAAACAGACGCCCTCCTGCGACCTACACGCAGAGGCAGGGCCAAATCCAAAGCTGAGCCCCTGGGAGCTGTGAGAACAAAGAAGAGAAAGGGAAATCTCTCCCAGCAGCCTCGGGTGCAGCGGATTAAAGCTCCACAATCAACTTGATGTACCCTGCATCTGTGGAATACATGAATAGACAACGAGTCATCCCAAATTGAGGAGGTGGGCTTCGAGAGCAAGATCTATTATTTTTTCCCCTTTTCCTCTTTTTGTGAATGTGTATGTGTATGCTTCTGTGTGAGATCTTGTCTGTATAGCTTTGCTTCCACCATTTGTCCTAGGGTTCTATCCGTCCATGGTGTTTTAAAAAATTTTTTTTCTTAATATTTAATTTTAATAACTTTATTATACTTTACCTTCGTTCTTTCTTTCTTTCCTTCCTTCCCGCCTTTAGACAACGAATCATCCCAAATTGAGGAGGTGGTCTCTGAGAGCAAGATTTATGATTTTTTCCCCTTTACCTCTTTTTGTGAGGGTGTATGTGTATGCTTCTGTGTAAGATTTTGTCTGTATAGCTTTGCTTCCAACATTTGTCCTAAGGTTCTATCCCTTTTTTTTCTAAATATTTTTTAATTCAATAGCTTTATTATACTTTATTTTGTTTACTGTATCTTCTTTCTTTCTGTATTTTTTCCTTCCTTCCCTCCTTCCTTCCTTCCTCCCTCCCTCTTTCCCTTTCTTTCCTTCTTGCCTTCTTTCCTTCTTTGCTTCTTTCTTTCTTTCTTCCTTCCTTCCCTCCATTCTTTCTTTCTTTCTTCATACCTCTACAAATTCTCTCTACTTTTTCTCCCTTTTATTCTGAGCCGTGTGGATGAAAGGCTCTTGGTGCTCCAGCCAGGAGTCAGGGCTCTGCCTCTGAGGTGGGAAAGCCAACTTCAGGACACTGGTCAACAAGAGACCTCCCAGCTCCACATAATATCAAAAGGTGAAAATCTCCCAGAGATCTCCATCTTAACACCAGCACCCAACTTCACTCAACGACTAGCAAGCTACAGTGCTGGACAACCTATGCCAAACAACTAGCAAAACAGGAACACAACCCCACCCATTAGCAGAGAGGCTGCCTAAAATCATAATAAGGCCACAGACACCCCAAAACACACCACCAGATGTGAACCTGCCCACTAGAGAGACAAGATCCAGCCTTATCGACCACAACACAGGCACTAGTCCCCTCCACCAGGAAGCCTACACAACCCACTGAACCAACCTTAGCCACTGGAGACAAACATCAAAAACAGCGGGAACTACGAACCTGCAGCCTGCAAAAAGGAGACCCCAAACACAGTAAGATAAGCAAAATGAGAAGACAGAAAAACACACAGCAGATGAGGAGCAAGATAAAAATGCACCAGACCTAACAAATGAAGAGGAAATAGGCAGTCTACCTAAAAAAGAATTCAGAATAATGATAGTAAGGGTGATCCAAATCTTGGAAATAGAATGGACAAAATGCAAGAAACAGTTAACAAGGACCTAAAATAAATAAAGATGAAACAAGCAACGATGAACAACACAATAAATGAAATTAAAAGTACTCCAGATGGGATCAATAGCAGAATAACTGAGGCAGAAGAACGGATAAGTGACCTGGAAGATAAAATAGTGGAAATAACTACTGCAGAGCAGAATAAAGAAAAAAGAATGAAAAGAACTGAGGACAGTCTCAGAGACCTCTGGGACAACATTCAACGCACCAACATTCGAATTATAGGGGTTCCAGAAGAAGAAGAGAAAAAGAAAGGGACTGAGAAAATATTTGAAGAGATTATAGTTGAAAACTTCCCTAATATGGGAAAGGAAACAGTTAATCAAGTCCAGGAAGCACAGAGAGTCCCATACAGGATAAATCCAAGGAGAAATACACCAAGACACATATTAATCAAACTGTCAAAAATTAAATACAAAGAAAACATATTAAAAGCAGCAAGGGAAAAACAACAAATAACACACAAGGGAATCCCCATAAGCTTAACAGCTGATCTCTCAGCAGAAACCCAACAAGCCAGAAGGGACTGGCAGGACATATTTAAAGAGATGAAGGAGAAAAACCTACAACCAAGATTACTCTACCCAGCAAGGATCTCATTCAGATTTGATGGAGAAATTAAAACCTTTACAGACAAGCAAAAGCTGAGAGAGTTGAGCACCACTAAACCAGCTTTACAACAAATGCTAAAGGAACTTCTCTAGACAAGAAACACAAGAGAAGGAAAAGACCTATAATAATGAACCCAAAACAATTTAGAAAATGGGAATAGGAACATACATATCAATAATTACCTTAAATGTAAATGGACTAAATGCTCCCACCAAAAGACACAGATTGGCTGAATGGATACAAAAACAAGACCCTTATATATGCTGTCTACAAGAGACCCACTTCAGACCTAGAGACACATACAGACTGAAAGTAAGGGGATGGAAAAAGATATTCCATGCAAATGGAAACCAAAAGAAAGCTGGAGTAGCAATTCTCATATCAGACAAAATAGACTTTAAAATAAAGACTATTAGAAGAGACAAAGAAGGACACTACATAATGATCAAGGGATTGATCCAAGAAGAAGATATAACAATTGTAAATATTTATGCACCCAACATAGGAGCACCTCAATACATAAGGCAAATACTAACAGCCATAAAGGGAAAATCGACAGTAACACATTCATAGTAGGGGACATTAACACCCCACTTTCACCCATGGACAGATCATCCAAAATGAAAATAAATAAGGAAACACAAGCTTTAAATGATACATTAAACAAGATGGACTTAATTGATATTTATAGGACACTCCATCCAAAAACAACAGAATACACATTTTTCTCAAGTGCTCATGGAACATTCTCCAGTATAGATTATATCTTGGGTCACAGATATAACTTTGGCAAATTTAAGAAAATTGAAATTGTATCAAGTATTTTTTCCGACCACAACGCCATGAGACTAGATATCAATTACAGGAAAATATCTGTAAAAAATACAAACACATGGAGGCTAAACAATACACTACTTAATAACGAAGTGATCACTGAAGAAATCAGAGAGGAAATAAAAAAATACCTAGAAACAAATGACAATGGAGACACAACGACCCAAAACCTATGGGATGCAGCAAAAGCAGTTGTAAGGGGGAAGTTTATAGCAATACAAGCCCACCTTAAGAAGCAGGAAACATCTCGAATAAACAACCTAACCTTGCACCTCAAGCAATTAGAGAAAGAACAAAAAAACCCCAAAGATAGCAGAAGGAAAGAAATCATAAAAATCAGATCAGAAATGTAAAAGAGATGAAAGAAACAATAGCAAAGATCAATAAAACTAAAAGCTGGTTCTTTGAGAACATAAACAAAATAGATAAACCACTAGCCAGACTCATCAAGAAAAAAAGGAAGAAGACTCAAATCAATAGAATTAGAAATGAAAAAGGAGAAGTAACAACTGACACTGTAGAAATAAAAAAGATCATGAGAGATTACTACAAGCAACTCTATGCCAATAAAATGGACAACATGGAAGAAATGGACAAATTCTTAGAAATGCACAACCTGCCAAGACTGAATCAGGAAGAAATAGAAAAGATGAACACACCAATCACAAGCACTGAAAATGAAACTGTGATTAAAAATCTTCCAACAAACAAAAGCCCAGGACCAGATGGCTTCACAGGCGAATTCTATCAAACATTTAGAGAAGAGCTAACACCTATCCTTCTCAAACTCTTCTGAAATATAGCAGAGGGAGGAACACTCCCAAACTCCTTCTACGAGGCCACCATCACCTTGATACCAAAACCAGACAAGGATGTCACAAAGAAAGAAAACTACAGGCCAATATCACTGATGAACATAGATGCAAAAATCCTCAACAAAATACTAGCAAACAGAATCCAACAGCACATTAAAAGGATCATACACCATGATCAAGTGGGGTTTATTCCAGGAATGCAAGGATTCTTCAATATACGCAAATCTATCAATGTGATAAACCATATTAACAAATTGAAGGAGAAAAACCATATGATCATCTCAATAGATGCAGAGAAAGCTTTTGACAAAATTCAACACCCATTTATGATAAAAAACCCTGTAGAAAGTAGGCATAGAGGGAACTTTCCTCAACATAATAAAGGCCATATATGACAAGCCCACAGCCAACATCGTCCTCAATGGTGAAAAACTGAAAGCATTTCCACTAAGATCAGGAACAAGACAAGGTTGCCCACACTCACCACTCTTCTTCAACATAGTTTTGGAAGTTATAGCCACAGAAATCAGAGAAGAAAAGGAAATAAAAGGAATCCAAATCGGAAAAGAAGTAAAGCTGTCACTGTTTGCAGATGACATGATACTATACATAGAGAATCCTAAAGATGCTACCAGAAAACTACTAGAGCTAATCAATGAATTTGGTAAAGTAGCAGGATACAAAATTAATGCACAGAAATCTCTTGCGTTCCTATACACTAATGATGAAAAATCTGAAAGTGAAATCAAGAAAACATTCCCATTTACCATTGCAGCAAAAAGAATAAAATATCTAGGAATAAACCTATCTAAGGAGACAAGAGACCTGTATGCAGAAAATTATAAGACACTGATGAAAGAAATTAAAGATGATACAAATAGATGGAGAGATATACCATGTTCTTGGATTGGAAGAATCAACGTTGTGAAAATGACTCTACTACCCAAAGCAATCTACAGATTCAATGCAATCCCTATCAAACTACCACTGGCATTTTTCACAGAACTAGAACAAAAAATTTCACAATTTGTATGGAAACACAAAAGACCCCGAATAGCCAAAGCAATCTTGAGAACGAAAAACGGAGCTGGAGGAATCAGGCTCCCTGACTTCAGACTATACTTCAAAGCTATAGTAATCAAGACAGAATGGTACTGGCACAGAAACAGAAATATAGATCAATGGAACAGGATAGAAAGCCCGGAAATAAACCCACGCACATATGGATGCCTTATCTTTGATAAAGGTGGCTGGAATGTACAGTGGAGAAAGGACAGCCTCTTCAATAAGTGGTGCTGGGAAAACTGGACAGGTACATTTAAAAGTATGAGATTAGATCACTCCCTAACACCATACACAAAAATAAGCTCAAAATGGATTAAAGACCTAAATGTAAGGCCAGAAACTATCAAACTCTTAGAGGAAAACATAGGCAGAACACTATGACATAAATCACAGCAAGATCCTTTCTGACCCACCTCCTAGAGAAATGGAAATAAAAACAAAAATAAACAAATGGGACCTAATGAAACTTCAAAGCTTTTGCACAGCAAAGGAAACCATAAACAAGACCAAAAGACAACCCTCAGAATGGGAGAAAATATTTGCAAATGAAGCAACTGACAAAGGATTAATCTCCAAAATTTACAAGCAGCTCATGCAGCTCAATAACAAAAAAACAAACAACCCAATCCAAAAATGGGCAGAAGGCCTTAATAGACATTTCTCCAAAGAAGATATACAGACTGCCAACAAACACATGAAAGAATGCTCAACATCATTAATCATTAGGGAAATGCAAATCAAAACTACAATGAGATATCATCTCACACCAGTCAGAATGGCCATCATCAAAAAATCTAGAAACAATAAATGCTGGAGAGGGTGTGGAGAAAAGGGAACACTCTTGCACTGCTGGTGGGAATGTGAATTGGTTCAGCCACTAGAACAGTATGGAGGTTCCTTAAAAAACTACAAATAGAACTACCATATGACCCAGCAATCCCACTACTGGGCATATACCCTGAGAAAACCAAAATTCAAAGAGTCATGTACCAAAACGTTCATTGCAGCTCTATTTACAATAGCCCAGAGATGGAAACAACCTGAGTGACCATCACTGGATGAATGGATAAAGAAGATGTGGCACATACATACAATGGAATATTACTCAGCCATAAAAAGAAACGAAATTGAGCTATTTGTAATGAGGTGGATAGACCTAGAGTCTGTCATACAGAGTGAAGTAAGTCAGAAGGAGAAGGACAAATACCGTATGCTAACACATATATATGGAATTTAAGAAAAAAAATGTCATGAAGAACCTAGGGGTAAGACAGGAATAAAGACACAGACCTACTGGAGAACGGACTTGAGGATATGGGGAGGGGGAAGGGTGAGCTGTGACAAAGCTAGAGAGAGGCATGGATATATATACACTACCAAACATAAGGTAGATAGCTAGTGGGAAGCAGCCGCATGGCACAGGGATATCGGCTCCGTGCTTTGTGACCGCCTGGAGGGGAGGAATAGGGAGGGTGGGAGGAAGGGAGACGCAAGAGGGAAGAGATATGGGAACATATGTATATGTATAACTGATTCACTTTGTTATAAAGCAGAAACTAACACACCATTGTAAAGCAATTATACCCCAGTAAAGATGTTTAAAAAAAAAAGAATAAACCCCAAAGAGAAATCACCTCAATGTTCCCTGAAGTTACTGGCAAACACGTCCATTCAGCAGCAGCTTTGTTCTGTGCAAAATCATCCAGCAGAGCCCAAGTGCAGAGGTTATCCTGCCCACAGTGTGGATGTGAATGCTGACTCCCAGGTCGAGCAGACAATTTGGCCTCCATCCCAACTGAAGGGGGTGTGGAGGCTAGATGGAGTACAGAAACCTCAAGAAACTCATTTCCCAACATCCACACTGGCCTCGTGATTTCATTCTTTTCTTACACACCCAACTGCTGGGAGTCATCAGTCACATATATATATGCTTCAAAATAAACGACACAGCTTTCTGCAAACTGGTATTGCAATACCAGCAGATAAGATTCCTAACAGATCTCAGCCTTGGTCCTTAAAACATTCTTTAACAGTGTGGAAGATGCTAACGGAGACAGACAACCCAGAGTTCTTTAAACAATGAGCTCCAAGTACTCAGGCCATTCTACAAGTATTTCTGCCGCCGACTTTTTCTTCACACAGGCTGGAAACAAGTACAAACATAAGCAGAATCAAGGCCGGCCTTGCTGGTGTCCAGGTGCTACGGAATCTGGCTCAGGGCCATCAGCCTCTGATCCCTTCCTGACTGTTCCCCACCCCAGCTCTGGTCGTTTCTGAAAATGTGATCCCCATACATGATGCTGTTCTCTGGAACCTTGGAGGTCACAGGAAAAGGTTGATGATCCTATACATACAGAAAGGATTAGCTTCTGGGATATGACTTTCCTGACCACAGGACAGTTTTCACAGACTTTCCTAACCCTTTCTTGACAAACAACACCGTGAGAAAAGCATGCTGCTCATCGCATAGCTTGGATCCTCCTCCCAGGTACCAGGTAGGATTACATGTTACTAATGTTATCTGCTTTGACTCATGACATGTGAGCAGCAGCAGAACGAGTTACTCAGCATTGGTGCGTCACTTGTCAGCGTGCGACTCTCCTTTTCCTCTGGCACTAGGACCAACCGGCAACATTCTAGCTGGTAGCTGCTGCATCCACCTGGCCCACAGGTAATGACAGTAAGGAGAGCCCCTTGCGAGCTTGTGATGGGCATAGAGTGTGAACAAGAAACAAACCTTTGTTGTTTGAGCTGCTGAGATTTTTGGAATTATCTGTTACTGCAGCACAACCTAGCCTAGCCCGACGGCTACTATAACAGTGGACAAGAAAAGTATTTAGCACATTAAGAAACTGAGACCCAGAGGGGTGAACTGAGCTGTCAAACGCCAGGCGGCTGGTGGAAGGCAGAGCAGGAGGGCTGGAACGCTTGCCACAGCCCCTCACTGCCCTCACACGACAGCAGTTTCTACAGGACAGAGACCCACGACATGAAAGGACTACTCACTGTAAAGATAAAGTCACTACCATCTTTTTTTTTTCCAGATACTGTAAAACCGACTTTAGAATTAAGAGTTAAGTTAAAATGAAGCCTCATTTCCTACCTACCTCAGACTTAGAAGTAATCTATACAAGAAAATGCTAATTTATTTAAAGGGGGGAAAAAAGGCACAAGGGTAAGCCACACATTCTCACCATTTGTACTGAGGTGGCCAAGTCTGCTTGTTGTGGTCCCAGGTCCCCGTCACCTCACTCCACCCAGCTTCTTGTCCCACATCAGAACCTCAGCCCAGTCCACCACCACCACTTCTGTCAGAATCATCCAGTAGGAACCATAGAAGCTAAAGAGACAGGATCAGCGATGAAAAAGAATGTGGTGGAGCTCCATGTACCGACAGAAAGATCTTCAAGACATATTGTCATTTGAAAAATACAAGTTTTGGAAAGAGCATAACAACACATATAATTTGCCCATATTGTCTCCCTACAGACACGCGAAACTGTATACATTTTCTACAAGTATACATCTATGAACATAGATGCAAAGAAAAATATCTGGAAGAAGACATACTTTATGAGAAGAGAGATTACTTCCAGAGAGGGAAGGAAGGGCACCAGGATTGGTATAGTACTTTTATTCATAATGTTTTAATTTTTTATAAGAAGAATATATACTCAAAGTTACTTAAACTTTACATAAGCCTTTTTATTCATCAGGGCATCTTAGGAAACCTTGAGGCAGCTCAATGCAACCTTCTCCGCAATCACCATCTGTTAGGGAACTTTGAGTTTCAGTTCACCCTCCTAGGAAAAAACGCTCAGTCCCCATTAAACTAAACGACAATCCATTAAAATCAAACAGACCCTGATGGAATGGTATGACTCCTTCTGTGCGCCTGTCAATACACGGAACACTCCTCCTGCTTTGGTGAAATATCATAATCAAGCTGATGGATGTCTTCAGTTTAGTAGGAGTCTGTCAACTCATGGTATTGCCACTAAACCTGGTTCGAAATAAGGTGAAAAATCAAGCCCTACAAAAACAGAATGGAGCAGAAGAGTCAACAGAACTGACTTTCAAGTAGATTCTTTTTAAACCTTAGGAGCTTAGGCAATACCACATTAAAAAAATGCTCCATAATTACCAAAGGTCTCTTCATTTCCTTTGTCTTGTATTTCCTTTCATGTAACGCAAGCTTCTGAACACTTTAAAATAATATGGGCTCAACTGCCTTCTGTGTAACATTCTGACCCCGAGTGATGGATGATGCCAAAGGTACCTCACACTTTCCACCCAATATCTCCTCCCCACCTAAGTGGCTACTGTTACCAAGGAAACCACTTTAGATTCTCCCTTCCCTTCTGCTAAAACCACATCCTATGGCTAAAGTCTATCCAGCAAATACCATCTCTGGCAGAGCCACATCTGCCATGCACGATATGGACTTCTAAAAACATTCTATCTACCACAGTCCTGGACAACAGGAATTGATCATTGCTATTTACTTACTGAATTCAGATTTAAGATAATGTAAAACAAAGCCATCCCTCCCTGCCTACCTCAGGGATGACATTCCTCAGATTGCAAAATGCCAACAAAAATAAGCTCTGCCAGGGGCTTCCCTGGTGGCGCAGTGGTTGAGAGTCCGCCTGCTGATGCAGGGGACACGGGTTCGTGCCCCGGTCCGGGAAGATCCCATATGCCGCGGAGTGGCTGGGCCCGTAAGCCATGGCCTCTGAGCCTGCGCGTCCGGAACCTGTGCTCCGCAACGGCAAAGGCCACAACAGTGAGAGGCCCGCGTACCGCAAAAAAAATTTAAAAAAAATTTAAAAAAGATAGGCTCTGCCAACCTGATCATAAACCCCTGCGTAACCTGAACACATACAGCGTCGAACACATCTGGACGCTCCTCGAGCAAGTGACTTCTCTCTGGAATAAGGTTCATTTTGGTGAAGTCTTACAGTGTCAGCCCAGTCTTACAGTGAGGAAGACAATTATACCGCATTTGCTGACATCGATCATGTGGACAGGAAGCCTCCACCCTGCTTCAAGTTGCCCAACAATGAGGTGGGTGGGCCAACACCTCCCATCAGCAATTGAACAGGAAGCTAAGACCAAGCACGTTTTTATACAATACTGATAGAACTGCACAGAGATCACACACAGTGAGTCAACTCAAACAGGGTCCTACTTTCCCTGCTGCGTAAGCCACAAAACACGAGCTCAGTTCTGCTTCCAGGCTTCAGAAACTAGACAAACTCAAGTTGCCACTCTTTAATGGGTCTTCATGGAGCCCTGTCTCTCTCAGGTTTGGGGTTTGGGGAGGGGGGTGGTTATTCATTTTTCGTGTTTTGGTTTCAATTTCTTAACCTGGAAAACAAGCCCAGTCCTGTTTTCTGCCACACCAGAAAACTACTAACAGCCCCCTCTAGAAAAAATTTAGCAGACGAATGAGGCTACAGTCATTTGAAGCTTTTAAGTTCCATTAATATTCATTTACTTCAAGTACCTGAAAGCACATAATCCCTCAGAATTTCAAAGCAGATCGAAAAGGCAGTCTGTCCTCTCAATATCTCCTCTCTCTCCCTCTCTCCCATCTCTCCATCTCCTTTTTTTCTCTTGCGAAAGCACCACAGTTTGAACTCCAGATACAGACTCTGCCACCTTGCCTACTACAAGCGCAGGAATGCAGACAGAGGATGTGAGCACTTGGGGGTGGGGGGGGGGGTGGAGGCTGATGGAATGCAGATAACCTTTCAGGCCTTCTGGGAACTCAAATGTTTGACTCCACATCCTCAGAGCCCAGTATCTCCTCTGGTCAAGAAACCCCATTCAGAGTGTGCGCAGAGCCAGCCCCTCCCTTCTCTGCTGGAACCACAGACTTCTGGAGTGGAAAAGAGTACGGTCCAACACGCCCATTTTAGAGATGAGGAAACTGAGGCCCTAGGCAAGGCCAAGACTTGTCTGGATCAACCGGAGCTAGGTCCCAGGTCTCTTGGCACTGAGGCAAATGCTCTTTTATTTCCTTCTGGTTAGGGTGGCCCCCTCAGCAGCCGAGAGTCTCACCCCATCCCCACAGCAGGGCCTGGCGCCTGTCAGATGGGCAGGGGCCCCGCCTCACCATGTTCCTCCCCTCAGTCCCTCTCTCCCCACTGGGAATTCCCATGGTACTTTATCCCCACCGCTCTCACAGGATGTGGTAGTTAACTTTACTACTTAGATGACACTTAGCCCAACACGGTCACACTGCAAGCATTTATCATGAGGAAGGAGAGGGCGGTGCAGGCTGGAGCTTCTGTCTGGTTCATCTTTGAGGCCCGGCATTTGCCTGTGAGGGATGGTGTCCATCTGGTTAGTCCCCGTATCCCCAGCACAGAGAGGATGCTAGATTAAAAAATGTTGAATGAATGACTCTAGCACAGCACACTGCTTATAACGGGAGCTTCGTTAATGCTCATTGAACGAATATGTGGATTTCCAGAATTCACGGGCTCACACAGGGAGCGTCACTGGCCGAGTTCGTTAGTAGATAAATTCGGATTTGCAGGCACCAATATTTTCTATTGTTCTAAGACTTTTCTGTTAGCAGCTGCCTTGAAAATTTAACCAAAGCCCAGCTCTCAATTTCCAGAGCATAGTCTATACATTCTCTTGGTACATAATCACCTATTGTTTTGTGACAATGCCCTCCATTGTGCCTTATGGGGCTGATATACAATTGCTGTTTGACATTTTCCTGGTGTTACCCAGGCTTTGAAAAACAAAGTTCCAAAGACACCCTGCTCGGTATTCATCTCTGAGGGCCCAGTGAATAAAAATACCTTAATAAAAAAAGCCAACAGAAGACAACAGAGCCTTGAATCGGAAACCCTGACCTGGAACTCTATTTAAGAGTTTAAGTGCTTCCGCAGAAGAAAGTTCTACGGAAGGGGCAGGTTCGGAAGCCAGAGGACGTCTGGAGATGGCATTGAGGACGGACACAGAAAGTGTCTGGAGCTTCTCAAATGAAAGGCAATTTACAAAAACAAAATACTTCAGTCACCTCAGAGGCTTGAATTGAAACCTGGCCTCAAACGAATAAACACTCAGCTGATCGCTGGCCAAATGCTTAACAGGAGACTTTTATTGTCTGGGACACAAATCTACCTGGAGCTCGGCCAGGTGGTACCTGGGATGTGTAGGAGGGGACTCCCGAGGGCCACCGGGAGACTGAGAAGATGCCAAGTTCTTCCCAGAGGCGGCACACCCTGGGGAGCAGGCCCTCCCCGACAGCCAAGATACACGTGACCTGCCAGGCCTCTCACTCTGTGACCTCACGACAGCTTCACAGGAGTGAGCAGAAAGGAGGTAATGCAGGCGTCCCACAGCAAGAGGCTTTTTCTGTGATCCGAAAGCTCCAAACAAAGAATTTTTTTTTCTAAACACCCTGGTATTTTAAGTGGATGCAAATTCCCTAGTAGATGAACAAAGTGGGGAAAGCACCTCTTTCAGGGCTTTGGAGCTAAAGCCAGAGAAAAACAGACAAGCATGAAAAACTGTCCAAAGCCCTTTCCCTTGGCCAGGGGATTCCCAGAATTTTTATCCGCAGACTCTGACACCCACGCAGCCAGCCTGCCTCTGCTCTTTGGGCCCTTGTGTTCCTGCTTCCAAGGAGCCAGGAAGGACCGGCCTCCACCCACGTGCATCCACCGAGGCTCCTGCTGAAGGATGCTGGCGCCTGGCCGGCCCGCACGCACTTACACACATCCACTCCCAAAAACCGCGGAGCTGGTGCGGTGGGCAAAGCAGACCAGGCTCTGCGTCCCGGTTCTGCCATCTTTTCTCTGCTGAGCTTCGGTTCCTTCATTAGAAATTGAAAACCATAATTTCTGCCTCCATAATTGTCTCACATTAAGTCAAGGTTTATAAAGCTTAACAAGTAGGGGTTGTTAATTATCTTTTTCTTGTAGATCACTAACATCGAGAAAAGGCAGCGGTGGGAACTCCTCAAGGCCTCCCACTGTCCTTTACAATAAATGTCCAAATCCTTCCCAGCCCAGGAGGCTCTGCTTGGCCTTCCTCACTGTAACTTCCTCAATACACCCTGTTCTTTCCACCTCTGAGCCTTCAACCATGCTGTTCCCCGAATCTGGCATGCTCTAACCCCTCCTCATCCCCAGCAACTAGTTGAAAAGGCTCATTCTTGGAGGAGCAGATCCCAGACTCCCCTAATCCTAGCACAGCTCTGATAATCTGTCTCATGACATACATACTGTTATTTTCACTCACAGCACTTAACCCATTTATAACTATGTATTTGTGTGGACCGCCCCTTCCTCTTCCAGTAGCCAGCAAATTCCATTTGGCCAGGCACTGAGCCCCTGGATTCATTCGTTGCTGTATCCCCAAAACTTGGGAGATTCCTGGCACCAGCGAGGTCTCTGATAATATTTGTTCAATCAGTGTGTTGAAGAACTAAAGCTCCAAAGAGCCAGGAGGAACCAGGAGCTACAAATAGCTCTCTGACAGCTTGCAGCACCAGGCTGGGGAGCAAGCAGAGCACTTCATACCCATGGGAAAGCCAGGAAAACAATTACCAGCTCATTATCAGAAATGCTAAAGCACCCACAATTCACTCAATGGAGAATTCCCTCTTCTGGGCTCTGAGTTCCACAGGCCTCTTGGAAGATTGCCAGAGCTCCAAAAGACATAAAACCTACTGGGGTGTAAAGAAGAAGGGAGATGAGTATGGATTTTCTTAAAAAGGTAGTGTACTTGGAACAGGTCATTGCATTTTCAATGGGGTGTATTTAAATACTGTCATGTCTACCCGAGTCCCATCCTGGGAAATTCCAGGCCTGGTTTCTGTTTTCTCAAATACCCAGCACACCTGTCTGGGTGAATGCTTTAGAATATGTTTAGAAACACAGAATGTCTGCCTGTGTTTTATCACACCCAAGCTAACAATCTCAGTGCACTGAGATGACATTTATCCAAAAATAAACATCATAATCCACTCTAATAAAATCGGTCAACACCAGTATCACCACCACCACCCCGAGTGGATATTAGGTCACCCAGTGTAAGCAATGGTTGAGGTTTAAATGTTATAAATCGGTGTGCGGGTGTTCCCGTGTTCATTCCATAAACAGGCAGAGGCAGGCGGCTCTTTGGAAGGGCCTTGTATCCAGAAGGACAGCTCTACGAAGAGCACAAGCACATCTGTGGGTCAATTCCAGGAGGCAAGCATAGGGGTGGGGAGGTGGGCAGAGAGGGAGGGACACTCACTGAGTCCCGTTCAGTGGTTAGAACCTGGATTTCTGCTTCAAATCCTGGGTGCCGCACTAACAATCTGTTGACTTTGGGCTGGTTATTTAATCTCATTGAGCCTCAACTGTCTTATCTGTAAAACAGGAGAAACGATAACTACAGTATAGGGTTGTTGGGAAGATGAAGTGAGCTAAAAAGCCAAAACAACAAAAAAAAAACTAAAGCCCTTTGACCAGTGTTGTACATTGTAAATCTATGTAAGTGTTTGCTATCAGACGCATCTTTATTTCATTTCATCAAAGCCTCAAGCCAAACCTTCCACATTGATAGTTATTCCCTTTTTGCAGATAGAAAAACTGAGGCTCATGAGGGTTAAGTAGCTTATTCAAAGCCACACAACTAGGAGATGGCAAGACCAGCACTTGAACCCAATCATCGTAATTACCACTTCCTGAAAGCCAGGTGGTATGCCAAGCACTTCACAGCAACAATCTCATCAAATACTCAAAACCACTCTGTAAGGCAAGAATGACTAAAACTATTTCATACAGACGAGGACACAGGGTTGGAGAGGTTAACTATCTTGGCTGAAGTCACACAGTTAGTTAAGGAACAAAGCAGGGGCTTGATCCCAGCTCTGACACCAAAGTCCATGGTCTCCTCCATTTAAGTCCTGCCTAATATTTGTTATAGATCTAGTAACTCCACTTGAAATCATCAACATGCCTGAATTCATATTAAATGGAAAACACTGGCCTTGTTAAGTGGAGTCCAGGAATGGCCCTCTCCATGAAGGGGCCTGCTG
Source organism: Stenella coeruleoalba (assembly GCF_951394435.1). Taxonomy (NCBI): domain Eukaryota; kingdom Metazoa; phylum Chordata; class Mammalia; order Artiodactyla; family Delphinidae; genus Stenella; species Stenella coeruleoalba. The sequence goes on from NC_137155.1 coordinate 59,670,913, forward strand.
TCCTGAATCACAAGGAGTTAGGATATCCCCAAAGAAAAGCCTAGCTTTCCACCCAGTTCCTTTCCTTCTAGAAGGTTTGGTTTGGGGTCATAGATAGCAACTGGGGAATGTGTTAAAATGAAGCACGGGAAGTTCTTAGTCACTAGACTTGCATCTTTTGGGAATTAGAACAACACAAATATTTTCCCACATAAATCATCATCGGTCCCAGCTCTGCTACCATGGAGGGGTTTTCCTTAGCAATATGTGACTGCCCTACCCAGCTAAGTGCGACTCTGAAAATATCTACCCAGTCATTCCATCCTCCCAACTCTTTTCTGTCCCTAACCTGTATTGTGGGAATGACACAGAGAAGAGTCAGTATCAACACCCTGATACAAAGATATAGTAGTGGTGACTTCTCATGGTTTTTGGCTTTTTTTTTTTTTTTTTTTGGATGCGTTGGCTCTTCGTTGCTGCGCACGGGCTTTCTCTAGCTGCGAGGAGCAGGGGCTACTCCTTGTTGCGGAGCATGGGCTCTACGTGCGCAGGCTTCAGTAGTTGTGGCGTGCAGGCCCTACAGCGCAGGCTCAGTAGTTGTGGCGTGCAGGCTCTACAGCGCAGGCTCAGTAGTTGTGGCGCACGGGCTTAGTTGCTCCATGGCATGTGGGATCTTCCTGGGCCAGGGCTCGAACCCTTGTCCCCTGCATTGGCAGGTGGATTCTTAACCACTGTACCACCTGGTAGGCCCAGGTTAATATTTTAATAAAACATGAGGGGCTTCCCTGGTGGCGCAGTGGTTAAGAATCCACCTGCCAATGCAGGGGACAAGGGTTCGAGCCCTGGCCCAGGAAGATCCCACATGCCGTGGAGCAACTAAGCCCGTGCGCCACAACTAATGAGCCTGCGCTCTAGAGCCCGTGAGACACAACTACTGAACCCGAGGGCCACAACTACTGAAGCCCGCGCGCCTAGAGCCCGTGCTCTGCAACAAGAGAAGCCACTGCAATGAGAAGCCTGCGCACCGCAACAAAGAGTAGCCCCTACTCGCCGCAAGTAGAGAAAGCCCGTGCGCAGCAACGAAGACCCAACACAGCCAAAAATTAAAATTAATTAATTAATTAAGAAATTAACCTACCAAAACCTGGTGCTGATCTGGTGCTTTGCAAATTACCTGGACCCTCATGTTGACCTATTCATCAGTTCCATAGAAAACTATAGTTTTAAATACCAAAGTGACAGCTTACTAGAGTACTCTAAATGATTTTAATGAAGTATAATAGAACACAAAATTGCCTTGCTGGTTCCGAAACGGAGCAGGACCCTATGGTCCTTCCCTACCACGTCCTCTGCCTGCCTTTTGCCTGTGGAAAAACTTCATCTAAAGAATTAGTTTGATCAGAGAAGCAAGAAAATGCAGAAACAAAGGAAAACAGTCCAATAAGACTAAATAATAGTAGTTTAGTCATTAAGCATGGTTAAGGACCTTTAGTTCCTCCTCAAGGGCTGTAGATAATATTCTGAGCCATCTCCTGTGAGCTGTCTTGTAGATACTGAAACGCCCACCTGGTGAAAGAAGTTAACTACATGGTGATCTTACTGTAGCCATGACATAAGCTGCCACAAGTCTGTGAACTGGCCTCAAAGAAATGAAAACAAACCGACCCTGCAACTGAAGACTAACTGTACCTAAAACAACCAAAATGACACTGGTCAGACCACCACGTGACCAATTTCAAGATGACTGTCAGAGCTGACTGCACAGTTTCTGCATGTAGCCCCCTACCCCCGTCTATAAAAGCTCTTGCCCCCTGACTGTCACAGGGGGAGTTGGCCTTTGGACAGGCGTCCGCCCTCTCCCCCGGTTGCCGGCATCCAAAACGAAGCAAACTTTCCTTTCCACCAACCTGGCCTCTTCAATGGCTTTTGAATGGCAAGCAGTCGGACCCCACTTTTGGTTACAGTTCTATAGAGGCACTGTGCCCCTTCTGAGGGTCAAGGTAAGATCCCCTTAGACTAAAAGCATCCCAGGCCTCACTGGCTCAGCTCCAGAGGGTGGAAGGATGGTGAAGGGGAGGAGGGATGGTGATGAGCTTGTCTTGGTCAACTCTGCACCAAAATCTCTGCCCACAGTTTGGTCTGTGGCAGTTTCTAGATAAAATACATAAATAAGAATGCAAGCCAGAATGTCTTGCTTTGACAAACTTTCTAGCACTGAGTAAAAACCATCAATGAATTGAAATGGCAATGATTAGTCTCCTCTTACTACAAGAGTCAAGTTTGGAAAAAAACACTTGCTGTCACTGAGTGTCTGATGCACCAAAGAGTTTCCCTCAAAACAACTTTGGACCCTATAGATGGATGAAAGGAAGCCCTTTGTGTAAAACTCAACTGACTTTGCCCGGAAGATAAAAGGAAACAGGACTTCCAGAAACCTGCAAAATACCTACAGCTTCTGCCTGACAAAAATTCAGCACAAGTATAAACTTTACCTTTTTAAATTTCACCTTGCCTCAAACCCCCAAAAAAGAAGAATCGTAGAAGGAACTGGTAATATAAACCTCAAATCCTAGGTTTATGTCTTAAATATCGAGTAAACATTGAACTCTTTTCTTTGGATAAAAAGAGACAAGAATTTGATATTCTCATTAGGCAAGTTAGCGATAGCACTGTAAAAAAACACTTGAGGGCTTCCCTGGTGGCACAGTGGTTGAGAGTCCGCCTGCCGATGCAGGGTACACGGGTTCGTTCCCCGGTCCGGGAAGATCCCACATGCCTCGGAGCGGCTGGGCCCGTAAGCCATGGCCGCTGAGCCTCCGCGTCCAGAGCCTGTGCTCCGCAACAGGAGAGGCCACAACAATGAGAGGCCCGCGTACCGCAAAAAGAAAAACCACTTGATCTTTATACCTACATTGCATCACTGTTTATAGTATTTCTAATGTCTAATCTAAAATAAACAGTGCTGCTGTTACTATCAAAGTGATCATCAGTGACACACAGAGTGGGACCAAGCTGGGATATGGGATACCCCCTGACAATTGTAGGATGTGGGTCCTCCCTTCTCCAAATTCCTGACTTCTTGATCATCTAGGAAGGATTCACTGCCCCTAGGCCAAGGGTCAGTAGCAAAACAGGTACGACCGGGGCACGGCCTGAGGATGCTGCCAAAAGGAAAGTCATCTGTGTGTGCCCATGTCAATTCTGAGGCCCTGTAAACAGCCCAGCTTTGGGGGAGCCCATTTTTTGATATATGGGGCAGTGGGGTGGAGGAAGTCTCAAGATTAAGGACCACTTTCTTTTGCCAAGAAATTCATTCCTATCGCATGGAGTAAAACTGTATTCCAGAGCCATCAATAAGCCCTGTTGGGGGAAAGGGTGGTGGCCTGAAATTCCAGACTGCAAAGTACACGGTGCCCAAGGGGGAAGGAGCTACAGAGCCCTCCCCCGAGCAGGGCAGGAGAAGAACAGGGGAATGGAGCAACTACTGGCCACTCTCCCTCACCGTGGCTGTACTAAATAAACAACTGCTGAACACAGATCACCACCGCAGTGGCTAGTAACTGCCACTGATGGAGCAGCCACCACGTGCCACCCGCCGTGCCAGGCGTTTGATACACCCTATCTCATGTAACCTCACGACAGAGCTCTTTAGATCCCCATTTTACGAGAAAGAAAACAGGGGTTCAGAGAGATCACATATAACACGCCCATGGTCACGCATCACAGAAGTGACAGAATCTGAATCGGGGCACAGGTTTGATGGGCTCCAAACTTGAACTTGAATTTCTTCATTACACAAAAACACAATCTACTCTTCTTAGAGCCTTTGGAAGCCCTCTCTTCTCCTAGGCTGTCATTTGTTTTAAATCCACCTTTCTTATCTGCAGTAAAAGTCTGTGTCTCGTCCAGTGGCCCCACTTGCTGAGATTAGAGCTATCTGTCCCCAGGGTGAGAACAGGATAAATCCTGTGCACTAATATCCAAGCTAGAGTTACTATTCCCTGGATGTGGGAAATCTCAGATAGGCGGCTTTTAGGAGCGACAAACCCGACCCTGTGGCAAGCACAGCTGGCTTCATCCTTAAAGCAGAAAACCCAGTAGTTAAGGCCATGGGTTTACTGGCTTCCCGCAACTTAATTTTAAAGGCCAACAACGGAGGCATTTCCCAGAAAGCAGAACTAAAGGGGCATCGTGATCTGGCAATCCTTCTGTTTTTCACAATATGCCAAAAGACTCTATGCATATCTGAGGCTGCATATCTGTTCTGAACACACTGTTCAGGCCACCCTGCCAAGCCTTGTCTCATTTCCCTTCTTTGCATTTCAGGAAGCTGGAGGGAAGTCCACTGCCCCCTCCCCAGGGTCACGCAGGACACTGGGAGCAGCCGGATCCGTCTGCAGGCTGTACTCCATCAAGGCCCCTGCCGGCCTTTCCACCTTCTCTTGGCAGCCACACTTTGGTTATTGTTGCTCAACGCTGAACGCACAGTGGAATCAGCTGGGGATACAGAGGCCTGGGTCCCACCCCCAGGGATTCTGATAGATCCAGCCTGGGCATCTGAATTTTACAAACGCCCCAGGTGATTCTAAGATACAGACAGGATTGAGAAACTCTGCCCGGACCACCGTGGGATAAACGATTCCCCTAACACTGAAGTTCATCCCCCCGAACTTTCGTGGCATGCCACAAACTCCCGGGTTTCCCCGCCTTGCTCCACCCGGGGCTCTTCTAGAGCAGCTTTGAATCCCGTCCGCTCGCAGGATGACGCCTCCCTGCTCCTCCTCCCTCGCAGCGCCCAGGACCCCAGAAAACTTGTGCCCCGCGCGACCCACCCCCGTCGCTGGGACTTACTTGGTCGCTAGGTGTGCAGACCTCGCAGCAGCAGGGAGCAGCAGACCTCGCAGGGAGCGAGAGCCTGATGCGCCGGGAGGGCGCGAGCGGGAACGCTGAGACTGGGGAACGCCGAGACTGGGGAACGCCGGGCCGGGAGCGCACGGCGCCCGCAGCTTCACCAGGACCGGGGAGGGAGCAGCCGCGGCACCGGCTGGGAACGGGAACTGGCCCGACCGCAGCGAAGGCCGCGCCCCTGTGGCCGCGCCCCGAGCCTCTGCGGCCTGCGCGGGGAAGGCGAGGCCGGGCCCGGGCAAGCGAGTCGGGGTCGGCGGGGTGGCCGCTCGCCCGGACCGGGCGGTGGAAGCCGGGAGAGGCGGCGCGCAGAAAGTAGCCCGGGGCAGCCGAGAGGGGCGGTCCCTGCCCCAGCAGAGCAGCCACGCCACCGCTCAGGCCGAGCGGGCAGGCCTGAGAGCTCGCCCAGGGGTGACACATCGCGAACTAGACGCCAACTCGGTCTTCGCCTCCGCGAGCCTAGGCCCGTCCCCTTAAATGAGCCAACCGGAGGCAGCAGCACCTGAGCAAGATGGTGAAACGCCTGTTAAAACGTTAACAAGTGCTCCCGGGTGAAACTCGCGTTAAAACGTGACACCTGCTCCCCGGTGAAAAGTAGCTCAAAATCATCAAGCCTTTTACGACAGAGCATATACTTCGATTTACACTTTTTAAAATGTAAGCTTTTCTTCATGTCCTTAAATCTCTTCTTGGCAGTGTACGTTTTATAGTCTATACATTATGCTGTGAAGACCTGTAAGGGACTTTTTAACATGCTAATACCTTTCGCAATAAAATGTTTTTTAAACGTTTTAAATGGAGAATCTACATAAGGCATAACGATGCTATAAATAAGTTGTCACATTCACACTAGAGTACATTCAATCACATGACCACATATGCTCATGAATATTTAGATTACCATCAAAGGCTGCCTTCTGATAAAAGTTTGTTCGTAACTCAAAAGCGAAACTTTGCAAACGTAAACTTGATGGGCTACCTTGTGCAAACTTGTAAGCTCCAATATAGAGATGCTAAAGATACCAATTCCTCCAGTTTATACCCTTACAGGAACCTCTGGTAGAAAAATTACAAAATTTTTCTTTTCTCTAGGATTCTGGATTTTATCTTCCATATCTTTTAAACTCATATTTTCCATATCCTGTTTCTCTGGCTGCATTCTGAATAACTTCTCAGTTGTCTTTCCATCAATCAATTCTTTTGTGGCTATTCCAACCCCGCTGTGTTACTCATCTGTGTTAGGCGGAATACTCCCTACACCTGGAACCTGTGAATATGGCAAAGGAGAATTAAAGTAGCAGGTGGAATTAAGGGTGCAAATCAGCTGACCTTGAGATGGGAAGATAATCATGGACTATTGGTATGGGCCCGATGTAATCACAAGGGTCCTTATAAATGGAAGAGGGAGGAAGAAGGAGAACTAAAGAGATAGCAGCCTGAGAAGGATTTGGCCTGATGTTGCTGGTTTTGAAGATGGAGGAATGGGTCTATGAGCCAAGAAATGAGGGTGGCTTCTAGAAGCTGGAAAATGCAAGGAAGTGGGTTCTCCAGTAGAGCCTCCAGAAGTAATACAGTCCTGCTAACACTTTGATTTTAGCCCATTGAGACTCACTTTAGACTACTGACCTCCAGAACCGTAAGATAATAAATTTGTGTTGTTTTAAGCCACTTTGTGGTAACTCGTTACAGCAGCAATAGGAAACCAATACACCATCCATTTAAGTTCTTAATTTCAACAATAATATATTTTCTAAGAGTGTTTTGGTTCTATTTCTAATTTTCTTGGTCATTTTTAATAGTCTCCTGTTCTCTACTGATTCCATCACTTAAAAAATTCATAGTTATTTTTGTTTTTAATTAAACTTTTTGTTTGGGCTAATTGTAAATTCACATGCAGCTGTAAGAAATAATGCAGAGAGACCCTTATACCCTTAACCCAATTTCCCTTCATGGTAACATCTTGCAGAACCAGGCTATAGGCATTGGTACAGTCAAAATACAGAACACTTCCACCACTACAACGATCCTTCATATTGCCCTGTTTTATCATACCACTCCCTCATTAACCCCTGACAATCACTAATCTGTTCCCCGTTTCTATAATATGTCATTTCAAGAACATTATATAAATGGAAGCACACGGTATGTACCAGGATTTTGTGATCTTGTTTTGGGATTGTTTTGTTCACTCGGCATAATTCTCTGGAGATTCATCTAGGGCATTGCATATATCAATAGTTCTTTCTTTTTTATTACTGAGTAGTATTTCATGGTATTACCACAGGGATACCACAGTTTAACCATTCACATGTTAAACAACATTTGGATTATTTCCTATTTTTGGCTATTATGACTAAAGCTGCTATAGACATTAAACTACAGGTTTATATGCAAACATAAGTTTTCATTTCCCTGGGATAAATGTCCAGGAGTGCAACTGATAGGTCATATAGTAGTTGCATGTTTAGTTTAAGAAACAGCCAAACTCTTTTCCACAGTGGCTGGACCATTTACATTCCCAACAGCAATGTCTAAGTGATCCAGTTTCGCAACACCTTCGTCAGCATTTGGTGTTGTCACAATGTTTTATTTTAGCCATTCTGATAGGTGTGTAGTGTATCATTATAGTTTTAATTTGCTAATGATGTTGAACACCTTTTTATGTGCTTACTTGCCATCTGTGTCTCCTCTTGGGTGGAATGTCTCTGTGTCTTATTCATTTATTAACTCAATTGTTTGCTTTTTTACTGTTGAGTTTTGAAAGTTCTTTATGTATTGTAGATAACAGCCCTTTGTTAGATATGTGATTGGCAAATATTTTGTCCCACTCCAAGCTTGTCTTTTCATTCTCTTAATAGGATCTTTCACAGAGCAAACATTGTAAATTTTGATGCTCCCTAGCTTCTGTTTTTCCTTGTATGGATCATGCTTTTGGTATTCAGTCTAAGAACTCTTTGAAAAACCCTAGATGTTAAAGAATTTCTCCTTTCTTTCCCCAAAAGTTCAGTTTTATGTCAGGCATTTGAGTTAATTTTGAGTTAATTTTGAAATGAGACTTAAGGTTAATTCTATTATAATTGTTACTTTTGCCTATGGATGTCCAATTGCTGCCACAGAATCACCGTTGAAAAGCTATCTTTCCTCCATTAAATTACCTCTCCACCTTTGTGTGGGTCTATTTCTGGGTTCTCCATTCTGTTCCATTGATCTGTGTGTTTATCCCTCTGCCAATACCATACAATCTTGAATTGGGTCGATGGATTCCTACCACTTTATTCTTTTTTTTTCAGAGTTGCTTTACCTATTCTAATTCCTTTGCCTTTCCATATAAATTTTAGAAAAATAATCTTGCTGGGATTTTGATAGGAATTGTGTTAAACCTGTATTGGAGAGAATTGACATCTTTATTATATTAAGCCTTCCAAACCATGAACATGGTATGCCTCTCCATTTATTTAGATCTTTGATTTCTTTCATCAGTGTTTTGTAGTTTTCAGTATACAAGTCTTACACATGTTTGGTTAAGTTTGCCCTTAAGTATTTCCTTTTAAAAAAGTGTATATGTTGTTGGTAAGAATGTAAAATTGTTCAGCCAATGCGGGAAACAGTTTGGCAGTTCCTCAAAAAGTTAAACATAGAATTACCATATGACCCAGCAATTCCACTCCTAGGTATAAACCCAAAATAAGTGACAAGAGGTACTGAAAAATATATATGTACACACATGTTCATAGCAGCATTATTCACAATAGTCAAAAGGTGAAAACAGTCCAAATGTCCATCAATGGATGGATAAACAAATCGTTATACACATATGATAGAATATTATACAGCGACGAAAAAGAATGAAGTGTTGATACATACTACAGTGTTGATAAGCCTCAAAGATATTATGCTAAGTGAAAGAAGTCAGACATAAAAGGTCACATATTTTATGAGTCCTTTAATATGAAATAACCAGAATAGGTAAATTCATAGGGACAGAAAGTAGATTGGTGTTTGCCAGGGAATGGGGGTGGGGGAGGGAAGAATGGATGTGTGGTTCCTTTTGGGGTGATGGAAATGTTTTGGAAGTAAATAGTGATGGTGGTTGGACAACATTGTGAGTGTATTAAATGCTACTGAGTCGTTCACTTTCAAACGGTTAATTTTACGTTATGTGAATTTCGTCACAATTAAAAAGTTACAGTTAAAAAAAGCAATTGTAAATGGTATTATATTTTTAATTTCCGTGTCCAAGTATATAGAATACAATTGATTTTTGTATGTTTATCTTGTAACCTGTGACCTTGCTGAACTGACTTCTTGGTTCTAAGGGATACTTTTTTATAGATTCCTAGGGGTTTTCTACATAGATAATCATGTCATCTGTACATAGAGACTGTTTCATTTATTTCTTTCCCATCTGTATGCCTTTCATTTCCCTTTCTTGCCTCACTACACTGGTTAGAACTTCCAGTACTATGTTGAATAAGAATAGTGAGAGCAGACATCCTTGCCTTGTCCCCAGTTTTAAGGGAAAAGCATTCAGTCTTTTATTATTAAGTATAATGTTAGCTGTACGTATTTTATAGATGCTCTTTATCAAGTTGTTGATGTTCCCTTCTGTTCCTATTTTTCTGAGGAATTTTTTTATCATAAATGGGTATTGAATTGTGCCAAACACTTTTATGCATCTACTGATGTGATCACATGGTTTGTAATAATAGTTAAAATACAGTGGATTACTTTGATTGATGTTCAAGTATTGAACCAGACTTGCAGCTCTGGAATAACCCGCCTTGGTCATGGTATAGAATTCCTTTTATGTATTGCTAAATTCTATTTGCTAGTATTTTTTTAAAGAATCTTTGAATCAATATTCATAAGGGATAGTGGTCTGCAGGCTTATTTTTGTTTGGTTGGTTTTTTCTACTGTGCCTGGTTTTGGTATACTGACTTCACTAGCTTCACAAAATGAACTGGTAAGGGTTACCATAATGCCCCCTGTCTCTGGTAATTTTCTTTGCCCTGAAATCTACTCTATCTAATATTAATAAAGCCACTCATTCTTTCCTTTGATTAATGTTTGCATCATATATCTTTTTCTATCCTTTTATTTTCAAGCTGCTTATATTGTTATAGTTGAAGTGAGTTTCTTGTAGACAGCATAAATAAGGCTGGGTCATGTTTTTAATCCACTCCACCAGTTTCTGTGTTTTAATTGGTGTCTTGAGATCATTTACACTGAATGTACTTATTGATATGTTAGGGCAGCGGTCTCCAGCCTTTTTGGCACCAGGGACAGGTTTCGTGGAAGACAATTTTTCCATGAATGGGTCGCGGATTGTTCAGGTGGTAATGCAAGTGATGGGGGGGATGGTTCAGACAGTAATGGGAATGCTGGGGAGCAGCAGATGAAGCTTCACTTGCTGGCCCACTGCTCACCACCTGCTGTGTGGCCCAGTTCCCCAGGGGTTGGGGACGCCTGTGTTAGGGTTTTGGGGTTTTGTTTTTACTTTTGGCTGCGTTGGGTCTTCATTGCTACATGCAGGCTTTCTCTAGTTGCGGCAAGCAGGGGCTACTCTTCACTGCAGTGCGCGGGCTTCTCATTGCAGTGGCTTCTCGTTGCGGAGCATGGGCTCTAGGCGCACTGGCTTCAGTAGTTGTGGCACGTGGGCTCAGTAATTGTGGCTCACAGGCTCTAGAGCGCAGGCTCAGTAGCTGTGGAGCGTGGGGTTAGTTGCTGCGCGGCATGTGGGATCTTCCAGTACCAGGTTTCAAACCCATGTCCCCTGCATTGGCAGGTGGATTCCTAACCACTGCACCACCAGGGAAGCCCCTGTAATTGTTTTAAATAGTACCTCTACACATATTCAGAACCACAACTCACAATATTTTAATTTTTGCTTCAACCATTATGTAAGAAACTCAAGAGAAGGAAACTCGTATTTATCCATACTTTTGCTTACCATGTTATTTTTTTCCTTTCTGAGGTTTCCAAGTTCCTTCTTTTATCATTTCCTTCCTGTTAAGAGAACTTCCTTCAGTCATTCTTTCAGGGTAGGTCAGTTGGCCACAAATTTTCCTAGTTTTCCTTCATCTGAGAATGTCTTGATTTTTCCCTTCATTCTCAAAGGCTATTTTCACTGGATTCTGGGTAGACAGTCCTTTTCTTTCAGCACTTGAAAAATGTGCCACTTCCTTCTGGTCTCCCTGGTTTCTGATGAGAAATCTGGTGTAATTGAAATTGTTTTTCTCCTGTAGGTAAGGTATCATCTCTTACTTGCTGCTCTCAAGAATTTTTGTCTTTAGCGTTCAGAAGTTTGACTACAATGTGTCTGGTGTGGTTTTCTTTGGGTTTATGTTTGGAGTTCACTCAGATTTTTCTTTTCTTTTTAAATGTTAATTACTATTTATTAGACAACAGCTGTATACCAGCCATTGTGCTGGGCATTTTATATACACTATTGCTAATCCCACCCACAAACTTGGGAGTTAGGTGTCTGTTAGGTTAAACCATGTGAGACTGTCATGGCTTCATTAAACTTCTTTCATCTGTAGGTTTGTGGCTTTTGCCAAATTCAGAATGTTTAAACCATTATTTCTTTGGTCACTTTTTCAGCCTGTCCTCTCCCCTCTCCTTCTGAGACTCCCATGACACAAATGTTAGATCTTCTGTTATATCCCCACAGGTCCCTAACGCCCTGTTTTGTTTTTTTTTTTTTCAGTCTGTTTTCTCTCTGCTTTTCAGACAAGGTTAATTTCTATTGTTCTGTCTCCCAGTTCACTGATTCTTTCCTCTGTTCCCTCCATTCTGCTGTTGGACCCATCCTCTGAGTTTTTAATTTCACTGTAATTTTACTGTATTTTTCAGTCCTAAAGTTTCCATCTAGTTCTTCTTTATATCTTCCGTTTCTTTACTGAGAATGTTTGTGTTTTCATTTGTTTCAAACACATTCCTCATTGCTCACTAAAGCATTTTTATGATGTCCGCTTTAAAATCTTTGTCAAATAATTTTAACATATCTGTCATCGTCTGTTTTGGCATCTACTGATTGTCTTTCTTCATTTAGTTTGAGATCTTCCTGGTTCTTGGAATGATGAGTGATTTTTCAGTTGAAGCCTGGACATTTTGGAAATTATGAGACTCTGGATCTTATTGAAATCTCCTATTTTAGCCGGATTACTCTGAAACCATTCCAGCAGAGGAAGGTGTGGGCCACTGCCTCGATACTGCTAAATGGAGGTAGAAGTTCAGGTTCTCACCCAGCTTCTGGTGTCACCCAAGGGAGGGTCCACCTTGTTACTACGGAGGGGAGGTAGGAGTCTCAGCTTCCCACTAGGTCTCCACAGATACCTCCTTGGCTGGGAGGAGTAGGAATGCCTCATTACTGCCCCCTACATGGCCTTCAATGACACCACAGGGAAGGGTGGCTTTGTTACCACTGGGCAATAAAGTCCTAATCTGTCACTTGGTCTCCTCTGACACCACCCAGCAGGGACAGGGAGGGGCACCTTGTTACTGCCAGACGGGGTTTTAAGTACAGGCTCCTCACATGGTCTCCACTGACACTACTGGGGGGGGGGGGGGAAGGGGAGTGATTGTTACTGCTGGGCGGCTCCCTACTCAGCCTTTTCTGACACTACCCTGGCAATGCTGGTGGGAGAGAGGGTTAGGGTGCCTTGTTACAACCTGGCAAGGGTGGAAGTCCAGGCTTCCCTCTTGAACTTTTGCTGGCTTGGGTGGAGGTGAGCGTTCTAGTTTTTCTCCATGGTGTTTGGCTGGGGTAAAGCACTTATTCTCTAAGTTTTATCTGGCTAGACTGTCCATTTCCCAGTCCTTTGGCTAGAGAGCAGCTTTTCTTGTTTTGTTTGTTTGTGTTTTTCATCTCTGCTCATGCTCATTGGTGCCTTCAGGTTGCTGGCTTCTTCAGCTAGAAGTCTGAGATGCATGAGGCAAAAGAAAATCCAGGGAATTCAGCACCATGTCATGCCTTGGGTCCTAAGGTCTCTAGCTGTTCTGCTTGTTTTATATATTATGTTCAGGGATTTTAGTTGTACTTAACTAAAGGAATAGGGAAGAGTATGTCTATTCCATCTTCCCAGAAGTCAGTCTCCAAATATACTTATATTCTGTTTTTGATCATTTCAATATCCTGAAACCTTAGGGATGTAAATTTGTTTTTTCTGTTCCCATTCATAGTGTATCATTTTCCTTATTATTATCTTTTAAATTTTTAAGTGGAAAACCTGAGAACCTGAATTAGGATCGCTTTCTTCAGAGAGGACTTGCATCTATCTCTGCTGGGAGCCACCAGGCTTACTAACTGGGGACTGTTTTAGTTCTCTTCAAGGGTCCTGGTTTCATACAGAATTCTCAGGTACAGTTTTCCTGTCCTGCAAGGGTGAGTCATCTAATTCTGGGGCTATTATTGGCAAGGATATCTGGGCCATTTGTTTACCATTACTGTCTAGCCTTTCAGCTCACTTTATCTTCTTTCTTTTTGTGGGAGAGGGGCTGGTACAACTTCAAGATTTTCCTTATTTTCTTTCAAGCCCAGAAATGCTTTTCAAAAACTATGTTTGCTATAGTATATCCAGGAGCTGGCTGTATTGTGGTTAGAGGGCCAAAATCACTGGTAGAAATGGAAAATCCTTACATATGACATTTGCTAGTACTACCTGGAAAACAACTGGAAAAAATAGTCATGATTAACAGATTTTTGTTAAAAGGCCAGACATGAAGATTTTATTGTTAATGTTTTAAATTCCTTAATGAAAGCTGTCATTTTAGGTAGGAGAGACAGATTTTAGAATAATATGCAATTTTTAGTACCTACAGCACAACTGAGCCTTGCTTACTATATTACCATAACTGTGTTCTGGGTCACAGACAAACTTGGTCTTTTGGGGAGGAGTTAACAACTATCGAAAACTGGAATACTGGAGGGTATACTTGAAAACAGTGAGGTGTAACAGCTATGAAACATGGTCAAACCTGTAGTCTATGGCTCAGCCTCACGACAGAATTGCAGCTGTCGCTGAAAAGTCCTTTGGTCCTTCTTCCCAAGAGTAAAAACCAAATCTTTGTTTTATGCTGCTGTGGCTTGTTCCCTCTCATTCTAATAACCTGTTTGGAAGGTCCAGCTCACTGCATTCCACAGAGACATAAGAGAATTTTTGATAACCAGTGTTGTTTTATTCATGACTCGTCTTTCTTCCACTTATTCAGTAAGTAAATTTAAGAAGGTGACCATTTCTTGGTAAGCCAAGAATCAAATTTCAGTTTCCAGGAAACACATTTCCCTCATAATCGTGACCCTTCTACTTTAAAATTTTGTTCCAAGGATAGCTCTGTACAAACTTAATTCTTCAGTAAGAACAATAATGATTGCTAATACTTATTATATGCCAGGCTCTGTTCTAAGCTTATATATATATATATACACTCCTCAAAACAATCCTAAGACATAGAAATTTGGGCTGTCCTCAGTCTGCAGGCAAGGAAGCTGAGGCACAGTCATATAATCCAAAGTTTCCCAGCTAGAAAGTGCTGGAACTGACAGTCGATCCTCGGCTGTCTGGTTCCAGAGTCTGTGCAATTATCCTTTAGTATAGATTGGCTATAGACCAAGACCAGATCCAGTATGTGTGATGATGTGAGTCTCTCTAACAAAATGAAATGTAGTATTTTAGTAGGGACTATAGGTGAAACCATAAATACATTTATTCCTCTAAGAACAGTATGCCATCTTTTAAATTTTGAAGTTGTTATAATCAATTGCTTCTGCAGTTTGCTTGCTCTTAGTAAGCTAAGAAAAAATCCCAGAGCAGAGTGATTTACCAGCACCATCCTTAAGTTGCAAATCTACCCTTTATCACAGAGCAAAAATACACTTCAGATCAACTCAATAAAATAACTTTAAGGGTTCACAGAAGGAATACTCACATCTACTTGTCATGCATTCCAATGCCGCAAGGCCCCCTTTTCAATTGTCTAACTCCTATCCTGGCCTTTTTATAGCCTGAAAACAAGGAATCACCCAAGTGAGATACCCCTTCAGAACACTGTTGAAAATATATTAAACAGAGAGATATCCCAGATTCCCGTTCTAAATGTTAAAAATGTATTAGCATATAGAGAAAATATCTGTAGACGTATTCTATTAGGTTCTAATGAGTTTTTGCTTCCCCCTTTTTGATAATGTCTTCAATTTCTTCTGAGACCTTTCCTTTGTAGTCATTTGGTTCTATTGCGTTTAACTTCTTTTGATAGTCCGGTGGCAAACCATTCTCTTTTGCACCCAGGCAAATCACCTAGAAATGGTTAAAATAAACAAAAAACCCTTTAGTTAGGAACATAATTTAATTTAGTACACCACAGCTTTATTTGTAGTATCAAAGTATGAAATATTAGCTTTCCGATAACTCTGGAATAAACAATTCTAGAACAAAATGGAGGGATAGTCATTCCTCTCACAATGAGCATGAAAGTGCAGGGAGTTTTCAAAGCCACAAGATCCACCCTTACGGAAGAGCAATTGTACTCAGTAATATGATTTAAAATGTTTTTATATTAAGAGAAAAACTTATTGTACAGAATTTGCATGATTTTTTAAGAAACAAACACCATTCTCCAAAAAAATTTCCAGTTTACAGGTAGCAGTTGTAGTTTAATCCTGGAGTCTACTCTACCTCTGAATTAGACGTGAGGGAATAAATAGCAAGTGTGTCCAGTGGTACTTCCCAGATCCATACCAGGCTTAATTCCTCTAGGGTCCTTCTAGAAAATTCCAGATTAGGCCCAGGAACTGGGTCACCCTCTCCAGGTATCATGTCCTGACTGGGCCTGCCAACAGGTACCTAAGTTTGGGTTTCTGAAAAGGGATGTTGGACTCTCTATCCTGAATTCTTTTCTGGTGCTTGAGGGAGTGGTATCCCTGATTCTGAAAAGCAGTGTGACTTATTTTTCCCTCCATCTGGAAATGGAAAACATTTCAGCAGTAGGAAATATATTTTTTACCTACAAAAATGAATCTTGGTGTTCATGAAATACTGTTTTATGGAGGAAGAAAAAAATGATTATAAAAGCATGGGTATAGAATAACTCTACAAAAAATACACACATACATGCTATTTTCTACTTTAAAAAAGTAAAAAACATGTCTAGAATTATGACTCAAATACATTTCTACAAGCTTTTTTTCTAATAAATGAAGTTTTAGGGACATATTTCTATCATTATAAATAAATCTGAACATTTAGTTATTCGGTAAATAAATATCATTTTTGTATCAAAAAACATTTTGATTAAAATGAATTGTACAGGTAGAATTTAAAACACACAAAACCTTTTAAAAACAAGATATTCTTTAGTTTAGCTCAGTGAAAATTAACAAGGAATCACCAAAAGTCTTTGTAAGTAGTTAGTTAAAAGGATACCTTTTTATACTGGGGTGATGGGGGAACACGCTCATAATTTGTCATCTGATAACTTCGACAGGTTATTTCTTTTCCTTCTTGAGTAGAAACATTAACTTCTATTGGGACATACATTCCACTTTTAACCCCTTCTTGCCTGAAATCAGAACAGTCAAATTTTAATCATACTTGACTTAGCCAAGTTAGTTTACCAGATTAAAAATTTTAACTATTTATGGATGTACTTGCTCCCTGTATATTTTGGGATAGAGCAGAAGTATCACCGCATCAAAAGGAAGTTCAGCCTTTCAGTTAGAAAGCTGGAGACTTATTATTACTGGGTATGCTTCTAATAGACCTCTATATTTAGCCTATCTAAAAACATGCTTCAGTGTAGTTATTTCAAGCTTTGTAACACTGAAACATTGCTCTCTAGGCTACAAAAACGACTGTGTGCTGACAGCAAGAGAATATCCACCCAGAGAAAAGTAGAGAGGATGGCTCATTCCTGTTTGCAAGTGAAGTAAAGTATTAAGCATGTCAGATGATTGTCTGCTCTTCTCAAATCCTACTCTTCTCTGCCACTTTCTTTGCATTAAATGCTCTGCCACACAACTCTTGAGTTCTATTTATAAAGCGCATCAAAGCATTTCTAATATGTTTTGAAGTTTTTACAAATGATTATTACTGTTTTTATTGATTCAACTGCCACCTTAAAGAATTATTTTTTAAAAACTAATAAAAACTGAGCTTTTGAAATCAATAAAAGTATATAACAATTACAAAAATCTTCATGCCTTCTCACAATATGAAACTACAAAGATATTTTTATTAAAAAACAAATAGAATGAAAATAAGGACTTCCATCTATTATAGAAGAGATTACAAATGTGTCCCCAAATCTCAATCAGAGAGTGTGACCCTTCTAGGCTTTTCTTTTTAGGAATGAACATTATACCTTTTAGGTTAACTCTAAAGTATAAAGAATATGTCCGTAGTATATGGTTTTGAAAAACCAACACATATATACACATCCTTGCATATGATCCACTTTCTAAATTAGTAATTATTTAACTTTTAATTAGAAGTCACCTACTTATCTAGAGAACTTAAATTGCTTTTGTTCATTTTCCATACTACTCCCCATACTTCATCGCCAGGACTTTCAAAAATGGTGGCTATACCTCCATGCCAAGTTTCACTAGTTTTGCCTTGGGGATTGCCAAAGTCAAGCTTAAAATCCTACAAAGGAAACCAAAGTGATATGATCAGTATCCACGTGAACCAAAATTTCCTTCTTCAAAATAAAAAAAGATTTACCTTGAACTCCATGCAACTAAAACAAACTTTGAGTTCCTTCTGTTAAAAATACAAAGATAAACAACCAAGGACCCAGATCTCAAGGACTATAATTTTTCATATTTTTCTTTAAAAATGAACTGTATACTGAATATGTACACGTATCTTACCATAAACAAGAGGCTTAAAAGGGAAAATAAATCGCATAATCCTGAGGCCTTAACACAGCTATCTTTATTTTTGAAAACTACTTCCCAGCCCACTTACATAGATTTTAACTTAGAGACAATCATAGTGTACATAATTGTTGAAGCTGGGTGATGGCTACCTAAGGGTTATAACATTCTTCCCACTTTTATGTATGTAAGTGTATCCTATTAGCATTATTTTTTTTTGTCCTAAGGGAGTTGGCATTTGAGGGTGATCTGTACACTCATAAATTTAATATTCCTGAATTGTATTAACATATCTATAATAATGATAAGAGCAGCTAACACTTACTGGAAAATTACTGGGTTCTATACACTGTGCTATGAGCTTTATATGGACTTTTTAAAAATCCTGTCAACAACTTTTTATACCCATTTAACAGAAAGAAAAACTGTGGCTTAAAAAGATTAAGCAACTTGCCTAAGGTCTCACAACTAATAAGTAATGGAGTCAAGGTTTCGAGTTTAGTTTCCTCCCTCACAGAGATGAGTAATCAAAGGACACAGCCAGGGAGATTAAAAACCCTTACTTGGCTGTTTGGTCTAAGAAGATTTCTTTCCATCTTTCCAGAGCTTAGCTTCCTTAATGATTAAAAAAAAAAAAAAAAAAAAGGTTAGACTAGATAATAAATCTAAGGTTTATATTTTATCTCTGTCACCTTTATTTTCTTAAAAACCTGTCAGAATTTCACAAAAAAGGTCGGTTTGAGTGACCCGTACCTTCAATTGGTATACTGGATGTTCTAGGACCAGGTATGCCTGACAGGACATCAGGGGATCTGATAAAAGTTACAACCACACTAGGAACTGGTTGTCTATTGTTAAATCCAATAGACAATTTTCATTCCTTGTCTTGCTCTACTTCTCAGCTGCTTCTGACATCATTAACCACCAGGTCTTGATCTGTCTCCTTTCTTTTAGGCTGTTCCTTGATCTCCTCAATCCCCTTTGCCAACTCCTTCTCCACTACCTGGTCTTTAAATGTTGGGAGTTTCTGAGGGCTCAGTTTAGGCCCTTTTCTCTGTTCAGCAATTTGCTCAGGACACTCTCATCCCCTCCAATGGCTTCAAATACCATCCAATATTCCAGTCGTCTTCTAATCCAGCTCAGATCTCTCCTCTGAGCTTCAAAAGTGCTTAGAATATAGTGAGTATTTAATGAATGTTCACTAATATTTTTCTGCTCACTTGGATATACAACGAGCATCTCAAACTCAGTACTGCTGACCCTTGAATAACACGGGTTTGAACTACACAGGTCCACGTACACGTGAATTTTTCTCAATAAATATAGCATCTATATTTTCCTTTTACATATCATCAAATTAACTAAGTATGGGGAAAAATTCGAGTAGAGATTAAAATAGAGAATATGTGGCATCAAAAGAACTAGGGTCTGAGTCCTGATTCTATCCAAACTTTTTCAGCTTCCTGCCCTTGGGTGAGTCATGTATCAATTCCTTTGTTTTTGAGGTAGAGATGGCAGTTCTGATTTTCGGCTGGGTGAAGGGTCGGCACCACTAATCCCGGCATTGTTTAAGGGCCAAATACATGTCCAAACTGAGCTTGATTTTCCCTCCCAAACTAATTCTCCTCTTCTTTTCACAAACATCACCGTCATCTACTCTGTTGCGTCAAAAACCTTAGTCATCCCCATTATCTCCTCTTCCTTTCACAATCAATCACCAAGGCCTAACAGTACTCACTCCTAAATATCTCCCAAACCCAGCTACCCTCCACTGCTACCACTGCAGGGTACCATTATCTTTAGCATGGACTGCTGCAAAAGCTTCCTAACTGGGCTCCCTACATCCACTGCTTCCAATCCATTTTCCATAGCAACCAGAACCAGCTTCAAAGATGTAAATCTGATGTTTCATTTGCTTAAATTTGGCAGAGGTCCTCTCATTGGTCTCAAGATAAAGACCCAAGCCTTCTCTGGCCTCTGTGGTCCTGTAAAATGTGGCCCTTCCTGACCTCTCTAGTCTTCATGCTACACCCTCTCCTCACACACTAGATTCCAGCCACACTAGCTGGAAGGTCCAGCTTTTTTCTTTCCTGAGGTCTTTGGTCCCTGCTGTTCATTCTATCTGTTTGCTTCCCCCCTCCCCAGTCATTCACGTCTCAGTTTAAAAGTCACATTTTCAGGAATGGCTTTACTGAGCATCCCGGTTAGGTCAGGTCCCCAAGTCATACACTTCCATAGCACCTTGAATGGATCCTTTAAAAAAAAAAAAAGATTTCACTTTTTTTTAGAGCAGTTTTAAGTTCAGAACAAAACAGAGAGTAAGGTATAATATATCTCCTTTTAAGACTGACCATACCTGTGACGGAATAATCATTTGCTTGATAGCTCTTTGCTGCATTCCAATTATAAACCATCTGAACTTCTTTCCCACGTTTGGGGAATTCCCTGCCTTATGAGTTTGGGGGCAGACAGTGTTCAGAGCCTGACTCCCATTTTTGAAGTTTCAAATGCCAGAAGTTGGTTCTCCCAGCTTTTCTTGAAGTCAGGGCATGGGCACGTGGCCAAGACTTAGCCAATCAGGACACCCACCTAGGGCTTTGAATTAGAAACTAGTGACCCAGGGCAGCAAAAAAGTCCACCTTGGTGGTGGCAACCAGATTTGGGTTTCAGGAACTTGGAGATGTAGTGACAGTAGCAGGCAGGGTCCAGCGCAGGTGATGCACAATGCAACGTCCATGTTTACCAAGCTTAGCGGCGATGCAACAGTGGCCCCCTGGGCTGGTTCTGTTGGTGTGATACTGGCTGTTTTAGAGCTTCCCTTTTATGCCTGCTTGTTTTGTCAGCTTTGTGGTCCTACCTTCCTGGTCATTCTGTGAGCTCTTCAAACGGCCTTTCAACACATTCTTTTTCTGCTTGAATCAGCCACTTCTGTTGCTTGCTACTAAGAACCCTGACAACGATAGCAGAGACCATGTTTGTTTGGTTCAACAATGTCAAAAGGCTTTGTACATAACTTGTTCGAGTGTCTCTCCTATAGACTGGGAGGTCCTGAAAGCAGCCAGCTTTACTCAATCATCTTTGTATCTCCAGGTAAGTGCTGGAAGAATACGCACTAAATGAATAAATGGACTGTACTAAGAGCAATGATTCTTACCAAGGCAAGCGAAGGTTCATCCAGCCACTTGATTTAACTGAGCACGGCCCTTACTGTGAATAAGAAACGGCTCCAGCTTTCAGGACCTCTCAGATCGGGAGCAAAAGGCGGGTAAATGGATTTTTACAAAACCAGGTGACAAGTCCTGGAGCAAAGTGGGGTACAGAACAGAAAGCAACTGATTCCCTGACTTGGGTCAGAGAAGGCTTCTCAGAGGGACCAACCGAATGGATTCTGTGATGATGCCCCTAAATCAGTGGCCAAGGGAGAGGCGCTGGGATCTGGGCAGAACGCGCAGCTCGTGAGAACGCCAGGAGAGAGACCTCAGGGTAGCCCGGGAGGCACAGGTGCCAGAGTAGCACAGCTCAGCAGGGGTCAAGCACAGGGCTGAGGGCGAGAGCGACCGGCCCGGGGTCGTGCAAGGAACCCTGATGTACTTTGAGCAGAAAGAGCTGCATTCCCGGCCCAGTGCTGCCAACAAGCGGCGAAGAGAAAGCGAGTTCTCGAAATCCTGGCTCCCGCGTCTGCAGAGGGGGGCAGAGGCCATCGCAGGGGCCGGGAGGAGAGCACTGACCTGCAGGCGGGCCACGCTGCAGAACACGGCCGAGGGGTTTCGGAGGTGGATCCGCTCCGTCAGCAGGTTGCTGCCATAGGCGAAGTAGAGAAAATTCTCCCCTTCCTGGCTCCGGAGGTCCTCGCCGCCTGAGTTCGCCATGTCCCACCGGACGCCTGCACGGACCAGGGATCTGTAGCAGGAGAGTGAGGCGAGGACGAGCATAGCGCGGTGGCCGACGACCCCAGCCCAGGAAGCGCGGCGCCGCGCAGCCTTAGAGCTTAGGGGAAAGGCGGGAAGCTGGGGCCGGGCGAGTCATCTGCGACCACTCTTCTGAATGGCTGCCAGTACCCAACGCTGTGAGTTGCTCCCTCTGATTGGCCAGCCCACCGCCTCCTCTCCGCTCGCTGCTTGGACTTTGCAATACTCTGCCCTGAGGCGACCCAGGGCTGATTCCACATTGGACCCGCTCCTCTGTTGTCCCGCCCCCGTGTTCAAGGCTCCCTCTGATTGGCTCCCTCTTCGCGGGGACGGGTCAGGTCCCCCATTTGTGGGTCGTAGCTCGCCGATTCTGGCCGGATTTTCTTACCTTTGGGTGGCTCCTGCGTGGTTCACTGGCAGTGTGTGCTCTTTAGGGAATTTTTGGTCCGTTTAAGATGAAACAGCAGCTCTGGCCATGCCCCCCACGGTCCATAACCCAGCAGGTCGTCCCTGTCCCGCTCTCTGCTTTTGGAGTCGGGACGTATATTCACCCCCACACGCTGGTACCCGCACCCCTAGCCCTGATCACCTCCCTGATACCTTTTCTAAGGACGCTTGGCTTCCTGGAAAAGCTCCTCTGAGTGTCAGGGGCTCCCTTCCCTGGTGGAAGTAGCGTGCAGCGTTCAAATCACGACGCTTGCTGTTTACTTGGAAGCCTAACCTCCGGCACTTCTCGTCTCTGGTTCCTCCTTTTTTTTTTTTTTTTTTTTTTTGGTT
This sequence comes from Stenella coeruleoalba, assembly GCF_951394435.1. Classification (NCBI taxonomy): domain Eukaryota; kingdom Metazoa; phylum Chordata; class Mammalia; order Artiodactyla; family Delphinidae; genus Stenella; species Stenella coeruleoalba. The sequence goes on from NC_137155.1 coordinate 59,693,360, forward strand.
TTCTTTTTAAACATCTTTATTGGAGTATAATTGCTTTACAACGTTGTGTTAATTGCTGCTGTATAACAAAGTGAATCAGCTATACGTGTACATATATCCCCATATCTCCTCCCTCTTACATATCCCTCCCTCCCACCCTCCCTATCCCACCCCTGTAAGTGGTCACAAAGCACCCAGCTGATCTCCCTGTGCTATGCGGCTGCTTCCCACTAGCTATCTATTTTACATTTAGTAGTGTATATATGTCCATGCCACTCCCTCACTTCGTCCCAGCTTACCCTTCCCCCTCCCCGTGTCCTCAAGTCTATTCTCTATGTCTGTGTCTTTATTCCGGTCCTGCCCCTAGGTTCTTCAGACCATTTTTAGATTCCATATATATGTGTTAGCATACAGTATTTGTTTTTCTCTTTCTGACTTACTTTACTCTGTATGACAGTCTCTAGGTCCATCCACCTCACCACAAATAACTCAATTTCGTTTCTTGTTATATCTGAGTAATAGTCCATTGTATATATATGCCACATCTTCTTTATCCATTCATCTGTCGATGGACACTTAGGTTGCTTCCATGTCCTGGCTATTGTAAATAGAGCTGCAATGATCTGGTTCCTCCTTTAAAATAGAGATTATAAGATGTTATGATCACAATTACATAAGTTATGATCACCTATCTCCTAGGGTTGGTGTAAGTATTAAAAGTAACTTTGTTAATGTTAATTAGGTGCAAAAGCTCCAGTGTAAAGATATAGAAGTACTGTATAATAACAATGACATAAAAACTCTATATTGTTAACTTTGAAATGAAAATATTAATATGAACTCAGGGCCTAGAAGCAATGACCATCCTTGGCACCCAGATGTTGATCTCTAAATACCACTTTTCCACTAAAAGGTACCAGGGCTCCTTGGAGAAATGGCTGATGTCAGTCGGGTCAAGAGCTGAGAAATAACAGGAGCACTTAGAACATCATGTGACAGAAAGTCAGGAGGTATTAAAAAACAAGATCCTTTGAAAAGAACACAGAAGCTAGCTTGAAGGAATGCCCGCTGGCCAAAGTTAGAACAATTTGAGCATCAAAATTAATAACCGCAATTTATTTAAAATGTCAAACATAAAATTCATTTCCACTAAAGTGTAAAGCAAATCTAAAAAAACAACAGTTTTTAAAAACTTCCTTTGCCATACTACTGGCAGTGACTATCACGCCAACTCTTTACTCTGAAAAGTGGTAATTTAAGAAAATTACCATTTATCCTGCTTTTCTAGCTGCAGCTGTATTTCAGGGTAACCAAATGGCCCCAGTTGATGAGGAAACTGTTCTCTTTACAAAAACATGCCAGCTAAATAATGTAAAATGAAGGACAGAATTAGAAATTCACCATTTTGCAGTCCCTAGTGGAATAACTGATCCATGCCAGGATCATCAATGTGACCAACTGGTGAGAGTGAGATAGGGAACAGGATATTCACATAGAGCCAGGGATTATGTGCCAATCATCAGGGAAATCCATAATGACAATGGAGAAATCTGGCCGCTTCCCACCTTAACCTAGATCGATCTTATCAGTAAAATGGACCAACCTGACATTATGTGTCTCCTGATGTGATACAGTATGAAGCACCAGCATCATTTGAGAAGTATTGTTTCCGAAAATCTTTAACCTCAGTATAATCAAGCAGGAACTACAAGGATAGAAGTAGACAATCAGAAAAATCCAGAACAAATGGTGAGACATCCTGCAGAACAAATGGCTCAATTTCTTAAATTAACTCAGTGCCATAAAAAAAAAAAAAGAAAGAAAGAAAGAAGAAGAGAAATAAAGCAGTACTGAGGGAGGGCTGTTTTGATTAAAAGAAACCTAAGAAACGTCGTAACCAAATACAATGGCTTGTCCTCAGTTCTGATTTAATAAACCAGATATAAAAGATATTTTGTGAGCAATTGGAGAATCTGAATACAGACTAAAACATTAGATGATATTACACAGTTGTTTTTTTAATTAGGTATGATAATGGCATTGTGCTTATGTAGAAAAATCTCTTTTTAGATACACATATTGGTGTATTTAGGGGTAAAATGTTTGCTATCTATACTTTTAAATAATTCAGAAAAATTAAAATATGGAAAGTGTTAAATGTGAAACTGAGTACATATATGGATGCTTGTTTTATTATTCTTTTCTATGTATTTGAATATTTTCATGTTAAAAATTCAAAAAAGAAAAATGGTGATATAGGTAAAGCACTTGACATAGTAAGCATTCAATAATAAATTTGTTTTTGTATAATCTGCAAATAGGAAGGTTCATACCTTCTCCTGACCCCCAAACATTAAGGCAGAACTTGACATACATACTTGGTCATTTCAGTAAGCAAGTTGCCTTCCTTGACAAGATAGCCCTCTATTGCACCATGAATTCCCAAGGTCTCTGCTTCGGAGCACTACCATTTAAAACATGCGTCTGTGTTTTAAACTGCTTTCAACATTTAAAATGTATTTATTATTTAATTAATTATTTTTAAGGTATTTTACTTCTTTTCTCTTCCTACACTTCTCACTAATTGCTTAATTTTATGGTGACTGATTTTTCTCAACACTATTCTGTGAAAATTTTCTGAAGTTAAACATTGATGTTTCCTCAGACACGGATAATCTTTTCTTACCCCAGTGAAGCATTTTATTTAGCTTCCCCATGTTGGTTGCCATGTACTGACCCCTGTTGGCCAACAAGAATCAGTAGGTAACAACGGGTTTTGTCTTTTCAAATTTAACCAAAATAGATAACCAACAAGGAGCCACTGTATAGCACAGAGAACTATACTCAATATTTTGTAATAACCTATAAGGGAAAAGAATCTGAAAAAGAATAGATATATATGTATGTATAACTGAATCACTTTGCTGAACACCTGAAACTAACACAACATTGTAAATCAACTATACTTCAATAAATATTTTTTTTAATTTTAAAATTAAGAAAAGATTTTAAACTTTTTTAAGAAAGCAAAGCACGGGGCTTCCCTGGTGGCGCAGTGGCTGAGAGTCCGCCTGCCGATGCAGGGGACACGGGTTCATGCCCTGGTCCGGGAAGATCCCACATGCCGCGGAGCGGCTGGGCCCGTGAGCCATGGCCGCTGAGCCTGCGCGTCCGGAGCCTGTGCTCCGCAACGGGAGAGGCCACAACAGTGAGAAGCCCGCGTACCGCAAAAAAAAAAAAAAAAAAAAAAGCACACTTAGGAAAAAAAGAACAAATTTAACCAAAGCCTGGTTAATATTAGTTAACATTCATTAAGTGCTTATTAAATGCCGGTCTAAACTCTTACATATATTAGTTCATTTAATCCTGAAAGTGGTCCTATGCAGAAATTACTAATATATCCTCATTTTACAGTTGAGGAAACATATGTGCAGTAGGTCAACTAAATTTCCCCAGGCTGTAGTTAGCGATGACTGAAGCAGAGATTAAGCAATCTGATTCTAAAGTCATCACTGGGTGTTGCTTCCCAAATTTCTCACATTGTAAAGCCCTCATGGTCTAGATATAACTGGTTATTAATAGCTCGCTTTCAAGTACAATCTCTATCATATCTATAAGGACACTATGAAATAATAGTACTAGCATTCAATTACTTGATAATAAACGTAATGAGGTCAGATTTCCTCTAAATGCCATCTTTTAATCCAGTGGACTTAAAGTTTTTGGTTGTATCATTAAAATTTTTGAGCACATATTCTCTCTATATAATAATATATATAAAACTATATATATGATATAATATCCACAAAATAGAAATTTAATCTGGACTCTGCTTTTCTGTGGAGATGGGTTAAGGGTGAGAATCACATGAAGACAGCACAGACGTGGGTTTGGGGAGTGGTGAGTAGTTCAATTTCAATAGAGCAATGGATTTATATCAGGAAATGGGAGACAAGTCTGGAAGGAGATTAGCATAGTTGATGGGAGGGCCTTGAATTTTCACTCAGAAGTTCATACTATTTGGTGGTCAAAGGGGAGACTTTTTTTTTGCTTTTGAGCCCTCTCCTGCACCTTTGGAAACTCCTTCTTGTGGCTGTGTGTAGGATGGCCTGGGAGTGGGTAGGATGGGGAGATGGCTGAGTGCTGGATATAAGTTCACTGCAGTAGGCAAGGTCATGAAAGCCTGAACTGGGGCAGTAATTATGTAGGGGAAATGAAGGGATGCAAGGGGGTAAAGACATAGTCTTTTAATTTTTTAAAAAATTTTTTATTGTATCACTCCTTTGAGTAGAAACCTTCAGAGGCTGCCTGCTGTTTATCATGTTATCAAGTTCAAGCCCTTGTGCAAGCCTTTATTATCTGATTCCATTCTGTCTGGCTGGTCTGATTTCTCAGGTGATAGTAAACCTACTGGAGGTGGGGACCACACTTTATATTTCTGTATACCTACAATGCTTACTACAGCAGAGATGAATAGTAAATACTTGCTGATTAATTGAACCAGAGTCAAAATCTCCCCTACCCTTTGCACAGGCTCCCAAATCTTTTTTTCTCTTTGATTTTTTCCAGCTTTCCTTGATATACTGAGAGGCACTTCAGCTCTGAGTTATTTTAAAATTTATACTAATGCTCTAACATATGGGATCCTGTGTAAATTTTATTAGCCATAGTAGTATTTATGTCTCCTCCCAGCTTATGGTCTGGCATATGACAGGGAAACATGTCAGAATATGTTAAACCCAAAATGGTTTTTTGGTTGTTTTTTTGTTTTGTTTTTTACTTTTTGGCTGCACCTCGCAGCATGTGGGATCTTAGTTCCCTGACCAGGGATCGAACTCTCACCCTCTGCAGGGGAAGCTCAGAGTCCTAACTGCTGGACCGCCAGGGAAGTCCCCAAAATGTTTTTTTTTTGGGGGAAAAAAAGAATAGTAAAACTCCAGGAGGCAGTAATTTCTCAGTAATTTGATAGATTTGATAGTTAATCTGTATTCTTGTTTTGAGATTAACCCTGAAAAGTAGTTCCAATAAAGTTTATTATTTAGTGCTTGGGTAAATGGTCTCTTTTGATATCTATCTCTATGTCTATTTATATCTATAACAATACACTTTGGAAAGGCATCCACCAAACTGCTAACGGCGCTTACCTGTGGGAAGGGAAATGGCACTGGGAGGGGAGCAAGTTGAACAAAAAGCTTTCATCTTTTCATTCTGTATTCTTTTATTTTTTTTTTTGCAGGTTTCAGCATGTACTCTTATATTTCTTTTATTATTTAAAAATACATATATTATTAATATTATTAAATTCACATCTTATGTAATTTTAGGTCAATATCTAGAGATCTCATGTCACATGGATAAAAAGAGGTTAATGACTAAATAAATTGCCTAAACAGAAAATGGATGCAGCAAATACATTTCCAAGTTGGCCTACCTCTCAACGCATCAATCAGATAATTAGGTCAGATCAACTCAACCTTGCTCTATGGAAGGATATGATCTCATTCTGCAGGCCCCAAAGCTGTAGAATCTTACGATGCCTATCTGGATGTTCCCTCTTTGCTCTTTGAGATGTCAGTGGATACAAGAACATTTCCCTAATCTGGCATTGAAGAAGGTCTCACATATGTTCTAGGATAATGATCTGTTAGATCCTACTGCCAACCTTAAATCAGTTACAGAAGGTCGTGGAAATATACAGCAATTCAGCTATCTCCATGTTACTTACCACAGGTATATTAGATCCAGAGGACCCATTCTCAAGATTTACTACTGTTAATGTTAAAGTCTGACAAACTGCAGCATAATATATTCATTTTCTCAGCTTATATGTCCATGTTATTTCTAACACTTTAAATTCAGCTGAAATTAAAATGTAAAAAAAAATTTTGCTGCATGTGTTTACTGTTAATAATAGGAGTAATCTAAGTAATAACATTTTAGAATGTAGATTTACTTAAATGAAAATCCCAATGTTTCCCTTGGTGATAGACCTCATTCTTTTCTTCCTAGAAAGAAATTTAAACTTAGAAAACTCTTAATACCATACACAGTAATTAGATGAGAGCCCAGCTTTTCTTAATGTCCCCATAAGAAGACTGACTTTGGACTGAGGCCTAGGTTAAGCATTTGGAAACATTTTTGGAAAGTGAGAACTATGCTTGGGTTCTCTGCTCCATTAACGTTCTTGGATTTCACGTTTTCAGTCTATTCAACAATATTTAATTGATAATTAACTCTTCTCAGAGACATATATGCAAGTGAAGCTGGTTTACCTGACTATAATACAACTCTGGATATTTCAAAATCTTTCCAGAAGAGCTGATCTAGTGCTGGTGTCAACCTTTTTTCTTCTTTATTATTTCTGCTTTCACATGGGACCCACACATTCCAATAATAGAGCTACCAAAAGGCATCTCTACTTATTGTCTTTGTTAAACGCTTATTGGCTGAGAAGACAACAGACACTCTATACAGCTGAGTAACACAAACTCAAATGGCTCACTGGAAATGAACGGTATTCATGGGAGAAATAGGTATGTTTTGTGTATAGAGAAGAAACTTGCTTCAGTAAGTCACTCTCTAAGCTTCCTGTGGGTAGTGCATTTTATATGCATGTTTTCCCAATGCATAAAAACTATGTCTCAAGCTCGCTAAATCATATGAGCTGTGTGATTTGCCTTATGGTGCCACAAAATTGCAGTAGCAAAACTTTATTTCCATGACCCAACAATTCCACTCCAGGGTACATACCCAAATGAATTGAAAACAGGTATTCAAATACATGAACCTTCATAGCAGTACTATTCACAATAGTCAAAAGGCGGAAACAACCCAAAGTCCATCAAGGGATAAATGGATAAACACATGGTGATATATCCATACAGTGGGAAATCATTCAGGCGCTACCAAATGTAAACTAGATAGCTAGTGGGAAGCAGCCGCATAGCACAGGGAGATCAGCTCGGTGCTTTGCGACGCCCTAGAGGGGTGGGGTGGGGGGGTGGGAGGGAGACACAAGAGGGAAGGGACATGGGGATATATGTATGCATATGGCTGATTCGCTGTTTTGTGCAACAGGAACTAACACAGTATTGTGAAGCGATTATACTCCAATAAAGATGTATTAAAAAAAAAGGAATGATGTAGATGTTACATCCACATGCTACAATGTGGGTAAATCTTAAAAAACATTATGGTAATTGAAAGAAGCCAGATACAAAAGGTCACATATTGTATGATTCCATTTATATGAAATAGGTAAGTCCACAGAAACAGAAAGGTGATTGGTGGTTACCAGGGCTGCGGGGAGAGGGGAATGGGGAGTAACTTAATGGGTATGAGGTTTTATTTTGGAACTGTCTTGTAACTAGAAAGAGGTGGTTGCATAACATTGTGAATGCACTGGATATTACATGCCACTGAAATGTTCATTTTGAATGGTTAATTTTATGTTATGTGAATTTTACCTCAATAGAAAATATAGAAAAATAAAAACTTTATTTCCAAGGGTTTCTAATTAGTGGTTGTGAGAGGTAACAGCAGAATATTGGTAGGTAACTTGGACATCAAATTCCTTTGATTTGAAGTGGGGTTGAAGAGGTTAAAGGATTTGTCATGTCTCCCTAATAAGTCACTCCCATTCCCATATGCACTGCACTCAAGGAATGCAAGGCCCTTACTATTTTGAAAGGGATGGTGCCAGAACCCTTGCCCCTAGTAGGAAGTCAGTGGATGCTGTGGGAAGGGAAAGTCAGTCACTACTAATATGCTGCCCCTTCCCTGGAGTATCCTTCTTAGCGTGTCCACTGCTCTATTAACAATGTGGAGTGTTTGAGAATAACAAGTATACTTGAACAGCAATATTCCCCAAAGTATGCTCTGTGGGACATCAACCCCATCAGATTGTCTTGCATTCAAAAACATCTTCTGGTGAGAGTAGCATCAACATATATACACTACCGAATGTAAAACAGCTGGCTGGTGGGAAGCAGCATCACAGCACGGGGAGATTGGCTCAGTGCTTTGTGATGACCTAGAGGGTAGGATAAGAAGGATGGGAGGGAGGCTCAAGAGGGAGGGGATATGGGGACATGTGTGTGCATATGGCTGATTCACTTTGTTGTGCAACAGAAACTAACACAGTATTGTGAAGCAATTATACTCCAACACAGATTTAAAAAAAAAAACAAAACAGCTTCTGTGGTCAAATGAGCTGGAAACCACTATATTCTATATTTCCTCCTGGAGATCCATGATGTCTGCTACCACACAAAGAAATCTGAGGGATGCGTGTAGTAAAGAAACCTTGTGAGCTCTGTTTACTCCTGACTTTCCCAAACCTTCTCTGTCACAGAACCCCTTTGAAGTGGACAGCAGAGTACTGAGAGTGTGGGAAATGCTGCTCTGTGTTAATAATAGTCTGGCCTTGATTTGTTTAGGATGATTGTTCAGTTCTTGAAAAATCATATTAAATAAAATCCTAAATTATCCAGAAAATTGAAGACAAGCAGTGGTATGTCAGCTAGAAAGGGAAGATTCTAAATCTTTGTACTGCTCTGGTTTACCACTGCCTGGCTCAGCAGGTGATAACCCTTTCTCCTGGGACTGACTCAGCGAAACGTTGCATGGCTTTGCTGGTTAAACACCTGAGAATCAGTCTGAAACTGCAGTTATGTATAAAAATACTCATCAACCATCAACCTCTATTAAATGCAGTAATGGCTGCAAGCTGTTGGAAATAAGAATTTGATGGCAAGGCTGAGTGCAAACGTGATAGAATCCAAAATTCTCAATTAAACTGGAAAGAGATTTGACTCATTGGCTCTTTCGATTTCCCATCCTTCTTACTTTGTTCCTTGTTCATTCCTTTAAGATTGTCAAAGCAGTTTACAGGCTTAATAGAACAGGTGAGACAACTGCATGGAAATTATCTAATCAGCATTGGTAACAGTGGCAGGTGTTGTTAGGCCAGTAGCTTCTTGAGACAAAATGCTTGAGCTTAGTCATTAAAACATTTTACGAAGTGTCAGTATTGATTCATGTTTTCTGCTGCAAATAAGAGTTCTTTCTAAATTCCAATTTGGAGGAATCTGTGGACTTAGCAAGTTCTACTCCCTGGTGTAATGTGATTTTCCATGCTGTCAAGTAATTAAAAATTTTCTCTATATATAATCACTAATGAACTGATGATGACCAATTTGGTTATTATATTTGGCGGTTCCAAGTCCTTCTGCCAGTCTGGTGTACAATATCTGATGGGTTCCTAAGCTACTCCAAAGTGAGCAAATAACAGTAAACACTGGTCTGGCAACGAACAAGGTGTGTTTTCTGGGTTCTCAGCCAGGTGTCAGAGAGGAAGGTTTAGTGGTAATAGGGAGACCATTTTTAGGAAGACTATCTTCCATCTGTCTTAGAAATTACAATAAATTAAAATATTTCTGAGGAAGAAACTTAAAATACATCTTTTTTTCCTTGAATTCATTTCAACCACTCTGTCAAAAATAATCTCTTCTCTATAATTGTTTTGCATCTAACTTTGCCAACCGGTCATTGCCTAGGGAACAAAAGCAAAAATAAACTCAAAAGATTGAAACCCAGCAAAATATTGATTAATATTTATATTAGCAAATTAGGATTAGATTGGAGTGAAAAGAATCCTGCTAAAAATAAGACCTGTGAATTTGGGGCTGCATGCAAAGACTTTTCCTACATTCCTTTCCTGGAAAAACTCTTATTTGTTCTTCAAGATCAAACAAATGTTACTTCCTTTATCAAACCATCCCTAACTTCCAGGTAGATACAGTCCTCTATATTTATAATACTGGAATTATTCCTTTACTATTGCACTAAAACCATTGTAATTACTTGTTAACATGCTTCCCTCCCCCTACTAGACTAGGATGCCCATAGAGGGCAGGAATTATCATTCATTCAGCACAAATTTATTGAGTGATACTCAATAAATATATGTGCCAGCAGGCCATTTTGCTACTCCTCAAGAACATAGTATTCATCTTTTTATTCCCAACATTTAGTACATGCCGGTCCCATTATTATTATTTTTTTTTTGGCGGTACGCGGGCCTCTCACTGCTGTTGTCTCTCCCGTTGCAGAGCACAGGCTCCAGATGCGCAGGCTCAGCAGCCATGGCTCAAGGGCCCAGCCGCTTCGCGGCACGTGGGACCTTCCCGAACCGGGGCACGAACCCGTGTCCCCTGCATCGGCAGGCGGACTCTCAACCACTGCGCCACCAGGGAAGCCCCCGGTCCCATTATTGAGTAGGCACTCAATAATGAGTTGCTAAATAATTGAATAACTGAGTGAAAGGATGAATGAATGAATTGAATGTATTGTGTAATGTAGAAAAGGTACCAGTTTTGCAATACAGTTTAAGTTTCCCAGTTTGCAAACAGAATCAGTACAAAGCGAAGTTAAGCTCCCAAGGAGAGCAGGAACTGTCATTCTGTAAGGAGACACAGTGATTCAATTCCTGGTGGGCCTTTAGGGTTTAAAGAGACCAAGGCTATAAGGTGGTATAACTGGGAGAGGGCAGCCTTAACCTGGCCTCTTCTATGTGCTGGAGCTCCACCTTGTTCTGTGATAAAGATTGATAGCTGGCTAAATCAGGAGAATTCCCAGGGCTCCCTTGCTGATAACCAGAGAGGAGGGGCAGAGGGAAAATGGACCAAGGATGAAAGAATAATACAAATGAGATATTTAAAAGACTGTAGGGCTTTCCCTTTACTGCAATATGCTTGTGGCAGAATCCATAAGGCCTGTCGATTTTTCTCTTATAATATTTCCCTCTGATAGTCTATCCCTCTTCATAAATAATATGTTAGGCTCTATACAGCTGTGGCTAATCATTCTTGACAGCAGGGAGTACTTTCCCAAGATGAACCTGAGCCATCCTCAGCCCTGAACTCACTCATTAGCAGTTTGACCAAACAGGCAGTCTCTGGGGCTGGCTCAGACAGGCTGCAATGCCTCTGAATTTCACACTTGAGGTGAAGGCTCAGTGCATGGGGGCTGATCTAGTTCCAATATCAAGTGTGATTTCTGTGGTTGCGTTTGGCATAAAGGAAGAGAGGCACGAAAGGGAATCATTAATCTTACTTGTGTTCCTAGTAGATTCCCTTGCCTATTTTCTGCCTGTCTCTTCTGCCAGTCTCATCAAGCTACCTCATGGTCAGCAAATAACATGTCTTGTATTGTAATCTTAAGAGAAAATAGAGACCATCAGGCACCTACCTTTTCTCCTTTCCATATCATGCCTGTCCTCACCTATCATTCTCCACTTTCTGTCTCAGAGAAAGAGGGAGTGTTCGTTTTCTATTGCTGTGTAACAAGTCATCCCTAGATTTAGTAGCTTAAAAGTATGCTTATTATCTCAGAGGTCCCATGAGTCAGGAATTTTGAAGTAGCTTAATTGGGAGAGCCTAGCTCAGGGTCCTTCATGAGGTTGCAGTTAAGAGGTCAGCTCGGGCTACACTCATGTGAAAGCTTAACTGGGGCTAGAAGACCAACTTCCAAGATGGATCACTCAGCTGGCTGTTGGCAGAAGGCCTGAATCCCTTACCACATGGGCCTCTCCACTGAAATGCTTGCATGTTCTCATGAAATATCAGCTGGCTTCCCCCAGACTGAGTAATCCAAAGAACAAGTATGGCGGCCACAACACCTTTTATAACTTACTCTCAAAGTTGCATACTGTCACTCCCACCACATTCTATTAGTTAGAGATGATTCACCAAGTACTACCTACACTCAAGGGGAGGGTAATTAGGGTCCATTTTTTGAAGGAAAGGGGATCAAAGAGTTTATGTACATCTTTTAGTACCACCACATAGGGATCCCTCCTCCTTTTCAGGGCTAATTCCTCCACCTATGAACTTGATTCCATCCTTTCCCACCTGCATTTGGCTAATCAGTTATGTTCTTTCTTAATCTCTTAATAGTAGATCTCATTTATTGAGCATTTAATACGTCCTGGCCACTGTGCCAAAAACTTCATTAAGTGGATAATCTCACTTAATACATACAACAACTCCATGAAGTAGGGGAATGATTACCCTGCTGTTACAAATGAGTAGACCAAGGCTCAGAAGGTCTAATTGAAACGTCCAGTGTCAGATAACTAGTAAGTAGAAAAGTGACTACTTAAACCCAGCCCCGACTGACTCCACAGCTGTACCCCTCTCCACTAATCTACTCTATCCTGCCCAACATGGACCTTTGGTCTCTACCTCTCCATCAGCTGCTTCTTAACTTTCAAAGAGGCTCAGTTCTTCTTCATACAAAAATTACCTTCATTTGTGTCCTGCCTCTTTCAAGCTTCATCACATCTTCCCATTTGTTAAGTAGTGGTCAGCAAATAGTTCCTACTTCCACACTCCCATTTGCTGCAACTCACAGCCATCCAGTTCTGCACTTACCAACTCAGTGAAATGGATTAACCAATGACTCCCTAGTTTCCAAATCCAATGCCTCCTCTTCAGCCCACATTCTGCTGTATTTCATCAATGCTAAGATGCTCAATTTTCAACATTTCTGAAATAGAGATGTCTTAAAAGCAATGGCACTTTGTATGTGATCAAATAAATTTCTTTGCTCCTCTTTAATTTCATTGCATGGCTCAGTCCGTCTTCTTTGCCTGCTCCTCTTCTTCAGACATCCCTCAGTGGTGGTGGCGTAGTTAATTTGTTGGTGTAGGAGAGCAAAATTTGCCACCCCAAAGTATCTCTTTGGCATGTGGATTATTTCGAGATGAAAACAATCAAGGCCCAAAAGACTCATGAAGAACCTCTGGCTGGCCCCCTAACTGCCTAAAGAATGTAGACAGAGGACCTGTTCCAGGAAAGGAACTATCACCATAGAGAACTATAGTGTGAACTAGGTGTATAGACAGGGAGGAAGCTAGCAAAGTCTGTTTGTTAGAATTTCTCTCTCTGTGTCCCATTGTCTCTCTGTGGCCCAGCAAACATTTGTTTACCAAACACTTGCTTTTCCCTCTTCACATAAATTGCCTTCTTCTCCTCTGAGGTCCGAAACAACAACCCCCAACATCCTCTTTTGTCTTTAGCTAAAAGAGGTATTTAAGGTGAAGGTTTCAGTCATTTATGAGAGTTGTTCAGTTTTCCTGGGCTCTCCCATGTATACATGTTATTAAACCTTTGTTTGATTTTCTCCTGTTAATCTGTCTCATGTCAATTTAATTCTTAGACCAACCAGAAGAACCTAGAAGGATAGAAGAAAATTTCTTCCTCTCAGACAGTGGTGACTCACCATTTTAATATTATGCACTACTGGGTAATCTATTACAAAATCTTCCGTACCACATCTGTGTTAATCACCTCTAATTTCTGCTTCAGCCTCCATCTTTCCTTTAATTAATTGCTTATCACCTGTATGTCCTTTACAAGTACCACAAACTCGGCATGTTCCAAACGTTAACCCCTTTCCAGACTAACTTCCCTGCTTTTATTCCCTATCTTGGATGTTGACATCACCCTTGTTAAAGAACATCTCAGAGACATTAATTTAAAGCACAGCTGACATTTACTCATCTATAAGGGAGGTCAGTTGTATACAGATTGCCATCCAATAGACAAAACAGGGTTTATGGAGGGAACACTCTCAGTCAGGGGAGAAATGACAAAATGTTTTGTTTTGTTTTGTCCTTGGGTGTGCTGATTGGCTAAAACTATCAAGAGGGCAATTTGCACCCAAGCAGACTGCATTATTACCAGGGAAGGTAATTTTAGTTATTCGTCATTTTTCCAAGAAATCTTGTGACTCAACTGTGGAGTAGGAAGGTGGTATGTTCACCTTGCATATTTCCTGCTGATGTCCTTCCTTTGGTATCTACACCATAGTCGAGCTAGGACTTATTATAAATACTTACTCCCTTTTTGTGGTCAAATTCAGATCAACGTCCGTGGTTGACCACGAAGAATTTTGTGTCTTCTTGATGTGGTATCATCCACTAGATGTTGGTTTGAGATAACAGTTTATAGTAATATTTGAACACATATTGGAAGTGCTCAAGAAATAGAATAATTACAAATATAATTTAAAAATTTGGAACCATTTGTATCCAGTTTCCTAGTCGGCCTACACCTAATCAGGAGAATTAGTCTCATGTCTCTTTATCCCTCATATTCCTTGGATTCCTTTGAGGCCTTTGTACATTTTAGGAACAGCAGCTAACGGTTGGGGGCCTAGGTTCAGTGAAGACATATGGATGTATGTTAGCAGGTCTTATTAAAGGAGTCTGAAGACAGATGGTAAAACCACTTGTTGGAAAAATTGGCAGCCACTACCATTGTTGGAGACAGGTAAATAAGGGCGTTCAAAGAGTTTATGGGAAAGAAGACAGCTGAGAGAAAGGCAAAAACAACCACGGCATTTATTTTACAGTCTAATACCTTGACCCATACAAAGGAAAGAAGTAATAAAAGGAGCCAAATGTTAAACTGTTATATCCTAATCACAGATCTTAATCTAAAAGTCTTGTATAGGAACTTGAGTAGCTACCCACTTTCAGAGCTCTGTGCTTCCAAAGCTTTTTACTGAGCCCTAGGTTTATACATCTCCAGTGGGACTGGATGTCCAGGTTGTAGAATCCTTAGTGACTTCACACTGGGAATCATAAACCCATGAGTATATACCCTAGAGTTTAAGAGCATTATTTGTGGTTAAATATACTAGATATGACCTTTCCAAGGTTGACGTCTTGGCATCCTCAGTACATTTCTCTTTCTGACTTACTTCACTTAGTATGATGATCTCTAGTTGCATCCATGTTGCTGCAAATGGCATTATCTTTTTTAATGGCTGAGTAGTATTCCATTATATATATATATATATAATATATATATATCTCAAATCTTCTTTATGCATTCATCTGTCAATGGACATTTAGGTTGTTTCCATCTCTTGGCTATTGTAACTAGTACTGCTATGAACACTGGGGTTCGTGTATCTTTTCGAATTACAGTTTTGTCTGGATATATGCACAGGGGTGGGATTGCTGGATCATATGGTAGTTCTATTTTTAGTTTTTTGAGGAACCTCCATACTGTTCTCCATAGTGGCTGTACCAATTTACATTCCCACTGACAGTGTAGGAGGGTTCCCTTTTCTCCACACCCTCTCCAACCTTTATTACTTGTGGACTTTTTGATGATCGTCATTCTGATATATACCGGTGTGAGGTGGTACCTTATAGTTTTGATTTGCATTTCTCTAATAATTAGCGATGTTGAGCATCTTCAGCAAGTGGTTTTGAATCCTTAAATCTTTAACAAGGTGGCGTGCTCTTGTTAAGAGGCAGAGAGTTCAGAAGTTACAGCTTATGCAGCACAGAATGTACTTTATTTTAAAGATAAGAACTATGAAAAAATAATGTATCAGCATTGGCCAGGGGACAGAGAATGCTGAGTTTGAAGAGCTATTCAGCAGTCGTGGGGTTCATTTTTATTAGGAGGGGGAGCTAGATTGGTTTCCTTAGGTTGGAAACTAAGGAAATAGGATTACTATTTCCTAGGATTACTAGGGGAAAAAAACCTAGGATTACTTAGGTTAGAGTGGTTCTTGACAATTATGTGGGAATTAGACAACGAAAAAATGCCATAGGTGAAATGTGACTATTGTTTTGAAACAATTAGGTTTGAACAGCAAATCTTATGAAGGCAGTGAGTGAGAAGGAGAGTAGAATAATTCCCGCTGAGGCACCAACTAGCTTAATTGTTTCTGCCACAACACCACAGCAATAAACAAGGTAGCTAAACCTACCACAGGCTTGCGATGAGATTTTAGCTTTTGCATAAGCACTTTTAAAGCACAACTTGCCTTTTCTGTACGAACAATTATGAAGGATTCAGTATAGTCAGGCTGCCCAAAGTCAGGCGTTGCTCTAATGTCCGAGTAGGAAAGAAAAAGGCCTATTTAACATTTGGCTCCCAAGGGAATATCTGTTTTAGTTTGCTTTTGTAGTGACTGAGCTAAAAGCAATATGGAAAAACCCAACATGCTAATGATCTCTAGGAGACAAACAGTGCTGCCCAGTGCCCTTCTGAGGAGGGTCTAGATTGCAAGAAGTTCTTAACAAATTTGCTAGTTTGAATTGAGGGCTTGAATATGGGAAATGCAAAATAAAAGAGTTATCACAGGTGAGATGTGAACATACATAAAGATCAGAGCATAAGTAATGGGTGTCTAAAGATAAGAAAATTGTTACAATCTTTGTAAGATGGACAATTTAAAATAAAATTTTCAAAGTAACAATAACTACTAGGAATCCTAAGTTAGAAGTAAAGAATTTTTGTTTAAAAATGATTCAAAAGTATGACAAAAAACAAAAAAAAAGGTATCCAAAGATCATTCTTTTTCTGAACTGTCATTAACAAACTCTTTTACTAATTCACATGCCATATATATATATATATATATACACACACACACATAATACACACATGCACATATAATTAAATGATAAATTTATAGTTTTATAAGACATATATATCACATTAAACTTACCATCTTAATAAAACTACAGCAATTTCCTTGAAAACCCAACAAAACAATTACCTTACATATTTGTATGTCTTTGCAACTACTATTTGAATACTCATTTAATTACAACTTTTAACCAAAGAAACTAACTTCTGTTCCCTCTCAGGCACAGAGAAAACTGGAAAGGAAGCAAAGGAGCACTGTCTGCCATTCTCAGGTACCTAGCAGCAGACCACAGCTCTACAAGGATGTCTGCTTGTGTACCACCAGCTCACATGCCACATTCATTCATTCTGCATGTTGATGCTATAAAATAATACAGTCACTGCTGATATCAAAAAGATTGTCAGACAGATGATATTATGAAATTTATATAGACAGTGGAAATAGAGTAACTAGTTTTTAACATTTTTTGAAATTCTTAAGAGCAAATACTTTTAAAAGATATAATTATAACTCAGTGTAGTTGGACATACAAATTTCTTACGCTTTTATGTTATTAAATAATTACTAATGTAAGCTTATCTGAAGAACAAGACTAGTAAAAGATTTAGGGAGTCCAGATTAATATGGATTTCTAAGAGTAAACAAATCCAGGTCTTGCAAAAGTTAGAATATTAGCTAACATGATTTTTTACCCTGTTAAAAACAGAGAAAACTTATTATTGTTTTCAAATCAAAATTGTCAAACCGGTAGATTCAAAGTGTATGGAATTAAATCTTTCTTTTCTTGAATTCTATTTATATGAAAGAGGATTAGCTTCCTAAGTCAATCAAAATAGAAGCTCATTTACTTTTAAAGGGCTTTATAATTTATAAGGTCTCTTGGAGGTAGGCAAAGACACACCAATCTATTTGTTTAGAAATTATTTATGCCCTAGATTTGTCAGAGTTCTCCAGAGAAACAGAGCCAATAGGATGTGGACCTATACGGAGATTTATTATATGGAACTGGCTCACACAATTCTGGAAGCTGCAAGTACCAATCTGCAGTGTAGGGCAGCGGGCTGGAAACCCAGGAGAGCTGATGGTACAGACGAAGTCGGCAGACAGTCTGCTGGCAAACTCCCTCTTGCTCAGGGAGGCCAGTCTTTTGGTCTATTCAGGTCTTCAACTGATTGGATGAGGCCTACCCACATTATGATGGGCAGTCCAGATTTAAATATTAATCTCATTCCAAAGCACCCTCCAAGACAACAGAAAATTAACCATTACATACTCATACAATGAGAAAATCTTATCAAACTCTCAGGAAAGCTAGGTAATTATAGAGGGATATAGAGCTGAACTTCTACTTTATGATATGCTATTTTTCCATACTTGTTCAGTCCATCTGTAAGTTGAGCTAGGGGTTCAGCTTTCAGATTTATTGACACCTTGCTGTTGGGTCACAAAGCTTTCCCTCAAATCTTGACATTGCTCATTTGTATTTGTATGTTCTTCTGTAGAACTTCCCTATTTCTTTTACTAGAGAATGGAGGAATAGTCTTGTCCTTAGAACCCTTTCAATTTCTTAGGATGTCATGAAGCTAAGGACAAGCCAGAAGCAATCATTCTTATTCCATCTGCATTCCCAAGACACATGTTTAGATACATTTATACAACTGCTATACAATTAGAGTTCTTTATTTTTCAAGTCATAAAAAAAGTTTCAATTTTTTCTTTTTTCTTTGCCAACGTTTCCCTCCCATCTGATAGCAGATGTGTCTGAGTTAGATATAACCTATGGTGTTCACAAATAACAAATTCCTGTGGCTAATCTCCGGTAATTACCAACAACAACCAAAAGAAGCTGTCTGATGGGACTTCTGAGATGCTGGTGCGAGTAGCCAAATAAATTTGAAAAGAACACAATTGGGAGATTCACACTTTCTGATTTCAGAACTTATTACAAAGCAGCAAGACAATGTGGTCCTGGCATAAAGAAAAACATACAGATCAATGAATTGAGAGTCTAGAAGCAAACCCTTGTGTTTATAGTCAATTGATTTTCAACAAAGGTAATTCAGGGGGGAAAGAACAGGCTTTTCAACAAATGGTGCTGGGACAACTATGTATCAACATGCAAAAGAGTGTAGTTGGACTCTTCTCATATCGTATACAAAAATTACCTCAAAATGGTCATAGACCTAAACATGAGGGTTAACACTATAAAATTCTTAGAAATATAGGGGAGTGTCTTCATTACCTTGGGTTAGACAAAGCCTACTAAAATGTGACATTGAAAGCACAAGTGAAAAAGAAAAAAAGTAGATAAACTGAACTTTATCAAAATTAAGAACTTTTGGGCTTACCTGGTGGCGCAGTGGTTGAGAGTCCGCCTGCCGATGCAGGGGACACGGGTTCGTGCCCCGGTCCGGGAAGATCCCACATGCCGCAGAGTGGCTGGGCCCGTGAGCCATGGCCGCTGAGCCTGCACGTCCGGAGCCTGTGCTCCGCAACGGAAGAGGCCACAACAGTGAGAGGTCCACGTACCGCAAAAAAAAAAAAAATTAAGAACTTTTGTGCTTCAAAGGGCATCATCAAGAAAGTGAAAAGAAAACACACAGAGTGGGAGAAAGCAAAAATCACGCAGTAGGTGAAACACTGAGCCTTGGATTTTGCCTTTGGGCAAGTTGATTGCCTGAAAACTACCAAGGAGAACAGTTTGCCCCAGAGGAGCAGAAGGGAATTTCAGTTATTTCTTGCTCTAGTTCAGGTCCCTATCATCGGCAGCCTCTTAACTGGATGCCCCCGTCCATCTGCCACATGGGTGCCAAAATTATCATAACAAAACACAGATGTTTGCCATCCCTCTGTTTAGCAGCCTGGATGGACTCTATATTGCCAGTAGAATTAAATCCAAATGACTTATAAAAATGGCATTCAAGGCTCTTCACAATCTAGCCCCTATGAACTCGGGCAGCTACATCTCCACCAGAACTCCAGCCCCACCTGCCCTTCCCTGGATGCCATCACCTGAGCTCCTCTTTCTATCACAGTTCCCTCTACCTGGATGCTCTCTCCTTCTCTGCAAGGAAAACCTCCACTCAGCCTTCAAATGTTACCTCTTCCGTGAAGCCTCCCCTGATTTGCTCATCAAAGCAAGTCACTTCCTTACTTGTGTTCCCAAAGCACTTCGTACTTACTTCCACGCCATTACTTAGCACTTACCACATCGTATGGCAATTATGTGGCTGCTTTGCTCTCACCCTGAGGCCAGGGGCAGTGACTGTGTTGTCTCTGTACCCTCTAGTGCCTATCTTCTGATTTGGCTCCGAGAAGCTTCTCAATTCGTATTTGGTCAATGAATGTGTCATCCATCACAGGGACATTGATCAGTGAGCGTTTTTCAGTGTCTGTACTAACACTGCAGGTGAAAAAAAAAAAAAAGAGTTTATAGTCTGGCGAAGGTTAAAAGAAGTAAATATGAATAGCATAAACTATACAGCAAGCTAGAAGCCATAAGAGAATTATGAAGCAAATATTACGGGGGTCAGGTAAGGGAGAATGAATCCTAGAGAAAATTCTAAAGATTTCTACAGTTAGCGATGGGGGCCAGGTGATGGTAGGGAAGGGGCAGCCGAGGAGCTGTTTACAAATTGGACACAAGCCAATGTTGACAATTTCAATAACTTTCAGTGTCATACGCTATTGCTGAAATTAAAAGTCAGGGGTATTAGGGATTTTATAAAAGGGTTTCCCTCTCTGGGAACTCCCTCCACTTATACAGACAATATAACGGGAGTGCGTCCTTTGGCTGTCAAGGTGACCTTCCACTTGTTGGGGAAGAGTTGTTCTCACGGAGACTCCTGAGTCTGTCCACACTGCAGCAGAGGCTCCCTTATTGTCCCCAAAACTTTCAGCTTTGGTTAGTGGCAAAGCCTGGAACTTCTGGACCACTGTCCCCACCTTGATCTGATATTTCTATGACTACACTGGCCTGAGTGGAGGAAGGAGCAAAGAAAGCTTCACTCCTACAGCTCCACCACCACTAGACTTTTGGGCTGAAACACCTCAAGCTTTTGTTGACTGAAATAAGGACGCACAGCATAAAAGTTGTGAGTCAAGTTTTATTTGGGGACCTTACGGAGGACTATAGCCTCAGAGACAGCCTCGCAGGTAGCTCTGAGGAACTGCTCTGAAGAAGTAAGGGAGGAACCAGGACGTATATGAATTTCTTTGGGCTGGAAAAAAGCATGTAGTTGAACATCAAAAGATTACTGCAAATCACAAAGAACAGACATCTCAAGTTAATGATGTTAGTGCTTTTCTATATATGGGAATATGCAATAATCTAGGGTCATTTGAAATTTGTCCTTAGAGATGCATCTTAACTATCTAGGGGCCAGCACAGAATGCAGAATGCTTCCTGTTTTTCTCCATCCTGAATTCCTCTCAGGAATACAATAATAGTAGGAGACTTTAACACCCCACTCACATCAATGGACAGATCCTCTATACAGAAAATCAACAAGGCAACAGATCCTAAATGATACAATAGAACAGTTAGACTTAATTGATATTTTCAGAACATTACATCCAAAAAAACCAGAATACACATTCTTTTCAAGTGCACATGAAACATTCTCTAGGATTGACCGCAAAACAAACCTCAACAAATTTAAGAGTATGGAAATGATTTCAAGCATCTTCTCTGACCACAACAACATGAAACGAGAAATCAACCACAGAAAAAGAAATGAGAAAAAAACTATTACATGGAGACTAAACAACATGCTACTAAAAAAAAATGGGTCAATGAGGAAATCAAAAAGATAATTAAAAAATACCTTGAGACAAATGACAATGAAAACACAACCATACAAAATCTATGGGATGCAGCAAAAGCAGTTGGAGGGAAGTTCACAGTGAATTCCCCTCAGGTGCACTGTCAGTGGGCAACTCCAGTGGCTAATGGCTTTATCCTTGTAGAACTGGAATAGCAGGCAACATATTTTTCTTTACAGTCTGGTAGTGAGAGACTGAATATACAAATGGACAATGGCCAGACCATATATAAAACAGAACTCTGACCCACAGTCTGGAGCAACCAGCCCAGGAAGCCAACCTACTATCTGCAAGTCAGACTTCTATCTCTAACAACTAGTCCAGGAAGTGAAACAATAACTCCTGTAACAATCGGTCCCAAATGGCCAGGACTTTATTAATATCTGATAGCCTCCCTAATTTTTGTTGCAGCTTCCAACTTGGGATCAACTGGAGAAAGCACATATGCTCCCCTGACCAATCACATAGGATGCCATGCTTCTGGTTAGCCTGCCTTCAGCTTCCCATGTCAACAGCCTCCAATCAGGGCACACCTGCAGGGTTCCTCTTTGTCCAGTACAAAGCTTTCCCACTCCTCTGCCTGCCTTTGGGTGTCTGCCAAAACCTAAGTGATGTTGGCTGACTCTTGCTATAGCAAGCCCTGAATAAACAGCTTTTGCTTGATCTCAATCGGTTGGTATTTCTTTCCACAGTAGAAAAGGGTTTTTAAAACCAGATGCTAAATATTATTTCCAGAATCAAAGTGGGGAAAATGGTAAATGACTTATAAGAGTTCTCTCATGGGATAACCAGCTTTCGCCTCACTTTTTTCTCAGATTTAACCACCTTGTCAATTCCCTAGGCTGTGTAGGGAAGCATACACAGGCTGATCTCGCCCTGGTATCTCTTCCTCCACCCTGAACAGCACAGTGGAGCGTGGTAATCCACAGGAATCCCTTTCCCCAAGTATGAGTCTAGTTTAGAATCATATCACCAAGGAGCTCCAAAAGAGGAGCATGGGGTAGGCACTGGCCCCCCACCCAGGGCAAGGTGAGGTCACAGCTCCTCCTGTTGCCTATGATCTTCCTGCCCCTGAGGGTGACTCTTGGACGGAAGCCCACAGCTCGCATGATAAACAATGCTCAGAGACAGTACACTGGGGAGCCTCATCAAGGAAGAAGAATATTTTCCTACAGCAGCATGATTGGAAAAGAATGTCCTCTTCCTTCTATATGACCTCGCATGGAAGTTTTACTTGCACCGCCTCTCCTCCACTGCCCGGCCTGCCCTGGGTCCTCTTGCCCACAACGGTGTCCTGCTGTTTCCCCTTCCCTACACACAAAATTTCCATCTTAACCATTTTAAGCGTACAGTTCAGTGGTGTTAAATACATTCACATCGTTGTGCAAACAATGTCTAGAACTCTTTTCATCTTTTTTTTAGACATTCTTTTTTAATATTCTTTTCCATTATGGTTTATCACAGGATATTGAATAGAGTTCCCTGTACTATTGTTGTTTATCCATCTTATATATAATAGTTTATATCTGCTAATCCCAAATTCCCGGTCCTTCCCTCCCCCAAACTCCTCCCCCTTGACAACCATAAGTCTGTTCTCGATGTCTATGAGTCTGTTTCTGTTTCATAGATAGGTTCATTTGTGCCATATTTTAGATTCCACTTATAAGTGATATCATATGGTATTTGTCTTTCTCTTTCTGACTTAACTTAGTATGATAATCTCTAGTTGCATCCATGTTGCTGCAAATGGCATTATTTCATTCTTTTTTATGGCTGAGTAGTATTCCACTGCATATATGTACCACCTCTTTATCCACTCATCTGTCAATGGACATTTAGGTGTTCCCATATTTTGGCTATTGTGAATAGCACTGCTACGAACATAGGGGAACAATCCAGTGGGATTGCTGGATCATATGGTAACTCTATTTTTAGTTTTCTGAGGAACCTCCACACTGTTTTCCATAGTGGCTGCACCAATTTACATTCCCACCAACAGTGTAGGAGGGTTCCCTTTTCTCCACACCCTCTCTAGTGTTTGTTATTTGTAGACTTTTTAATGATGGCCATTCTGACTGGTGTGAGGTGGTACCTCATTATAGTTTTGATGTGCATTTCTCTAATAATTAGTGATGTTGAGCATCTTTTCATGTGTCTACTGGCCATCTGTATGTCTTCTTTGGAGAAATGTCTGTTTAGGTCTTCTGCCCATTTTTCGATTTGGTTGTTTGTTTTTTTGTTGTTGAGTTGCATGAACTGTTTATATATTTTGGAGATGAAGCCCTCGTCTGTCACATCATTTGCAAATATTTTCTCCCATTCTGTAGGTTGTTTTTTCATTTTTTTTATGGTTTCCTTTGCCGTGCAAAAGGTTGTAAGTTTGATTAGGTCCCATTTATTTTTGTTTTTATTGCTATTGCCTTGGGAGACCGACCTAAGAAAACATTGGTACGATTTATGTCAGAGAACGTTTTGCCTATGTTCTCTTCTAGGAGTAGAACTCTTTTCATCCTGAAAAACTGAAACCCAGTACCCAGGATTAAACAACTCCCCATTCCCCCCACCCCTGCCCCTGGCAACCACCCTTCTACTTTCTGTCCCTGTGATTTTAACTACCCTAAGTACCACATATAAGTGGAGTGTCAAACAGTATTTGTCTTTTTGAGACTGGCTTATTTCACTCAGCATCATGTCCTAGAGGTTCATCCATGTTGTAGCACGTGTCAGAATTTCCTTCCTTTTTAAGGCTGAAAAATAGGCCATTGTATATATTTACCACATTTAGTTTATCCATTCATCTGTCAATGGACACTAGGGTCGTTTCAGCCTTTTGGCTATCGTGAATAATGCTGTTATGAATATGGATGTTATTTTCTTTATTCCTTTGTTTTTGACTCTGGCCAGAGATACTGATAGTACCTCAAGCAGTGTTATTAGGATGAAAATAATCAATGTTCAGTTTATAAACTTATTATATTGTTTTACTTCTGAAATACACTTTAAAGGAAAGTCTGAGGAGAACAGATCCGCAAGTTTTTGCCAAACAATAGATTTTGAAAGAAAACAGAACAGAGCTTCTCAGCTCTGGCTGCACTGAGGAAAGTTGAAAGAGCACCTATGCCCAGATCCTAGGCCCCGGAGAGTCTGAAGGAATTGATCTGGGCTTGTTAGCGTCACCTGAGAGCTTTTACATGGCACAATGCCCAGGCTCTACTCGAGACCCATTAAATTAGAGCTTCTGGGGGTGGGGCCCAGGCACTGATGTACTTTAACGCTTCCCCAGGTGAGTTTATGGCTAGCTGGGACTAAGAACCACTGGCACAGCCCACACCTTCACCCCTAGAGGGACTAAAGATGGGCCACTTGGACTGGAATGGAGTAGGGAGAGGGCTGGGGCATGAGCTTATAGAAAAAGGGACACCTGGGTGGGATTCAGGTAGAGGGAGGTCATCCCCTGAACCTATTCACATCTGTATAAGTGTCCTTTCATTAAACTCTCCTCAATTACCTTGTCTGAGTGAGTCACCTTTTCCTGCTAGATTCTGACTGATAGTTGCCCTCACCTTGACAAGGTTGCAAAAATCACTGAAGGGGCTTCCCTGGTGGCGCAGTAGTTGAGAGTCCGCCTGCCAATGCAGGGGACACGGGTTCGTGCCCTGGTCCGGGAAGATCCCACATGCCGTGGAGCGGCTGGGCCTGTGAGCCATGGCCGCTGAGCCTGCGCGTCTGGAGCCTGTGCTCCGCAATGGGAGAGGCCACAGCAGTAAGAGGCCCGTGTACCGCAAAAAAAAAAAAAAAATCACTGAAGGTCAGTTTGCCATGCACAGATGCTCTAAGGCTACATCTGGAAAAGACCTGGATCAGGAAAGCTGTTAAGAGCCGAGCATGTTGAGAGACAGCTACTCCAGCCACCCCCTCCCCGAGCCTCTCTCACACTCTCATCTCTGCTGCTTCTGACTCTGCTCTCTCTTTGCTGCCCCCAAATCTGCAGCCCCAATGCCGGCAGAGGGCACCTGGTCAGCCTCTATCTCAGGTCCTGGCCGACCTGGTGCAGTGGCTGCCCCCCCCCAACCCCACCCAGAGCAGCGCCTCGAGGTCCGCTGGGCAGAGGACTACAGGCAGGGCAGTGCCATCTAGAAGGGAGCACAAGACCAAACTGTGACTGACATTTCTGGGACACAGAGCCATCACTACCCGTTAGCCTGATGGATTTCAGACATTATTTTCTTTTTACTTTTTTGCGGATTAATAAATTACACAAAGTGCATAAAACTGGATGCAGATGAATACAGTTTTACATAAGTGTACACCTGTGTAACCACCACTCAGAAGATAACAAAATTTCCAGCGCCCCAGGAGGCTCTCTTACACCCCTCCCAGTCAGCCTGCCCCCACAAGGGCAAACGCTATTTTGCCTTCTTTCACTAGAGATTAATTTTGCTTATTCTTGAACTCCACGTCAATGAAATCACACCCTATGTACTCTTTCGGGTCTGGCTTCTCTTGCTCAATATTACATCTGTGAGATTCAGCCATGTTACTGCATGAAGCAGGAGTGTGTGTTTTTCATTGCTGTGTGGAATTTCATTTACAAATACGTCACAATTTATTTATCCATCCTACTCTTTTTTTTTTTTGCTATACGCGGGCCTCCCACCGCCGGGGCCCCTCCCGTTGCGGAGCACAGGCTCTGGACGCGCAGGCCCAGCGGCCATGGCTCACGGGCCCAGCCGCTCCGCGGCACGTGGGATCCTCCCGGACCGGGCTACGAACCCATGTACCCTGCATCGGCAGGCGGGCTCCCAACCACTGCGCCACCAGGGAAGCCCTATCCAACCTACTCTTAATAGACATTTGGGTTGTTAACAGATTGAGGACTATCATGTATAAAGCTGCTATGAACATTTTCCAATGCATCGTTTGGTGAACATAAGCACTCATTTCTCTTGGGAATATACCCAGGAGTGGAACTGCTGGGTCATAGGGTAGACATAGAAGATGCTGCCAATTTTCCAAAATGACTGTACCAACTTACACTCCCACCAGCAATATCTGAAAGTTCTAGTTGCACCACACTCTCATTAATACTTGATATTATCAGCTGTCCTAATTTTAGCCATTCTGGGAAGGGTATGGTTATACATCATGGCGGTTTTAATTTGCATATTTAGTATACTATTAAAGAAACTAGTGAATTTATAAAACAGAGATATCAAGGAGTTTTTTATGTTGTTGCCACTGTCAGGGAGGAAGAAATTGTCGTCTATCCTTTTAGGTTCTTCTGGATGGTCTAAGAATTAAACTGACATGTGACAGATTAACAGGAGAAAATCAAACAGAAGTTTAATAACATCTATATGTTGGGGCCCAGAGAAGCTCACCCCAAAATATGCAATGACATAATGATTATTTTGAATTAAAGTTACTTAATAAACAGTCATTACAAGAGGGACACTCTGACCCTCCTTTCTGTCTCCCTGAAAGCAGGAAATAAATCTCCCATGTGAAAGGTGCACCCCTGCATCTGGAGGTAGAAGGACACCCTTATCCCCAGAGGTGGGGGAATTACAGGCCTAGAAGCCTCTGGAAACAAACCTTCTTACTTCTTTAATTTACTACCCCAAGCCCACATTCTGTTTTGATTCTTCACTAATTGGGCACCCAAAACCCAAGTTTCTTTGTCCTGTCAATTCCTCACAAATTTATTGTCTCTTTGTCTAAAAAGTATAAAAGCTGCCTGCTTCGGCCACTTCTTAGGTCCCATTTCCACGAGACCTCTGTGTGCATGAATTAAAATTTGTTGTTTTTTTCTCCTGTTAATCTGTCTTGCATCAATTTTGTTATTAGTCCAGCCACAAGAACTCAAAGAGGGGTAGAGGGGGAAATTTCCCCCTCCCCAACATACACATGGGAGAGACTCAGGAAAACTAACTCTCCAAGATGGCCAAAACCCTCGCCTTAAATACCACCTGTGGTTAAAGACAAAAGGAGATGTTGGCGGGGAGTGGTTTAGAACTTCAGAAAGGAGGAAGGCACTCCATATGAAGATGCAAAAGAAAATGTTTGGTAAATAAACGTGGGCTGGGCCACGCAGGGACAATGGGACACAGAGTGGACTCTGATCTTTATGCTTTTGCAATTCAAGTAAAAAAAAAATGACGGAGGCAGAGTCAAGATGGTGGTGGGGGAAGACACCGAGTTAGCGTCTCTCCACAACTAGGGCTCCTGCCGGCCACTGGGCAGGGTCTCTGATGCCCAAGGAACCTCAGAGTGAACTGGTAGGACGTAGCGGGACTGAGGGGGGGAGGAGAAGTGGAGGCCAGACAGGATCGTCGCCCCTGAGGCCGGGGAGATCAGGAGAGGCAGGCAGGAGGGACTCTCTAGGAAGAGTGGGAGAGAAGTGGAGGGCGATTGCCTGGCCCACTCCGGCCGGGGAGCCTGCTGAGCTCCCAGGCCAGTACCCTGCCCTCCAAAGCCCCATCCAGGCCGCATGGGTCCTGGGGGCATAGGAGGGAGGCCGGGGAGATCAGGAGAGGCAAGTGGGAGGAGCCATCCTGGAGGAGCAGGAGAGGCGCGGAGGGTGACTGCCCTGCCCACTTGGGCATGGGGCGCCTACTGATCTCCCAGTCTGGTTCCCTGCCCTCCAAAACTCCCTCCAGGCCATGTGGGTCCTTGGGGGCATAGGAGGGAGGCTGGGGAGATCAGGAGAGGCAGGCGGGAGGGGCCCTCCCAGACTGGAGGAGAAGGAAAAGAGAGAAGGGCATTTGCCCCGCCCACTCGAGCCCAGGAAGCCTGCTGGGCTCCCAGGTGAGGTTCCCTGCCCTCTGAGACGAGGGGTTGGGGGCACGCCTGGGCCCGTTCTGTTCCTTGAGCCTAAGCCCCACCGTCCGCAGCCTCCAGGGCCTTTTCCAGCCCTGTGGGTCCTGAGCATTGGCCCCATTCACCACCCAAACCTCACCCTTTCTTAGTTCCCGCCCTCCATAGCCAAGGCCTCCCCACCCCCCACCCCTTTTTTTTTCCTTCCTTTTTCCTCCTCCTCTTTTTTACTATTGTGGTACTGATGTACCTTCCGGTTGTTGATTCATCTATATTTTTATTTTTATATTCTTCTTAACATATCTGCTGGTTCCCTAGTCTAATTTTATTCCTTACTTTGTTACTGTTTTTTTTTTTTGCCACCCCAGGCGGTTTGCAGGATCTTGGTTCATGAGCCCAGGGTTGGGCCAAAGCTCCTGTGGTGGGAGCTCCGAGTCCGAACCACTGGACTAACAGAGAATCTCACACCCCAGGGAGTATTCAT
Source organism: Stenella coeruleoalba (assembly GCF_951394435.1). NCBI lineage: Eukaryota > Metazoa > Chordata > Mammalia > Artiodactyla > Delphinidae > Stenella > Stenella coeruleoalba. The sequence continues at coordinate 59,721,924 of NC_137155.1, forward strand.
CAGAGTGAGGTTTCACGGAGTTCCTCCTCTCAGCTCCAAGACCAAGCTCTACCCAATAGCCTACAAACTCCAGTGTTGGAAGCCTCAGGCCAAACAACCAGTAAGACAGAAACACAATCCCAGTCATAGAAAAAAAAGGGGGGACGGCAAAAAAATATGTCACAGATGAAGGAGCATGGTAAAAACCTACAAGAACAAATAAATGAAGAGGAAATAGGCAGTCTACCTGAAAAAGAATTCAGAGTAATGATAGTAAAGATGATCCAGAATCTTGGAAATAGAATGGAGGCACGGACTGAGAAAATACAAGAAATGTTTAAAAAAGATCTAGAAGAACTAAAGAATAAACAAACAGAGATGAACAACACAATAACTGAAATGAAAAATACACTAGAAGGAATCAATAACAGAATAACAGAGGCAGAAGAACAAATAAGTGAGCTGGAAGACAAAATGGTGGAAATAACTGCCAAGGAGCAGAATAAAGAGAAGAGAATGAGAAGAATCGAAGACAATCTAGGAGACCTCTGGGACAACACTAAATGCACCAATATTTGAATTACAGGGGTCTGAGAAAAAGAAAGGGTCTGAGAAAATATTTGAAGAGATTACAGTTGAAAACTTCCCTAACATGGGAAAGGAAATAGTCACCCAAGTCCAGGAAGCACAGAGAGTCCCATACAGGATAAACACTAGGAAAAACACACCAAGACACATATTAATCAATCTAACAAAAATTAAATTCAAAGAAAAAAATACTAAAAGCATCAAGGGAAAAACAAAAAATAATATACAAAGGAATCCCCATAAGCTTATCAGCTTATTTTTCAGCAGAAACTCTGCAGGTCAGAAGGGAGTGGCAGGATATACTTAAAGTGATTAAAGAGAAAAACCTACAACCAAGATTCCTCTACTCAGCAAGGATCTCATTCAGATTCAATGGTGAAGTCAAAAGCTTTTCAGACAAGCAAAAGCTAAGAGAATTCAGCACCACCAAACCAGCTATACAACAAATGCTAAAGGAACTTCTCTAAGCAGGAAACACAAGAGAAGAAAAAGACCCACAAAAACAAACCCAAAACAATTAAGAAAATGGTAATGGGAACATACATATTGATAATAACCTTGAATGTAAATGGATTAAATGTCCCAACCAAAAGACACAGACTGGCTAAATGGATACAAAAACAAGACTCATATATATGCTGTCTACAAGAGACCCTAGGGACACATACAGACTGAAAGTGAGGGGATGGAATAAGATATTCCATGCAAATGGAAATCAGAAGAAAGCTGGAGTAACAATACTCGTATCAGAAAAGATAGACTTTAACATAAAGACTGTTAGAAGAGATAAGGAGGGACACTACATAATGATCAAGGGATCAATCCAAGAAGAAAATATAACAATTATAATGTTTATGCACCCAACATAGGAGCACCTAATACATAAGCAAATGCTAACAACCATGAAAGGAGAAACTGACAGTAACACAATAATAATAGGACTTTAACACCCCACTTACACCAATGGACAGATTGTCCAAACAGAAAATAAATAAGGAAACACAAGCTTTAAATGACACAAGAGACCACATAGATCTAATTGATATTCATAGACTATTCCACCCAAAAGTGGCAGAATACATTTTCTTCTAAAATGCACATGGAACATTCTCCAGGATAGATCACATCTTGGGTCACAAATCAAGCCTCAGAAAATTGAAGAAAATTGAAATCATATCAAGCATCTTTTCTGACTACAACGTTATAAGACTGGAAATCAATTACAGGAAAAAAACTATAAAAAACACAAATACGTGGAGGCTAAACAGTGTGCTACTAAATAACCAAGAGATCACTGAACAAATCAAAGAAGATATTTAAAAAATACATAGAAACAAATGACAACGAAAACACGACAATCCAAAACCTATGGGATGCAGCAAAAGCAGTTCTAAGAGGGAAGTTTATAGCAATACAATCCTACCTCAAGAAACAAGAAAAATCTCAAATAAACAATCTAACCCTACACTTAAAACAACTAGAGAAAGAAGAACAAAGAAAACCCAAAGTCAGTAGAAGGAAAGAAATCATAAAGATCAGAGCAGAAATAAATGAAATAGAAATGAAGAAAACAATAGCAAAGATCAATAAAACTAAAAGCTGGTTCTTTGAGAAGATAAACAAAATTGATAAACCCTTAGCCAGACTCATCAAGAAAAAAAGGGAGAGGACGCAAATCAATAAAATAGAAATGAGAAAGGAGAAATCACAACTGACACCACAGAAATACAAAGGATTATAAGACACTACGACAAACAACTGTATGCCAATAAAATTAACAACCACGAAGAAATGGACAAATTCTTGGAAAGGTACAATTTTCCAAGACTGAACCAGGAAGAATTAGAAAATATAAACAGACCTATCACAAGTAATGAAATAGAAATTTTAATTAAAAATCTTCCAACAGGGCTTCCCTGGTGGCTCAGTGGTTGGGAGTCCCCCTGCCAATGCAGGGGACGCGGGTTTGTGCGGGTTTGTCCAGGAGGATCCCGCATGCCACGGAGCGGCTGGGCCCGTAAGCCATGGCCACTGAGCCTGCGCGGCCGGAGCCTGTGTTCTGCAGCGGGAGAGGCCACAACAGTGAGAGGCCAGTGTACTGCAAAAAAAAAAAAAAAAAAACTTCCAACAAACAAAAGTCCAGGACCAGATGGCTTCACAGGAAAATTCTATCAAACATTTAGGGAAGAGCTAACACCGATCCTTCTTAAACTCTACCAAAAAATTGCAGAGGGAGAAACACTCCCAAATTCATTCTATGAAGCCACCATCACCCTGATACGAAAACCAGGAAAAGATGTCACAAAAAAAGAAAATTATAGACCAATATCACTGATGAGCATAGATGCAAAAATCCTCAACAAAATACTAGCAAACAGAATCCAACAGCACATTAAAAGGATAATACACCATGATCAAGTGGGATTTATCCTAGGGATGCAAAGATTCTTCAATATACACAAATCAATCAATGTGATACACCATATTAACAAATTAAGGAATAGAAACCAGATGATCATCTCAATAGATGCAGAAAAAGCTTTTGACAAAATTCAACACCCATTTATGATAAAAACCCTCTAGAAAATGGGCATAGAGGGAACCTACCTCAACATAATAAAGGCCATATATGACAAACCCCCAGTAAGCATCATGCTCAATGGTGAAAAACTGAAAGCATTTCCACTAAGATCAGGAACAAGACAAGGATGTACACTCTCGCCACTCTTAGGCAACGTAGTTTTGGAAGTCCTAGCCATGGCAATCAGAGAAGAAAAAGAAATAAAAGGAATACAAATTGGAAAAGAAGAAGTAAAACTGTCACTGTTTGTCGATGACATGATACTATACATAGAGAATCCTAAAGATGCCACCAGAAAACTACTAGAACTAATCAATGAATTTGGAAAGGTTTCAGGATACAAAATTAATGCACAAAAATCTCTGGCATTCCTATACACCAACAACGAAAATCAGAAAGAGAAATTAAGGAAACACTTCCATTTACCATTGCAATAAAAAGAATAAAATACCTAGGAATAAACCTGCCTAAGGAGGTGAAAGACTTGTACTCAGAAAACAATCAAAGATGACATAAACAGATGGAGAAATATACCATGTTCTTGGATTGGAAGAATCAATATTGTGAAAATGATTATACTACCCAAAACAATCTACAGATTCAATGCAATCTCTATCAAACTGTCAATGGCATTCTTCACAGAATTAGAACAAAAAATTTTACAATTTGTTTGGAAACACAGAAGACCCCAAATAGCCAAAGCAATCTTGAGAAAGAAAAACGGAGTTGGAGGAATCAGGCTCCCTGACTTCAAACTATACCACAAAGCTGCAGTAATCAAGACAGTACGGTACCAGCACAAAAACAAAAATATAGATCAATGATACAGGATAGAATGACCAGAGATAAACCCACACACAAAGGTGCACCTAATTTATGACAAAGGAGGCAAGAACATACAATGGAGAAAAGACAGTCTTTTCAATAAATGGTGCTGGGAAAACTGGATAGCTACATGTAAAAGAATGAAATTAGAACACTCCCTAACATCATGCACAAAACTAACTCCAAATGGATTAAAGACTTAAATGTAATAGCAGACACTATAAAACTCTTAGAGGAAAACATAAGAAAAACACTCTTTGACATAAACCACAGCAAGATCTTTTTTTGACCCACCTCCTAAAGTAATGGAAATAAAAACAAAAATAAACAAATGGGACTTAAAAGCTTTTGCACAGCAAAGGAAACCATAAACAAGACCAAAAGATAACCTTCAGAATGGGAGAAAATATTTGCAAATGAAACAACAGACAAAGGATTAGTCTCCAAAATATACAAACAGCTCATGGAGCTCAATATCAAAAAAACAATCCAGTTAAAAAATGGGTGGAAGACCTAAATAGACATTTCACCAAGGAAGACATACAGATGGCCAAGAGGCACACGAAAAGCTGCTCAACATCACTAATTATTAGAGAATTGCAAATCAAAACTACAGTGAGGTATCACTTCACACCAGTCAGAATGGCCATTATAAAAAAAATCTAGAAACAACAACAACAACAAAAATCTAGAAACAATAAATGCTGGAAAGGGTGTGGTGAAAAGGGAACCTTCCTGCACTGTTGGTGAGAATGTAAATTGATACAACCACTATGGAAAACAGTATGGAGGTTCCTTAAAACACTACAAATAGAACTACCATATGACCCAGCAATCTCACTACTGGGCATATACCCTGAGAAAAGCATAATTCAAAAAGAGACATGTACCACAATGTTCATTGCAGCTGTATTTACAATAGCCAGGACATGGAAGCAACCTAAGTGTCCATCAACAGATGAATGGATAAAGCAGATGTGGCACATATATACAATGGAATATTACTCAGCCATAAAAAGAAATGAAATTGAGTTATTTGTAGTGAGGTGGGGGGAACTAGAGTCTGTCATACAGAGTGAAGTAAGTCAGAAAGAGAAAAATAAATACCGTATGCTAACACATATATATGGAATCTTAAAACAAAAAAAAAAGTGGTTCTGAAGATCCTAGGAGCAGGACAGGAATAAAGACGCAGACGCAGAGAATGGACTTGAGGACACGGGGAGGGGGAAGGGTAAGCTGGGACGAAGTGAGAGAGTGGCATGGAGATATATACACTACCAAATGTAAAACAGATAGCTAGTGGGAAGCAGCCGCGTAGCACAGGGAGATAGGCTCAGGCTTTGCGATGACCTAGAGGGGTGAGATACGGAGGATGGAAGGGAGGCTCAAGAGGGAGGGGATATGGTGACATGAATATGCATATGGCTGATTCGCTTTTTTGTGCTACAGGAACTAACACAGTATTGTGAAGCAATTATACTCCTATAAAGATCTATTTTTTAAAAATGAGGGGCTTCCCTGGTGGCGCAGTGGTTGAGAGTCCGCCTGCCGATGCAGGTGACACGGGTTCGTGCCCCGGTCCGGGAAGACCCCACATGCCGTGGAGCAGCTGGGCCCGTGAGCCATGGCCGCTGAGCCTGTGCGTCCGGAGCCTGTGCTCCGCGGCGGGAGGGGCCACAACAGTGAGAGGCCCGCGTACCGGAAAAAAAATAAAATAAAAAAAAATAAATGAGGACCAGGGGAATTAAGCACCCAAAGTCACCAAGATTTTATGAGCAGAGCCAGGCTCAGAACGTAGGACCCCCTTATTGTCACCCAGGGCCTCTGACACAGCCTCTGATGATATGATTCTCACACAACCTCTGATGATCTTTAGTTCTGTCTGGAGGTCTCAAGGCTGAAAGGAAAAACGTCTGTCTGACCCGTGTCCGGGCTGACCCTTCATCACTTGTTGGATTCCTCAGGCAAAGCCGTGTAAATCAAAATGTTTATTTAAAAGTAAGTTATTTCAAATCAGTTTTAATGCTAATTAGTTTAACATAATTCATACTAATAGTGCATGTGGTGTGGATCATTGGAGCACCCCATAATTAGAAGGACCCTCTGAAGGGTTCCAGGCAACGATTGCGAACCTTTGGGTAGGTATCATTTTCAGAAGCAGTTGAAAACTCTCAAATTTCTCCCCAGGGAAAAAAAGCACGCATTTTCTGACAAATTCCATCTTGCCTAATATTTCACGGGGCATATAGACTCCTTGAAGCCAGCCCTGAACTTGAGATTGTGTTCTATAGCATGTATCTCCTCCCACAGACATCCTGGACTGGACTTTTCATCTACCTTTGACAGAGATCCAGATACCAAAAACTTTATAATTTTGGACATACATCTCTTTATTTTAAACTTATTTTTATCTAATTAATAGAGATATAAAACAATGATCACGATTCTCTAAGTTTTTGTGTTAGAAAAGGGAATAATAAGGAGAATTGCGTCAAGTAGTCAGTATACATGGGTCCAATGGCAGGGGGGCTTTTGCTGTCATCAGTACCAGGATGACTAAGATCTCCTATCCTAGGCAAAGAGTGAGACGAACAAACCCAACGGATAGCACTTTAAAAAAAATTATTATTTATTTTATTTTTGGCTGCGTTGGGTCTTCGTTGCTGCATGTGGGCTTTCTCTAGTTGCGGTGAGCGGGGGCCACTCCTCGTTGCGGTGCATGGGCTTCTCATTGCGGTGTCTTCTCTTATTGTGCAGCACGGGCTCTAGGGGCACAGGCTCTAGGCTCGTGGGCTTCAGTAGTTGTGGCACGCGGGCTCAGTGTTGTGGCGCATGGGCTTTGTTGCTCCGAGGCATGTGGGATCTTCCCGGACCAGGGCTCGAACCCGTTGTCCCCTGCATTGGTAGGAGGATTCCCAACCACTGCGCCACCAGGGAAGCCCCGTGGATAGCACTTTTTGATCACTTACTTTGTGCCCTGTTCTTGATGTTAACTGCCAATCAAATGGCTCCTGATAATGACCTCGTATAACATTTGTTGTCATCTACTAAGCATTTAAGGTGTGTGAACATCAAAGGTAATTTCATTACAATAAAGTATAGGGAAAAAACATTTTAATTTAATTAGTACAGGGACATATGCATAATCTGTTTTTCCAAGCCTGGTCAGGATGTGGTGAGAGTTACGGGGTCACGGTAGCAGTTACAACTCTTGTCCCTACCTGTTAGTGCAAGGCTTCCCACTTCTTGCAAATTTCTCTCCAAATACTTCTTCTCCATCCCTGGGAATGTTTGTCTCTCAGGGCTGGTTTTGCGGGACACGGTGTCCTACACCACTTTCTCCACGAGGTGGCAGCACTACAGTAGCAGGGACAGCCTTCAATTCACCAAGCCCTCCTCCCAGATTACAAGGAAGAATTCCTTTCTCCCCTTTGCATTATTTTTAAAGAGTTCCCAAGGAGACCAAGTTTTACACCATTGTAAAGCAATTACACTCCAATAAAGATGTTAAAAAATAAAAACAGACCAAGTTCTTTTGTTTTTAGAGGATATAGCTTTCTCAGCCCCTGTCTCTCCATACAAATCAGACATTAGTCCCCTGAAAGCCAAATCTGAGTCACAGCCATAGGGCTGTATTCAGAATAGCCTTGCCCCTCTAATAGTGAAGTCTTTGCTGCTGGGCCCTTCCAGTCTCTGGGCTGGTTGAGAGCTTGGGAATAAGACAGATCTCAAATGAGTCCTACCTCTTCCCATCCCTAACTATGAGATTTTGAGCAAATTAATCTCAAAACCTCTGTGTTCTCATCTGTAAAATGGGGACAATGATGGTACCCACTTCATCATGCTGACGTGCAGATTAAGTGAGACTATATCATAGTCCCTGGCACATGGAATGCATTGATCAGTGTTAGCACTTATTATAAACATATATACCTACAAAAAAGATATAAATTATTAACAGGGGTTATTTCTGGTGGTGGGATCGGAGTGGATTTTTAATTTCTTCTTTGTTTTCCAAATTCTTTTCCCTAGGCATGTACTGTTTTTAAAATCAGGAAAAAAAGGCAATTAAAATATGATAGATTGTTAACTCCAGTTCCTGATGATTCCACTGAAACACTGAAATACTTTCTCCACTGCTCAATGAGATCTGGAGGGCTGGGCCTATGTCTTATCTACTTCGGTATATTTAACATTAAATATATCATCTGATGCCCGGTAGGTAGTCAATACTCATTTCCTGAACAAAATCTCCATGGTAATTGCTTCAGATTTTAATTTCTCAGTGTAACTGGACATCTTTTCCTTCTTCATGAATTCTTTTTTCTTACTTAGGTCCTATTTCGAATCCTTTTACGCATTTAATTGAATCCTCTCCAAATTCTCCCCATCAAAATTCCTCTTAGACTGTTGAGTTGGTTTCAGGCGAGTTTTCAGAAAGCCTTTCACCTGAGCTCCACACAACTCTTACCAGGAAGGGATATGGATGGGGTCACTGAGTTGGGATCAATCTTTTTAGTAGCTAAACAAAGACACAAGGGCTGTTTCCTTCTGCGAGAGCACAAGAATCACAACTAACTGCTGAACAATCATCGACAGGAAGACACTGGAACCCACCAAAAAAGATACCCCACATCCAAAGACAAAGAAAAAACTGCAATGAGATGGTAGGAGGGGCGCAATCACAATAAAATCAAATCCCATAACCACTGTGTGGGTGACTCACAAACTAGAAAACACTTATACCACAGAAGTCCACCCACTGCAGTGAAGGTTCTGAGCCCCATGTCAGGCTTCCCAACCAGGGGGTCCAGCAATGGGAGGAGGAATTCCTAGAGAATCAGATTTTGAAGGCTAGTGGGATTTCATTGCAGGACTTTGACAGGACTGGGGGAACAGACATTTCACTCTTGGAGGACACACACAAAGTAGTGTGCACATCGGGACCCAGGGGAAGGAGCGGTGACCCCATAGGAGACTGAACCAGACATATCTGCTAGTGTTGGAGGGTCTCCTGCACAGGCAGGGGGTGGCTGTGGCTCACCATGGGGACAAGGATACTGGCAGCAGAACTTCTGGGAAGAACTCACTCCTTGGCGTGAGCCCACCCACAGTCTGCCATTAGCCCCACCAAAGAGCCAGGTAGGCTCCAGTGCTGGGTCATCTCAGGCTAAACAACCAACAGGGAGGGAACCCAGCCCCAACCATCAGCAGACAAGCGGATTGAAGTGTTACTGAGCTCTGCCCACAAGAGCAACACCCACTTCTACCCACCACCAGTCTTTCCCATCAGGAAGCTTGCACAAGCCTCTTAGATAGCCTCAACCACCAGAGGGCAGACAGCAGAAGCAAGAAGAACCACAATTCTGCAGCCTGTGGAAGGAAAACCACATTCACAGAAAGACAGACAAAATGAAAAGGCAGAGGACTAGGTACCAGATGAAGGAACAAGACAAAACCCCAGAAAAACAACTAAATGAAGTGGAGATAGGCAACCTTCCAGAAAAAGAATTCAGAATAATGATAGTGAAGATGATCCAGGACCTCGGAAACAGAATGGAGGCAAAGATCGAGAAGATACAAGAAATGTTTAACAAAGACCTAGAAGAATTAAAGAACAAATACATAGAAGAATTAAAGAACAAACAAACAGATGAATGCTACAATAACTGAAATGAAAAATACACTAGAAGCAATCAATAGCAGAATAACTGAGGCAGAAGAACGGATAAGTGACCTGGAAGACAGAATGGTGGAATTTACTGTCACAAAACAGAATAAAGAAAAAGAATGAAAAGAAATGAAGACAGCCTAAGAGACCTCTGGGACAACATTAAATGCACCAATGTTCACATTACAGGGGTCCCAGAAGGAGAAGAGAGAGAGAAAGGACCTGAGAAAATATTTGAAGAGATTACAGTCAAAAACTTCCCTAACATGGGAAAGGAAATAGCCACCCAAGTCCAGGAAGTGCAGAGAGTCCCAGGCAGGATAAACCCAAGGAGAAACATGCTGAGACACATGGTAATCAAACTGACAAAAATTAAAGACAAAGAAAAATTATTAAAAGCAACAAAGGAAAAATGACAAATAACATACAAGGGAACTCCCATAAGGTTAACAGCTGATTTCTCAGCAGAAACTGTACAAGCCAGAAGGGAGTGGCATGATATATTTAAAGTGATGAAAGGGAAGAACTTACAACCAAGATTATTCTACCCGGCAAGAGTCTCATTCAGATTCCATGGAGAAATCAAAAGCTTTACAGACAAGCAAAAGCTAAGAGAATTCAGCACCACCAAACCAGCTATACAACAAATGCTAAAGGAACTTCTTTAAGTGGGAAACACAAGAGGAGAAAAGGACCTACAAAAACAAACCCAAAACAATTCAGAAAATGGTAATAGGAACATATATATCGATAATTACCTTAAATGTGACTGGATTAAATGCTCTAACCAAAAGACACAGGCTCACTGAATGGATACAAAAAAAAGACCCATATATATGCTGTCTACAAGAGACCCACTTCAGACCTAGGAACACATACAGACTGAAAGTGAGGGGATGGAAAAAGATATTCCATGCAAATGGAAATCAAAAGAAAACTGTAGCAGCAATACTCATATCAGATAAAATAGACTTTAAAATAAAGAATGCTACAAGAGACAAGAAGGACACTACATAATGATCAAGGGATCAACCCAAGACGAAGATATAACAATCATAAATATACATGCACTCGACATAGAAGCACCTCAATACATAAGGCAAATGCTAACAGCTATAAAAGACGAAATGGACAGTAACACAATAATAGCGGGGGACTCTAACAGCTCACTTACACAATGCACAGATCATCCAGACAGAAAATTAATAAGGAAACACAAGCTTTAAATGACATAATAGACCAGATAGATTTCATTGATATTTATAGGACATTCCATCCGAAAACAGCAGATTACACTTTCTTCTCAAGTGCACAAGGAACATTCTCCAGGATAGATCTCATCTTGGGTCACAAATCAAGTCTCAGTAAATTTAAAAAATTGAAATCATATCAAGCAACTTTTCTGACCACAAGGCTGTGAGATTAGAAATCAATTAAAAGGAAAAAAACGTAAAAAACACAAACACATGGAGGCTAAACAATAAGTTACTAAATAACCAGGAGATCACTGAAGATTTCAAAGAGAAATCAAAAAATACCTAGAGACAAATGACAATGAAAACACGACAATCCAAAACCTATGGGATGCAGCAAAAACAGTTCTAAGAGGGAAGTTTATAGTAATACAATCCTACCTCAAGAAACAAGAAAAATCTCAAGTAAACAATCTAACCTTACATCTAAAGGAACTAGAGAGAGAAAAAAACAAAACCCAAAGTTAGTAGAAGGAAAGAAATCATCAAGATCAGAGCAGAAATAAATGAAATAGAATCAAAGAAAACAATAGCAAAGATCAATAAAACTATAAGCTGGTTCTTTGAGAAGATAAACAAAATTGATAAACCTTTAGCCAGACTCTTTAAGAAAAAGAGGGAGAGGTTGGAAATAAATAAAATTAGAAATGAAAATGGAGAAGTTACAATGGACACTGCAGAAATACAAAGCATCATAAGAGACTACTACAAGCAACTCTATGCCAATAAAATGGACAACTTTGAAGAAATGCACAAATTCTTAGAAAGGTATAACCTTCCAAGAATGAACCAGGAAGAAATAGAAAATATGAACAGACCAATCACAAGTAATGAAATTGAAACTGTGATTAAAAATCTTCCAACAAACAAAAGCCCAGGACCAGATGGCTTCACAGGTGAATTCTATCGAACATTTAGAGAAGAGCTAACACCCATCCTTCTCAAACTCTACCAAAAAATTGCAGAGGAAGAAACATTCCCAAACTCATTCTACTAGGCCACCATCACCTTGATACCAAAACCAGACAAGGATGTCACAAAGAAAGAAAACTACAGGCCAATATCACTGATGAACATAGATGCAAAAATCCTCAACAAAATACTAGCAAACAGAATCCAACAGCACACTGAAAGGATAATACACCATGATCAAGTGGGATTTATCCCAGGGATGCAAAGATTCTTCAATATACACAAATCAATCAATGTGATACACCATATTAACAAATTAAGGAATAGAAACCAGATGATCATCTCAATAGATGCAGAAAAAGCTTTTGACAAAATTCAACACCCATTTATGATTAAAAACCCCCTAGAAAATGGGCATAGAGGGAACCTACCTCAACATAATAAAGGCCATATATGACAAACCCACAGTAAGCATCATGCTCAATGGTGAAAAACTGAAAGCATTTCCACTAAGATCAGGAACAAGACAAGGATGTCCACTCTCGCCACTCTTAGTCAACGTAGTTTTGGAAGTCCTAGCCATGGCAATCAGAGAAGAAAAAGAAATAAAAGGAATACAAATTGGAAAAGAAGAAGTAAAACTGTCACTGTTTGTCGATGACATGATACTATACATAGAGAATCCTAAACATGCCACCAGAAAACTACTAGAACTAATCAATGAATTTGGTAAGGTTTCAGGATACAAAATTAATGCACAAAAATCTCTGGCATTCCTATACACCAGCAACGAAAATCAGAAAGAAATTAAGGAAACACTTCCATTTACCATTGTAACAAAAAGAATAAAATACCTACGAATAGACCTACTTAAGGAGGTAAAAGACCTGTATGCAGAAAACTATAAGACCCTGATGAAAGAAATCAGGGAAATCAGATGGAGAGATATACCATGTTCTTGGACTGGAAGAATCAATAATGTGAAAATGACTATACTACCCAAAGCAACCTACAGATTCAATGCAATTCCTATCAAATTACCAATGGCATTTTTTACAGAACTAGAACAAAAAAATCTTAAAATCGGTATGGAGACACAAAAGACCCCAAATAGCCAAATCAGCCTTGAGGGAAAAAAAATGGAGCTGGAGGAATCAGACTTCCTGATTTCAGACTATACTACAAAGCTACAGTAATCAGGTCAATATGGTACCAGCACAAAAACAGAAATATAGATCAATGGAACAGGATAGAAAGCCCAGAGATAAACCCACGCACCTATGGTCAACTAATCTATGACAAAGGAGGCAAGGACATACAATGGAGAAAAGACAGTGTCTTCAATAAGTGGTGCTGGGAAAACTGGACAGCTACTTGTTAAAGAATGAAATTAGAACACTCCCTAACCCCATACACAAAAAGAAACGCAAAGTGGATTAGAGACCTAAATGTAAGACCAGACACTATAAAACTCTTAGAGGAAAACATAGGAAGAACACTCTTTGACATAAATCACAGCAAGATCTCTTTTGAGCCACCTCCTCGAGTAATGGAAATAAAAACAAAAATAAACAAATGGGACGTAATGAAACTTAAAAGCTTTTGCACAGCAAAGGAAACTATAACAAGACGAAAAGACAGCCCTGAGAATGGGAGAAAATATTTGCAAACGAATCAACGGACAAAGGATTAATCTCCAAAATATATAAACAGCTGATGCAGCTCAATATTTAAAAAAACAAACAATCCAATCAAAAAATGGGCAGAGGACCTAAATAGACATTTCTCCAAAGAAGACATACAGATGGCCAAGAAGCACATGAAAAGCTGCTCAGTGGATGAAAGGCTTTTGGTGCTGCAGCCAGGAGTCAGGGCTGTGCCTCTGAGGTGGGAGAGCCAACTTCAAGACACTGGTCAACAAGAGACCTCCCAGCTCCACATAATATCAAAAGGTGAAAATCTCCCAGAGATCTCCACCTCAACACCAGCACCCAGCTTCACTCAACGACCAGCAAGCTACAGTGCTGGACACCCTATGTCAAACAACTAGCAAAACAGGAACACAACCCCACCCATTAGCAGAGAGGCTGCCTAAAATCATAATAAGTCCACAGACACCCCAAAAAACACCACCAGACGTGGACCTGCCCACCAGAGAGACAAGATGCAGGCTCATCCACCAGAACACAGGCACTAGTGCCCTCCACCAGGAAGCCTACACAAGCCACTGAACCAACCTTAGCCACTGGGGACAGACATCAAAAACAACGGGAACTACGAACCTGCAGCCTGCAAAAAGGAGACCCCAAACACAGTAAGATAAGCAAAATGAGAAGACAGAAAAACACACAGCAGATGAAGGAGCAAGATAAAAATGCACCAGACCTAACAAATGAAAAGGAAATAGGCAGTCTACCTGAAAAAGAATTCAGAATAATGATAGTAAAGATGATCCAAAATCTTGGAACTAGAATAGACAAAATGCAAGAAACATTTAACAAGGACCTAGAAGAATTAAAGATGAAACAAACAATGATGAACAACACAATAAATGAAATGAAAAATACTCTAGATGGGATCAATAGCAGAATAACTGAGGCAGAAGAACGGATAAGTGACCTGGAAGATAAAATAGTGGAAATAACTACTGCAGAGCAGAATAAAGAAAAAAGAATGAAAAGAACTGAGAACAGTCTCAGAGACCTCTGGGACAACATTCAACGCACCAACATTCGAATTATAGGGGTTCCAGAAGAAGAAGAGAAAAAGAAAGGGACTGAGAAAATATTTGAAGAGATTATAGTTGAAAACTTCCCTAATATGGGAAAGGAAATAGTTAATCAAGTCCAGGAAGCACAGAGAGTCCCATACAGGATAAATCCAAGGAGAAATACGCCAAGACACATATTAATCAAACTGTCAAAAATTAAATACAAAGAAAGCATATTAAAAGCAGCAAGGGAAAAACAACAAATAACACACAAGGAAATCCCCATAAGGTTAACAGCTGATCTCTCAGCAGAAACCCAACAAGCCAAAAGGGAGTGGCAGGACATACTGAAAGTGATGAAGGAGAAAAACCTGCAACCAAGATTACTCTACCCAGCAAGGATCTCATTCAGATTTGATAGAGAAATTAAAACCTTTACAGACAAGCAAAAGTTGAGAGAGTTGAGCACCACCAAACCAGCTTTACAACAAATGCTAAAGGAACTTCTCTAGGCAAGAAACACAAGAGAAGGAAAAGACCTAAAATAATGAACTCAAAACAATTTAGAAAATGGGAATGGGAACATACATATCAATAATTACCTTAAATGTAAATGGACTAAATGCTCCCACCAAAAGACACAGATTGGCTGAATGGATACAAAAACAAGACCCATATATATGCTGTCTACAAGAGACCCACTTCAGACCTAGAGACACATACAGACTGAAAGTAAGGGGATGGAAAAAGATATTCCATGCAGATGGAAACCAAAAGAAAGCTGGAGTAGCAATTCTCATATCAGACAAAATAGACTTTAAAATAAAGACTATTAGAAGAGACAAAGAAGGACACTACATAATGATCAAGGGATTGATCCAAGAAGAAGATATAACAATTGTAAATATTTATGCACCCAACATAGGAGCACCTCAATACATAAGGCAAATACTAACAGCCATAAAAGGGGAAATCGACAGTAACACATTCATAGTAGGGGACTTTAACAACCCACTTTCACCAATGGACAGATCATCCAAAATGAAAATAAACAAGGAAACACAAGCTTTAAATGATACATTAAACAAGATGGACGTAATTGATATTTATAGGACACTCCATCCAAAAACAACAGAATACACATTTTTCTCAAGTGTTCATGGAACATTCTCCAGTATAGATCATATCTTGGGTCACAGATATAACCTTGGCAAATTTAAGAAAATTGAAATTGTATCAAGTATCTTTTTCGACCACAACACCATAAGACTAGATATCAATTACAGGAAAACATCTGTAAAAAATACAAACACATGGAGGCTAAACAATACACTACTTAATAACGAAGTGATCACTGAAGAAATCAGAGAGGAAATAAAAAAATACCTAGAAACAAATGACAATGGAGACACAACGACCCAAAACCTATGGGATGCAGCAAAAGCAGTTCTAAGAGGGAAGTTTATAGCAATACAAGCCCACCTTAAGAAACAGGAAGCATCTCAAATAAACAACCTAACCTTACACCTAAAGCAATCAGAGAAAGAAGAACAAAAAAACCCCAAAGTTAGCAGAAGGAAAGAAATCATAAAAATCAGATCAGAAATAAATGAAGGAAACAATAGCAAAGATCAATAAAACTAAAAGCTGGTTCTTTGAGAAGATAAACAAAATTGATAAACCCTTAGCCCTACTCATCAAGAAAAAAAGGGAGAAGACTCAAATCAATAGAATTAGAAATGAAAAAGGAGAAGTAACAACTGACACTGCAGAAATAAAAAAGATCATGAGAGATTACTACAAGCAACTCTATGCCAATAAAATGGACAACCTGGAAGAAATGCACAAATTCTTAGAAATGCACAACCTGCCAAGACTGAATCAGGAAGAAATAGAAAAGATGAACAAACCAATCACAAGCACTGAAATTGAAACTGTGATTAAAATCTTCCAACAAACAAAAGCCCAGGACCAGATGGCTTCACAGGCGAATTCTATCAAACATTTAGAGAAGAACTAACACCTATCCTTCTCAAACTCTTCCGAAATATAGCAGAGGGAGGAACACTCCCAAATTCATTCTACGAGGCCACCATCACCTTGATACCAAAACCAGACAAGGATGTCACAAAGAAAGAAAACTACAGGCCAATATCACTGATGAACATAGATGCAAAAATCCTCAACAAAATACTAGCAAACAGAATCCAACAGCACATTAAAAGGATCATACACCATGATCAAGTGGGGTTTATCCCAGGGATGCAAGAATTCTTCAATATACGCATATCAATCAATGTGATAAACCATATTAACAAATTGAAGGAGAAAAACCATATGATCATCTCAATAGATGCAGAGAACGCTTTTGACCAAATTCAACCCCATTTATGATAAAAATCCTGCAGAAAGTAGGCATAGACAGAACTTTCCTTAACATAATAAAGGCCATAAATGACAAACCCACAGCCAACATCCTCCTCAATGGTGAAAAAGTGAAAGCATGTCCACTAAGATCAGGAAGAAAACAAGGTTGCCCACTCTCACCACTCTTATTCAATACAGTTTTGGAAGTTTTAGCACAGCAATCAGAGAAGAAAAGGAAATAAAAGGAATCCAAATCGGAAAAGAAGAAGTAAAGCTGTCATTGTTTGCAGATGACATGATACTATACATAGAGAATCCTAAAGATGCTACCAGAAAACTACTAGAGCTAATCAATGAATTTGGTAAAGTTGCAGGATACACAATTAATGCACAGAAATCTCTTGCATTCCTATACACTAATGATGAAAAATCTGAAAGTGAAATCAAGAAAACACTCCTATTTACCACTGCAACAAAAAGAATAAAATATCTAGGAATAAACCTACCTAAGGAGACAAAAGACCTGTATGCAGAAAATTATAAGACACTGATGAAAGAAATTAAAGATGATACAAATAGATGGAGAGATATACCATGTTCTTGGATTGGAAGAATCAACATTGTGAAAATGACTCTACTACCCAAAGCAATCTACAGATTCAATGCAATCCCTATCAAACTACCACTGGCATTTTTCACAGAACTAGAACAAAAAATTTCACAATTTGTATGGAAACACAAAAGACCCCGAATAGCCAAAGCAATCTTGAGAACGAAAAACGGAGCTGGAGGAATCAGGCTCCCTGACTTCAGACTATACTACAAAGCTACAGTAATCAAGACAGTATGGTACTGGCACAAAAACAGAAAGATAGATCAATGGAACAGGACAGAAAGTCCAGAGATAAACCCACGCACATATGGTCACCTTATCTTTGAAAAAGGAGGCAGGAATGTACCGTGGAGAAAGGACAGCCTCTTCAATAAGTGGTGCTGGGAAAACTGGACAGCTACATGTAAAAGTATGAGATTAGATCACTCCCTAACACCATACACAAAAATAAGCTCAAAATGGATTAAAGACCTAAATGTAAGGCCAGAAACTATCAAACTCTTAGAGGAAAACATAGGCAGAACACTCTATGACATAAATCACAGCAAGATCCTTTCTGACCCACCTCCTAGAGAAATAGAAATAAAAACAAAAATAAACACATGGGACCTAATGAAACTTCAAAGCTTTTGCACAGCAAAGGAAACCATAAACAAGACCAAAAGACAACTCTCAGAATGGGAGAAAATATTTGCAAATGAAGCAACTGACAAAGGATTAATCTCCAAAATTTACAAGCAGCTCATACAGCTCAATAACAAAAAAACAAACAACCCAATCCAAAAATGGGCAGAAGACCTAAATAGACATTTCTCCAAAGAAGATATACAGACTGCCAACAAACACATGAAAGAATGCTCAACATCATTAAGTATTAGAGAAATGCAAATCAAAACTACAATGAGATATCATCTCACACCAGTCAGAATGGCCATCATCAAAAAATCTAGAAACAATAAATGCTGGAGAGGGTGTGGAGAAAAGGGAACACTCTTGCACTGCTGGTGGGAATGTGAATTGGTTCAGCCATTATGGAGAACAGTATGGAGGTTCCTTAAAAAACTACAAAAAGAACTACCATATGACCCAGCAATCCCACTACTGGGCATATACCCTGAGAAAACCAAAATTCAAAAAGAGTCATGTACCAAAATGTTCATTGCAGCTCTATTTACAATAGCCCAGAGATGGAAACAACCTAAGTGTCCATCATCGGATGAATGGATAAAGAAGATGTGGCACATATATACAATGGAATATTACTCAGCCATAAAAAGAAACGAAATTGAGCTATTTGTAATGAGGTGGATAGACCTAGAGTCTGTCATACGGAGTGAAGTAAGTCAGAAAGAAAAAGACAAATACTGTATGCTAACACATATATATGGAATTTAAGAAAATAAAATGTCATGAAGAACCTAGGGGTAAGGCAGGAATAAAGACGCAGACCTCCTAGAGAACGGACTTGAGGTTATGGGGAAGGGGAAGGGTGAGCTGTGACAGGGCGAGAGAGAGTCATGGACATATACACACTAACAAACGTAGTAAGGTAGATAGCTAGTGGGAAGCAGCCGCATGGCACAGGGATATTGGCTCGGTGCTTTGTGACAGCCTGGAGGGGTGGGATAGGGAGGGTGGGAGGGAGGGAGACGCAAGAGGGAAGACATATGGGAACATATGTTTATGTATGACTGATTCACTTTGTTATAAAGCAGAAACTAACACACCATTGTAAAGCAATTATACCCCAATAAAGATGTTAAAAAAAAAAAAAAAAGAGAGATTAGATCACTCCCTAACACCATACACAAAAATAAGCTCAAAATGGATTAAAGACCTAAATGTAAGGCCAGAAACTATCAAACTCTTAGAGGAAAACATAGGCAGAACACTCTATGACATAAATCACAGCAAGATCCTTTTTGACCCACCTCCTAGAGAAATGGAAATAAAAACAAAAATAAACAAATGGGACCTAATGAAACTTCAAAGCTTTTGCACAGCAAAGGAAACCATAAACAAGACCAAAAGACAACTCTCAGAATGGGAGAAAATATTTGCAAATTAAGCAACTGACAAAGCATTAATTTCCAAAATTTATAAGCAGCTCATGCAGCTCAATAACAAAAAAACAAACAACCCAATCCAAAAATGGGCAGAAGACCTAAATAGACATTTCTCCAAGGAAGATATACAGATTGCCAACAAACACATGAAAGAATGCTCAACATTATTAATCATTAGGGAAATGCAAATCAAAACTACAATGAAATATCATCTCACACCCGTCAGAATGGCCATCATCAAAAAAATCTAGAAACAATAAATGCTGGAGAGGGTGTGGAGAAAAGGGAACACTTTTGCACTGCTGGTGGGAATGTGAATTGGTACAGCCACTATGGAGAACAGTATGGAGGTTCCTTAAAAAACTACAAATAGAACTACCATATGACCCAGCAATCCCACTACTGGGCATATACCCTGAGAAAACCATAATTCAAAAAGAGTCATGTACCAAAATGTTCATTGCAGCTCTATTTACAATAGCCCGGAGATGGAAACAACCTAAGTGCCCATCATCGGATGAATGGATAAAGAAGATGTGGCACATATATACAATGGAATATTACTCAGCCATAAAGAGAAATGAAATCGAGCTATTTGTAATGAGGTGGATAGACCTAGAGTCTGTCATACAGAGTGAAGTAAGTCAGAAAGAGAAAGACAAATACCGTATGCTAACACATATATATGGAAATTAAGGGGAAAAAAATGTCATGAAGAACCTAGGGGTAAGACAGGAATAAAGACACAGACCTACTGGAGAACGGACTTGAGGATATGGGGAGGGCGAAAGGTGAGCTGTGACAAAGCGAGAGAGAGGCATGGACATATATACACTACAAAACGTAAGGTAGATAGCTAGTGGGAAGCAGCCACATGGCACAGGGATATCGGCTCCTTGCTTTGTGACCGCCTGGAGGGGTGGGATAGGGAGGGTGGGAGGGAGGAAGATGCAAGAGGGAAGAGATATGGGAACATATGTATATGTATAACTGATTCACTTTGTTATAAAGCAGAAACTAACAGCATTGTAAAGCAATTATACCCGAATCAAGATGTTAAAAAAAAAAAAGAAAAAGAAAAGCTCTCAACATCACTAATTATTAGAGAAATGCAAATCAAAAGTGCAAAGAGGTATCACCTCACACCAGTTAGAATGGGCATCATCAGAAAATCTACAAATAACAAATGCTGGAGAGGGTGTGGAGAAAAGGGAACCCTCTTGCACTGTTGGTGAGAATGTAAATTGATACAGCCACTATGGAGAACAGTATGGAGGTTCCTTAAAAAACGAAAAATAGAATTACCATATGACCCAGCAATCCCACTACCGGGCATATACCCAGAAAAAACCATAATTCTAAAAGACGCATGCACCCTAATGTTCATTGCAGCACTATTTACAATAGCCAGGTCACGGAAGCAACCTAAGTGTCCATCGACAGATGAATGGATAAAGCAGATGTGGTACAAGTATACAATGGACTATTACTCAGCCACAGAAAGGAATGAAATTGGGTCATTTGTAGAGATGTGGATGGATCTAGAGACTGTCATACAGAGTGAAGTAAGTCAGAAAGAGAAAAACAAATATCGTATATTAATGCATAGATATGGAATCTAGAAAAATGGTACAGATGAACCAGTTTGCAAGGCAGAAATAGAGACAGAGATGTAGAGAACAAACGTATGGACACCAAGGGGGGAAAGTGGCAGGGTGGGTGGTGGTGGTGGGATGAATTGGGAGATTGGGATTGACATGTATACACTAATATGTATAAAATAGATAACTAATAAGAACCTGCTGTATTAAAAATAAGTAAATAAAATGAAATTTAAAAAAAAGACATCAGGGCCAGGGTAACCTAGATTATGCAAAAAGATTTTAAAAGGAAATAGACTTTTTGAGAAACGTATCATATTTTAACTTGAAATCCATGGTGAAGAGGGTGGTTGTCTTTTACCTATAGGGTAAAGAGTGAAGGGTTATTGATGATGAAGCTTGGCTGTTGCTCTCCTTTGGTTCCTTTGATCTTCACTTTGCATGAGTGGAACCGTCAGGATCTCTCTAGAGAGGACAGGTTCCGGCACAATGCTGCACCGGCGTTTCTTCTACTGAAGCAAGAGCAAAATAGATGACATCAGGCTTTGGCAACTGATACATTTTAGTTCTTTCCACACATTGTTGATACACCTTAGCTTCTCTCTTTCCAGGGAATTTGAATCTGATGGGGAGTCCAAAGATGATTATCACTGAGCCACCTGCAGCAGGGCCTCTGAGAGACATGGAAACTCTACAGCAGCGCCCCATCTCTTCAGAGTCTCGATATTCAATCCCTCTTTTGACCCCACGATCTACATTAGATACTTCTTCGATTAAGATGTCCAAACACTTAGACTCCTAACTGGGTCTTAAAATATTCTAAGCCAGGCTTGGGTCCAGGGCCCAGGTGGAGGTGGTGAGGGGTGTTGAGATGTGACAAGATGTGGCGATGGTGGCCCTGTCACTGATGGCTGCATCAAGACCATGTGGAAGGTGGAGGGAGAAAGGAAAGTTGGGTGCTTGCACACGTTGGTCAGGCTGGTTTCTGTCCCCAGTGACCTAAGATTTCAGTTGACGTGATGCCAAAGCAGGGCTGTGTTCCCTTTGGCCCCTGCACCTGAGCCCCCGATCTTGGCAGGAATGTGAAGAAGCTCTTGCCACCTCTGCCGTGCTCTTGCATCTCACCTGGGCATGTGGCCCCCTGACAAAACAGCTCTGTCTTCTGCTGCCTGGAGGCTCCTCTCTGCAGACGGCTCAAACCTGGTCCTTGTGAGGCTGAAGTGCAGACACTGTCTTTCCACCCTCTATCTCTGCCCCCAGGCACTAGGACGTAAATGTCCTCTCCCAGCATTTAGGCAACAAAGGAATAAATAAGTGAAAGTCAAATCATGCAAGTCTCCTTGACAGAGGCCAAGTATCTCTGTGTTGCCAAACTTGCCCTGACACGCCTGAGCTGAGAAGTAAAGGCCGATCAAACTCACATCTAAAACCCTGGATCATAAGGAAAATTCCAGCTAACAGGGACCGTTGCCCTGACCCCTCCCCTACGATGCTTCAGCAAAGAGCTGGTCTGGGAAAAACTCTACTCGTTCAAAGATGAGTCAGCAAAAAGGAAGCTGCAAAGGATCTCTCCAAGCAGAGGAAAGGGATAGGAAACGCAAGTGGCAAATGCAGAATCCTCACCAGAAACACTGCCTTAGAGCAGACGAGAGCTGTAACCAAACAACTGCCAGGCATTTTAAAAAACTTAATGAAATGGTTGCATCTAAGAAGACAGAGTACAGGGAAAAATGGTGAGACATCTGGAGGCGAAACATGAGCTCAGGAAAAAAAAGTGGAAAAAGAAAAGAAAATAGAAATTAGCCCAAGGAAGGAAAAACACTGCGGAAAATGTAAGGACATAGAGGGCAGTAATAACAAAAAGTCAGCAAAACGAAATGGAAATAAAAGGGTTTAAAAGGCAAAGTCACCTGATGTTTATTAACTGATTAAGCACCTATGATGTACCAGGCATTATTCTAGGCACTAGTGTAGCGGAGCAAAACTTGCCCACCCCAAAATATCTCTTTGCCATGCAGATTATTTTGAGCTGAAAACAATCAAGGCCCAAAAGACTCAGGAAGAGACTTTGATCTTCTCCTTAACTGCCTGAAAGAATTTAGATAGAGGCCCTGTTCCTGGAATAGAGCTATCACCAGGGATATCTGCAAAGAATATGGGCCAGGGGGCTTTCCTGGTGGCGCAGTGGTTGAGAGTCCGCCTACCGATGCAGGGGACACGGGTTCATGCCCCGGTCTGGGAAGATCCCACATGCCGCGGAGCGGCTGGGCCCGTGAGCCATGGCCGCTGAGCCTGCGCGTCTGGAGCCTGTGCTCCGCAACGGGAGAGGCCACAACAGTGAGAGGCCCGCCACCTGGTTATCAAACAGTTGCTTTTCCATCTCCATATGAATTGCCTTCCTCCCCTTTGTAGCCCCAAACCACTTCCCCCAAAGTTGTCTTTTGTCTTTAGCTGAAGATAGTACTTAAGGTGAGGCTTTCACTCATTTTGGAGAGTTACTCAGCTTTCCTGGGGCTCACCCATCTATACATGTTATTAAACTTTCGTTTGAAAGTTATTAAACTTTCGTTTGATTTTCACCTGTTAATCAGTCTCATGTCAATTGAACTCCTACACCAGCCAGAAGAACCTAAAAGGGTAGAGGAACATTTCTCCCTCCCTGACTCTGGGAATACAACAGCTCCATAATGACACTGGCCAGGCCCTTACGGCCCTTGAAACAAAATTGGGTCTCGTTTTCTGCTTTCTACACCATCTACGGTCGAAAATGCAAAGACCGCTGTCGAAGGATCAGGGGAATGGAAAGTGCCCATTGAACTGAGAAGGTATCTTGAGACAAAAAAATAAGGCAGGCAGCTCCGTATAATCAACGGATCCGTTGATTATAGGGTAACTTACTCACAGGGTGGGATCTGGATCAGGTGGCCCACAATCCAGAGCATTTACAGCGGCACTCACACCACCGAGGGGCCACGGGGACAATTTTGTAGTTAACCTAAGATATGGGGGCAGGTGCTTGGAAACAGGACATGCATTCCCAAGGCAAGATTTATGAATGGGTAATTAGTCTCATGGGTGCTGGGAATAGGTCAGCAAAGGTTTTCATCATTGTTTGGGGACTGACTGAGCATAGAGGCCACCTGGTCTTAATGATTATTAAACAGTATCTATTAACTACAAAGCCCTTGATGACACAGAAGTGATTTACTGGACAGTACAGTCCTGGGTAGGGTCAGCAGAAGGAAAGGAAACTGTAAGGTCTCAAGACGGGGTCAGTTATGCTAACAGCCATACAACCACCCAACAGAGGATCCATAGTCAAGGTATTCCATGGACCTCTCCTGCTCCCTCCCATTGACAGGCATCTGGTATGACCCAGCATTTGAATAGCCTCCTCAAAAACGAATTTTCCCAAGATTTCTAACTTTACCTTGTCATCTCCTCCACACCTTGGTCACTGTTATGGGCTGAATTGTGTCCCCCCACGCTGCAGTTTATAGGATGAAGCCCTAATCTCCCCAATGTGACTGTCTTTGGAGATACGGCCTTTAGGGAGCTAATTAAGGTTAAATGAGGTCATAAGAGTGGGGCCCTGATCCAATATGACTGGTGTCCTTATAAGAAGAGGAAGAGACACAGGAATGGGTGCACACACAGAAGAGGCCAGGTGAGGACACGTTGAGAAGGAAGCCAGCTACAGGCCGGGTAGAGGCTCTTAGCTGAAACCGAATTTGTGGCACCTTGATCGTGGACCCCTAGCCTGCAGAACTGTGAGAAAGTAAATGTCTATGGTTTAAGCCACCCAGCCTGTGGTATTTTATTACTACAGCTCAAGCAATCTATGTAATACAGTCACTGAATTAGATAGATTACAATCTATCTAATACAGATGCCCAGAGAGGGACCATCTCCTCTTTTTGTTTCCTGGGTAATGATCAGAACAAAAGTGGTGGTGAGCCATATAAGCTTATTTTGAAATTTTGAGATTCCACCCTGACCATTCCTAGGCATGATGTTTCTTTTTTTTCCCTAGATGCAACACCAGGCCAGGCTGGTGTATACCCTCCTGGTGGCAGATCAACCAAAAAGGGACTGAGGGGATCCAAACTGAATTCTGGTTCAGCCACGCAGATTTTCTTCTTGGCTTGAGATGGTCCTAGAGCATAAAGATAATAGCTACTTGGTTGAGAGCCCTGCTTGGGGCTCCTCCTGGAGCAGCCCATGTAAGCACTCTTGTGGGTCTCTGTGAATTTGGTAAAAGTGCCCTTGTCCCTCTCGTATGTGACCCTTCTGGACGGAAGGTCTGGGCAGGTTGTGGGGATGACTGAAGGAAAGATGAAGGCATAGGCACTGGAACAGGGTGTGCCAATTTTGCAGTGGTAGAGGAAGAACAATAACCCTGGCATCCATGGAGGGCACGCCTTGGACCCTGGAGCTGTTGAGTTGCAGGGTCAGGGGTGCAATTAATGGCTCCTTGTCCACAAGACCTGGCACAGTCACACTGTCTGCCTAGACCAGGCAGCAGCTATTACTACAACCTGCCCTTCTGTGGGTTTTGTCACCCCGGTCTGAATACAATGAAAATAGGAAAATTCATGTGGGCACGGCCGCTTCTGAAGTACCCTTCTGTCCCTGACGCTGCCAGGCGCAGCCCCAGTCACGCCTCCCAGAGCCCCCTCACACTGCTCAAACACCCGGACTGGTACAACCTCGTCTCTACTTGACGGACACAAAATTCACATGCTTCTTCTGATGCCCAACTCGTTATGCCATATGTGGTAATCAAGGCTGCATCAACCTGGTGACCTGTTTATGTTCCTATCTAAACCACCACAGTGGTGACACAAATCAAACTGAACAACTAATCCCAAACTGGAGTGACCCATGCCCCCTTGGATTGTCTCTTTGTATGTGAGGGAGAATGGGTCACAGAATGTCTCTCCAAGGGGGTCTGAGTCTCAGCCCTGGAAAAGGCCTTCTCCAAGGTGATTTCTTCCTTGGGTACTCCTTCAGTCCTATCCACTCTTTCTGTACTTTTTTTTTTTTTCCTGTTGTGGTAAAATGAACATAAATTGTACACTTAAAATGGTTAAAATGGTAAACTTTGTGTCATTATGATGACATTCACGACATTGGATTAACCATCACCATTACCTATTTCCAGACTTTTCCATCACCCCAAACTGAAACTCTATACTCATTAAGCAATAACTCCCCATTCCCCTTCCATCAGCCCCTGGTAACCTCTACTCTTCTTTCTGTTTCCATGAATTCACCTCATATAAGTGGAACCATATATTTGTCCTTCTGTGCTTGGCTTATTTCACTTAGCAAAACATTTTCAGGGTTCATCCATGTTGGTGCATGTGTCAGAATTTCCTCCCTTTCTTCGGCAGAATGATATTCTGTTGTATGTATATACCATATTTTGTTTATCCGTTTATCTCTTTCTGTGCTCTTCAGAGTTTTTACCCTTTAACAGAGTTAACCCTCTGTTATCAGTTAATAATTATTCATATTAAACTTTCCTTGTTCACATAGTGTAGTTCCTGTCTCCTGACTGGGACCCTGACCGACACACCTGCCTTTGGGAACTGCCTTTCTCTTCTCACTCAGTGTGACTTTGATGGGGCCAACCATGGAACCTTGTTTCCCTCATCATGAATCATACTGCCCCATCAATCTAGTAACGGTGATGAGTTTCAGGGCAGGAACACGACCCAACCAGTGCCCATCAGAATCCTTCCCCAGGATGGATGGGTGAATATGGGAATCCCCATGGGATTGCTTCTCTGGAGTTCTTGCAGCCACATTCCCAGACACGTACAGGAGGCTTATCTTGTGGTAGGATAAACTGAGACCAATATTCAAAGAGAACTAGAGATGGAAATGAGAAATGAAGAGGTTTCTGATATACCTAGAGGCAGTGTAGCTAGAGAAGAAGGTCAGCATTTAAGGAAGTGGGGGAGTCAATAAGAATAGTGAGAAAGGGCAGCCAGACAGCAGAGGAAGCATCAGGAGCTGGTGGTATCCCGCTATTGTGATCAAGACAGGATCTTTCCTTTCTCTTCTTTTTTTTTTAACATCTTTATTGGAGTATAATTGCTTTACAGTGTTGTGTTAGTTTCTGCTGTATAACAAAGTGAATCAGCTATGTGCATACGCATATCCCCATATCCCCTCCCTCTTGCATCTCCCTCCCACCCCCCCATCCCACCCCTCTAGGTGGTCACAAAGCACCAAGCTGATCTCCCTGTGCTATGCGGCTGCTTCCCACTAGCTGTCTATTTTACATTTGGTAGTGTATATATGTCCATGCCACTCTCTCACTTTGTCCCAGCTCACCCTTCCCCCTCCCCGTGTCCTCAAGTCCATTCTCTACGTCTGTGTCTTTATTCCAAGACAGGATCTTTTAAGAGAAAGGAGGGGGTGGGAGTTCCCTGGTGGTCCAGTGGCTAGGAGTTGGGCTTTCACTGTCATGGGCCTGGGGTTCAATCCCTGGTTGGGGAACTGAAATCCCGCAAGCCACGCGGCACAGCCAAAAAAAAAAAAGAGAGAGAAGGAAGGGGGTTAAAAAATGGGCTGGAGAATGGCCCCTGGACTGGGCGCTAGCTGATGGTGGACCCCAGTGAGAGCAGTGTGGGCAGAGCACTCTGGTTTAGCACCGTGGGCCTCTCCCTGTCTGTCTCTGGGACCCTGGAGGGCCCTAGTCTCAGGCCATGCTTGCTGCTCCTTAAAGGTGCTCTCAAGCTTCCCCAGCTCATCCTTTTGACCAAGTCTGACTGATTCTCCCAAATTCAGCTCGAGCTCAGCTCTTCAGAGAGGCCCAGCAGACCAGCTTCTTGATCCAAAGAGGAGAAGCGATTCCCGCGGCCCTCGGTGTGTTCCTTCCTCGGTCAATCACTTATCACGCTGCTGCCTTCGCAGGCTTGTCTCCTGCTCCAGCCTGTGGACTCCTTTAAATCGGGGACTTTGGTTTATACATCTCTGTGTTCCAAGCACTCAGCACAGGGCCTGGCCTTGAAAGGAGCTCAGTGCACACAAATGGATCAATGTCTGCAGGGGCGCACTTGTGATTCTTCTGTGAGAGGAGAATGCGATCTGGTTGCCATGGTGCTGAGAGAGAGATTTCTCCACCTGCTGTTTCCAAAAGGAACAAGGCACAGTGAGCTGACTGCATTTGGGCATCTGGCCAGCAGGGTCTGCAGAATCCAGCAAGATGGATGCGGTGCTAACCCTGAGGTGGCCGAGACACTGTTCCAGCTATGCAGACCTTTCTGCCCTTTTCGCCCAGGCAGGTAAGCTGTCAAGTACCAACAAAGAATTGTCTTCTTTCTGTCCTCGGCAAATTTAAAGGGCTCCTCTTTTGCCAATATTCCCTTAGCTCTCATGGCAGTTTTTTCTCTCCCCTTGCACTGTTCTTTCTACCTCCCTGCCCACTGCTACCCTAAGACAGGGGCTTCCAAACTATAGCCTGTGGGCCAAATCCTCAGAGGACCTCAGTCTTTTCCTAAAGGCTGTCTTCACCTGATTGGACGAGGCCCACCTACATGGTGGAGATTGACTTTACTCAAAGTCGACTGATTTAAGTGTTAATCTCATCTAAAAAATTCCTTCATAGCCACATCCAGATGTGTTTGCCCAAATAGCTGGACACTGTGGCCTAGCCAAGGTGACATAACATTAAACATCACACTGTATGGCCCAGTGCTAGTCAACGGGATGTCAGCAGAAGTTGTTGAGCGGGGAGGGCTCCTGAAGAGGGAGGCAGCTATGATTGCCCACGTTCTGTTATTTCTTCCTCATCCTTCCTGCCCAAGAGGTGAGCCTGGTGTTCGGCACTTCACTAGCCATCTTGAACTCGCCCTGGAAAAGTCAAGAGAAGCTCAAAGAACTCAATATCCTCAAGCCCCGCATCTGCCCTGGACTTGTCACCTTTGGGCTTCTTCTCAGATGAGAGAAAAACAGAGCACTGTGTTATTATGCCTGCTTTTCATGTCTCTGTTGCTCGCGGCCAGAAGCGATTCCTGACTAATACTCTCTGCTTCTTGGCCATTCAGACCTCTCTCAGGTCTGAGCATTCTTGAGCCTGGCCCCCAGGCTCCCACTGAGACTCCCGGCTGTCCCTCCAGTAGGTGTCCTGTCATTTGGGCTAGCCTGAATGGGATCTTGTTTGTACCCAAGAACACTCCCCGGTATAAAGCATAAGCCAGGTGGGAAGGACTAAGGAGATTAGGGGCATGATGGGGGTGAGGGGGCGGTGGAGATGAAAGAACATGTTCCAGGTAGAGATATGAGTATGTGCAGAGGCCAAAGGTGAAAGACCATGCCTCCTGCAGGATAGTAAGGCTGGATCATAGAGTGCAAGGGAGGACTGGCTAGAGTGAGGCTGAGAGGTAGGCTATGGTGAGAATGGATTTTAACCCCAAGGGTAAGGGGAGTCGTGGGCAGGTTCTATGTGTGTATGTATAGGTCACATGACCATATTTCCAAACTGGGAAGCTCACTGCAATTGTAGCAAGGAGAAAGGATTACAAGGGGCCAGTCTGAAGACAGCAACCTGTTGCAGGGATGCAGGTAAGGAATGATGGAGGCAGTGGGGAAAGAAGAAACAAATTTTAGAGAGGTTTGGAGATAAAAGAGTCAAGAACTATATTTGAAGGGTAAAGGCGAAAAAGATGTCAAGTTCAGAATCAAGAATTCTGTCTTGATGAATGGATAAAGAAGATGTGGTATATATACACAACGCAGTATTACTCAGCCATAAAAAGAATGAAATATTGCCATTTGCAATAACATAAGTGGACTTATAGAATATCATACTAAGTTAAGTAAGACAGAGAAGGACAAGATTATATGATATCACTTATATATGGAATCTAAAAGATATGAATGAATTTATTGACAAAACAGACACAGACTCACAGAAAACAAACTTATGGTTACCAAAGGGGAAAGGGGAGGGGAAGAATAAATTAGGAGTTTGGGATTAACATACACACACTACTATATATAAAATAGACAAATAACAAGGATTTACTGTATAGCACAGGGAACTATACTCAGTATCTTATAAACTTACAATGGAAAAGAATCTGGAAAAATATATATATATACACAATTGAATCACTTTGCTGTATACCTGAAACTAACATAATACTGTAAATCAACTATACTCCAATAAAATAAAGAATTCTGTCTTGAGCACCCAGATGGATACCATTTTTTCCCTCCAGCAGGCAGTTTAGCATCCTCACACCACACCCCTGTACCTGTGGAAGTGTTCTCGGACCAAAGAACACACTGTCTCTCATCTCTCCCCTGGAGTCACAATGGTCACAGCCTTTCAGATGGTCTCAGGCTGCATCATCAAAGGTACTGAGTTCAGAACAAGGCAGGTGATGCTCCTGCCCTCTTGACTCTGGTTAGAACATATACCAGGCGTATTGTGTCTAGTCTTGGTCCCTAACCACAAAGAGAAGTTTAACAACTGGAGCTTGTCCAGGTAAGGCGACCGTCAGGAAACCACAGCAACGAGGGCGTTCTGAGGGACCAGGGACCAGACAAACTTTAAGGGGATGAGCCTCCTGTGCGTAAATGTCTAAAGGCGGAGGGAGCAGAGGGTTCTCAGTGGCCCTAGGACACAGCAAGGACTGCTGGGCCGAAGCTGTAGGGAATGCAGATTTTTGCAACGTAAAAACCCCGTGTGGACAGGAAGCCTGGGGACGGAATGAACAGCCCATGCTGAGAGGGGTCTGGAGGGCAGCCGAGGGGTTCCCCCTCCCAGATGCCAGGGACATGTGGAACAGAGACCACAGATCAAATGCCCACGGGTGCCAGGTGAGGCACTCAGAGGAGCGGTCCAGCTAAAGGCACAAAAATTCAAAATTAAAACCAATGGCAGCAACAGCAAGCACTGTGCACGTGGAACAAAGTCTGCTGCAGAGGTGGGACTGAGTGGATGCACAGCCTCTGCGCAGGAATGTGGGGCGGCGTGTATCATTTCCTGGGGCTGCCATAACCAAGTCCCCCAAACTGCGTGGCTTCAGAGAAATTTATCATCTCTCAGTTCTGGAGGCTAGAAGTCCAAAATCAAAGTGATGGTGGGGTCGTGCTCCCTCGGAAGCTTCTGAGGAAGGATCCTTCCAGCTTCTAGCAGCCCCAGGTGTTTCTTGGCTTCTGGCAGCAGGACTCCAATCTCTGCCTCCGTCTCCACGCGGCCATCTTTCCCCTGTGTTTCCCTCTTCTTACAGACACCAGTCACATTGGAGTAGAGGTCCACCCTACTCCAGTAGGAACTCATCTTAACTTAATTAGTTACATCTGCCCTGACCGTATTTCCAAATGAGGTCATATTCTGAGGTGACCTTGTCTTTTTGAGGGACACAATTCAAACCATAACTGGGAGTCTGAGGTCCCGTCCAGCTGGAGACATGTCAACCTAGAGGCAGCCACTAGCTTTGGTGAATTTGTGTGGTTTTGCTGTCTTGTCTTCCCAGCTTGCGTAAGCTTTCTCCTCCCCACCTAACTGGCAAAGCCAGAGCCCCACTGATATTTAGGGACTGACCCACCCTGTCTCTGCCAGACAGGTGTAGAGGGTCGGGATGCCTTAAGGAAGGGCTGAGAAGGGGCTCCAGGGCTTCCCTGTGGTCACTCTCTGGGGCCTGGGTCTCTGGGGCTCAGAAGTCTGGCTCAGAGGCTACTTCCCGCACGAAGGCCCCAGAAGCTGGGCCTGCATAGGGCTGTCACAGCGCTCACGCTGCGTAGCTGCTGGTTTGTGCGGAGATGCTCCCCTCTGCTGGGCAGAGGGAAATCTGCTGTCCTTCCATTTCTTAGGGGTTTGTCTCCCTAAGTCGCAAGTTCACAAACCCACAGTAAACACAGTCAGGGGCCAGAGGCCAGCAGGGCCAGTTCCCCCATTTTTCAGTGGGGGAGATTGAGGCTGGAGAGGGGAAAGGCCTTGTGTAAGGCCACACAGAGACCAGACGTGTGCCACCTCCCTCCCACACCAAGGTCTGGGAAGCATCTCTTAGGATCCTGGAGGCGCGGGCTGGAAGAAAGCCAGGGTGGGGCTCCTGGGAAGCCTGCATACAGCTGAGCTTGGAGGAAAAATGGCCAGAGAAGGAGAAGGCAAAGAAGGTGGGCACCTTACTTCAAGTACAGGCCTCAGAAAGCTGGCCAGGTACCGACCCGGCGAAGAGAACCAGGACCGCCAGTCAGTCCACTCACTGGACGATTCCCCATCAGCCTGTGTGAGTGATCCCAGCATAGCCTAACTCCATACTCCTAAGAAGTCATGTACATACAGAACTTTTGTAAGTCAGATGCTCTTTGTACCCTCTCCCTCCTTCTCCTGTGTCCCAGATACCCTGACCATCTTTCTCATACGTGGCCCAGTGGTAGCACAGTAGCTAGGGCAAGTTTACTGCTCTAACAGGTAGCCCAGAAGGCATCATAGCTCAAACGCAATGGAAACTTACTTTTTGCTTGTCAACAGTTCACGGAGTTTATCAGAAAGGGTTGGGGCGAGGGGCTCTGTCCCCCATAGTCTCTCAGGGACCAGGCTCTGCCGTCTTTAACATATGGACATCGAGAGACAATCAGCAGAAAAGGGAAGAGCGTAGAGGATGACACACAGGAGTTCTCCTAAGCCAGGCTGGGAAGTGCTGTACAGTACATTTTAGTCATGTTCCATACGCTAGAACACAAAGGATCCAGAAAGGCCAAGAACAACCTGGGTTACATGGTGGTCTGATGGGAGGTGTGGCAAGAATACACCTCACAGACCTCCTCCCACAGCTGCTGCTCTTTGGAATCCATGACAGAGCTTGTGCCAAAGCACGCCTCCTACAGGCTGCTCCCTGCCAGTGACTGAGTGCAGCTGATGCACTGAGGCAGCTGGCTCCTTGAAGTACAGCGGACTCCTGTACTGTCAACTTTCGTTCCAGAACTCCCAGTGGCTTTGCTGAACCTTCCTTAGACTATGTGGCAGGTTAGCATGCTTCGCCCAACTGTCATTCCCTCTTTCCTTCCCTTGGGGTCAGACTTGCATCATGGTCTGGTGGTTCTCCCAGTCTCCCTGGCTTCCTCCCGCTTTCCTTTCACAGAGGTGTTTCTCTTAATAAAATCCTTGCACACTCAATCCCATCTTGGTGTCTGCATCTTGGAGGACTCAGTCTAGCACAGGAGACTACGCCCTGGTATTCTGACTACCCCAACTCTCGTTGGGGTCATTTAACCCAGGTGGTGAAGATGGACCAGACTTGTTTGAACAAAAGATGCTCTGGGTAATCCCAGAACCTGCTAATTTCATATAGACAGGTACCAGGGGTTAGGATTTCAACATACTTTTTTGGGGGGAGGTGCAATTCAACTCATAACAGTCTTCACCTTTGGTTGGGCCTCCAGTACCAGCCTGACTCCTGTCCACATTTCCCCAACAGGGTTACTCTAACTGTTCTTCACAATGGCTTTTCCAAACCTTCTCCACCCTCTTCAACATTTCAGCCCTGCAACTTTCCCTTTCATATTCAACAAATGACTTTACCTACCCCTTCACAGAAAAACAGACACCGACAGAAGGGGGGTCCCTTAATCTCACGCCGTGTCTGCCTATCACTTTCTCCATCTGAAGGCTTTTCCTGTCCTACTCACCGTGTTTTTCCTCAAGTCTAATCTATGTTCTCTTTTTCGGATCCCTTTCCTCTGATGTAGGGGCCCTGCATGTCTCCCAATTTTCTCCACATCAGGAAATGACACCACACCACAATCTACCCCACTGGCTCATGCTAAAATATCTACAAGCCCATCTTTTTTTTTTTTTTTTGCGGTACGCGGGCCTCTCACTGTTGTGGCCTCTCCCGTTGCGGAGCACAGGCTCCGGACGCGCAGGCTCAGAAGCCATGGCTCACGGGCCCAGCCGCTCCACGGCATGTGGGGTCTTCCCGGACTGGGGCACGAACCCGTGTCCCCTGCATCGGCAGGTGGACTCTCAACCACTGCGCCACCAGGGAAGCCCAAGCCCATCTTTATTATTTGCTTTTCCTGACTCTCCTTCATCCTCCAACACAACTAATCTACAGCATGTATGATTTGCTTTACCTTCAGAATATTTCCTAAATCCAACCCCTTTCAGTATCACCACTATTACTACTCTGATCTAGGCAATCTAATGGGCAACTATGGGTAACTACCTCTTAACTGGTCTCACCACCTCCACTGTTAAGTTATTTCAGCCCAATCTCCACACACAGCCAGAATGATCATCTTAAAAGACACATCAGACCATTCACTCCCCTGCTTCAAATGTTTCAATGACTTCCCTTTGCACTGAAAATAAATAATTTTTTTTTTAACCATGGCCAACAAGGTCTATATGATCTGGTCTCTGTTTACTTCTCTGATATTATTTCATGCTTTCCATGCTTTTCCAAGCACGTGGGTTTTCCTACTGTTCTTTACACAGGCCAAGTAGGTAATGCTATTACCTCAGATCTTCTCATGGCTGATTCCTTGTCAGCTTTATAGCCTTCAAATGTCACCTCCTGAAGGAGGCCTGACCATCTATCTACAGACCACCTTGACCTCAGATCATGCTCTATACAATTTCTCCACTTTGTTATTTTTAGAGTCTTTATCACTGTCTGAAACTATTTACAAATCAGTTCATTTTTATCTTGCCAGTCTGGTCCCAAAGAACGTAAGCTCCTTGTGAACAGGAAGTCTGTCTTGCCTTGTTCATTGCTGTCCCTCCAGTGTCTAGAACAATGTCTGGCACCTAGTAGGCACTCTGTAAATGTCACTGAACGACTATGTGACAGGTGCCAGGGTTTTTAAGCAGCATGAAAGATTCAGGTAGGCCACTGTCTCTCTGCTGGGACATTCACTGAACGAGTCCTAAGAAGTCCCTTGAAGGCCAATCGTCTGGTCACCTGCATGCCAAGCTGGAACACAGGAAACCTTTCAAAGGCTAGGAGTCCCGGCACTTGGATCCAGCCTCCCTAGGGGTACTGCATAAGCGTTTCTCACCGAGACCCTGGCACTGTGGCCAGAACGGTGTTTCGGAACACTTGCTGGTCTCCGTTTCTTGAGATCTGCAGACCTTGGTTCCCTGTCTCAGAGAAAATCCTGCCACTCTAGCCACTTCTGCTCCTCACTTTCCAAGCCCCTGGTTGGGCATCTAATTGCACAGTGTTAGAAGGTAAAAGTCTTCCTTTAACTATGCCCTGGGAATCAAGGAGGGAAGAAAAGGGAAGCAGTTTTCTTTCTCCTGATGCTTCTACATCAGTAAAATCAAACCAGAAATTAATCTGATGATAAACTCATCTGCCTCAGCCATAGACGACTTCACTCAGGTTCAAGGGATCTTGCCTCCTTATTCTTAGAGGACAGAAGCTGAAATAAACCTTTGCTAAGGCAGGCTGGAGGCTGAGGCAAAACTTTGTTAATGACCCAGGAGCCAGAAAAGAAAGTCAGTGAGACAGAAGCAAGGAAGCTAGATCAGCCGGAGCACAGGGTGTGTTCACTCACCCTGCATTTAAAATCTTTTTCAGGCCATCTCCCTGCTTGAGCCCCCATTTGAGCTGCCTGCACCTAAGGGAAGAAGACCCAGAAAATCAAGCCTTGGAGACCTCTGCGTCTCAAGTAAAAGGTAAATGTTTACCGAACAACTGTATGACAGGTTCCTGGCTCTTCTGTACATAGTAACGAGATTCATGGAGGACACTATTCTTACGGCTGTGACACTGTCACTGTCAAAGCCCCACAAGGTCTCTTGAAGGCCAACAGTTTGGCCACTCACTTCTCAAGAAAAGGGATTGTATGGTCAATTCAGGGGAGAACTCTGTATTAGTTATCTATTTTTTGTGTAACAAATGACCCCAAAATCTAACAGCTTAAAAACCAACAAATATCGGGACTCCCCTGGCAATCCAGGGGTTAGGACTCCACACTTGCACTGCCGGGGCCTGGGTTCCATCCCTGGTCGGGGAACTGAGATCCCACAAGCCACAGGGCAGGGCCAAAAAAAACCCCCCCAAATGCCCAGAAAACCAACAAAAAAGAAAACCAACAAATATTTATTACCTCACAGTTTTTGTAGGTCAGAAATTTGGGAGCAGTTTAGCTGGGTGGTTCTGGATTAGGACCTTCCAGAAGGTTGCAGTCAAGATGTTGGCTGGAACAAAACAAGGCTGCCCACTCTCACCACTCTTATTCAACAGAGTTTTGGAAGTTATAGCCACAGAAATCAGAGAAGAAAAGGAAATAAAAGGAATCCAAATTGGAAAAGAAGAAGTAAAGCTGTCACTGTTTGCAGATGACATGATACTATACATAGAGAATCCTAAAGATGCTACCAGAAAACTACTAGAGCTAATCAATGAATTTGGTAAAGTAGCAGGATACACAATTAATGCACAGAAATCTCTTGCATTCCTATACACTAATGATGAAAAATCTGAAAGTGAAATCAAGAAAACACTCCCATTTACCATTGCAACAAAAAGAATAAAATATCTAGGAATAAACCTACCTAAGGAGACAAAAGACCTGTATGCAGAAAATTATAAGACACTGATGAAAGAAATTAAAGATGATACAAATAGATGGAGAGATACACCATGTTCTCGGATTGGAAGAATCAACATTGTGAAAATGACTCTACTACCCGAAGCAATCTACAGACTCAGTGCAATCCCTATCAAACTACCACTGGTATTTTTCACAGAACTAGAACAAAAAATTTCACAATTTGTATGGAAACACAAAAGACCCCGAATAGCCAAAGCAATCTTGAGAACGAAAAACGGAGCTGGAGGAATCAGGCTCCCTGACTTCAGACTATACTACAAAGCTACAATAATCAAGACAGTATGGTACTGGCACAAAAACAGAAAGATAAATCAATGGAACAGGATAGAAAGCCCAGAGATAAATCCACGCACATATGGTCACCTTATCTTTGATAAAGGAGGCAGGAATGTACAGTGGAGAAAGGACAGCCTCTTCAATAAGTGGTGCTGGGAAAACTGGACAGGTACACGTAAAAGTATGAGATTAGATCACTCCCTAACACCATACACAAAAATAAGCTCAAAATGGATTAAAGACCTAAATGTAAGGCCAGAAACTATCAAACTCTTAGAGGAAAACATAGGCAGAACACTCTATGACATAAATCACAGCAAGATCCTTTCTGACCTCCCCTCCCAGAGAAATGGAAATAAAAACAAAAATAAACAAATGGGACCTAATGAAACTTCAAAGCTTTTGCACAGCAAAGGAAACCATAAACAAGACCAAAAGACAACCCTCAGAATGGGAGAAAATATTTGCAAATGAAGCAACTGACAAAGGATTAATCTCCAAAATTTATAAGCAGCTCATGCAGCTTAATAACAAAAAAACAAACAACCCAATCCAAAAATGGGCAGAAGACCTAAATAGACATTTCTCCAAAGAAGATATACAGATTGCCAACAAACACATGAAAGAATGCTCAACATCATTAATCATTAGAGAAATACAAATCAAAACTACAATGAGATATCATCTCACACCAGTCAGAATGGCCATCATCAAAAAATCTAGAAACAATAAATGCTGGAGAGGGTGTGGAGAAAAGGGAACCCTCTTGCACTGTTGGTGGGAATATAAATTGATACAGCCACTGTGAAGAACAGTATAGAGGTTCCTTAAAAAACTACAAATAGAACTACCATATGACTCAGCAATCCCACTACTGGGCATACACCCTGAGAAAACCATAATTCAAAAAGAGTCATGTACCAAAATGTTCATTGCAGCTCTATTTACAATAGCCCGGAGATGGAAACAACCTAAGTGTCCATCATCGGATGAATGGATAAAGAAGATGTGGCACATATATACAATGGAATATTACTCAGCCATAAAAAGAAACGAAACTGAGCTATTTGTAATAAGGTGGATAGACCTAGAGTCTGTCATACAGAGTGGAGTAAGTCAGAAAGAGAGAGACAAATACCGTATGCTAACACATATATATGGAATTAAAAAAAAAATGTCATGAAGAACCTAGGGGTGAGACAGGAATAAAGACACAGACCTACTAGAGAATGGACTTGAGGATGTGGGGAGGGGGAAGTGTAAGCTGTGACAAAGCGAGAGAGAGGCATGGACATATATACACTACCAAACGTAAGGTAGGTAGCTAGTGGCAAGCAGCCGCATAGCACAGGGAGATCAGCTCGGTGCTTTGTGACCGCCTGGAGGGGTGGTATAGGGAGGGTGGGAGGGAGGGAGACGTAAGAGGGAAGAGATATGGGAACATATGTATAACTGATTCACTTTGTTATAAAGCAGAAACTAACACACCATTGTAAAGCAATTATACTCCAATAAAGATGTAAAAAAAAAAAAAAAAAGATGTTGGCTGGTGCTGCAGTCATCTGAAAGCCAGACTGGGGCTAGAACTTGTTTCCTAGGTGGCTCAGTCACTTGGCTTATGGTAGGAGGATTCAGCTCTGCATTGGCCATTGGCACTAATCATAAAAAAGCTGGACTGCCTATACTCACATGAGACTAAATAGGTTTAAAGATAAGAGGTATATTTAGAGATGAACATTTCAGAATAACAAAAATGTCATTTGGCAAGAAGATGTAACAATTACAAATGTGTATGTGCTGAATAAATTCAAAATATGTGAAGCAAACGTGACAGAACTAAAGGGAGAAATAGACAAATTCACAGTCATAGAGATTTTCACATCCTCTTAGTTATGGATAGAACCAGTAGACAAAAAAATTAATAATGAAGAGGACCTGAACAGCATCATGAACCACCTTGTCTAGCTGACATTTATAAAACACTAAACATAACAACTGCATAATGCACGTTCTTTTTAAGGCATGGAACGGTCACCAAGGTGTGCCATATGTTGGGTCATAAAACTGATCGGAGTCAGCAAATTTCAAAAGTTTTTCCCAGAGCACAGAAGAATTAAACTAGAAAGTAATTCTAAAAATAATAAGATATGTTTAAAAGCCCCAACTATTTGAAAATTAAATAATGCTCCTCTCAAGAACTAATAGGACAAGGAAGAAATCATAAGGAAAATTAGAATTTTGGACTAAATGGAAATAAAAACAACAATCAAATTTTGGGGATTCAACTAGAACAGTACTTAGAGGCAAATCTACAGTTTTAAATGTTTGATTTAGGAAAGGAGAAAGGTTTACAATAAATTATCTAGGTTTCTACGTTGAGAAGCCAGAAAAAGAAGGGCAATTTAAACCCAAATTAAGTAAAAGGAAAAATGATAAAGATAAAAGTAGAAATCAATGTAATAGAAAATGGACAAAACAATAGAGGGTATTAACAGAGCCCAGGAGGGAACTTTGTGAGGTGAGGGAAACGCTCATTATCTTGTTTGGGATGTGGGTTATAAGTGGGAATTCCTTTGTTAAAATCCATTGAACTATGCTTAAGATTTGTACATTACAATGTATGCAAATTTCACTCCTTCAAATAAAGAACTTTAATAAAGAAAGAAAATAATATGACCATGTGTAGTCAGTGCTAGGGCCTCTTCCAGAGCTTTGAGACAGTGCATCCAAACGAGGAGGTTCCCATGCTCACTAAAAGCTTCACCAGCTTCGTGAGTTGCACGGCAAAACTGCCACTCCCCTCCACTCCCTGCCCCAGCCTCATATTCTGGTCTCCACTCTCAGTAGTTGTGTGATCATAGCTGTTTAATATCTTAGTGTCTTGAATCCTGAATTTGTAAAATGGGAATTATGTAGCCTGTCTCACTGGATTGGTGAGTAAATTACACGAGGTAACTCAGAACACTAACTGGTACCTAGTGAGCGTTCAAAGAATATAAGTCATTATTACTGTCTTGCAGAAGTAGTTTCCTAAGGAAAACCACTTAGGAAATTCTACTAAGGGCCATGTGGACCTAATGGGGTGTCCTGAGCAGAGGTGCAACAAGCACAGCTTTGTCTTTTAGAAATACTCACTGAGGCAGCAGTGGGGAGGATGAACTGGAGCAGGGAAAGGATAGATTTGGAGACTAGTGATGAGACTATCCTCACATGAACACAGATGAGACATTACTGACCCAAAGAATTTTTAAAAATATGTAACTGTATTCAAAGTGTACAGAATTTGAACATACACAAAAATGTAACTAAGAGTATGTGTAAAAATTTTAACTGCTTTTCATATTGAAAACTATTAATATAAATTCAAAATTACCTTTAAAATACAGCCAAGGGGCTTCCCTTGTGGCACAGTGGTTGGGAATCCTCCTACCAATGCAGGGGATATGGGTTCGAGCCCCGGTCTGGGAAGATCCCACATGCCGCGGAGCAACTGGCCCCGTGAGCCACACCTACTGAGCCTGCGCGTCTGGAGCCTGTGCTCCGCAACAAGAGAGGCCGCGACAGTGAGAGGCCCGCGCACCGCGATGAAGAGTGGCCCCCGCTCGCCACAACTAGAGAAAGCCCTCGCACAGAAACGAAGACCCAACACAGCCAAAAATAAATAAATAAATAAATTTAAAAATACAGCCAAATAAAAATTACGGTTAATAAATATCAAATTTTGAAATAAAAGTTGTAAAAATGCAAATAATTGTAAAATTTGTATGGAAATACAAAAGACCCTGAATAAACAAAACGATCTTGAGAAAGAAAAACAGAGCTGGAGGAATCATGCTCCCTGACTTCAGACTTTACTATATAAAGCTACAATAATCAAAACATAGTACTGGCGCAAAAACAGACAGATCAGTGGAACAGGATAGACAGCCCAGAAATAAACACACACACTTACGGTCAATTAATCTATGACAAAGGAGCCAAGAATATACACTGGAGAAAAGATAGTCTCTTCAATAAATGGTTCTGGGAAAATCAAACAGCTATATATAAAAGAATGAAATTGGAACATTCCCTCACACCATATACAAAAATAAAATCAAAATGTATTAAAGACCTAAATGTAAGACCAGAAACCACAAAACTCCTAAAGGAAAACAGAGGCAGAACATTCTTTGACATAAACTGTAGCAATATTTTTTTGGGATCTGTCTCCTAAAGCAAAGGAAATAAAAGCAAAAATAAACAAATGGGACCTAATTAAACTTAAAAGCTTTTGCACAACAAAGGAAACCATCGACAAAACAAAAAGAAACCTACTGAATAGGAGAAATATTTGCAATGCTATGACTGTTAAAGGGTTAATATCCAACATATATAAACAGCTCATACAACTCAAGATTAAAAAAAAAAAAAAAAGGCAAAAACCCAAACGACCCTATTAAAAAAATGGGCAGAAGAACTGAATAGACATTTCTCCGAAGAGGAAAAGCAGGTGGCTAACAGGCATTTGAAAAGATGCTCAACATCGCTAATCCAAGGAAATGCAAAACAAAACCACAATGAGATGTCACCTCTCACCTGCCAGAATGGTTATCATCAAAAAGAACACAGATAACAAGGCTTCCCTGGTGGCGCAGTGGTTGAGAGTCCGCCTGCCGATGCAGGCGACACGGGTTCGTGCCCTGGTCCGGGAAGATCCCACATGCCGCGGAGGGGCTGGGCCCATGAGCCATGGCCGTTGAGCCTGCGCGTCCGGAGCCTGTGCTCCGCAACGGGAGAGGCCACAACAGAGAGAGGTCCGCGTACTGCAAAAAAAAAAAAAAAAAAAGAATACAGATAACAAATGTTGGTGAGGACGTGAAGAAAAGGGAACCCTCATAAACTGTTGGTGGGAATGTAAATTGGTGCAGCCACTGTGGAAAACAGTATGGCGGTTTCTCAAAAAACTAAAATATCACTTATATGTGGAGTCTAAAAAATTAAACTAGTGACTATAACAGAAAAGAAATAGACTCACAGATATAGAGAACAAACTATTGGTTACCAGTGGGGAGAGAGAAGGGGGAGGGGCAATATAGTGGCAAGGGATTAACAGGTACAAACTATTAGGTATAAAATAAGCTGCAAGGATATATTGTACAACACGGAGAACATAGCCAATATTTTATAATAACTATAAATGGAGTATAACCTTTAAAAATTGTGAATCACTGTCTCGTACACCTGTAACATATAATATTGTGTATCAACTATACTTCAATTAAAATTTTTTAAATTACCTATTAAAATAAAGCCAAATAAAAATTCTGATTAGTAAATATCAAATCTTGAAATAAAAGTTTTAAAAATACAAATTGTTTAATATTGCAGAAGGTCCTTCTGTACCTGCTCTGCTTATGGGAAATTGTGTGTACTTCTCCAGAACCACAAACCGGAACAGGAAGAGAATATGAAATTTCACAGTTCTGGGAAAGGTGACTTAACTCTGTTGAGCTTGTCTACTCTTGTATACTCCTAGGGTGGAACTGCTGGTCACACATAAGGTGTGTATGGTTGGCTTCAGTAGCCACTGTCAAAGAGTTCTCCAAAGTGGCTGTACAAATCCACATTCCTCTCAGCTGTGTGCGAGAGTCCCAGAGCATCACTGCACTTTCCATCATTTCCATTTTAGGCATTCTGGTGGGTGTGTGCAATGCTATTTCTATAACTAATACATTCTTTATTTTTCTATTCCCTCTGTAGAAAGGGAATCCAGCTTTTGCAGCCAACCCGCCCTTGGGGCAGGAGGGAGGGAAGAAGCCATTTCCGGAGGGTCCATCAGCGGGGGCCTAACTACAAGAGGGAGGTCAGCTGAAGCAAGGCCAGGCAGAGGGAATCCCAGGCACCTGGACACTCATCTCCACTCTCTGGCACATTATCTTTTCCCAGACTTTCCTCATCTCTGCTGATTCAAATCTTGTTCGCCCTTCAAAGGCTGGTCAGCACTGATCTTCTCCAAAAAGCCCGTCATTCTTCCCCTTCCTTTCCCCAACTTTTGTCTTGACATTGGAAGGCATGGATGGGTGAAGGTGGGCAAATCATTAACCTCTCGATCTGTTTCCTTATCGGAGGATCATCTGAGCTGAGCAACACTGAGTCTAAGTCCTTATCTGATGTGATGTCTAATGAGCCTTTAAGAACCAGGGGGCGAAAGAACACAAACAGAAGTGTGTACTCCCGTCGGTCAGCCAGGGCGTCAGTGCCCCTGTACAAGCCTGTGCTCTGAAGGTCCTCGTGAGTTTCGGTCAGCATGTGTCGGATGGAGCTGCGTCCTTGAAGGCCCACTGACGCATAATCGTGCAAATCTGTTCGCTGGGGGGGGGGGGGGGTTCTACCTGGGACCTCGCAGCCCTCCCGTGCGCCCACTGTGGGGTAAGCCCTCTCGGGGCTCTGAGGGACTCCGGGTCCTTCCGGGATTTTGTGTCGAATCGGCTGGTGGCGACCCGACGCCGCGTCGGGGGTGGGGAATGTGCGGCTGCGCGCGCACCGCGGCGTTTACGCGGCGATTTCATCATGCACCCGGCCTGGCCGCGCGCGCCGCTTCCGCCGCCGCCCCCTCCGGACTTCCCAGGGCAGCGATCTCATGCCCTCTCTGCGCCCGGCGCTGCTTAGAGCCACCCGCGCCGCTCTGCTGCTGTCGCCGCTGCCCCGGCTCCCGGCCCGGCCTCCTCTTCTGCCCTGCCGGCCCATCAGCAAGCCAGCCCGCGCCCCGACCTCGTTCCCCGCTGCCGCCTCCCGGAGCAGCATGGATGGTGCGGGGGCTGAGGAGGTGCTGGCACCTCTCAGGCTAGCGGTGCGCCAGCAGGTACCGGCATTCTTCGCCTTCCCCTCAGCCCCGGCTCTCCTCTCCCTGGTCCCCTCCTTCTCCT
The DNA here is from genome assembly GCF_951394435.1 of Stenella coeruleoalba. NCBI lineage: Eukaryota > Metazoa > Chordata > Mammalia > Artiodactyla > Delphinidae > Stenella > Stenella coeruleoalba. Next base: position 59,765,868 of record NC_137155.1, read on the forward strand.
CCTCTCTCTCTCTTCCCCGGGCACCGGTCCACCTCACCGATTATCCCTCTCCTTCATTCTCTGGAAGCCGTTGGTTTCTAGGCATCTTCCTCGCCTTCCCCACGTTGGACCCAAGTCCCCGCGTGCGCCGGCCACCTTCCCTCCGGTGGACCCCTGTCCTCCCCTCTCCTGGGGTGATTTCCTCGGATCCCTCGACGTTCTGCCTCCCTCCTCATGCGATCTGTTCTCCCTTCCCAATCCTTGTTACTGCCCGTACCACTTGCTTCTCCGATGGCGCTGGGATCTGTGACCCTTTGCTTCTCCTCCTGTCCTAGCTCAATAGCCTCAACTGAAGATTTCCAGTCCCTGCTGTGTTCTTTGTGCTTCCTGGGTGGCGAGATTCCTAATTCTTCCCTGATCAATTACGTGCCGAAGCTGCGGGTTCTCCTCTTCTCACTGCCTGACTCTTGTTTTTTAATCTTCAGGATGCTTTGAATAGTGTTTCCTCCTTGACATCTTCCTTCATTCGGTGCTTAGTTAGCAGAATGGTCCGTTGAGGAAATAAAAATAGTTGAAACGTGGATGTGGGGAGGTGTTGAACTTTTTTTTTTTTCGTTTCTAATAATGTGAGTTGATCGTCCTTCACTTCTGTCACCTTTTCTGGGTTCCCCAGAATGAGTGAGCTTTCAGATCGTAAACGTGGGAAGCTGTAAATGTCCCTGAGTGACTCGGTGAAGTCAGCCATCCTTCGTATGGAACATTTTGAAATTTGATTTTGCGGAAGGGAGGGAGGTTTCATGGGCTGGAGAGCTTGGTGATCTAATACAGGCCTCCTTTTCCTAGGGCACTGCATGAGTGTCAGAATTTAGAGAGGACAAGGAAAAGATTATTTCAAAGGGATTCTCACATCCAGTCAGGTAGAGCCAAAAGCTCGGAATAGGACCCCGAGGATTGATGACCTAGTAGTGAACACCGAATGGGTTTCTCCTGCACGGGCGCCTGATGCAATAACTTGCCTTAGCTATGGAGGGTGGATCCCTCCCTCGGAAATAATTCATTGGGGCAGAGCTGCCGAAAATTCGGCAAATTCTGCCACTTTATCTACTTCTTTCTAGTTTGAGCCTGACTGATTCAGTAGTGTTTTATTTTGAAATTTCACTATGGGCTTAATTTTTTCTTTATTCTTGATACCAAAGCTCTGTGAATGCTTATTCTCCATGTCCCTCCACCCACCCTTCCCAAATGAAATTAGGTGTGGTTCCTTTGTCTTTTCTCTAACTCTCAACTTTTTTTTTTTTTCACTTCACTTTAGAAGGGAGAATACATCTAATTTGGAAAAACATACACCCAAACCCCTCCCTCTGCCACGTTAGCCTGGAACTGCAGTGCAAATTATCCATCTGTAGTAAGACTGTGGAACTAGTTAACTGAAGTAAACTTTGATGATGGAATAGCCTTCCGATGTTATTACTATCTTGTGTATTGTTTATGTTGGCTTGATTGTTAGTTTTTTGGTACTTCAAGGTATTTTTTGAATATGTAAGTTAGTTTATGTAAGTTAGTTTTTGTTTTTTTCCGTACTTTTCCAGGACCACACATATATTAGTTAACTACCTGGAACTTTGAATCGCACTGATTCCAGGGTCAGTTGGAAGGGAATTTAAAGATCATCTAGTTAAACCGTTTTTTTTCCTTGGTTTTTTTGTTTGTTTGTTTGTTTGCTTATATGAGGAAATGAGACACACGGTCACTTCTTCTCATTCTACATACTTCCACTGTGAAGTTTGTGCAGTTGAAGGCATCCTTGGAGTGGGATTTTTTAAGGTGCTTAATAACTGGTCTTGTTAGTGGCATGTGTTTCCGATAAATATGTATTTCATATAAATTTCCCAATCTGCTATGCTACGTGGATGCTGTTTTTTAATGATTTGGTTTGTTGATTGACTGAAATGTATCAACAAACTACCATCTTATTTCCCCTTTCATTTCATAAAAGAAAGTGTATTTTAATACCAAAGAAAGGACAGACCATAACTCAGAATAAAGAACAGTCTTTTATATTTAGCAGGTTTAGCTTTGAAAAAAGGTCTAATACATTGTCTTTTTTTTTTCTTTTTTTCCCCCCTTTTACTGCATATTGGTGAAAACTTTGTCCTGGAGTATCTTGTTTGGGAACTATTGCTCTAGGGCAGTGGTTCTTAAAGTGTGGTCTGCAAATTCTTGGAGGTCTCCAAGGTCAAAACCATTTTTATAATAAAACTAAGAATGTTATTTGCATTTTACACTGTGTTGACATTTGCACTGATGGTGCAAAGCATGGTGAGTAGAACTGCTGGCCCTGAGCACTAATCAAGTCAGGGATACTAAGCCAAGTCATTATATTCTCTGCCACACTCTCACGTGTTTTAAAAAAAACCAAAAAACAAAACAAAACCTCAGTTTTGCTTTAGAGTATCCTTGAAAAAGCAGTAAGAATTATTATTATTATTTTAAATATTTATTTATTTATTTATTGCTGCATTGGGTCTTCGTTGCTGTGCACGGGCTTTCTCTAGTTGCGGTGAGCTGGGGCTACTCTTGCGGTGTGTGGGCTTCTCATTGTGGTGGCTTCTCTTGTTGCAGAGCACAGGCTCTAGGTGAGTGGGCTTCAGTAGTTGTGGCGCATGGGCTTAGTTGCTCCGCGGCATGTGTGATCTTCCCGGACCAGGGATCGAACCCGTGTCCCCTGCATTGGCAGGCTGATTCTTAACCACTGCACCACCTGGGAAGTCCCAATAAGAATTATTAATTTTATTAAATTCGGACCTTTGTGCACACATCTTTTTAATATTCTGTGTGACTAAATGGGAAGTATGCATAAAGCATACCCACGTATGATGATTGCCTGAGGAAGAGCACTTATGATTGTTCGAGTTGCAAGAATGAAACACTCTAAAATGTCTGACAAAAAATTGTTATTCAGTCTTGGGTTCCGGAAAATGAGTGAAGTGAGACTGTCACTTCAAAAAGCAACTGATAGTATTTGTGGCCAATAATAAAATTCAATTTTGGGAAATTTTAGAGCCCTGGATTTTTCTCTGCTTTGATTTTCTGAACTGAGAGTGCCCATTAAAACTGTTGCTTAATCCACAGAGGACAAATGATAAGTTTATGAAGTTTTTGTCAATGGTTATAAAACTTGGAAATCTGAAATTAACTTTTTAATCTTAACAAGAACCTTCTAGGCCCATGTGTAAAGCCAAACATCTTAAAAAGGTGAGGAAATGTTTTCTTGTTTTTCCTTGGCCAACTGAATATGCATCATGATATATATGAAGGATGCATGAAAAAGATCCCTTGAAGTGATTTCTCACCTAATAAGTATTCTGCTTTATAATCACAGACTCTTAGTTCTAATATATGTCTTTATGGTAAGAATTTATACAGGAATTAAGCTTCTAGATGATGTTTCTTAAAGGTAATTTAGAAATATTGATGATGTTTCACATCGGTTTCGTTCAACACACACACACACTATAGTTGGTGGTGAAGAAAGAGGGAAGAAAATAATTAGAAATTAGGAATCCTTAAGTACTTACTTTCCATGTTTCGATCACCTCCAATTCTTTTGTTTACACAATTAAATCATTATAAATCATGGTTTTAATTATTCCATTATTCAAAATAAACACAATTATTTCCTTAATTCACTGAGATTTTTTAGAGATGATTAACTCAGTGTAGGAATCCTCACTTTCCCACTGCTTCTGTTGATAGCTAGCCTATCCTTGAATGTATGTGTGCCTGATTGTGTGCCTGAACTTTAAGAGACAGAAAAATGATTCAGGAAAACTAATTTTAATTTTAAAAATTTTAAATTCTTCCTACCTTTACCTTTACCTACTTGTGGCCTTGCTTACCCAGTGTCCTTTGAAAAGCTCCAAAAGAAAATATGGGAGTGCCAATACTTGACACATCAGGGTAGGTATTCAAAAGAACTGCTTGCTTACTTCTTTAAGACATTCAAAAAGAACTGCTTGCCACTCTCTTTTCAGAACACAGACCCTCACAAGGTTCTTATCCCCATCAAAAAGCACTGTCAGTGAACATTTATGAGATAAGTGTTCTGACGGGTAGACGAAGGGAAAAGAACCACTGAATGAGTAAAGAATAAGCCAGTAGATATTTACCAAGTACTAAGTGCTTAGCGTTGTGCTAGGTTTAGGTTGTGATAGCAGGCAACAAATATTTGAGTGCCAGAATTGACATGCCGGAGTTCCTGTCTTAAAAGAGCCTGCTTTATAATGACAGGGACAGATAAAATGTGTGTAAATAAAGAAGCCAATCAATTGATAGGGTGATTTCAGGTATTGTACGTGTAATAAAGAAGTTAAAGTTAGAAGGTGACTAAGGATGTTGCTTTAGCTAGAGAGGTCAAGATAATAGAATAAAAACTGCTAGTATAATAACAGACCAGATTTATTTGTACACAGTAAGAGATTGAGAGGAAGAACCAATTCAGTGGTTCTCAACTATATCAGACCCAGTGTACCCTTTTACACCAGATATTTTGGAATTCTCCATTACTACCCTGTAATGAAATTCATATGAAATATCTACATAAATTAAAGAAAGATATGTGTATGCATAATGCTCTAAATGTAATACAAATAAATAAAAAGTAATTTATAATAAAATGATATTATTTTAATATGTAGATTTGGGGGTATGACTCCACTGGAAGTTATATTGAATTAAGCAGATGCTTATACCTCTACGTAGGTTTACTGTGAATGCAGTTGCTCTAAGTGCGCATTGATAAAGGTATACCGTATTGTTTACTCAGGATGGCAGCATAGCCTGTGGTCACATGGTTTGTTTTTTATTTCAAATAATAACAACTTTGTAAAATTCTGAACAAAGCAAGGTACAATTTTCCTTTTTTTAAAAAAACTGAAGTATAGTTGATTTTAGTCTTGCTTTAAATTACATTTTCCTGGGTGCATTCCTGGAGAATTCATGTATGTTAAAACTGGGAAAATTCTTCTCATGGTATATAAGCAGAGTTAGGCTCTAGGTTGAGATCATTTTAAACAGCTTTTTCACCCCTAACTGGGACATTCTAAAGTAGAATGAATTGCAGGAGAGGGGGACTCATTGAATGAGGGAAAATAGGCAGGAGCTTAGAAAATATCAACAACAGGGAGAAAGGTTGATGACAGGCTCCTCAAAGGAGCTGGAGTTTTAGAAGGAGAAAAGAGGAATTAGTTTGAAAGTACAGAGGGGAATAAGGAGGACATCTATCCCATTTCCATTCTCTTCTCTGTGTCTCATTACCTCATTTGTATTTTCAACTTTGTCTCTCTGCTACATTCCATGGGATGGAAATTATCCATGGATAATTTCTTTAGGTCGTTCTTCTAGGTCACTAATTCTCTCTTCACCTGTGTCTGATCTGCTATTTAAACTGTCCAGTGAGTTTTGAACTTCAGTGATTTATTTCCAGATCATCTGTATGGTTCTTTTTCAAGTCCCCTGATTGTTTCTGATATTCTCTTGTTCTTTGCTCATGTTGTTGATTCCTCCTTTTATTTTAGTTTAAACATCTTGAGCATTTAAAAAGTATATTTGGTCATTCTAATACTTTTAAAGGATCTAATTTTGTTATTTGTCATTTCTGCTGAGTCTCACACATGGTGGCTTCTTTCCTCATGGATTTTTAAATTTTGAGTTTAGTGCTTATTATTTTGGTAACCCTAATCTGTGAAAATCCTGAAAGGCCTATGGAAGGTCTACTCCTTTAGAGAGCAGTTGCTTCTGTTGGGCACCCAAGGGCTCTATTAATTTGATAACTTTAATTTCTCATCTTGAAGTTTCCCAGACCGTGTGATAGTGTTTTGTTTTCTCAGATTGCCTATTCCACCACATTGCTGTAATAAAATCAGTGTACAGGGTTGTTGGAAGTGAATAAAGTAGTCTAAAGAAAGTAGCAAGGAAAAAATTCCAACAATAAAGGGCAGAGGAAGATTAGCCAGTAGTGACTGAGAAGAAATGGTCAGAGAAGTAAGCGGAAAACTAAGATAGTCATTTTTTTGTATGCAAGAAAGGAGAGGGATTCAAGGAGAGGGTAGTCTATTGGTTCTTCTGTGTTCTCAGTAGTTATATTGCTCTTTACTTTTTTTTTTTTTTGCTCTTTACTTTTTATCAATGCTTTTCTCTCCACCATCTGTCTCCTCCCCACAAAGAAAACAAACAAACCAGTAATAATCACCCTGCAAGCATAGTTATTTATGTACTTGTATTTGGATATTCTGCTAGATTATAAATGCTGAGGGCAACGACCTACAGTTATTCATAATGAACTTTCACATAATAAACATTTGAATTTCCTCATTCTTACACGGATACTTTTTAAAAGGCATGCTTAAAAACCCATTCCTAACTTTTCTTGACTTCTGAAACCAGTTGTGAATACAGATTCTCTTTGTTGGCTAGGGAGATCTTGTGCGAAAACTGAAAGAAGATAAAGCACCCCAGGTCGATGTAGACAAAGCAGTAGCTGAGCTCAAAGCCCGGAAGAGGGTTCTGGAAGCAAAGGTGAGTCTCAGGAGCCTCAAAAAGGAATGTAAGTAGGTATAGGATTGTTTATCTTTATTTAGTCTCTTTGGGCAGGAGAGACCTAGAAAAGTTTCTGAACAAGTAACATTTGCTTTATCTCTATTTATCCAGTATGCCTTCCTCTCCTCCCCCTCTACTTGGCAGACTCCTTCTTCATCCTTTCAACGTGTAATTCAAAATTTCTCTACAAAGCCTTCCTCAACCCTGACCTACCCCTTCTCCCCCCAGACTCAGATCCTAGACTGGTTATGTTTCATGAATTTCCCTGGAAGACATTGTGTTCTTTATTGAATTCTCCTATACCTGCAAATAATGGTTATGCTGCTTTAAATTATTTTCTTTTAAGGAAAAGTTCTAGTCACCTGATACCTGCTTCCAAACTTTTCAAATTATAAACGTCCCATCAACAAACTGAAATCGTTTGGAGTTTTTTCTTTTTTTGGCTGCACTGCATGGCTTGTGGGATCTTAGTTCTCCAACCAGGGATTGAACCCAGCCCTGGCAGTGAAAGCACCGAGTCCTAACCACTGGACCATCAGGGAATTTCCTGTTTGGAGTTTTAAGTCGCTATTTTGCTACAGGGATCCACTAAAAATTCAGATATTGCTTATCAGTATCTGCATCTAAGTAAGCTTAGTCTTGTAATCTTGGAAATGATCGTATACTTTCCTAAATAATTAAGTAAAAGTATCTTTTCTGTAACTCAAAGGGGAAAAAAACCCTAAGGTTTCTTTTGTTTTAAGGGTATCAAAATCTTGTCTGATAAATTTATAGTGAATTCTGCTGAGGAATAAAGCAAATTCACATGTATAAATTGAAATTCCCATTCACTCGTTCAATCACATATTTTCTCTTTAAAAATCCCTTACAGGAGCTAGCGTTACAGCCCAAAGATGATGTTGTAGACAGAGCGAAAATGGAAGATACCCTGAAGAGGAGGTTTTTCTACGATCAAGCTTTTGCTATTTATGGAGGTAGGGGATTAATGAGAGAAAGAAAAACTGTGTTGTTAGTGGCTTTAATATTGTTCTTAAATCAAAACCACAGCTTGCTTGATATCTAATAGTTTCAGGTCACACAAAGCAGGGGATAGATATCTTGCTTTCATTTGTTTAGAGTCATTCATTTGGCATGATATCAGTTCTTATTTCCCTCAACCCTATTTATTTTTGGAGATAGCGTTTTTCCATTAAGACTTAGGGAATTTGGAGAGGCCCAGATATTAAGTGTTTGATGTGTCCATGTACATATCAGACCCTTCTTAAAATGCCAGTGAAGACCTGAGAGCAGTAGAGGGCCATTCTAGCACTGGCTGACTGTACTGTGCCGCTCCCCACAAGGGCAGTGGTAAACCATACTTTCTAGATTATTCATTATGGCAACTGCCAGGAGAAAACGTTCTTCATGGCTATGCAGATAAATCTCTACATCTTTCTGAACACTGTATGAATTTATGTAGACAAGTATAATTCACTGATATTTTTCATAGTTAACGGAGATTACTGCAACAATATTAGACTTTCAGTACTTTGCCACTGAAACTTGATTTGAGTTTTAGTCTGAGCAGATCTCTAAATGTCTTACTTCTTGAGGTTTAAATAGTGGCTCAAATACCCAAGAATAAATTAGAGAATTGGGTGCTAAAATTTGAGATCATTGTTATTCAGCTGATGCAGCAAATTATCTTCTTATTTCTGTAATCTGCTTTTTCATTTTGTTTCTTACATATGGAGGAACTTCTTTTGTTTTTAGTTTTTTGCTAATCCTACTTGAAATTTCAAATATGGAAATACTGCAGTTAATGGAGTAAGACCATTTTAGTTTTACTTCTGTCAGCTACCTGGAAATAAGGCGCTTCGGTGTTAAGGGATTTGAAGTGTTGACTTGAATACATCTTTAGGGAGTATGTGAAGTCTTACAAGTATCAGTTTCTCCCATCTGCTTGCTTTGATTCGTGCAGAGTGACAAGGTAGAGTACCCGTTTTCCTGTCATATTTTGCAGGTGTTAGTGGTCTCTATGATTTTGGGCCAGTTGGATGTGCTTTGAAAAACAATATTATTCAGACGTGGAGGCAGCACTTTATCCAAGAGGAACAGATTCTGGAGATTGACTGCACCATGCTCACCCCTGAGCCAGTTTTAAAGTAAGGTCTCTACTTTGAGGGTTGACATTCTTGAATATGCATACTTAAGTAACTTTTTGATTCAAAAAAACTACCCATGTTCATTGTGAAAATCTGGAAAATAAAGAAAAACAAAGAAAATATATACTCATTGCCCACAGGTAGCCGTGTTAAAAATGTTGTATTTATCCTTTCTGTCTTTTTAAGTTCATGTGCGTTTAGTAGCACAGTGCTTTTTTTCACATAATATAGGTGAACATTATGTCATTAAGTATTCTTCTAAAGTATTTTTAATTACGTGCCATAATTTACTTAACTAGTGCATGAGGGTAGGCATTTAAGTTGTTTCTTATGTTTGATTACATTGAACATCCCAATAGATGAGTTTTTATGTATATCCTGATTATTTCCTTAGTATAAATTCATAGAAGCTCTGGGCAAAGGTGTGTATATATTGTAAATCAAATGCTACTATCTGTATTGATGTTTCAATGCAGAAATTTAGATTATTCCTACCAACGTTGTTGAAAGCAAGTCAGGATTTCTCAAATACGAAACTGAAAGAGGAATTCTTACATTTTGTATCGCATCACTTCATTCATTTAATGTTGCCTGTTAAAGAGCTATTTTTCGCTATTTGTATAGTTTAGGCTCTCTCCTAATTTCAGCCAATTAAAACAAGTTGAATTCTTGATGATGGATCAGGACAGCCTATTCTTTAACTACTTGCCCCACTAATAGCTGTACAGAGATGATGCCAGTGTCCAACCAGGTTTCGGTGGCAGAAAACTCTTTCCTTGAGGTTCAGTGTCTATACTGAGTTATCACAAAGTCTTGGCTAGTCAAATTCCCTATGGTTTTGGCCTTTGCTTAGATCAGTAATAATAATGGGATAGGCATGGATTTATTGATTCTGCAAAGTAGCACAGACTTTATGACAATTTGTGGAAAAGTGTAATCTAGTTAGTATTTTTTTTCCTAAGGGGAGGAAGAAGTTGGGGAGAGGGTGGGAATAGATTTGAGGAAGAATTTTCTTTGGTGTACATTTTTATCTACCATGGGATATCTCATAATAGATATGGGAGCTTCCATCTTTCAGATATACAGATGTAAACTTTGGATAAATATATAGAAGGGAGATAGTCTTATAAGGTAAAGTTTATGGGTTAATTTGTATGAAAATGACTAATTGGCTTGGCATTTATTAACTTAGGACTTCTGGCCATGTAGACAAATTTGCTGACTTCATGGTGAAAGATGTAAAAAATGGAGAGTGTTTTCGTGCTGACCATCTATTGAAAGGTATGGTTCTTCATCTCAGATAAATAACCTTTCAAGTAGGATTGATCAAAACAAAGGGTTTGGATTAAACTTTTTTCTCAAGTTTTTAAATGTTTTCTTGGGACATAACATACAAAGAGTAAAGTGCACAGATCTTAAGTATGCAGAACAAGTCCCTTATTGACAAAGAAAGTTATATACAGATAATTAGAAGTTCTAAGTCATGGAAAGAATCAAGACAATATCATGACTGTCCCTGTAAAATCAACCATGGGATTCATATAAATTAAGAACATTATCCTTAGTTTCGTTTTTTTGCCTGCCCAACATTGAAACTCAAAAGTACATTGTCCTGGGGCTTCCCTGGTGGCGCAGTGGTTGAGAATCTGCCTGCCAATGCAGGGGACACGGGTTCGAGCCCTGGTCTGGGAAGATCCCACATGCCGCGGAACAACTAGGCCCGTGAGCCACAACTACTGAGCCTGCGCGTCTGGAGCTTGTGCTCCACAACAAGAGAGGCCGGGACAGTGAGAGGCCCGCACACCGCGATGAAGAGTGGCCCCCGCTCACCGCAACTGGAGAAAGCCCTCGCATAGAAACGAAGACCCAACACAGCCAAACATACATACATACATAAATAAAATTTTTTAAAAAAGTACATTGTCCTTTTTCCCATTGATTGAAATTGACATGTACTAATACTTGTTCTTATATAGCTCATTTACAGAAATTGATGTCTGATAAGAAGTGTTCTGCTGAGAAGAAATCAGAGATGGAAAGTGTCTTGGCCCAGGTGAGTACTTGAGAGATCGCAATAACCCAGGTAGGTGCTGTCTGTCTTTCAGCATTTGATAACTGTTGAATTCCATATTGTGCTGACCTGGTCACAATAGTAAAAAAAGGAGAGTTTACCTTCTGTCCCTCATATCATCTCTTTTTGCATTTTTATTTTCTTCTCTGTCAGCCTTTTGTGGCTAACCTTTATTTCTGTCAAACTAGCAAGTCAATGTAAATAGGCATGAAATTAGTTCTCTCTCCTTGGAAACCAGTTTTCTGGATTTAATAGCAAAAACCAGGACAGTGTCTAATGATGGATAGCGTTCAGTGTGGAGATTTAGGGCAGATATCTATATGAGCACTGTCTCATCAGCCACTTGATCTGCTTCTGGTTGCACTGTCCCTGACTACATGCTTCTTTTTAGAACCTGATGGAGCAGACCCCTGCTTTTCCTGTAGACCTTTAGTTTTATAACTTGTATTGAAGTTGACAAGTTTTAGGAAAGGCATTGAGATCGTCTATTCTGACTTTTACCAAGTGCAGAAATACCTTCTATATCAGAAGTAGTTCTTATCCTTTTTTTAGGTCACATACTACATTAAAAATATGATGAAAACTGCACACCTTTGCCCCAGGAAGTTGAACATGCCTGTATGTGGATGTTGCTGCTTTCTCACCTCATCCATCCTTTTATGCAAAGTACATTTCTCCAGCACCATATTTGATCATGAGGTCCACCAGGGCTCACCTCTTAAACTTCTTTTACTTCCTTGGATAAAAGAAAACAACCACCAGTGCTGTGTTTATATATTTTTTCTTTACATTGGTATATAAATGAGGCTGAATGTAGGACTCTAACTCTGCTTTTCTCTCATGAAAATTACTGGATACTTCTCCACTGTCGCCCTAATTTTTTTAAACATGCTGATTTTCCTCTGTGGTATCTAGCTTTCCAACATTAGCTGAGAAATTTTCTCCTTCCTCATTTAAATTGAAAAACCTCTTAATCTGGCTATTGACTCATCTGCCAATTTATTTTGAACCTTGTGAAGTATATTTTATCCCTTGCTTGAAGCTCATTGCTTTAGTGTTGTTACTCATGGTTTAGAAAATCAATTCTTGTTCTTTGATACTGTTATGGCCACACCCTCATTTCTCATTTCCTTCCTTTTCCAACGGTATGACCTTTATAAGAAAGAAGAAATAAAAAGCACCTCAAATTACCCTTAAATTATTCTGTTTCCCGTTCAGAATTTTAGACTTATTAAGGTTTTGTGTGCACATGTCTTTGAGTGTCCTTGATCTTAACAGTTTTGTTCATTTCCAAATAAATTGTCAGAGACAGGAAGTAATTAGTTGTTTTGTTAAGTCATAATTTATAGTTTGAGCACTTTCTGTTTCATCTCAGATACATGTTCCAGGAGAACAGTTTGGGTTTTGATTTGCCATATTGTATCATTTGTTGACCCTTGAACAACGTGGGTTTGAACTGTTTAGGTCCACTTACACTCTGCTATTTTTCAGTAGCAAATACTACAGTACTACACGGTTTGTGGTTGGTTGAATCTGCAGATGCAGGGGAACTGCAGTTATAGAGGCTCAGCTATAAGTTTTACGTGTTGTTCAAGGGTCAGTTGTATATAGCTGTCAATTTAATCTTTAGTGAAATGTTAGGAACCCATGGAAATGGCCTGATACTCAGAAATGGCCTCAGTGGATTCCCTGGCCAGAGGTGCATCTGTTGCTTCAGCACATAATGGCATTTTCTGGACCTGTTAGTGCCTGTGACTCCTTGTTAGCTTTATGAAGCATGATAGTTTATCTAAAAGGCATTGAGGGGGCTTCCCTGGTGGCGCAGTGCTTAAGAATCCGCCTGCCAATGCAGGGGACGTGGGTTCGAGCCCTGTTCTGGGACAATCCCATATGCCGTGGAGCAACTACTGAGCCTGCGCTCTAGAGCTCGCGAGCCACAACTACTGAAGCCCGTGCGCCTAGAGCCCGTGCTCCTCAACAAGAGAAGCCATCTCAATGAGAAGCCCACCCACTGCAACGAAGAGTAGACCCCGCTCGCTGCACCTAGAGAAAGCTGCGTGCAGCAACAAAGACCCAATGCAGCAAAAAATAAATAATAAACTTAAAAAAAAATTAAAAAAACATAAAAGGCATTGACGGACTTCCCTAGTGGCACAGTGGTTAAGAATCCACCTGCCAATGCAGGGGACATGGGTTCAAGCCCTGGTCCAGTAAGATCCCACATGCTGCGGAGCAACTAAGCCCCGTGTGCCACAGCTACTGATCCTGCGCTCTAGAGCCCGCGAGCCACAACTACTGAAGCCTGTGCACCACAACTACTGAAGCCCACGTGCCTAGAGGCTATGCTCTGCAACAAGAGAAGCCACGGCAATGAGAAGCCCGCGCACCACAACAAAGAGTAGCTCCCCGCTCGCCGCAACTAGAGAAAGCCTTTGAGCAACAATGAAGGCCCAATGCAACCAAAAATAAATAGATAAATAAAAAATTTTTTAAAAATAAATAAAAGGCATTGATTCACCCTCTGTGGTTAAGAAGTGAGGTAGAATCTGTTCTCCCCATTTTACAGATAAGCAAACTGAGGCTCAGAGAGATTAGGTTGGAACTTGATCCTGAATCACACAACCCATAAGTGGTAGAGTTGGGTGATTTACCCTGGTTTTTCTGATCCCACATGCCATCACTCATTAGTTGATTTATCTAATTATTTTATTTCTATTAGAAGTGTTTTTTTTAAGTTTTAAATATTCTTTACTATTAGATGGTTGGTCATAGTCATTTGAAGGTTTTGAATTGGAGCTCATATATCATTTTAGAGGGTTTGGCATTGATATCAATGTATAGGATATGCAGTGCCCTGGAAAATGCAGAAGTGAATAAGACACAGCTTCTACCTTCAAGGAACTTAATATCTGGTGGGAAAGGAAAGTTACATGCACATTTAATTAATAGACAGGGAAGTGCACCTGGCTCTTAAGTGTACAGAGTAGTAAAATTCAACTGTGAAAACTTATTTATGTGATTCAGATTCTTGCCAACCAGTAACTACTATAATTGAACAAGAGGTATTTTACCTTATCTTTCATTGTATCGTTGTATCTTTCAATGGTATGCGTGTGAATTTTAGGTCGGTCCCAGAAAGATACTCCATTTCTCTGTTGGTAAATGGAAAGAGTATAAACTGTTTATGGGTTTAATGTAAATATCTTGAAGGTTAGGTTAATTCTGATGGTTTTATTTTGGGTGAATTTTAATGATGGATGGGGTTTTATATATAATACTTTATCGTATGCCTTGTTTTTTCTGTCTTTTACACTGATCATTTTCTTGATGTATTCTTTAGCTCGATAACTATGGACAGCAAGAACTGGGGGATCTTTTTGTGAACTATAATGTAAAATCCCCCACTACTGGAAATGATCTTTCCCCTCCAGTGCCTTTTAACTTAATGTTCAAGACCTTCATTGGGCCTGGAGGAAACATGCCTGGGTATGTATCACTTATTGTTTATGTAATGAAGTTATTAAAATTACTTGTAATAAAAGGTAAATATCAATATCAGCCATGAAGGAAGATGTTTGAAAAGTGATTTGTAGAAAGTATAGACAAATATATTAAGGAGAAATAATGACAGATGTATTCTTAAATTTTATTTCTTCTAATTCTTTCTGAATATAGTTTTTATTTTTTAGTATATATGATGATTTTTTTTTTGGTCACAAAATAAACACAGAAGTCTGTGATCATCACATCTTGGAGTTATAGCTGCATAGGGCAGGAGAGAGGGTTGAAGAACGATTTTGAAAGACATTGAACTTACTGTCGAAGGAGACTTTGGAAACCATTTGTTGTAGATCAGCACTGCCCAGTGGAGCTTTCTGCAGTGGTGGAGATATTCTATAATCTGCTGTCCAGTATGGCAGCCACTAGCCACATGGGGCTGTTGTGTACTTGAAATGGGGCTAGTGCTTCTGAGGAACTGAATTTCTAAATTTATTTAATTTTAAGAATTTAAATAGACATGTGACTAGTGACCTACCATGTTGGACAGGATACGTTTAGTTTGCTGATTCAAGCTAAAGTGTGGTTTTCACAGATAGAGTAAAGAAAACCTGAGCAGTTTACAATATGATTCAGAAGAAGAATCTGTATGTCCAGATTCCTTGTCCATTGTTAACAAACTTAGTCAAAGTATTCCATCTCATAGCTTCAGATGTTTTTCTCATGGTCTCATTTTAGGGGAAGAGGATGGGTTTTGCTAGATGAAGCTAGATAGATCATATTTCCTGGAGTAGAAACTAAAGAATAATAAAAATTAATTGTGACAGAATGTATTATTGGAATTATTTTAATAAGACAGTGGGTTGATTTAGGATATTTTGTGGAAAGAGGCCAAGGGTGAACCTTTCATTTTGGCAATACATACAGAGAGTCATAAAATGGGCATGCCCTCTGACCTGCCTTCCCACTCCTGTGAATTTATCTAACGAAATAACTCAAAGGAAAGGAAGCTATACTTACCAAGAGTGTATAAATGAAAAGTAGAAATAACCTATTTATCCCATAGTTTCAGGACGGTTAAATAAATTTTAGTAAAGTAGGTTATTTTAGTAGAATACTCTGCAACTGTTAAATATGAGAAAATTTTACAATTTTTTTAGAAAATACAAAAGTATAAAGTATAATTTAGTACACTCTACTTAATAAATGTACATATTAACTGTAACTATACTTATATTTGGATAAAAACCACAAAATGAAAAGAGTTGTTGAAGAGAAGAGTGAGACGAGAGTAAAATTTTAATTTTTCTTTACTTTAAAGTTGTTTTCATAAAACGTTTCTTTTGAAGTAGGCTGTTGGGAGCGCTTTCTTATGTGATGTTTTGCCCAGAATATTGTCTCTGAAATTGAGAAGAAAACAATGGCTCTCAGGGTGTATTTGAGTGACTGTAACTTTTTGAAATGTGGAGAAATACAGAAGAGGCCTCTGGCTGAAGATATAAAGTACCACAAAGAGTCGATCATTCTGGACTTTTCTGTTTCTTTGTGTCTCTGGGTACAAAGAAGAAAATGATATGAAAAACCCTGAAAATTGCTTGCCATGGTGTGATGATTGTGATGAGTGAGCTCTAATGTTAAATGTCAGCCCATACCGGCTTCTTTTTAGCTCCACGGTTATGCTTTAATATGTAGGTTAACAGCAGAGGTATACTTACTTTATTTTCAAAAGGATCTAAAATTGTCATCTGCCTCCAAAGTAAATGATTAGTCAGGAGAATATCAGAGGTTTTAGAGATATTGTAAGAGAGGTCGTGTGTGATTCACTGGAGTGATGAAATTAAATGACATGTCTAACAGTGGTATTGCCCTGCCAGCCACCTGATACCTTCTCTATTACCTGTTTGAGAATGTTTGCTACTGAGGAAAATTTCTATTTCGAAAACTTCTTTTTATTTTTAGGGCCCATACAGCTTTGTGTGAAGATAGTATATTTAGGACTTTTAGGATTTGTATCTAGAATTTCAGATTTATTGGAACACATAATTTCCTCCTTTATAACAGACTGATTTGTTTAAATTTCCAGATACTTGAGACCAGAAACTGCACAGGGGATTTTCCTGAATTTCAAACGACTTTTGGAATTCAACCAAGGAAAGTTGCCTTTTGCTGCGGCCCAGATTGGAAATTCTTTCAGAAATGAGATCTCCCCTCGATCTGGACTGATCCGAGTCAGGTACTGCCCATGTTATTCTTCTGGTGAAATTAGTAAATGATTTTGGCATTGAAGTGGAAACAAAAGCTTGCTGTTTCAACAACCTTTTTCCTTCTTACGTGATTATATACTTGTTGTTTGTTTGTTAGCTCCAAATGTAATCTCTGGGATGATGGACAGTTTTGAGTGACTGAAGTGGACTTGAAGGGAAAGGAAGGAGGGTGAAGAATAGCTGAAGTTTCACATCTGATCCAAAATGATCTTTTCTCCTTGTTCATCTTATGTTTTGAGGATGGCAAGATCTTGATTGTCTACACCGAGGCATTTTCTGGCGGTGGTGGTATAGATGAATGTAGGGTGAGGTGGGGAGGAAGTGATGGTTAGGGCAGGAGGGCCATTCTAGGTGTCCAGGGCAGATGACATTGCTGGTATTGGGGTGAGGGTGTTTCAGCAGCCAGATGGTGTTCCTCCAGATATTTGGGGCACCTTTATGACAGTGTCCAGGTAGCAAGCTTACCGCTATCTATGCTAGTTCAGATGCTCTCTTGTCTCTATTGTAATAACCTCCCTTCATCAGGTGTATCCAGAATGTGCGGGAAGGCATCCTGGCACTTCTGAGTTACGTTTTTCTTTAGAAACTTATTATGACTTAGATATTTATGACTTAAGTTTTTTGAGATTTCTATACATTTTCTTACTGATATCATCTCTTAAGGTAGTAAATTCAATATAAACATGGGATATATAGGTAAACTTAACTTTCTTAGACTCCAAAAGTATTTTCCACAGCCCCAGTGACCTTCATGAGGAAGGAGCTTGCACAGCCTAGAGAAATGGAGTGGGGAGGACCCTCCTGGACCTTGCTGCAGAGAGAAGAGATAGTCCTAAACTTTAACTAGGTGTTGTAACAATGAAAAACTTGTCAGACTTAAATCTGTTTTATTTCTCAGTGTCTGGGCTTCTTCGTATCTCTTCTCGTCTTGCTTCTGGGCTTCCCCTCTGTCCCAGTAGTGTCTGCACGCATGCTTTCAGAATACTGAGGAAGCTGTGTGAGACTGAGCTTGTCTAAAGCCACTGTTTTGGAGACGATTTACATCAAGTAGAGTAGCTGTTGGATGATTATAAAGGACCGTGAAGAAAGCAAAACCTGGGGCCTGTGGAATAAGAAGTGGTAAATAGGAAACCCAGCTCAGAACAGAGGAGCAATCCCAGGAGTTAACTGGGGAAAGTCTCCTGGGGCTTCCTGACATTTTATTCCTTGGTCACTTTCAGTTCAAAATATTCCATCTGGATTTTGGTTGGTTTTGTCATGTGCTTCTGCAAGATCCTGGCTGGAAATCCACTCATCCTTCCACGAGTCAGTATCCCCATGGCCTTTGTTTCATGGTAGGGCTAGGACTTGTTTGTTTAGTGTTTCTTCTTGACATAGAGTTATCAGGTGATATGTCTTTGTATAGCTATGATTCCTTTGATTTAGGTTGGGAGCATTGGATTGTTCATATGAAATTTTTTTTAATTAAATTTTATTTTGATTGGCTGGCTCTGTCTTCTAGTCCTGTGTCTATTTTATATCTCCAGGGTTCCAGGTAGACTCTTTGAACTCAAAGACAACAGACAGCTGATACAATCAGTATTAGTGTTGATTTCTGTCTCCTGTCTTTGAGCTGCGATTACTTCCAGAACAGATGGAAAGACTGGCAGCAGATGATTTGGGGATTCTGGACAAGGTCCTTATTTTAGATGTTCTGTTGCTGTCATCCCACTTGGAAGCTGTGTGAGGACAGACATCATGCTTTTCTCTCTCATATTTCTATGCGCACAGAATGTTTGATAGCTGTTGAAAGACAAGACATAGGTGCTGCTGGACCAAATAAGGGATACCATTAAAAACTAAAATTGAAAAAACAAAATCAAAACTCTTTTGCAATGCATTTCATGTATTTTTAGGAGCCATTTAAGCAATTTTTCATTACTTCTTAAACATCTGAGATAATCATGAAAGTGCACTAGTAAATTGTGTGTGTGTTTTAAAGAAGAGAGACTTGATTTTGACTCCTAAAATTAACTTAAAACTCTTTTCCACCCAATAGCTACTAAATTACCATTCAGGGAAATCTCTTTGGGAAACCATTACTGTGTGCCTACTTATTTCATCATTATGCAGTTAGCTTGATGTTAGCTTTTTCAATTCATGCCTTATGTCCTCTGCCTTGAATAACACTTTATTTGAGAAGCTGCTACTCTCAAGACACCAGCTGTATGGTGCCATTAGCAGTCATTTACTTGTTCAGAGCAAGAAAAAGGAAGAAATCACACTGTTACAAAAGCTAAAGGATAATTTCAATTCACTTTTAATTTCCCATTCTATGAAAAGTAAATAATCAGTAGCTTCATTTCGTGTACGTCTATAAAGACTTGCTAATGCTTTAAGGAAAATCATTTTATTTGGAAGCCATTATTCAGTATCTCATTTTTTGTGTGTGTCTGATGTTCGCTCAGGTTTTCCTAACTTTAAAAAACTGTATCAATCTGTTCTCTAAAACTGTTTTCCGTATCATTCTATATCATTGTAGAATGAAGTTGAAAATAATGGCTTTTGTTTATTGTCTTTTATAGTGAAGTGTGCAACTTTTATCCCTTATATTTCGGCTTTCAGAGAATTCACAATGGCAGAAATTGAGCACTTTGTAGATCCCAGTGAGAAAGACCATCCCAAGTTCCAGAATGTGGCAGACCTCCACCTGTATTTGTATTCAGCGAAAGCCCAGGTCAGCGGACAGTCTGCTCGGAAAATGCGCCTAGGAGATGCTGTTGAACAGGTAAGATTCCATAGGTAACTTAATTTAGATTATACCTATTCCAGGTTTTCGGCACTTAGCAAATTCTGTGTACTGGATGACAAAATATTGTATTTTGGCAGGCATTTTATTTTGATACAGTATGTGTTTTTATACAGTATTTATTACACACTATTATAGTGGGAGGAAATTACCTGAACACGCCACTGTGTGGACCATTGGGGCTAACATGAAAAATATGTTTAGCAGAGCACTTGGAAAAAAGTTCTTGGTTTGAACTGTGCCCCGTCAATCTGACCTTTAACAGTGTATATAATACTTTGGGGGAGACATTTTGACTCACAGAAAGCAAGCCCTCTGGATTTTAAACTCTTCTGCATTACCCATAGCAATTGGGGTAAGGCCTTGCCTGTAATAGAATTTCTCCGATCATTTGCTTGGAGAAATAAGTGAGTGAAAACATTCCAACGGTAGCTGCTGCCTAAGAGTGGAATGAATTGCCCTGGGAACAATGAGCTTCCTGTCTGAAAATATTCAAGTAGAGGCTGAGTGATAACTTGTCAGTTGTTTTGCAGAAAAGAGCCCTGCAGGGACTAGGAGACGGGGCTAGACGATTTCTAAGATCCTTCTGTACTAAAAATATAAGATTACATGTACTATGTGGGATTCACAAATTTCAGTGGGTAAGAGTACATTAAAATCCCCTCAACATGTCTTATGACTTTTGCTAATTCAGAAGGAATATATTTACAATTCCTTAGGACCATTATTATGAATGTCATTTTTAGCACTGTAGGTTTAGAAGGTATGAGGTATTAGGCTGAATTTTTGCTGACCCAGTGAGTATGGTAGAAAGATGACGCCAATAATGATGCCATTATTATCTGCTTGTTCTCTTGACAGTTAAACCTTTTGAAAATAGCCAAGATCACATTTTGGGTATTTAAGATTGTTCTGAAAGCTGGATAAATTGGCTTACCTTGTGTTTCAAAAATGTTTCAGTAGATGATGAATAACTCAATGGAAAATGGTACCTTGGCCTTCAAAAGCATTAATGTTTGTGTTTTTGTTCGTTCCTCTATGCTTGCTTGCGTGATGCTTGCCTATTTATCTACTTAGTTGTCTATTCATTTATTTTTAGGGCGTGATTAACAACTCAGTGTTAGGCTATTTCATTGGCCGCATCTACCTCTACCTCGTGAAGGTTGGCGTATCTCCAGATAAGCTCCGCTTCCGACAGCACATGGAGAATGAGATGGCCCATTATGCCTGTGACTGTTGGGATGCCGAATCCAAAACATCCTACGTAAGTAGAATGCAATGGTTTTCACCATGTGATTTTCACATTGTTAACCTAGAAGCATGGATATCAGAGTTGCCTTTTGTGTGTTTCATGTCAGAGTGGAACAAAAAGAAAAAAACAGATTTCTTCCTGAGCTAAATGGAAAAAGTAGTTGCCCCCCTGCGCTCTCATAAGTGGGGGTCTACTCTTGTGTCCCAGAAGCCCTTTGTAGACTTGGATGGCTTTTACAGAGAGAGTAAGAGTGAGAGAGAGCGAGAGAAGGCCACTGATGGGGCAGTGCTGGTGTGTCCTTTCCTGGTGTGGGCAGTGTGATTGGTAATATCCCTGAGTGCAGCTAAGATGGGGTGGCCTTCCTCCTGACAAGGACCCCGGCAAACGTTGGACGTGGTGGTGAGGCTGAGTAAAGAAGGTCATAGTGCTCTTAGTTTCGAGAGTTACTTGGTAGATTTGGGGGATAGACTAGTAGATTCTGATCTCTTGTTTAGGAACTACCTTTTCTCAAATTCTGTATATTTAATAATAATTCAGAGAAGACCTCCAGGTTACCTCTTCACTGTTGCTTCCCACCCCCAACCCTCAAACATGAACATTAGTGCTGAAACTTAGGATTGAAAGGCATTTGGATATAGGAGATGCTTCCTGCATTGGTGGCAGTGGGAACAGGGTGGCATCCAAAACAAGGGGGCCAAGAGCCTTCTGGCGTCTCCCTCGTTTGGTGCTAGGGAGGCTTCTCACCCATATGGAGACTTTAGCCCAGGAGTCCGTGGTTCCCACATGTCCTTGGTTGCACTTTTTACTTTTTAAAGTGACTTCCTTTTAATGGATACATTTTTTTTAATTAAAAATAAAAGTCATTAAAAAAATGATGACCCCTTTTTGTAAAACAGAAAGCAAAAAATAATTCTTAAGTGTGTTATGTAGAAAGGGAAACTTCCTATTGTATGCTCCCCAGAAGTGTTTCATGTCTCTTTTCTAGATCAGGCATGAACAAATGTTTTCTTTAGTAAATATAGTAAATATTTTAGGCTTTGTGGATCTCTGTTGCCTCTCTTCTTGGTTGGGGGGTTTTGTTTTCGTTTAACAACCCTTTAAAAATCTAAAAACCATTCTTAGCCTATGAGCCTTGGTTTGTCAACCCCTATTCAAGATAATTTTATATGCTTTACAAACATATACACATGTGTACATGCATAATGATATGCATATACCTGTAGTGGCTGTTACTGATATTGTTTTTAACATGTTCTCTTTCCTTTGTGGAATTAGGAAAGAATCTGTTAGGTTTTTCTTGTTACTTTACTTTCTTCACAGGCTTACTTGACATATGCTAAAATGATAGTGGTAATTATTTTTGAATTGTAGGTGATCATTAACTTCAAAATGTATTCCATTTTCTGGAATTTCTTTTCATTTTCAAATTAAGCCAATAAACTATTTTCTGTTTTGTATAAGAAGATTTCAAGCTAAACTGGACACAAAGTCTTTTTTTTAATAGATTTATTTTTTATTTTATTTATTTATTTATTTATTTATTTAATGGCTGCGTTGGGTCTTCGTTGCTGTGCGTGGGCTTTTCTCTAGTTGCGGCGAGCGGGGGCTACTCTTCATTGCAGTGCGCAGGCTTCTCATTGCGGTGGCTTCTCTTGTTGCGGAGCAGAGGCTCTACGCGCGCAGGCTTCAGTAGTTTTGGCACGTGGGCTCAGTAGTTGTGGCTCACAGGCTCTAGAGTTCAGACACAGTAGTTGTGGCACACGGGCTTAGTTGCTCCGCGGTGTGTGGGATCTTCCCAGACCAGGGCTCAAACCCGTGTCCCCTGTGTTGGCAGGCAGATTCTTAACCACTGCACCACCAGGGAAGTCCTGGACACAAATTCTTGCTATCTCAATTTAGATTTTGAATCTACATTTCATTTGTTTGTTCATTTAATATTTGGAACTGTTAAGGGCTGTATACCGTTCTAAGTGTATTATTATCTTATGTAATCCTCACAGTGATTCTGTGCATTGGTCCTATTTCTGAGGAAACTGAAGTGCTGAGAGGTTAGGTAATTTGCCCGAGTCTCACAGCTAGTGAGTGGTGGAGCTGGGATGTGAGCCAGGGCTATCTGACTCCAGGCCCCTGCTCTTAACCATTGTGCTACACTGCTTTCATAAACCCTACTGCATTCCTGCTCATCCTTTCCTGAGTGTCACTGTGAGCTGTGGCCAAACCCTCAAGGATGAGAGATCAGAAAATGTGAGCCTAATAAGTCCTGAGGATGTAATGTACAGCATGGTAACTATAGTTAATAGTACTGTATTATATATTTGAAATTTGCTTAGAGAGTAGGTCTTAAGAGTTCTCATCACAAGAAAAAAAAATTGTAACTGTGTGTGGTGACAGATGTTACCTAGACTTACTGTGGTGATCATTTTGCAGTATATACAAATATCGAATCATTATGCTGTACACCTGAAACTATGGTAATCTTATATGTTAATTATACCTAAATCTAAAAGAATTAAGAAAAAAATTTAAAAACAGAAATGTGGGCCTAGCTTTGAGATTAGGCTACAATGTTTTGTGTAAGGTCATTGGAAGACTGGACTAAAACAAAACCAGAAGCTCCGAAGTAACAGACTTCGAAGGAGAGGGGAGAACTCCTTTAAAGCCTTTAATATTTTCTTTCTGTGTGCTTCATATTTTATTTTTTTAATAAAAAAGTTACTGATATAGCTAATGTTCCACCCTTTTCCTCTCTCTGCTCAGAGGTAACCACGATCCCAAAGTTGTTGTCTACCATTCTTAGACGTGTTTTTGTAGTGTCACCTTTCAGTACATAAATATGTTCATTGACATCTTTAGTAAATGATAATGAGCACGTTTATATGTTTAAGGGCATAGATATACTAGTTGACATCTTTAGTGACTGTCAAATGATCCAGTTACATGTTTTTAAGCTTATTTCTTTAATTCCTGTTTTTTTGTTGTTGTTAAGTGTTGGGGTTTCTGAGCTTATATGAGTTTTATATTTGCCTCTTTATTTGAAATACCCCATGTGGTAGCTTGTGCTTGGAAAACTTAGTAGTTGTGATGGTTGAATTTTCCCAAACTCTTTTGATTAAAGGCAAAAGTAAGTATTCATGAGAAGGACTAACTAGATATCTACTTGACTAAGCTTTTTACCTCTTTTGTTCTTATTCAAATAACAGGTTCTTAAGAATTTTTGAAAACACTTTGCTTTTGAAAAGTAACTTAGGCGTTAACAAGAAGTGGAACCTGCCACCCCTGTGGTAGTAAATGCTGTTATTAAGTTTTATTCTGTGACCGAAACAGTACCTGTTCTTCACTGAGTTTTCTTTTGTTGGGTAGGAAACTGAATTGAGCACAAATGCCCACATTTGTGGCCGGCTTAGCTGTGTGTTTACTACAGCTATCTGATGCCAAGTTTTGAGAGCAGTAGACACTTCATACAGAGGGAATACCGTCATCCCTTGGTGTCTGCTGAGGCTTGGTTCCACAATCCCCACGGACACCAAAATCCTGGATGCTCAAGTCTCTTATATAAAATGGCTTAGTATCTGCATAGACCCTATGCACATCCTCCCGTATACTTTAAATCATCTTTAGGTTACTTATAATACCGAACACAATGTAAATGCTATACCAGTAGTTGCCAGATTCGCAGCAAATTTAGGTTTTGCTTTTTGGAACTTCCCGGAATTTTTTTTTCTGAGTATGTTTCATTCACAGTTGGTTGAATTCGCAGATGCGGAGCCCACAGATACAGAGGGCTGGCTGTATTATTGGGTGTTAACACTTAAGTACACCCTTCAGAATCTACTTAACAGTTTTTCCAAAACTTTTTAGAGGCAGAAAGTCAATAAAACGATGAAATAGCAACATAGAAAAAGTTCCTTTTTCCTCTTTGAGCATCTGTCCTCTGTCCATTCTATTTACCCTTCAAGGCTGATGGGATGCGTTAGCACTCTATTCATTTCCTCCTTCTTGTGATGCATCGTAATCTATTATTTTTCTTTTAATTAAAAATTTTGCGGGGGGGGGCCATGCAGCGTGGCTTGAGGGATCTCAGTTCCTCAACCAGGGATTGAACCCGGGCCCCAGCAGTGAAAGCCCAGAATCCTAACCACTAGGCCACCAGAGAACTACCTTTCTTTCCTTTTTTTTTTTGTTTTTTAATTTATTTATTTATTTTTGGCTGTGTTGGGTCTTCGTTTCTGTGCGAGGGCTTTCTCTAGTTGCGGTGAGCGGGGGCCGCTCTGCATCGCGGTGCGTGGGCCTCTTACTATCTCGGCCTCTCTTGTTGCGGAGCACAGGCTCCAGACGCGCAGGCTCAGTAGTTGTGGCTCACGGGCCCAGTTGCTCTGCGGCATGTGGAATCTTCCCAGACCAGGGCTCGAACCCGTGTCCCCTGCATTGGCAGGCAGATTCTCAACCACTGCGCCACCAGGGAAGCCCCTCTTTCCTTTTTAATGGTTCAGAAAAATGCATACACACTATATTGTTTTCTTTGTAATTTCTCATAAGAGTCTTCTGGCGAAGAGTTATGAACCTGAGTGACGTAGGTGCAAGGCATGCTGTGATATAACAAACTCCCGACGGATTTCCCCGCACGCGTGTTGCCCTTCGTAACTTTGTCACCTATGTTCAGACTTACCATCACCACAGCATCATAATAGCATGTTCTTATTTCTGCTGCTCTTTTATTGTAATGTCATGATTTCTGTTGTAATATCTCCTCTTCTCACGTTGCTAATCCCCTTGGTGAATCCTTGCCTTCCCACCTGCTGCTGTTGACCTTATTTTTTGTCACCTGTGTTGACCTCTGAACCCTAAAGGGATTTTCAGGTGGCTAATGGGATCACTAACCCATGAACTGTTGTTATCTGTGGTAAAGACTGGTGAAGTACTTCCTCCTCTTAACTATCTTCCATGCTTTTAAAAGATCAGGAAAGTTTTTCTTCCTGTTTTCCTTCTCCACAAACCTTTTTTTGAGGTGAGCACCAGGTTTAGATTTGTGGGTGCATATGTTCTGTGTGGACTCACAAAAAGGATCTTGGTTGACCCCTCAACCCTTCGTGTGTGTGGCGCTAGGAAGTCTCTGGGAATGTGCTGTTTGTGCGCTCTGTGGAATTCAGGAGGTCGAATTCTGGCCAGGGATGTGATTTACTTGCCTGGTGTAGGGCTCTTCCGAAACAGCCATGCCCTTCTCTTTGGCAGTTCTTAAAAATGCACAGAGAAGAATGACTTTGCAGGTTTTACTTCTTTGATTTGAGCCAGAGTTTTAACAACATAAATGTATGAGTGTGAGGGGGGAAGAACCATTACAGTGGTCCCTCGGTATCTGTCGGGGATCGTTATCCAGGAACCCCCCTGCAAGTTTGCCAAAATTCATGGATGCTAAAGCCCCGTATGTAACACAGTGTTGCACTAGCGGATTTTGCCAAATTCATTTTGAATCCTGGTCACAAATTGGAAACAGATCTGCTGCCAGTTACTTGTCTTGGTTCACATTTTATTTCCATAACTAAATCCTAGAAAATATTAGTTTACCCCACATTCACAATATGGCAAAATATTTCTGTCCAGAAAATGAAAAGACTACTTTGTGTACATGTGTGAATTATATTTTGTAAGGGTGTTACTACCCGATGTATAAAACTATTCCCATTTCAAACGTTTATAAAAGTTGAGTGAAGATTCTGTAATTGAATTATTCTTGAGTATGTGAAAGAGTTACCTATAGTCCGCATGCATTTGTGAATGAACCTTGTGTGACTTACAAATGTTTTTCTCTATTATGTCTTCTTAGGGCTGGATTGAGATTGTCGGATGTGCTGACCGTTCCTGTTATGACCTTTCTTGTCATGCGAGAGCCACCAAAGTCCCACTCGTAGCTGAGAAGCCTCTGAAAGAGCCCATATCCTTTCTGGTCACTTCAGCAGCTCAGGACTACAGTGTAAACATCTTGGAAATGGATAAGTCCAAGTCTATACCTTGTTCTGTGGATAAACTGAGATGTTTGTGCACTATTTAAACCTATTATTTTACCCATCTCATTGCTCCTTTCCTATTCTCTTTACTTGTAATCTGACATGTGCCCGCTCAGTGTCTGGTCCTTGAAAGAAAAATGCTCTGTATGTCTTTCAGGATGTTGACCAGTTTTTCTCAGCCATTTCCCACACCTTCATCTACATACATGCTCTTTAATTAAAGGGTGCCTGGTGAATACTTTCTCTATTAAAAGATGAGTGCCTTTTATGGTAGATGAAATAATTTAGTTCACTTGATCTGTAGATCATCAAAGGGGAAATTTTCTTCTTTTACAAGCCAGTGAGATTGTGAGCTGATCTAAGGGCTAGGCCAGTGACAGGAAATAGATCCTGTCATGTTGAGATATTTGAGAAATGAATGAATTGTTTTCAGAGGTTATTAGGCTATGTATTGGGTTATACTGCTGATTAGATAATATCCCTTTATCTCACTGTAACTTTGAAAAAATCTTTCTTGATGATGTTTACTTATTTTGACTGAGGTTTATCTGAATGATTCTGTGGGTGGTTGTTTCATCTTGCACTGGAAATCAGCATATAGAGGATCTCGGACACCAATAGGGAACTGATAGCTGTTTTAAGTCGATGATGGCTTGTCCTCAAGATCATTTCCCGAAATACGAAGGCAGTTCTGTAGTTTTGTATTCCTTGACTACTTCATACAAAACAGTCAATGTTGTTCAGTTTGAACCTAATAAGGGAGCAATTGGCAAGGCATATAAGAAGGATGCAAAGCTGGTGATGGAGTACCTTGCCGTTTGTGATGAGTGTTACATTACAGAAATGGAGAAACTACTGAATGAAAAAGGGTAAGGTTTAAGATGCGTACTTTTACATGGGCTCCAGTCAGCTATGTCTTCTCCGCCAGGTTTTGAAAGTTAGGGTGAGATGAGTTTCTTTAGAAATGTTTTGCAGGTAAGTACTATCTCTTGGCTACATTTAAAGGACTGTGTTTGTCTAGATTTTGGCATTATGGCCTGGAAATAGACTTGATATGGACTATAAAGATTTTGTTTTTTCCCCAATAACTTTCTTAGAGGAGGAGACTTATCCAAGGTAATTAGAAACTACATCTATCTCTTAAGTCAGTGCTCTTTTTTTGAACTTTGGAGTCGTCTGTGTAATTGTTGTAAGTATAAATGTAAAAATGATAGAGAAGAATCTTTAAAGGAATTCAACAAAATCCATCACTAAACAATGTAAAATTTACTGTGTCTGGCAAACAATAAAAAATTTCTAGACATATGAGAAAGCATGAAAATATGACTCATAAAGAGGAGAAAAATCAGTCAAAAGAAACACCCAGAAATGACAAACGTGATGAAAGTAATACAGAAGGATGTTAAAACAGTTATTATAGGGGCTTCCCTGGTGGCACAGTTGTTGAGAATCCGCCTGCCAGTGCAGGGGAGACGGGTTCGACCCCTGGTCCGGGAAGATCCCACATGCCGCGGAGCAAGTAAGCCTGTGAGCCACAACTATTGAGCCCTCGTGCCACAACTACTAAAGCCTGTGCACCTAGAACCTGTGCTCCACAACAAGAGAAGCCACTACAATGAGAAGAACACGCACCACAGCGAAGAGTAGCCCCCGCTCGCCGCAACTAGAGAAAGCCAACCCGTAGCAACAAAGACCCAACACAGCCAAAAAGAAATAAATTTTAAAAAAACAACAGTTACTATAAATATGCTTCCTGCGCTCAAGGACGTTAAGAGAAAAAATGAACATATGAGGAGAGAAATGGGAATGTATATGTAAAAAAGAACCAAATAGAACATCTAGAGGCAGTATCTCAAATGAAATTGTGTGTACCTACCCACAATACAATAGAATGAAATCTTTAAGTGCTTACAGACAAAAGCCGTATACCCAGCAAAAATATCTTTCAAAAATGAAGAGAAAATATTTTCAGACAAAAACTCAAGAGGATACATTGCCAGCCAGACCTACACTGCAAGAAATGTTAAAGAAAGTCCTTCAGGCAGAAGTGTGGAAATTTAGAGGTACCCAAAGAAATTAAGAGCTCTAGAAATAATAAATATGTGGGTGAATATGAGTAACGTTTTCTTTCATTTCTTTAAAATGACATCTCTGAATTTCTTTAAAAGATAATGGGTTGTTTAAAGCAAAAACAATAACAATGTATTGTGAAATTTATAATGTGTAGAAGTAAAATGTATGACATCAGTAGCCCAAAGGATGGGAGCGAAGACTTGGGAATACGTAAGAACATGAATACTGTTTTGAGGTGTGTACATTACGTGTGGAGGTACATACACCATGGTAAGTTTAGAAAAGGACATACCGTAAACTCCAGAGCAATTGCCTGGATAAAACACACAGAAACCAAAGGGATATAACTAATAACCCAATGAGAGGGCTAAAATAGGGTAATAAAAAATGCTCCAGAAAAAGACAGGAGAAGAGGAAAAATGAACCACGAACAGATGAGACCAATAGAAAATAACTCGGGAAATGGTAGATTTCAACTCAACAATATTGATAGTTATATTAAATATAATGATGTAAACACTCAAATTAATAGCTTTTAACTGTCAAACTGGTTAAAAGATTCGAGACCCAGTTAAATGCTGTTTCCAGGAAACTGTCTGTAACTGTCATATACGGGCATACCTCGGACACATTGTGGGTTCAGTTCCAGACCACTGCAATAAAGTGAATGTTGCAATAAAGTGAGTCACACAAAATTTTTTTGGTTTCCCAGTGCATGTAAAATTTATGTTTACACTGTAACCTACTCTATCAAGTGTGCAATAACCGTTATATTTTTAAAATAGGGGGCTTCCCTGTTGGCGCAGTGGTTGAGAGTCCGCCTGCCGATGCAGGGGACACGGGTTTGTGCCCCGGTCCGGGAGGATCCCACGTGCCGCGGAGCGGCTGGGCCCGTGAGCCATGGCCGCTGAGCCTGTGCATCCGGAGCCTGTGCTCCGCAACGGGAGAGGCCACAACAGTGAGAGGCCCGCGTACAGGGGAAAAAAAAAAAAATAGGGAATTCCCTGGTGGTCCCGTGATTAGGGCTCCATGCTTCCACTGCAGGGAGCATGGGCTTGATCCCTGGTCAGGGAACTAAGATCCCAAATGCCATGCGGCGTGGCCAAAAGAATAAAAAATAAAAACCAATGTACATACCTTAATTGAAAAATACTTCATTTCTGAAAAATGCTAACGACCATCTGAGCCTTCAGCAAGTTGAAATCTTTAGTGACGTCAAAGACCACTGATCATAGATCACCATAACAAATATAATAATGATGAAAAAGTTTGAAATTTTGTGAGAATTACCAAAATATGACTCAGAGACATGAAGTGAGCACATGCTGTTGGAGAAATAGCACTGAGAGATTTATCGATGCTGGGTGGCCATAAACCTTCAATTTGCAAAAAATGCGGTATCAGTGAAGCACAATAAAACAAGGTATGCCTGTACACAAATAGGCTTAAAAGGAAAAGAATTTTAAACTATTTCCCATACAAACATTAATCAAGAAGGTGGAGTGGCTTATTAACATCAGGCAAAGTAAACTTCACAACAAGGAGAATTACCAGGTTGCATTTCATAATGGTAAAGAGATCAATTCATCAAGAAGGCACATCACCTCTAACCTTGTATGCCACTAAAAACAACCTCAAAATATATAAAGCAAACTTAACAGAACTGAAAGGAAAGTTAGACAAATCTACCATCACAGTTGGCGATTTCTACACCCCTGTCTCAGTGATCAGTAGAGCAAGTAGACAAAAAAGAATCAATAGGAATTTGAAGATATAAATACTGTTAATCAACTTACTCACCATTTATAGAATACCTGATAACCAAAGAGTATACATTTTAAGTACACTTGAAACATCTTTCCTATTGTTTTTTGTACCACTATCTAGCTAACAATGACTTGCATTTTCAAAGCATTGTTTAAAAAAACAGAGTATGAGAGTCTGCATATGGCCTGCAAACCCTATTTCATACACAGAAATTTTGCCAAACCCCTTTTACACAAAGGATTATACGCCAAATTCTAGGAAAGACAAATCTAGTTTATAGCGATAGAAACAGTGAAGGGGATTGAAGGAGAAGGGACTTAGGAGAACATTTGCGGCGATGGTGGTTGCATGTGTATGGGTATTTGTCGAACTATCATAAGATGAACTCTTGTAAGTTGAAGATAAAATTTACAAGAAATTTTAAAACATTTCTGGTCTCCCAGAATTAATGTCTGTTTATGCTAAAATAACATCAAATGCCAATAAAGTAAACATAGGTTACTAGCAGATATCATTATCTGCAAACAAGACAGGTTTTAAAAAATTATTCTCAAATAATGGCTATCTCCTTGCTAATTTCAGCTTTTTTATAATTGTTACCTACTCTACACTTAGATTGTGCTCACAGAGACAATATATATGATACTGTTTATATGGAGTCTTTAATGCATGTGTGCACAGACTTCAGACAGAATAGTAAAAGTGGAGGCAATCAATGAAAACCATTCATATGATGCATGAGATTATCACTGCAGGAAACTAGCAAAACGCAGTGTACCATGTATCAGCCGTACAGCTTCAAGGACAACCACATGAGGGCACTCTTTTCCCTGCCCTGAGCTGCTTGTGAGATGAGACACATCCAAATTGATCTTCATAATGTGAGGAAATACTTCATAAGCTGAAATACAGGTATTACACGAAGTGCTTTATAAAGGTGAATTTTTTTTAAAAAAAATTTTTTTATTTATTTATTTTTGGTTGCGTTGGGTCTTCATTGCTGTGTGCGGGCTTTCTCTAGTTGTGGCGCGCGGGCTTCTTATTGCAGTGGCTTCTTTTGTTGCAGTGCACGGGCTTTAGGCGCGCGGGCTTCAGTAGTTGCAGCACGTGGGCTCAGTAGTTGTGGCTCACGGGCTCTAGAGCGCAGGCTCAGTAGTTGTGGCGCACGGACTTAGTTGCTCCACGGCATGTGGGATCTTCCCGGACCAGGGCTTGAACCCGTGGGGTCCCCTGCATTGGCAGGCAGATTCTTAACCACTGCACCACCAGGCAAGTCCCAAGGTGAATTCTTATAACCTGAAATGGAATGGGCGTATCTCAGGATGTGAACATATGGCATGCAGGCAGTAATTTTTGTGGGGATAGTATTTTATATTGACATGTCAAGCAGAATCATTAAACTTGTTTTAAGCTGATCTTCATCAACGTAAGTGTCAAAGTTTATTTTGGAAATAGTGTGGGAGTTTTAAAATTTCTTTCTGTAAGATGACAAGTTGGTCATTTTTACATTTGTTGGGACAGTAGTGAGAACAGTGGTCTTTTTGCCAGCAGGCCTGTTTTTGACAAATTTATTGTAATTATTCTAAAACTGAATTTTAAAAAATTTTTCTTTGGTTTTACCTTGATCTCAAAACCAAAAGAATTGGTCATAAGTCACTTGTGGAATTTTATAAGACTAACCACATTTTTGGGTGCCTCCCCAAATACTGTTTGGTGCCGTTGTTAGAATAATTAATTTGGTATTCCTTATGAACTAATTTAAATTTGACTTCAGCTATTATATCTGGATTGTTGACCAAGTTGTATTACACTTAAAATGAAAAACAGTTTAGCAGTCTGTATAACTTCTTTAAACTAAGGCATAGGATATGTGTTTTCACCAATATGTAATGTGCCTTGTTTCTTTGCAGGGAATTTACTATTGAAACTGAAGGGAAAACATTTCAGTTGACAAAAGACATGGTCATTGTGAAGAGGTTCCAGAAAACACTACATGGTAAATTTGTAAAAATAATTAAGAAACAAACAAACAAAAATCATTACTCCTTAAAGGCATTTTGTTTTTTTAAGTTTCATAGCATAACCATTTTATGGAAAATTTGAAGAAGAAAAATCCTTAATGCTATAACCCTAAATTTGATGCATATGTTCAAGGTATTATCTCAGGTTTTTTTTAAAAAAACATAATTGTACTCATACTGAAGAATAATTTATAATGCCACCTTTATGTTTCCTGTGTGACCTGAGGTACATATGAAGAATATCTCTTTGATTAAAAACATCTTTTTTTTTCTTTTCTCACTTTAAGGAAAAGTCCTTTTGTTTCTTAAGCAAAAGAGAGAACTCATCCCTTCTGTCTATTTTAGCAAATTGTTAAAAGTAGTTTAGATTAGTGATCTTTCATGCTTTTTTAAAAGCCGAGGAGATGATTATTTTTGGTAGAACAAATTCCATGAATTGGGAAATGACTATTTTGGAGAATATACGAAGGATGCTTGTGGTTAACTGGCTGAATTGAAGCTTCTGGAAACTAAGAGTAGTGGGTATTTGAGATGCTACTGCCCATGGAGCAAGCAGGCCTCCTTTTCCATTTGTGTTTGGCCTGCATCGTTGTCACCAGGCTGCAATGAGCTGTAAAAGGAGTCTGAAAAGTGATAGGAGGAAGCAGGGGATCCTTCTTCTTGCTCTGGGGCTTTTTAGCCACTATCCTGGCAGCTGGCTCAGAGCTGTACTTCACCATTGCTTGGATGCCAGGAAAGGATGGGCGGGAAATGCCTTGATCATATTTCTGAAATGTTATTCTCATGTGTAAGTTTTTGGTTCCAATTATCTCATTTCTCTTGAAACATAAATTCTCCAAGGTTAGGGTCAGTTACCTTAGACCTGGATAGTGCTTAGCCATGCTTCCTTTCTGAATAATAAGTAACAATGAAGACAGTTCCTGTGTATACCACAGGCATAGCCTCACCCATGGGAAGAGCCGTGGCGCCCCACGTAAATGTATTGGATTGAGTGCTGGTCCCTGAGCCAACTCTTCTCTGAGGGGCTCCTGACCCCAGAACCTTGGAAATACGATGGCAGTAACTTGGCTCTCTTAAGGAGTTCTCATCCAGATAGCAAGATAAAGAGTAAAACACAAATCAGTAACACTTGTTGTACGTAGGAGTTGTTTTTGTTAATTTTGCCAGCTGTGGTGGTAGATTTTTTAATTCTAACGAAGTCTTACAGATGCTCTAGAGTTTTAATGCTTTCTGCATAGCCGAGGCAGATGATAGAGTGTGGTAGCTGTTGTTCATAGCTTACCAACTGGGGAAGGAATACCCTGGTATCTTGTTTCATTTTTATGCTGTATAAACAAAATTAAATTTGGTAAAAAAATTTTCACTCCGGTTTTCTCTTTAAAGGCACTGTGTTTTCTACCAGGAAATAGTTTTTAGGATGGTTCTGATTTCTTTGTCCTGATGTACAAGGTCGATCACCATCTATCTAGAATAGAAATATTTTTAGGGCCAGTAAGAATTGTTTAGAGAGGACCTGAAATGCATTATGTGAGGTTTGAGAGAGTGTTATTGAATTTCTCTCTCTCTTGCAGTGGAAGAAGTTGTTCCGAGTGTAATCGAACCCTCATTTGGCCTGGGTAGGATCATGTATACAGTATTTGAACATACATTCCAAATACGCGAGGGAGATGAACAGAGAACGGTGAGTTGTCACGTACAGTGTACTGTTTGTTCTCTTACAGTGTCAGAGAACAACATTTACTGAGTGATGTTAAGACAACTCTGAAACAATCAGTTGTTATTTACTGTAATGTTAACACCTTTGCTTAACTGTTTACAAAGCAAAGCACTTTTTTATCTCATTTGAGCTTGGATGTGTAGGTTATTCTAGATGCCATTGTTTTAGTTGCATTTGAGTTCTGAGACAGAACATATTACTTTGGGAGAACTGTCTGTATTGCATCAATGGAAGGAATGGTACTTTCTGGATATGCTCGTGTTTTCAGAAAATTGGGAAGGAGGAGATAATTCATAGAATTTGGTCAAACCAAAAAACTGTATTTATACATTGGTAAAGCATTGAAAGGAACCTTCTCAAATTGCATGAAATAGTCTGGGGTTTGTTGGGGGTAAAAGATGTAAATTTCTAGGTTCTATTCCAGAGATACTGATTCTCACTAGGTCTGAGACTCAGGGATCTGGTTTTTTGGTTCTTTTTTAAATAAGAACCCCAGGTGATTCCAGTGTGGGAGATTGACAGATAATAAATAGGGCAGTAGCATGTGAGGTGTAGCCTTTCCTAACATTCAAGCCTAACTAAAGATAAATGTTTTTAAGAAGTTTTCATCCACTCCCTCAAGTTTTCTTTTGGCTCGGATGCTTTTGAATCACTGCTGCATGCCTACCACGTATCTCTTCATTCTGGCTAATTTCACTTTTCTCACCTCGCCTCTGCCTGTGGAAATTATACTCCTTTAATTTATAGCTTCAGGTTTCCAGGAAAGGCACTCAGAAGAAGAACGCTAGGGAGGAGAGGTTGTATAGGTCAAATTAACTGAAAGAAGCATTGTTACCTGCATGACCAGCTAAAGCTGAGTGTGTACCCAATGTTGGACATGTAGTTCTTTCTAGGGTGTTTCATCTTGAAAACGGACTGATGAGTTCTTGGCACCAGTATTTTTAAAAGTCTGACGTACCATGGGTAACGTGTAGCTAATAAAACTACTTTTATTCTCTGCCGTAAAGTTATATCTTCATCCTGACATTTAAGGAGCAGCTTTTCATTCATTAACAGATAGTAAGCACCTGAGCTGGACACCAGACATGCAAACATAAGGCATGGTTCTTCCTGAGGAATGATGTCATACTTAACGGAATGTGCTCTTTTTAGAAGTCAAGTTTGCTTCAAGCTTTTCCTGCTATTTTTCTAATGAAAAGTTTTTTAAAAAATCTTTTAGCTGTTCCTTTGAATCTAATGATATTGATATAACTAGAGTTTTAATAAAAATTTCATAAAGGCTAGGCAAGAATAAATTAGTTATAGTGTTTTATGAATTGCATAGAGATTCTCATCATGGAGAGAAATTTGATTAGGCTGTGAGAAGCCAAGTATGTTTCTAAATTGTTAGCACATAGTCCCTCGATCCATCTTCCTGTAAATTTGGTATAAAAGCATTGCTAGTGAGATAAAAAAATTAATTTTCTATAAAGGCAGGTCCCCACTTCTCTCTCACATTAAATGAAATTGTCACAAGATGGAGGAGAGGAGTAGAATTCTGAGTGTTCCATGATTCAGGTACTATGTTGGTAGAGTCTAGGGTTTACTTACAGTGGAATATTCACCATTGCTTGGCATTGAAGATTAATCAGGCTTTGGGGGGGCTACACTGGACCCTGTGTCATTCATTATTTTAATGGGACCTATTCATTCTGAGTCTCATATTCTTGCCTTCAAGTGAACCTTTTTTTACAGATATTATTTAAGAACTATCTTCAGCTCTCATTTCCACCCCCAAATGGTAGACTAGTTTGCCTTCAACAGAGTATCTTTGTTTTATTTCTGAATAAATCTGAAACCTGTTTCAGGAGCAGTTTAGGGGGGCTGTACTTTTCTATGGGTATACAGAGCATCTTTCTTGTTTGTTTTCTACTATTTCTCTGGGACACACATTTGTGAGCTGATTAAGCTTTTCTGTTTTACGTAGTCACTAAGGCTCAGAGAGCCTTCACCTATGCTGAATCTCTTAAAGGACAGAATGGAATTTTGTCTTTTGACACTACTTCTCTGATGATTTGGGAGGAGGTTCTTTAGGGATCTCCACGGAAAGAAGTAAGGCTTTTAAGTGGTACCAAATAATTACCATCTTAGATGGTAGCTTTCAGAATGCCTTTACGTCATTTAACTTTCTTACAATAGACCTGCCAAGTAAGCAGAGCAGATGGTAGAGGTCTACTTTTTAGATGGAGAAACTAAGCTCCAGAGAGGGAGAGTTCACTGAGTTGGTCCAAATTCAGAACTGAGAACGAGATCTTTCTGATTCTAGTTCTGGATATCCTGCTCTCTCTGTTTTGTCACACTGCTTTTTCATATCATGTTTTCTAGTATTTTAACAGTGAAGATTGGACATTAATGTTTAGATCTTTATACACTAACGTATTTGGATTTCTTTCTTTCCAAACCATCTAGTTCTTCAGTTTCCCTGCTGTAGTCGCTCCATTCAAATGTTCCGTCCTTCCACTGAGCCAAAACCAGGAGTTCATGCCGTTTGTCAAGGAATTATGTAAGCAAATCCAGTTGGGTGATCTCCATGGGAATACTGTCAAGTAGACTGAATTTTAGGAAATGTTTCTCTTTGTTTTATATATATAAATTTATTTATTTATTTATTTATTTATGGCTGTGTTGTGTCTTCATTGCTGCGCGGGCTTTCTCTAGTTGTGGCGAGCGGGGGCTACTCTTCATTGTGGTGCGTGGGCTTCTCACTGCGGTGGCTTCTCTTGTTGTGGAGCACGGGCTCTAGGCACACGGGCTCAGTAGTTGTGGCTCACGGGCTGTAGAGCACAGGCTCAGTAGTTGTGGCACACGGGCTTAGTTGCTCTGCGGCATGTGGGATCTTCCTGGACTGGGGCTCGAACCCGTGTCCCCTGCATTGGCAGGCGATTCTGAACCACTGTGCCACCAGGGAAGCCCCAGAAATGTCTCTTTTCTTCAATAAAAATACATATTGAATGAAGACTAAATCTAAGGGATTTTAGCATCTGGTCTTATTTCTAAGAGAGAGAGTATGCTTGCTCGGGATGTTTTCTCCTGCATTTGAATGAGTCAGCGTAGGACCCAAGAGTCAGGTTTCAAACATCCTTGCTTCTCCTGTTGACCCTGCTGCTTGCTTCATCAGGGGAACCCTAGTGGAGGGTAACATCCCCAGTGGGTCTACAGCCACTGGACCCACAGCACTGAAAGGGATCCTAGTGGCCACCTGGTGTGGCCCACATATTTCAGAGTTGGGAAACAGGAAGCGTTCACTGAGCTGCTCAGGGTCATGCAAGCCTCCTGGCCTTGGCTCCTAGTCTGATGCTCGTTCCCCTGCAGCTGAATGAGACGTAGGTATGAGTGAGGGGTTGGGCGCCAGCAAGGGATGATACTTTTGGAATTTTTCTTTCTCTTGGCAACTGCAACTTACTGCTCTTTGGTGTAAGTCCCTTTTATAAGCGTCCTGAGCTTGTACGACATTGAGATGACATTGGGACTTTCTCATTTTTAAATTTTTAATTTACTTAATTTATTTTGGATAGCGGAAGCCTTGACCCGGCACGGCATCTCTCACAAAGTAGACGATTCCTCGGGGTCCATCGGAAGACGCTACGCCAGGACTGATGAGATCGGCGTGGCTTTCGGCATCACCATTGACTTTGATACAGTGAACAAGGCCCCTCACACGGCAACCCTGCGGGACCGAGACTCCATGCGGCAGATAAGAGCAGAGGTGGCTGCCTTCTCTTTGGCATTTTTAATCTTAGAAATGTGTACTGGTTCCTTCTGATTTGAGATGGATTTTGTTGTGTTTATGCTCCCCTTTTTTTTTCTTTTTAATTTTAATTATAAGTTACTATCAGAACACAGATTCCAAACCTCCTTGGCTTAATTATGAAAATATTCATTAACACTTCTCTAATGTGTGTATATATATATATATTTTTTTTTTTTTTTTTTTTTGCGGTACGCGGGCCTCTCACTGTTGTGGCCTCTCCCGTTGCGGAGCACAGGCTCCAGAGGCGCAGGCCCAGCGGCCATAGCTCACGGGCCCAGCCGCCCCGCAGCATGTGGGATCCCCCCGGACCGGGGCACAAACCCGCGTCCCCTGCATCGGCAGACGGACTCTCAACCACTGCGCCACCAGGGAAGCCCTCTCTAATATTTTATAGCCATTTAGATCACTCTGGGCTCATTCTCTCACGGTTCCCTTTTATAGTTATTTATTTGGACAAGGGAAATATGATCCCTGGTGGTTGTTGCCATAGTTTTATTTGTAGGCTTTGGGGGGCTTAGACAGCTTTATCTTTATATTTCTATATAAATGTACACATGAGTACGTATAAACTTTTTCAATTAATCAATTCAAAACAGTGAATAATGTTTCAGTAATTTTACTTGATGGGAAGGGAACAGTGGAGATGGGAAAAGTACAGGAGGGAAAGGAAAGAGTGGCCACTTTAATTGACAGCCGCCTGACTATCTTGAGCAGGTTTTTATTTAGAGTGCCTATCGTGTGCTCTGCTTGTTACAGAGAGTAATAGGGAAAACATAAGTGAAAGACTGCTTTTTTCCAAGGGAATTTTTAGTCTACTACAGAGGTCACAGATTTCTGGCTCATCTTTTTACAGAACCAGATCTGGCTACTCTGAACCGATGTTCCCGTCGGGCAGGGGTTCTCAAAGTGTGGTCCCTGGGCCAGCAGCACCTGCATCACCTGGGAACTTGTTAGGAAAGAGAAGTCTCCACCCCAGACCTACTAAATCAGAAACTGGGTTGGGGGAGAGAGAGAGAGGTCGGGCAGAACTGGTTTAACAAGCCCTCTGGGTGATTCTGATGGTTACTCAAGTCTGAGAACCCCTGCTGTGTGGCAGCCAATGTTCGGTTCTGGCTGAGGAACGGCTGGCCCCCTTCATGGGAGCTCTCCAGTTTCCCAGCTCCCTTCACTCATGTTACTTGATTGACCCCAGTTTTAAGAGTTAAATTTTACACACATGAAGTAACTTCAAGTGGCACAGAGATTTGGAATAATTAGGAAAGGCTGTGCGGGAGAATTGAGTTATCCAGGGAGCAGGCAACCGTTCTGGGCGGGAAGAAGAGCCTGAACCCAGGCCTGGGAAGGAGGTAAAGAGGCTTCAGTGGGAGTCACAAGAAACATGGTATGGGGACCAGTTTGTAGAGGGATCCTGTCATTGTGTAGACACTGCCTTGGCTCTCTATATAGTTTCCTGAGTTCAGGGTGAATCCTCTTTTGGACAGTCTAATCGAGGTGGTTGATTCTGGGACTTCTCTTTCCTTTTACCCCAGGTCTCTGAACTGCCCAGCGTAGTTCGCGATCTGGCCAATGGCAGCATCACGTGGGCTGATGTGGAGGCCAGATATCCTCTCTTTGAAGGTCAAGAAACTGGGAAAAAAGAGACAATCGAAGAATGAGGACAGTTTTGGCAACTTTTGACCATTTGCGCTAATAAAAGAATAACTCTCATCATGTCCACTTTACAAAAAAAAAAACAGCATTGCATCTCCTCCCGGGGACTGCATTTTATCCTCAGTGGCTGCCTGATCTTACTCCCACAATTAAAGCTGAAGGAATTCTGAACAAACCTGTAATCCGCTTGCTCATCTTTCCGCGTTCTCAGCAAAGCTATTTCTCCTACCTTTGGGTAGACACTCACGGCTTAATGTTAAACACAGTTAATACATTTTAAAGTTAACTTTATTCAGAGAGCCATAAAGTTCACCTGTTTGAAGCTTACAATCTGATGGCGTTTAGTGTATTTACAGAGCTGTGTAACTGCCTTCCAATTTTAGAACATCTCCGTCGCTCCAAAAGGAGCTCTCATGCGCCTCCCGGCCCCAGCTGCAAGCAGCCACTCATCTGTCTGTGGACTTGCCTTTTCTATCCTTTCTCTTTCTCCGAGAAGGTGGTGATGCACTGTGCCAAAGAGGCAGCAGTCTCTGAGTGGGTGGGCGGCTTCTGGGAGGAGCTGAGGTGCGGAGGAGGCTTGCCGGGGTGGGGTCAGGGCTGCTGACCCCATTGTCCTGCTGACAGAGTCTCCGGGAGGGGGTGCCTTGACAGAAAGCCTCTATTTGAATTTTAAGACGCGCTCGTACTTGGCTTCCCAGGTAGCCCTGGAAATCACTAGTATTTTTTTGGCTCAGCTTTTGAGGGACTTTACTTCTATGATGTTTTTGTACAGGACACTCAGAACACAGATGTTTATTTGTTAGGAAAAAATTCAAGGATGTGCCAATTTGAGCAGCTCTTTATTTACAGACCCAAGACTGTCTGGCTTCCCATCTTCCTCTCAGACAGTAGAGGGGAGGGGAGGGGCCCTTTCCAGAATGTTTTCCTTTGTCTTGGGTGTGAAGAGCAGTTGAAGAGTGCCCCAGGGATTCTCTCATCTTTATCTCATCTCCGATGACGCCTACCACAGTATTGCACGTAGTAGGTCGTCAATAAATAGACTTTGGATGAGTCTTGAAGTTTTGAACAAATATGGGGAAGAAAGCCTTTCACTGAAACTTATTTCTCTTCTACCCAGTGCTTTTCAAAGTATTCATCATTAAATGAGAAGGAACTAGCTTTTAAATAAACTGAGTTTTTATTTTCTAGGGATTCTTTTCACCTCAGATTCCTAATAATCTAGCTCTTCACTTGGGGTGTATTCCAGCATTGTCACATCGGGGCTGGAGTAGGGGTGGGGGGCAGTTGTCTTTACTTCTTCCCATTTATTTAACTTCCTTTTACAGTGGGCACCTCCATAGTCGAGACAGTCACCGCCACCTCAGACATTGTTATGAGCTCCTTGATGAGAAAAGATACATTAAACACATAGTGGGATTTACCTACTTCGGATCATAAAGGGATTGGAACCCAAGCGCTCTTCGTTTTTCATTGGAAAATACATTTGCCATGAGTTAGATGCTGGATATTAATTCTACCAGCCCTGCCTTCTCTGTTCTTTCCTCTATGTGCAATGCGTGATTTCTCCTGAGAGAACACCCGGTGTCTCTGAAGCGACTGATTCCCTGAGTGGGGAAGATGGGCCAGTGGCAGAGCCCTGTGGTTCTGTGTCACGTGTGCTTCATTGTGAGCACAAGCAGCGAAAGAGTTGTTTTCTAAACAAAGAGGCTCTTTACACACAAGAGTTGTGTGCACGCACCCCTCTCCTCGGTTCAAGTCCGATGCGTATATAAAGCCAGGGTCTTTCTGGCTTGATATACTGTAAGGCCCTTATTATTTATGTATTTGTATGTAGCAAACTGGGCTGTAGCTCAAGAGCTGGGTAAGTAGCACTGCCTCTCAGGGAAGCCACATCTGTTCTTCACTGTCCTGAAAAACAGGGACGGGGAAGGGTCAGATTCTAACTGGTTTCCATGGAATGTACGTAGGAACACAGGAGTTCCTTTAAAACTTCGGTTGGAATTCAGGAGCTGAGTCTAGAGAGGTGTCCTGTGCCTGAGTTCTGCAGGAGTCCAGAACCTTAGTAGTGCTTAATAGCTCATAGTAGTAAAATACTGAATACAGATGAGCGTTCCAGAAAAGGAGATCATTGCCAAGTCGTGTAAATACAGAAATGATCTTACTAATTGGGTGAGATGGTACTGGAGACGTCTGATGTCCAAAGGTCTTTGTGACAACAATTTGCAAAATTATTTTGTTCAATAAATCACTTGAAATACATTCACTCTAGACCTTTATTTATTTTTGGTCCCTTAACCAGTATAAACTTAGGGTAACGGTAGTGACTGTCTTAGCCAGCGGAGTCTGTTCACAAGAGAACCAGATCACCTGGAAATAAATGCAAATGATCTCTGGTTACAGCTGCTCCTAAATTAACCTCCTGTCACCAGAGAAAACTATTAATCTGTGTCTCTTGCGGGGGGCGGGGGGGCACCTAGGATGGAGAGATTTTGATAGCGTCACTCATGTGAGAGAGCCTTGCACCAGCATCTTTGCTGATAGTCTGACTGTGTGTAAGGCATAGTAGGTAGGCAGGTTTTGTTTGTTTGGCATTTGGCCTACAGCACAAAGAAATCTAGCTGAAGATTCAGCAAATGAATGGATGAATAATTTTGCTGTGCCTCAAAATTCGCCTCTTGTCTCTTCAATAATTCTTGGTTACTGGGCTGTGTCTAACCAATAATTGTGTTAAGACCATGTGGAGGGGATTAATATCTCTTCCGAAATTGGAATGTAATTTGGGAGCTTCACCAGGAAATGCCTGAGAGCAGTAGCCTGTGGCCCTGCCCTCCTGCCAGGAGCCCCTCTGGTGCTGGTGACTTCTGTTCTCCCAGCTGGGATGGTGTACCTTCCTTGCATGTTTCAGGACACATCTTTTTAAACCTGTCGCAGCAGTGAGTTAGTTCTCAACCCTGGCTGCACACTGGAGACACTGGAGCTTTAAAAATTGCTCACATCTGTGCTTCCCTCAAACCAATGTATTGAGTTCTGTTGCCCGGGCATCAGTCTTTTGAAAGCACCTTAGGAAAACCTCTGCTAGAACGGAGGCTTCACCTCAAGCCATAAAGAGCCTGAACCCCGCCCCCCTCACTCCGGGGTGGGGAAGGGTCTTCTGAACAAAGTTTCTAATGACAACAGGGGTCAAAAGTTGTCAACACCAAAGTTCCCAGAAAAGATGGATTTAGCGGGCATTGTTTTCATTGCTCCGCTGTGAGCATGAAATGTGAATGTGCGCTCACGAACCCTCTACAGCTCACATCCTGCTTCCCTTGCCCAGTGTTGGGGGGTGAATTCCCCTCCTCGGCCCCATAGGCTGGCCTGTCCCATTCCCCAGGACTCAGTGGTTGGAGCACAGTGTTTCCAGGGAGAAGGGCACGTTTGCTGGGTGCCTACCACGTGCCAGGCTGTTCTAAGAGAGGTCCCTTGTGCTCTCTCTTTCTACCCTTACAATAATTTAAGTATCCTTATTGTCCTTGTACATAAAAGAAAAAGGAAGCAGAAGCTTTACAGGTTCACTCAGCTAGTAGGGGGCAGAACCAGTTTTGAACCAAGTTCAAAGTACACGATCAAATCGCACTACGCTGTCATCTGTGCTCTGCTAGTTTCTACCTTTGTGGCTGGGGATGAAGATGACTAGAGGAAGCGTGCCTTGAAGCGTCCGAAGAAATCTTTCCTTTAAGAAGAGAAGTGCTCCGGCGTATTCAGCCTCAGAGAATGAGGAAATCCGTGTGTTCTCTGACAGCCGTGGAAACTTACCTTCTCAAATGCTGGGAAAGCTTGACCTTTTGCAAATCCAAATAGCTGACCTTGAGTTTTATCACTCGGTACCATAGAGTCGTGGAGTTGGCTTGTGGCTAACTGGACAGGTTCGTAGGTCTGTAAGGGATGGGGGCTCCTGGAGGAGCCTACAACTTACTTCCCGTCCTTGTCACTATCCTAACTGCACCTAAGCCTTACTCAGTCACTTTTTACAAAGCTTAGACAGTTTGTTGCCATCCGGAAAGTCTTACTTGTATACAACCTCGCCCTGCAACTCAAGACCTTTCCTTATGTCCCACACTTTGGAGTTTGTAGCAGCAGATTCTCAGCCACATTAGGAAGCCTAGTTTTCTCAGCCATGACTCATTTCACGAGAAGCTGTGCCTTCCCTCATCTTCCTCTCTCTGTTGCCCGCACTAGAGAGGAAGATGAGGGAAGCGGCAAGAAGACTGTCCACAGGCTCACTGGTAGACTATAGCACTGATATTCTCTGTCTCCACGAACCCATTTCTGTCCTCAACCACCGATTTTGCTTAATGTCCTATCAAGCTAAAATTTTCCTCTTCTCATCTCTCTCTCGCCCTTGCTTACTTCCTACTTTTATCTCTTGTCCACTGTTCAACATTTGCCCATTTGGGGTATTTCCCATAAAATGCAT
Source organism: Stenella coeruleoalba (assembly GCF_951394435.1). Lineage (NCBI taxonomy): Eukaryota > Metazoa > Chordata > Mammalia > Artiodactyla > Delphinidae > Stenella > Stenella coeruleoalba. Next base: position 59,809,937 of record NC_137155.1, read on the forward strand.
GCAATTTTTGCTTGGCATCAGGATGTTCACAGCATTCCTGTCCGCCTCGATATATAGATTTACCAAAACCATTTAGGCATCATTTGTGAAGCCATTTAAGATTCTTTTGCCCAGGTTAGGGCATGTGTCAGAACTGAGTCATCAGGGACTTCCCTGGTGGCACAGTGGTTAAGAATCTGCCTGCCAATGCAGGGGACACGGGTTTGAGCCCTGGTCCGGGAAGATCCCACATGCGGAGCAACTAAGCCCGTGCGCCACAACTACTGAGCCTGTGCTCTAGAGCCCGTAAGCCACAACTACTGAAGCCCGCACGCCTAGAGCCCGTGTGCCTAGAGCCCGTGCTCCACAATAAAAGACACCGCAATGAGAAGCCCATGCACCGCAACGAGGAGTGGCCCCCGCTCGCCGCAACTAGAGAAAGCCCGCCTGCAGCAAGGAAGACCCAGCGCAGCCAAAAATAAATAAATAAATGAATAAATTTATTTAAAAAAAACCTGAGTCATCAGTGCAAGCAGCTAGGGCATAAACATGCGCACCGCTGTCTGCCGTCTGGGTCTGGGAGGAGTGCTAAGAGTTATTACACGGGAACCGTAAGAGGCTCTCACCTGGAGAGGGGAGAACTGTCACCTGAGTCACTCATTCCTTTTTCTCCTCTCCTTGAGCGTTCGTTTCCTTTTCTGAAAGCTGGTTGAACAGAATGATTTAAGTTTTTAGTAGGTCCATCCATGAACAGCTGAGTAATACCTTTCCCCTCACTCCCGCAAGTTGCACCGGAGCCAGCTGAGTGGGAGGTGCCTGTCTTTGGCCTGACTGCTCTGTGCTTGTTGATACTTGGGTCCAGAACCTATAACCATTCTCGTTTTCCTGCCCGATGTCATTTCCTGCGGCTGAGGTATCATCATAGTAAAGGGTAGACTCTGGAGGCAGACACTTCCCCAAGTGAGTCAACTCAGACACACAGGCAGTGTTACTGTGGGCAACGTGTATAAGCTAAAGCTGACAATTCTTTACCATTAAGGAAACTGTGTCCTCATTCAGAAAGAAAGAAAGAAGAAAGCCCTCCATCAGCACAACTTTAGGCCGGCGAACCTGCATTGGGCCCTGTGGGGTGGGGTTGGTGGGTGACCCTTGTGTTAAATGAGAAAGGCTTGATTATTATTTTGTAATTATTTTGTAATTCTAAGCCCACTCCACGTTGGCCAGAGGGGAGATTGCAGAACTGCAGCTGTGGACACTGGTTGGAGAGACCCAGTCCTGGGTCATGGACAGTTGGATTCGTTGGATTTCAAAGAGAAAGGGTCTGTTTGAATGAGCAAATGTGCACTGTCTGTCTCCTCTGTGGGAGCCCAGATGCTGTGGACTGTACGTGTTGGGGACAGGGACAGTGTATCAAGATGAGCCTTACGGGCTCCCTCAGAGGGGGCGTCATTCCTCTTGTTCCCTTCAGTGTTTTGCCTACTCTTGCACCGTTGTGCACTTTCTTGCCATGTGAAGTGCTGGACCCATCACTCTCCCGAAAGGAGCTTTTCTTTGACAATGTGAATTTAAAAGAACCTTGTATCCAGTGACACAATTAGACAAGCAGGTGTGGGGACGGGGAAGCGGGATTTCGGTTTCCCCGGGTGATTTTACTTAAGGAGCTGTGATCTTGCTGGATGGGGGTGGGTGCAGCTGTGAGCTCTGTGTCGGAAACCCTGCAAAGTGGATTCCAGTCCTGACTCTTCGAGAATCTAGCTGTGATAGCCCTGCTCTAACCCTCCACACCTCTGTCCCAGGCCACAGCCTGAGCCTGAACCTAATGGAAGTTTCTTGAGCTTGGGCCTGGGAAGAGAGAGCCCTTCTCTTTGGGAACCAAAGCTCACCGCCCTCCTCTTTTACCATTCAGGACTTGGTGCAGAAGCGAGCCGAAGTAGAATTTTTCCAGCCAGTGTCTGCATTTGTTGGGTCTTAAAACTCAATCACCAGCAATTAGTGCAGAAGCAGTTATGCTAACTAAAACAGCTCATGCTAATTAAAACCTTCTTTGGCTCATCCAAACCCACTGTTCTGCATCTGAGGACGAGATAATTGACAGTGAGATTAAGCAGGATGAGATTATGGGAAAGAAAAAAAGCACTGACAAGCTTTAAAAAATCTTTATGAACATTCTTTTTTAAATTGAGGCCAGAGCTCCCATCTTTCTAAGAAGAGTTCTGAAGCAAGCTTGCAAACTGGTCCACTCCATTAACCTCTCCTCTGGGTTAGTGACAACAGATGTCAGTCTTGAGTTTTCTCTCTTACGTGCCGCATCCAGGCTATCAGATCCATCTTCACTAGCTATTCAGAATTGGGCTACTGCCCTGGTCCAAGGCACTGCCATCTCCCGCCTGCTCTATAGCCAAAGACTCTTACCTGAACTCTTCGCTGTACCTGCACCCCTTCACAATCTGTCACACCCAGCAGCCAAAGTGATCCCATTCAACCCAAAAGCTCAGTGGCTTTTCTTGTCACTCAAGAATAACACCTGCGTGGCCCCCATCCCCCTCCCCACCAAACACACACACACACACACACACACACACGCTGATTTCTGTCCTGTTTGCCCAGCACACACGGAAGCGGGCCCTTGGCCCTCTCTGTTCATCTGCCTGCAATGTTTTCCATCCCAATCCTTACACATTCTCCCTCACTGCCTCCAGGACTTTGTTCAGCCATCAGCCCAGTGAACACTCCCCCAGCCATTCCATCTACAGTTTCAACATTGAGCCACACCCTCTCCCCATCAGGCACATTAAGATCCGTACACCCTTCGTACCCCCATTCCTTGTCCTCTTCTCCTCTTTAGAGCTTAACACTTCATAACACATTTTGCTTGTTTGTCTTGTTTAATTTTCAGTCTCCCCATCAGAATGTAAGTTCCATGAGGACAAGGATTTGGGTCACTTCATTCAAGGCTATGTCCTCCGTTATGCCCAGCGGAGTAACCGGCACTCAGTAGGTGCTCAAGAAATATCAATACTTGAATGACTTCTGAAGGCATCTTCTCCAGGGCAGCTGCCACGTTCAGTGTTTTGGTGTAAAAAACGGCTTACGTCAAGATGACTTCCCTGGACATACATACATAGATCAACATTGGCTCAAAACACCTGCCCCACTTGGCAAAAACCCCACAGCCTCTGAGTCGTTCTGACCAAGGCAGGTTCTCAAACTTGGTATTGTAGTGGACTTTGTAGAAGAAACAGGTCTCTAAACCCCCTGGAACACATCAGGGAATCCTCAGTATGAGAAACTTGAGCTAAAGTTTTGTACTGTTAAACTGTCTTTCAATTGATCCTATGAAAAAGGTGTTTTAAGGTAAAATATGTTTTACTAAATTTTTTAGATTATAACCAAAATGAAAGTAGTAAATTTAAAAATTTTTATAAAACTTGTAGACCTAAGAAGAGATTCCAGACAGAGAAACTCTTAAGATTCCAGGGCCTTTTAGAGACAAGAGTTCCTGGATCTGCGTGAGGCCCCCTGAAAGGAACTGGTAACTCGTGGTAGCTACCTTTTTTTCTTTTTAAACTGAGTTTTCTATATTGCAGGATTTAAAAAAAATTTTTTTTAATTTTTTGGCCACACTGTGTGGCATATGGGATCTTAGTTCCCCGACCAGGGATTGAACCTGCGCCCCCTGCATTGGAAGTGTGGAGTCCTAACCACTGGACTGCCAGAGAAGTTCTTGTATTGCAGGATTTTTCAGAAGATTAAATGAGAAACTTTTAGTCCAATCTGCCATGCAGAGCCATGCAATGTTCACGTCTTCCTTCCTTTCTCCACATTCAATGCACTGATCCACCTGGACCTACAATTTCTACAAATTTGTGTGCTTTTTTCATTCCATTGTGCCTCAGTAGAAGGTCCCTCCAGCAATCTCACTTAGAAAACTACTTCCTACCCCGCAGGGCACCAAAAGGAAAGAGGCCAAGGTGAGATAGGATGGGACTTGGGGCAATTATGAACAATAAGATACAAAATCGCCACAAACCAACTGTCATTTCTGAGGTGCTGGGAGCAAAAGCGGGGTACTGGGCGTGCCCCTGCACACAGCGCCACCAAGCAGGGGGGCAGACCACCTAAGCCACCCCTGCTTCCCAGCCCACCACTTCACCCCTACGCATTTAAGGGACCAGCTTGTCACCCTCCCCCTCTTGGGGAGCGATCGAGGGCACCTGTTACCTGGTTTCGCTCCCTCGCGCTGCAGCATGAATCCCAGTGAAGCCTTGCCTGAATTTCTCGTCTGACCTCCTATCAACTTCTACTGATTAAAGAATCCAAGGACCCAGGTCGGTAACAAAGGCACTAAAATTGTGCAGATTCAGTGGTTTTCAGATTCATGCTTTTGGAACCCTTAGTTCAAATGAAATCTCTCTCTTGAAACCCTGACATTTCCTGGGTACTGGCAATTCAGGGCTGGGGCAGACAAGCCCCTGCCCTCATGCCGTTCATGGCCTGCTGGAGGAGAGCCAACCTTACAGAAATACTGTAGGTGAGTGTGGCCACTGAAGAGGATTCGGGAAAGAGTTGCCCACTGCCAGTGGGAGACACAGCACGGGACACACCTTGTGTGCTGGGGGCTCCCAGGGCCCTCCTGTGTGAGGATGCTTGTTAAAAGTGCGAGTTTCCACCTCCCGGGATCGTGTTTCGGGAGGTCTGGAGTGGGCTCAGAAACCTGTGCGGCTTTAAATGCCCTGGTGCTTCTAACACACACCACCAACACAGGGAATTCTTATTAGCTAAATCAGAGTATTTACATTTTATCCGGAGGTCAGGGGCTTTTAAACTTGGATCCGTGGTTCCTTTGACGGTTTCTGTAGACATGTCGTGTGCTATTGAATACGCTGTATTTTTGCACATTATACATTTATACTTTTCTAGGGAAGAGAATCCATCCCATTTCCAAGGAAGAACTTCTTTCTCCTCATTCCTTCAGATGCAGACTTTACCACTCAGGTGTGCCTGTTGATGGTGCTGGGGAGAGCCCAGAACCTGTGTCAGGCAGAGGAATGAGATGGATTTAGAGACACAGGGCTGGGGGAGTTCATTTGCTTAGGAACTAGCGACACAGACCCCTAGTGCACCCTTTGGAAAGCCCTGAAAGGACGATGTATTTGGGGCTGAGCTGGAAGAATAAGAAGGAAAGGAGGCAGCTGCAGGGTCGCTCACAGGTCTACCACCAGCCTTCCCCAGAGAACTGGAGGCCAGAACTGGAGGAGGCAGGAAGAAATGGCAGGTCTTTGAATTTCTCCACCTTCTTGGGCAGAGGGGCCTCCATGGGGATCCATGATGCCGGATTGTTTATCGCCAGTTGGGCCTCAGGGAACCAGAGGGAGCCTTACTCAGTGCCCTGAAGAGCTAATTAAGAATCACAATTAATTACTTTGTTGTATTCACAACAGAGGCTGAGGGATGAATTTCGTTCTTCCAGATCTAGAATCAGCTCCTCTCTGCCCCTCCATGCTCAGGCATTTGTCCAACAAGCAGATATCCAGACTGGACATGGGACTCTACCTCAGAGGGTCCCTTCTATACAGGCTCTCCTTCCAAAGCGTAGTAGCTAACGTCTGGAAGTTTCTGGGGATCTGGCTCTCATTCATTTATTCAAGCAGGATTTGTGGCCCCTACTATGAACTCAGACAAGTCTGAGATTTTTCATTTCATTTTTCCCAGCCAGATTTAAAGAGGACTTAATCAAGTGGCCAGTTGACAGATCATTTCTGATGATAAATCACCCTGCAATTTTGGGCACGCATCTCAGAAGGAATTCGGAGAATTGGACGACATCTCCTTATTTGTGTGAAAGGCTTCTCAGCATGTAGCGCTCTAAAAATGGAAAAAGAAAATGATGCTGAATCCTGATTCATCCACAGATTCACAAATAATTAATTTCTTATCTGTTTCACTAAGATGTGTTTTCAGTATTTTCCTTTTTAGGTTTAACAATTACTTATAAAATTTTTAGTATCTATGTTGTTTTAATCAACTGTACCTTATTATATTTTACATCAAAAATTAGTTGTAATAACTCAATCCAGAAGACTTTCTAAAAAACTCTTAGAAACTTTGGTCGCAGGAAATTATTTCAATTCCGATTTCTAAATATATATTTGTGGCAGAGAAGTATGATAAGGTGAGCGATAAAAAACTTGCAACGGTAAAAAGTGCTGCATTAGCAAAAACAATTCTGTAGGGGGAATGGAGTGAAAACATAGGTTCAAAGAGAAAAGGAACAACCTAGAATTTCCAACTGTTAAAGAAGAGCAGGTTGTGGGTTTTGTTTTTTTTGTTTTGAAATAGATGAGAGTATGAAATCACTGCTGCGTTTGGATTTCATAAGATGTACTTTAAAGGGTTGGGGCAGTTTTATTTTAAAATGTAAATATTTACCAAATGCCAGAAATCACATCCCGCACAAGTTTTAAAACTTATGTGAAAAATATTAGATGTCAACTTAAAAATGTGCAAGATGGGACACATAATTTTAAAAAAATGGGGGAGGGGGCATACCTAGAGCAAAAGCCCTTTTGATCCCCAGCCTGATGGCTCCTCTGGCCCCTTGACTCCCACCTTCTCCTGGAGGGAAGGGTGGATGGAGGCCAGGATGGAGATGGCCCTGGTTGTGGCTCACGGAGACTGCAGTGGGGGGGAGGGGAGCTGCTCTACACTTCCCTCCAGATTCCAGAACAGGGACAGGCCATGGCCTGCTTGGGGAGCTAGGCCTCTCCTTCACGAGGAATTAAACTGCCTTCAGCTGGAGAGGAGGGGCAGATATTGGCCTGGGCAAACGATAAGGGACAGACCTGCAGGCACAGGTGGAGAGGGAGAACCGGCCCCAGGCCAGGGCGAGCGTCTCTGCAAATGATGATGGACCCAGCCCACCGCCCCTGGCCCACAGCACGCCTTCAAACCTGAGGGGAGGAGGCCGGGTTTCCACAGAGGCACAGTTTATTTCACAGACAGTGGAGATGTTGTTTCTGAAGGGGAGGCCGAAGCCCAGTCTCAGGTGTGGGCTGAGGGATTAGTTCCAGTCACCAAAGACGTACTTTGGTTTCTGCTATTCCTACCCTACTCCTCCCAGCCTGTCGTCCCCCACGTGTCTCCTCCCCGTTTCGTCCTACACCCTGTATCTGGTTGGTCTAAGCGTGTACGGCTGCCCTGGCAACCTCTTCCTCCCCACCTGCCCCTCCCCAAGGCCCTGAATCGGTGGACTAGGCTGAGAAGAGGGCTCTCAGGAAAGGAGGCAGCATCCTTCCAAGGGTCCGAGGGGCAGGAGGATGGGGTGTAGGTGAGGCTTCTCTGAGTGAGAGTCCCAGGGACGAAGCCAGTGGAATGAATCTTACTCCAGCTGCTGTGCCTCCCTCCAACTGCAGAGGACGCCACAGAACTTAGAGGCAGAAGGCAGGGGGTGGGACCAACCATCACCCCGCCGCTGGTGGGAAGACCCTTGCCATGAGTGGGGCAAAGGAGCCCCAGGTCTGTCATGAACTAGCTGTGTGACTTGGGCAGGCCCTCCCTGACTCTGGGCCTCAGTTTCCTCATCAGTGAACAGGGCGACAGTGAGGATCCAGCCAGAGGCTGGTGTGGGCAATTCCTGAAGCCCTGTGACCCGCTCTCCTCCGGGGGTTCCCGTGACTTCCCGGCTCAGCTCCCTCTCGCACTGAGACTTGGGGTCCAGCTGGCCCTGGTTCCCGAGAGCCCCTCGTGCTGCTGCATAGCCTCCCTCCTGCCGGCCTGGAGGGCTGGTCTCCCCCCTCCCTCTGCCCCCATCAGAGCCTGCGCAGCCAGGAGAACCCAGAGAAAGGTGCCGGAGGAGGATGGAGAGGCTGTCCCGATGGCGGAGCGATGGGCGAGGTGAGGGTACTGAGGGTCATACAGCGGCCGTCTGCTTGATGCTGTGGAAGCTGACCCGCGTGGGTGACGTGGGGATGGACACGGCCCGGGCCCCGGGGACCCGGAGGGAGTGACGGTCCTGCCAGCGGTGCCACTTCTTCTTCACAGCCGAGCGCACCTGCGGGGTTAGGAGGCGGCTCAACTGGGCCTGTGGAGGCCAATCCTGGGTCCCGGCCGGTCCCCTCCCCTGCTCCCTGCCCCTTGCAGGGCCACCAAGGGAGGCTGGGGCGGCCCCCTGACTGCCAGCCTCACATCCAGAGACCGGCTGTTTCCAAAAGGTGTCCTTCTCACCTCCTCTGCAGCCCTGACCTCCTCTACCTCCTGAAAGATCTGCATTGCTTACCACAGCACGCAGCTGAGGTGGAGAGCTAGTCATTGCAAGACCTGCCCGTCACTGGTGCTGTTCTATTCTCATTTGTATTGCAATGGAAGAAGTTTTTCTGCAAACTGGATCATGTCCCCCACAGGCTAGCCTGGCACGTGGTTGAACAGAATAACTGTTCCGTAAGCGTTGTTTGCTTGCTTTAGTGGCCCCTTCTCTCCCTGCCCTCCAGCACGTGCCGGTCTCCACTGTTGGACTTTCCTATCTGGGGTCTGCTTTAACTGACAGAGACCCAGGCATGCAGACCTCACCATTGCCCTGTGCACGGGCAGGCGAAGAGGCCTCAGGATGGCACTGGCACTCCTCTGGGGTGTCTGGAAGCTCTCGGGCCCTGGGAGGGTGTCTGCTCTTTGCCCCAGCACCCACTGTGTGTCCTCACCCACCACAGGCCTGAGCGAACATCTCCCCCAAGTCCGCCGCGCTGGGATTCTGGGCCTTGTAAGCTAACCAAGTTTCACCAGAGCCTGGCTCCCTGGAGCCCACCCACAGGCGTGTGGCCTTCTCTGCGGCGGCAGGGGACAGAAAAGGACGCGCTGGTGTCTTTCTGCTCCCTGGGTCCATAAAGGCCTGGATGCACGGCTCACACCTGACTTGCTCCTGGAAAGCGCTCTCCTGTCATCACCTGTGTTCTGGCTTCCTTCTTCTGTGAGCCCCTGTGGCCTGGGCTCCTGCCCACCCAGCTCTCCGAGTGCAATGAGAGAGTCGGTATATCGTTTCTGACCTGCAGAGTCAACCTTCTAAACTGGTTGGAGTCCCTCAGGCAGGATTCCTGTCTCCCCAAAGCTGGGTGGTTTCTCCAGACTTCCCTTCCCTTCTCCAGAGCAGAGCTGAGCAGAGCCAGGGATGCCCAAAAGGCTGGGGGGCTCCCCTCAAACTTCCCTGGAGTGGGGTCTGAGGACAGGCCTCCCAGGCCTGGTGTCATACCTCTCCATTGAAGAAGCAGTAGAAGACGGACACAAAGAAACCCTGGGAAGGAAGAGGGAGATGTCAGTGACCTGCTCAGGGAGCCACTCTGCCTGGGGGGTCGGGGGGTGGAGAGCGGACAGGATGACTGGGGGAACACTCTGACTCGGGACCCCGGAGGCTCAGAGCTGGGTAGGCACCCCCATCGTGGAGCAGGTGTACTGGGGTCCACTGCGAGTGACAGGCTGCCATGAGTCCTCAGAGCAGGGGCTGGGCCGGCAGGAGGTGCAGGCTAGGGTGACCCTGACCCAGTCAGGGGTGGGCCCACCTGGGCCCTGGGGTGGGAGTGACGGCGCCAGGGCCTGGGTTCAGGATGTGCACGCGCTTGTATTTCAGTGCATACGAACTAAACCAAGCCAGCGAGGGCACGGGTGCCTGAGCACGCCAGGTCAGGGGCGCTCTCTGTGGCCGCATCCCACTACGTGCCCCACCTGGAATGACTGCAGGAAGGAGTTGAAATAGATGAACACGATCTGTGACAGCTCGTCCTCCCCAGGGCTGACGAAGAAGAGCATGTAGGTGACGCCCAGAAGGGGCAAGAGAACCAGGGTGGCCTTCACCGCCTTCCTGGGGAGGGGGAAGGGTGACAAGACCCATCTGAGCCCCTGAGGCACGTGGGGCCTCACTCGCTGGCATCTCTTCTGGGAGCCTGAGCGAGGGCCCCGCCCAGAGGCAGGGGGATGGCCCAGATGGCCTCCTCATTCCTCCCCCGCTGAGGGTCAAGGCACCCATCACTCACCTGTACTGGATCGTCTCTGACGTGGTGGATGCTCGTAACTTCGTCATTAGGATCCTGACGATGTTGAACAGAAATACAAAATTGATCTGGAGGGACGGGGGCAGAGAGGGAAAAAGGAAGGACCACGCGGTGGGGATGAGAGGAGAGGCAACCACCTCCCCTGTAACCCACTGAGAATCCACGTCCCAACCCACTCACCCCAGCACCTGCCTGGGGTCCCAAGACCTCTGCTCCTCCCTCACCGGGGCAGGCAGGTACCCCACTTGCCGGGTCCCCTGTCACCTGAGGACTCCAGAGCCTGCTTCTCCACACCCTGACCCCAGGGAGGAAAAGCAGCCTTGGAAGCAGTGCACAAGGGCACAAAGGTCACTCCTTCCTGAAGCGCCCAGAGCTCTGCCCGGCCCGCCCCCGCTGCTGCAGGGCCCCCACTTGTCAACTGAGGGTCTCCCTGAGGCCCTTTGGACACAGGACAGTCCTGCCCTGGTGGAGCAGACCCGGCCAGATGGAGTGATTAATAACTCGGTTGCTGGGAGGAGTGATTAATCTCTCACCATTCGTCCCCTGCACCCAGGAAAACTCTAGATTCTTCGCAGACACGCCTGAGGCAATGGAGATGAACAGGCTGCTGGGCTGACTCCAGCAGTTGGCTCCTGGAAGGGCCTCACTTATCTTCATTCTGAGCCTTCTCTCAGCATCGGAGCCTGCCGCTCCCAGCCTCTCCCCGGGACCTGCCGGTGTGGCCTCCCGGGGCAGCCCTGTGCTGCATGTGGTGGGCTCTGCGGGTGTGCAAGTGTCCTGTTGGCCGTGTCGGCTTGTCTGTGTGCCTGTATGCTGCCTTCTCCATGCTCCCCGTGGGTCTGTGCTCTGTGCTTGTGCGTTTGCCTTGGTGTGTTCCTGTGTGAGTGTGGACCTGGGGACATGGACACACCCGTGTCTCTCTTCATCCATCTCCAGGTGCGAGTAGACAGGGAAGTGAGTGTTGTATGCCTAACACCCTGGGGACCTCGCACAGGAAAATACCCATGGGTCAGAAGGAGATACGTATTAGCCCAGGGGTGTCTGCTGGCTCGTGTGTGTGCACATGTCTGAGTGTGTGCGTGTGTTTATACACACACACCCCCTCCCAAGTCCTGGTCCTGAGATTCCGTCATTTCTGGAGCCTCCTAAGTTCTGAGGCTTGGGGACACAGGCAGACACCACGGGACACACAGCCCTGTGGCCTCTGGATCACCCCTAAGCTTGAGGCTACTCTGGGGCCCTGGGGGCTCCCTCCTCAGCCACGGCCTGCTGTTCCAGTGCCCACAGTAGCACAGCCTGGTGAACCCAGGGCGAGGGGTGGTGGAAGCGTTCAGCCAGGGCTGCCCATGGCCTACCGCACCTTGCTTCCTCTTAAGGCCTGTCTAACTTCCAGCTCCTGGGTTTCTGGTCTATGCCCTTGGATCGTGAGGTCACTTTAACACATAGGCCGATCCTAATTTTCTCACACAAGTGATACAAAATACTTGACCTTTTCCGATTCTTCATGACTTCTGTGAGAACAGAGGTTGTTGGACTCAAAATATATTCTCATTTCTTCCACATTTCCCTGCATTAAATCTTATTCACTAATCGTCCATAAACCCACTAAGCAATTCACTCAGTTATCCACCCACTCTTATCCATCTATCCCTCCATCCATTAATCCATCCAAATATTACTCAACCATCCATTCATTATTTTATCCACCCACCCTCCCACCCACTTATTTAACATGTAACATTCATCCATCCATCTAAATATCTACTCAACATTCCATTCATCAGTTTATCTACCCACCCACCCACTCACCCACTTATTCAACAGGTAACGTACATACATCCACTAACCATCCAACCACCCATCCATCTAGTCAATAAGCAATTGCTGAGCACCTCTGGGCTACAGGGCGCTGTTCCATGTGCTGAGGCAAGAGCAGGGACAGGGGCTGGTGGGGAGGGTCTGGGAGACAAGGCCTTATGCCCTCTGCTCACCCTAGGCAGGAGCTGGTGATGCTGCCTACACCCCACCTCAGGCTGGTCTGTGCAGCCCCAAAGTCACTCTTTCCTTTTGGGCTCGGTTCCCAGCTTCCCCCTTTACAACATCTTCTCCACCTCACTTCACTGCAGGCACCTTCCTCCCTTCCCCAGGGAGCCGCTGACACTGCCCTCCCACCTGGTTTCCAAACCCTCCCTGTCTGCGCATGTGCAGAGGCGGGCAGGGAGGGAGGAAGGGGGACTGACATCTCTTCCTCCTTGGCTTCAGACACGGTTCCTTCTGTCCTTTAAACCCAGGCTGGGAGAGGTAGTCCCAGCCCTTGGGGGTGTCCTCTGCTCCCCTCCAGCTCTGGGTATTGGGGTGCTGCCATCACATCGCAGCTCCTTGTAGCGCACATTCACCAAGCCCAGCAACATAGCCAGCCTGCTTGTCCACCTGGATCTGTGGAGCCTAGTGAGTCTCAGAGGCCCAAGTCCTGAGTCCTACTGCGTTCAGGGCCCTGGCTGGGCCACAGAGAAAGCCCAGACAACTCACATCCCTGCTCACAAGGCCCCTGGACACCAGGGTTCTCCCACTAGAGTATGCACATCAAAGGCGCTTGTTCCAAATGCCGCTCTTGGACACACCCCCGAGATCCCCAGTGGCAGGTGGAGGCCCTGGGATCTCCATTTGGAATAGGGGCGGCCGGGATATTGCTGAGGAAGACACCACCCACGGAACAAAGAGGCAAGGCTTTCACCGGACAGACCTCACGTGCCACACACCATTCACCTGTAGCTGCAGGGGACAGTTCTCAGCTTGGGGCTTTCTCTGGTGCCAGGAGAGCTAGCTCAGCCTGAAAATGGGGAGAGGGTAGCTGGAAATGTGGGGATTCAAGGTCTCCAGGGCAACCTCCACGGATGGGGCATGAAGCATATGGGTAAGTAACCCTGCTTCCCGACCAGGGGTCAATTCTGAGACTCTTCTACGTGTTGCCCCATGGAAGCCTGCTTATCACTTAACGTTTATCGGTTTCCTCCCTTCCTTGTCCTCTACTCCCACCCCTCGTTGTGTTTCCTGGGACCACCTCCCACCAAGTCCTTGTCGCATGGCTCTAATTCCAACTATTCCGATTGGCATCTGCGTGGCCTTGGGCAAATGACTTAATTAACGTTTCTGAGCTTCTGCTTCCTTGTCCGTCCAGTGGGGATAGCCATGGAGCCCAGCTGGGAAGGTTGGCACAGGTTCAAATACTCATGGAAAGCACTGAGCTCATGCCTTTCCCACGCCATCAACAGTGACAACAGCCTCCTGCAAACCCAACCAGCCAACTCACTTCCCAGAACCCAGAAATGAGCACGGGTCTCTCAGACAGCTGTGGACTGCTGGGGGAGGCCAGGGGTGGCAGGGTATCCAAAGGAAGGGATGGCGGGAGGTGGTGGGTAACCTGCCCTCCAGTCTCAGCTCAGCTAACTATTAGTGATGACCTTGAGCAGCTGTTTCACCTCCCAGGTTCTTCATCTGTGAAACGGGGAGCATCATCCCTACTTCCAGGCATCGAGGATGTGAGGATCGGAAGTAATGAAGATAGAGCTTCTGGAAGGGCTGAGCTTGGAACCTGGAAGCCCTGTCCATGCATATAGCTGGGTGTGGGCTGGGTCCAAAGGGAAAGACAAGCACGGGGCTCTTGGTGAGGGTGGAACCGGAGAAGGGGGCATGGAGAGGAGGTGGGAGTTGGGTATTGTCACTGTGCCTTCCAAGCCTGTCCCCCTTCTCTGTTCATTTCCTCACTGCTGTCCAACATCTTTGCAGAGGGGGCTCGCTTCCCACCCAAGCCAGCCTTTCCGCTCACACTGGTGGAGGGGGGCATCAGTGACTCATTGCAGCTAGGACTCCAAGGACAATGATTCCCCCTTCTGACGGCTGACAAGGACTGGCTTCTATCTCTGAAATGAATGGAGCCCTGAGGGTGGAATTTCAGGCAGTGGGTAAAAAACCTTCCTAGTCATCTCCGGTTCGTATACATCAAGGACACTCCAAAGATGGGGGGTCAAATGAATCCCTGAGGAAATTACAAAAAGGAGGAGAGTAAGGAAATAAAAAGAGATAAACAGTCATTGTCTCCAAGGTAGACCAAAGAAACCCCCATTAGGCACCTGCTGTGTGCAAGGGGGTGGTGCTCTCTCAAGCATCGTGCACTGGGAGCAGGTGGCCCTTTAAGGAGCCTGAAATTAACAAGCCTGAAATAAGTCTTACGTAAATGCCAGTTTCTTATGGGGCTTTTTTGTATGTCTATTTTTTTTAGCATATGATATACAATGGGTTCTTTTTTTTTGCAGAATGCAGCCTCTACTTAAAATCTACCTTAATTAAAGCTCGTTGTGGTTTACATACCTGGCAGCAATTATACCTTAGATGTTAATACATTTGGCAAAGGGCGGGGAGCTGGATGAGGAATAATTGCTCGTTATGCTTCCTTTGTCCCACTGCTCCAGGCTGGGGGCGGTGGGCTGGGCCCTGGAGGGGGTCGCTGCGGGTAGAGGGAGAGTAGGTCTGAGCTGAACAGAATCCCGAGGACCCTTCTCTTGCCACCAGCTGCCCTCCTTGCCTGGCTTGTACCTCACAAGGGGATGTCAGATGTCGGAAGCATTAGAAATCTGCCAGTCGGATTTTCTCTGCCCAGAACCTGAGGGCCAGAGAGGGGAGAGGGCTGCATCAGGGCGTGGAGCGCGAGGAAGGGAGAGCTGGGAGCGGGATGCCAGGCAGCGGGGTGGTGCGTACAGAGTGTGTGCGGGGGGGCCGATCCAGACCCTGTCCCTCCCCAGCATCTCTGCTGGGTGGGTCCTCTGCTGTCCTCCTGGTGCCCAGCCCTGTCCCACTTCCCACTGAGGACCTACCAAGAGCACGAGGATGATGGGGCCCTGGTAGATGTAGTCCACCAGGTCGCCGGGCTCCTTGCCAAACCAGCACCTGCAAAGATGGAGTGGCTGTAAGTGGCCTGCTGAACCACAGCCTAGGGACCACTGCAGCCTCGGGGCCAGGGTCCTCTGTCTTGACTCTTTCTGAGATCCAATCTCCATGGCTGTTCCTTCCCCCGAAGCCTGGGTGGACAGCCCCAGCCCCACTGACCACCCTGGCTCATACCTGGGCTGCCTTTTGCCCTACATGGAGGGTCTGGTCTCCCCAGGCAGACTGAGGCAGGTCCTGGGTCTCCTCCTCCTTCTCCTTGCTCCCTCACCCCATCCCAGGATGCTGGGCCCAGGGCTGGACATGCAGGAGGCCCATGAAAGGAGAGCTGGGCTCCCCGTCGCTGGCCAGGGCCCAACTGCCTGTACCACCTGTTCCCGCATTGCTTGGAACCCGCCTCTCCTTGTGCCAGGCACTCAGACGCACAAAGCAGCAGATGTGGAGGCAGGAGCCTTCTCCTAGCCCGATCCCTGGCCTCATTCACCCAGGGAAGGAAGCTTGCTCCTGTTAGAGGCTTGGTTATTCTTTGGGGATGCTGGGGGTGAAGAAGCTTCAGGGTCTGGAGGAAGGGCTGGCCCAGGACCCAGTCTGGCTCTGCCAGCAACTCCTACTGGACCTCAGAAAGGGCCCCACAGAGTTCAGGAAATTCTGTGTCTTCTGCAACTTCAGAGGTCATCCAGTGCACATTGCCTCAGGCAGGATTCTCCCCTGCAGCCTCCCAGCACTTTTTACTTTTCTTTGCTTAAACACCCGCTTTGATGGGAAGCTCACTACCTCTCAAGGCAGCCCTCTCACTCTTGGGCAGCTTTTATCGTTAGGAGCTCTTCCTAATGTTGAGCTCTCAGAACCCACGCCATTCCTACCCCCTGCCCCCAGATCCCATCTGCTCCCTCCATCCTCAGAGACCCCTTGAATATTTGTATACAGATACTGACATTCCTCTGTCCCCTCTTTTCTCAGCTGGTGGCACCCAACTTCCCCGCCGTTCCCTGGCTGACCTGCAGCCAGAATTGCCATCATCTGGGCCGAGGCTGAGTATTTCAAAGTCTCTGGTGCAGAGAGGGTCCCAGCACGGAACACTGCACCCCAGGAAGAGACTGGGACGCCAGAATAAAACAAGCTTCCACTGGCCTGGCCCGGGCATCTGTGAGGGGCTCAGTACCACAGCTGGAGGTGCTCTGAGCTGAAAGCCTGGAGCCAGACTTGCCACATCCAACTCCACGAGGCCGCCCTACCAAAGGCTAAGGGGGTCGTGCGTTGGGTGCTTAAAGGAACGATTCCTAACTCAATTCAACAAAGTCGACTTGACACCTATCGCATGAGTACCTCTGGGTGCCAAGGAAATGTTCTCAATTTAAGGACAATGGAAAAGTGAACTGTCCTGGCGTGGCTGCAATTCTTGCCCCGTGGCTGACCTGTCCTAACATCCCTCTGAGCCCCATGGCTGGCCCGTCCTTACTTACTGTTCATTCTCATAGTAGAGTTTGCCAATGGCCCAGGCGATGATGATGGGGCAGGGGATGCCTGAAAGAAGGACAGACACAGCTGCAGTGGACAGACAGATGGTCAGGAGCCCCTCTTGCAGAACACAGTGTGGGGAGGAACCACAAAGGGCTAGGATCTTGTTTCCAATCATCTAACTGCAGGCCATCCATGACCTTGAGGGGCCCTGTCCCTAGACCCCTGCCCCCATCCCTCCCTCACCCTCAGCCGTCCCCTCCAAGCAGGTCAGAGAGATGAGGGGACAGCGTGATTTTCTGAGATTTTTTGATAGAGAAGTGGAGCTGGCCAGCTTTTCTTTTGAAGCCAGAGACAAAGGTCTTTGGATTGGCCATTCCAGGCAAGAAGAGGAAGGCTATTTGTGGACTGTCCTTTCAGAGGGACTATTTGCTTCTTCCTCTCCAGCATGGAGGGGAGTGGCTGCATCCTCGGACTGTCCTGGGGATGGTAGACAGGAATGTGATCCGGTCCTTGGACCCAAGATGAAGGGAGGTGACCCTGTCAGCAGTACCCTCTCCCCACTAGACCCTGCAGGTCCCCCCAGGACCCTCACACCATCCAATGAAGAGGAAGAGCCGCTTGCGCAGGCGATCGGTGGAGTAGGTCATGACGATGGCCGTGTGCAGGTAGCAGCCCTCCACGAACATCCAGAAGAAGTTAGTCACCACGAAGTAGTTGAAGCTGGTGGTGATGCAGCGACACCAGACCTGCGCAGGGCAGGCAGCAGTCAGTGGCTGCCTGGGGCCCAGGCCCAAGTGCACAGCTTGGGCGCTGATGGAGGGGAGGTCGTTTGATTTGAGTCATGGGCATGGCATTAAACACCCTTGAACCTCATTCTGGGAAGCTTCATCCTTTCTCTTCCACATTTTCCAGAAAGTGCCAGGCTCCCCTGGTACCAGGGGGTCTGACTTCTCACCAGTGTTTTCTAATCTCCTTTTTCATAAAAGAAAGAGGGAGTCTGACTCTGAGATCTTTGCAGGGAGAGGCTAGAACTGAACAGCACTGTCGTGTTTCACCGTCACTTTTTTCTGAGGGTCACCTTCACTTCACAGCGAGTCAGACTGGTTTCCGTTTCGGGATGGACTATGAAATTTCATGTAGAAAAAAAATAGCGAGTCAATTAGAAGAAAATTGTTATTGAACTAGTACAGGGTCTGTGAAGGTGAGCTGCAGCGGTGGAGGTGACCCTCCCAAATCTCTGGGTTTAGGAGATTCTGGGCTTAGTGTCATCTCTGCCGTCTCCGGAGGGAGACTTCCTTACACCGGGACCTCGGGCAACTGGCCATACCTCTCTGAACCTCATCGTGCTGCAGAGAAAAGAATAATCCCATCTTGCAGGTTGGTTCAAGAAGATGGAGGTGGCAAAGGCAGGCGCCAAGAAATGAATGTTGGTGCCATTTGCCTTCTCAGCTGAGGGGAATCTGTCCCTGTCCTTCTGAGCACGGTTACTACCCTTCCCTCGGGGGACAAGCCTGCCCAGAGCCACCTTGGGCCACGGCCAGGTCTGGCCTCAGGCCAGAGCTCTTCTCAACTGACCCCACCTGGCCATCTTCCCCAGGGATTCGTCACCAGGGCACCCTCAGAGCTGAGGATGTGGGGATTGGTGGTTAGAGGAGCCCTGTGATGGGGAGCTGACTGTCCTCTTGGACAGCTCAGCGCCTCTCTGTCCGGCTCTAACAGCTGGGCTATCAGACGATCAATCAGCTGAGCTGATCACAGCCAGTGACTTTCCTCCATGGTCCCAGCCCTGATCTCGGGCCCCATGCGGCCACCTGTCTCCTCTGTTCTGAGAAAGTCCTGCTGAGGCGGAATGCGAAAGATCCCCTCCTCCCAATCTTGTTTTTCCTCCGAGTTAACGATGCCTTGTCAGTACAAGCCAACGTGGGGCTGCAGGGTACCCCAAACTGACTGAATTCCACTGGTGCTGAGGCAGGGCTCAGCATGGGGCCAAGTGAGGCGTCAAGCCAGGCTGGGTGTGCGCTCAGGTCTAGCCATCCAGAGACGATGTATTGCGCAGTCCCTAACGGTGGGCCAAAGAGCTCCGCGCACGGCTCCACGCTGGGCTCTGGTTTTACGACGTGGACACAGTACTACAGTGGTTGACACAAATCCACCGTGGGCAGCTAACGTGCTGGCTGCTCAAGGTCCTGGTGGCCCAGATGTAGAGGCATCATTACAGTGTCATCTAACCTCCCCGAGCCTCAGTTTCCATGTCTGTATAATGGGGGCGAAATCCCTACAGGTCTCTCATTGGAATGAATTGCTCTAAAGCTCAATAGAGGTTAATTTCAGCCTCCTTTTCTCTAAGGAATCTCTGGGAGGTGCTAAAGTCACAAGACGGGGATAACCAAAAGCCTGCTGTCAGGTCTGTGCTGCTCCCCAGACCCCGGCCTGGAGCCCCATTCCCCCACCCCTGGCTCTGGAGGGACAATGAATGGGTGCAGGTGAGCTCAGGTTCGGGTCTGCACGCGAGGACTGGGCAAGAGAGATGGGGGCCCCCAGAGCCCAGAGTCCCCCAGGTCCGGCCCCAAACCTCTACCCAGAGACCTCATTGCTCTCATGCACTTCGTGGTCGATGAGCTGCAGCAGGAACCACGTGACATTTCGCAGGATGAATGTGGTGATGAGATTCCAGTGAATCACGTTCCGCAGACAGCGGATGCTCCTGCGGGACGACCGGGGCAGGGATCAGCCGGGACAGGCTGCACCTGGGCTCAGAGCTCAGCTGGGGCGGGGGGCAGGGGGCAGCTGGCGTCATGGGGCAGCTGGGCCTGCGCCCCCTGCCACCCCCTCCTCAGGCAAGGGAGAGACTCAGCCTGGGGTGAAGGCAGGGCTGCACCAGGAACCAAATTCCCATTCGCGGTGACCACGGTTGGGTCTTCCAGAGCTGGTTCCCTTTTTGCCTCCTGCATGCCCGCCAGCGGTCAGTGCCCAGGCACCTCCCCAAGCCCCTTTTGTCCGTTGGCTCCAGGGACCCCGGAGAGGAGCTAAGAATGGGTGAGGTGAAGGGGTGCCGTGGGAGGAGGGCAGAGAAAAAGCAGGGGCGGGGTGGACTCACCGCAGGGCCAGGAAAAGCAGGAAGGCAGCCACGAGGGCTGCCACAGACACGCAGTGGCCCAGGTAGTTGATAATGAGCGCGACGCGGTAGTGCAGGTCATACTTCCTCTGCTGGACACACAGACAGACACACGGGCAGACAGAGGCTTGGGGCATGTGGAGGGTGGGGCCAGGCACTCTAGCAATGGCCACCCTGTGCGTCCTGACCCTGGGGGCAGAAGAGGCTCCAAGTGTCACCACCACACCTGGCACCCAGAGCTCTCTCCTGTCGGCCCTGCGTGGCTCTTGGTATAAATGGCTGTGGTCAGGTGTCCCCTGTGCAGTTGGAGGGCAGATCTGAGCACAGTGTATTCTGAGTTATGCCAGAGATATGGGCATGTAGAACCTATTTTCTTTTTAATTCTGGAATGGGAGTTGCTACACCTGTGTTTCATCTCAGCTCACACCCTAACGGGCTGAGCAACTGAAGGTGTATTGATTTATATCTCTGGGACTCAGTTTTGATATCTGTACAATGGAGCCAACCTGTCCTCCTGTCTCAGAAGCAGTGACCTATGGCAGGTCTGGGGGTGCCTTGGGATCAGTCTGCCCGGGGTGCAGCAGTGAGGGGGTACCTTATCTGTAGAGATTTTAAGAGCAATATTAAGACCAAATAAAATCAGTCTGCTTTTTATTATCACCACGTGCTGGCAATTCTGAACAGAGGCAACGATAAAATACTCCTTCCTGCCAGGGCAGACTATCCCGCCACCCCACACCGCTTTGGTTTGCCACTGCTCAGAGGGGCTGTGAGACGAAGAGGTGACGGCAGAGGGCAGGAGGGGACCTCTTTCTCTCCTTTATGGCCCATCCCACTTGTCACTCTTGTGGCCCTCACTGCAGACCCCTTTGGCTCGCATTCTGTAGAATCACTTTCTCAGGGCAGACAAATGTTTTTCCTCTGAACTTGGACTTCTTTGGGGGAAAAGTTTCAGCCCCACTGGGGGCCGTAATGGGCAAAGGAGGAGAGGGATGGGGTGGGATGTATCATTTGGGGTCAGGAACGAGGCGAAGCTTCAAGAGGAAGGAGGCTGGCACCGCAGATAACACGGAATCCAGCACCAGAGCAAGGGGGGCTGGTGAGGTCGGAGTGGGACCCAGCTTCCCGTGGGGACTGCCCTTCTGGGGGCTGCACTTGTTTCCACGTGGAGTCTTAGAATCAGAATGCCACACGGGGAAACTGAGGTCCAGAGGAGGAAGGAAGTCACACTGCCTGTTAGATGTCGGGGCACTGGTTACAGGGTCATCCCCTTCTCGTGCCATGTGCCACCTTGCTGGTGTCCTCCACCAGCTGAGCTCTCCTGAAGGTGAGCCTCCACGTCCCCTTCTCACAGGGCAGGGGGCATAGAGTGGTGGCAAGAGGTGCACGAACGGGGTGGGTGGGTGACACAGGACTGGTTCTGCCACCCTTGGCATCCTCTGTGCTCTATCTGAGTCCTACTACCTGTACAGGACCAGGGGTGAGGCAGGTGGGAGCCACTCACCTTATCGTCCAAAATGGGCTGACACTGTGAGTAGTTGATCCGTGAGGCCCAGGTCCCGTTCTCCAAGCACTCTCGGTAGGCATTCCCTACAAACACGCACCAAGAGGCGGGTCACTCCCCTCCTCAAGAACACTCCCTGGCTCCCTGGTGCCCACAGGATAAGGTCCCTATGTCTCAGCCTCTCTAGGCCGGGAAACACGTCTGAACGTTCACGTGAAAGTCATTCATGTGAAAAGCGCACAAAAGCCTTACCACTCATGGTAGCTAAAAGGCATGATAAAACCCATTTCTGATACAATTTTGACTAGCATTTTGTACACTCGTTTTAATTTTGTTTGAAACTGAACCCCACCGTGAGCCCTGGGATGTGGCTGAACATTCACTGCTTTCAGCATGCCAAAGAGTTTCCATCCTAATCGCAATCATTTTATGCTCCTGAGATCCATACTTTTCCCACCAGTATCAGCACTTCCACTTTCACCATAGTCACTATTTCTACAGCAGGTGTTTGCCCTGTACCAGGTCCTCTTCTAACTGCTCTGTTTACACTTGTCCATGCAATCCTCAGGCAACCCCATGGAGTAGGTACTGAGATTAACCCATTTTACAGATGAGAAAACTGAGGCACAGGGAGATCAAGCAGCTTGCCAAGGATACAAAGATGAGAAGATTCAAACCCAGAAGGTCTGGCTTCAGGGTTTATGTTCCTAATCCCTAGGCTACTGAGTAGCGGTACAGGAATGACAGCAATATGGGGAAACAGGACTGCGCTGCTGACCTTGAGCTGCGGCTGCCTGGGAGACCACCATGTGATCTCTAAATGTTTGAGAACCTGGCTCTGTGTTAAAGTTGGAATGTGATGTGGGCAAAGACATTTCAGAGCATCAGTGTCTGATGTACTGAAGTGAGGGTTTTATTGAAGGGAGACGTATGAAGTTCAAGGAATGCGCATATTTTCTTTAAATCCTAGTTTGACTGTCAAGATCTAGCTCCTAAGGCACGCTCTCCAGGTAGCCCATCGTCACTTCCATCCAGAGAAATGCCTCACACCTGATAACTCCAAAGCCCTCTGCCAGCCTCTGCTCTGCATTTCGCTGTCTTATGTACCCTACCTCCCCCGCTTACTTACAAATTCTAAACGATCTATTGTTTGGGGATAATTTGTACCAGCGTTCTGCTCTCTGGCTAATGGGCAGTTGTTTGTGGATTTTTCTTTTGGGCTTACGTTAGAATCACAATATAAAGCTAATTTTAAAAAAACAGCTCACAGAGCACAGAGTCACAGAGCTGAAGGGGAAATCTTAGATTGTTTTTGGAAGCAATGAGTTCTGAAATAATTAAGTTACTTAAAAAATCCACTTCCGCTGAGCTAACAGTGAGTTAAAAGCAATGGAGTTACGAAGGAGCACTTGCTGAAGAGCAGAAACAATGGGGGAGATTCTATTAGCCTAATTGTTTTTTAATTTGGTGCTCTGAGCTTATAGATTTTTCAAATTCGGGATTTTTACTGGCCTATTCCTGCCTCCTGGGCCTGTCACCTGTCAGCGAGGCCTGCCTCGGGCAGGTCCCTGGCCCAAGTGTGAGTCAGTCAGGCCAATGCTGGTCTGACACCGACTCTGACCCCAATATGAGGACACTAGCTCCTAGGCCCTGACCATGGCACCCAATTCCCCACTTGGGTTTTCTCCCTCTACAGGATTGTTTTACTACAGGTTGTATGTTAAGAGAAAGAAAGAAGGGTTGTATGTTAAGAGAATTTCATGCATAGGGTCAGTGATGTTACTGACCTAAAGGACAGAGTATGGGGTGAAACCAACGGGACCAATGTAAAGGCGTTTTGGGATGGTGGGTGATTTTGTAAAATGAACAGTCCCTCCCTAATGGGGATTTAGAGTCCTTCTCAACAGGCCTGCGTGAGGTGAGACAGACCCTGATCCTGGCTATGGTTCAAAGGGCAGAAAAATTTATCTTCTGTGAATGTGTTCCTAGATGTCATCTAGCTTTTCTGAAGTCAGTGCTAAGCTCCTTCCTCCAGGAAGGCCTCTTTGATTGCTTGCATCTCACGAGCCTCTTTCTCCTGAGCCTCCCAACACCCCCAACCCTCTCAGTCCTGACAGCCTGAGCCCCACATTCCAGCCCTTGCTCATGACCTGGCCTCAGTTGTTCAGGTGGGTGAGTCTGGTGTCTCACATCAGTGTGGGGCTCCCTGAGGACAAGACCTCAGAATACTCATCTCCCAAGTATGATATCTTGTGGTGGTACCGACCATGGGGCCGGCTTGCGGAAAGGAGGGGGTCAGGATAGAGATGCTGCACATCTGAGACCTTTCTGGTCCCTCACATCAATGCCCCTGGGGTACCAAGCTCCGTGGATTCTGTCTCCTCTTTCTTTTTCCGGAGTCCATCCCTCTCCTGCCCACCCTTCCACCCACTCTCTAGTCACCTTGCACTGGCACAACACCCTCCTATCTTGCCTCCTGGCTTCATCTCTTGCCCCCCTCGACTCTCTATCCTTTACCCCCACTGCCAGAGTGATCATGCTGATTTCTGAATAAAAGTCATCAGCAGCTTTTTATTGCTCTTGGGAATAAAGTCCAACTTTCTTGGTGTGCTATTCAAGGCCCTTGACCCGGGCCCCAGCCGAACTTTCCTGACGCATCTCTGTGGCAGCTGGCATTTACACCAGCAGGCCTGGCACACACCGAGCTCCGTACCGAGCCACCCCTTGAGACACCCTCCGCACTCTCACCCTTTACGCATGCACATATCCCTACAAACTCCTACTTACCTTTTAACCCCCAGCACTAATGCCACCTCCTCCTGGAGGCTTCCCCAACACCCAAGGTATTCCGTAATCTCTTCTTTTTCTCTAAACACCTCCTCTATGTCTTCCCATCTCTTGAAACATAGGTCTTCACACTCTATTGCCCTTGAACTACAGCCACATATCCATTTCATGTCACAGTCCAGTACACACACACACACACACTGCTCACATGACTGAATCCAGTTTCACAAAGTGAAATTTATCTTGACCACAGCTATAATATTTTTCTATTACATTCTAATGAATTATATTTATTCTATATACAAATACTAGTCACAACCCACTAAATTTACTTCACAATCCACTATCGTACAACATAGTTTTGAAAAAGAAAAATCTCTTTTAGAGCATTTGCCGTAATTCACTATGAGTCTCATCTCTTTAGAATTGATCCTTCTTTTCTTTGCTACAGAACTTGAGCTCCCTGGGGACAGACAAGTAGGAAGAAACCATATTGGAGTCAACAGTTCCCTCCTCAGGAGTGAGCCATTGAGTATACGTGGGCTGAATCAAATTGACTCAGGTCTGTTGAAACCCTGGAAGGCAGGGTCTGAGATGTGGGATGTAGTGGTGGGAGGGAGCTTCCCTCTGGGGGCCCAGCCATGCCTGGGAATGAGGCTCTGGCTATAGACACTGGGTACCAGGGGACTGGAAGAGAGACGTTCCCAGCACTTCAGGGGAGCTGGCTAATGAGGACACTGCGCCCTCAGGCACAGCCTTGGACAGGAGAAAGTAAGACAGGAAGAGTCCCCCCGGGACCCACAGGAAGATGCGCACGGAGAGTCTGAGGGCAGATGGTCAGGCCAGAATTGTGGGGATGGCTGTAGTGAGGTGGGTGCCTGTTACCACAGCAACGCAGGTGCCTCCACTGAAGATCGATGCCAATGGTGTGCAGTGTAGTCTGCCAGGGGCATTAGGGTCTGGGTGATGCAGGCAAGGTCTTCTCTTCCAGAGCTCTGTGGTCTGGGAAGCCTGCACTCTCCTGCAGCGTGCCCTGGCCTGTTGAAAGCCCTCATTACAATGTGCTCTGTCCCTTTCAGATGCTGACACTTTGACAAGAGCTTCTGATTTGGGCAGTCACCTGAGAGGTCCAGGAGCCTGGCTGGGAGAAGATGGAAGCCGAAATTCTAGCTGTAATTTTGTCTCTGGCTGATTAAGTGACCTTGGCTAAGTCCCGTCCCTCTCAGCCCCACTTTCCCCACTCATAAAAAGGAATGTAAACTGCTTCTCCGTGATGCTACTGGCATCTCAGGTGGGTCAAGTATTCGTTGTGTGGACCTAGCTATCTCCTTCCTGTCTGGCTTCCTTTTCAATCTGCTAACTGCCAGTAGTGCCCTCAAGCCACTGTGACAACCCCAGACACCCATACATCACTTTTAAGCGCTCCCGAGGTTAGCACTTCTATCTCTGATAGTCGAACTGGCAATATATGGGAGATGGGGACCATGAGGGACCCCATTTTTTGGGGTGGTTATGAGGGAGAGAGTGCCAGAGACAGGCTGGGCATAGGGATGAGTGGGAATATGGTGGAGAAGCAATGTCGTCATTGGCTGTCGGGAAAGAAGATGACAAGAAGTGAGGGTGGGAGGGTGCTGACAGGGTGATGGGAAGGGCCAGAAGCAATATTTACCGAAGGGATGAGGTCATGTGCAGGACTGAAATTTTCAGCACCACGGACAGCAAAATGCTACCACTGCCCACTTCCCACCATGAACGCAGGTTGGGAACCTTGGAGAGCGCCTAAGACTTACCCCTCCCCGCTCTGCCCATTCAGCCCATAGCCCTGGGCCCAGGCCAAGAAGGTCAAGATAATCCATGACCCTCTTCAATGCCCAGCTTCAGTCCTAGTACCTCCAGGTGCTTCCACGACTGCTCCAGCCCCTGGAGGGTCAGCTGCTCACTTCTCTTAGCTCATGCTGGGTCGGTATTTTTCTCTCATTGATTTCTGTAAAGGGGTCATGCCTTCCCAGGTAGCTAAGGAGTAGGGGTGGCAAGGCCTAGGTCACCTCTGGCCCTTTCTTCAGGGCTACACAGAGCTGCGCACACAGGGGCTCAGGATGGACCGAGGTGGTGCTGTTGTCTAGGCTACCGGGGAACTCCAAATGAGAATGAGAGGCTCAGGGTGGGCCAAGAGGATAGTCTGTCCTTGGACGCCCAGGCTCTGTCAAGCTGCACGGCAAATGCAAAACTGTCCCACGTGCAGGAGCACCTTGAGTCGCACACTCATGGCACACTCTGAGCCCCGCTGCCAGAACTGTTGACACTGTAAGTCCAACCCTTGCTGGGTAGGGGTGTCCATCTGAAATAGCAAACCTGTGGTCAGCATCCTCCAGGTTCCAGGCAAGAAAGTAAATTGGGAACTGAGTCAGCAGGCATCTCCTTGGCAATTTAAGAGGGCGAGGCAACTTCTCCTTCATTTGGTCTCAAGAGGCCCAAAGAGGGAGACATGTCCACGGTCACCAGCAATGAAGAGGCAGAAATAGATCTCTCTCCCCCAGGACACTTTCTTACGGGAGATCCCGGAGTCAGTGTTTCTGGAAGGGAGAGGCTCTCCCTGCTACCCTGTGTTCCAGAAGATGTAGTCAGTTGTGCCACCTCTGCAGGGTCCTAGCCACTTAGTGTCTGGACCCCCAGAGCAGAAAATGCCTGAAGGGCCAGATATGCCACCCTCGGTCCCCTTACTGCTTTTCCTGCAGTTGGACTACTGCAGACCTAGCTACCTCTTTCCTGTCTGGCTTGGGACCTACACCTTAGGTCACTTTTCTTTTGCGGGAAAGATCTCTACTGCCTGGACTAGGCAGTGATACTGTGGGCTTTTCACCTCCAGTTAAGAGACCATTTGGGGAAAACACGGTACAGTCGTGGTGCCAATAGCACGGTCTCCCTGAGCTTCCCAAACAATGTGCATCTCCCTGAGTTAAGTCTGAACATTCCCCGTCTTGATCTAATCACCGCACGTTGGTGGGGCAGAGGTGGGGGCAGCTGGTGACGCTCACCCAAGCTCAGGACCAACCTGCTGGGTTGAGAGATCGGGAATCTGCTATCACCAACCCAGTCATCAGGTTGGGAAGGGCCTCCTCGGGGCCATCTGCTCGTGACATCGGGGATGAGAGAAGGGCATTTCTTTCCCCTCTCTTCAGTATTGTGTGGACGCTGCTCTCCAGACCCCCTTGTCCATTCTGGACCTCCCCAAACCCTCAGCTCTCTATATCTGAAGGGCTTTTCACCCACGATGCCCCTCCGTCCTTGAGTATGTATGGCAGGGGTAAATGTCCACACTTACAGCAGACAGTGGGGAAACTGAGTCAGGGAAAAGCAGCTTCATGGAGACCACAGTGGGCCCATAAAAAGGGAAGAGGTGTGAGTGGAATCCAGCTCACTGTGTGAGATCACTGGCCTCCCCAGGGAAGGGGCAAGTGGGAGGAGGTGCCTACCCCTGCTCCAGCCCCTATTGTGCAGGGCTCCCTCCATCCAGGCATCCCTAGCAGCTCGTCGCCATGACACCCGCCAGCGGAGGGAAGCGGAGAGAAGGAAGCCTGCGGCACAGGCTGCCGCGGAGGGGAGGATGTCAGGGGAAGGGGCCACGACAGCTCACCCAGCACACCGCCCACCCTGTACAGAGAAACGGAGGCCCAAAGAGGAGAAAAGCCTGCCCAAAGGTGAGACAAGCAGGATTATGTGAAGTGACGGGGGTGGGCGAGTGGGGCGGGCGGTGAACACATCTCTGGCTGGCAGAGTCCTAAGCCTGGGGACTTAGGGGGCCAAGGGGCTGCTTCTCTCCAGAGGCCTTTGGGGATCAGACCCTCTTAGTGTAGACAGACCACCCCCTCCCAAGACACCATCCAGAGACCACTCAGTTTAGTGGCTCTCAGGGACAACAGAAGGCCACACCACCTCAGGACAGCCATCCTCGGTGCGAGTGGGACCCTCAAGGACCTGATCCTGGAGACACTCCTCCTCTTTCCAGACCCTAGGCCTCGCTCTCCTCCCCTTGCTGCCAAGAGCCTAGCTGGGCACGGGGAGCCCTAGGCAGCGTCGTCTCCTAGTCATGACGGGGCCCCATGAGATTAGTATGTTTTCTGTGTCCTTCACACAGATAAGGAAATTGAGACTTAGATGGGGTGGAGCTGCCCGGCACTCAGTGAATCGCGGCACAGCCAGGACCTCGGTGAGCTCTCCTGAAGCTGAGTCTGGGTTCTTCCTGCTGTTCCTCACCTCCAGCTCCACCCCTGCAGGAGCTGTGAAAGGAAGTTCTGGCCAGACTCTGGAGCACCTGGTCTGAGGTGGGTGAACTGCATTTGGGGTCCTGTGGGGTGGGTCCTGAGAGTCACTGGGGGTGGCGATTTGCTCTGGGGGTTCCAGACTCTGCTGGGGTTGCCAGGGTGTGGAGGGAGTGGGCAGGGAAGGATGCTGCAGCCTCTGCCTCAATAGCAGGAGGGAGGGGAGGGGCAAAGTCAAAGTTCCCAGCCAATCTGGATTCAGATTTAGATGGTACATCCTGGACATCGAGCGGCATCCTTCCAGAGTACTCCAGTCCTGCATCATGACGCTACGGACAAGCAGCTCGGACTCTAATGCTAGCAGAACCGAGGCCCACGCCCTGGCATTCAAGGCCTCCATGATCCAGCCCTATTCCCTCTCCACCTCTGTTCCCACCCTCCCTTCCACCTGACACATCACTGGCCCAATTTTTCAAGGCCCTGCTCCCCAGCACTTCCTCCATGAAGTCTTCCCAACTTGCTTCTCCCTGTTTTTTGGAATCAGCTTCCTCCCATGTACTCCTACAGCCTTGGCTGTGCTATTTCACTTAAGAGCAAACAGCAAAAAGTGCTCTTTAAGAATCTCTCTCTCTCTCTATCACAGAAGCCTCTGGAAGCCTGGGTCAGGTCTTATGCCTCTTTGAAGAGCTTGTTTCTAGTGGAGAAAAGGCAACATACCCACAAACCCAATAAAAGGTGAACCGGGACAGGGAATGGGACAGTAAGTGGAGGATTCCTGGGGAAGGGGCGGGGGGCTGCATCTTTGGTCTTCCCTGAGATGAAGGGTCCTTAAGCAGAGGGACAGCTGAGACTCCACTGTTACACTTCTCAGCTGTCTGGGCCCCATGCATGCAGAGGTGGAAAATGCTAGAGCGTGGGCTGAGAGCCCCCAGAGCCTGCTGAGGCTATTCAGGGTGCTGGCTTTCTGTGGGACCCTGGGCAAGTGTCTTTTCCTCTCCGGTCCAGTCATATCCCAGCCTTAAGCAGCAGGGGCGGGGAGGGCTGAACTCAGCACAGAAGGCCTCACAGCTGGGAAGTTCTCAGGTGTCTGGATGGCCAGAGGGGCATCCTTTCTGCTCTCTCTTTCCTCCTCCTTTCCTCAGCCAGACCCTCAGTGATGGTCATGCCTGTCCCACTTTCCCTCTCTCCCAGCAGGGGACAGTTCTCACACACAGGGTAACTGCTGACCCTTGGGCTTCAGGGGTCAGGGTGTGGTTGGGTCTCACTGGGGACTGGGAATGCAGACCTGAGTTCCTGGAGTCACAGCTTCTATTCCTCAACCCAGGGGCCCATCTACCTGGGGCCCTCCCTGAGGCTTCACCCCAGGACCAGGCCTGTCCTCAACAAATGTAATGTCCCCACTGCTTCAAGACCTTCAAGAACCACTCCCACCCCCTCCAGGAAGCCTTCCAGGAATGATCTAGTGCCCACCAAACCCATCTTTCCAATCCCTGATGGTTGATTTGTGTAAGCTTGGTCTTTAAGCAGCCTGGGGCTCTGTGAGGACAGGGCTCAGCCTTTCTCATCACCCCTGGCTCCTGAGCACAAGCAGGTAGACCCAGTGGGAAGACCCCATGGCTGGAGACCACCTAGTTTATGTGTTTCCATTTTAACCCAACTAGGGCTTCAGAATGTCTCTAGACTGGGGTTCTGGGAAGTGGAGACCCCCCAGTCCTCCCCATAGGGTTGGGTTAGGTGAGGCATTTCTTCCCCCGTCCTGGCAGATGTCTCAGTATAGATGGGCCTGCCATTCTCAGCAGGACATGGTGCGAGCCTGAGGTCAAGGAGCCGAGGCTGAGCCGGGCTGGGCTTAGTGATTCCGCAGGAGGAAAATGACCCTGTCCACGAGGCTGCGGGACCCTCCTTTGCAGACACGAGGCCCACAGGGACAGGCAAGGGGAGGTGCCTAAGTGGGGCAGATAGAACGAGGGATGGGAGGAGGGAGAGATAGAGGATTTGGGGAGAAGGGAGGGAGGGAGGGGGGATGGAGAGAGGGGGAGGGGGAGGGAGAGAGAGAGAGAGGGAGGAAGGGAGCTGAAGAAGGAAGATGGAGGGAGGGAGGGAGGGAAAGAGAATCACATAGATAGAAAACAAGATAGAGACTGAGAAATACACAGAGACATACACACAAAAAGAGACAGAGAGAAAATACACCCAGAGACAGAGATAGAACCACACATAGAAATAGAAACAGAGATAGAGCCATGGAGACAAAGAGAACAACACAGAGAGAGACACGCACACAGAGATGGGCACAGGAGTGGAATACAGGTGAGAGGTGGGAGGAAAATGGAATACAGTGCCCACCTCTGGCCAGACCACAGCTGGGCTAATCCACTTCCCTTCTCCCTACAGACAGGGAGCCTGAGACCCAGGAAGGGGGTGGGACTTGCCCCAGGTTCTACTGTGTATGGACATTATGATAGTTTTGGGTGGCCCAGAATTTGAACCTGATTCCCATATGGGCTTCGGGGAAACCTGGGAGAGGCAGAGAACACCTCCTGCCACAGGGCTGAAATGCCAGGCCCTCATCTTCTAGGCTCCCTTGTAGCCCGAGCTGGAGTGTGGGACCCAAAGCTCCACACTCCCCCCACCTCAACAGATGCACTGGCCCCAAGGAAATCAGTGAGCTGGGGGCCCACAAAATGGAGATGGGCAGAGTGTTTCCTGGGGACCACTGCAGGAAGCTTAAAAACCCAAGGCAGTGATGACAGCAGGGCCATGGCCCATCTGGTGGCCAGGGCTTGTGGCGTTGTCAGGGCCCACTGAGGGAGAGTAGGGGTTCCCTCACTGGGCCAGCTCTGCCCTGAGTTCTTGGCTGGGGACCCCATTTCTGGTTCTGGTTCTCCGTTCCATCCAGTAATTCTGTAAGCTCCCCAATAGCCTTTCAACAAATTCCTTCTCTGTTTAACCCATCATATTTGCTTTCTCAGAGGCAGCAGAGCCTTAGTTAGAATCCTTGTTCTGTTATAAGCTGTGTGACTTTGGGAAAGCCACTTAACTTCTCTGTGCCTCAGTTTCCCCATGTGTAATATGAGGATAATACCATGTCTGTTATTGGATGTGTGTAAAGATTAATGAGTTAACACAGGTCAAAGACAGTACAGACACACAGAACCTGCACCAGGTGGGGGAAAACACTGGAGGGGACTCGGACACGTGGGCACTTAACTGGGTTCTGCCACGGACGAGCATGGGTGGCCTTGAACAAGTCCCTTCCCTTCCCTTGGCCATTGCTGAATCTGGAAACAGTCTCTGGGTAAGAATAACAAGGCTCTGACCAAGTCTCCCACACTTGCTACCTGTAGCTGTTAGCTAACCACACAAAAACTCCTGAATACCTTGTCTCCAGACCAAGGCACTAGCCTGGGCTTCCTCAACCAGCCAATTGCGTTCTCCATATCTTCACTCAGACGTCCCTCCAGCCCCTCAGACCACATATCCTCTACTGTACTCAGCATTTTCCTAGTGTGGTCCCTGAATCCTCCCTCTTCCCTGTCTCATGCCAGTCTTGTCAGTTACAAATGCATCCTTGCCCTCTTCTGCTCTCGCAGCCTCCACTTGACCTGAGTCAGTTACAGGAGTCTCCTAACCCCTCCTTTTGCCACCAGAGACTCTGTGTCCCAAAGCTGAGCTCCTCTGCTCACAAGCTCCCCTAGGCTCCCTCCTGCACCAAAGGTGAAGTCCTCTGCAATACTGTGAGTCATCTGACCAGCATCCAGCCATCTGGTCTCATCTGCTTCTTTCTCCTACTACCTGTGCTCCATGTAACACTGGCCAGTCCCGAGGCACAAAGTACAGTCCCCATCTCTTCCCCTAGACTTACTATACTTTCACCTACTAAAATCCCACCTGTCCCCAGAAGTCCAGCTCAGAGGCTAAACCCTCCCTGATCCTCCAGGGTGAAGGCATGAGTCTTTTCCTGTCCCTCTAAGCTCTTCTTGCAAACTGTCTCTCACGGATGCAGTGCTGCCCAGTGGTTAAGAGTGATGGCTGAGGGCTTCCCTGATGACGCAGTGGTTGGGAGTCTGCCTGCCGATGCAGGGGACACGGGTTCGTGCCCCGGTCCGGGAAGGTCCCACATGCCGCGGAGCGGCTGGGCCCGTGAGCCATGGCCGCTGAGCCTGCGCGTCCGGAGCCTGTGCTCCGCAACGGGAGAGGCCTGCGTACCGCCAAAAAAAAAAAAAAAAAAAAAAAAGAGTGACGGCTGAGGGAGCTGATTATAACCTTGAAAAAACTGACTTCATGTCTCTGAGCCTCAGTTTTCTCATCTGCGATATGGGCATAAGAGCAGTACATGTCTCAGGAGGCCTTAGGGAGGTGGGGATGATGGGATTATGTATGCAAAGCTCTCTCAGTGGTAGCTGGCACCTGGACCACGATCCACACTTGGTAGCTTTGTGGCCGATTCTCTGTGCTCAGCTGAGTGGACGAAAGTACACGAGGACTGTTGCCTAAGCTTCTGTCCCATGCAGGCAACGCCCGCTCTCTAAAACATGAGGCTTCAGCGGGGGTCTGGCTGTAGCATAACAAAATTGGGTAGGAAGAGGAGCTGGGATCCTTCCTCCTCTTCCCCCAGGCTTCTCATAGGAGCTTTTTCCCTCCCCGTGTCCTTCTTTCTCCAGGAAAGATCCCACTGAAAAGGCAAACAGAGCAGGAGGAAGCGGTGGCTAGGAGGCAGGGGAGGAGAGAAATCAATCACCCCATTGCCATTGCCATTAGCGACCTTGGCTCTTCCCACTTCAGCCGCCACACTGGTTAATGGCAATGCTGCTTCTGCCCCACACGCTTCTCCCATTTGCCAGCAGTCAGCACTTTGGTCCAAATGAAGAAAATTGTTCATTAGTACCAGGGGCTAATTGGCACTACGTTTGCCAACCTCCGTGGCACCCTGACCTTTTTTTCAGCTTCTCATTTGACGTGATGTGAGTGGTCTGGTACGTGCTGCGGCACCTCCTTTGGGAAGTCTTCTCGTCTCCCCTCCCCTCTCCCTCCTCGTCCCATAGCCCCCTTGCACTCCCCAATCAGGGCATTTATCACTCTGTATCCCTTTTGTCTGTTGCAATTGTGAGTGGGGGCCTCAACGCCAGGGCAGTGGCTGGCACATAGTAGCTGTTTAATAAACTGTTTGAATACTGTGCTCAGCTTGGCAATGGAGAAGAGATCCAGGCCCTGTCCTTGGGGGCTCCAGGCTGGTTGAGGGGAGAGGGGACAGCTCAGGCTGTAGGAACCAGAGCAGAGCTGCCTCAGGTCCACAGGTCGTGGGGTGGAGGGGCCGCATCACCTCACTTAGCGCTTGGTCTCTGGGTTTAGACTGAGTCAGGGCCCCGGCTCTCCACTGCCCCACCCCACACGGCTCACAAGATCCTAAAAATACAGTTTTATGATCTCAGGACTGGGAAGGAGCGTGGAAGCCATTCCTTCTGCTTGCACATCTCCTGGGTCAGGGACATCACCTCCTCCCAGGGAGGTTTGTTTTAATCATGGAT
This sequence comes from Stenella coeruleoalba, assembly GCF_951394435.1. NCBI lineage: Eukaryota > Metazoa > Chordata > Mammalia > Artiodactyla > Delphinidae > Stenella > Stenella coeruleoalba. The sequence continues at coordinate 59,843,545 of NC_137155.1, forward strand.
AGGAAGCGTGGTCAGATGACGCAGAAATCTTCCTCAGCAGCCCCACTACCTCTCTCACTCCCTTCCGTTAGGAGCACCACTGCCATTGGACTCCTCCAAGCACAGCTGTTCTCTGGGACACGAGAGCCCTCCGCTGGTGCAGACAGGGGAATGCCACTCAGCCTCAGATGCAGATGCTACGGTCTAGCCCTCTAACCATTCTCAGGGTGAAGGCCTGAGTTTGGACAGGCATGTGTGTGTGAGTGCGCGCACGCGTGCGAGTGAGGCGACAGGGGAGCTGTGCCACTATTCAGACACACATTCAGAGACAGGTTGCTATGATGCTTCCAGGATAAGGGGCTTCAGACAAGCAGCGGCCCTCCACTCTTGCCCAGTGTCTCAGAAGGCTCTTTGCTGGTGGGGCGGGGCTGGAAATGTGAGTGGCTGTTCAGGGTGGGCTAGTGATGCTGCGTTCCACAGCCTCACAAGACACTCCCACTTGGCTCCCATCAGACCTTCCACAGGGCATAGACTCAGGCACCCCCTCCCCTCCCAGAGCCCAACCGGAACAACCCCACCTGGATGCTGTGTGACTCCTGTAGCCTCTGCTGCCGTCCTCCCCAGAGTGTCAAGCCAGCCGGTGATTGGCCAGGAGGAAGGAGAGCACAGGCTGTTCTCCCAGGGAGTGGGGGTGGGCGGTCCTGATTCAGACACCATGCGTTACCTGGGTAGCAGGAGTAATGCTGACCACCGCCCCGGACTCACGGCCCAGAGGGCCAGTCCGGGGACATCCGGGTAGGGAAGAGGCTACACCCCACACTCCGGCCCAGAAACGGCTACGCTTTGCATGCCCGCCAACACAAGCCTCACCCCATTTTTCCTGCCTCCTGCTCTCCTCCTCTCCCACAGTAGAGTCTGATCGTGGCACTCACCCTGGGGGTTGGGAACTTAGTCTATGCGCCCCACCCCGTCCCACCTCCCCGGGGAGATGGGGGGCGGAAACTGGCTAAACACAGAGACGCCCTAATGGAGAAACTTCAGGCACCAAGAGTACATAATGTGGGAGAGAGGTTCGTCCTCAAAAGGAAAGAAGTGTTTCCTTCTCCCCTTTCTGGGCTCTCTGCGCATTGGAGCACGGAAATCGTGGGCAAATCACTGCCTTACTGAAGCTAACGGTGAAGTAGGGGCAGAGGGAGCGCCCACAGTATTATGTCTTTAACGCCGGCCGTAGGACGGTGCCACCGCCCTCAGGTCTTCGACGCTGGGTCCGGAGCCCTCGCTACCCCCTAAACCGCCCTCCTGGGAGGCGGGTGCTGAACCCGCGGCGGAGGGTCCGGGGTACACTCACGGGTCGTGTTGTACTTGACGCCGTTGAAGTACTCGGGGCACTGCCTCTCCACCAGAGCTCCGGCCGCGCTCCGGGGCCAACACGTCCCGATCTGGTCCAAGGTCGTGTTGCAGTAGGAGTAGGGACCTGACGACGGGAGAGAGCAGAGCGGGGCTCAGAGGGGTTGCTGGGGGCGCGGGGCGCCGCAGGATGTAGGGCGCGAGGCGCTCGGAGCGCGGGGCCCTGGGCGCACCCAGCGCGCCAGGGAAGGAGCCCGCGCCGCCTCTGTCCGCTCGCCTCCCGCCTACCCTCGGGGTCCAGGGGCAGCCCCCAGCCGTCCAAGAGCAGCTCTTCTGCCAGCTCCAGGCTGCAGTTGGCCTCCAGCAGGCTGTGGAACAGTGCCGCGTCCATCGCGCCCCGGAGCCGCGCGCCGAGAGGGAGTGTGAGTGCGCGTCCGGCGTGGCTGCCAGGGGCTGGGTTCGAGACTGAGCGGCCGAGAGAGCGCAGGGTCCTGGCCCTGCTCGCCCAGCCCGACCTTCCGGACAGCCTCCGGACGCTGCGCCGAATCGCCCGGAGCTGCCAAGTCGGGACCTTGGCTGAGAAGAGCTGCAAAGCGCACGGAGCTGCCGGTCCACCCGCTAGGTCGCGGCCAATGGCGGCACCAGGGGGCGGGGCCAGGCGGCTCCTCTCGCCCTGGCCCAGGCTCCCGCCCCCGGCCCACCAGCCCTGCCCTGGGTCCGCCTTCTCAGGCCCCGGCAAGGTCCGAGGGAAGGTGGCGGGAACGCAGAGTGTGGGCCTGGTGGGCGGAATGACCCGTCCGAGGATCGAGGCCCAGGGGTTGCATGGCGCAGCAAAGCGCGCGCGCCCGCCCGCCCGAGGAGCCAGAATCGGGTGGCTCGCCGCCTTTCTCCTCCTTGAGCGAGGACACTGGAGGGGGCGCCAGGGGGAGTGGCGAGTCCACGTGCAGATGTGCGCTCTAAAAAAGTCCCCTTAGCCTCTGGGAAGGAAGTGGATTGGAGGGGCTTCGAAGGAAGCAAGGGAACCACCGAAGAGTCTAGTGAGACAAATGGCCTGAATGGGTGCAGACGCGGACCAAGCCGTGGGGGCCGGGATAGAGAGGGACTTCGGGGAGTGCCAGCCCTGGTGAGGAGGAACTGGAGAGAGGAGTGGGTGGGTGGCTTCCAACAGGAGCCAGGAGGCAGGGATAATGCCAGGTCTCCCGCTTGGGTGACTGGGGGCGGGGGTGGTGTTGTCATTTAAGGACATGAGTCCAGGGGAGAAGCTGGCTGAAATTCTCTGGAGGATTTCACACACCCGGGTCTTACCGCCCTGGGTTTCAGAGGGAATAAAGTGAGAAGTGAGACCCTCCCTTCCTCTTGGCTTGGGCAGCGCTGCCTGAAACTGGTTCCATACTGGCCCGTCAGGACTGCCTGCTCCGTAATTCCCTGTGGTTCCGCTGAGTGCCTAGGGCAGGCCCACTGCTCGTGCCTGCTGACTGGGGGGATCTGGGCTCAAGAGACAGGGCCCCAACTCAGTCTTTACTGCCTCTACTCTCTACGCATTTCACCCCAATTCTCACCCTCTCTTCTGGGGCAGTTTCTCCATCAGTGAAATGTTCTTAGAGGCCGCTCCCAGCCCTGACAATCTCTGGTTCTGAGTTATGAGATGCAAAGGCAGATGTACAAAGGAAGATGTACATGTGTGTGCACATGTGTGTGTGTATGTGTTTCTATCTTCAGAGGGCAGGGAGAGCTGGGACCCAGTCCCAGCTGGGCTGGAAGCCCCAGGGGAGCTAGACCTATCCCTTCTTGCCATCCTCCACTGGGAACAAAGCTGCCAGAGAAGGCTGAGACCACCCTGAGCCAGCATTATGCCCTGAGCAGGGAGAGGAGAAGAGGCAGGCTGGGCTGCCTTTGTGTGCTCCAATGTCACCAGCCTCCATATGAATGCTGCTGTCACTGCCCAGGAGAGTCAGAGAGCACTGAGACCAGGGCTGAGCACAGTAATCTCTCCACCGCCAGCTGATTGGCAGGTACAAGGTGCAGACCAGCCAGCCAGGTCTGTCTTCTGCTTTTTGAATGGACAGAGCCCTTGGCTCAGCTCGGGCAGCTGCAGAGGCAGAGGTCCCTAATAACTAGTGCCAGGAGCAGGTGAGGATCAGTTGAGTCCCAACTCCAACCCTAGGCAGAGTCCTGTTGCCAGTCCCAGGCTGAGATTCGGCCCTGGTCCCAGACTGAGCCCTGCCCCACAGGGTCACACATAGGCTAGAGTGTGGCTGGCAGGATCAGCCCATTTCTTCTTTGGGAATTAGTCTCATTCATGCACAAAGGAGGCTCTCCACACACTGATCCCAGCCCAGGGGGAAAAGGAGAGATCAAGCTAAGCTATTAACCTGTTCATCACCAGAGCCACAGCACAGGAAAAGCAGCTATCTCATGGGGTGGTGAGTGCCCCGTGACCATAGGCCAAGGACTTATTGTCTCACATGAAGAATGGAAGCTTGGCCTGGGAGACCTGGACTGCTCTTAACTGGGACAGCACATGTGATATAGGTTCCTCGGGGAAGTGACCATTTCAGGGGCAGAGGCAAAGTTCATTCTGCATCTTGACGGGACAGTCAGGGCCTGAGCACAGGCCCACAGACCTGGGGTCCCCTGGTTTCCAGGACGCAGGGCCATTTCGTCATGGAGTTTATTATCATAGGTATGACTGTCTGTTATCCTTGATGTGACAGAGAGAAAAATGAAAAAAGGAGCGGCTTTGGAACAAATTGATTTTATAGCTCAGTTTAGTGTCTGCAAATTGGTAAACGAGGAAGATATTGTAATGAGCAAAAACTTTCCTCACTTAGATTAAATTCAACTACAATTAATAAAGTCTGGGACTTTTTGCTAGCCAAGGAAGCAGAGGTGGGTGGGACGTCCCTGGGATGGAGGTGAGCTCCCAGGCCAGGCATTGGGGCAGTGGTATTTGGGACCATCTGTGTGCCCCCAGTCTGGTGGGACAGGTTGCAAATAAGTTCAGGGAAGTGTGACAGGTGCTGGGGAAGATACCTGGGTGTCATGAGCAGAGCGGGGGTGGGTCAGGTGCCTCTAGCCCACCTCTGATGTCAGCTGCAGGGGCAGTGGATGGTCCTCCAGCGCACAGCCTAACACCAGACAGGCGTGCACAGCACAATGGAAAAACACACGGTGTCTCGCACGGTCGCGTGTCTGCACAGCACACACACGTTCTCTCACTCATCCCACCACCCATCAAACATCAGCTGGAAAACAGGATTTGAGGGGACAGACTCTGCCTTTGCATGTCTGATGGGGCTGTGCTCTGTCCAGCTGAAGAGACAGGGAGTACACAGGGCTGGGACAGGTTGTGGGGTTCACTGCAGTTACGGTGGGACTGCTGAGGACACGGAGGCTTGGGAGAGGCCAGAAGGTGCCCCTCTCTTGCCCTGCAACACTGGGGACAGTGCCCCCGGCCAGGCCAGATACTCCTTCCCCACCCTACCCCACTCCACGCTGGCACAGGGGAGACGGCCTGGTGTCTTCAGGTTGAGCCCTGGGATCGGGCTTCAGGCCCCTGGCAACCGTCCAACCCTACACTGTCGTTTGCAGATGGCCAAAGGGAGGCCCAGAGGAGGAAAAGGAACTTCCTCTCCACCGGATCCCAGGCCATCCTCATCTCCACAGCGGACTGGGCTCCTTGTCTCCTTCACGGGGGGAGGAAGTGATTTCTCTAAGACCGTGTGACTTCTCACAAGAGCAGATCCCCATTGCCCTCGGGACAGAGCCCAGCTCTCTAGCACTGCAAACAACATTCTTCACGATCGTCTATTCCCCATCCTCTCGCTCCTCTCAACTTGAGATGCACTTTGGAACAACTCGCCGTTCCCTGGGGACATTCTCTCCCTCTGTACCTTCGCACGTGCCCTGCCCTTACCGCTGTGCTCCAGTTAGCCGAGCCGACTCCCATTCACCCTTCTAACGTTCAGCTTAGCCCTCACCTCCTTTGTCTTGTCTGGGGTGGGTGGCCCTTCTCCGTGCCTCCATCTGCCGGGTGCTGGTCGATGTCACATCAAGGTTGTTGGTTTTTCTACTGTGACTCCCAGAGGGCAGGGCTGGTCATGTTCACTAAGCAGTCCCTAGCACCCATCAGAATGCTCCAGGCCTGTGCTCAGTGAGTCACCACTGAAAGAACAAATGCCCTGGCAGCAGCCCTGCCTCCCAGACCAAGGTTCTCTTCCCATTTGACCAGCCCTGGTGTGTGTGTGTGTGTGTGTGTGTGTGTGTGTGTGTGTGTGTGTGTGTGTGTGTGTGTGTGTGTGTGTGTGTGTGTGTTGGATTAGGGAGTTATTTCAAGGAATCCTTGATTCCATCTGGATCCTTACATGGCCTATGGACTGAAAAAATAATATGCCTTATAACTTACAGTATATGCTCTATTAGATTCCTCTGTGATGAATAAAACAGAAATAATCCGCTTAAAGCCTGCCTTAAGTCTCTTGGGATTATGCGTTTTTCCTTTATTTGGACCTCAGGGGCATGCATTTTAATTGATCCGAGTCTTTGATTCATGACCTCTTGTCATCATTAGCCCATATACGGCCCAACTTTATTTTATTTTAGTCTTTTCTTTTATGGAAGTTTGTACGTAGTAGCACATATAAGGAATCTGTTGCCCAGTCCAAAACTAGATCGTTACCAATCACTTACAAATTGATCTATATACTCCTCCCTCAGAGGGAACATTCTTTTGAATGTTGTGTTTATCATTCCTTTGCTCTTAGTTTTTTCAGTTTTATCGCATGAATGTATGTCTAAACAATAGGTTGTTTCTACTTGTTTCTGAACTTCGTCAGTCAATATGCATTTTCTCAATCAGTGGACACCTAAAAGGACATCTCTACCATGTGGGGACCTGAGAACCTATTCCCTGAGTCTGAGGGCATCCTAACAGCCTGCATGTCCCACCGCAGGGGCATGGTTAATGGGTGACGCGTCCCCACGGTGCTAGGCAGCACCACAGCAACGTGGTGGATGAATAATTAATGACACAGGAAGATGTCCACTCTGAATTACAACAGGAAGAAGCAGGTTACAAAACTGCAGACACAGGATCATTCCAGTTTTGTGGAAAAAAAGAAAAAACATGAGGCTCTATGGTTTGATACACTTCTGGCAGATGTAAACATTATAAAAAATTCCTGGGTTGTGGGATAATGAGTACTTATCGTCTTCTTTGGTTTTTAAAAATATTTTTTTCCAAATTAAATATACGTAATACGTATTCCACTTATAAACAGACGGATGATATTACAAGTCAAGCCGGGCAGAGCTCGTCTTTGGAGAGGCTGGGACTTCTCTCCGCTAGGCTCAGAGGTGGGGAGGACGCGTATCACCTGCCAGGGGTCAGGGGGAAGGCGAGGGTCCATGCCACACACGGGGCAAAGAGGGAGGGCAGGGAGAAGGTGGTGGATTTGCTGATAAACAGGTGTTGCCTCTGAGAGCAAAGAGCTCTGGCGAGGGGAGGGTGGGAGCTCTCCTGAAATGGGGGGGCCTCCGTTTTTTGCCCGATGGCTGCTTGGCACGCTGGTGTAGCCACGGTCTCTCTTTCAACCTTCACAGTAAGCCTCTGAGGTCGACTTTGACCAATTTTTAACAGATAAGGAAACTGAGGCTCAGATGTTATAGGCTGAATAGTGTCCCCCAAATCCATATGTTGAAGCCCCAATCCTTAATACATCAGAATTTGACTGTATTTGGACATACGTTCTTTAAAGAGGTCACTGCTTTAAAATGAGGTCATTAGGGTGGGCCCTAATCCAATGTGACCAGGGTCCTTGTAAAAAAAGGAGAATAGGACACAGACGCACGCAGAGGGAAGACCATGTGAAGACACGGGGAGAAGATGGCCATCTACCAGCCAAGGAGAGAAGCCTCAGAAGGAACCAACTCTGTTAACACCTTGGTCTGGGAATTCTAAGGTCCAGAATCATGAGAAAATAAATTTCTGTTGTTTAAGCTACCCAGTCTGTGGTATTTTATAGCAGCCCAAGCAAATTAATACAGATGGGTTGGCTGACTCGTCCAGGGTCACAAAGTTGTTAGGTGGAAGAGCTAGGATCCAGACTTGGGTCTGTCTAACCCTAACACCTGAGCTCTCGACCACTCCACTGTTAAGGAGGGCAGACAACAAGGTTTTCCTCTTTATGCGTGACTCGGGCTGAGTTTGGTGCTGGGTCCCAGTTCTGGCCAGCACCCTTGTCTCCTTGTGTTCCGGCAGTAGCTCCAGATCCCAAGGGCACCCACAGCCCTCCTCCTTCCTTGCTGCTTCTGTGGGTGCAGCCCTGAGAAGGCCAGGACACTGGGCAGGGCCTTGGGGACATCTTTCCAGAGCCCGTTAAGGCCCGGGGCTCTTCTCAGTTAGCTCTGCAGTGGCTATAACCCTGACTCTGAATCAGCCGCCAGGAAACTCTAAGGGGTCAGAACCCAGGGTCCCAGCTGCTACTTCACAGGTTCTTACCAGGAGGTAACACCTGTAGCCACGGCAACGGGAGAATGTGTTTTACACCTTCTGCCGGTCTGGCCGGAGTTTGAGAGCAGCGAGGTGGCCCCTCCTCGGGCACCTGAATGCCAGGCCAGCCAGCTTCCTTGGGTGTAGACGCAGGGAGCCGGGAGCTGGAGGACGACTCCCAGCCAAGTTCTTCATCATCGGTGAAGGACCTGAGCCCCAGTGGGGAAGGGGCTGCCCAAGGACAGACACGAGGCCCGGGCCTGGAAGCCAGTCACCCTTCCCCACCTGCTGAGCTGGGGCTGGCCCGGGAGAGCCCGCTTCTCCCCCAGGCCCTGGGCCCACCCCCAGCTTCCGGGGTCTGCTGCCGGTGGTGGCAGGGGCTGGCATACCTGAGAGGTTGGTGAGGGTCATGACTGCGTGGCAGTACTGTTCCAGTAGCATCCACACGGGCTGGTCTCTGGGTGCCTGGCTGGGCCCGGCCGCCTAGAGGACAGGAGAAATGAGGGTCAGGCCCCGGCTAGACAGTGGCAGCATATGTCTGCCTGTCCCCCACCCCACCCCGCCTCGTCCTGTCACTCATCCCTTACCCCTCTGCTGCACAGAGGAGAAAACAGAGGAGGGAAATGCCCAAGGCCACACAGCAGAACAACAGCCTGGCCAGACCTGGAACCCTGAAAAGGCCTTAGAAGTGGCCTAGTGCATCTTGGCTCCCAAGGGAAGACTAATGCTCTGTCCATCCCTTGGCCCCCAAAGGTCTCTTCTTCCGGATGGGATGTGCCCTGTGTCCTTCTGTCAGCAAAGCTGGGGTGGGGGTGTCCGCCAGCCCTTCGTTTCCCCAGCAAACATTTGTACTGTGTCTACTGTGTGTCAGGCCCTGGCTGGGGGACACGGTGTCCTCAGGGTAGTCCCAGGCCAGGTAGGAATCCCCTAGACTTGGAAGGTGCAGAAAAGAGGGGAGAAGAGTGGATGATTTGACTTTGTTTCCGTGTCACACAAGTAAACAGGCAGTTACAAATGTTAACACATGGGACTCCTAACTTGGACTTGGGAAGACAGGGGAGGCTTCCTGGAAGAGGTGGCACTTTGGGGGCAACCAGACGGATGAGTAGGGGAAAAGGGAGGAACCACTGTGCCAATGTGAGCACCTGCCAGGGAACAAACGTGATTGTTGCAACAACGGCAATTCCATCCAAAAGACAGAAACCATCTAGGATCCCATCTCCTGAAAAAATGATGAGGGAATGCTGGATGTAGAGGGACAAAGTAGATGTGGTTATCTCTGCCCTTCAGGGGACCATCTTCTGGAGGAAAAGATGGATGGGTATCAACTTGTTACAGTGTCTACAATTTGCTGAGAAGGAATAAGGTATCATCACAGAGGGGGTCATGCTGACGTGGGCTTTGAAGGTTGAGTAGGAGTTTGCCCAGCTGATAAGGGTGGGGCTAGGAAAGGCATCCTAGATACAGAGCAAAACACGTTCAAAGGCAGAGAGGCTGGGAAGTGCATGGTGTGAAACTGAACAAAAGCAATGCCCTCTAAAATTCTAACCCTTGTCTCCCATTCTTTCCAAGACCACCACTTCTCTTCCCTTGTGGCCAGTTGAGTGTGCACGTGTGCACTTGCACATGTGTATGCAAGATGACTTTTTTTTTTTAAATTTATTTGGTTGCACCAAGTCTTAGTTGCGACAGGCAGGCTTACTTAGTTGCAGCATGCATGTGGGATCTAGTTCCCTGACCAGGGATCGAACCCCCGCCTCCTGCATTGGGAGCACAGAGTCTTAACCACTGCACCAACAGGGAAGTCCCGCAAGATGACTTTTGCACGTCCCCCCAACACCGATATTCCTGATCCTGGGATTCTGGAAGGCACTGCCCCACTAGTGGGCAGCCCCTCCCCTTTCTCCTGCCTGTCAGATACTTCCACCCTGGCAGCTGGGTCAATGTTTGCCCCAGGATGGCCCCAGGACCAGAGCCCCACAGCCCTCAAACATCACGTTCCCCACGTCGGGCTCAGTCCATTTCCTGTGCTGGGGCTGGAGGCTGCATGCCCAGCCTCACCACGCCGACCTGGAGCCCCTAATTAATGACCCCGCTCGGTCAGGTGGGAGAGCCGAGGACGGCACAGCCGCCACTTACAGGCACTCACTGCACCTGGGTTCTGCCAACTGTCTCCACAGGGCTGGAGGCAGGAGGAAGCGCTGGGAAGCAGAGGTGCTGTGTGTGAGATTAGTGTGTGTGCAAGGCGTATGTGTGCAGGGTGTGTATATGTCTTTGTGGGGTGTGTGGGGTGTGAGAGTAGTATGTGTACAGTGCGTGTAGTGTGTGTGCGTCTGGCTACTGTGAGGGCTTCCTGAGCCATCAGCCGGGAGCTCTGGCCGCTTGGCCTGCAGGACAGACGCTGGGGGCCATGGTCTTGCTGTTCACATATCCCAGGGCTGCCAGGAGCTCCCCAGCATCAGCTTATTGGGATCATGAAGGCCTGACTGTCCAGAGAGCCACCTGCCAGGGGTGAGGTGGGCTGGGGAGGGGACACTCTGGGTCCTGGGAGTGTTCTGATGCCCCACCCTCAGCTGGGTCAGGGGAGAGTGTGGGCCCTAAGCCTAACCCAACCCATCCTCCTTCTCTTCGTTTGAGAAGCAGCTAGTACGCTCTCTCTGGGGGCAGTGGGGAGGGCTGAGTTCCTAGTGAGCCACCAGCCTCTGGAAGTCATGATAGAGGCAATGCTCAATGCAGAGGCATGTGGTGTTGATGGTGGACTCTGACCAACCAGATTCTGCATCTTAGATGCAAGCTCCTTTTCTCAAAGCCCCCAGTGGCCACACTGTGGCCCCATCACTCAGGCATCTCATGTTCAACTTCGGGAGGGTCTGAACATTTGGCTCTGAGCTCATGGACAGGGGCCGCCGGGCATCCTCTGCCAGGACTCAGGCACTGTGGGGCTGTCCTTGTATCAGTCGCTGTCATCTGAGGCCGTGGCTGAGTCTTCTTGCTGAGCAAAGCAGGGGGCGCTGGCTGCCGTGCTCGGTATTGATGTGTGCCGTTCAAGCCTGGGCAGAATGGGCGAGCAGATCAGAAGTGGTTGTGGAATAATTCCCAAGTCTGGGCTCCATCTCCAACTCCTTCTCCACTGGTCGAATAAGCTGGCAAAGCCAAAGATGTTCATTCTCTTCAAGGGGGCTGGTTGGGTGGATTTGACTCAGTTCAGACCTGCAACATACCCTGGAAGTGCCCATTTTGGACAGAGCCGCTGCTGCTAATGGTGGTGGGTAGGTGGGGGAGGGGCGGGCAGGGAGGAGGAAGGAGAGACCGGTGCCCCCAGAAAGCCCACAGCGGGCCACGGAAAGCAGAGACACAGCCATGAATCATTATCCCCAAGGCCTGGGTGATGAGCTCTCAGAGGCAGCAGACTGCAAACATGCCCACGTTCAGGGCTCTGGGGATGCTGCTTCTCAGCTCTGTGGCCTTGGCCAAGTTACTTAACTTTTTTGAGCCTTGGCCTCCGCCTTTAAAATGGGGATAATATAAACCCCATGGGGCTTTGGTGTGCATTAAACAAACTACTGACTGTCAAGAGCTGCTACATAGAAGACACGTGTTACATGGTGGCTCTTGTCAAGGACTTTAGGAGGGGTACAGTTAGGGAGCTCAGTAATGGGGGGTTCAAACCTCATTTGGGGGAGTCCCACAGCGCAGTTCAAGCCCTTCTCCTTTAGAAAAGCCTCTTAGAAACCCCATGTTCTGCCTTCCAAGCTCTGCAGCCAGCAGGGCTCCCCCTCTCAGCCCTCAACACCCCTCCCATGTACAGCGGCCCCTGAAGACGCACCTTCACCTCGCTCACCAGGCTCACTGCTCAGCAGTGCTCAGTGGATGCTGGGTGAGAAAACTGCGCATGGAAGCTGAGTCCGAGAGGATGGAAGGACTTGGTCCAAGGTAGGATGAAGGGTAAGAAGAGCAGAAAGAAATTCCAGGGGCAGGAACTGAGCGAGCAAAGGCTCAGAGGCAGGGAAGCACAGGGCCTGCTCAAGAAGCGGCAAGCCTCTGGTTTGGGGATGCTATTAAGAGGACAGAGGGTGGGAAAGAGGCTTCTTGGATGTGAAGTCAGCATTTACTACGTGCTAGACACAGCTCTAAACGCTTCAGGGCAGCCCATTTAATCCTCACAACAGCCTCTGAGGTGGCTGTGAATGACCCCATTTTACAGGTCAGGAAACTGAGTCCCAGAGAAGCGAAGTCACCTCCCAAGGCCACACAGCGGGTAAGGGGCTAAGGCAGGACTGTTCAGACAGTCTGGTAGGTCACAAGTTGGTCAGATACACACTGAAGAGCTGGTCCCGTGTGAGGGGGTGAAAGCCTGTGGTCTGTAGATGCTGGGAGGACCCCAGCTCCAAAAAAAGGTGAGTCAGAAGCAGCTCTCACCAGTGGAGTGGGGGCCTGTGGGCAGAGAGCTAGGTCATGGGAGGAGGGGAGGGAGACCCAGCCAGCCCGGCAGGGCCTTGCTCAAGGGAGACAAGAAGTCTGGCTTCTAGAACTGACTCTGAGCCACCTGAAGACCCCATTATCTCTCTTTTGTGGGGGACACCTTGGACTTCTGATCAGCTCTTGGCTGTCAGAGGGGCAGAGAGCTGCCCCCGCCCAGCCCCGCCCCATGAGGCTACAGGCTGCTGGAGCTCAGGGCCCATATCTGTCTGCTTCACATCTGGGTGCCCAGTTCCCAGTCCAGAGCCTGGCATGTAGCAGGTGCTCAATAAATGTTTGTTTGGATGAGACCATGGTCCCCTCAGCCAGAGAGAGCTGCACCCCTACCCCCAATTCTGGGAACTCAGTTCTGGGCTTTTCCTGCTTGTCAGGTAGCCTTCTTTCTGAATTTTCCCTTTGAGGACGGCCCAGGTCCAGCCTCTGTGTGCCTGGAGTTGGAAGCCCTCCCTTATACAGGGCAAGGGAGAGGCCCTGGCAGGGCAGCCAAGACAAGAGAGCCAGCTGCTCTTCCTCCACCTTGGGCCCTGTCCAGGCAGAACCTGGGGCCCAGGCGCCAGGCGGGCCTCAAAGGTGCCACCTCCCTGGAGCCGGGGGTCTGGCCCAGCCTCGTGCTCCCTCCTGGATTGGCGACAAAGCTTCCTCTAAATTTAGCTGCTGGTCTAAGCCTGGGAGAGTTGGGACCACAAGTCCTGCAGCCAGGCTGCCAGTACTGGACAGGAACGGGGTGAGCTCCCTCCCTGCCTTCTCCCTCTCTGCCCAAGGTCAGAGAGGACTCCTCTGGAGGGGGCGGGGCTCCTCCCCAGTGTTTTCTTTCATTCACGGGTCTCACTGAGCCTGAGCTAGGAACAGAGGAAGGAGAAACTCAGGCCCTACCCGGGGGAAGGAGGAAGAGATGGGGACACTGAAGACGGGGTATGGGGAGGAGGGAAGGAGGGGCAGAAGAGAGGGAGGAAAGGGGTGGGGAACGGGGCATGAGGAGGCAGATTCTGGGCCCTGAGCAGACACAGGTCAGACAGAACTGGAGCTGCGGCGGGCTGAGGCAGAGGGTGAGGGACTGGCAGTCAGATGAAGGAAGTAGGTAATTGTTTTCTGGAGTATCCGAGCAGGCTTCCTGGAAGGGGAGACTTTTTATTTTTCAGTTTTTTTTTTTTTTTTTTTTTCGGTATGCGGGCCTCTCACTGTCGTGGCCTCTCCCATTGCAGAGCACAGCCTCCGGACGCGCAGGCTCAGCGGCCATGGCTCACGGGCCCAGCCGCTCCGCGGCATGTGGGATCTTCCGGGAACCGGGCAGGGGAGACTTTTTAGCTGCTCAGTTCTAACTTATTAGCTGCCGGGACCTTGAGTGAGGGCCCCAAGAGCCCGAAGCAGCTTTCCGTAGGGCTCTCCCTACCCTGAGTGTTCCAGCAGGTCCCTCTTTCTAAGATGTCCCACTCTCCCATCTAGTCTGAATCCAGCCACCAACTTGCCTGGAGAAACTTCCAGGTCTTTCCTTGGCATGTGTTCTCTCTCATCTCTGAAAGCCTGTGGCTCCCTCTAGCCTCTGTCCCTCTTCTCTGACCTGTGCCAAGCCCTGGGTCCTGCATACAGATGTCTGAGGGAGCAAGGGGGTAGGGAAGGCAGGAGCTGGCCTGCAAGAGGTCCTACAACAGGTCACTAGGCCTAAAATTATCTCCTTAATGATCAAGTCATCTAATATCCAGTTTGCCTAAAAGTCACCTCTTTCTGATTTGTTTTGGCATCTGAGTGTCTTACACTTTCGTGAAGGGAAGGGAGTGTGGAGTCAGGCTGCCTGGTTTGAATCTTGGCCCTGCTACTACCAGATGAGTGACCTTGGGCACATGACCTTGCCTTAGCTTCTTCATCTGTCAAATGGGGATATTGATGGTCTTATGCCTTAGGGTGGTTGTGAAGCTTAAAACAGGTAATGCGTGTCAGAGCTTAGAACAGTACCAAGCATGTGGTAAGTCCTGTGGTCTAAACAGAATACTGAACAGAATGAACAAAACAAGCTTATTGGATAATATATCCCTCCCTCTGGCAGATTTGAAATGATATCTTAAAAAATTAGAATTTTCAGTAAAGTGACTTATGACTGACTGAGGAGTCCTAAAAATGCTTAAAATTAGATAAAGTAGAAAATGATAGCTAAGAGAATACAGAATAGTCCCATAATTCATAAAGGGCTGTAAATCTGAGACTTACTAGGAATATGGAATTAAATAGGCAGACAAACTGTTTTTTTTTAAAAATACTAAAACATCAACAAAATGACAAAAACAGAGAGACTAAATTAGCTGATTAGGTTAGAAAACACTCAGAGAGTAGCTGAACTGGGGGGAAAGAGTTATTAGATGAATCAGCTTCTGGTAAATGGCCCTTGGGTCCCCTGCCCCCAACCCTCCACAGACCCTGGGTGTGTGTGCAGGGCCCTGGCCCTGGTCTTGGGGAGAGCTGTGTAGGTTAGGGGGGTCCAGGCTTCTGGAATTTGGGCCTTCCCTCTTTGCTGAGCCTTCTCAGGACAGACAGCCCCACCAGAAGCAAGAACCTGGGGCAAGAGACCACAGAAGTGCTGTTCTAAGGCCCTGGTGGGGAGCACCTTGTTGCTCAAAGGTCTGAGGGGTTGGACCCAGACAAGACTTCTTGGGGTCTTCACAGAGCGGGAGGCAAGGTCAGAATCAAGGGGTTTGGAATCCAGCAGCCATATTTGTTAGCCTTACCCAACCTGCATTTCCGTCTGTAAATAACTGTCCCAACCTTCCCAGTGTTTCAGTAAAGGGCTTAGCATGGCACCCGGGGCCCAAGAAGCCTGCATGATTTCAGCACTGCTTCCCAAAGTAGCTTCTCAAAGGCCTCGGAGGGCAGCTGGTAGCACCAGGGTCAAGGCTGGGCTCCTGCAGTGCGGGCTGACCCAGGCTGTCCTCCCCACTCAACCACCAGCTGGAAAGTTCACAACTGCACTTTAGATCAGGTCCCTCCCCAGCTTAGCGAGCCCTGAACTCCCTGTGCCCTTCGGATAGAAATCAGATCCCACCCGGACCCACCACGCCCCCTGGAGCCTCGCACCATCTCTTCTCAGGGTTGGGACTCTAGAGCCTTCCTCCCAGCGTGCTCTTCCCTCAGCCTCCCTCTAGGACCACCCCATCTCCGTCCCTGCCATCCTGCCCACCTCCCGCCAGACTTCCTCCCAATCCTGGCAGAGGCTCTTATACCTGCACACACTTGTTCTCAGTTCCCGTGACCAGAGTTTGTAAATACACACTTCATTCTTAGCCGTTGTTTTCTTCAGCCAGCGGCTTCTTTAGGCTATCAACGTCATAGGGCAGGGGCCATGGGCTGCTGTTTTCACCCTTATGTCTTTACCATGCATGATCCTCCTTAAATACTGGCTGAATCAAGTATTATTGAATAAATGAGAGGGCTGGAGGCCAGACCCTCCTGGATCGCCTTCCTTCCCCACCACCCGCTCCAGGTCACTTACTCTCTTTTCATAGAGAGCAGAAATCTCAGAATAGTTGGATGAGGACCCAGAAACAAATCCCATTACCATGAAGACCGAAAGCAAGGAAGCCTGTGCTTTGGGGCTAGAGAGACCACGGTCCTCTCTAGCTGGTTACGTGCTGAGTAACTTTGGGTGAGTAACTAGTCTCTAGTCTTGGGCCATCCAGGGAGCTAGGGGCGGGGCCTGGGCTGACTCTACGGGGAAAGCAGACTGTTGCCTCTGAGGTTGCCAGTTCTGACGTCCCCGGGACCCAGGGTGCCCTCCCACAGACACCTCAACCTGGCCGGGCTCTGGGGCAGCAACCAGAAACCCTCTCTGTCTAACCAGCTTGGGCGGTTGGCATCATGGCCCCCAGAGGGGGACGGCTGAGGGGCCACCCTGGCCCTAACACCGACTGTCTTGAAGGCACTTATCCCCAGAACAAGTGCCAGGGGGCAGAAAGAGCTCAGAGCCCAAGACATTGGGAGTGAGAGGTGGGCAGGAGGGGGTGGTAGTGAACCCACTCCACAGCCTCCACCCATCCTGCAATGTCCTTAAAAGGACCTGGCAGGTCTAGGGGCCATCTGCCCATCGGGGCACTGACCACACCTCAGCATGGTACCCAGTCCTCTCCTCCACCTGACCAGATCCCCTGGGAGGGCAGGGCCCCTAGTACCTTCATCTCTGCTTACTCTGTGCCAGGCATGGTGCTCAGAGCTCCACCTGTACTGTCTCAACTATTCCACATGACAACCCTATTCAGTAAGCACCAAAATCATCCTCATTTTACCCAGGAGGAAACTGAGGCTGGGGAAATTTGAGTAGCCTGTCCAAGGTCACACACTAAGCCGCAAAGCAGGGATTTGATCAGGTCTGTCTGCAAAGCCACTTTGCCACAGACAGTGGACGCTCACTACCCATCTGTTGAATGAGTGTTGAACGAAGGAGTCCTCTGTGTACATATGGGGATGGGGCCAGGCCTCCTGACCTCCAGCCTGGCTCTGTCCCTTGCACTGCATGGCCTCTGAAACCTTTTAGTGTCGTGGCTCTTCATGAAAAGTGTGGCCTAGGACAGGTCACCCTTCCTCTCCGAGCCTCAGTTTCCCCATCTGTAAAATGGGGAGAGGGTAAGAGGTAGATTCCTCCGACATCTGTTTCTGGAAATCACCCCCTCCTAGCCTCACCCCCACTTCTTCAGCTCTTTCTGTACAGCTCCTCTCCATCCCGTCACCCTCGGCTCCTACCTGCAGACCCTGACTCTGGCCAGTGGGCACACCCACAGCTTTGAGAAACCCCTGGCAAGGCTGGTTCCCCCAAGTGGCCCCTCTGCCCCATTGCTCATGTGGTACTGAGGGCTGCCTGGTTTCAGGCACTGAGACAAGCGTGGGGACCGGGCTGCAGGAGACAGGGGACAGCTTTCTGGGGGTCCCTTGTGGGGAAGGGCCAGAACTGGGATGGGGTGAGGAAGGGACTTGAGGCTCCTGCAGGGGAGATGCAGCGGGATCTATGGGGGAGGTGACAGAGTGGACAGGGGACAGGAAATTTCTGGACCCGAGGAAGGGCATGTCCTAGACACTAGGGCGTCCCCCAGAATGCTCTGCTCATCCACAAAGCCTTCTAGGTCCCATCCTAGCTGGTGTGAAGAGTTTCATCTCCCCTCCACTTGCCCCCTCATCCAGGCAGGACATCTCCATCCCATCACCGGACACAGGGATCCCCAACCCCATCTTGGCGACCAAGCCCTAAGACCTCCTCCATTCAACTCCTAACAGCGCTAAGTGAAACCGAGCCCAGTAACTGAGCAGTGAGACCCCCTACCGTCTCGCAGTCAGGAGAGCACGGAGCGCCCCGACCCTGCGAACAGATGCCGCCCCATCCCGCGTCTCCCCGCCCGCCCCCGCCACCACTCCCCGCACTTACTCTGAGCAGCGGCGGCAGGAGGCAGAGCAGGCAGAGCAGCGGGTGCGGGGCGTGGAGAAGGCGCGGGGGCCCCGCGGGAGCCCCCATGCCCTCAGCGGCTGCGGACCCGAGCGCACCTCAGAGCACAGCAGTCCCGCCCTCCCCCGCCCCAGGCTAGAGCTGTGTGGGCCCCTCCCTCCCCAACGCGCCAGGCGGCCAAGGTATGGCCCTGGGCACGGGAAGGGGGGGTATTCTTCCCCCCACCTCCACGCTCCGCAGTGACACCGCCCCACGGCCCGCCCCCTCCAGGTTATTTATAGCGGTGCTGGGCGGAAGCTTCTGCCCAGGCAGCCGGAGAGACCAGACTGTGCTTCCAGTCTGCAGAGAAGGGGTTAATGCCTTTTACCAGCCTGCCACCTTTGCCAGGGCTGTAGCTGCCCACGCTGGGGAGAGAGGAATTGAGAAAGGGAGGCGAGGGTCTTTGTGGTTTTGGCCAGAGCACAGAGTGGGCTGGGCGGTTCTCATCCCCACCAGGCTTCCCAGCCCTGCCGGCAGCTTCTAATTGTCTGGGGAGCTTCTACCACGCACCACTGCCCACTGGGACAGTCGAAGTTTGAACGTGGAGGCCAGAGTAAATAATAGTTCTGTGTCAGTGTTCAACTTCTCGATTTTGATAACTGCCCTATCCATAGGTAAGAGAAAATTCTTGTTCTTAGGGAGTAATATTTAGGGCTAAAGGGATACCATATCTCTAACTTATTTTCAAAGGGTTCAGAAATACACACACACATGCACACACAAATACACAAATAGAAAGAGAACAATAAAACGAGGTAAAATGTAAATTATTGGCAAATGTGGGCAAAGAGTATGTGGGTATACTTTGGATCATTCTTCCAACTTTTATGTAAATTTGAAATAAAACGCTAAAAAAATATATTCAACAGCAACAACAACAACAAAGGAACAACGACAACAAATGCAGCAATGCCAGACCCCCACCCAGAGCTTCTGATGATACGGGCTGGGGCAGGGCCCAGGCATTGATACGTTTTAGTAAATTTCACAGGGATCCTGATATCAGGCAGGGCTGCGCAGTGCTGGTCTCAGATGGGGACAGGTCCAGCCTAGGGCTGGGTCAGGGTTCAGGAGGTGAGGATTCTGGGAACCACTGAAGAAGGCTGTGGAACTGTTCTAACAGGTGGGCCTGGTGCACAGCGTTTAAAAGCTTAAGCAGCAATCCCAATGTTATTAGGATCTGAGGGGAAAGCATTTGAGGAATGTGATTAGTGAGGCACTGAGCTTTTCCTGGAGGGTGCAGATGAGGTGGGTACAGCCCAAGTTCAAGAGACTTAGACACTCTGTTTCCTCTGGTCTCTGCCTGGGATACTTTTCTGTCCCTCAGGTCTTCTCCTCCACCTTCTTCCTTCAGGCAGCCCTTCCTGACTGTACCAGCTCCCACATTGGCCTGCCCTGAAATCTCAGGGCCTACATCTGAGCCCCTGGATTCTCCTCTATGTGGACTGTTCTCTTATGGCCCCGTGGATGAGGCTGGCCTCCACGCACCTCGGTTGGGAGGCAGGGGAGGTACTTCTTTTTATTTGTTCTTCCCTTTCTCCTCTGTTGCACAGAGCCTAGCTCCAGTGGTGCAGGGGCATTTTTATGGGGAGATCAAAGGAAGAGTTGACCAGATCTCCCCATTCATCTGAAGGTGACAGGGTAGAAACCCCCGAGACAGGATATAGCTTTACTGGACCCAGTCAGATGGGCTTGATCAGAGAGGGCTCCTGGTAGGAGATAACCACTCAGTCGGACTTTGATTGAAGGGTGGGTAGCCTCAGAGCTGATGAGTCATCATGAGGTTCAACAGTTGTTTTCAGCACGTGTTACTGGAGCATCTCCATCACAATGGGTGCTGTAAAGCAGAGAGCAGAGGCTCCGACCTTGAGGCCAGCCTCATTGCCTGTGAAGAGAGCGCCAGCAGAGGGAAGGGGTGTGGACCCTGTGAGATCTGGGCCTGAATAACTGTGATGGGAGCTGTCGGATAATACAAGGTGTGGGACAGCTCAGGGAGTAGGGTGGGGGGGGGACTCTGGGGGAAAGGCACTACAGGAGCTCCTTGAATGATTTAAACAGTTGGAGAAGGGAGAGATCTTTCCTCCAGATGGAGGAGTTGGGGAGAACAGGAGCAAGGAGCTGGATAAGCACAGCTGGCTGGGCTGGCTGTCTAGCTGGGGTGGGGACAGTGTAGGGTCAGGCAGTGAAGGACAGGCTGTAAGGAAGCTAGATCTGCTCTAGTTCTAGGAGGGTCTACAGAGCAGGCACATGGGTGCTCAGTCTTGATTCCTCCCTGGTAGGACATTCTGTGTGCACTTCCCTGGCTTTCCTTGTGTTTCCAAACGGTGCCCTCCTCCAACCTGGAGTGTTCATAGGAGGGCATCTCTTGGACAACTAGAGCTGCATTTTGCACCAAGGTAGGGATTGATTCCCAGGAACCCAGGGGTTTCCATCTTCCAACCCCCAAGGGTATGTTTTGCCATTGACTGGCTAGCGCTCCTTTCCCTGGAGGTGAACCAACTCCAGATGTAATTAACTTGGGGCTCCCAGGCATCTCACTGCTGCGGGTCTTCTTTCCCTTTTCTGTCCTGCTTTGCCTCTCTCTTACCAGTCTCTCCTGGGAGCACCTCCCTTATGAGTGCTGTGTGGGAATTCTCATCTCACCTCTGGGAATCTAAGGGAGCCTAGAAGGTTAGGAGAGTCTGGACTTGGCCCTCCTAAATGTAATGGGTTAAAAACAAACAGCAACGACAATAAGAAACATACAAAAACTTTTGAGCCCCTAAACTGTCCTCTGGACAACTTTTCTCTGCTTTCAGAGACTGCTGGTGGCAGAAGAAACCCTGCCGGCAGCTATGATCTGGACAAGGTGCTATCTCCTTATTTTAGCTGTGGTCACACCCATTGAGCCCCAGACTGCAAAGTATGCTTTTGCGATGCAATTTCAGAACACAACTTTATAGCATTGCTGAAAGAATAGGCATTGATTTTGCTCATTTTGATTTTTTCTGTTGGTTCTGTGGGATATTACTCTGATCTCTCTTCCTCTCTCTCTCTCTCTTGTTTCTTTCCTCCCAAATTCTGGTTCAGGGTAGAGTCAGATCCAAGTATGAGTTATGAGCAGCTCTGTTGTCACTCGTCTCCAAAGAAAAACAAGTCATCATGTTTGATGAATAGGGATTAAGTCAGCTCGGGCACAGTTTTTACCTGCTCATCAAGGAGCCCTGAACTTTGCGCCTGGAGAACAGCTGTGGGGCTTGGATTTTCCCGAAGAGCTCGGGCTCCGGTGCTGAGTGGCACTTGGGGCCTGGCTCCTGGTCGTCGTGTCTGTGGTTTCACAGCTGCCCCCTGTCTCCTGTGTAGGCTCCTCCCAGGGGCAGGTGCCACGGGCTGAGCTGGGCAGAAACCCACAGAGGGGATCCCAAGGGTGGTGCTGGCCGGGCTGCCGCTGTCCCCTGGGAAGGGATCTGGTCTATGGTGTCCGTCCTGCTCCAGTGCCTCCTGGATGACACATCTCTCTCTACCTTTTCTCCTCAGTTGCTGTACCTGTCAAGTGAAATAATAACACCTGCCATGGAGGGTCATTGTGAGGACTGGAGGAGAACACCACTTCCTGGAAGTGCGAGGGAGTATTAATCATTGTCACTTTGTTTCTTCCCATTCAAAGTCAACAAACATTGAGGACTCACTATGTACAAGATCCTGTGCCTGGCGTGACTGTGGGTGCCTGGCACGGAGTAGGTTCCTAACAAATGTTTGTCAAATGGACAAAGGAATGGGGATGACCACGGGAGGCTTGGAGTAAGAGGCTTGGACAGAGGGATTTGAGAAGGCCCTGACACAAGGGGCAGGCTCTGAATGTTCCCACCCAAGTCTGCCTTTCCCGGACTCCTGTAAGAGCACTAGGCAGGAAGGCAGAGGACAGTCGGTACGAATTCAATCGTTATTGAGCACCTATCAAGTGCAGGGTGCAGGGAGAGAAGACACAGCGGCTGTCCCAGCATGGTGGCAGGGACAGACCAGTAATCAGACAAGGGCTGTGAGGGCCAGTGAGTGTGGAGTCACCAATACCACCCAGCCCCTGGGATGGCAGAGGATGAGCAAAGCTCACCTGCGTGATGGTAGAGGTGTGGAGGCCAGTGGAGGGGAGGTCAAGGTGAGGGAGGGTCTCCCAGAGTGAGTGAGAAAGAGACAGGCTCGGGGACCGCCGGGAGGCTGTCGGCGTGGAGTCAGCCATGGATGGGCATGGAGACCACTGAGGTGAGACTGATCAGTGGCCAGAGCCCCGGGCAGGGGGCATGTAGGCTGGGTAAGGCAGGCACTGGCGGAACTGGTGACATGGTCACATCGGCACTGTAGAAAGAACAGAGTGGACAATGGCTTGGCTGGGACATGCCCCAAAGGCAGGAGACAAGTCGGGTGGCTCTAAGGATAGGAAGGGGTGGTGGCCTGAGCTCTGGTCCTGCTGCTGCTCCGCAGAGAACATCGGAGCTGGAAGGAACCTTAACAGTCACTCAGTCCCCATCCCCATTTACAGGTGACAGCAGGCCCAGTGAGGGCCCTGCAGGAAGGCTGCCCCTCGGAAGGCTGCCCCTTGACTGTACCACCGGCCCGTCCCCTCCCTGCCTCTGCCTGCAGAGTGAGATGAGCCCACATCACAGGTCCCTTCCTCTTCTCCTGGGCCAGGCTGCTTCTGCTGCAGGGTAACTTGTGGGTCGGTCCCCCAGAGGGCAGGAGCCCGAGACATAGCTTAATAAAAGGTGGATGGTCTATGAAGTTGATGGGGCCTGGATTCAGCCCTTTGCTGCCAAAAGTCAGGCCCAGCGGCTGGGCAGCTTGGGAGTATCTGACTGAACTTGCCCCAAGCCTGCGTTGGGAGGAAGGGTCCAGTCCTTCTGCGTGACTTACCAGCTGTCTGCGCTTGGCCAAAAGCTTCACCCTCTGAGCCTCCGGTCTCATCTGTCAAGTGAGGATAAGGCTGTCTCTGTGGTTGGGGTGCCTTACATTACCCCCAGGTCATGGAGGAATCTGGAGAAGTTCAGATTCCCAGGGGGCTGGTCTCCCTGTCGGGGTCCCTGGTCTCTGGCCACTCTCCACACTGGGGGTTGATGGCCTTCCGGGCAGACACTCTGATAACTTCCTGGCCCAGTGGGGGGTGGCACTTCTGCTTTGCTCCCTCGGCCAGAGCCAGCCGATCAGTGATGTGGGGTAAAATCCACTTCCTGCCACCCTGATCTCCTTTTCGCCACCGTCCTCAGCTGTGCCTGGAACAAGACAAGGCCCTGAAAACGACAGATTAGGGGACGTGGAGGGTATGACCGCTAAAGACTTGCACCTGCTAATTCACCCCCTTTCACCTTCCCAAGATATACAGAAAACCATCAGCAGTGCCAAAGGCTAGACATAAGCCAGAAACAAGGAGACATTTAATCCAAGCTCTAAGAAACTCCTGAAACAGGACGCTGGGCCCTGCTTTGCTGCCAATATGCCTGTGTCCCAACTGTGGGAGGGCTGCTCTCCCCTCGGCCTCTCCCACCCTTAGCGCTTTCCATGTGACAACAGCTGTCCTTTGAGATTTAGCTCAAGTTGCTGTAAGCACATTATCCCGCATCCCAGGGGAGGTTCAGTGACCTCTCCGGGCGGTCATGTATTCCAGGGAGCTCATGTTCTCATGGTCATCTCTGGTCAGAGTCCCAGCTTTTGCTGGCCTCTTGTCCTGCCCTTGTCTCTTCTGTCTGGCTTGCACAGACCCACACATGCATTTCCCCTGAGCCCCTGACCACAGAGCAGGGTGCGGCTATCCCTGCTATGTGGAAGCTCGGCGCTGAGATCCTTCTTCCTCCTGCTGAGCCAAGACCCTTCTGCTCCTGCTGGCTGTGCGTGGGTCTGCCGCCTTGAACCTCACCCCTGCCAGGCGCCAGCCCCACTAGCCCCTGCCTGGGGACAGAGGCTATGCAGGGCCCAGCGAATTGTCTGCTGGGTAATAGGGAGGGAGAACAGTCCTCGGTAGAGGCCCCGCAGCAGGGTGCTTCTGGGTGTGTGTAGTGGGACAGCGTCTGTTGGGGATGAGTTTGCCCACAGGCCACCACAGAGGTGGGTTCGAGACCGTTCAAATGATCGCCAGAGTGGCGCATTCAGACCACTCTTTCCCTCCAGCCTCGGGCCTGCTGTGACCCCCCCCTTCACGGGCCTCAGAGCTGCCCTGCCATTTGGCTTTGCCTGTGTTCGTCACAGGTTTCTAGACAAACGGAACCAGTAGGCTATGTATACATAAAAAGAGATTCATTTTAAGGAACTGGCTCATGCAGGTGTGGGAGGGCGTCAAGGCTGGAGTCCATAGGTGAGCTGGCAGTCGGAAATTCAGGTGAGAGTTTGTATAGCAGCCTTGAGTCTGAAATCTGCAGGGCAGGGCAGGCAGGCTGGAAATTCAGGCGGGGTCTCCACGTGGGAGTCTTGAGGCCGGATTCCTTCATCTTTGGGGAAACGTCAACTTCACCTGATTGGACGAGGGCCACGCACGCTAGGAAGGTAATCTGCTTTACTCAAAGCCTACTGGTTTAAATGATTTAAAGTCTAAAAAAACACCTTCATAGCAACATCTCAATGGGTGTTTGAGCGAGCAACCGGGTACCATAGCTTAGCCAAGTTGACACATACCATTAACCATGGCACTGCCCTATACCTGTCTATTTTGTGGGCCTGGATGCCTGAACCCCAAGTGTGGGCTTGATTTTGAGTTTTTCTGGGAGTCTCCTAGCTCACACGTAAACACCCAATGCTACAAGTTGGGCTAAAAGGAGGGGTGCCCGACTCCTTCTAGCGGGTATCACAGAAGCTTGGGCATCTAATATGTCTGTATGAGACGACAGAACCATTTGTTAGACACAGATAACTCTGGGTCACAGACAACTCACAGCTAATCACGGGTCAATGATTTCTTACTTTTTCCTTTGTGCTTTTCGGTATTTTCCAAAGTTGTACAAGGGTATGTATTCCGTTTTAATATTAAGAAAAGATGCATTTTAAAATGTAGGAATTAGTTATGGCTTGTTCTGGGGGTTGAGAAGGGGTTTCCCTGAGCCCCGCAGGTTGGGTGGGTGAGTCTGGGCATTTAAGGAAGGCTGCTGTGGAGACCACAGGGATCCTGACCCCTGGGCCTGAGCCTACCCCATTGCACTGAACAGGCTCGTGGTTTGCGGATCTAGTTGAAGACTTGGGGGCCGAAGGCTGCAGGGAGAGTGAGGACCCTGGGTTAATTCAGGGCCTGGAGTCTGGGGTACCTTGTTGCCCCCCACATAGACGCTCCTAGGGAGTGGTGAGTGGGGATACTGTGAGAGCTGCTTTCGGGTCAAGTGGGGACAAAATGCAGGAATCAAAGTCCAGCCAGGATTTGTAGTCTTGGCAGGAGTCAGAGAAGAGGCCAGCCCCTCTAGGACTGCTGGAGGCCATGCTCTGTAGACAGCTTGCAGGTGAGCTGTGACCAGCGTTTCACCCCAGATTGTCTTCTCAGCAACCTTGACCCCTGTGGTCACTTGGTACGACTTAGTCCTTCCCCGATCCCTTCTGTGGGCCCAGCCCTGTGTCAGCCTTCCTCAGGGAGGATGGGAAGAGGTGACCCAGGCTGATCCAAGGGGATGAGTCGGGGGTGGGAAGAGAAGCAGAGGAAAAATCCAGCCCCCATTCTCGGTAGGCTGACTCCTCCACAGTCAAGGAACAGCCCAGGCTGGGGTAGAGGAGGCTGCGAGCATGTTGAGGAGGGGTGGAGGCCATGGGCGCTGGAGCAGCCTGGGAAGGAGAGGGATGGGATACACTTAGACGGTGGAGGGAAGAAGGAAAAGAAAGTCATCCCTGTTGCATTGTGTTCAGGGAAGGTCATCACACTATTCTTATAAGGAAGCATATTTCATGAGGAAGTGAAATCCCACACTGGAACCCTTCACTTCTGCGTTTCCAAATAGTGGGCTTTGTGAGTTACGAAGAATTATCATAATAACAGCTGATGCATACGTATTTTGAACATAACGTAAATACCATCAAAGGTGGTCCCAAATATTGATTCGAATCCGTTTACATATACAGTATGGACTTAGAGAATCCTCACAGAACCTTACTGTTGTCTGTGCTTTAGGGATGAAGAAACTGAAGAACAGAGAGATTAATTAACGGGCCCGTGATCACAGAGCCAATAAGTGGTGACCCCAAGCAATGTGGGTCAGGAGGCCATGCTCTTAGCCGCCATGCTAAGATGTCTTTCTTCAGGAAGGGCCACCTAAGGTCTACAGGTTTTTAGAAATACCTCTCCTGTTTTCCCGGGGTTTCCTGTGAAGTGAGAACATCAGCTCTCCCTGTACACAGCCCTCCCACTGAATTTCAGAGCCCACCTGGGCATCAACCATCTGGCCCCCTGGCTGGTCTTACCAGGAGGCGTTTTGTAAAGGGAAATCGGAATCTCACTAGAAAGCTTTTTCCTTCCTTAAGGATAGTACTCTCAAACTGAGCACTGGAGCCATTGATTCGGTGATAACAGGAGGTATTTGTGCTGAGAGCTGCATCTCCTGGCACGACCTGCTAATGTTCTCTTTGGTATATGGAATATTGACAAAGGAAAGTCAACTTGTCCTGCATTTCCCTTGGCTGCTTGGGAAGAAGGAGAAATTGGTTTTTGAACATAACGTAAATACCATCACAGGTGGCCCCAAATATTGATTCTGTGCAGGGTCTTATAGGCGCATAGTAGGGGCTCAATGGACATTGATTAAAGCCAGACTGCCTCCTGCATTCCACTTGTGTGACCGTGGGCGAGTTACTTCAATTCTCTGGGTCACAATTCCCTTTGTAAAGTGGAGCTCAGAACAGTACCTGTTATAGTTCCTACCTCCTCCGATGGCTTTGAAGACGACATTGGTTAATCAAGGTGGAGAGGTGACTTCAGTGCCTGGACTGTGGTACACTCTCAATGGGTCTAGCTGCTGCGACAGGCTTTACGTGGGACAGTGAGTGGAAAATGTGGTCAGGATGGAGGAAGTCACCCTGGTGATCCAGACCAGAAATGACATTGATCTTTTACAAAGGTTTGTGTGATGATGAAAGTCTAGTGATAATTGGCAAATTAATATACAAAAATAGAGAGCTTTGCAGGGGACTTTAGAGAACATCTAGTTGAACATCTAGTTTGATTTCCCTCCTTGTAGATGTGGAAACTGAGGCCCAGTGAGCGGAGGGGTGTGCTCGGGCACTCGCAGTAAGGCCCTGTCAAAGATGGGGCTTATGTCCCTCTGCGTGGGAGGCTGTACTGCTTCTCCAGATTCACTTGTCGGTCCATGACTGTGAACTGATCAGAGGTTTGAATATCAGAGAATCAACAGATTGCCTTTGGGAAAAGGCAAACACAAGTTAGCAAGTTCAGCACTGTGGTAGTGCCAGGATTCACCTAGGGAGGGACAGCAGCCATCGGTTTAATAAGACCTATTAACCCATGTGACGAGTTAACCAGGGAATTCTCTCCCAGAGGATCTCACCATGATTTCTGTCCTGGCCATTGACGTCTGAACCTATGGGGCGATATGCATTTTCTAGATCATTGGAAACACAGTGCTGACATGGCAGAGTCCAGAGATGCCTTTCTGTTCAGTTCATAGGGAGGGAAAATGACACCCAGAGAAATCTTATTTGTCTCTTAGCTAGTTGGTGATAGATTGAAAACCAGAACCCAGAATCACTGACCTCCCAACCAGGAATCCAACTGCAAGAAAACCGTGCTTCTCAGCAAGCCTCCTCTTACTGGTTTTCCCAGTAGCAATGCTTTAAAGAGTATTTCAGAACATCCCCCAACTCTGGCCCTTATTAAAGATGGAGTCTGTAGACATAGGAAAGAGGATTTCATGCTCACCCAGATTTGAGAATTGCAGACGCACAGTGAGGGAGGGAGATGATTCTCCAGAGGGAGGTAGAGTTAGGCTCTTGGGCATCTTTGGCTGTGACTGGCCCTGAGCGTTAGTTAGAGGGTCCATCCTAGGGCTGCTCAAAGTGCTGGGGGGTATCCGTGGATGCTGTCAGTTTGTAAACTTTGGGCTATTGGCCTGCAGTGAATATAGAAATTGAGAGTAAGCGTGTGGAAACTTATGGCAGTTAGCAGAGTAGTTTTATGCCTGCTGAATCTAATCATAAAAATGTGAACATATATTTTGTGTCTCTTTATGGTTTATTTCATTTTTTCTAGAAGTCTATTTTTACTGTACAGCCTTTGGGGCACCCTCCTCCAGGCTGCTTTCCTTGACCATCCTGGGCCCAGTGATCTCCCCACTCCTGTGCTCTCCCTGAGTCTGAGCCTCACACTCCTGCCCTGGCTCTCTCCTCAGCTTGGTTTCTTCTCACTTGCACCCATGGGTATTCATAAACACTAATTTAAAAAATTATGTTTCATAACATAAGAAACACCCAAATATATTATCATTATTAAAAATAAAAATAAGGGCTTCCCTGGTGGCACAGTGGTTGAGAATCCGCCTGCCGATGCAGGGGACACGGGTTTGTGCCCCGGTCCGGGAAGATCCCACATGCTGCAGAGCGGCTGGGCCCGTGAGCCATGGCTGCCGAGCCTGCGCGTCCGGAGCCTGTGCTCCGCAACGGGAGAGACCACAACAGTGAGAGGACCGCGTACCACAAAAAAAAAAAAATAATAATAATAAATAAATAAATGAAAATAAGAGAGACAGACAGCCCCCTTGGCCCTCTCAGTTCCATCAACCTCCCCAGAGAACACGTTTTATCAGTTTCCTGAGTTCATTTTCACACCTTAAATTTTGCATTTATGCTTGAAATTTTGTACTTCTAGTTCTTCTGAGGGTGTTTACACAAATGTCATACTGTGCAGATGCACTTTCACTGAACAATATGTCTTAGAGACCTTTCAGTATCAGCACTTACGTGCTATGTGTCACTTATGTATGTCGTCTATGTATATCATCTATGTTACGGCACGAATATGGCATAAAATACCATCCGTGGTAATGGTGGCCTTGTGTGCCAGAGCGGGGTACAGTGCCCTTGTTAACGGAAGTGTGCTACGTTTCCAGAGTTTCACTGTTATTCTACATGCAGAGAACACTTTTGCACGTGCCTCTTTGTGTAACATGTGCGAGTATTTCCCTGGGATACAAACTCTGACGTGGGATTGCTGAATTGGAAGATACAGACAATTTGTATCTTAATAGATGCTGTTAAATTGTCCTCCAAATTGCTGGCTTCCCAGCACCTGAGACCCCCAATATGTCCTATTCGTGTCTAGAGCAGTTATTATCAGTCTTCATTTTGCCAATCTGATAAACAGGAAGAATGAAACTCATTCTTGCTTTAATCTGCATTTCTCTGATTACTCATGAGGCTAAGCATATTTTCTTATGGTTATTAGCCATTTGTAGAGGAAACGCTCACTGAATGAACTAGGGGCTGAATAAAGATACTGTGAAAGGAGGAGAAGGGTAACTCAGCTTGGGGCAGATTTTGCTCTATGAAGTCCAGGTCACCAGGCTGGTCCAGGAGGGATGCTCACAGGACCTGGCTGGGGTGTAGGGTGAGGATGGCATTTCTGACACTTAGAACAATAGAGTCACACAGTCAAAGACCAGACTGGGACCTGAACCCGAGGCCTCCTCAGCTCATGGGATCTCACCCTAATTGGTGTCCCTCATTAAAGGATCTGTCACTGTCTGGCTCAGGAACCTGACAGATGTGGGTAGGGAGGACTGTAGTCTTTTGGCTACAGTTCGTTTGTTATCCATTGTTGCAAACTACCCCAAACGTGATGGTTAAGACAACAGCAATCTTGGTTTGCTCATGCTTCTGCAATTTGGGGAGGGCTCAATGGGGACAGCTCAGTTGTCAATGACCAGATCCGTGAGTTGTCTGCTGGGCCTAGATCATTCAAGGAGGCTTCTTCATTCACATAGCTGGGCCAAGATGGCTGGACCAGTTGGGGCCTGGGTGGGCATCGTGCTGCATGGCCTTTTCAAGTGGCTTCGCTGAGCCTTCCTGACAGCATGGTGATTTCAGGGAAGTGACAGTTTTACCTGGTCATTGGCTCCCCTCAGGATGCACGAGTGAAAGCTGCCAGGTCTTCTTAATGCTCAGATCTGGAAGCCCCGGAATGTCATTGATGCCTCATCCACTGGCTAAGTCACAGTCTCAGGGCCAGGGGAGGGGAAATAGATCTCACTAATGTGGAAGAGTGGCACGGGCCTATTGCAAATGAGCACGTGGGTTGAGAGAGATTGTTGTAGCTTTTGGAAACACCATCTACTATACAATTAAAATCCTCTCAACAGATTGAGAAAAAAGAGGAGAATTTATAAGGATATGGAGTGTCTCAGTGAAGCGCAGGCCAGGAAATGCAGCAGAGGGAAGGTTTGGCTTGGGAAAACCCATCAATAACTCAGACTGCATCCCCCTCACTTCCCTGGAGGCACCAAGGCCTCCTGTGCACACCAGTTTTCTCTGCTTCTGTGCTCATGGGCTCTATGACACTGCCTCAGGATAGTGCCCTCAGCCCCCAAGTCCTCAACTTCCCTAGGTTTTTGTGAATCCCAGTTCCAAGCCCCAGAGAGTCCGACTGGTCCAGCTCAGGGCAGCTTTTCTCCCAAATGTGGAAAATGAGGCTCAGAGACGCCAAAGGTATTGCCTCGCGCCAGAGAGCGGCGGGGTCGGGTTCCTAGCCCTCGAGCCTCCGTCTGATCCAGAGCCAAGGCTCACTCCAGGCTGTCCCTGAGCGCGCCCCCCTCCCCCCTCCCCCCAAGCACCTGTCAAGCTCAGACCTCGGGAGCTGACAGCCTCCTCTGGTCCCCGCTCGGAAGGGGCGACATCCTGCCACGCAGGGTGGGTAGGGGGCCACTTAGAGGTGTGATTCATCTAGAGTGAAGGGCTTCAGTCACCCCAGCGGGCTTTCTGCCTTCTCACTCTAGCTGCAGCGTGGGCTGGGACTGCAGAGTTTCCGAGGCGAGGTGCAGAAGGGGGCAGGCAGCAACGCTCACTTCGGAGGCCCCTCGGTGAAGGCAATCCATCTTTCTGGCAGCTCTGATGAGAAGGCTTGTTATATCTCCCTGGGGTGCAGCTGCCTGGCTGGGATGAGACACCCCAGGGCTGCTTCTGACCTCACACCTTCCCCTACAGTCTATCAAAAACCTGGTCTGTGGTCCCACGTCACCTGTACCATTTTCTCGGCCCTACCCAGGTGCTGGTCTGCTCTAGGTTTCCAGACCCTTCTTCTTCTGTGCAGGTCCTTAGCTGATGTCAACCCACAGCCTGGAATATCCCCTTCCCCCATTTCTACCTAAGTGTATCCTCTCCACCCTCCACGGCTTGCAGCAAAGGTCACCTCCTCCACAACGCCTTGGTCAGGTTCTCATGAGAACTGTTTCTACCTCCCTTTGGACATTCTCTCCTTTCAGCTTGGATCACTGGGATCCTGGACACAGGCAGCAAGGCCTGGAGCATCCTCATAACATATCATTTATTCATTCAACTATTTACCGAGTGCCCATTCTGTGTCGGGCACAGTTGTAGCACTGGGGAACAGATGAGATGAAAGTCGCTGCCTCTGCGGACCCGAGATTCTTTTGTGGGAGGCCAGCAACAAAAAAGATGATTGAGTCACGTGCGCGGTGAGTCACATGGAGTAGGTGCTATGGGGTGAGATGAAGCAGGGGAGGGAGTGTAGAGTGCCAGGGATGGGACAGGATGGGGTGGGGGTCGCCTTCTAAGCTGGGCACGTCACTCACCAGTTGTGTGAGTTTCAGCCAATTTCTTGATTTCAATCCACCAACTTTCAGTTGCCTTGACTATAAAACCAGAACAATGGCACCTAGCTCAAGTAGAAAGTCACAGATAATGGAAAGTCAGTGCCTGGTGCACAGTAGGTGCTTCCTAACTGAGCTGTTGCTACTACCACCATCATCGCCTTCCAACAAGGACTTGAAAGCAAAGTTTGCCCAAATAATCCTCCCTGGGTGGGTAGTGGGGAACAACTGCATCTGATCAGACTCCAGCTCCCTGAAAGGGGCACAGAGTTCTAGAGGGTTCTGTCGCTTTAAGAGGATGAAAAGGGGGATAAATCTGCCTCTGCAGCCCCCCAGCTCAGAACACTTAAACGGACTCCCTTTCATGATTTCAGGCAGTCCTCAGCGTGCCCCTGCCGCTCTGCCTGGGAGTTCAGTTTCTAGGAAGAGTTGATTGATTGGGTGTCAGTAATTGGTTTCGGCTGCTGGATAGGGGAGGTCACAGGTTCTGGGGGGTGGAGCGCTCTGCAAGCGGGATGCACGTAGCAAGGTGGCTGGAGCCCTCAGCTGGGAGGGAGGCGTGGGTCCTCTTTCCTGTGTGTGTGTGTGTGTGTGTGTGTGTGAGAGAGAGAGAGAGAGAGAGAGAGAGAGAGAGAGAGAGAGAGTTCCCACTTCTCCTCCCTGGGCCTCTGCCAGGACAAAATGGGGTGTTTCCACAAGGTGGGCCATCACGTGGAGAGCCCGCAGGTGAGGTGGGACACATCCTCCTGGTAGGCAGAACTTGGCCTTCTAGGCTCCAAGAGTCCCCCTGGCTTCCTCCACCTACAAGGCCTCTTGACCATGGGGTAGCCAGCAATTGGGCCAGAGCCCCTGCCATTGGCAGGCCTGGGGCCCAGACCTTTGGGTCCTGCTCTGAGGTGGGGGCCCGGACCCCATGGTCTCTCTCAGGCCCACCTGGTGCCAGGACTCGAGTTAATACTCACCAAAAGAGCCCCTTCTCCCTGCGGAGAATTGCTGCCGAGGGGGATAAATTTAGGACTCCAGATGGTCTCTCAACCACGCAGAAGCAGGGCTCAGCCTGGAGTCTGTTGATGTTTTCTGGTTACGTAATGGAATTCTACCTTGAATTTGCATAGCCCTTTTTCTTTTCTTTTTGAAGCTCTGTCCCATCAACCCATTCAATGCCGGCACCCCTTCGCACAGTGTATCAGCCAAAGCCTTCTTCCCGCTCTCCAGATGGTCAGCGGCGGCCCCTCAGCAGGTCAGAGGAGCCTGGGCCACACTGAGCCGTCTATACAGACAGCCCCACCCCGATAGAAAAACAACTCAGTGTGGGTGAGGCCTAGTTATCCCCACACCGCCCTCACCCCATGGTGTGGACAGTGCTCTGGGCCCAGAGAGCGTGAGCGCAGGGCAGAGGGGTAACCGGAAGTGGGATCCGGCGCTCGCCGCTCAAAAGCCAATAAAGAGGCCAGGTTGGTGGAAAGGAAAATTTGCTTTATTTTGTATGCAGGCAACCGGGGTCGGGGGGTGGGTGGAGGGCGGATGCCTGTCCAAAGACTGACTCCCCCCGTGACAATCAGGGGGCAAGAGCTTTTATAGACAGACGGAGGGGGCTACAGGCGGAAACAGCACAGTCAGCTCGGACAGGCATCTTGAAGTTGGTCATCGGTGGTCTGACCAGCGTCATCTTGACTGTTTTAGGTACAGTTAGTCTTCGGTTCCAGGGTCGGTGTGTTCCCGTTTCCCTGAGGCCAATTCTTGGAATTGTGGCAGCTTATGTCGTGGCTACGGCCTGGTCATCATGTCGTTAACTTCTTCCACCTGGTGGAGGTTTCAGTATCTACAAGACAGCTCACAGGAGATGGCTCCGAATATTATCTACAGCCCTCGAGGAGGAATTAAAGGCCCTTGACTATGCTTAATGACTGAACTATTATTATTTGGTCTTCTTTGACTGTTTTCCTTTGTTTCTGCATTTTCTCACTTCTCCGATTAAACTTATTCTTTGGCTAAAGTTTTTCCACAGGCAAAAGGCAGGCAGAGGACACGGGGCGGGGGCAAGGGCCATAGGGTCCTGCTCCGCTTCAGAGGGATTCTGCAGCCAGAAGCCAGGACGCCCACCAGGGCTGCAGCCGGGAGCCAGGACGCCCACCAGGGCTGCAGCCGGAGCAGCACAAGCAGAACCGCTTCTGGTGCTCGGGCATCTTCAGGGGACCCGCCGGCTCACACACAGCCTGAGCGCTGCAGTCACGCACATGCTGGATTCGGTTTTAATTTATTTGCAGGTGAATCTCTCTCCCAAGGCAGGAGGAGGGGAGCACACTCTCTTTTTAATTACTTGGGGCATTATTTACAAAGCCCTCTGAGCTGAGGCCCTGGCAGAGGATGATTCTCATCTCCCTTCTGGACTTTTCTTCCACAATTACTCGCCCAGGCTGAGCCCAGTCGCCCCCCCACTTCTGCTGCTCCCCTCTCCCCTCTCCTTGCACCCCGCTGCTTCCTGCCTTGATGAACAGAGCTTTGGAGGCACCACTGAGCCCAGTCCTAGGCCCGGGCAGGAGTGGCCCCAGGGCGACAGGCAGTCGCCCGGGCAGAGACGCGGCCCCCTCAGCGGGCCTTGAAGCCTAAGTCTGGTCATGTCACTCCTCTGCTCAAGGGTCTGAAATGGCTCTCAACTCACTCAGAGGAAGGGCCTGGGCTTTACAGTGGCCCTCAAGGCTCTCCACACACACAGGTACGTGAACACACACACGCACAGAGGCCCGCATGAACAGCACACCATTCACACACACATCTGCAGGCACACGTCCCCGGTGTGCACAAACACAGACCCTTGCACGAACAACACGCACACAGAGGCCTGCATACACACACACATACGCACGCACACACCTGCATAGTCTGCACCTGGAACTTGCCAGCCGCTCTCCCTTCTCAGGGTCCTTACACCTGCTGTTCCCTCTGCCGGGGAGGCATCTGCCCTGATTCCTGTGTGGCTCCCTCCCTCACCTCCTGCTTCAAATGTCACTGAGGCCCTCCCTGGCTGCCCTGCCGTGGACACCACTGTGCCCCACCAGATCACCTGCCTTCAGGCTGGTGCACCGTAGAGATAAGTTGGAGAGGAGAGGCCTCGGGTCCTTGGAGGAGACCCCGGGCAACACCTTCCTTCCACTACCTCATGTCAGGGAGGGGTGACACATAACACTCAAGGCCACACAGCTGATGAGAGGTCCAGCTGCGCCTGGAATCCAGGCTTTCCAGCTCCTGGCTAAAACTCCGGGGCACAGGGTTACCACCCAGCTTTGTACCCTCAGGCTGCTCCCCTCTCCTGGAGTCTCAGTTTTGCCATCCGTGAATTGGGTGGTTGTCTCCATGGCCTTTGAGGGGCCTGCCTTCACTGGGATTCCCCTTTCCTGCCAGCTCTTGGGAAAGATAGACACTGGGAGGGTTCCATCCCTGGTGTCCTTCTCCCAACCACTTTGGGATTCCGTCCCACCTTTCTACTCCCCAGCCCACCGGGCCCCAGCACCGCAATGCAGGAGCGAGGGGGTCCTTTGACTGTCTGAAAGCCAAATGCTGGACTCTCTTAATGGATTTCAGAAGCTTTCTGCCTTTGCTGCCACAGTAGAAAAGATTTTCTTCTTTGTGGTATTGAAGGAAATACAAGCAGTTATGCCTTTTGAGGTCTAAAATGAGCAAGATAACCCCGGGTGAGAGGCGGGGCGGGTAAATTACTGGCGGCAGAATGGACAGTGGCCATCTTTCTCAGATCCAGAAGTTATCATTACAAAGAGAAATTCATTGTTTTCTTTTCAGCCTAGGGGTAGGCTACCAACAGCATGAAGTGGATTTCTCCCTGAATTACGGATGTGCACTCCCACTGTCTGTAGCCATTCGGCCCCCGTCGGGTCTCAGCTGGGCCAGCCTCTCCAGCAGGAGCCGCTGCATCTGCAAAGTAAGGATTTCCTGGCCATGTTCCCTCTGGGAAAGCCTCTGACCCTCCCTCCACCATGGCCACAGAGAAGCGTGTCACCCTCCTTCGCTCCTGGCCCTCCGCTTCCCAAGGAAGAGGCATCGGGAGTCCTGACAAGCCAGACCCTGTTTATTCAGACCCTTCTTGCTTCTCCAGCCTCGTATCCTCTGGTCCGGCACCTACCAGCCACCCAGCCTTCCTGACCTGGGTGCCCCACGCCTGCCCACCTTCCCACTGCCTTTCATCACACCAGTCTCTTTGCAGGATGATAAGCCCTAGACCGGCCCCTCTGCCTGGGGAAACCCCTCTAAGCCCACGCCAGCCCCTGCAGGAGCCCTTGATGACTCTCCCAGGCTCCTTCCCTCTTTCCTGGTGCTCACCCTGGCTGTGCCCCCTCTCAGGGGCAGCCAGCCACACCCATGTCACACACCCACCCTCAGCCTGAGGACTAAAGGGAAGGCCACAAGGTACCTCCTCTAGACCAACTTCCCACTGGGTGCTGAGCTGCAGGAGCCCCTCTCCTCCATCCTGCAGGAGCTCTCAGCTTCTGCTTGCATAGCCCACAGTGACGGGGAGCTCACTCCCTTACCCCTACACCCATACACACACTCGCCCACCAGCCTCCTCAATGGATGAATGTGTGTCCTTCCTTGTGTTAAGGCCCCATCACCCTTCCCCCAGGGATGACTCCTGCCCCCTGAGCCCTTCCTGCTTCCCCAGACATCCCAGCACCCATGGGGAGCAAGATGGGCAAGACGTTGTTGCCTTCACGTCCATGCCAGGGGTGGGGGGTGGGTCTGAACAAATCTTCACCCTCGTCTTTTGCTCAGACCGCTGATAGTGCAGTATGATCCGGGCTGTCCTGAAGGCCCTTGTGCTGTGCCCACGACATGGAGCTCAGGACCCACCAGCAGATGAAGATTCACTCAGCATGTTAGGAGGAGCCCACCCACTGTCATCCAGGTGTGTGGGGAGGGCAGGGCCTCAGAGCCCAGCCTCACCCAGGTTCCCACTTTCCTCAGAAGAATCCGAAAACCAGACCAGGGTCCTACCACACAGGCCAAATCTGGGAGAGAATTGGGCCAGCCTTGAACATGCCTGTCTTCTAGAGGCTTCCAGAATGCTCAGCTTCTGTGTCCCTGTAAGCTGGATTCTAAGACTCAAGTATTCCATGAATATTTGCCACTCCCAGTCTGGATTCCAAGTTCAAGAATTCCCAAGGTGTGCACGCTTATTCTTTGGTGTTTGTCAGGGTGCTGGGCTCCACTTCCTGTTCTGGTCCTCAGAGAGCTCGATGGCCATTGCAAGGCTGTCCGTGACCAGGGCAGCCACTGAAGCAGGAGCCCAGGGCAGCCTGCACGGTGCCGACCCCCACAGCGACATCCCAATCCAGCCAGTCGCCCATCCCATCCATCCAACCCAGCTGGGCTCTGTCCCCACTCACGCCTCAGCTTCCTCTCCTATCATAGTCTCCTCATAATGCTACCTCACCTGCACACGCCAGGTATTTTCCCCTCCTTCCTGATTGTGTCATCCTGGAAAGGTGATGTCCTCCTCATCTGCCTTCTTCAGGGTCAAGCTCTGTGCCTTCAGGGGAGCTCCCTCAGGGCCCACTGACTTCCTTGGGGTTCCCTAAATCCCTACGGACCTCCTTGGGAGCCCCCCGGCTTTGCGTGCTGGAACCCACCCTCCAACCACCTCTGACTCAGTCACTGATTGATCCCTGGATGCCCAGCAGGGTGGGAGGTTCCTCCTCTGTGCTCACTGGACATGAGTGGAATTAAAAGGGAAGGAGTCCTGACAACAGCCAACACTTCATAGCGCTTACCTTGCACCAGACGAGATGCTGAGTGCTTACTATTATATATGAACTCATTTCATCTCCACTATCACCGCATTTTGTATATGATGAAACAGCATTGGAGAGAGCTTAACTAACTTACCCAGGTTCATAAACCTGAGTGTCGGCATCAGGATTGAAACCCAGGTAGTGATGCCTTTGACCTCCACTCTCTACTGCCCTCTGTGATACAGCGATGGGGAGGACAATTGAGGGCTGTGTCCAGTGACGATTAGCCCAGCAGACAATGGCTAACTGAGACATGTGCTCATTTGTGCTGATTCCCATGGTAACATGCCATGTTCCAGCCCTGGGTGTACAGAAGTAGTTAAGATCTGTCCCCAACCTGATGGAGCTCACAGACTTGTGGCAAACAAGATGACGGGTCGGTCCACAGAGCCTTGCAAAACCATGTGGCACCGTGCTGGTGGTGAAGGGGGAAGGAAAGATGCTCTAGGTGGAGCAGATAAACTACCTGGGTTTAGAGCTAAGGGGAGGATCTACCAAGTATGGCCACAGCCAAGGCCAAAGGCATGCAAAGCAGAGTAAACAGCACATGCAAAGATTCTGAGGCAGGGAGGGCTGAGGTTTGGGAACAGTTAGGCCAATGTGGCTGGAGTGTTAGGTCACATCAGGGGACCCCTAAGGAAGTTTGGAGGAATTTTTATTATCTTCCCATGTGGGGTGTGAGGGGCTGGGGTGGAGGACCCTTCTCTTCCAGAATTCCAGGCTCCTCTGCTGAAGCTTACATTTGCCTTTCCTGGATTTCTGGATTTCCTACTATTTTAAGCCCTGATTTGGCCCCAGCAGGACAGAACCTGTTCCTTGTAGATGCCAGTGATTATGGTGCAAATTTCTTCTTCCTCCACAATCTGTTTCTCCCATGTTGCTTTTTTTCCCTGTTGTTTTGTTCTCTAGTGATTAGGTTCTCCTCAGGCATGTGGCAATCCTTAGCTGTCTGCTCATACTTGGAGGGGGGCACTGCAGAGGTTAGAAGCTCTGTACTCATGGTGGGGAGGTGATCTGCCTGAGTTATTTGTTGGGGGACAACTGATGTCGATTTCTTAGGTCAACAGGACACCTTAAGTCAATTTCTCTTGCCTTGGTCAGATTCTCCAGAGAACACCCCCTCCACCTGGCGTCCTGCTAGAGGAAAAAACACCTAGCAGCAGGCATTCTGGAAGCTGAGTAAGAGGGAAGAAGCCCGGGGCAGGGGATGGCCTTGATATTCAGCCTGTAAGTCTTCATAATCCTTTTATTTTCAGGATGGTGCTTCTCCCATCCACTCGTAGTCCGTGGTCCAGCCGCCCTCTGTTTCGCCCTCTCTGAGAACCCACCTTGGTCCTGTGTGTGTGGGTGAGGAGTGCCAGCTGCACTGGGTTGATGAGCACCTGGCCTTATCCCACACAGTGTTCAATAATCCTCCTGTTGTGCGCCCACAGTCAGCCCACTTGATCTGCCTTTTCCAGAAGCAGCCAGTCCAGTCTCCTAAAGCAAATCATCTTGCTTACCAGCATCCCCCACTGCGGGCTTATGAGGCAGTTAAATTAGGGATCACTAATCAGGCTGACCCCCAGCTTTCAAAATCGTGGTGCTGTCATCTCCTTTCCAGTTTGCCCTTGTGGGTTTATGGTGCCAAATAATGTTTACTGTCATTTTAGTGGGGTTTCAGAACAGATAGAGCTCAAATGTGTGTTTGCTCTGCCACTTTAATTGAAAAATCTGTTTCAGTTATTTTTTGTGTGGTAGCCACTTACCCCCAAAATTAGAGACTGAAAACGAGAAGCTTTTTTTTGCGATACGCAGGCCTCTCACTGCTGTGGCCTCTCCCGTTGCGGAGCACAGGCTCCGGACGCGCAGGCTCAGCGGCCAGGGCTCACGGGCCCAGCTGCTCCGCGACATGTGAGATCTTCCCGGACCGGGGCACGAACCCATGTCCCCTGCATCGGCAGGCGGACTCTCAACCACTGCGCCACCAGGGAAGCCCGAGAAGCATTTATTTTTATTTCATTATTCTGTGAGTTGGCTGTAGCCTTTTCCGATGGGCTTCTTTCACTTAGTAATATGATTTAAGGTTCCTCCATGACTTTCAGGGCTTGAGAGATCATTATTTTTTAGTACCAAATAATATTCCATTATCTGGATGGACCACAGTATATTCATCCATTCACCTATTGAATGACATCTCGGTTGCTTCCGAGTTTGGGCAATTATGAACAAAGCTGGTATCGACATCTGTGTACAAGTGTTTGTGTGGACATACATTTTCAACTCTCTTGGGTAAATACCAAGGAGCGAGAGATGGAACAAGCCCATGTGCAAGCGCTTTTCAAGCCCCTGCCAGCATCGCTTTTGCTGACGCTGTATTGACCAAAGCAAGACACATGGCCACCCCCAGATTGGGAGTGGGGACGTGATGAAGAGGAATAGATGTGACCTCCCAGTGGGAGGGGCAGCCAAGTCATTTGCAAAGACAAGTTGCCTGCTGGCAAGGGAAGAATCTTGGTCAGTTTTGCAATCTACCCCA
This sequence comes from Stenella coeruleoalba, assembly GCF_951394435.1. Taxonomy (NCBI): domain Eukaryota; kingdom Metazoa; phylum Chordata; class Mammalia; order Artiodactyla; family Delphinidae; genus Stenella; species Stenella coeruleoalba. Next base: position 59,883,386 of record NC_137155.1, read on the forward strand.
CCCTGGTACATGATTTGAAATCTCCATGTTCTGCCTGAAGTACAAAGTTGTTGGCTTCTGGCCCATTTGAAATGTAAAGAATGGGACAAGGCTGCTGGATTAGGTGGTTTTGGCAGCTTTGAAGTTCAGAGGGTGAAGTCCATAATTGTAAGTTTCACACAGTCAACTTCTTTATTTAGCAATACTTGTGCCGCTGGTACCGCGTGATGGGCACGGGGTGGGGGGTACATCAGGGAAGGAGAGAACGTCCTTTCCGGGGAGGGAAAGGGATAGAGACAGGAAACAGAATAACATGTGGCATGAAGGAAGAAATGGGTGATGTGGTGGGAATGGAGGGGGTGAGGAGGGAGAATGTGCTCTGTGTGGGGAGGTGGGGACCCCCAACCACTGAGCTGAGACAGGAGGGTGAGGAAGGCCAGAGAGGAAGGAGCCCTGCTGGGAAGGAGCCCTGCTCCCTCTCCTCTGCCCTTCCTCCCCCTCGGCATCCTATCTTCATCTCTGCATTTCTAAATCAGGGCTTTTCAGGTTGTAATGCAGGAGAAGCCCCTGGGGATCTTGTTAAAGTGCAGGTCTGCTTCAGCAGGTCGGGGCTGGGATCTGAGAGTCTGCATTTCTAACAAGCTCCCTCTGATACCCATCCTGCAGCCCAGAGTCTGCGGGTGGGGGAGCCCTGACACTTCTCAGGCTGGGACGTCCAGGTTCAGGGAAGGGCTTGGCTGGTGGTGAGGAGAGAGAGAGAGAAAAAGGGGTCACTCCTGGGATCAGGGGGCCCCATGACTGTTCTCTCCTGGGACACTCAGCTGACCCTCCTGGCTTCTCGGGGGGAGTAAGCTACAGAATATCACATTCCCTCACAGGGATCTCAGAACTGATGTTTAAGCATCTTTGGGTACCATTTCAGATGAGGAGAGTGATGCCAGGGGAAAGAAAGTTCTTGCCAAAGGTCAGCAAGTGAGTGAACAGAGCCAGGACTGGACACCAGGGCCCCTGACTCTTTCCTTCATGCAGGTGGCATTTATCAAACCCCTCCTGTGTGGCAGGCCCTGTGCGCTCCAAGGAGTTCATTGGCTTGTGGAGAAGATAAAAATCAGGCACAAAACGGCAGATATGGAGGCTGGGACCGGTCAGGAATGCATGGCAGAATTGAAGTGAGGATAATATGGCTGGGTTCAGGCAGCGATGGGGTTGAGAGCAGTTGGGTGGATTTGAAGAGTTGTTTAGGAGGTAACATGAAGAGGCTTGGGTGAGCCAGGGTGACAACTGATGGTGAGAGAGGAAAGAGGTTGGGATGAGTGAGGGCATGGATGGAAGTGTCCTCACTGGGGTGGGGACGGGGGAGCAGGAGAGGGATGGGGGATGGGGACTTTGCCTTTGCACCTGCTGAGTTAGAGGGGTTGAGGTCTGGCAAGTGGAGGTGGCTGGACACTGTAGTCGGGAGGGCAGGAGAGCAAGTGGGGCTAAAATACAGACAGCTGCTCTGTGGATGAACTTCTAGAAGGAATGAGTGCCTCTTGGGTGCTCCCAATGACATATTAGTAGAGGCAGCGCTCTGGCTTTGCTGATTCAGAAGGCTTTTGTGAATCAGTCAGTATCCCAGCTCTGAAGGATGTGGCCCACGGGGGGTCATTGCTTTGCTTTGCACTTGGACCGCTTTATTGTGTTCCTCAGCCCCCCCTCCCCCAGCTAGCATGGGCCCAGGCTGGGGGGACGAGAGGAGGCCCCCCTGTCTGTAGTCTTGTTTCCCAGACTGGTTCTGGGATCCGCAGCAGAGGCATCCCCTGGGGACACGTTAGAAATGCAAATTCTCAGCCCATCTCAGATCTATCGACTCAGAATATGCATTTTATTAGAGCCCCAGGTGGTCCGTGAGCAGTGGCCCAGGTGAGTAGTTCTCCATCTGGGTTCCACACTCGAATCCCCAGGAGAGTGTTATGAAATACAGCTGCCTGGGTCCCTCAGCCCAGAGCTTTTGATGTAGTTGGTCCGGAGGAGTTCCCAGGCTGCAGGAAGGTTCCAGCTCCCTGGGTGACTTCATGCCTATCCAGGGTGAGAACCCCAGTCCAAGCCCCCAGCCTTCTTTGAGGGACTCGTACTGGGAATGTTGAAGGGCAGCGCCTTTGTGGAAGCCACTTTGCATCTTTGGTCTTCATGTTAATCCACCCTGTCCCCTCTGCCTCTTAGGAGCTCAGAGGAGGGCAGGTGATGTGGAGGGTTGAGGGGTGTCTTAGCCGTGAAGTGCCGGCTGGCAGGCATCTAGTTGTTTGAAACACATGCCGACCTCAGCAGCAGCAAATCCTGCTCAGTGAGGAGTCTGGGGGCTCCCTCAGTCCATTCCCTGAGGACTTCCATCTGGAGGAGAAGACTGTCAAAGCGCAGAGGGAGGAGAGCCCACCAGGCCTGGGTTGAGGGAAGGGGAACCGGGGATGTTTTCTGGGTGGAGTGCTGGGCCTCCTCCCTCTCTCACCTGGAGCTAGGGGCCAGGAAGTTAGGTGTGCCGACTCCAAGGTGTGCCCGGGAACCCTGTTACTCAGGGGGAAGCAGAAATCAAGATGCATTCCTTAATGCCTTCGTCTTCAAGGTATGGCCTTTGGCCCAGAAGCATCAGGGTAGTTTGAGGCTTGTTGAGAATGCAGAATCTCAGGCCCTACTGCACCGGACCTATTGGATCGGAATCCATAGTTGAACAAGCTCCCCAGGTGACTCACAGGCACGTTAGTTTGCAAAGCCCTAGTCTCCTGGGCCCCAGCTGACATGCAGTGTCCAGGACCCACGGAGACAGCAAGTCCCGGTATCATGGAGGCTCTTCCTGTCCAATGGTTTCCAGGCTCCTCTGAGGGGTCTGGTTATGGCCCTGGGCTCGGTGAGGGCTGGCAGGACCCAACTGAGCCAAAAAGGGGCCCAAGCATGGAATTTTCTTTCCAAGCAAGCCTCTGAAATCTGCTCTCCTTGCACGTCTGCCGGCAGCTTTCTGCCCTGCACTGCCCTCTGGTGGTCATGGGGAGCCATTGCCGCCTCACATTGACCCCTCTCTCCTGTCAGCAGCCCATGTTCCAGCTGACACTGGAAGGAGGACTGTCCTGCTGCTGCCCTCTGCCTTAAGGCTCAGGGACCCCCCAAGAACACAATAGAAGCAGTTTGGAAAACACTGGACTTTAGCAGCAGGTTAGCAAATGGAGGCTGCCCTTTTGTCTGAGTGAAGAGTCCTGACTCAGTCCTTCTCCCTGTCACTGCTGTGGCCTGGACACCTTGTTGGAAGCCATTCAGAGCTGGGGCATGGGCTGGAGGAGAGAGAATGAGTTTCTGTAGCGAGGACACGCAGGTGGGAGGTGGCTGGACATTCAGGGAGCCCTGCGTGGTGGCTGCAGGACACGAGGCAGCAGCCAGGTTGTGGAGAGCCTCGTGGGCCGTTACCTGTTGGGAACTTTTCCCGATGCCCACGGTTCCAACAGGGCAGAGGCTGGACTGCATTTGCTGTGGGAGACTGCTTGATGGAGCATGGACTAATGTAGACACTGGGAGCTGTGAGGGGGCCCATGCCATAGGTCAGAGAGCATGAAGGGCTTTGTATGAGCCAGGCTTTGGTGGAGAAAGGCCAACACTCTCCCACATCCCAGAGAGAACATGTCAGCCCAGAGTCAGGAGCTGGCTGGCATGTGAGCTGGCCGGCTGTGTGGGCAAGGAGTGTCTTGAGAGATACAGGACTTCGTGAAGTTTCTTCTAGGGATGTAACCCAGGTCTTCCCAAAGCTCCGAGAGCTTGTTTTCTTGGTCATATGGTTGGAGCAGCCTGACTCCCTGCCCTGCCTGGCCTAGTTCAGCTGACCACTCCCTGGGGCTCCAGCACCTGCCAGGTCCATAGTCGCCTCACTTCACAAGTATTCTGGGGGAGCTGCCGTGGGCCTCTGGTTGCCCTCCTAAGCCCAGGGTACTGGGCCCATGGGGTGACCTGAGGAAGAAAGAATGAGGGGCACAGAGTCCATGGGCTGGGTACAGGCCCCTGCCTCCCCTGGGTTCTCCAGGTCTCCCTTTGTACCCTCTCCCGGCAGCTCCACCCCCCATCCAGGTCCATCCTAACCTGGCCCACGGCTCCAGCTCTGGCTCTGCAGTGGACTCACTGAGCCATCAGGAACCAGTCACCTCTCCTCCCAGATCTTGGTTTTCCCACCCAAGGGGGAATAGGAGTTTGGCCCAGAAATCATCTAGTTCTTGCAGATGCCTTTGGGCTTTGAGAACCTGAGGTCCTGTTCCTCCAGCAGAAGGGCCAGGCTGCCCAGACCAGCCCCACCCTCCCACTTCCAGGGACCAGCCCTGCCAGTCTCTGTCCGAGTGTCTCTCCCTGTTGCACGATAGGCAGGCTCAACAATCCTGGCCAATTAATGCACCCTGGGCAGCCCTCAACCACGACCCTGGGAGTTGGTGGACAAATGCCGCAACTTCCTGGCGTGGGGCGACTCTGAAGCCTCTCGACGGGTGATCTCCAGTTGCCCGCAGTGGTGACGGGCTTGGTGACACACGCTTTATTACCTGCCTGTCTGTCTGCCTTCCCTGCTTTCCTTCCCACGCTCCTACTGGTGCTTCCTGGGATCCTGTCTCAAATCCTTGTCTGCGGGTCTGCTTCCGGGGGGTGGGGGAGGAACAAAATTAAGGCAATATCTAGCTGAGCCACTTTATTTTCCTGATGTTTTGGTGCAGTATGAGCCAGGAAAGGGTGTGGGGGACAGATCCCTGGGCTGGGGGCAGGGAGACCCTGCTTTTCACCTGTGATCTTGGGACATAGTAATAAGAATGAAGGGGTAGAGTTCAGGCTGGCCCTGCATTAGGGGACTGTGGAGTGAGACTCTAAGGAACGCTGGCCCTGACTTCCCTTCTGGGGCAGGCCCTCTCTGCCAGGCTGGCCTCAGGCCCTGGGACTCTTGCGGGCGACCACAGAGCAGATGCCCTCATTGGTGCAGTGGGCCTCTGAGTAGATGACACGGGAGTACTGGCACCTCAGCACCTGGCAGCCGGCCTCCTGCAAGGCCTTTTCCACTGTCTCCTTCTCCCGGTGGAGCCCAAAGAACTTCTTGGCGCCCACCATGTAGTGCTGGGTGCGCAGGGCTACCGCGGTGACCAGGTGCCCGCCCGGCTTCAGCAGGCCGACCAGGCCTCGCCCGGCCGCCCGGTAGGCGTCCACGTCATGGCAGGCGCACTCCAGGGCCAGCAGGGTCAGCACACAGTCAACTGGTGGCACCTGGGTGAGCCCCAGTGGGTGTGGCTGGTTCACATCCCACTTCAGTAACCCGCGTGACTGTCCTTTGGAGACGGGCCTCCTTCTCCTGCCACTTGCTCCTGTGGGGGAGGGTCATGGAGGTGATGAAGAAAATTATGACAACATCCCTCCACCCCTCGCCCCCTATGCAGGGGCTCCCTATGGGCAAGGCCCATGATTTAACCTGTTGAGCAACTCTTTGAGGGAGATTGTATTTCCACCATTATACAGATGAGGAAACTGAGGCACAGAGAGGTTGAGTGATTTGCTCAAGGCTACACAGCTGGTAGGTGATGGGGGATTTGACAGTTAATTCTTCCTTCTTCCTCTTTGTCCACTTCCTCCTTCCTCCCCTTCTATTCATCTTTCTTCTTGATAATTCAAAATAATTCGATTTTTGATACATTGCCTTATTGAGTTTTCAAGTTGTAAAATATATATAACAAAAACTTGCCATTTAAATCACTTTAAATGTACAATTCAGGGGCATTAATTGCATTCACAATGTGTGCAACTATCACTACTGTCTGCTTCCGAAATTTTTTATCACCCCATACTGAAACTGTACCCATGAAGCAACATGTCCACATGCCTCCTCCCTGCAGCCCTTGACCCTTTAAATATGCTTTGTTAAACATGCTCTTTCCCATTGCTGGGCCTTGGCCCTTGCTGTCCCCTCTGCCTGACACTCTCTTTCCCCAGATCTTCACATCCTTCCTCCTTCGCCTCACCCAGGAAGCTGCTCCGAGGGCTCCTCCCTGGAGAGGCCTCCTCTTACCACCTGCTGTGGACAGAACTGTGCCCCCCTCACAATCATATGCTGAAAACCTAACATGAATGGGATGGTATTTGGAGATGGAGCCTGTGGCAGGTAATTAGAGGTAGATGAGATCATGAGGGTGGGGCCTCTCATGGTGGGATTTGTGCCTTTTAAAAGAAGACACACTAGAGAGCTTGCTGACTTGCCTTTTCCTTCTTGTGAGGACACAACAAGAAGACGGCTGTCTACCAGCCAGGAAAAGGGCCCTCACCAGACCTGATCTTGAGCTTCCAGTCTCCAGAACTGTGAGAAATGAATGTCTTTGTTTAAGCAACTGGGTCTATGGCATTTCATGGCAGCCCGAGGTGATTAAGACACCATTCCACCTAACACAGCACCCCTACCTCTTGTAGGCCTCTACTCAGCTGAAGATTGTTCTCTAGAACACTTGTTTTTCCCTGAATATCTACCTCTATCTAGCTTGGTTGTGTTGTCTTCCCTACTAGAATGTGAGCTCCTTGGGGCTGAGACTTTGTCTGTTCACTGTAATAGTCCCAGTACCTAGAAGCAGGCGTGACCATCAGAATGCTCTCCGTGAATGGTGACAGGAATGAATGAAGCCCAGGCTGGGTTGATGTGGAGACCCTGTGCTTAGAGACCCTCCAGCTCTGTCCACTTCAGGCTGCCCCTACCTATAACTAGGTCAGAGCCCCATGGCCCAATGATGGGTCAGGAATTTAAACTCTGATCTTTGTCCTGGCTCTAAGGTGGCCTAGAGGCCACTCTCCATGTCTGGGCCCCAGTTTCCTCAGTTGCAAAATCAGGGCCAGCATCCTGCCTGTGCCCCCTGGGGCTCTGGTAGATGGGTTCCCTCTCTGGATGGGGAAGATGCCTGGAAGGGTCAGTGCTGTTGGTCTGTGGGATTTTGTAAGAGTGCTTCAGGGGGATTCCTTGAAGCCCATGTCTTCCCATAACAAGTCCCCCTCCAGCATTAGGGTTAAGGAGAAGCTGCACCAGAGGAAAGTGAGATCTGTGTGGGCTAGAGCAATCAGGGGAGGCTTCCAGGAGGAGGTGGGGACTGAAGCTGGTTCTGCAGGATGAGTGGGATACAAAGTATGGAGAGCCCAGTAGGGCAACCAAAGCTAAGAGCACAGGCAGCTCTGAGGCTGGAGGCAGGACTCACTCAAAGAGAGGAAGGTGCTGTAGGTCAGAGACCCAGGTCAGGAAGAACCTGTAGGGAAGTGGCAGGTGAAGCAGGGTGGCAGGTTCAGGCTCTGGTCTGCAGGTGATGGGGAGACCTCATCTGAGAGAGATGGTGGCCGTGGGTACCTGTCTCCCTCCAGCTCACACACCTACTGCATGGCTGGGGACAAGTCGTAGGCCCCTGTCTCCTTCTTCAGCCACTTCTTCACCTCCTGGGGGTTCTGCTGCAAGTGGTCTGAGGCGATGATCTCCCGGAAGGCTTCACAGGCCGAGAGCAGCTGGTAGATGGTGGGGCCTGGGCCAGTGTTGATCAGGACGTCACCTCTCACTCCTGCTGCAGGAGACAGTGTTTTCCAGGTGCGTGGGAGCGGGGGACACCCTACTCCAGGCCCAGCTGTGGTGGATGGAGATGCCAGGCTCTGCCCTGCCCCAGGCTTGCCAGCAGGGGAGGGTGGCTCACAGGGGACCCGACCCTGCCTTGGGTAGCAGCCAGGCTGTGTGGGGAGTCCAGACCCCCACGCCTGGGGCTCAGGGGGTGACGGCTGGCAGGTGGGGCACAGCCTGGCACACACCACGTCCCCCTGCTGCCCCAAGGGTTGCTACCAGAGGCCTGATAGGACAAGTTCTGCACTTCTGGGCAGGTTTCAGAATGACTTCTTGGTTGGAACTGGTTTATTTCCAACAGTCTTCTGACTCTGGGTTTAAAACAATGGCGAGAGTGACCCCCCATGGCCCACTCTCCCACCTCCTCGTTGCAGAAGACAGAGCTTCTGATAAGGGATAAGACCTGAGCCAGTGGGTTCAAAACTGGCTCAGCCAATCAGGGGAGGCAAGGGGATCTGGTGACGAGTTGAGGGGAAGGATCTTTGCCTCAGAGTAGCATTAAGTGCACTGCCTTCTTCTCCCTGCTTCCTCCCTCCTCCGCTCTCCATTGAAATACACCTGTCTATTTTTCAAGGCTTAGTGCCGGTCCCTCCTCTAGAAAGTCTCCTCAGATGTCTCTGTGAGCCTTAAGCTTTCTTTCCTCTGTATTTTTGTGGACATTGCTTAATATACCATTCTTGGCACTGATTACATAGTCAGGCAATGTTTGCTGAGTGACTAAGTAACCCCTAATTGTTCAGTATACTCCCTGCCCAACTGTGTGTGGCAGCCCTGCGTTAACTGATCTTGAAGTTCGCTGCTGCCACTGACTGGCAGTCTGACCTGGGCTGGCCACCCCCCTCTTTCCCACCTCAGCCTCTCCTTGTGTGCACTGAGGAACCTGGGCGATAATCCCTGCTGATCACCCAGCCTGACACCCAAGAGCAGAGTTTTGTAAACTGAGCTGTGGTTTGGCTTTGTGAATCCATGAACTCTCTTAATTCTGAGTAAAAGATTAGGAGTGTGACTCTGTGTGTGTGTGTGTGTGTGTGTGTGTGTGCGCGCACGCGCACGTGCACGCCTGTGCACCAGAGCTTTCCTCAGATTTTCAAGAGGATTCATGAGCCAAGGCTACCAAGCCCGGCTTTAAGGGAAGACAGGCAGAGATAGTCAGATGCGGGCAGTGTGCTCATGTCTGTTGTCTCAGATCCCCTCCAGCATGAGCCTGTGAGCCCCACAGCTCAGGAGTTACCTTCCCATTTCACAGGGGGAAGAAACTGAGACTGACTGTCATAGACTCAAGCCTGGCTCTTTGGCTTCTAAGGCCAGTGCTTAGGTCCCGCTCAGTGGCCACCCAGCAGAGGTCCTCATGGGTTCACAGGCTGAGCTGCCTTTGCGACATCCTTGGTGAGCCGTGTCCCAGAGGACAGGTCCGCTGCCGCCGGCAGCCCTTCCTGTCAGGTGCAGCCCTGTCTCTCCCTGAGATGGAGACCAGACACTCACCTGAAGAGAAGGTTTCAAAGAGGTTTTTCAGGTTAAATTTCAAGATTTCATTTTCAGCTACGGTGCCTGAATCGAAGGCGTAGTACGTCTTTAAGTAGTCCTCGGAGTCGAACTTTCTTGTAGTCCTCTCCTGTGTACAGCTTGCCCTCCATTCTAGCTGGGACCTGGCTGTGTTTCCATTGCTGCAGTCCTGTTATATCCACTTCCCTCTCCCTGCCTCTTGCCATCAGGAGTTTCATAATCTCCTTAGACAGACCCTCCTGCCCAGGGAGGAGCTCAGATTCCACATAGTTGGAGTCAGGCCAGGATGTTAGCTTTTCTGGCTGGAGTTTATCTGTTTGATAATTATCTCAACACAGAAATGCAACAGGGTGGCCAGCATGTGCTCCTGGGGGTTCTCAGTATTTGGCTCCTGAGAGGTGATGTTTTGAGTGTCCGTACTGCGGGTGAGGGTTAAGGTTGGGAGAGCATGAGACAGAGGGACAGTGCCACAGAACTAAGAGAGAGACACAGATGGACAAAGACACAGAGAGACCAGCATCTGGAAGAGGTCAAGGATGCTTCCCTCTTTGGGATTGGTGGAAAAATGAGACGAAGAAAGGAGAAACCCGTAGGGTGGAAAACAGGATGCAGAGGTGGCTAAGATTTCAGTGACTGAGGTCAGTGAGCTTGCTCTTGAAAATAGTTTGTCCTGACCTTGGTTAAATATTTCCTCCTGTCTTCAATCCTGTTTACTCTATTTGCTTAATCAATCCTTTATTTTGCTGAGGGTAAAAGTAAACTTAACCAGGGCCCCTGAAAAGGTGGGGAAGCCTCTGTTTGCACAAACCGTTTAAAAACTATTGGCATACATAAACACAGCATGTGATTAAATTGCATAGAATTTGCACACACACACACACACACATGCAAACACACACATATGACTACCAGTAAATCTAGGAAAAGATGAATAAGAGCAGTGGGCTGTATCAGTGACAATATCCTGGTGGTGATATTTACTATGTTTTGAAAGATGCCACGATTATGGAAACTGGGTAAAGCATACGTGGATCTCGCTGTGTTATTTCTATAACTGCATGTGAATCTACATGATCTCAAATAAAAGTTTTATATAAAAAAGTGTTGCCAGATCTCTTTCAAAAATTCACCCAAGATCAGATATTTCAGGTAGCAAACTCTTGTGTGTTTTGCAAATGGGCAAGTCTGGGGCCCTGGCCTATAATATGTGCCAGGTGTGTCCCCCACCCTCGTTCACTGCTGTCTTCACAACAATCAGTAGAGAGGATGTTGAGACCCTCCCGCCTCCTGTTGGAGACAAGGAGGATGAAGGTGACGGGCCTTTTCCCAAGGAGGTCCTGGCAGCAAGTCTAGGTCTAGGTACAGATTCAAGGCCCATGTCCAAAGCCAAAATAAAGACCAGTTCCAAACCTTATTCTCTCCCCATCATACTACGCAGTCTATCCAGGTCCCTTAGCTGTGCTGCTCAAACTAGTGTGCCTGGGAAGAGCCTGGGGACCCGGCTAAAGGCAGATTCTGGTTCCCAGGTGATACTGAGGCCGCTGTGATGTGAGCCACACAGCCCCAAGTCCTACCACCCTGAATCAACATTTATTTTTCAGGTTTTTGAGTTTCAACAGAATAGAAACTGTATTTCATTGTTTTCAGTGCCAATTTCCCCCTCTTCTGATATTACGAGAACCTGTACTTGTGGTATTTCCACTCAGTGAGAAAAGGGTCGATGATATAATAAATGGTGATGACACAACTGCCTGTCCAGTTGGAAGAAAATAAAGTTAGACGTCTCTCCAATTTGTTAAAAAAGTATGTTATATTCAGACTCAATTAACATAAACTCTAGGAGGATTAACATCATTGGTGACACTGAGTGTATCGTATTTGTCGCAGGGTTTCTTGTTATCAGTGTGCCCCCAGACACGTGAACCTGCAGTGGCTTTGCAGGGCCGCAGAGTCACCGTGTGTGCCCCCCGTGCCTGCTTGGTTGTCCCAGCACGGGGTCAGCATCCCTTCTCTGTATCACTCTAAAGGAGCTGGTAATGTCAGTTTTTAGTGCTGCCTAATAAACAGTACACAGAGGTCCAAGTAAATTGACTTAACTGCTCCCCAAGTGGTTGACAGGTAAGACTTACAGGTGTTCGTTGTTATAAATAATCTTATAATTAATATCCTCGTGCAATAAGCGTTTTCTGTATTTTGGATTCTGGCTTTGGGCTGGATTCCTAGACATAAGATTAATGGAGCAATTTTTAAAACTTTTCGTACAAATAATTTAGGTAAATACTTGCCAAATTATTTTTCTAAGGAAAAGAGTGCTTTTGCTGTTTATTGTTTCAGGACAAATATTTAATTTTTCTTTAATAAAATGTGTTAAATTATTTTTCCTTTGGGCTTGTTTCTATCTAAGCTTTGAAAATCCTTCCATGTCCAGAGATCTGATAGTTATCCAATTGTGATAGCTTCTGTGATGGTTTTAAAAAGATATTTAGCCTTTATTTTGGTGTTTGGTATGAGATGAGGCTCTGTGTCCCTGCTTACGCCTCACTAGAGAAAAGTCTTATTTACCCCTGCAAGTTCTGGACTCATTTCTTCACCCCACAGGCTCATGTGGGAAGAAAGATAACAGGGGTATCAGAGCGGGAGATGCTGAGATGATAGTTTTCCTAATCTGGAGAATGAGATTGATTCTTTTCTCAGCTGGTCGACTCTTAAGCAGTTTATTTTCTTGATAGCTTGAAAACGTGCTCCTGTGTTTGAAATTAGGGCAGAAGTCTTCTTAAATGGAAATTTTCCTGAGTTATTCAAAAGTCACAGTATAGAAGATGTTTAAGATGATGCAGACATTCTTTTTTTTTTTTTTTTTTGCGGTACGCGGGCCTCTCACTGTTGTGGCCTCTCCCATTGCGGAGCACAGGCTCCGGACGCGCAGGCTCAGCGGCCATGGCTCACGGACCCAGCCGCTCCGCTGGAAGCCATAGTAGATGGCCAAGTAGTCCCTGGGCAGGAAGCGCTTCTGGTACCATCGGTCCCCGTGAGGCTGCCTTCCCTGGTGGCCTTGGGTGTGTGCCTCCCATGCAACTGTAGAGCACCCACGGACACGGTTTCAGAGTCTTGACTCAGTGTGTTAAAGACAAGGAAGCTTCTAGACAGTGGAGAATTGGTAAATGTTTCACAACCAGTTCTAAAAACAGAAAAGCACTGATTCGTGATGACTGCAGTTTCCATGGTGTAAATACTCCCACCATGGTTGATTTCAAGCTCCCAGTGGTTTAACAGTCAGCTCAGAAAATTCCTAAAAATTTAGCAGTTGGCTCTCATGAAATGATACACGTCAGTTTGAGTGTACCACTGCCTCCAGACTGGGGCTGGAAGATTTGGCAAATAAAAATATAGGATGCTCAGTTAATTGAATTTCAGAGAAACAAAATACATTTTTTTTAGGGTAAGTGTGTTCCCAAAATTGCACAGGACATACTTATCTGAAATAAGTCTTATTTGTTCATCTGAAATTCAGATTCAACTGGGTGTCCTGTATTCTATCTGGCAGCCCTACTCCAGCCCCGAATGGGAAGAGACAGAGCCCAGGAATCATGGCCGCTGCTATACATAAGGTGCCTTTGTGCAAATACATAAGGTGCCTGTGTGATTTGTTAATTCTGTCGGTTTTCTACATTTATTAGTTGACATACAAATGTAAGGACCTTCCTTCCTTCCTTCCTTTCTCTCTCTCTCTTTCTTTCCTACAGCAAATATGGACTCACGGATGCTTATTTCTATTCAATGGGTTATGATCTATATTTTTATCATTACTCTGATGCACAGATTTGGCCAGTAGGAGTCCCTTTCAGCTGGCTTGTGTGTTCTTTTGACATGTCCCTATCATTCTTTGAGCACTTCCTTATTAAGTCCTCCTTGTCTGTCACTCTCAGCTGAACCTAATGCTAACCAATGTAATCAGGCATGGGAGTAAAAGCAAAGGACGGAGGGCTCTAGGCTGCCTTCTTTTGCTCTAGTCCCTGAGACCCATCACATTGCCTGCCAGCACGCAAAGTGGTCCATGAAGCAACCACCCCTGAGCCTGAGTTGACCTGGGGAGGTGCGGATAGCTACCTGCTCCAAACAGCCTCCTTTGGAGCAAAGGACTCAGGCAGAGAAACCCGGGAGAAGAGAAATCCTCCAACAATCTCCAAGCACTGCCTTAAAATTGAGAATGGATCCCCCTGTCTTTAGGGAGACTGGAGTGGAAAGGAAAATCCCAGTGACCATCAGCTCAGAAGCATGGCACAGCTCAGAGGAGAATGTTCAAATAGCCAACCTGGAGCAGAGTGCCCAAGTCAGGCCATCAGAGCAAGAGACCCAGACCTTGCTGTGTACTAAGAGGTCAGAGAAGCAGGGGAAGGGAGAGCAAGAAGCAGAAGATGGAACATTATGAAGAGCAGGAGGCCTCCCCAGGGCAGTTTTCATGTCAGGGCATACACAAAAATGATCATGTGTATTGGGGTAAAAGGAGAAGGCCGCTCATGGCTGTACAGCCTGTGGTCTCTGGCCAGATAGGTTTCAGCCGGCTGCCCTGAGGCCCGAGGAGATCATGATCTGAGCACACCCACACCGAATTTGAAGCGGGTTGTTGTGGAACACTCCCATGGGGAAGCTCTGGTCTAGCAAACCCTGGAGAGAGGGACCACTGCCTGCAGTTGGGTTTTTACTCATTCCTGGAGGTTTGTGTTATTTAGGTTGAAAAGATAAGCTGCTGTAACAAAAGACACCCCCATCCCCATTTCCAAAAATAAAAACAAATAAATAAATAAACAAAGCCCAAACCAGATGGAAGTTTACTTCTCTTCCTTGTAAGGATCTGAATTCCAGGCCCCCTGGTGACTCTCTGCGCCATGTAGTCATTCAGGGAACCAGATGCCTTCTGTCTTATTTCTGCCACCCCCTAGGGAAGCATGCGCAAACGTAGGTGAGCTTCAGAATTACATAGGGGTCTGGTTTAATACAGATTGCTGGCATCACCCTCAGAGCTTCTGATTCAGTAGATCTGATGAAAGGACTGAGAGTTTGCATTTCTAACAAGTTTTCAGGTGGTGCTGGTGTTTTGAGGGCCACAGTCTGACAATCACTGCCCTAGGGTGTTGTCTTGTGTTTATGGTCACAGCACACACCCATAGGTGCAGATGTGCTGTGGCTTGCTGGAGAGGGAAGAGTATGGAAAAGGTAGAGCCTAGTCTTAAAGGGCTGCCCCTCTCATTCCCTCTCATTGGTGACCACTTAGTTCCATGGCCACATCCAACTTCAAGAAAAGCTGGGAAATACAGCATGGCTGGGAAGCCACTTGCCCTGCTCCAGATATATTTTCACGAAAGAAGGAAAGAATGGATTCTGTGGGCAATCAGTGGATTTTGCCACAGTGTTTTGGGGGAATTTTCCATCGATTTACTTGGACCAGAATTTTTATGTACAATGCTTTCTTAGGGGATATTATATTGTGATTTCCGCAGGGTGACATCATATTGTTTCCATCAGGAACTACTCACAAGTTGGGACTGACAGCTGTGTCTGAGGGTCTGGGGTCTGCACTTAATAGTGAAAGCATCAGGATGTGGAATAACTGTCAGAGACGGCAGTTTTCCCCAGAGAAGAAGGCATCTTTTTTTATCTGGGCAGTGCTAAGGAGTTTTGCTCAAGAATTTCTCAGGGCCATTTCAGGGTGAGTGTGGAGGTAGTAGGATACATATATCTGGAGACAGAATGCCATCTTCCCTGAGGGGCCTCCGTCTTTTCCTCTTAAGGCCTTTCATGGATTGGATGAGGCCCAACCCATTATGGAGGGTAATATGCTTTACTCAAAGTCGACTGATTTTAACGGTAATCTTATCTAAAAAAATACCTTCAGAGCAACATCTAGACTTATGTTCAACCAAATATCTGGTTACCATGGCCTAGCCAAATTGGCACATGAAATTAACCGTCACAGATGTGGAAGAGAATTACACATACTTCTTTTTTTTTTTTATAAATTTATTTATTTATTTTTGGTTGTGTTGGGTCTTTGTGGCTGCGCACGGGCCCTCTCCACTTGTGGCGAGCAGGGGCTACTCCCCGCCGTGGTGTGGGGGCTTCTCATTGCGGTGGCCCCCCCGGTTGCGGAGCACGGGCTCCAGGCATGCGGGCCTTCATAGTGGGTCTTGCTGCCTCATTCCCTCCTGGCCTCCCTGTTTCACAAGCACTCAGGCTCGATGCTGTCTCAGGACCTTTGCACTTGTTTCTTCTACCTGGAGTGCTCTTTCTCTGAGTATCTGCATGGCTTTTATCCTGTCTTTCTTCAAGTTTTTGCTGAAATACTACTATATAAGTAATCGTTATGGTCTAATGTTTGTGTTTCCCCTAGATTCATATATTGAAATCTTAACCGCTAGCATGATGGTATCAGGAGATAGGGCCTTTGGAGGTGCTTAGGTCATGATGGTGGAGCCCTCTTGGAGGGGATTCGTTCCATTACAAAAGAGGCCCCACCAAGCTCCCTCTCTCTTTCTGCCATGTGAAGATGCAGTAGGAGGATAGCCATCTACAAACCAGGAAGCAGGCCCTCACCAGACACTGAATCTGTCGGTGCCTTGATCTTGGATTTCCATACTTTCCTTTTGAAATAAATCTAGAAACACGTATGTTGGCTTAAAGTCAATAATAATGTAAGTAACAGTATAGGTTTTATGGACTGAATTGTGTCCCTCAAAATCCGTATGTTGAAGTTCTAACCCCCAGTACCTCAGAATGTACGTGTAGTTGGAGACTGGGCCATTAAAGAGGTAATTAAGTTAAAATGAGTTAGTTAGCGTAGACCTAATCCAGTTGACTGGTATCCTTTTAAGAAGAGAAGATTAGGACACAGACACGCAGAGGGAAGACCATGCGAAGACACACGGAGAAGGCGGCCATTTATATGCCAAGGAGAGAGACCTCAGAAGGAACCAACTCTGCTGACACCTTGATCTTGGACATCTAACCTCCAGAACTGTGAGAGAACACATTTCTGTTGTTTAAGCCATCCAGTGTGTGGTACTTTGTACACCAGCGCTGGCAAACCAATACACTGGGTGATGTGCGGATGGGGTGGAGATTGTGAAGGTGGTCCCCAAGTGACTGAGTTTGGGGAAGCTGGTACTGGGCAAAGGCATGGGTTTGGCTGGAATCCTAGCCTTGTCAGTTCCTAGTTGTGTGATCTTTAGCACAACCTTAACCTCTCTGAATCCCAGTGTCTTGGTTTAAAGCATGGGCCGATAGTAAGCACCTTGCCTGGAGGCTGTAGGATTAAAGATGTGCTAATGTGTGTAAACACCTGGTGCTCAATAACTGGCAGTCTCCTTATGGGAAAGCAGCCACCAAGGGGGCCAGGGATTCAGCCTTTAATTTGAGCACCAAGTCAGCAGAGAGTCCTGGGCCTCCTTATCCCTGAGGCGGAGGCCAGCCAAGGTGAGTCAGCCTGGGGGAACCCAGGAGACGGCTGAGGTGCTGGGGGAGGATCTCTAGGGGCTACTTCACTGTGGGTTTACTCCTCTAGGAACCAGGAGCCAGGCACTCTCCCCAATTCACACCTTGTGAGATGCGACTCAGATTGGAGCAGCGACTTGTTCTAGGCCACCCAGATGGACAGGGCCAGTGCCAGGAGCCAAGCCTGGAGCCCGCGGCCTGATCTCTAGGATGCACGGGGCTTGTGTTCTGCGTTCCCCCTCCAGCTCTCAGAGCAAGTTTGAAGATTGCTCCGCCCCTTCCCTTCCGCCTTCCCAGCCCGCGCGCTCCCAGGGAAGGGGCGGAGTTCTCCGGCTCTGATGACACCGTCGCCACGGCAACGCGGCCATACTGGCCCCAACGGACCCGGGATCTGGGGCTGCGGCGCTGCGGCCTCGTGGGCAGACCGGAGCATGGACAGTCTCTTCGTGGAGGAGGTGGCGGCCTCCCTGGTCAGGGAGTTCCTCAGCAGGAAGGTACGTGGCGCCGCCCTCACAGCCCTGGGAAGTTGCTCAATTTGGGGGGTGGCGGGGGGAACAGTGTGGAGGCACCCCTGCAACCTCTGCACCTTCGGGGAGGGAGCCCTTCCCCTGCCCGCAGCCTACCCTAGAGATGCCCGATGTAAGCGCCACTTTCCCGGGCCTGGGGAACTACCTTTCCCAGGAGCCATTTCTGTCACGGGGCAGGACCGCGGCCGTCCTCCCGGGCGTCTCCCTCCAGGGCGCGCGAACCAGGGGCCTGGGCCCTCCCCATTTTCCTAAAGTTCACGAGGCTCTGGGAGCCCAGCAGGCCGGCCTTGCCGCCGGGCTCCATAACCAGTTCCAAGGCTTACATCCCACTAGGAAAGAACTTCCCCCCAAAGGAAATCCAAAGGGCTAAGAAAAGTTCTTGCCAGTCAAACCCTTTAGTCCTGTTCATCGGTGGGAAGTTCAATCGTTGAGGTCGTTTTGTTTTTAAGTTCTCCTAGTGTCTTGTCCCAGGAGAGTTTTCAGAGAACTCAAAAGTTGGGGAGGGGCTTCCCTGGTGGCACAGTGGTTGAGAGTCCGCCTGCCGATGCAGGGGACACGGGTTCGAGCCCCGGTCCGGGAGGATCCCGCTTGCCGCGGAGCGGCTGGGCCCGTGAGCCATGGCCGCTGAGCCTGCACATCCGGAGCCTGTGCTCCGCAACGGGAGGGGCCACAACAGTGAGAGGCCCGCGTACCGCAAAAAAAAAAAAAAAAAAAAAAGTTGGGGAGGTCCTTGGCTCCCACCTGCCCTGACAGTGGAGATGAGGGCAGGCTGGGGAAGAGGTCACTGGGGGTCACTGTGTGTGGGTGTGTAGGGAAAGCACCCACTGCCGACCCAGGCTGACCACCTGCTGTGTGTTTGGTGTCCTCCTGGTGTCATGTTGGGTGGGGACGACGGGCTCTTGTCTGGCATTAAAAGACACACATAAACAAAATAAACAGTGTTTTGAATGGGGGAAAGGGAAGGGCTTTGGAGGGAACAGTTCAAGTACCTGCTATTAATTAGCAGCTCAAGCTGGAGTACCTTACTCACTGCCTTGATTTCCTTATCTGTAAAAGAGGAATAATAAGACCTACTCGTGGCAGATCTATAATGAGGATTAATAGTAATGTACGGGCAGGTCCCAGCCACTGTATCTGGCACGCAGTTGGCATTCAACATTGTCTCCTCCCCCATCTCTGATGTGCACCTGTTTTGAAAGTGTCTTTCTTTGCTTTTTGAAAATGTATTTTTATTTAAAATGCAATGTGGCCTCACTGTACCTGCTCTGTTTTTATGGCTAATTGACCTGCCATCACCTAGTCCTGGCTGCACAGGGGATATCAGTGATACACCCTGTGAGGCTGACCACGGCCATCGTTTCTTTTAAGTCTGGGCTGCCAAGCAAAACTCTCTGAGAGTTTTCCTCATGCCTATCCTTTCTCGAGTACAAACGAAATCCAGAGACCTCACCTGATATCAAGGCTCCCCTGTAGCCTAACCTCACCTTACCAGCCCAATCTCATTTCCAGCTTCTCTCACATGCTTTCTTTTCCCTCTTCCACCCATGGCCCATCCCAAGTTCCATTTCCTTCAAGATGTCTCAGGCAGCTGCGGCTGAAATAACTGATTAATTTGCCTGTGGTTTGCTCATCGGTGCTCATGTGATGGTTTATACCTCTGCCTGTCTCATCCACTAGACAGGTCCACAGAGCTGACGCCTGAACTGGGCGGAACCTTGGCAGTCGTCTGGTTCACTTGGTCTCCTCTCCTTCCTACTTTTCATCGGGGCACACTAAAGCCCCGAGAGGAGAAAGGAGCTGCCCGCAGTCATTCAGAAAGTCATGGAGAGCCGGAACTGCAGCTCAGGTCGGCTACTTTGCTCATCACCTTCTGCTCCAGGACAGAGACTGTGTGCTCCCCTCAGGGCTTGGCACAAGGCAGGTACCGAGCAGTTCTAACCAAGAGCGTGCCCAGCGTGGTGCAAGGTACTTTCTAGATGCCTGTTTATTCTCTCAAATCCTCATAACAGTCCTGAAAGAGGTAGAATTATTCCCTTTCACGAAAGACTATGATCAGACTGGCAGGCGAAGAAACTTGCCCAGGGTGAGCAGGTCAGATCATGTCACTCCTCTGTCCAAAACCCTCCATGCGCTTCCTTTTGCAATTAGAATAAAAGCCCAGGGAAGGCCTCACCAGGGCCTACCAGGCTCCCCATGACGGGGCTGCCGGCTCCGCCTCGAACCTCACCTTCCACTACTCCTCCTCTACCCTCTAACCTACTTTGTACCTAGCTACACTGGCCTCCTCCAAGCGTGATCCCCCTGCAGGGAGAATCATGACAGTCTCCTGGCAATGGCAGGGTTCACCAAGGTGACTCTTCTGGTGCCCTAGCCTTCCAGGCCTCCCTCCTCTCGTGCCCCAGCCTCCCTCTCCTGCAGGGACCTGTCCCACCTGACCTTTGACACTCCTTCCAGGTGGTCATGCCCTAGGCTTGTTTCCATCATCTCAGTTCCAAGCATCCCATCGTCCCTCACTTCCAGCTCACCCCCATGAGCAGCCCGATATAAACTATTCTTCGGCCTCACTGCCATCTCCATTCCACTGTTCCTGCCAACTTTTCACCATTCCTCAGCCCTCTGTGACCTCTCCTCACGTCTTACCCGCCCATCATTGTAATCACGCCCTCAACACCACGCTCAACTCCTTTGCCTGTCTCTCTCTTCGTTATACTCCTCTGATGTTAAAAATTCAGCTTGGCCTACTCTGTGCCTGCACTGCAGAGCTGAATGGGGCTGGGGGAAAACACACCACCGTGTTGATGGTTTCATGCCAATTCATGGTCACTCACCCCTGTGGTGCCTCAGGGATGCCCGCCCCTCTGCTTATACCTCTCCAGCCTGTTCACTGTCTCAAATCTTGGCCGACCATTTCACACACCTATCTCCTCAAGTTCCAAAGCCCCCTCCCCCTCTAATTTCACTGAGAAAATAGAAGCAGCCTTGAGAAAACTCCAGCACGCCCTACCACCACGGTAACTAACCTTCCTGGGCCTGAACTATTCGCCCCACCCTGCCTCCTGTTCTTAGGAATGAATTCTCCATCTTCCTGGGTAAGGCCAACCCCTCCCTGTGTGCCTGTCCCCTCTTGTGTGTTCCAGGACACTGGTGCAGTTATCATCATCTCTCTGTATTGTATCATACATTTTGCTTTCTCTACTGGGTTAGTCTTATCAACATGTATATGTGCTCCTACCAATTCCATCTTGACCCCCAAGACCCTCCAGCTACTAGACTCTTTCTCTTTTATAGCAAAACCCATGAAAGAGCTCTGTATGTTCTGATTCTAATTCTTCTCCCTGTTTTCTCAAACCCACTTTAATCAGGCTTTTGTCCCCATCACTCCATGGAAACAACTCTTGTCAAGTTCATCAATGACTTCTGATTTTCAGTCCTTACACTTATTGATCTAACAATTGTGTTTGACTCAGTTGATTATGCCTTTCTTGGCAACTCATTCCCCTTGGCTTCTGGAGATCACCCCCTCCTGGTTTTCCTTCTATACCTTCTCAGGTTCCTGGCAAGTCCCCCCTGGCTTCCTGAGCTGTGCATGCTTGTGGGCTTAAAGACTGAGTCTCTGGCCCTCTTCTCTTCTCCATTCATTTCCCAGCCACTTCCACCACTGTTGTGGGTTCCAATACCATCGATATGCTGACAGTTTCCAAATGTCTATCTCTATCCAAGACCTCTCCTTGAACTCTTACATTCTTTCCAACTGCCTATGTTACATTTCCACTTGGATATCCAATAAACATCTCAACTTAACACGTTCAAAACTCAATTCCTGATTCCTTCACCTCCTGCAATTTTTCCTACTTCAGTAAGTAGCATCACTAACTGTCTGGTTGCTTGGACCAAAACCTTTGGGACCATTCCTGGCTTTTTTTCCTTTTTGTGCCCCCTGCATGCTGTCCATCAGTAAATCTGTAGGCTTTCCCATCAGAGCACTTAAAGAATGTAGCTGCTTATTCCCACTTCTGCTATAACCACCCTGGTCCAGGTTACCTCCATCTTTCATGTGAGCTGTTCAATAGCCTTCTAATCTGAATATGTAATCCCCTATCTCATACAGTCTGTTCTCAACCTAGCAGCCAAGTGATCCTTTGCAAATATAAGTTAGTCCAGGATGCTCCTTTTTTCAAATCCTCCAGGAGCCTTTCCATTTTACAAAAGCCGACAAGGCCTTTCCTTAGCAAGCTCTGGGCAACCTCTCTGACCTCATTTCCTGACACTTTTCCCTAGTCACATGGCTCTAGCTGTACTGGCCTCCTTGTAGCTGCCACAGGGCCTTTGCCCTTGTCGAACACTACCCACAAGTGTCTGCACAATCTGCTCCCTTAGTTCCCTCATGTCTCGACTCTAATGTCAATCATGAAGCTTTTCCTGATCACCTTTTATAAAGCAGCAACCCTTCCCTGCACCCCCTCCTGGCCCTCTGTGTTTCCTGACTCTGCTGTATTTTTTTTCCCATAGGGTATTCTATTTGTTGTCTTTTTCCTGATAGTAGGTGAGCTCTATGAGGGCCAGGACTTTGGTCTGTTCACTCCTCTGCCTCTAGCAGATGAACGAGTGGACTAATGGTTTGTTCCTTTCATTTCACAGATGGGGAAACTTGAAGACAGGAGTGAGCACATGGATGAGGCTCAATAACTAGCTGGCTATTTAAAATAGTGTCTCCTCTCTCTCTGTTTTCTCTGTCTTCATAATAGAGCATATTAGCAGCTGGTGTACCGTACATTTACCCCTTTGTTTGTGGTTTGCTTCCCTAACAGAATGTCAGTTCCATGAGGGCAGGACTTGGTCATAATCCATCTATATTTCCTGCATCTAGAACAGAGCCTGGCACAGAGTAGGTGCACGACAAGTGTTTGCTGAATGAATGATGGGACCGATGACTGGCTGATTTCTGAGGGCATCCTTGTCCACTGCTCCAGTGGTTTTCAAATGCCAGTTTGCACCACAACCCCAGGGAATTTGTTAAGTGTGCCAAGACTTGCTGATCTGAACTGCTGACAAACATCAAGAGTTACCCAGAAGAGAGGGACCCTCGTTATACAGGTTTCCACATCACTTGGGTGGGAAGGCCATGGTTAAGCCCCCATGAAATGCAGGTGCCTCTTGAGTCCCACCTCTCCTTCCGGCTGACTCTCCTTAATGGACCCAGGCATGTCCCCACCTTTTCCCCAACATTTCTTTCTGTTCCCCCCCCCAAGACTTCTTTTCATTCCTTTTGGTTCAAGGTTGTGTTCGTACGTCTTGTTTCACAAGGTTGTGTTCGTATGTCTTGTTTCACAAATTCTTCTTGTCCCACTTCATGGCAGGTAGCAGGTTTTGTCTTGCCTTCCCAGCACTGAGAGCCTCTGTAAAATTCTGAATACAAAGCCTAGGGGAGCCACTGAGGCCTGGCTAGCACTGGGGTCTGGATCCATCAGAAGCAAGGGCTCCCTTAATGCCAGGCTGAGCTGTGTGTGAGGCACCTCCTCATCTTCTGCCATTTGGTTATCACTGCGTTCTGGGGAGGTGGGCAGGCCACAGCTGCTGTCGTTTTCAAATGAAGAAGCCAGGCTCTTAGGGGGATTTGTGCTTCCCAAGGCCGGCCTTCTGGGAGTTCAGGGCCGGATGATGGAAAGCGGCTGCGCTGGGGCACTGCAGACGCTTACCACGTGCTTCCTGTGAGTCTGGGTCCTCGCATCACCGCCTCGCAGCCTGGGATGGTCAGAACTCCCGCTCTGTGAGTCCACTGTGTTATGTTGGACAAATCGACCCTGGTGCCCCATCTGAAAGAAGAAGGAAATGAATACTGGCCTTTTGTTTATGCTTTTCCTTTTGTTTATTTTTAATGCTTCATATCCTGTGGCCCCCAATCTAGGCCAAACCCAGGGCTCCAGAGCCAGCCTCGGGCCAGACAGTTGCTACCCGGATTTCACTTTCCTTTTCTATAAAACGCGTTGACAACTTCAGCCTGAGCCCAGCCCGCAGGGTGGCTGTAAGATTCGGAATAATAATTGTGAAGATGATATCAAGTGTAAAGTTTATATCAAAATAAATGCTTAAGTCAGTTTTTGGTCCTCCCAGTATCCTGAGAGGAAGGCAGGAGAAGATGATCGAAAAGAACATTAACAGTCTTGTTTATCCTCTGCGTCAGAGCTCGGAAGGTTTTGATTTAAAATGGTAAAGAGTGACTCAGAGTTCTTCCCTCAGGGCTTAAAGAAGACGTGTGTGACCATGGACCAGGAACGCCCACGCTCTGATCTCAGCATAAGCAGCAGAAGCCATCTCCGGAACGTTTTGCATCTTGAAGTTCTCTACAAGGAGAACAGGGTACGTGCTTTCAACGTGTGGTACGGAGTTCTGGAACGGAATGTGGCGACGTCAAAAGCACTCATGAGCCCTGCCAGGTCATCCGAGACCAGTGGCCGGAGGCTTGCCGTACATGCGGTCAGGGAGAAACAGACCAGGCTGAGCGCGGACGAATCCCAACTGTGTGTGTGGGGTTTCCAGCCTGAGTCGGCAGCACCCAACTGGCCTCGCCGCGCGTGCGCAGCTCTGGGGCGCATTTTGAACCCGAGCCTGCAACAGTTATTCCCGGTGCTCCCTCCTCCCTGCCATGAGGCTATTTTTAGTAAGACTGTACTTAAAAATATAGCATTCAGTTATGCTAAAAATTTCCGTTTTCTGCCTGCATATGGTTTTCCTTCTGCAGTTCTGAGTAACACCTTTTTCTTAAGGTCACTGTGACGTTTAATTCAGGCAGATGCAGGGTTTGGGTTCAGCTAACCCGGGTGCGTTGGAGTTGAGGTAGCAAATGGAACAGGCACCTCGGGGTGCTTCCCTGATCCCTCAGCCTCGATGCCCCCACTTTCTGTTACAGGCCTTCAGGGTACCCCTTATTTTTCCTTCGTTGTGCTTCTTATGTTTATAATAGAATATTTGTGTGGTGGTTTAATTACAATCTGCCTTCCGCACTACCTTGGACGCTGCAGGATGCATTGTATCCCCATACTTGACATGGGACTGATGACCTAGTAAATAGTCAGTGTGTATTTATGAATGAATGAGCGAGTGAATGAATATACAGGAACGAAGGAATGAAGCTACCGTTCTGAATTAATTGGTCTTTCTGTAAGAAGAGAGAACGTTATAATTTGATTCAAGAATGGGCTCTCCAGCAGATGCCTTGTGGGAGGGCATAGTGTCAGAGGTGGAAAGAACTTCGTGATCGTGTCGTTCAGCATTTATCACAAGTGGCAGCCAGGTGAAGTCCTACCAGAGGCCCGGTAAAGACCTTCATCCTCTGGGTCCTGCGGTGACACTCGGGCCCCTCCATCCCCTGTAGACAGAAGACTGTTGCCCCAGGCAGCAGACACTCAGCAATCCTCCTCTAGCTGTCTTTGAAGGCAGGAGAGTAGACTGTACATTTTAGAAAGATTTTCCACAGAGAGTGAGACAGCTACGCAGAAAATTCAATTAACCATTGCTGCACAGTGGAATTTTTATATAAATACATCTTTACCTAATTTCCCAGAAGGATCTTTGCCATTCAAGTTACTTTTATTTCTTCACTGTGGTGTAGTCTCCCTAAGGTAACTATTATCTAAGATACTTAAGATATTTTCATTAGATCTTGATAGGTGCCCTGATAATTTGACTTATACAGTAGTTATTAGCTGTTACACAATGAATTGGAGCTTATATTTTACAGGAAAATATACTCATTCATCTGTCTATGGCATTATAATTTTGACATTCACTCAGCACAAAGCTAGAGTGATTCTGGGAAAGCCCTGCCAATTTAATGTTAATTCCAGTAACTTGTTTTTCCCTATTAAGTGTGCAGTAGATAAAACGCCTGTGTAAAATCGAGGTTTTGAAAAATGGTATCTAGATTCATATAAAGGCTGTATCTATTATGAGCAAAGTGATGTGAAAGGCCACAAAGTACAGTTCAGGTAGTCAGGGCCCTAAATCTCTCGTATTGAAAGAAGAACAAGAAGGTTGAAATAATTATTTTAACATCCCCCCCACCGCCCCGCAACTCTCTTCCTTGTAAGTTTCATCTAGACTTAGGCAAAATAGCTTTTTGGGTCCCATTCTAAAAAAAATAAAACTGTCCCCTGATTTTGACTGCCTGATAATTCTGTTGAGTTTGATCATAACCCTGTGGGTCTTGGTCCCAGAGTTCTGCTGTGTAGGTCAAGGGAATAGAAAGGGGGAAAGACTGGATACACCCGACGGTTCCCTCTGTGCCAGGCTCTTTATCAGGCGCTTTACCACTCTGACTGCAAACTCACCACATGCCCCATGCCTGGTCGCAGTTCCAAAGGGCCTGGGTGTTACTGGGCAGGTGGGTTGCGGACTGACACATGGTCTAGCCCCTGAGGCCAGCCTGTGGATTGCTGCTTGGAAAACTGTGTCTGTAGAAATTACTCAGGAGACTTTCTAAAAGAAATCAAGGTTCTAATCTTGGTGATTCTGGCTTAGTAAGACTCAGCGGGGCCTGAGAATCTGTCTTTTAAAAAAACCTCCAAAGATAATATTTAGTGCTGTCAGGGTAGGGAAATACTGATACCACTTATTTCCAAAACCTACTACTAAAGAGTTTCATTTTGGACTTCCCTGGTGACATAGTGGTTAAGAATCCGCCTGCTAATGCAGGGGACACGGGTTCGAGCCCTGGTCCGGGAAGATTCCACGTGCTGCGGAGCAAGTAAGCCCGTGCACCACAACTACTGAGTCTGTGCTCTAGAGCCTGCGATCCACAACTACTGAGCCCGTGTGCCTAGAGCCCGTGCTCTGCAACAAGAAAAGCCACTGCAATGAGAAGCCCGCGCACCACAACAAAGAGTAACCCCCGCTCACCGCGACTAGAGAAAGTCTGCGTGCAGCAATGAAGACCCAATGCAGCCAAAAATAAATAAATAAATAAATTTATTAAAAAAAAAGTTTCATTTTATCTTTTTTAAAGATTGGGGTGTAAACTGAGTCAATCCTGACTGCATCTCTATGCTCTTGCGCTAACTTTCTGCAGCGTTGTCTCTGTAATTCCTTATGCCCAGTGTTAAATGTAGAGTACATAAGCTAAGAAGTCATTCAGGTCCCAGATGTTTATAAAGTTGTAGCGTTAGCGATCATAAAGACTTAATTTTTTTTTTTAATAAAAGGATATATATTTTATAAAGTTATTCCCAGGAGAAAAAAACAAGAGGAAATTTGCTCAGATATTCTTCTGTTCATATCACATTTTGTTACACTTGTTCATTGGCTCTCCTGACTCATGCATTGGATGCTGGTTCTTTTAAGGTACTGATTTTTGTCTTCATCTGTGTTGCTACCTAACACAGTACCTGACATATAATAAGCAGTCAGTGAATGTTTGCTGAGAGAATGTATGGATGAGTAAGAAACTGATAAACTATGTCAAAGAATTGTGATGGCTGTCTTTCCCACCTTTCCCCAAAGCTGTACATAAAATTAATGATTTCTTTTCTTCTGATGATAGGCAAAGGGAAATCCTCTAAAAACAAACCTTGAACTCATCACCAGATATTTTCTGGATCACTTTGGAAATACTGGTAACAATTTTACTCAAGAAACACCAATCCCTGCACTCTCAATACCAAAGAAAAGTAACAAATTACCATTGAGATGCTCAGAGACCACGCTGGTAAATATATATGACCTTGCAAGTGAAGATGCGAGTTGGAGAACATCATTGTCAGAAACAAGCAAAGCCAGGTACCTCTTCTCATTTATACTGTGGATTAGTTTCTTATTTCTGCTATAACAAATTACTGTAAACTCAGTGGCTGTAATAGGGTTCTCCAGAGAAACAAAACCAAAAGGAACCAATAGGGTATAAATGTGTATATGTATAAATATATATGTGCATAAATATATATTTAAATAAAGAGATTTATTTTAAGGAATTGGTCCATGTGGTTGTAGGGCTGGCGAGTCTGAGATCTGTAGAGCAGACTGGCATGTTGGAAGCTCAGGCAGGATTTCTGTGTTACAGTCTTGAGGGAGAATTACTTCTTTGGGAAACCTTTGTTTTTGCTCTTAAGATCTTCAACTGATTGAATGAGGCCCACCTGTATTATCTAGGGTGATGTCCTTTACTTAAAGTCAACTGATTGTAGATATTAATCACAATATGTTAATTAATCACAATATAAAAAATATCTTCACGGCAACATCTAGACTAGTGTTTGACCAAACAACTGGGCACCATAGCCTAGCCAAGCTGACATACAAAATCTAACCATCATGGTGTCCTAAAGCAACACCAATTTATTTATTTTACAGTTCTGAGGTCAGAAGTCCAAAATTGGTCTCACTGGGCTAATGGCAAGGTGTCAGTAGGGCTGGTTCTTTCCAGAGGCTTTGAGGGGAGAACCTGTTTCCTTTCATTCTTCAAGTTCTAGAGGCTGCCTGTATTCCTGGGCTTGTGGCTGCTTCCTCCATCTTCAAATCACATCACTACAACCCCTGCTTCTGTGTCACATCTCCTACTACTGACTCTCATCCTCCTGTCTCCCTCTAATAAGGACCCCTGTGATTGCATTGGGCCCACACAGTCAGTCTAGGATAATGTACCCATCTCAAGATTCTTAACGTAATCATGTCTGCAAAGTCCCTTTCTTTTACCATGTAAAGTAACATATTCACAGGTTCCAGGGACTAGGTTGTGACCATCTTCAGGAGGCCATCACTCAGCCTCCCATCCTCTGCATTTTCAGCATCCCTGTCATGGAGCACTGTTCTTTTCCTCTGGAAGCCATGGGAATGGACCACTTTGTGATGGAGGATACTTATGATTCAAAATGTTTAATTTAAATTCCATGATTCATAAGGTTCGGGGGCTTCCTTTGTTAGCATTTTCTTAAAAACAGGAGTAGAGAATTCTAAAAGGCCACTAAACACTGGAGCGATGGAGAAATCTGGAAAATAAGTCCTTTTGGAACTCGGGAAGAAAATGAACTGGCATTCTTGATTGTACCTCTATTATTTGGAAAACAGTTATTTTTTTTCTTCCAGTTTTATTGGTATAGAATTGACATACAGCACTGTATAAGTTTAAGTTGTAGAACAGAATGATTTGACTTATATATGCCATGAAATGATAACTACAGTAAGTTTAGTGAACATCTATCATCTCATATAGATATAAAAGAAAAGAAAAAGAAAAAAGTATTTTCCCTTGTGATGAGAACCCTTAGGATTTCATCTCCCTTTTTTTTTTTTTTTTTTGTGGCACGCGGGCCTCTCACTGCTGTGGCCTCTCCCGTTGCGGAGCACAGGTTCCGGACGCGCAGGCTCAGCGGCCACGGCTCACGGGCCCAGCCGCTCCACGGCATGTGGGATCTTCCTGGACTGGGGCACGAACCCGTGTCCCCTGCATCGGCAGGCAGACTCTCAACCACTGCGCCACCAAGGAAGCCCTCTTTCTCATTCTTGTTCTTCCTCACTCCTTGCTTTTGCTCTCAGTCTCTTACCCTCTTTTGTTCTCTCTCCCTCTCTTACACACACACACACACACACACACACACACACACACACACACACATACACACACACACAAACACACAAACACACACAAACACACACACACACCCTCGTTCTTCAACACCAAGCAACCCAAGAAAAGAAGCCGTTGGCATGCCTAACTTTACTAAACCTTAACTGGCAACGCCAGGTTTTCCAAAGGTCTCTGTCCACCACCCTCAGTGGTGTGCAGTAACTGGGCTCCACTCCTCTTATGACTACACCATCGTCCCCCTTATCCATGGGGGATACATTCCAAGATCCCCAGTGCATGCCTGGAACCGTGGATAGTACCAAACCCTGTATATACCATAACGGGAGGGGGGAACTGTTGTATTGAAGGGCTACAGTTTTCCTTAATCACTGGGGTCTGGGAGAAACAAGGATGCTCTTCGTACTGAGGATTGAAGGGATCCTATCATCGGTCATCGACTCTGATTCGGTTTCTTGTTTCAGGTCTCACTTTGTCGGCCAGACTTGCCCTGATACAGAAGTATTTTCTTTCCCTTGCCTTTATTGATAAAGCACAGTCTGGTTAGAAATCATCACAGATTTGTGAATGGGCTTGCTATGGGGACCTGTGGAATGTGGAATTTATCATCATTGCTAGTGATTCCTTTTGGGGAAGCTGTTTTAATGGAAATATCCCTTTTTCGCAGACACGACCATCTTAACGGGGATGTACTTGGGAATTTTGCATCATCCAAAAGGGCCTCCCACAAAAGTAAGCCCTTGCAGACTGTCCCAGGTGAAAGCCCTCCTGTGGCTCCTGCTTGGGAGAAGACGGACAAGCTTCAGTCATCAGAGCCTTCCTTGGACCCGAAGAGGATGGGAGAGAAGATCAGGCCGAAGTCTGGCCTCATTGTCCGAGGCATGATGGCCGGGCCCATCGCCAGCTCCCCACAGGTGGGCTTGGTGCTCTTACTATTATTATGAGCATGGAAAGTGAGGACCGGGCAGGGCTTAAGGGGCTGCCTGGGTTTATCTGGGGGTACCCCACGAGACAGCTCAAGAAGGGAGGATCTGCATGGTAGACGGCAAGAACACTGGCCTCTTTTTCCTGCCTGGCTCTACTGTCAGCGCTCTGGGGCCACGGGTAGGCCTCATCACCTCCCCTGCCTTCGGTTTAACTATCTGGTCAACCAGGTGGTTACCAGGTGGATTCTTTTGCAGGGTGAGAACATATCTACCCAGCTTTATCTTTGCCATTCAGGCGTGGGGGGACCCATCCCAGTCTAGAGGACATATTTTTTAAAAATTTTTTAACACATGATAGTGAAAAGGGAAAAAGAAATCCCAATCCTTATAGCTTTGTTTTGTTTTAAAAAAATTCTAAAAACTTAACACCGTTGTTTTACAGTCTCCCTTAAGGAGGGGCTGTGGTAGGGTCCCATCAGGTGGGAGACTAAACCAAAGGAGAGAATGAATGTAAAAGGGGTTTGTAAAACAGAAGAGAAACAGAAAAACAAAGGAAGGTCAAATGCCGAACTCAAAGTAGAGGATCAGTCAAATCAGGGAGCCTAAGCCAACCAAAAATAGGTCATCTGTGTCCACGCTGGTCACCTCCACCCTCACGTGTGGGTGTGGCTGCACATGCCAGCACTGCTCTCCCAGTTCATCTGGAATCAGGGCAGCAAGCAGTGGACCTTCTCCCTGCCTCAGCCCACGTCCTGTGAGATTTTCGGACAAGGTCTTTGTTCCTCTTGGCCATAGTCTCGTTTGTTAGACCAGGTGTCTAAGATCCCTTCGAGATCTGGAATTTCATGGCTCAGTGATGGTCGTGCAGTTGGGAAAGGGAAAAGTATTTTAATAGTCTTTTCAGAAAGCTAGGCGTATTTTTTAATATTACACCGAACCTAGACAAGTTGTTTCTTTTTTTTTAATCCAGTTCACAAGGCTGGCTGTTCGCTCAAAAACAACCTGCTTTGGGTCTAGATCAAGTATAGTTATCTGTCATTGTTCTGTTGATTAAAAACATGCACAACCTAAAAGTTGAGAATTACGTTTTATTTGACGGACTTGCTGAGGACTTAAACCTGGAAGACAGCCTCTCAGATAACACTGAGGAACTGCTCAGAAGAGGTAAGGGAGGAGCCAGGATATACAGGAGTTTTTGCAAGAAACCAGCTAGTAGGAACATCAAAAGATTACTGTTAATTAAAGAAAAACAGGGACTTCCCTCGTGGTCCAGTGGTCAAGAGTCCAGGCTTCCACTGCAGGGGGTGTGGGTTCGATCCGTGGTTGGGGAACTAAGATCCCACATGCCGTGTGGCGTGGCCAAAAAAAAAGAAAGAAAGGAAAAAAAAGAGAAAAACAGACATCTCAAGTTAATGAAGTTAGCACTTTTCTTTGTACAGGAAGATGCAGAGTCTGAGTTCACTTAAACCATTCCTTGAATACGCACCTTATCAATGGAAAAAAATGTTGCCTGCCATTTCAGTAAACAAAGGATGCGGCGGCCATCAAGCCATCACCCTGCAGTGGCCTGATGGTGAGCCCTGAGGGAACGCAGGGTAGAAGTAGGATGCCGACCATCAGACACTGCAGCCACCACCAACCCCCGCATAGTGCACCCTGAGGAGACTCAGGATGTGAAAGCACAGGGTGCTGACCCCAGAGAGCTGAGGTGCGCATCAAAGGAATGCTTTCAGTGAGCCCTGACTTTTGCATCTTCTCATATATAGAAAAGTACTAAATTCCTTAACTTGACATATCTGGTTTTCTTTTTCTTTAATTTTTTTATACAGCAGGTTCTTATTAGTTATCTATTTTATACATATTAGTGTATATATGTCAATCCCAATCTCCCAGTACATCCCCCCCCCCCACTTTCCCCCGTTGGTGTCCATACGTTTGTTCTCTACATCTGTGTCTCTATTCTGCCCTGCAAACCGGTTCATCTGTACCATTTTTCTAGGTTCCACATATATGCGTTAATATACGATATTTGTTTTTCTCTTTCTGACTTCCTTCACTCTGTATGACAGTCTCTAGGTCCATCTGCCTCTCTACAAATGACCCAATTTCGTTCCTTTTTATGGCTGAGTAATATTCCACTGTATATATGTATCACATCTTCTTTATCCATTCGTCTGCTGATGGGCATTTAGGTTGCTTCCATGACCTGGCTGTTGTAAATAGTGCTGCAGTGAACCTTGGGGTGCGTGTGTCTTTTTGAATTATGGTTTTCTCTGGGTATATGCCCAGTAGTGGGATTGCTGGGTCATATGGTAGCTCTATTTTTAGTTTTTTGAGGAAACTCCATACTGTTCTCCATAGTGGCTGTATCAATTTACATTCCCACCAACAGTGCAAGAGGGTTGGTTCCCTTTTCTCCACACCCTCTCCAGCATTTGTTGTTTGTAGATTTTCTGATGATGCCCATGCTAACTGGTGTGAGGTGATACCTCATTGTAGTTCTGATTTGCATTTCTCTAATAATTAGTGAGGTTGAGTGGCTTTTCATGTGACTCTTGGCCATCTCTATGTCTTCTTTGGAGAAATGTCTATTTAGATCTTCTGCCCATTTTTGGATTGGGTTGTTTGTTTTTTTAACATTGAGCTGCCTGAGCTGTTTATATATTTTGGAGATTAATCCTTTGTCCGTTGATTCATTTGCAAATATTTTCTCCCGTTCTGAGGGTTTAGACAAGTTGTTTCTTAATGTGGAACCTGAAACCATCGCAATGAACTTTTTCTACATATCAGTTTCCACTGGTTTGTCTTGAACTTTGAATGACTCTTTTACCACTGCATGGTTTAGTAACATGATGCATTGGGTCATGTGGAAATTATTGGTTTACTAAGTTATATGGATCTTCTGAACGTTGACACATTTCAACATACAAAAAAAAACACATAAAAAATTGCATTTGTTGATGTCACTACTCAACTTATCAGAAAGTTTTGAGAAGCCCTCCAGTTCACAATGGCAAATACAAGTTTCCCCAGATTCTAATTTTTACCTGATGACTTGTATTTTATCACTGGCAACAGTGTATCATTTATGTTCCTTGATGTGACAGGCTCAATTTATTTTCAAGAAAATGCCTGCCAGATACTCAGTACTCAGTATTCAAATACTGAATAACCATAGTTCATCTGTCAGTTGTTCCGTGAAAAAACTAGCAAGTTTAGCTCACAACTCAGATGGCTGCGTAAGTGCTTCTCCTGGTGACAGCCTCATCCTCTGCATCCTGCAGAATGTTTGTATATACCTCCCATTTTGTCACACAGACTGTTAAAGAGATGTATAACATAGGGTCAAGATTGAACACAATTAATATTCGTTATGCTTCAGCATGGACATTCTTAAGTGAAATTAGCATTTCACTTATCTACTTTTATTGCAAGTGGTGTTAATACCTTGAGTACTGGTGAAGATTGGTGCTGCTGCCTTGATTCGTGCTAAGGGCCAGCCAACAGTTTTTCCCACCAGTGCTTTGCACCGTCAGTACAAATGTGGACACAGTGAAAAAGGCAAATCATGTTGTATTATTATTATGAAAATAATTTTGAGCTCCCTGAAAGGGTTTGGGGTTAGACCTGTAAGGTCGGTGGACTGCACTTTGGGAACTGGTGGACCAGATGAACACTAGGGTCCTGTCCTATCATGACTTTCTAATCAAGTCTGTGCGGTTCAGACCCCTTCATAACTGAGGTGTGAGGAAGATGGCTTGTACCTGCTTTACTGCTGAGAGATTGCTGCAAACTTCTCCCCAAAGGAGAAGTGATTGTTCTTGGAGGTGTTCTTTTCCCCTGGAGTATCTGAATCCCGTGAAGGACACAGAGGTAGAATTTCCCCAGGTATTCTGGAAGGTGTTCTGTGGGCCTTTGAGTACCTTGGCCATGCTTATTGGTTGCTCAAGAGAAAAGAGCAAGGTTGCCAGGTAGTGCATCATTAGGTATGGCATATGGATCAGCTCTGCGCTTTTGAAGAATGAGGAAGAGTCTGGGTTCCCTGCCCTTGGCCGGAAGTTTGGGTCTCCTTGGGAATGTTGACTAATGTTTTCCTTGTTCTGTGGCAAGGGATGCCCTGGGTGGCTTTCGGAGGAGGTTTATAGTGCCTAGTAATTTCCACCAGGCGGGAATATGGCAGAATTTGCTGTTCTTTTTCTGGCACAGGCTTTACCATTTGGCCCAGGATTATTTCTGGAAATGCTGAGAGGTCCAGAATTTTAAACCCAGGAAGAGCCCAGCAGGTGTATTTTTGTCCCCTACCCCTATTCCTCTACCTCAGATTGGTAACAACGTGAGTTCTCATTTCATTGGTTAATGATTGATAGTGAGAGAGGACATTTCTGTTGACGCCTCTGAAATTCCTTCATTTCAAAAAGTAAGCATTGCTTACTATGAATAGGTCACTGGGCTGGGAGCTCTGGGGACACCAGAGTTGAAGGAAGAATGGCCTCCATCACCTGGTCTACTGGCAGGAAGGGTTAAGGCCATATGTAAGTGGGGACGGGGGCAAAGATGCATAGCAGTAAGTAATATTTGCTGGCTGCTGTGCAGGGTTTGGCTCTGTGATGGTGCCTTACGTGGGTCTGGGTCTCTCCTTTGGTCCTCACCATGGTCTTGTGGGAGATCGGCACTGTAGGTCCCCAATCCCTCATCCAAAAGCTTTGAGCAAATGTGTTTCGGAATGTAGATTTTGTTTTTAAACTTCAGAAAGGAAATACAATGC
This sequence comes from Stenella coeruleoalba, assembly GCF_951394435.1. Lineage (NCBI taxonomy): Eukaryota > Metazoa > Chordata > Mammalia > Artiodactyla > Delphinidae > Stenella > Stenella coeruleoalba. The sequence continues at coordinate 59,917,761 of NC_137155.1, forward strand.
ATAAACCACATACCACAGAACGCCTGCAGTAGGGTTTGGAGTAGCACCCCATAAATAAAACATTTCTGCAGCAAAACATATGAGTATTCACACTTAAAAAGGGACCGCAATGGAATTCCCTGACGGTCCAATGGTTAGGACTCTGTGCTTTCTCTGACGAGGGCCCAGGTTCAATCCCTGGTCTGGGAACTAAGATCCCGCAAGCCACATGGCCAAAAAACCCAAAAAAAACCAACAAAAAAAAACCAAGAATGCAAGCAACCTACCTCATAAGAATGAAAAAGAATTTGCCATGGGATTCCAAAAGAAATGGTCATTTTTTAGGGGTTTTGGGATTTAGGAATTATTGATAGCAGGTTATGGACAGGTTATATTGCAGGTGGGGTAGTGAGGGACAAAGAAGTTCAATGACTTGTCACAGAGCACACGGCTGGCAGGGGGTGACACGGGAACACAGGTCTGACCCTGGAGCTCTCTGTAAGGGGTATGAGGGGGGACCAAGGCATGCTCCTGGGATTTATGTGGGTGGGGTTCTGTGAAAGCGCTACAGAAGTGGTAGCCCCTGCGTGACTCCTCAAAGGGTGGGTAGGATTTTAGGAGAAGGAGTTAAGGATGGGAAAGACATTCCCGGGGGAGGGAAGATCATGGGTAAATGCTTGACGTGGGATATTTTCTTACCTCCCTCCAAGGGGATCCTCACCGCTGCTTTTGTCCTTGCTCTTTTCAGGATTCCCTCCGCAGACGCTCGCTGAGGCAGTCCCCGGCCTTGAGCAGCACGACCCAACCCCACGAGGAGGGGAGCCTACAAGCGCCCGAGCTGTCTGCTCATACCCCAGCCTGTCCCCCGCCTGTCCCGCAGGAGGGCCCGGCTTCCAGCACCTCCTCCACCCCCAGGAGCACCCTGGGCCTGCTCAGCTCCCTGACCTTGGAAAAGTGGAGAGCCTCGCCCAGCAGCCCTCCTCCCCTGCCAGGCAAAGGGCTTCCCCAGAGCGGGAGCGGCCGGTGGAGAGACCTTTCAGAGGACAGCCCAGCCGTGGACAGTGGCCTAGAGGCCGACAGGACCGCCTTGAATTTCTCCTTGTCCAGTGGGAATGCCCCGACGACCCAGGAGAGGCTGGAAAGAGTGTTCAAACGGCAGGGGAGCCAGCCCCCGGCCCTCAGGTGAGTGTGCTGTGCCCAGGTGATGGTTTTCGGAGAACCGTCCAGTCCCGAGTGGCTCCTTGGGCTCTCCGAGCGAGGTTGTGAAGTAGGGGAGGTGATGATGGTCACTCCACCAGGGAGAAAGCAGCCCAGAGTGCACACACCAGGAGGCTTTGCGAGGGGTGTTTCTTTGGCCCTTCTTACTTCTTCTCAAGGGTCAGCCTGATATGGTACAAGAGATGCGTCGAAGCCAGAGGTATGGTGGTGAATCAGGTCCCACAAGGCTCCTCTGGGGCAATTTTTTTTAACCCTATCCTAAGCCCTTCGCTTTTATTCTTTCACAATAGACCTTGGTGATCCCTACACTGATTGGTTTTTGAATGTTAAACCAACCTTACATTTCTGGAATGAACCACCCTTGGCTCTGACACATTATCTTTGTATATATTGTTTGATTTGACTTACTAATATTTTGTGTAGGGTTTTGTATATAAATTCATGAGGGAGGTTGGCTGGCAAATTTCCTTTCTTGTAACAGCAGCCTTGTGAGATTTTGGTGTCCAGGATATGCTAGAAGTGGTCCCTCTGTTTCTTTATGGTCTTGAAGAGTTAGTGTGAGATTGGTGTTATTTCTTCCTTAAATATTTGGGAGAATTTTCTGGAGAAGGCTTCTGAGCATTGAGTTAAAAGGTTTTAAATTGTGGATTCAATTAAAAAAATTTTTTAATTGAAATTTTCTATTTCTTCTTGTGTCAGTTTTGGCAAGTTGTATTTTTCCAAGGAATTTAACCACTTAATTTATATTTTAACTTTACTGATATAAAATTGTGTAATTATACACAATTTTTTTTTATTGGAATAAAATTGCTTTACAATATTGTGTTAGTTTCTGCTATACAATGAAGTGAATCAGCTATACGTATACCTATCTCCCCTCCCTCTTGGACCTCCCTTACACTCGCCCCCCATCCCACCCATCCATGTTGTCACAGAGCACCGAGCTGAGCTCCCTGTGCTATATAGCAGGTTCCCACTAGCTATCTATTTTACGCATGGTAGTGTATATATGTCAACCCTAATCTCCTAATTCGTCCCACCCTCTCCTTCCCACCCTGTGTCCAAATGTCCGTTCTCTATGTCTACGTCTCTATTCCTGCCCTGCAAATAGGTTCATCTGTACCATTTTTCTAGATGCCACATATATGTGTTAATATGTGATATTTGTTTTTCTCTTTCTGGCTTACTTCAGACTGTCTGACAGACTCTAGGTCCATCCACATCTCTACAAATGACCCAATTTCATTCCTTTTTATGGCTGAGTAATATTCCATTGTTTATATGTACCACATCTTCTTTATCCATTCATCTGTCTTTGGGCATTTAGGTTGTTTCCATGTCCTGGCTATTGTAAATAGCGCTGCAATGGACATTGGGGTGCATGTGTCCTTGTGAATTATGAATATCCTCTTATTGTCCCTTTAAAGTCTGTAAGATCTGCAGGGATGTCTCTGTTTCCATTCCCGATACTGGTAATTTGTGTTCTATGAATTATATGCTTTTTTCAAAGAGCTAACTTCTGGCTTTGTAGGTTTGTTTTCTAATTAATTGATTCCCACTCTTACTTGTATTCTTTCTTTCATTCTGCTTTCTTTGAGTTTAATTTGCTATTATTTTCTATTTTATTTTATTATTTATTTCTATTTTGTCTTAAATTATTGATTCTTAGCCGCCTCCTCCTCCTTCTACTTCTTCTTCTTCTCCTTCCTCTTCCTCTTATTCTTCCTCCTCTTCTTCTTTAGGCATTTCTTTTTTTTTTTTTTTTGCGGTACGTGGGCCTCTCACTGTTGTAGCCTCTCCCGTTGCAGAACACCGGCTCCGGATGCACAGGCTCAGCAGCCATGGCTCACGGGCCTAGCTGCTTCGTGGCATGTGGGATCTTCCCAGACCGGGGCACGAACCTGTGTCCCCTGCATCGGCAGGCGGACTCTCAACCACTGTGCCACCAGGGAAGCCCTTTGGGCATTTCTGATTCTAATTTTTAGGGGCTTCATGACTGCTATTTCAGGATTATTTTCAATATTTCTTACATATAATTATTAATATTGAGTACTACCATTAATTGAGAGTTTACTTAGTGCCTGATACTATGCTAGGCACTTTTCATATATTATTCTATTTCATACTTGGAAAAACCTGCAAGGAGGTATTATTATTCCTCAATTTACAGATGAGGGAATACAGACTCATAGAGGTTATCACTCCCAAGGTTGCCTAGCCAGGAAGTGAAGGAGCTGGGATACGAACCTAGGTGTTTCTGAGTCCAAAGCCCATCATGCCTGTAAGCACCATCCTGTACTAGTTAGGTAATTGCGTTTCTGTTTGTGTGTGATGTGTATGTTTTAAACACTAGTAATTTGCTTGGAGAATTTCTGCAGGGGTGGGTATAAGAAGTATTAGGCATCCTGGTTTGTAATACTGGCTTTTTAAGTCATTTACTGTGCACCTAATATGTGCCAGGCACTTAGGCACTGGTAGTGCAAGGCAAGCTAAACAGATACAGTGTATTAACTCCCTTTGTGACCATAGATAAGCTGGGCCTACTTTGCTTATACATTTTGTGACTATGTTATTTGATGCATATACACATAGAATTCTTATAGCTTCCCGTCGGATAGACTTTTCTATCATTATGAGATCTCTCTTCATCTCTAATAATGCTTATTGCCTTAGTGTCTGTTTAGGTATAGCTGCGTCAGCTTTCCTTTGATTAGTGTTTTCATGGTATATCTTTTTTTCCATCTTTTTATTTTCATCCATTCTGTAGCTTAACATTTAAAGGTGCCAACCAAAAGTCTGTGCGGTTTACCAGGATCCTTCACCCTTTTAAAAAATAATTATTATAATTTATTTAAATTAAAATAAAGCAAAACAAAACAAAACCAGTTTACCCATTTCTCCCACCTTCTACCCACCTCAGCTTTCTTCTTTTGTAATATCTTTTAAGGCTACAAATTTCCCTCTAAGTAATGCTTTGTATCCCAGAAGTTAATAAATTATATAATCATAAAATTTAGCTTAAATGTTTTCTAATTCCCATTGTGATTTATTCTTTTGACCTGTGGGCTATTTAGACATGTATTGACTAATTCACAGCATTTGGGCTATTTTTCGGGTTATCTGTTTGTTTTTGATTTCTAGCTTATTTCCACTTTAGTCATAATATATTCTGTATGATTTCAATCCTTTGATATTTGTTGAGATTTCTTTATGGTCTAGTATATATTTAAAGCTTATCTCTCATAACCAGCATATATGTGGATTTTTAAAAATCCAGTCTGATAATTTTTTGTTTTAGTTGGAATAATTATTGCATTTACATTTTCCTTTTGCTTGAAGAACTTTCTTTAGTATTTCTTTAGCAGGTATATTACAATAAATTTTTTTTTTTCAGTTTTTGTTTGGTAATGTCTTTATTTTGCCTTTATTTTTGAAGGATATTTTCAGTGGGTATAGAATTCTAGATTGGTGGCTTATTTTCTTTTCAGCACTTTAAGTATTTAATTCCATTATCTTACCTTAGTCTTTCATTATCTCTATTGATAAATAAGTTGACATTTTTTATTACTACTCTTTTGAAGGTAATGTGTCTTTTTTTTAACCTCTGACTGCTTTTTAATTTTTTTTTTGCTTCTTCTCATTCTTTAATTTTCAACAGTGTTACTATGATGTGCCTAGAGGTGGTTTTCTTTGACACTTCCGTTAGTATATGTAGAGCTTCGTCAGTTCGGGGTTGATACCTTTCATCAGTTTTGAAAATTATTGTCTGTTGTCTTTTCAAATATTGCTTTTATCCCATCCTTTCTTTTCTCTCCTGGTACTCCAGTTATACATATATTACTACATATTTTCACTGTTCTATAGGGTTTAAAAAAATATTCTTTCCTATGTTTTCCATCTTTTTCTCTCTCTGTACTTTAATCTAGATATTTTCTCTTGCTCTATCTTCTGGTTCATGTTTTTTCTCTTTTGCCATGCTATTAAATATATATAATAATATATTACTTTCAGTTATTTTTCAGTTTTATAATTTCTGTTTCTTTGTAGAAAGTAGATATCAGTCTTTTGTGAGATTCTTCATCTTTTATTTTCTTGAGCACATTATTCATACTCATTTTAAAGTTGCTGTCTGGTAACTTCCATATCTGGATCACCTATAGGTCTATTGATATTGTCTTTTTTCTTTTGGGTTTTGATAATTTCGTCCTGTTTCTTTGCATTTCTGATAATTTTGATTCAATTCCAGACTTTGCATATGAATAATTGTAGAGGCTCTGGTTAACATTACCTTCCTCCAAAGAGGACTTAATTTTCTTTTGGTAGATATTAATCTTTTGTTAGTTTTAGACTTTGTAAAATATCTTTTCCTTTGTTGGACAGAAATTCTTAATTTTGGCATAATTAATCAATCTCTTGTTTGACATACGATTTGCATTTTTGCATTTTTTCTTTATTAAGTCCTTTCTTTCCTTTAGGTTTCCATGGTATTCTCCTGTATTTTTTCTATTAATTTTGTAATTTTAGCTTTCACATTTAGGTATTTAATCTTTTGTATTTGTTAGGTTGAAAGACTCACTTTTATTTTTCTCCATATAGTAAGACAGTTTTCCTAGCACCACCTACTCTACAATTCGTTCTTTACCCCATGTCTTGATTCTTTTCTAATTTCCTGTATAGATTGTCCAGCCAGTGCAATAACAGTGCTGTATATTCAGAACTTCTTCCCCATTCCTTTTCCTAACTACGATTGCTGCAAAATTGCAGAGACCTTATACAGGAAATCATTAGAAATCATAATCCATCCTGGTGCCTTTTAGGGATTCCACAGAGACACTCTAGAGAACAGCCTTATCTACTTATTAGTTTTTAAACTAGAAATGGTGGGACTGGCTTTACATTAAACAAATATATATATATATATATTTTTTGTTGTTGTTGTTGTTGTTGTTTGTTTGTTTTTCGGTACGCAGGCCTCTCACTGTTGTGGCCTCTTCCATTGCGGAGCACAGGCTCTGGACGCACAGGCTCAGCGGCCATGGCTCACGGGCCCAGCCGCTCCGTGGCATGTGGGATCTTCCCGGACCGGGGCACGAACCCGTGTCCCCTGCATCGGCAGGTGGACTCTCAACCACTGCTCCACCAGGGAAGCCCTAAACAAATATTTAATATATATATTTTAAAAGAATCATGACCATCTAACAATATTTTAAGGTTGCAGCCATGCACAAAATATACTAGCTCTCTCTTGTGTTTCATTGGTCATGACCATAGCTTTTATTACTATGGCTTTGTGGTTGTAACCTGGTATCTTGGTATACTTCGCCTTTCTTTCAGGATTGACATAGCTATTTACAGATCTTTATTCTTTATGCAGGCCCTTTTGCCTGTTCACCCAACATGTCTAACTTATTTCTACAAGAGGGCTAACTGGTTTGTCCCTTTGCCTTTGTAAGTCCCAAGGCCTTTGTAAAGGCCTTGCTCTCAAACCATCTCATGAGTGTCTCTTTCTTGTCAATCAGGTGTTTTATACTCATAGTGGTTTTCTTTGACTAACTTCACCTCCACCCACTCACCTCTAGCCTATTTTATTGTTATCACAGCACCTATCATAACCTGAACTGGGCTCTGGAGTCTGATGACCTGGACTGGCAAACCACCTCTGCCCTTTATAACCACTGTGGCCTTAGGCCAGTTCTTAGGCCCTTGAAAGATGGTATGGACTTTGTCTTAGAGGAGGAGGAAGGTGGCAGGGAAATGTACTGCCACAGGCCCTCAGGACCAGGCGAAGTGTGACCAGGAGTGCTTAGCATGTGATAATAGTGTTGATCTTTATGTCAGTAAGTGTTTTGGGAGCTTTGTTGTTTACCCACTACTTGTTTCCTCTATGCTGAGCACCATGCTAAGCACACGTGTGTATTATCTCGTTTGCGCCTTACGATAATCCATTCAGGTGGATATTATTGGTTTTCTTCTCAGGGCGGGGGAGGTTCTCATTAAATAGTATTCTTCTCCTCCTGAGTTCTGAACAAATTGCCAAGGGAAACAAAGGATATCAACTGGATTGGGGTAAAATACATATCGTCTCTGTGATTGATAAAGGGAAGGTAGGAGACACAGCAACTCATGAGGCCTGGTGGGCCCAGAGCTGGACAGACTTCTCCACCTCATCTCAGGCCCAGGACCATGTGGTGGGAGGGGCCAGCCCCCAGAAGAGCAGCTCACTCCCAGAGGAGAAAGGGTGCAGCTGAGCCTAATGCCCCTCTTTCCTTTCTTTCCCCAATTAACCAATCAGGTCACACATCCTCCCTCAGGATGGAGTGAATAAAAAGGAAGAGAGTAAAGGTCTGCAGGGTAGACCAGTAGAACTCCTTCCAAACTCCCAGGAGACACTGGGAGTTGAGAACAAGCATCCTCCCACCCCAGCAATTATTATTCCATTTTAGATGAGGAACTGAGGCACAGAGAATTAAAGGAACCTGTCAAGATTCTGGGTAGATGCAGGCCTAAGGGCTCACAGTTTGGCACATGGAATATGGATTGGATTTCAGCAGTCTCTCATCCCCTCAGTTAGGCAGCTTTGTGCAGTGCACATACTACCCAACTGTATGTGGCACCCTTGGTTTGAAACCAGGGCCAAAGTAATCCCACTTGCTAAAACTACCTACCTCCTGCCCTTCCCAATACCCCTCCAACAGTCTTATCTGCCCATCACTTGTTTTTTTCATTCAATACAGTAAACATAGGTCTGAGACCTAGTGTGTATAAGATCCTGTGAACCCTTCAGGTGAGAGAGTCGTGTGCATATGTAATTCTTTTAAAACATGACGAGGGACAGTGAGATGACAGCAGAGCTGGCTCGCATGCATGGCACATGCTCCATCACTCAGCTCTAATGAAGCTGGAGGAAAGGTGGCTACTGGGAGCCTTTGCTGGGCCTTGCAGCATCAGGTTTAGGGATGCCCATGGAAGTCACACCTGGGGGCGGGGGAGTGAGCATGTGTCCTGGGAGAGGGGGCAGGTGGAGGACGTGACCTGCTGAGATGTCAGGGAACGTGAGTATACGTGCAGTCAGGCCCTTCTGACACTAACTCCTTAGATCAGACTCAGTTGCTGAAGGAACTGTTTTTTGCTTTGATTTTTGTTTCTTTCTTGTGTCCTTTGATCTTAGAAGATGCTTAGAAAATGTCACCTTCTCATTGTTGTGGCAGTTTGGGGCCATTTGTCCCTTGTCACTGGCTAGTCAGGGCTGCCCTTGTTGGATTCCTCTCACAATCAGTCAGATCCGCTGGGCCTCTGGCCCTGACCTGGGTGGTCCTGTAACCCTTGCCTCACTCTGCTTCCTCTATACCTCTGCGTATCTTGCTATCACCTACACACCTGGCCCAGACTAGGCCCTCTAGAAACCTCAGGCGCAGGACTAAGAGCATCGGAGCAGTGATTCTTCCGGGAACCCAGTCTGCCAAGCCTGGGGCTCCCCAGGCGGCACTTAGTGGAGGTTGATGGTCTGGTTGGGGGCAGTCTCACTTGCGGTGCTTATGCTCTCTTGGGGCCTGATGGCCTGTCATTTGTCTGAGTCCCTCAGAGTGAATCCTTGGGGCTTCTCACGGCCACATGGACCCTGCTGTGGTTGAGTTCAAAACACATCATGCCGGGCATTTGACAATCAGAACTTAGTTCAAAGTTCTGAAACACATCATGCCGGGCATTTGACAATCAGAACTAGCTTCAGGGCTTCCCTGGTGGCACAGCGGTTGAGAGTCTGCCTGCCGATGCAGGGGACACGGGTTGGTGCCCCGGTCTGGGAGGATCCCACGTGCCGCGGAGTGGCTGGGCCTGTGAGCCATGGCCGCTGAGCCTGTGCCTCCGGAGCCTGTGCTCCGCAACGGGAGAGGCCACACGATGACAGGCCCGTGTACCGCAAAAAAAAAAAAAAAAAAGAACTAGCTCCCACTTATGTTTTCCAGCTGTGTGTGGGCTGCAGAAGCTGCAGCCACGTACATTTTGCCCGGTCTCCTTTGGAAGCATGGGTGTACTCAGTGTCGTGAAGTTGAGAAGAGTTGTTGGCCTCCCTTGGGAGTTCAACCCATGGCAGCGGCCCAGCGGCAGTGTCTAGCTTCTGGAAGATAGAGGTCAGCATTGGGTCTCGTTGGGCTGAGATCAACAGTTGACAGGGCTGTGGTCCTTCTGGAGGCTCTAAGGGAGAATCTGTTTCCTTGTCTTTTCTAGCCTTTAGAGACTGCCCACATGCCTTGGCTTGTGGCCCCTGTTTTCCGTCTTCAAAGCCAGTGACGTGAGCCGGGTCCTTCTCAGGCTCTCATCTCTCTGATTGTCCCTTTCTCCCTTTTCCGCCTCCTTCTTCCCCTTTGAAGGACCCCTGTGGTTCCATTGTGTTCACCTGGGTAATCCAGGGTAGCCTCCCCATCTCAAGGTCAGCTGACCGGCAACCTTATCTCCACTGACCAGCAACCTGATCTCCAGGAATTCCCTTTCCATGTAACCCAACATGTTCACAGGTTCCAGGGCTTAAGACAAGGGCATCTTTAGGGGTGGGCGTCATTCTGCCTGCCACAGAGGGCAACTGTTTTTTTCTTGCAGTGTTTAAAATCCTTTTTGGTCTCATGATTTTTAAACTGTTTACTTTTACCCTCTCCCTTTCTACCACTCCCAGGAGAAATTTTGTTGTTTTCACCTTATCCAGCCATTCTCCCCTGCTTGTCTGACTGTCTTCATGTCCCTCTCTTTTTTATGCGGGTCATGTGTGGGAAGGGAACCAGGAAGACCCACGGCTGCACGGTCCCTGGGAGCTGCGGGATTAGGCCGGTAGAAGATGTCTGGCTATGTGGCTGTCATGGTGTATCCAGTGAGCTCAGGGCAGTTGTGAATTTCATGAGCATCGATGGATTTCACCCTGGGGAAGGTGGATGTTTTCCCAGAATACAAGCTTAAAGTGTGATAGAATCCATGGAATTGAAGTTTAATTTCGTTGGGTTTTTTAACAGATGTTTTAAACTGGGTGTTTTGAAAGCAGAGTGGAATAGATGTTGCTTTAGAATCTGTCTCGATTCTTAAGCGTATAGTTTGTCAGGGCTAGAAAGATCCTTGGGACCCAAGCCCTTCACTTGGCAGGTGGGGAACAGGGCCCAGGAGCAGAGGGGAAGTGGCTCACCTGAGCTCTTGCAGGTGTCGTACGGTCCTTTCATAAGCTCTGTTTTCACTGTCTGGCTATGTTGAGAGCTTTTTCTCGAAATATGTGTGGTCTTTCCTGTACTCAGTATAAGCCTGCAGCACAGTTGTCATCCATCAGCATGTGACATCTTATTCCTCACACAGTCATCCCTTGGTTTTGGAGAGGCCTGATTTCAATCCCTGAGCTCATGGAGTTTGTCCTCAAAAAACCCCCATCAATTCACAGAAATATCCATTTATTCAATTAACTTATTAACACGTTTTTAATGAGTGCCGTAGTGTGTCAGAGCCAGCTTGTACTGGCTCACGGACCTGACTGTTGCCATGTCTTCCTGACGTCAATGTGGTAGCTTGAAATGGGTCATGGTAGGAATATTTACGCCATGGGAATTGGCAAATGCTGCCAATTAGCATCCCCCTTCCCTGGAGAGCCAGTTGTTAACTTCTACCAGCACGCCACCCGTGATGGCCTACTATGTGCCAGATGCAGTTCTAGCCACTGGGGATTCCACATGGATGAAGGACCAAGCCTCTGCCCTCTTGGAGTGTATACTTCTGATGGGGAGAGGCGGCCCATGACAACAACCCAGTGAGTAAATATATAACAAACCTGGGTGCCACGAGGAAAAGTAATTCAGGGAAGTGTGATGGGGAGCCCTGGGTTTGGGGCTGCTGTTCTACAAAGGGAGAGCTGGGGAAAACCTTTCTGAGAAGGTGATGTGAGAGGAGACCAGAAGGAAGACAGGGAACCAGCTTTTGATCCCTGGGAGCAAATGCAAAGAGGGCAGCCGTGCACAGGCCCTGTGGTGGGAACAGGGTGCTTGTTCAGGCTGAGTGGATGAGGGGGAGAGGTGGAGAGGGAGGGGAAGAGCGAGCAGGGCCTGGAGGCTGCTGAACGTGCTGGCTTTGCCTCTAGGTGATGCAGGAGCCTTTGGAGGTCGGGCAGAGGCACGGCCTTCTGCGACGTGTGCTCAGCAGGGTCCCTCTGGCTGCCGGGCTGGGGTTGAGAATAGATTCCAGGAGACAAGGCTGGCAGCAGGGGGACCAGGCAGGGGGCGACTGCCGTCGTCTGGAGGAGAGCTGATGGTGGCTTGAACCAGGCAGGGTAGTGAAGGTGGCGAGATGTGGGCTGGGTTATCACACACACACACACACACACACACACACACACACACACACACACACACACACACACACACACACACAGGGACCCTCTGCTTTTCGAGTTAGCTTTATTCCACTTCACTTTCACTAAAGACCTATGTTAGCTAACCAAAATAAATCCAAAGAGGATTTTCACTTTTAAGGAAAAAGGCAAAAAGTGCAAGTGGTGATCAGCGTTCTGTAATGAGCCATTGCAAAGGCAGCTCGCACTCCGACCAGCAGCCAGGGCGGCACCGCCAAGCTCCTTCCCTGGGAGCCACACTCAGCATCAGGCCGCCACAGCCCTGAACGGGTCTATGAGCCTCTGTGCTTGATCTCGATGTATTTTGTGCCTCCATTAGCAAGATGTGTCCTAAGGTAATTGCTTCTTCGCGTTACACCATCTCAGCTTGGGAAAGCTTTCCTAGGAGCGCTCTACTTTTGGGTAGAAGGGGAAGCCTGCCTATGGTAGAGTCAGCAGGACTTGACCCTGGATTAGATTTGCCTCGTTAGAGAACGAGAAGAGACAGGATGACTCCAAAGTTTTTGGCTGAACAACCGGAAGATGGAGTTGCCGTTCCCTGAAATGAGGAAGGTGGTGGGAGAAGCAGGTGTAGTCATGGGCACCAGGCCGCAGTCCATTGTCCTCCCTGCCAGGCCAGTGGTGTTTCTTTGTTGACTGGCCTCCCTGTGGCCTGAGTCAGAGACCATGTGTCTGGAATCCACAGATGTGAGCAGTCAGCGGTCTTGTGGTTCTCATTTCAGGCCCTGTTGATGCTATTGTGACAGGACAGTTCTCTTCTGGCCTCAGGGTCTTACTGAAGCTGTGAAGAGGTTGTTTCTCACACCAGGACTATTACTAGAGCCCACGTAATAGGATTGCTCACGGCTGTTCTCTGAGGACAGTGAAAGCAATTGTCTTGCCTTTAAATCGAGCACTTATTTTTCCTGTGTTTGCAGGTTGAATGTTTGCCTTGGTCAGATGTCCAGCCCCCTCTGGGCCTCTGTGCTCCCGTCTGTAAGGGAAGGGTTGGATGGACTGCTCTTCAGGGGCTCCTCCGTCTCTGACATGCCCCTCATCCTACACTGTACACATGGCCTTGGGCGTGTCCAGGCCAAAGTTCCACCTTCTCTGCGATCCAGGAATCATAGTCTATTCAGCTGGTCTCTAATGTTCATCTTGTGTAAAGAATGAGCATGTAAACGGGGCCCTGTGCCTTGGGAGTCCCTCCTAGATGGTGGGCTCCTCTGAGTTCCTATAGTAAAATGATACAGGACTCAGCAACGCAGATTCGCCCCCAGCCCCGAGCGTGAGGGTCTGTTGCTGGAGGCCTGATGATCTCCTGTTCCGGCTGCAGGGTTTTGTCTGGGAGGCTGGCTGAGTGCTGCATCGTGCCACCTCCAGCCCCTTTGCCTATTACTTGTTGAATGATTTCTGTCTTAGGTCAAAGTGCCAAGAACAGCTCTTCTCAAACTGTGATCCCTGGACCAGCAGCACCTGCATTGCCTGGGAACTTGTTAGAAACACAACTTGTCTGACTTGCTGAATTGGGACTTTGGGGGTGAAGCCCAGCAGGGTGTTTTAACAAGTCCTCCAGGTGATGGGCTGCAGGCTAAGTTTTGGGAACCAGTGCCCCGGAAGCTGAGCCTGAGTTGGAGGGTCAGGTGCATGTAATCTGTTGGGCGTGTGCTCTCAGGAGAAAGGCAGCGAGGGAAGCAGGACGGGAAGCAGGGGAAGGTCTCGGCAGGGATGTGGAGGGTCAGGCGGCTCCCACAGGGAGATGAGCGTGGGAGCTGACCCAGAGCTGCTCCCGCTTTTCAGCTAGGAGAGGGCTTTTCTTTCTTGTGTCAGTCATTGGCTATGCGTGGCCCATCCTGGGGTGGGGCGGGCAGTGTGCCATCTCCTGGCTGAGTTTTGCGAAGGAGAGCTCTCTGGAGAAGGGTGCAGCTGTGAGCCTTTAGCAGCCAACGTGGATAGCAGCTGGGATGGGTGCGCCAGTCAAGGTCATGTGTGGGGGACACCTGCATCTTCCACATCAGTTCTCATGGTTCCTTCTATACTCGCCCAACTCCCAGTGGGATAATAAAAATAGACCATCATCTCGAAGCCTGCTCATGGCCGTCACTTCTGGCACACGGGATGTCCTGGTGAGGCAGGCCAAGCAGGGATCATTTACAGGTGAGGGGGAGACTGGAAAGAAGTTCAATATAAGCCCCCAGACAGCCCCTGCCGTCACGACCCCCACAGCTCGCGTTGCAAGAGCACCATGCTGACCCATCGCTGGCTTCAAGCTGGATGATGCCCTGCTGTCTCGGTCAGACAGGAGGTGTCCCTGAGCTTTCGCCCAGATCTGGCACTGGGGATGTGGAAAGATGAGATGGCTCCCTGCTCTGAAGCCAAAGGCCCGCTGAGGCTGTATGTACTTGAGTGCTTAACTGTGGCCCTCAGAGGAGGGCCGGCAGCAGGTGGAGGTGCTGTTGGCAGGGCAGGAGGGCCTTGGGCTTGGAGAGGCCGTGTTTGATGCCAAGACTTGATGGTGCACTAGTAACACTGGGCGAGGAATAGCTGTGATTAGCCTGCCTTGTTCTGCGCGGATCTCTGCAGCCTGGACACAGACACAGCCCCACCAAAGCATCCATGTGTGACAGCTCTGTGTCAAGGCCTGTAGTCAATTCCAGGGACACAGCGACTGATGAAGGGTGTGCCCGCATCAGGTTTTCGGGTTTTGCAGGAGAATGGACAGTAGGTGGCAGCAGATCTTCATCAATCTTCAGGACCCCAGAGACTTTGGTTGGCCCTGTTGTGTGATTTCAGCCAGCAGACACTCACCAGGCCCCTACCAACGATGACATGATGACACACTCAGGTGGGAGAGAGATGAATGAGATCCAATCCCTCCTGAGTCCTGCCCACTCCCGGGCTCCAGATCACTAGCCAGGCCTGTTTGCATCCTGAGAGGGAGTGAATGATGCCACCTGGGGCCTGGCAGAGGCTGAGCAGAGGATGTGGCATTTGTGGTTTATTGACTGTTCCCCATATCCGAGCATTGAGAGTCTGACAGCATCTGCGCTGCATGGGATGAGTAATGGGTAGAATTTCCATTTTAATTTGTCTCTGCACGTTATTTGGACTTTATGTCAGACTAGGGAGGTTCGAAATTAGCTGAGTCTTGAAACATACACAGCACACAGTTGCTTTCCCGTGTGCCAGAAACCCCGCGTGAACAGGTGGCCTGCCTGGGGCTCCTGTGCTGGTCCAGCTTCCCCTTCACACCTGCCATCAGTGCCCTGTGCCTAGCTGGTTCTCCGTCCCACCTCTTACCCACATTCACCCTACATGTGTGTCCCTGGTCCACGGTGGAATGCCTTCTCTCTCCTCCGAATGCCGGCCTCTCCCTGGCACGTCCAGGAGTTTAAACAGGAGAAACGGCTCCAGCGCACATTACAGGCCACTCGGAGCCCTCCAGGAGCAGGGTTGATGCTCTCACCCCTGTGCTTTAATTATAGCTGCTACCTACCTTCAGTTCAAGGGTTTCTGAGTCTTTGATCCAATGCATCCCCCAGGGGAAAGAGACTTCTCATGAGTCAGATTTCCTTCGAGATCAAGAAAGTGTAGCTAGAGAGGCACCTCTCCTTGGAAGGGTGAATGATCTCATTTTGGACATTAGGATGGCAGCTGTGAGATCCTCCTCTGCACACACCTGGGCCTTGCCAGCTCTGCCCTAGGCCCGAGTCCATGGCACGCAAGCTGGGAAGATGTTCCGTGCAGGGGAAGCCGCTGCTGCTAGATGGGAAGAAGCTGTTAAGGCTCAGGGATAATTTTGGGAGGTGAGTGTCAGAGAGCAGGGGAGGGGTATGGAGACTCTTATCTCCTGGGTGCTTTTTTCCCCTCACTCCAAGATGCTTACTGGCTGGTCTGTGAGCTAGCTTCCAGCAGACCCTAGCTACCAGAACCCCAAAGAGAGGCCCATCTGGAGATTAGCAACAGGGTCAGGATGAGAGTGAAGCAAGTGAGGTATCGCAGGGGCAAAATTTAAGGAGGCACTCACTCTTACGGTGTTTCAGCTGCAGTGTAGGCACCTCCATGAACCTTGAGACTGAGTGCCTCCTTAAATTTTGCGTCCTAGGTACCTTGTTATGTTTCACCCTAATTCTAGCCTGGTCCGAAGTCTGGCTGCTTCTCTTCTGCTTCTCAGTATCATGGGTAATCCTCAATAGAGCATAATGATTTGATAATTCATCTCTACTTCCATGAACTCTTTGAGGATTGGAGTGGGCCTTACTTCTTCGTTGTTCTTGTTTTTCCTAGCTATGTCCCTGGACCTGGCAATCTATATGGAGCAAATGAGAGAATGTACATAGTAAGGAGAATGAAAGGGAAAACCATGCTGATCTGTTTGGGACAGTGTCATGAAACTTAGGTTGATAATCTTTAATAGAATTGGAACCGTCCAAACTTTATCTTCAAGTTCACTTGTCAGCATTCATTCATTCACTCATTTATTTTTTATTCATATATTCATTTAACTGTGATGTCCAGTATTGAAGTCATCTTGAACGTTGCCTTCTTTAGGAAGCCTTTCTGATCTCTTCCCTGCTCCTATACCCGGACGTGATCCCCTTCTCATACCTCTCACAGCACACGTCACACTGGAGACCTGACAGGCTGCCATGTTTCTCCTCCTGGGTTGTCAGCCACCTGAGTATGGGGGTGAGTCGTCTGTGACCCTGCCTCCCTCAATTTTGATCAGAATTGTTCCAAGCTTATTGGATGGAGCTGAATTATTGGCATGGCCTTGTGGGAGGGGGAGGTGAAATGTGAAGTCTTCCCCTTCATTCGAGGGACACACAGGAGAGTGGGACTAGTGATTTAGCAAACAGGAAAGTCACCTGAAAATAGGAGACATCTGTCCCAGAGCCAGATGGATGGTGCCCATTGAGGCGCCGTAGGATCTCGGAGGGGGCGTTGCTGTTCCTGGGCTGGGCCTTGAAGTCTGAGCGGGGTTGGAATAGACCAGTTGGGGGCCAGCCAAGGGCCTCACTGCTGTGCCTGACATACTCATCACTCTTCTGCACCTTCCTCCAAGCCTGAGATTTTTTTGGGGTGGGGGGAAAGTTTGCCCATGTCCCCGGGGATCTCATTCCTAAAGACTAAAGCAGCTCCCTTGCTCTTCCTCAGCCCTTTTTTTTTTTTTCTCCCCCCTGGGGCCTGCATTGGGTTCTGCTGCATTTGTAGACATTTTTGGATAATGTGCACTTATGGTGGCTCATGGAGAAAGAGGCTAATCTCGCAGCTTTCCTAAGGATTGGGAAAGGGCACTGATTTAGGGAAAAGATGGGCATCCCTGTTCTCACCCCAAGTATAACCCTGACAGGCTGGCTACCTTGGGGTCTGGGTGGAGCGAGCTGAAGTTTTTCCCTGGCCAAATCCTGTTGCGTCCTCCTAGAGTGGACCTTCCCTCGTGACTCCTCAGCTGGTTTTCCTAAACAGTGGCCATGACTCACTTGGGCTGGTGCCTCTACCTTGATGCTGAGTTCTGTCAGGGGCATTTGGGGCAGAATTCTTCAAATCACAAAGATGACCCGCCAGGGCCGTCTCCTGTGTGTGTGCCTCATTCCAGAAAATTCTACTTTGTTTTCTCTGCTCATTGCACAAGAAGTTACTAAAACCATGGGATTCCTTCCATTTCCTGTAGGGGCCGGTTTCGTGGCCATGGGTCCCTCAGAAGTAGAGCCTCTTCCCGATAGAGTAAACAGTTTTTGATCTCTATGTAAATACCTGTCATTTAATTTTATTCAGTTCAACAATGCATTTATGGAGTTTCTCTTGCTTGTTCGAATAGTGCTGGGGAGAGACGCTGAAGATGTGGCTCTTGCCCCAAAGAGGCCAAGACCTCCGTACACATAAAATCATGATTAAAAAAAAAAAAGAAGAGAAAGTGACAAGCAGACAGGGCAGGTGCCATGGAGCTGGAGTCTAGATTGTTTGAAGGATAATTAAGCTGTTGATATTACTGAATAGTCATTCTGTTGCAAGAGCATTCGATGTATTACCTCGTTTGATTCTGACAGCAACACTAGGAGGGTTATCAGCTCCGTTTTACAGATGGGAAAACTGAGGCACAGAATTACCAACCAGCCTGAGTTCATGCAGGCAGTCTGGCTCTAGGGACCTCAGTCTTAACCCCTATCCTCAAGCCCCTGTCTGAGGAAGGAGGACTCATGGGGAGCTGACATGGGCGAGGACTTAGAGGGTTGGTCTGGTGATTCAGGGAGTGGACGCATGCCAAGCTGAAGGGCCAGTGTGAACAAGTGTGAAGAGGCAGGTGAGGTGGTGTAGCTGGAACCCAGGGCATGTGTGGGGACCAGGAGGAGAGGAGACTGGAGGACTGGACAGTGCTTGAGAGCCAAGCTAAAGAGCAGTAGAGAGGAACAGAAAGGTTTCTCGAATTTTTGGTTAGGTGGTGGTTGTTTTTTTTAACTGGTTAGAGCTGTGCTTCAGGGAGACTAGTCCAGGAGCGCTGCAGAAATGACAAGGGTGACCAGTAGCAGGAATCTGACCGAGAAGGTGGGGTGGGCCCTGACCCGAGGAGCAGGAGATCTGGGAGGAGAATCCTTGGGACTTGGTGTCCAGGGAGATTGTGGGCCTGGAGGGCCGGGAGACTGGGCATGCGGATGGCAGGGAGAGGGGACCTGACTGGGGGAGGCACTGGGTCAGGAAGCAGATGAAGAGGCTGTTCCTGGAGATGTCCAGTGGAGCTGTTGTTTCCACAGTCAGGAGTGGGGCAGAAACGCAGATCCTGGGCAATGTTGCATGAGAGGTTGGGAGGGGACATCTGGGAGGGGCTGGCACGGGGCTGAGAGTTGAAGTACTTGGAGGTGTGGACATGGCCAAAGGTGCAGGATAAAGGTGCCAAGGTCAGAATCCTGCAACGGGAGAGCCACATGTTTGACGTGGTAAGGAAGAGGGGTGGTCAGAGCAGAGGAGGACTTGGGAGGTGAGGGAGGAGAGGGTCTCCAGGAAGCAGGAGGTGTGGGCAGCTTCGGAACCTTAGTGGGGAGATTGGGAAGGTCACTAGGTCTGGTGACAGAGTGGCTTTGGAGAGAACACTTTCAGTAGGGACTTGGGGGCAGAAGGTCACCTGCAGCAGGGTGAGGACACGCTCGAGAGCATGCAGCTTTTTAAAAGAAGTTAGAGGGCTTCCTTGGTGGCGCAGTCGTTAAGAATCCGCCTGCCAATGCAGGGGACATGGGTTCGAGCCCTGGTCCGGGAAGATCCCACATGCCGTGGAGCAGCTAAGCCCTTGTGCCACAACTACTGAAGCCTGCGCGCCTGGAGCCCATGCTCCGGAATAAGGGAAGCCACCGCAGGGAGAATCACGCTCACCGCAACGAAGAGTAGCCCCCGCTCGCCGCAACCAGAGGAAGCCCGTGTGCAGCAACAAAGACCCAACGCAGCCAAAAATAAATAAATCTATAAAAGAAAAAAATAAAAGAAGTTAGAGGGGATGAGAAGCATAGGGACAGGATGGCCGCTCAAGAGGGTAGAGGGTTAGGGCACAGGGTCTTTCTTTCCAGGATGGGAGAGATAGGAGCACATCTGTAAGCCAGGGGCTGGGTGGCAGGAGCAGAGGGGAGAAACTGATCATTCGTAGAGACTCTGAGGGGACAGGAAGTGTGGGCCTGGGCGGGCCCGGGAGTGGGCAGCGGCCACAGTAGCCAGATTCATCTTCTGCCAAGCTCCACGATGATAATTGATGTCCGTAATGACCGGCCCGGGGCATTACAAGTTCCCAGAGTACCTTTTAAATCCTCAGTGAAAGAGCCAGTTCTGCTCAGCAGAGTTTCTGAGGTATTTGAAATGTATTCCAATTAAGCAAATCTTTGTTAAGTGACTGAGGACTGCTGTTTGGGAAACATTGCATTTTATTGTGTTCTGAGACTTTGCAAGGTGGCGCTCCATCTTTAATATATTTAGTAACCCAGCATGGTGAGGCTGAAAGGGCCCGAGATTTAGAATTGGACAGATCTGTCCCTTACTAACAGGGTGACCTTGGGCACAGTGTGTGTGTGTTTTCAAAAAAATCTTTACAACTTACTTCCTTCATCTAAAAAATGGGATGACATACCTACTTTTATGTTTATGTTATCTTTATGTTATGAAGAGTAAATGAAATAATGTATGTAAAGCATTTGGCCCACAGTAGCTGCTTTAATAAATACTCGCTTTCTTTGCTGCTGTGTAGTTAGCCCAAGCACGCTGTTTCTTGAATGGATGGACGTGTCCCTGAATAAATGAACATTGTGTAAGAAAGGGGTGGGAAGTGAGATTAGAGGCAGATTATACAAGATGGTGATGGTTAAAGAGAAAAGTTGAGCCCCACTGTGTGGGCTACAGCCGAGGGCAGTGAGGAGTGTGGGCTGGGTTCCCTGACTCAGGCACGGAGCAGGCCCTCCTCCGCAGGGCATGTCCACCCTGTGCACTGAGGGCCCAGGTGAGGCGGGGGCCACTTGGATGTGCGCTCCCGCCTTTCTTTTTCTTCAGAAGTTCTCCGGAGGCCAGGCCTGGACGGCGGGCTGGCACAGTGAGCTGCCCTTGCCCGGGCCCGCATGGCTGTGGTCCACGCTCTCACGGCTTCTACTCCAGGCCTGGGGCTTCATTAGATTCCTTGGTGGAGTGTAGGGAAAGGGGAAGTCCATGATGGAGGATGGCGTTCCTAGAATTGATGATGACGCTTCCTTTGCTCCCAGTGTCACTTTGTTTGGCCTTCTCCCTTCTTCTTTTGAATGAGGAAAAAAAAAAAAAAATTGAGCAAACTAAAAAAGTCATTGACAGAAACCAAACCAAGAACCCGTCTGGGGACTGGAGGCTCTTTTGCAAGGCTTAGAGCTGCCTCGTTTTTCTTAATCACCTCCTCATGGAGCAATGACACATTGAGTGTTCATGTTCCAGAAGCTACTACCCAGAGAGCAGATGAACTTATAAGGGCATTTCAACAAGTGTCTAGGAGCCAGTGCCAGGAACTGCCGAGGAAATCCAGCCACACGCCTCTACAGCTCAGAGCCTCTTCACCCCCCACCCTACACGGTGTATTAAAAGAAGAAGAGAGAAGTTGGAAGTATCCATGTTAGATAAAAACCAAAACAGGACCTGGCCCATTAAAGGCATTATGAATGACGTATCATTCTTCTTTTTCAAGAAAATAACTCCAAAATAGTACACTTGTCAGACGCAGGAATCTGGGAGAGCTCACACAAGGATCCTGGTTTTAAAAAGTGTTGTCCGACCAATAACCCCCCATGGATTGTGGGAGGCTGTTACTGTTCTTAGGAGTTAGGCTGACGTAATATCTGCAACTTGCTTTCAGATATTATATTTTTTTTCCAGCAAAAAAAAAAAAAAAAATGTGTGTGTTTGTGTGTATTTGGAGAGAGAGAGAGAAGGAGAAGTAGAGAGGGAAAGCAAATAAGGCAAAATATTAACAATTCGTCCCTGTAAGTGAGGGGTATGTCAGCGTTATGGTATCAGTCCTTTCCATTTTCCTGTAGATTTAACACTTTTCAAAATAGAAAGGGCAAGTATGTATGGAACAAATAGGAAAAATGAAGTCAATAGGATCTATTTTTTGTCTCTCAGAAAAGATCATGAAGAACGTAATAGGGTCATAGTGGGTCACTATGGAATGGTGGCATCCGGGTGAGGTGACGGTACAGACACAGGCTAGCCCAGGAGACACCGAGGAATCACCCCGACACAGCCCCTTCCTTGTTGTATATGGGCATCCTCGAGCCCTTTGACCTCCAAGGAACCAGTGGCTGTGACAGAAACAAGAGCTCATATATGTTTTCCAGTGGCACAGAAAGCAGCTTCGTTTGGTGTCATCCTGGTGGGCACTGCGAAGCCCATTCCTACCCTCCCTCACCAGATCCATCCTCCCCCACCCACGCTGTTGCACCTGGAATGCGCACACCCACAGCCTGGCCGCATCTTCCCGCTCCATACCTTCCGGATGTTTTCTCGAAACTCACAGTTCCTTGATTACACCCACATCGCGAAGCTCAGTGTGACATTTCCAACAGGAGACTGCCGGACGTGGGTCCAGCTGCTACACATGGTTTTTCTATTTGTCCTGGAAAAAGCTCCAGATACCTTTGGTCAAAGCTCTTCCCGTTGGCCGTGCTCCTTGGGACCATTGCTCGCCCACACGGTCCAGCAGGGGCTGCAGTCTGCAAGTCCCTGCACGTCCACCCTGCCAGGGATAGGTAACCTTGGCAGAAGGGAGTGGCCTGGAGAAGCAAGGACTCCGGGGAGGGGGCGGGGGCGGTTGGAGGGCGTGTGCTTTCAGTCTCCTGCCTGTGTTATTTGCATTTAGATCCCTAGAAACCAAGGGAGTCAGAGCCTTGCCAAAGGGCTTCATTCCACTTCTGCAGAAGTTCCACTATTAAGGAGAAAAGAGAATGTGCTGCTTTGATTTTTCTTTTTCTTTCCTCCTTGCAAACTCACATGGAATATTGTTACCTCTTAAGGATCTGGGAAGGAATACTTGCCCTGTGCTAAAATTCTCAGTCCTCAGGTCCTGACTTCTTTGTGAGGTGGGTCCTGCGCTCCCCTGCTTTAGGGCTCATGGAAAGTTCCAGCACAGATTCCCCACCTTTGAGCAGCTGTGCTTATCCACATCCCAGCTCCCATTGAATACCCGCCCTGCTAGGCTCTCCACCTGAGAAACCCTCATTAGAGGCAGGGGTGGTAACCCCAGAGGGGTGGGGAGGAAAGGCTTCCACACTCTGGTTGGTACCCGGGGACCCTCGCACCTCATTTCAAGTGCAGACACTACCTGGAGAGGCACAGGGAGGCCACCTAGCTGGCCCAGGGACACATCTAATTTTAGCCCAGGGTGTGTGTGTCCTGACGGGGGCCTGCTCACCCATGGAAATCCCACAGCTCTCCGGTTTTATGTGTGTGAGTGCTGTAATGCTCAGAGTTTGCAAAGCTCAATTGGGTTTAAAGCAACATTTCTTTCTCCTTTTCCTAAGAAATGCCCAGAAAACAATCAGTCCTCTGTGTTTTTGGTGTAAGTCAAAATTTCCTAGAGATTCCTTTTCTGTGTGTGTGATGGGGCAGCATGGGGTGGAAGAAAGGGGACCTCTGTGAGCCAGTCTCGGCTGGACCTTTCTCTGTACGAACTTAGACAAGACAATTACAGGGTGTCTGGGGTGGAGGAGACTTCGGGACATCTCTTGGTGGGTCACTGGGAACTCCTGGATCAGCCAAATAAAAAAGAAAACAAAAGAACAAACTCCTTGGGTCCAGGTTCAGATCCAAACGTTGTGAGCCTGAAACTTACACAGTTTGGGTGCCTCTTGAAGACAAAGAATATAAACTTACCTCATTTTTGTAAATTTGACAAAAATAGAAGACCATGCCAACATGTGCTAGGGCCTCTTGGAAGGGCCTGTGCAAGGGAGGGTCCCTGAAGCTTAAGCCCCATTAACTTCATGGTAAATCAGACACTATTCAGGTTGTTATTATTTTTCTGGCTAAGTAAGAACATTAAAACAATTTTGTAAAATTTAAATACAGATGTAATCTTGAAAGAAAAGTCCAGCCTTTGAAATACATAAATTAAGCCTCAGGGAAGAGTCACAGTATTGTATGGTCCCCGTTTGGCCACGGGTCTGTGTGCCGTGGACTGGTTTGTGTTGGACCATTTTCGATTTTCTGAGCCTCAGCGTCTTCAGTTTTGAAAATAAGGCTAAAAAGTGCCTTTGCTACCCCACACACAGGCTTTCTGTGAGAAGTAAATTAAAAACTATGCTTTCAAAGTGCTTGGTAAAGTAGAAATAAACACCCAGATAAACAATTCCTATTGGAAGGACAAAACTTAGAACCCTTAGAATGTCACAGAGAAGACAGTGGAAGCCCAGGGAAGGAAGGTGAAGATTCATCCACGTCTGCTGGGGGAAAGACAGGAGCTCCGGAAAAAAGTTAAGTGTACGCCTCCGCACCCTTTCTAAAAGTAAACGCACCCCCGTTGCTTTGTCTTCAAAGTGGTATGAAGTTAACCTCGGACCCAGACATATTGTTTCAGACTTGCTGCTTATGGCTCTTCTATTAATGCTTATGCAGGGGAACGTTTTGTGAGTTTAAAATGAAAATATTTCTTCCCAGAAGTTGTTTTACGCCACCCTTTGGCATATTTTACCAAACAGAACCTGAGTGGGTTTAATGTTTAATGGGACTTGGAAAAAGCCGGCCTCTCTTGTTGGGACAGCTCCTTCCCTGGATGCGTTGGGCTTCACTAAGGCAGTAAAGAGCAGTCATGGTGCCAAAAAGCAGTTTCTCCTAGCAGCTAAGTAAACATCTTCGCACAGCTTTCCAGTCCACGATGGAAACCAGCGGCAACTCTTACGGAATGTCTTTCAGGCGCACGTTAGAACCTTCCCTTTTATAACTCCAAGTGTGACTTTAGACTTCCTGGGACCCGGCCAAGGTTGTAGAGGCAATCCTTTCCATCTTGCGCTGTCACAGGAGCCTCAGAGAGGGCGGGGCCCGGGGGAATCTTTGTCTCTGAGGGAACCATCCTATTAGGCCCTCACTCCCCTGCCGGGAGCCCTCATCAGAGGCAGCCTTAGCGATCCCACCTGCTGGGTGTGCAGTCTGGGGTGCACACCAGGAGGGGGCGGGGCTCACGGCGTGGCCCGTTACCACCTCATGTCTCTCACTCCATCCCTGGTCACTAGGCTCATCCTGCATCTCACAATGGCTGGGCTTGGCTGAGCTACGCAGCCAAGTGCTGGTGGGCAGAGCAGAGGAGGCGAGACCAAGAGGAAGGAAGGTCGTGGCTAGCAACACTGTGCTTGGTGAACTGCACAGTTCGGGTGAATGAGTGGTTGCTCAGTGGGTCTGTCCGTGTCCCAGAGGTGTACTCCATAGAGGCCACTTGTCCTTCAAGAGGGTATTTTTCTTTTCCTGGAGCCACCTTTTCGCCCCCTGTTGAGCAGTGCCTGCCTCTCAGCACCCGTTGCCATGTGGAGCTGAGCTCAGCCGCACCTGGGAAACTGCAGGCTGAGAGAAGGGCAGAGCGATAGGAGCTGGAGGAGCCTGCAGTCCTGCCAGTGTGCGTCCCTTACGGGAGGAGCGACCAGCCAGTCCCAGTGCATTCTGGGTCTTAAGGAAACACAGTCAGTGGCTCCAGCGTCCAGCACGGGATAGATGAAAATGAGCTAAGGTGAGAGTCTGGGGCCTGACATTCTACTTCTGCTTTGCCCACGACCCAGGGGTTCTTGGTAGAAGCTCTGCCTTCCATTCCCACCCCTGCCAGACTAGACAGTGTGGGTTAGCCCTTCCATCCCTTCCAGAGGGATGAGCCTTATCTAGGTGAACCCTGAGTACTCCTCAACTTCCAGAGGGAGCATCCATTAAACACCAGCTGTATGCCAAGTTCTCGTGCCAAACTTCAGTAACATGAAGGAAGGGCACAGCTGGTACAGCTTTGTTTTGCCAGTTGTGTGCCCATGCAGGAACCCTCCCAGTCTGATAACCTGGTGACCGGGGTAAATGTCTTCTCTGTTCCTGAAATGTGCCAGAAACCAGCCCAACTCAGGGAAGGAGAAATGTTGGACTTGGTTTTGGATCTTGCTCTAGCTGTGCACACTTCTGGCCGAGGATGTTTTCCAAAGCCTGTGGGGAGGGGTGCATACGGAAGGAGAGTTAAGCTGATAAATCGTCACCCTCAAAGAACAATGGTTCAGGAGGCGAGAGTACAATGTGTGTTCTCTCCCGCTCGACAGGCTGAGCCGAGTGCTTTTCCAGGAGGATGCAGGGCCATCAGGGACCCCTCCCCTCCCAGTCCGTGCTCACCGGGTGACCCCTATCTTCGTCCAACCTTTGTCCAACCCGGATGAGAGAGTCTTGGCTATGCGGCCCAATTCCCAATTAAAGTTTTTCACTAGTTTCAGGAAGATAATTTATTTGGGCCGAATTGCTCAGGCAGATTGCTTTCACAGTATTCCAAGCAGAGCACTTTCTCACAGGAAGTCTCAGACTAGGCAGTTCCAGTCAGGTTTTCCACATCCTTAAGAGAAAGGAGAGAGGAAAACAAAAAGATTCCTTTCATATGTTGACGGTCAACAGCTGGAGAGCTGGCAAGTGCCGGGTATAAACCTGAGATCTGTGCACTTGATGACTTCTTGATAACCCAGCCCTTAATGAGACCTCATGTTCTTTGACGGCTTAGTTTTAAAAATGCCTGTGGATGTGACAGCCCAGGGAGGTGGAGCGCTTCCTGCGGCCGGGACTCGGATCGCCTCGGGCTGAGCACTGGGCGGTGGAGACACGGGAGGAGCCCCCTTGCTCCCTCCAGAGCGCAGTTTCCTCATCTGTAAAACCGAAGGTTATGGCAGGTGGCTCCTGAGCGCCTTCCAGGTCTAACTCACCGTGATTCTGTACCTCGTCCTCATCTGGGGGAGCTTGGCTGAGCCTCTGCAGGAAGCCAAAGGGCAGGAAAGTTGAAATCTTTTCTTCTCTGGAGAATTTTTTTAAAAGTTCTTTTTACATTAGTTTGCCGTCAGGGATCCACCTCACTGAGGCTTACCCCTCCCGAAGTTCAGTCTTTGATAAGAGCCTTTAATCACAAGGGTTGTGCAGAGTCACTGTTGGGAAGGCAGGGAAGGAACACGACACAGCACAGCCGTTGCTCCTAGGGCGCCTCCTAGGTGCCTGCCAAGCGCACAGATGGCCAAACAGCGCCTGCGGGTAGGCATGCGGTGGGCCCGAAGAGCTGAAACCCAAAATCACTGGAGGTGATGGCCGTTGCAGCTTCACAAAGATGATCCTGGTCAAAGGGAAGTTGAGACGTGAGGCAATCAGTCTATTGCCAGATGATGCCAGTCTTCTCTGGCACGAGCTGGACCTGCAGCTCATCTGTCCAGTTTCGGTATGTCCACTGACAACTGCACAGCCCTCTGCTTCATTACCATCGAACCTTCTTGTTTATTCCAAAAGGATGTTCTTTTTGAAGCAGGGTAGTAGAAAGAGTGGGGAACCTGGGTCAGGAAACCTGGACTCTGGCCCTGGGGTTGCCAGTTTCACTTGTCTCATTATACTGCCTCTAGCATATCTCTGGTATAGTTCTGAATCTCGTGGGATAATGGACATCCTCATCAGGCTACTGCCTCCAGTGGGGAAGCTTCCAAAGCTTCAGTTTTAGGATGCTCTGTAGGCTTCCAATATGTACATATCAAGTAAAGCAAAACCCTTCCCTTCCCTTGAGCTTGCTAAGTTTTTATTTTTTTAAATTTATATGAGTGTTTATTTTTATCAAATACTTTTTCTTCATCTATTGAGATTGTTTTACATATCTTCCCTCTTTTGGAGAACTTCTAGGTTTTCTAGGGAATTATTAGATTTTCTAATGTCAAAATATTCTTGCATACCTACTCGGTCAACATTTTTTTAAACTCATGGCTGATGAAGCGGTCTTTTATTTATTTACTTATTTATTTAATTTATTATTTTTTTTGTGGCCTTTTATTTTAGTTCACGGTTTTGCACTTACGTTTACAAGTGTTAGGTTTTTGGAATCAAGGTTATACTTGCGTCATTAATCATCATCATCTCAGCTAACACATAGTAATTACTCTGTCGGATACTATTCTTAGCATTTGATATATTAACTTGTTGAATTCTCACCACAAACGTTTGAGGTAGGACTATTATTAACCATTTTACAGAGGTTCACGATGGCTAAATTTTCATGTTGAATTGCTCCTTTTGTTATTCTGCAACAAGTAGGTTTATCACTAATAATGCTTTTTATCCGAGAGTTTATTTTTATCCGATAGCGTTTAGCTACATTTGCATTTAAATGGTTGGCATACAGGTGATATATTTTTTCCCCATGCTTTATTGTTTTCCTTTGTGTCATGTATCATGTGAAACAGCATATTGCTAATTTAAAAAATCAATCTGAGTGTGTCTGTCTTTTAACTGGCAAGTTTAATTTATTCACCTTTATTATAGTTACTGATATACTTGAATTCATTTGTCCTGTTATATTTTACACGTTGATCTTGCCATACTCTTCCTTTCTTTTTTTTTTTTAAAGATTTTTTTTGATGTGGACCATTTTTAAAGTCTTTATTGAATTTGTTACAGTATTGCTTCTGTTTTTTGTCTTTTGGTTTCTTGGCTGTGAGCCATGTGGGATCTTGGCTCCCCGACCGGGAATCAAGCTTGTATCCCCTGCATTGGAAGGCGAAGTTTTAACCACTGGACCGCCAGGGAAGTCCCTTCCTTTCTTTTTCAACTTAACCATTTTAAAGTGAACAATCCAGTGGCATTTAGTGCATTCACAAATTTGTGTAACCACCACCGCTACCTAGTTCTAAGGCATTTTCTTCTCTTCAAAGTAAAATCTCTTCCTATTAAGTGGTTTCTCCCCATTCCTCCCACTCCCAACCCCTGGAAACCACCAGTCCACAATATTTCACATAAATGGAATCATATGTGACCTTTTGTCTCTGGCTTCTTTCACTTAACATAATGTGTTTTTTGGTTTTGTTTTTTATAAATTTATTTATTTAATTTTATTTTTAAGTCTGCATTGGGTCTTCGTTGCTGCACGTGGGCTTTTCTCTAGTTGCGGTGAGCAGGGGCTACTCTTCGTTGCGGTGCGCGGGCTTCTCATTGCAGTGGCTTCTATTGTTGCAGAGCACGGGCTGTAGGCACACAGGCTTCAGTAGTTGTGGCACGTGGGCTCAGTAGTTGTGGTGCATGGGCTTAGTTGCTCTGCGGCATGTGGGATCTTCCTGGACTAGGGCTCGAACCTGTGTCCCCTGCATTGGCAGGCAGATTCTTAACCAGTGTGCCACCAGGGAAGCCCTAACATAATGTTTTTGAGATTTATCCATGTTGTAGCATGTATCAGTACTTCAGTCTTTTTTATGGTGGATTAGTATTTCAATGTGTGATGTGTAACATTTTGTTTATCCACTCATCCATTGGTGGACATTTGTGTTGTTTCCACCTTTTGGCTATTGAGAATAGTGCTGTTATGAAGGTGTGTCCCTTCATGTTTTCAGTTCTTTTGGGTTTATACCTAGGAGTGGAATTGCAGGGTCATATGTTAATTCTATGTTTAACTTTTTGAGGAACCGCCAGGCTGTTTTTCACAGTGGCACTTTCTTGTGAATTAACTGACACGTGTTCTTCTTTCTTCTGCTTTCTGATTTGGAAGTTATATACTATCTTTTTACTCTTTTAATGGTTACTCTTAAATTTTGATCATAATTGACTTAAAGTTTTAAGTTTAATCACTATCTCTACCCCCTCAAAAAATGCAAAGATTTTAGAAAGCTTTAATTCTGATCATTTCCCCTTCCCAGGTTCCCTGTTTATTGTTGTCCAGTATTATCCCTTTGTTTTTAACTCCCCCAGATTAGTTGCTATTATTTTTATTGTCAGCTCTTCTTTAGGTTTATCTAAATGTTCACAGATTGCTTTTCTGCCATTGCTTGCTGCATCCTGCTCTTTCTTTCTGGGTTCAGTTTTCTTCTCCTGAAGTAAGTCCCTTAGTCATACATTCAGTGAAGGTCTGTGATGGTAAACTTTTTTAGTCTTTGTCTGAAAATGTTTTCATTTTGTCCTTACCTTTAATATTTTGAATACTGAAGATGTCTTTTGCTAAAGTAATTGTTGTTTATGGATAATCTATCTACCTTTTCTCTAAGATTTTTCTCATTGTCTTTGGTATTCTGGTAGTTTTAAGATGACATATCTAGGTGTGCATTTACTTTCATGTGTATCATTTGAGACTTATTATGTTTCTCTGAGGATTCATGTCTGGTGGGTTCTTAGCAATTATCTTTTCAATAATCTCCTTTCTCACATTCTCTTTATTCTTTCCTTCTGGGACTCCTTTTAGATGTATATTGGACTGAAAATTTTTTCCCTCCATGTCTCTTACTTGTTCTTTCATATATTTCGTGTCTCTTCTGATGGAGTTGCATTCTTCACTGTATCTAATCTCCTTTTTTAAGTTTACCAGAAGTTTCCCCCAACTTTAAAAAAGTTCTAACCCATAGAAAAGTTGAAAGCATCGTACGTGAAACCTACCTTCTGCAATTCTAAGATTTTTTTTGCACTTGTTTTCTCTCTCTTTCTTTCTCTCTCCTCTTCTTCCCTCCCCCACATTTTTGATGACTGATTGAAAGTAAAATTCAGATATCATGGCATTTCACCCCTAAATATTTCCGCTTGCATCTCCTAAGGACAAGAACATAACCACAGCACCATTATCACATCCAAGAAATTTCACATTGACTCAGTGACATCCGCTAACATAAAGCCCATAATCAAATCTCTCCGAAATGGCTCCAAAGCGCTCTTTGAGACTTTAGTTTTCCAACCCAGGATCCATTTAAGGTTCACTCATATTTGGTTGCAATGTCTCTCTAGTCTCTTTTACTCTCAAACAATTTCCCTCCTTTTTCAGTTTTTCATGGTGGATGTAGGCTTGGTGTCTCATAGAATGACCACATTCTAGATATATCTGTTTCATTATTGGATTTATGTCAAACAGTTTTTGGCAAGGACAATACATATGTGATGTGATGTACTTCCCAGTACATCACATCAGGGGCACGGTAACATCAGTTTGTTTTATTTTTGGTGATGCTAAGCTGGGTCAGTCCATTAGGGTTTTGCCAATCTCTCTGTTATTGGAATTAATGAGGAATCTGTAACTTTCAGACCATATGAATATCCTGTGCCTCAGAAACCTTTTAGCCCATGGTTTGAACATCCATTGGTGATCTTTTCCCATATTAGGAATTTATAAAATCACGATTTTCTAACTTTTGTCGTTTTATCATTCCTTTTCCATTTATTAGTAGTTGACAGTGTTTTACAGAGAAGAGCTTTCTGTTATCTATCCCTGCCCTCCTTCCTCCTCTAGAAGCAGACTCGTGGATTTAAAAAATATGTATTTGATATGCTATTTTCCATCACCATCATTATATGCCCCAGAGTTTTCTTACTTCCGTGACTGTATTTGCTTTTCAGAGTTGCCCATTCTTTTCTCAGAGTGTCTATTTCTTTTCGCATGATTTCCATTCCTTTTTTAAAAAGTTCCCCTACTCTCTCTAATTACAGCCTCTTTTAGATTGCTGTTCTATTATCTCAAGTTCTTAGGAACCCTACGTACTGTGTCAGCTGGCTTTCACTTACGGTGGATCGTTTTCTCACATATTTAACAGTTTTTTGTTTTGAGCATATTTTCAGTGGGACTTAAAAAAAAACAACAGCTCTCCCTCCTCCGGGGAATCTTGTGTGACCTGCTCTGTAGAAGTGCCCCCAGATGATTTTACATGGCTCGAGTTAAGGTGTGCTGGCATATCACTGGCTCGGGAAAATTGTATGTAACTTTCTTATGTTCTGGATTCTTGTGCTGTATGCGTGGGGTCCATTCACACTGGCTTCAGTGTTTCCATCGAATAGAATATATAGTAAGTGATCAATATCTTTCTTCTCATGGAATATCTTTCTTTTGTAATCATAACTCATTTAGCCAAGTATCCAGTACCAAACACAGAGGAAGGAGCATCTCCTTGTCTGATTTTAATGCTGAGAGCCGGTGAACTGTTCTGAGTGTTGGGTGTGTAAGCAGTTGAGCATCTCCAAGAATAACGGGACCCAGGCACGTCAATCCTCTCAGAGCCCCTGCACCTGGTCATGTTCCACAGCGAGTGGTCTTGCTCAGGCTTTCCCCAAGGTACAGATGAGGCATCTGATACCCACAGAGGTAGGTGACTTGCCCAAGGTCACTCAGAGTCGGGGGGATCAGAGACAAGAACTCTGGTCTCTGAGTGGCACTTTCTACCCACCCAAGACCCAGTGATCCAGGGATTGAGTCCTGGCCCTACGTAGCCCCCGGCACCTGCGATGCCCTGGCCCTTGCCCCTCCCTTGGGGGCAGAAGAGGAGTTTGGCTGGGAGGTGGAGACCTCAGACCCCGCAGGCAAGCGCGTGTTTACAGCCTGGCTCCGAGGATTTATTAGATGCGCACTTGGACACACGCCTCCAGGTCATATGCACAATCGCATTTTTAAAAAGTGTTTTGAATCCTTGATTTATCTTTTTGTCATTGTTTTTCATAATAGTTTTCACTCAAAGGCAAGAACATGCTTTTAAACTGACCTTTTAAACTTTGTAATGCTTATGCCACAAAGGGACACATAAAAGGAACAATAGGGCATTCCCTAAGTGTGAGCATTCCCGAAGTCTCCTCTGGTGAAGAGATCTATGGGAAACGGCACAAAGCATCTGAGCTGGGCTCTCGCAGCTGATGGATGGCCTCAGGGTGGACGTCTCATGACCGGGAAGAGGCCCAGCTGTACCCTACACAGCAGGAACATCATCCCCGCCCTCTCCTCACGGGCGTGGCCATCCGCGTGCCCCTGCGGCTTTGCCCTTGGGAGCCAAGGGGACAACTTGGGAGGTTTGGACTTTGTCTCCTGGTCCACAGGAAGCCATGGAGGGTTCTGGGTAGGGAAGGGAAGCATAAAGTAGAAAACAGAGCAACACAGAGCATTTGGAGCCAGGGGCCTGGGTTTGAGCCCTGACTCCGGCACCTCTAAGCTGTGTGACCCGTGTGAGTCACCTAGCTTGTGTGAGGGTCACTCTGGTATTACCCATGTATGGAGCAGTGGCTAGGTGCTGGGCACGCAGGATACAGAGGCAATCAAGGGGACCTCACAGTCCTTTGTTCCTCCGTGATTGTTTCTCTTACTGTGTGTATGTTTCCCATGGCTGCTACAACAAATTACCACAGTTTAGTGACTTAAAACGACATGAATGTATTATCTCACTGTTCTGGAAGACTGAAGTCTGAAATCAGTTCCACTGGGCTGCAGTCAAGGTGTTGGCAGGGCTCGTCCTTTATCAACTGGAATCTGTTTCCTTGCCTTTTTCAGCTTCTAGTGACCACCCGCATTTCTTGGCTTGAGGCCCCTTCTTCTGCCCTCAAAGTGCATCACTTCAACCTCCGTTTCCATCGTCATCCTACCTCTCTTCTGTGTCAGATCTCCTTCTGCCTCCCTCCTATAAGGACACTTGTGATTAGGTCGCCCCCACCCGGATAGTCCAGGCTACTTTCTTACACTTCAACATCTTTAACTTAATCTCATTTGCAAAGTTCTTTTTGCCATATAAGGTACCATTTTCCATTTCCAGGGATTAGGATGCAGATATCTTTGGGGACCATTATCCAGCCTACTACAGCATGTCACAGTGCAATTTATGTCTGTTTATTGTACGCAACTGGGTCTCCCTGGGGCAGGGAGACAGCCCTGCTGGACAGCTGCCACGTTTGCTAAGTGAGTGAAGAAATGAATGAATGCATGCTTTGCATTTGAGAGGAAGGTAACATTCCAACGGGGCTGTAGAGGATGAGTGTGAGCTTGCCAAGGGATATCCTAGGTGGAGTGAGCAGCTTGTGAAAAGGTGTGGAGGCGTGGGCTGAGAAGTTAGCGTGGAGGACGTGCAGGTGGAGTGGGAGAGCGCAGAGGGAGGTGATGCTGGGGCGGTAGGTAGCCAGGTCACAGGCAGCCCAGAGGGCACACTAATGGGCTTGGGTTTTGTCTTACGAGGAAGCAGTGTATGTCATGGTTGCTGCCATCATCTTCGGAGCCATTGCTTAGGTTCAGATCCCTGTGCTGCCACTTATATGCTGTGTAACCCTGGGGAAATTACTGGACCTCTCTGAGACTCAGTGCCCTGACTATTTCCTAAGGCTCTTTTGAGGAGCAGATGACTTTTGATGCTTGCAAAGCACTTAGCACAGTGCCTGCAACAGTCAAAGGAATCAGGAAGTATTTGCCGCCGCTATAATTGCCATCATTTTTTATAAATATCATGTCTCTTGTTGATGACGATGTTGGGGAACCTTTGAAGAATTTCAGCCAGGCCGTGGCATGGTCAAGTTTGCTTTCTAGAAAGATGCCTTTGACACTCGTGTGAAGATGTGGGGACCAGCACCGGGTGGGGCATCACACGGGGGGTCAGGAAACCAGTTAGGGGGCTGTGAGAATGATCTGGGTGAGAGACGAAGAGGCAGAGAGCAGAGATGGGTCCAAGAGAGATGTTGTTGCCATCAGGGTGTTCCAGAGATGTCTTTTCTGCTGATGTTCCCAGCTCAGAATGGTGCAAGGTGGCTTTTAGAGACCATCTAGCACCTGTGCCTCCGTCCTTGCTTTTCAGACACCTTGCCTTAGTCTCTGGGTGAAATAGTGACACAGGGGATGGAAGGGATGGGACTCAGGTCCTCGGCTTTAGTGGCAGTGAGGATGGGGGTGGGGCGAGGGGTGGCTGGCTGGTGGAGGCTTCTGATGAAAGTGCAGCTCCTTATTGCTGGGCCCTGGGGAGGGGGGCACAGTGTCTGTGTGCCCCCCCTCCCCTCTACATCCTCCTGCTGCCCCTCCGTGCCTTAGCTCCCCTTTCCAGCTTGTTCTCTCACCATTCCCCACAAGAACACTTGCAGAATCCTGGTAGCCTAGGGGCGTAGGAATTTTGTGGCTCTGAGTTGAGGAAAATGGGCTCAGCTGCGTGGGGGAGGATGAGGGGCCGCCTGGGAGGCGGGTGGAGGAGCTCTGTGTTCCAGCGCCAGAGGAAGAAACCCGGAGTCCAGAGCAGGACGTGCTCAGGGATTCGGTACTGCGCGTCCTCCGTGGTCTTCCATTCACGCCCCTTCATACATCTTCAGGAGGAAGCCAATTCAATAGAACCTACTGTGGCAAGATTATGATTGTTACTTCAATCATATCTTAGCCTGCAAGGATGTTGGAGGAAAATATATTTCAATGCCACGTTCAAAAGAGCTGTCATTTTTAACATTGTAAATGAATTTTTCAAGAGGGTGATGTAATGTTGTTATTTTTAATACATTCTTTTTAAAAAATGATTTTACTTCAGTTCAGATCGATGCATGCTGGAGGGAAAAAAGATCCAAAGAGAGCTGAAACACAGGTGGGCCCTTTAAAGAAAGCTCTGTGTGCACATCTCTGAATTTACAAGTCAGATCACAGTGTGTATTCTTTGGTGCATTCTTGAGGTTTCTGATAAATGGCTGCTGATAGCTTTACAAGAAAGCTGGGAGAAAGGAGACAAACAAAAAAATGAGATAAGAAAATCTGTGCAGTGATTGCAGGAACTTGTGTGTGTGTGTGTGTGTGCACGTGCACGTGTGAATGTGTTTCCCAATGGTATTACAGTGGCATCAGCAAATTAGCTTGCATTCGGTTCTCGGGAAGTGTCAAACTACAGGGTCCATCGACCTATGTTGGTTGGGGTGTGTGTGTGTGTGTGTGTGTGTGTACAGAATTGAAAAGCGCCCCAGAGGTGATTTGGTCCCATCCGATACGGAACCTGTGGCTCAGTGAGGGAGAGTGCTGGTGCAAGGCATACACAGAACCGGGCCAGAGCTGGAGAGAACCCACCTCCTGAAGCCCCATCCAGTACTCCTCCCACTCTTCTCTGCTGTTTGCATCTCTCTGTCATTCTCCTATGGTGCATTGACATTTCCTTTTTTTATTTCTAGGAGTAATCAGTTGCCAGCATCCAATAAGGTCGACGGTGAGCTCGGTGTGCTGCAGCTTGGTGGGTACCACTGGGGCCTCGGTGCTGTGCCCATCAGGGCCCAGGGGGTCTTCATTTGGTCTGCCTGGGAGGTAATGGGTGGTAGCGCTCTCTGCTGGCCTGGGGGTGGGGCTCCTTTCTTCCCACCTGACCTCAGGAAGGAGGGGCTGGCCCGGTGAGTAGAGCAGGCTTCTTTCTTTTTTGGTTGATGTCCAAATCCGTCTTCCCCTGCCTATCTCTCCCGAAGAAGTCCTTATAAGAAGTCTGGACGTTTCTACATCCACACTGGGAGAGAGGGGGCAGAAAAGCCTTTTCTGCATTTGCAGGTTCTTTTAGGGTTACTCAGAACCTATAGAAGTCTCTAGAAGACAGTGCTCAGTCAAAATATTAGTATGTCTCTGCCTGGAGAAGCCTATCCTTTAAACATCTTCCCCCACATATCACTGAGGTGTAAAATACAAATCGTGAGGCACATCAGTGCACAAACCTTGAGTGTTCAGCTCAGTGCCCTTTCACATGTGTATACATCTGTGTACCTCCTCTGCAAGATCTAGATAAGAACATGTCCATCCACTCTTTCGTTTTGAAGCCATCTTTTTTTTTTTCTCTCTCTTTCTGGAATTCTCCACTCTCCAAAGACTGATGGGTTTGCAGGACTTGGCAAAAGCCAAGAATAGAATAAAGGAGGACAACCAAGGACCAGACACGAAAGGACGAGGCTTGAGTGCCATTGACCTTTGCTCTCCTCCTGGAAGCCAGCAATTTACCTGTTGGACCATTTTGGCGTACAGGAGCTGAGAGCTGCTCACACCCTTTTCGTCTCCTTTTAAGCACTCCCTTCAATATGAAGGAGGAAAGCAGCTCGCCCTTTAGAAGTGACTTGTGTGAGACATGCTGACAGTTTGCTTTGATGAAGTTGAAAGGCAGGGGCAGGCCTCCGAGTGATGGAGGCAGGGGTTTGTTTATTCTGCTTAGTTCTTCTCAGAGGTAAGAGGAGTTCCTCAGAGGTTTGTTTTTTTTCGTTTTTTGTTTTTTTATTTTTGTCTGCGTTGGGTCTTCGTTGCTGCGCACAGGCTTTCTCTAGTTGCGGCGAGCGGGGGCTACTCTTTGTTGCACTGTGCGGGCTTCTCATTGCGGTGGCTTCTCTTGTTGCAGAGAAGCCACGGGCTCTAGGCGCGCGGGCTTCAGTAGTTGTGGCACGCGGGCTCAGTAGTTGTGGCGCACGGACTCAGTAGTTATGGCTCACAGGCTCTAGAGTGCAGGCTCAGTAGTTGTGGCTCACGGGCTTAGTTGCTCCGCAGCATGTGGGATCTTCCTGGACCGGGGCTTGAACCCGTGTCCCCTGCATTGGCTGCACCGCCAGGGAAGCCCCCTCAGAGTTTTAATCATCAGAAATGGCTGGT
This sequence comes from Stenella coeruleoalba, assembly GCF_951394435.1. NCBI lineage: Eukaryota > Metazoa > Chordata > Mammalia > Artiodactyla > Delphinidae > Stenella > Stenella coeruleoalba. Next base: position 59,954,321 of record NC_137155.1, read on the forward strand.
GGGATCATTTGGCCCACCCAGGAAGGGGCAGATTTCACTGGGCACACGGCTGTGCAGCATGAAGGCCGGAGCCGGGAAGGGCTGGCATCTGAAGCCTTTCTGTGAAGCGCTTTAAGATTTTCTAATGAAAGCCACTCCTGTTTGGACATAAAGTTCCCGGCCTTGGGACCCCAGAGGGCTTCTATTGGGAGGAAGGCTTTTAGCAATTCTCTCAGAACCAAGCTGTTTGAAGTGTGTGTGCCTTTTCCGGAGGGAGGCTGACCCCTCTTTGCCGGTGGCTCAACTGACAATTTAGAGAAGACGACGGAGATAAAAGATAAGAGGGCGTGCAACCCAGTCACCCAGAGAAAGGGGAAGAGTAGTTTGGGGTGGGGGGTCAGAAACAAGGAATAGCATTCCCTTCGCCATCCCAACTCATCTTTCTTTGGTTCAAGTCAGCAAACTTTGGTTAGCATTACACGCCTGGGCACATACAGGGCTGTCAAAGGCACTTTTCATCGCTGTGATGAAAAGTGGCCTTGCCTTCTTGGAGGGTGGGGCTGGGTGAGACGAAGGAATAGAGGTGACCCCTGATAGCAACACACAAAGTGGATGACCAGCAGCTCCTCACTGCTTCAGGAGGTGAGTAGGCCAAGACTGGTGGGTTCCAGAAGTTTCCATAGTGAGGTGGCATTTAGACTGGGCTTGACGGATGAGCAAGGTCTTGTCAAGCAGAGATGTGAAGCGAACGATGTTTGAGGCCATCTCTGGATGTGCGTGGAGGATGGATTTTAGGGGCTGGAGTCTGCACGTTTGGGAGACTGATGAGGGTCTCTTGGAATAGTCCAGAGAGGAGGTGCCTGGGGCCCTGTTCTATCTGGGGGAATCCTATGGGTATTTCAAGACCCTGATCAAATATTTACCTCTTGTGGGAAGCTTCCCTGACCGTTTAAGGCAGAATTATTTGCCCCTTCCCCTCTGCTCTTATAACCTTTGCACCCGTCTCCATTTTAGCACTAACGTCGTGTTCTTTGTTTGGGACTCTGTCTCCCCCTCTAGGCAGTGAGCTCCTTAAAGGCAGGGGTGGTGTTTTCACCATCTCTGGACCTCCTCCGTCCCACATAACCAGTGGCCCATCGTGCGTGCTCAGTAAAGTGCTTGATGAATGAATAGAAAAATGACAACACATTCCTGTAACAGTGGGGAGAGAAGGCGGGGGGCAGCGTATGAGGATTCTGGAGGCGGTATAATCTGGAGGCCGGAGCAGCGTGGCGTGTGGGAGAGGGTTGAGGTTTTGGCCTGGGTCCCTGGTGGAGGGTTGGGGAGATGGAGTCTTATCAAAATGGAAGCCTGGAAGGCTTCTGTGCTGAGAACCCTGAGTCCGGGGCATTGGGGCACTTCCAGGAGAAGATATCTTGCAGTTAGTGTGAAGTACTGGGTGGGAACCTGGAAAAAGAGATATACGGGCCTCTATTAAGTACTACCAAGTATATGTATATGTTTTCCTCCAAAGGGTAAATAAAATGGTGTGGGAAACAAAATCCCTTGCTTCTTTTCAACCAGGCATTTACACCAGGGCCTTAAAAATAGCATTTTCAAGCCACTGGCGTTTGCAGCTGGTTTTATCTGTTTGGCCAACATGTCATGCTGGAGTGCTCTGTTTTCCTTTGCACGGCCATCCCGCCACATCTGGACCTGCCTCATGGTCCTGAACCAGCTCCCTGCACAGGCGCCAGCTGCCTCCTGGCAGAAGCCGAGGGAGGCTGCCTGTTCCTGGGGGCTCCATCAGTCAGCCCCCTTTGGGCCCCCAGCCTCCAGCCTCAGACTTAGTTCATGGGGCTCAGACAGAGCATGTTTCAGCCCTTGTTCCCTTCAGGACAGCCTTAGACTAAACAGAAGCCTCCGAATAGGCTTAAATCCTGCCCGCTCTGGGCCTCCAGGAAACAGTCTGGCTGAGGCATCAGGACCCTTCGGGGCAGAATCACTCAGTTACTCTCCCCCTCTGTTCTGGCCCTCAGATGCCTAGGATTGGATTAATCACACATCTCTGTTGCTTAATTAACATTCTCAGTATTGACCTTTGCAGAGCCTGCTCATTGGCCTCCCTCTTGCCTTTCCTTCCTGATTTCCCTTTAGCCTCATGCTACACTCCCATGACCCTTGTCTCCGTAAGCAACCACTCTCACGTGTTTAGTGATTTCTTTCTGCTTGTGTATGTTCTTGCAAAAATGCTTAGTGTTGTTTTGTGTGCATGTGTTTATAATGGATGTAAATCGTGTTGTGTTATACATCCCATTTGCTTTCTTACTTTCTCTACCCAGAGCCATGTTTTCAAGACCCGTGTGTGTTGCTGGGTGAACATCTGGTCTTTATTTCAGGTGTTTTTGTAAGGCCACGGTCACAGGGTGGCTTTTTTAGAGACCCTAACTGAGAAAGGTTCTCATTTAAATTCCAGACTTATTTAAAAATTTTGTTTCACCCTGAAGGTAAAATCTGTCTCCATCTCAGTGGACCGAGCCTCGTGCTGTGCCTGGTCCTCCTCCAGGGGAGAAAAGGAGGCTGTAGAATAAGGCTTATGGCACGTGTTCTGGGGATGTTGGCCTTTGCACACCGTCTCAGAAGATGCGGGGCAGGGACTGTGACGTTTCTGTAGTCCCAGATGCACAGAATTAGGGCAGGCCATGTTGGTTTCTATACAGCGTGGCATGCGTTTTAAATAAGCATTTAATCTTGGGGAAAGGGGGATGGAAGAAGTCTCCAGAGGCTCTCTGGAGACCGGCCTGCCCAGCTTTGCCAGCGTCGTTGCCTTGGGCCGTTTTCACTTGGGTCCTGCCTCTGAGGGTTCTGGTAGATGCTGCGGCAGTGCGTGTGGTGGCGAGAGGGAGCCTCACCGGCTGGGACAGCACAGGCTGATGCTGGCAACACCCACGCTGGGACCCTCTCTGGGCCTCAGTCACCCCAGCTATGAGAATGTGACTTAGTTTCCCTTCTGGCTGGAGGTCCAGGGAGGTCTGACTGGCAGGATGGCCGAGCAGTTAGGAGTTGGCCTGGGTTTATGTTCGATCTCTGCAACTTTCCATCTGTGTGACTTTTGGTCAGTTCCTTAACTTCTCTAAGCTTCAGTTTCCTCATCTTTAAATGGGATGGTGATACTCTCTCGTGGAAGCTGTTCTGGGGCTCAGATGATAAAACCCAGATGGTAAGTAAATGAAAGCCACGATAGAGATAATCTATTATAACTATTATTATTCTCGCAGGAAGGGCGGCATTTTCTTTCCTAATTCCGCCCTCTTCATGTTTGTCCTCAGGGGGACAGATCTGTGGGTCACGCCCACCTTTCGTAAGAATTGTGTCTGAGCCAGGCTTTTCTGGGCCTGACTCGCAGCTTAGGCCTAGGCCCTTGTTTCTGCATGTCCACGAGCAGAGCTTTCTAGTGGACTGATAGCCAAGTCCCATCTGCCAGCATCCTGGGACCAGCGTGGGGTGACACGGAGCAAGGGCTCTCACTCTGCCTTTCTCCTTCCGATGAAGGCTTGGGAGCCTCAGCGGGGACAGGGGGTGGGTGGTGGAGGAGCCCTCCTCTCATTCCAGCCACCTCAAGACTCATCAGCGTCCTGGGCGTTAAACGGCTTCCTAGTCTGTTCTCTGTGAGTCATAACAAGGAGCTCACGTGGCCACGGTTGTCTTTCAGAGGATGTGGAGGATGAACTGCTAAGGGAAGAAGTCATCCTGTCTCCAGTGCCATCGATACTCAAGCTGCAAGTAGAGTCAAAGCCCATCGACCTCTCAGTGGCAAAGGTGGGTGTCAGTTGAAAAGTGCCAGGTGATGTGTCTGGATTTGAGTTGGTGTGAATTGAAGGCATCTGGGTTTGAGTTGGTGTGGATGAGGTGATTTTCTTTTTTTTTTTTTTTTTTTGTGGTACGCGGGCCTCTCACTGCCATGGCCTCTCCCGTTGCGGAGCACAGGCTCCGGACACGCAGGGCCAGCGGCCATGGCTCACGGGCCCAGCCGCTCCGCGGCATGTGGGATCCTCCCGGACCGGGGCACGAACCCGTGTCCCCTGCATCGGCAGGTGGACTCTCAACCACTGCGCCACCAGGGAAGCCCGATGAGGTGATTTTCATCTCTCTGGCTCCATTCATCCTGTTATAATCTCTCAGTCACTGTTAAAATGGAAATTTGCATGTGATGTGGAAGAAAACCTGAACGGAGAGTCAGGAAAACAAGGGCCTAGTCCTGGCATCTCCCTCTCCTTCTCTGAGACAAGAGGTGAGGATACAACCTCCTCCCATTCAAACATTCCGGAATCCAGCTTTTCTGTTGGTCCAGAGCTCTGCTTCACCATGTCCGCAGCCGGTAACTCCAGGGTTGCGATGGGAACGGGATAATTGTCCTCATTGGCTTGACTGTGCTCCTGCACTGGTCCCCTGAGCTGGGCTCAGGCTGGGCTGCAGTAAGGGAAGGACAGGGAAGTGTTACCAATTCCTCAGCGCCACCTGGGTTCACACCAGTGACCTCCTGGAGTCACAGGACTTCGGGAGCCAGTTCCTGGCCTCAGCAGCCTCCTCTGTGGGGATGTCCTGGATTCCTCACCATCTCTGCTGCCATAGGGCCTCACCCTTCTCCGTGGCCAGTGGTTCCTGCGGGATGGAATGCTGCCCCTGCTGTCCTCCACTGGCTTTTCAGCCAGGATCCAGGAGGGAAAAATAAAACTCCTGGGGACACAGCTGACCGTGTTCTCTTCCTGCTTACCAAGTATTTACTCAGCACACAGATGAAAAGTCAAAGGTTTTTCTAGAGGTTTTGTCCCTCCCCATCCTCCTCCTCCTTTTCCCTTCCTTCTTTTGAAACCACAGGGAGAGGGTCAGTCACAGTTAAGTAGCCCCAAGCCTGGGAGTAAGTGCTCTGGTTGTCTGTAGCCGCAGGGCTATGATTCTTTGCAGTGGGTACCGCTATTTGGTGAAGGGTCCTCAGCGGCCTCTAAAGACCACCCAGTAGTAGCATCTCCAAAAGCAGCTGAAAAAACCGAGGCCCACACAGAGAAAGGAGGACCCAGCACACGTGGTGTCCACAGCCACAGCAAGCAGGACCCAGGTTTCCAGGCTCGTAACCCTGGGACCTGGCAACCATACTGTGCCTAGCTGGGAGCTGTCTTTCTGTGATTGAGAGAATAGACATGGGCTTCAGCCAGAAAACTCAAGGTCCTATAGTTTCTAGGCTCTTGGGAAACTCAGTCCAAATACATCGATGATCGTAGTTGGTGCAAGAAGGGGAACCAAGCCCTGACAGATGAATTTACCCACCCCTCTCTCCTGGGTGCCACTAGCCCACATGTGATGACGTGTAGACAAACGCTCTGTCACAGAGATTTTCCTTGTACTTAGTGAAAAGAAAAAAAAGAACCGATTCTAGAGGGAAACGTGAGTCTGTAGGAAAGATATGACCTGCAAAGAGATGGTCTGAGCGGGTAGTGACAGAATCCACATGCTGGCCCTTCAGATACTCTCGGATGTAAAATCATGGCGGAGAGAGAAGAGGCAGCCGGCATGGGGAAGGGGCGAGTGGAGATGAGGCTCTGCTTTCCCATCCACGGGCTGGTCAGTGGGGAGGGGTTGGCACTTTCTGGGGCTCTGGAGGGTGAGGCTTGGGTTGATGGGAGATCCGTATCAGCCAGAAGTTTTGAGAACACAGAGCCGTGAAGAAATGGAGGGGCTGCCTTGGGAAGTGGTGGGAACCCTCTTCACTTGGCGGTTGGAGTGTTCAAGCCAAGTTTATGGGGGGAACCGCTCTCCGGTGATGTTGCAGAGGAGATCCTTACATGTAGGAAGGGGTTGTACCAGTGTGGGGTTGGCAAACTTCTTCTGTGAAGGGCTACATAGTGTATTTTTGCCTCTCGGTGGCAACCACACAGCTCTGCCATTGTAATGTAAAAGAAAACACAGGCAACATGTAAACAAATGGGCATTGCTGTGTTTCAATAAAACTTTATTTACAAAGCAAGTGGAGGGTCGGATTTGGCGTATGGGTCACAGTTTGCTAGAGCACCAGTTCTCAAACTTGGCTGTACGTTGGAATCACCTGGGGAGCTTTTAATAGTACAGATGCCAGCGTCCGACGCCCAGGGGTTCTGCTTTAGTTGGCCTGGCACAGGGCCTGGGCGTCAGGATTGTTCAGGGCTCTGTAGGTAATTATAATGTGCAGTCGAGAACCTCCAAGGTCTTCCGTAAAACTAAAATTTTGTGTATCAAGGAACTTCTAAGGAAGCTCAAAAGGTTTTGGCCTGGGTCAGCACAGGCTGGTAAGGTTTACAGATATTCCAGAGGTAAGACCCTGAGGGTCCATTTTCTCTGTCCTCAAATATGAGAAGAATGGGTTTGCAAAATAAAAAGAAAACAGATTACCCTGCTGGAAAACAGACTACCCTGCTAGAACTCAAGACCAGCTCCTGTGGGAATGCAAACACCCAGCAGTGTACTGTTGTTTGCTTTTAAAACAACCAATACAATTCTCTCTTCTTTTGACAGGACATAAAGACCATTCTGTTTGGTTCCAGCTTTTGCTGTTTCAACGAAGAATGGAAACTTCAGAATTTTTCCTTTAACGACTCAGCATCATTAAAATATGGCATCGTGCAGAACAAGGCAGGTTGTTTTTAAGTGCCCCCAGGGACCCTGCTGTGGGCCCATCACGGACAGGGCCACACGTTCCCCAGTTTGGTAAATCCTGTGGGTGTTGCCTGCGCCAGCCCCTCATTTGCTGAGTTGTCACCCAGGGCAGGAACTTCACGTGTGGCTGGCAGAGCAGAGCGGGGCAACGTGACCGCTGCCGTGAGGGGTGCATGATGCCGGAGGGGACGGGGAGCAGGAGGGGGCCTGTGTCCGCTCAGGGGTACCAGAGAGGGTCCTTAAGCTAAGTACTGAGAAACGATTTTGCAGGTAGAGCTGGAGAAAGGATACTGGAGGCAGAGGGCAGCATGAACAAAGGGAGGCCGTGTGAAAATACAGGGACTGCAGGAAGGGGCAAAAGTACCAAGCGTGAGGACCAGAAGTGTGCGGGGAGGATATGATATAAGACAGGGAAATGGAGGTAGATTGTGGCAGGATTTGAACATGGCTTATACACAGTTGCCAAGATACACATTTCCAGGGCCAGAAGATAACCGTAAAATCCGGCAGCTTATCCAGGTTCCGTTTCTCAAGCCCCAGGAGCCTCCCCCTGCCCCACACTGCCTGAGGAAGAACCCCAAGACCACCCACTTCTGCCCCTAACTTGGCCAAGTCAGCACATCTTCTTGCACCCCGAGTTCAAGGGCACCCACGGCCCCTGCTCTGACAGTCCTTGTACTTGCTGATGCCTACAGGGGTGAGCTCCTCAAGGAGCCCTCTCCCTCCAAGTCACACCTACTAGGTGCTGAGGCAGGCCACTGGCCGGGGAACAAGATTGCTTACACAAGCGGAGGCTGCCCAAGGGGCTCGCTTCTGGCTGAGATGGTCAGGGAAGCCTTCCTGGAGGAGGAGGCCTTTAGGATGGGCCTTGAAGGCTGGGTAGACAATTGACACCGTCAGCCTGTGGACACGGAAACATGTCTCTGGATGCCCGGACACCCATGGTGACAGCCGCTGACGGGTCGTGAAGAGTCACTTTCCCCCCATCACACACCACAGACTTTGCTCCTTCCTCTAGCGGTGGGCACCTGGGCCTCTGTCACCCCCTCTCTGTGACTCAGGGTCAGCACTTCACAGAAGTAGTCACCACGCAGGAGACCCCTGTTTGAGGCTCTGTAACCTGTTGGAGGAGGCTGGTTCTAGAGGAGCAGGTGGCCCTACCCTGGGTCAGTTCTCACAGGCACTGACGCGCGTCCTTCTCTGCAGGGTGGTCCGTGTGGGGTTCTGGCCGCTGTCCAAGGCTGTGTCCTACAGAAACTCCTGTTTGAAGGAGATAGCGGAGCTGACTGTGCTCGGTAAGTCAGCGCTCATTCTGGCAATAGCTTCTCTTCCCAAGGCTTCTCCTCACTGTCCAGAAAAAATAAGCAAGGAAATGTGTGTTTGTTCCCTGATATTTCCCGTCTTCTGGAAAGGGAAACGGTGGCTGGCTAACAGGGCCAGTGCTGACCAGTTTAAATGACCTGCATGCCATTTGTTTCTAAGAGCAGGGAGGCTTGTTAAGTCCTGTGCCACATGGGAAGTGGCAGTTGGAACAGCACTGAAACTCAGGCCACCCCCTCCTCAGGAGTGGAGCACAGCAACCGCCAAATCCCATCTACAGCCGGGCCAGCCTGCTGACCCCTCCACTGAGCCCAGGTCTCCCCTCCCTCCTCTCGTTCCCCCACCTCTGCTAACAGCCATCTCCACACGGTCCAGCCAGACCTGCAGGATACAGTTTCCTCCCCTTGGCCATTCTGTCTCCACCTCACACGCTGAGTGTTTGCACACAGCCCTTCATTCTCATCCTTACTCCCTCCGCAGACATTTCTGGAACATTCTCTCTGTGCGGATACCGGTGATTCAGAGAGGAATAGACGCATTCTCTGTTCTCCCGAGTGCTCTGTGAGGTTGAGGGATGGAGAGAAATCCATAATCCTACCTTGCAGTTGGTGCTCAAGTAGAAGGATTATCGAGGGGCTACCCAAGGCTGGGGCCAGCTCGCCTAGTTGGAGGAGGCAGCCCTCTTACCTTAACCAGTAACTATGTGCCCAGTGGTACTGAGTCACCCTCAGATTTACAGAGCTTCTGGCACTTGTCTTTCTTTTTTAGTTCAAATCTAATATACATACAGAAGAGTACACAACTCAAAGAAGGGCTCAACTCATGTATGTTCTGCTTAATGAATTATTGCAAAATCACACACCCATGAACACAGCACCCAGATCAAGGAAGAAAATATTTCCAGCTCCCTGGAAGCATCCTCCTGCCCGGTAGATACCTCCATTCTCTTCTCCAAAGTTGTGATTAAGCGGATTTAAAAATCACAGCTTAGTTTTGACAATTCCTGAACTTGAATTCAAGGGACTTGCCTTTTTTTTTTTTTTTTTTTTAAAGACAACAAGGCCCATCCCCCATTTATTCACGTTCAAATTCCTGGGAAAGACACTAGTTCCCCAGGCATCCAGCCAAACTTGTACAAAACGAAACACATTTTACCAGCTTAGAGGATGTGGCCTTAGACAGGATTCAAGTGAAGGTGGCTTTTCATGCTGAGCATTTCAGAATTTGTCCGATAATATGATTTGTCTCATTACTTTACAAAGTAACAATCAAGGTGCTTGGTTTCAAGCTGAAAGACGCTAACCATAAGCATAGCGTAACTGCAGCCGGAAGCCCAGCGACACAACATTTGCACAGCAAGGTCTGACCTTGTGCTGTTCTCCTCCCCAGTGCCTGCTCTGGGGTCCAGTCCAGCAAAGCGCGGCCCACACAGTGAGCGTCCGATGGTCAGGGACGCTCCTGGCTGGCTGGTTGGCTGGGACTGGCTAAGTGAGGGACCTCTGGATGCCTGCCCGCTAAGGGCGCAGGGACCCTCTCCGAGCACATATGCACCTCCACTCCTACCTTCCCTCCTTGCACTGGAGAGGGGCGCACGGGGAGGACTTAATAGGCGCCTGGAGGGCGTGCGGGCCTCAACAAGGCAGCTGTGGCCTTGCCCTCATGGCACCTGCGACTGAACACGAGAGCCAGATGAACAGGAGGTCCCAGGGGGACGTGCAGGGAGCTCAGGGCCCACCCGGACGTGAAGAGGGTCAGGCAGGCTTGCTGGAGGAGTGACATTTTAATCTTACTGAGATCCGGAGGGTGAGCAGGGCTCCTGACTGGCTTCGCACACACCCTCGCACAGGCTTGTTCCTCCCTCGATTTCTCCTTTCCCAGCAAATCCCTCGGCCTCCTTCCCCGGCTCCTCACGCGCAGAGGCCATGGCCTCAGGGCCGCCTTCCCCGACCTCCCCAGACGCTGCCTGCAAGGCCCCCACCATTGGATGCCCTCTTTATCCAAGTCATTACCTGTCCATTGTCTGTGCGCCAGAACACAAGCCCCCTGAGAACGGGGGCCTTCCTAAGCTGCCTGGGCCGTAGCCAGTCCCTGGCATCCAGCCCCAGGCCTAGTGCACAGAAGAGGCCTTCGGAACTTTTGTTGAATGAACGGGACAAACATATGAGTTATCCAGACTGACTGGGAGGGGAGGGGATAGTATTCCAGTAAGGAGAACAACATGTGCAGAGGCCTGAGGGCAGGGAGTGGCCAGGGCAGAGTGTAGGGGGCAGGGCGAGACCCGGGCCAGGCTGCCAGAGGGCCCTTGGGGCCCAGCGGCTTGCTCAGGTCAAGCCTTGGCCTTGGCCCTCGTGGGAGGTGTTTGATAATTCATTTCAGCCCCCACGTCCGTTCAGAGCTGCTTTTGAACTTGGACTTTGGACTTCTTGGGGGAAGTTGTAGATCATTTCCCAACAGTCAGGGAGGGGTGTATAAGTTGGTTCCCGGAAGGGCCGTTTCTGCCCAGGGCACAAGGCAGCCTCCCACTAAGGGGATGTGACAGCCTCTGGATCCCCAGGCACGTCCTCGGGAGAGAGTTCTGCTCGCCACACCTGAGAGGGGAGCTAGGGCTTGGAAGGCAGAAAGCCATTCAGGCTGGGGGCGCAAGACGGGCTCTGGGCAGAAAGAAAGCTGTACCAGCTGTGGGAAGAAGAGTTGTGGCCAGCCTAGATTGAAGGCCCTCGGAGGCCGGGCTGGTGGGGCAGGAGGGGAGGAGGCTGGAAGGGGCTGCTGGGAGCTGTGTGTGGGGTGTGCCTGGTGGGAAGGAGCCCCGCTCTGGGGGAAGGCAGCCTGGGTGGGCCAGAGGAGGCCTGTGCCGAGCAGCTGGGAGAGCTCGGCCTGCTGGCCAGGCAGGGTCCCGCCCACGGGAAGCGCGGAAGGGTTCATGCCGCAGAAGAGTGACCTCACCTTTGTTTGGAGTCCCACAGCCGTGGGTGCTCCTCGTAAGTCCCTCTCCTGTGGCACCTCCACGCCTGCGGCCCCAGGCCCTGCACCCAGAGCTGCTGTCCATGCAGACCGAGCATAGTGGTCTGGCTTCCTGCTGGTGCTGCTGGCCGAGCAGGCCCAATAGTGGGCATTCTTCCCACCCATCCGAGAGGGAGGGGCGGAGAGCTTGGCCCAGTGACCCGGCTGCTCTCGCTGAAAGTGCCTCAGGGGACTCAGGGAGACCGGGCTCCGAGGGACCAGCTGGGGGAGGTCCCAGTGGTGATGGGCTGTGGGCAAGGAGTACCGGCTGCCTCCACACCCCCCATCCTATGTCTCCTCCTCTGGCTTCCGCTGCTGTGGACCTAGCTGTGCTGAGGCATGAGCCTGCCTCGGGGCTGGAGGCCGACTGGGGGCGAGAGGAGAGAGTCCTCCTGGGTTCAGGCTAGGACTTGGGTCAAGCAAAGGTCAGGGGAGTGAGCGGCGGGGGCCTGGGGCTGGCAGCCGAGGGGGGAGGTGAGAGCGGAGTCTGGTCACCGTTTGCAGAGGTGAGGCCCTACAGGTTGGAGGCCACAGAAGGTCGTCCTTGCCAAGTGGGTGTCGGTGCAGCCTATAGGTGCCCGTGCTGAGGCTGCGGGGAGTGCCCAGCTCTGTGGTCCTTAGCTTGTCCCAGGATGGCGGTTGCTGAAGAGAGCACTGGACCAGCCAGAGACCTGGATTACAGTTGTGGGCCAGCAAGGCCTCACTTTCTCCATTTGTGAATCTCTGTCCTGCCCAAGTCTGACTCAGTAAGGAAATGCAAACCAAATCCTTTGTAAATCAAGGGCTGTGCAAGTGGGTGGGACCTTGAGATCGCCTGCTGTGGTACATATGGGGAAACTGAGTCCCAGAGAGGGAAAGATGCTTGTCCAGGTTCACATCTGACCTCCGGGGCAGAGCCAAGCACGTCTGTCACACCACACTGTTTCCTAGAAGAGACCCTGAGCCCCAGGCGAGCCAGAGAGGCCAGGAGGGGCTGGTGCCGGGAGGCTGAGTGTCATGGGCTTGAAACACCCGAGGGCTGGACACCCAGATGGACTCTCAGTGACCAAGGTGCAGCTCTTTAGGCTCTGTAGTTTACAAAGGGCTTCTAGGCAGAACCTCCCCATTTTTCCTAATTTGGGAAAAAAAAATATCAGAAGAGTACAGAAGAGTAATATGGCAACCCCCTGGGGACCTGCTGCCTCGTGTGAGTAAAGGATGACATTCGACATCCCTGCGGGAACCTCTCGCAGCCCGGCTCCTCTGGTTTCCTTGATGCATTTGTACGATCTTAATATTGATTGTTTGGGTCATTGGTGTCGCTGCACAGGCTGGTGTGCTGAGCTGGGTTGGAGCCTGTAGTACTCCCTTTTGACTCTGAAATTCTAAGATTTCAGAAATGATCTGGTTTAAAAAAAAAAAAAAGGAAGAAAAAAGCAGGAAAGCTCCTCTGTTCTCTTTAGGAGCACTGCGTTGGCCCTCATGCCACACAGAGGCGGCACCTGCAGCTGCTGAATGCTGGGCGCTTTGGGAGCTCCGGGACCAGGGCCGGTGGGCCTTCCTGCACTGGGTCTGCAGGCCTGGGCGGGCGTGGCCCCCTGCTTGCCATCTCCCCGCACGAGGCTGAGTGTCATGAGCTTGAAACACCCGGGGGCAGGACACCCAGATGGACTCCCAGTGACCAAGGTGCAGCTCTTTGGGCTCTGTAGTTTACGAAGCCGCACGAGGATGTGACTGCGGCCTCCAGGGAAATCATGCTGAAATAATGGCTTCTTGGCAGAGGTGGTGTTTTTTCTGCAGGGCTGTCTGGCTTCATTAAGACTCATCCCATCAGGCCGGCAGCCGGCTTCTCCTCAACTGGGGACGGCAGAGCCGGGCGGCAGGGCTCGGTGTTTTTCCACTTGAGGAGGGCTCGTGGGAAGCGATGGTGAGCCCCGTTCCCCTGCGGGCTCAGGGAGCGCCACAGGCAAGGGAGCTGCCCTCTCGCCTCTACTTCCCTTTTCAACTGGGGAAGTCGAGGCCCAGAGAAGGAGGGGTACTTGCCCAAGGCCCCTCTGGACCCATTAGCGGAGCCAGGCTTGGAACCCAGGTCTGGGGGTCCCCAGGCCAGCTCTGGCAGCGTCTGACCCTGAAAGGGGGCAGAAAGGTCTGCAGTCACTCACCAGCTTCTGATTCTTCTATAGGCTCAGACTAGCGGGCACGTCAGGGTGGACTGGTGAGCCTGTTTTGAGCTAATGATGGTAGAAACATCTTTTTAATCTGAAAGACTTGGGTAATTAAGCCAAGCATAGGATGTATTACTTCCTGACGCCCATCGCCCACCCTTAGACAAATCCTGCACTTCTTCTGTGAGGTATTAGACTCTTTTACAGAAACTTCTCTTGGTGCGAGAGCCCGGCCAGGTGCTAGATTCGCGGTAGGGGTTGGATAGGCGCGTGCGTGACTGATGAAGGAAGTGCAGGACCACCCTGGTCACCAAGGTGAAGGCAGACCCTGAGTTCCCCGGCGATTCACTGCAGCGCCTCCCTCCTCCCTCTTGTCATCCGCACGCCCCCCAGCCCTGAATACCCTGTGGCCGGTTACCCGGCAGAAGGGCCGGGCTGGAATGATGCTTGCGGGCATCTGGCCCAGGGTCTGCATTCTGGACATTCATCTCCTTGGAATCGCAACCCACGGTACTGGACTCCGTCATCCCCAGGGCTTGTTTCCTGCCCCACCCCCATCCAGGTGACCGCCAGTCGTGTCAGTCCCACCTCCTGGGCACCCACGCCCATCCCCTTCCCGCCCCTGCCCAGGACTGGGGTGCCCTGCTCCTCAGCTGAGCTGTACGGCCAGGGCCCGACCAGCACTGCTGCTTCATCTTGCCCTCCCTCCTGTCCTCACTGGACATACTCATCACAGGCTCCTCCTACAGCACAGGTGTGACTAGGGCACTCCCCAGCTAGATCCCTCGACATGGGCAGGAGCGGGACAAAGTTATGCCTGGATTGTATCCTCTGTCTAGAACGTCCGTGCTGGAACACCTCCAGACGGAGCTACCAGGTCACCTTGCAAACATTCACTATGGTCCACACTAACTTACTGAAGCAGGTAACGCTTGCCTGAAAGCTGCTCAGTGCAGCCACAAATAAGATTTTAAAAACCAACATATATTAAGTACTTATCGCATGCCAGGCACTGTTAGAAGCACTTCACACGTATTACTTCATTAATCATTAAAACCACCCTGTGAAGGAGGTACTATTATTGTCCCCTTTTAAAAGGGGGAAACTGAGGCCCAGAGACTAAATGATTCACCCAAGGTCACACAGTTAGTAAAAACTGGACAAAGTGAAACAGCAGTGAGGGAAGAAGGTGAGCGTGGCGAGGTGGAACCAGGCATCTGGAGCTCCTGGTGTTGGGGGCCAGCATCCCTTTGCCTCTGAGCCCATCTTTCCTGCACCTGCAACGCTATCAAGAGATCTGGCTCCTGGGCCCGGCCTATCTTCCAGGTCTCACAGGCTCTAATTTACAGACCCTCTGAACTTCCGTGTTTCTACACAAAAGTTCTCATTCTTTTCATTGGCTTCCATTTAGTCTCTCCATCCTTCCCCGTGTCTTCTCCAGCATGCTCTTCCCTGCGTCAGCTCCAGACACAGCTTTCCAGAAAACAGTAGCACTGGGAGAAGTGTGGTGGTCGGGCCTGGGTTCCACTCCTGGCTCAAGGCCTTGGGGAAGCCCCTTGCCCTCGCTGGCCTTCGCCTCCGCACCCGGATCCTTTCTCCTTTGTCCGATGAGCCCTGCTTTCCAGGCCCTCCTTGGTCCTTGGCAGCCTCTCCTGAATCCCAGAGCAGTTTCCTCACCTTTGTTTTCATAGTTGACAGTGGCGCAGGGCCAGTGCTTCCCGAATCTCAGGTGCCCGGTTTGCTGGTGGTGTGGTAGCTGTTTCCAGAGGAGCAGGCAGGCTTCCTGAGGCTGCAGACGTACCAGGCAGGCTGCGTCTCACTGAGTGAGAAGCATTGCCTGGTGTCAGCGGCTTGTCGTCACTTTCACATCAGATACAGGGAGTTCACCATCCTGTGAACTCTCTGGCCACAGCCAAAGTGGGCACTTGACGTTTCCATAAAAACAACAGCAATGGGTACCCTTTATTGAGCATTCTCCACATGCCAGGCACTGGGCCACGGACCTTACACAGATCATCTCATTTAAAGCTCCCAACACGATGAAGGAGGTACTACTGCCCCAGCCAGTCTAGGGATGGGGAAACTGAGGGACCCTATGTCACGTTGCCTACCACTTTAAAGTCACTGGACCACAACGGCCTAGGTGCAGACAGCTGGCTCTGTGGCCCACGGACTGGGCCGTGACCACATGCTGCCCACCATGGTGACCTGTGTCCTGGTCTCCGGGTTCTCCTCTCCTATCCTGGAGAGGAAGGACAAACACCAGTTTTCACCTGCTCCCCACCCGACAGCTCAGCCTAGAGCTTAGGGTACTTGGTGACTGCAAACATGGAAGCTCCCTCTACGTTGCTGGGAGCGCTGGCGTCAAGCCCCTTTTGTTTGTTAGCTAGTGAGACACTCAGACACTCAGCCTGCCTTCATAGGAATTTAAGAAAACTTCCCAGAATCCAGGGGTGGGCGAGAAGCACGGCTCTGTGGAGCCCTGGAGACGGAAAGAGCGTCTGTACGTGGCTATTGCTTCTTCTGTCTTTCTCACGGACTTCATGCACTAACGGCCTCTTCGTTGCCGTTTTTATGGTAAGAGGTCTCTCTGCCTTTTTCTTTTTTTTGCGATACGCGGGCCTCTCACTGCTGTGGCCTCTCCCGTTGCGGAGCACAAGCTCCAGACGCGCAGGCTCAGCGGCCACGGCTCACGGGCCCAGCCACTCCGCGGCATGTGGGATCTTCCCAGACCGGGGCTCGAACCCGCGTCCCCTGCATCGGCAGGCGGACTCTCAACCACTGCGCCACCAGGGAAGCCCCTCTCTGCCATTTTTGACACCACTGACTGCCTGTCCTTCTCCAGCCCTTTTGCTCCCAAGACTGTAACGGCCGGTCTCCGAGCTCTGCCCTTCCTGCCTGCCTCCCCTGCCTCTCCCACGCGCTGGAGTTCCACGAGGCTCCAGCCTTGGCCGCCACCTCTGCCCTCCTCATCCTCTCTCTGGGAGATCTTAGCCACGCGGGGTGCCGAGGACCCCTCACACGCTGCTGGTTTGTAAGCCTCTACTCAGCCCGAGCCGCTCTCCTGGGCTTTAGAGCGATAGCTTCACCCGGGCATCCCATGTGCACCTCCAGCTGCGCACCGCCCCCCCAGTCCCTGCCCCGTCGTCCCACGTGCACCTCCAGCTGCGTCACCCACCACCCCCGCCGTCCCCGCCCCGTCGTCCCACGTGCACCTCCAGCTCTCCCCGCCACCCCCCGTCCCCCTCCCGTGTTCCCCATTTCAGTTGGTGGCACCAGCATGCACTCACCGGAAGCCCAGCGTCATCCCGAATCCTCCCTCCCCCACGCCCCCACGCCCCCACGTCCCCACGCCCCCACGCCCTATGTCCAAGTAACCGGCAAGTCAGGCTACTTTCCCCTCAGCACTCGTGGTCTGGTCTCCTGTCAGCTGGGGGAGCGCGGGGCACCTGCTTGCGTGAGCCGCTGTCTCCAGGGGCTTGGGCGTCGGGGCTGGCCAAGGCTGGGCGGGGCAGGGCGGTGCCCCTGCCTGGGATGGCAGCAGTTCCGGGCTCAGTCCCCTGGGCTTTGTCAGAACCCGCAGCCTTTTCTTCCACCGCTCCAGGCCCTGCCGAGTCTCCAGAGGCCCCTTCGCTCCCGTGGGTGATTTCCTCATCCTGTTCCTCCTCCAGCCCTGCCAGGGCCCCTCTCTCACAGCTCTTCCCTTGGTCTTCATCTGCAGAGGCCCTCCTCCCAGGCTCTGCCCGAGCCCCTGGGCCGCAGGGCTCCGCTGGGCAGCAGAGGAGAGGACAGGCCATCTTCCACAGGGCTGCGCTGTCTCTGATGTCTGTCCCCATAGGCATAAACACACTTCCCTTTTCGTCCTCAGGCAGCTGCAGCCTTCAAACGCTCGTAGGACCCGCTGCCTGGCCCTGGCCATCGCGGACATTGTGTGGCGGGCTGGAGGCCACAAGAGAGCCGTGGTCACACTGTAAGTGCTTCCCTGGGCTGTGTTGCTACCACTCCACCTCGGGCGGGCACAGCTACAGGCCAGCTGGCTGTGCGCTTTCCTGTCCTTGGGGAAATCATCGTCTCACACAGGCCGTCTGGGCCTGAGGACCGTGTCTGTGTCCTCCCAGACCCCTGCCCTGTGCTCCAGGCCAGCAGGAGCCTGGAGAGTTGGCCTGATGTGCTGGGCAGCCCCACACCAGGGGAGGGCCACCCCTCCACATGGCTCCGGTCGAGAGGGGTCAGATCTGGGGATCCCTCTCTGCAGGGGGTGCTGGCGGATGTAACCTGCCTGAGAAAACCCATGCCCCCCTCCCTGCCCCCTCACTGGCAGCTTGCTCCCCTCTACATTTCTCTGATCCGGAGGCCTCGGAAAACAGCCTCTAGGTCGACCCAGTCATTTGTACTGCTCCCCCAAGTCCCCAAAACACACTCCTGTTTGCTCTGTCACTTGGATCCCCGTTCCAGTGAGGAGACTCGGGGAGGTGAGAGATGAGCGGTGGAGCCAGCGCAGTCTTCCCTGCTACCTCCGTCCTACTGGTGGAGGATACCATCCTCATAATCTATGTGGATGGCCTGCCGGCTTTCCAGCCTGACCCTTCAGAGTGGAAGCATCACTTCATCCCAGCTGTGTGGCTAAGCTTTAGCAAAGGGGGTGCCCTTTGGATACAAGGGCCACACCCTGGAAGGGGGCACAGTGGTCAGTAGAGCACAGAACTTAAGAGACTCCAAAGGCTGACCCCCAATGCTGTTGCTTGTTGGCTCTGTGACCTTGAGTAACTGACTCAGCTTCTCTGTGCCTAGCCTGTTTACTCACTTGGAAAATAGGGGTGATAGTAATGATTACTTAATGGGGTGAATGTGAGAATTGAACGAGTCAACATAAATAAAATGGTCTATAATGAATGACAGTATCATCGATCAGTTTAAATCATTTATCCGTATAAATAAGTGATAAGTAATAGTAGGAAGCACTTAGGATAAGGTCTGGATCGTACTAAGTATGGTGTCAGTGTTGGGTATTATCATCATTATCACTATTGTTCTTATCGAGTGCTTGTCCTTGGCACCCATGTTCCAGGTAACTTACAAACCCTGGCCCTTAGGATCTGCATGGCAGCCTTGAGAGCATATGGGGCAAAAATTCAATCTCTCCTTACTTTACAGATTAGGAAACAGAAGCCCGGAGAGGGGCGGTGGCTGGTCCAAGGCTGCACAGCAGGCTAATGTCACAGTGGCCCCAAACCCAAATGCAGCTTCTAGCCCATGCCTTCCTGGGCCGCACATGCAGGTGCTGTGTAAACAGATGTCCTCCAAGAGGACAGAGGCTGGACTTCAAGTCCCTAAAGGCGAAGGGCAAGTGAGCATTCCTTAGTCTGGCAGCATGCTCGTCGGTGGGTGAGAGGCAGACTTCCTGCTACCAGGATTTGGGTTTGGTTATCCCGAGCTCTCCCTCGGCTGTCCTTTTTCCATCCCATATTAGCACCCGCACTGTACCCCCTCCCGTTTAGTGGAGTTCTCCGGACCCGGCCTAGCGGGTGAGTTCAAAGCGGGGAAACGAGGTGCGCTTGGCTCCCTTCTTTCCTCTGGGCCACCTTTTGGTTTGTCCTCATTGAGCAACCCGTGTGGTTTGTGCCCTGGCTCTGGGGCATGTCTTCCCTCCGCGCAGAGACTCATGCATCTCCCTTTCCTTTTTAGGGCTTCGAGAACACAGCAGTTCAGTCCAACCGGGAAATACAAAGCAGATGGCGTCTTAGAAACAGTACGGCTTTCTGGAAAATTATCACGCAACCTTTGGCTTTGTTTGGGGACAGTCTCCTTTCATATAAGTAAATCCTTCCTCAGTTGGGGATGGGCCAGCCTTCCCTGTGGCCCAGGCCAGCAGAACCCTCCACCTGGGATTGGGGTGCGGGCAGAGGTGGGGGCCTTTGGGATGAGCTCTGGCCAGAACTGGCTTTATGGCTAAAAGGCTGATGGGCGCCCTGTCATGTTGAGCTTGTACAGAACATGACGTCCCTCCAGCGTTCGATGCACCATGCCTTTTGGCTAAACCCCAGCCTTCCCCGTGTCCCCCTTTATGTCATAGCATCCTCTCTGGGATTGCCATGAGAGGGTAGTGGGGGTGCAAGGGAGAGGAAGTTAGCAGAGAAGAGCTTTGATGGACGGAGCACCAGCTGGAAGGCCAGACCCAAGTAAGACAAAGGACCGCAGAGAAATGAGAGACGTGTGAAAACGTGGAAACTCTGAGACTCTCCCACAAATTAACCTCCTCTTCACTGAGGATTTTTGTTTTACTTAGCTTGTTCCCTTTGACCTTTTGGGCATGTGTGGCCCTGGGATCTTAATTAAGCATCTCACTTTGTTGGATGTTATCTGTGAAAGTGTTCTTTTCTGACCTGCATGAGAAAGCACAGGAGACGCATAACCACTGCTTTGCACTGAACTCAGGGCACTGCCTGCTGGGCTTAGAACAGGCCTGGTGACGGCGACCTGAGTGGGTCACCCACCCTGTACTCCCCTGTCCCCCCACCCTCCCTGCCCCCAAGGTGCTCCTCAGATATCTGTGACTAGCCTGCAGGGTGCAGCCCCGCCCGTCAGGGCCATCCATGCATGATGCTGGCTCTGTGGCTTTAGTTCCATGATGTCTCCAATCCTGGGGCCTCTAAAGGCAGGCCCAGTGTTGCTGCAGGGCGGGAGCCCCAGAGACCCCAGCTGGGCCCTGCAGCCTTTGAATCACACACAGGTGTAGGAGTGCCTCTCCACCCCCGCTCCCGAGGTCGCCGCTCTCTGAGTGCAGGGACATTCCCCAGTGGGGTCTTGCAGCTGCTGAAGTTAGGGCCACAGAAACGAATCCAGCACGGGGGACTGTCCCCCGGGCTTGGGCAGCTCACCCTGTGTGTTTGTGTTTCCCAGCTCACACTCCACAGTTTGACCTGCTACGAGGAGCTGGTGACTTTTCTTCAACAGAGCGTCCATCAGGTATGAACAATGGTTAGTTTGTGGGATGTGCATTGCTAAGCTTCTGTTTTCTTTGTGGGAGACATGCTGGTGAACTGGGGCTGTTCTCCGTTCATCCCCACCCTGGGGTAGTGGGGCGATGTTGGCTGGAGAAGAGTGGGCTCGGGGGCAGAGGGTCTGACCTCTGCCACGATTTCCTGGAGGGCTGGCCATGGCTACAGGTAAAGGGAGCCGCTGCAGCGGGGGCTGCGGAAGCAGGGATGGAGCGGGGTCAGGCTGAAGGGTGTCAGCTATCGGACTGTGGTTATGAGCTTTCTTTCTGTCCGAGGGCAATCAGCTACCTCTGCAGGTAAAGAACACTTCGTCAGTGAGTGGGACTCAGCACCGTCTGGGGAGGTGACCAGGACGTGGGTTCATGGGCTGGGCTGGAGGTCTGAGCACCGCTCATGGAGATCCTGATAGTAGAGGACCTTGCTTGGTGTCCCGGGAGGCAGGGCTGGGCCCAGAGGGGCCCCTGGAGCATCCTGTCTACTGGAGGAGAGCCGTGCACCTGCTCCAGGCTGTGAGATGGGGTGGAACCCAGCCAGGGCCTGGGAGCAGCCCATCAGAGGGCTGAGGGAATTCAGAGTTGGGCTGTAGCCTCGGGGCTTTGTGGAGGAGGTCATTGAATGCTCCTGGGGTGGGTGAAGAGCATTGACTCTGGAGCCATCAGCGTCAGCGGGTGTTTGCATCTAGGTTACACCTCTTAGTAGCTCTGTGACCTTGGGCAACTTACTGGACCCCCTGTGCCTCAGTTTCCTCCTGTGTACCATGTGGCTGATGACAGCGGTGCCTGCCTCAGAGCGCTGTGCAAAGCGCTTGCCTGGAGCCACCGTGTCCTGCTCTGTGTTCTCGGGGGTCGTTAGCTTTCGTTGTGGGTGTTTCATCACCATGGTGATGATCACGTAAGGTGACCTTGATATGGGTTAGTTGTAGACAGGTAGAGATGGGAGGGAAGCATGGCAGAGAGAAGCAGCCTTTCTGCGCCAGCCTGTCCCGCAGGTGCGTGGGAGGGGCTCTGGTGTAGGAGGGGTCCTGGCCTTGGCGCTGGGAGTCCTGGGCTGGCTGTCACTTGTTCCCTGGCTTTCTCTGGTTCTTCATGAGCATAACCCAGTGGGCAGTCCATAGATGCAGCGTGCTCACCACCGGCTCAGGGCCATGGGGTGCCTGGAGCAGAGGCCCCGGGACCTCCTTTGCCTTATTCCTTGGTCACAAGTGGCCTCAGGATAGTCACTGGGCTTCGGTGGCCTCATCTGGAAAGTGGAAGATGGAGCAGTTAGTTAGCGGGTAACTTCCAGCTCTTTACTGCCCAACTGTGATTCTTAAAGAAGAACCTTAAACGCATGGCAAAGAATGTCTTCCAAATTAAGGACCAGGCAATTTAAATAAGCAGAAAGGACACCTTTTATTAAACATACCAGAGCAGTGTGAGAATGCAGCAATGCCTCCGAGAGACGAGCAAATCCTGGCAGCATCAGTGTGCATTCAGGGAGGCCAGGACCAGGGGCACCTGTGTTCACACTGTCAGGTGACGCAGAGCTGGAGGAGGGAAGCCCTGTGGGGCAAAGGAGGGGCCCTGGGGTGATTGCTCACGTGACCCCAGGATCTGAGGCCCCATCATTGCCCCTGAGGCCCTGGGGTGGCCCTTCAGCACCAAAATCATCTGCATCCTTGTCTATAGATGGGGTCTCCCTCCTCCCTTGGCCTGTACCCCCAGGGTTTCGATGAAGCCCGAGCAAGACAGTGAGTGTGAAAGAGGTTCTGAGAGTGGGACCCTTGCCAGGGGCGGGAGCCGCCTACTTCCTGCCACACCTCTGGGCTCAGAGCAATTCCCCCCCCTCTCCTGGCCTTGATCCCTGGGTATGAGCGGTCACCATTTGGCCCTCGCTCTGGAAGGTGTTGTTTTCTCCCTGCAGTTGAAATTCTGTTTGTGCTGGAAGCCGTTGAGCTGCCTCAGCACTACCCTCACCAAATTCGTTTTTCACGGTCTGGGCCGAGGAGGGCTTCCTCGTGCCAGGCCTGGAAATGAACACTGAACCACGTCTGCCCAAAATAAACAGCCTCCTTGCTGTGTTTTCATTACCGCTCACCCTCCTGGTGAGATGTCTGGCTGCCGCGCCCTGCGAACTGGGGGATGCTCCCGCCCCTGCCTCCCACTGGGGTTCCTGGTGGACTCAGGTCTCTCCTGGGCCAGAGCAGCTCGGTGGAACGACCCCTTCTTCCCAAGCGGTACCAGACATTTTTCCAGACCCTGCTGGTGGGTTCTGGCCCGGTTGCCTGCCTGGGCTCTCCTCCGCCCTGTGGCCTTCCATGGCTTGGCAGCTGGAATTTGAGGAGATCATTTTATAATAATAAATGTTTTAAAAACAAAATGGGATATTGGTGCCATTCAGTCGTGTTCCATCCGGCAAGGGCCAGAGGCCGCAGGCGGGGATCATGTCCCTGCCCTCCGCAGTCTCACCTAACCTGTCCACACGCAGGGGCATATCCACGGCTCAGGATGAGGTCCCCTTGGATGTGTCCCAAGGACTGTGGAAAATGCTGGCCTGCGTATAATAATAGTTCTCCACGTTTACACAGACTCCTGGCTTACAGCGGGAGCCTGCGTTCCTTACTTCATTGCAGTCCCGCGAGTAGGAAGGCACGGCAGTGGGGGAGACAGACCCAGGAAGCGCCGTGGCCTCCCCAGGACAGTGTGCAAGTCCAGGGCAGAAGTAGGTAGGCATTTCAGAAGGGGAAACTGCGACTGAGAGAGCTTTGTCACTCCTTGAGGCAACAGACAAGACTGTAGTAGAGCTGTGACAAGGGCACTGGTGGCCCGAGTCCTCCCAGGCCTCTGTCCCCCTGCGCAGGGACATCAGCATTCCTCTTTGCAGTTGTCAGAGCACTTCCACTGACCTGGCCTCATAGGACGTGCAGCGTAACCTAAGGAAACATGCAAGGGAGGTATTTGTTATCCTCATTTTGCAAATGGGAAACTGAGGACAACAGAAGTGAAGTGACTGGCCTGAGATCACAGAATTAAGGTGACATTGATTTAAGATTATTGTTGATTCATCCATTCCATTTCTGCTTCCAAAAAAAGATTTAAAGGTAATTATTAAAAAAAATGATGTCCTCGGGGTTTTTTCTGTGCTCCAGCCATGGTAAACCTTTGCTCTCTTGCCTCTGGGCCTTTGCATGTACTTCTCCTCCCACCTGGAACAACGTTCCCTTTTCTGATTCCTCCTTGTCCCTTGGGCTTCTGTCTAGACATCACTTCCTCCGGAAAGCCTTCCTTGACGCTCCCTCCTTCCCTAAGCCCTAAGTCTGCATTGAAGGCCCTTCCTGTGTGTTTCCAGGGAACCTTGTTTTTCCCATCGGTGCAGAGCCCCTTCCCCACTTTTTTCAAGTTGCTTATTATTCTCTCTTTCCTGAGTTACTTCTCGTGAGGGCAGATCCGTGTCCACCTTGTTCGCAGGTATAGCTTTAGCAGGGAGCATCCTCTTGGCACAAAAAGGTCAGGCAGTAATTGTTTTTTCTTGAATGACTGACGAATTGAATTATTGGGTGAAAATAAAGACTATATACATATATAATACTTAGAAAATATAAATCTATATTTTAAATTGAAGTATATATAGTTCATTTACAATATTATATTAGTTGCAGATGTACAACGTAGTGATTCAATATTTTTATAGATTATATTCCATTTAAAGCTATTATAAAATAATGACTGTATTTCCCTGTGCTGTATAATATGTCCGTGTTGCTTATTTATTTTATACATAATAGTTTGTGCCTCTTAATCCCTACCCCTATCCTGCCCCTCCCCCTTTCCCTCTCCCCACTGGTAACCACTGATTTGTTCTCTATATCTGTGAGTCTGTTTCTCTTTTGTTGTATTAATTCATTTGTTTTATTTTTTAGATTTAGATAACATACAGTATTTGTCTTCCCTTGATAAAGTCTATATTTTGAGGAAAAGAAAAGATAATTTTATCAGAAGTTTGAGCTAAAATAGTTTGAGTAGTTTGAACATCATATTTGGCTCTGAGCTTCCTGGCAGCCAAGGCAAAATGGCAGTATGATAAGTTATATGATTCTCATTGTTCCAGGAAAGTAAGCTTTCTTTTTTAGTTTTAAATTCAAAAAGAAACTGATCACCCCATAAGGAACGCTGACTATTGTAACAGGCAGCATCTTCATTACCAATTCCAAAAGTGGAATTGTTGTCCCATAGTGGGATGAGTAAGGCCTTCACACTCATTTGCAGTCGGGAGACGGTGTTCCTTCAGGAAGCAGAAATGACATAGTCCATCCCATTAATCCGTGGCCTGCTGGGCTCACTGGACACGTGGGCAGTGAGGACCCAGCATCATACTAACAGCTAACACAGGTGTCAGGCCCTGTTTGAAGTGCTTTACAAGGATGATCTCACTTAATCTTCACAACAACCTCATGAGGATGGGTCCTATTTTTATTGTCTTTGTTTTACAGATGAGGAGATGGGACAGAGAAGTTAAGAAATGTCCCCGTGGTCACATAGCTAGGAGTGGCAAAGCCGGGATGTAAACCCAGGCAGCCAGGCCCCCAGGTTCTGGGCTCCAAACCAGGATCAAGACTAGGGGAAGATGGGAAGACGAGTGAGGCGCTCCCCAAATTCAAAGGGGTCCCCCAAACCTCAGTAATCAGCATAAATAATATTTTAGTGCAGTAGTTTAAAACTATTAAAATTAATCTCAAACAATCCACAATGAACAAAAAAATTTGAAATGATGGGATCTGCTCTTGCACTTGCCATGCTCACCTCACTGGCACCGCCCCACCCGATTCTCCTCCAACCTGCTCTCTGCTACTCTCTGCCCAGTGCAGTTCTTAGGATCCCTGAGGAGTTAGGGATTTGGAATCAGATGGAGTCCCCTGGATACCCATTGGGCTGCTTGCAAGTTGTGTGACCTTGGGCCAGTCACTCAATTTCTGAGCCCCAGTTTCCTCACATGGCAGAGGGCAGTAATAACAGTATTTGTAGCACAGGCCGGGATAGTTTTAAATGTGGTAATGAGAAGAAGACGCTTGCGCGGTAGTGGAGGCTGCCCCAGGCCACTGCTGTCCGTGAGCTTCTGGGGCTCGGAGGTCGTAGGGCGTTCCTCGGCGGGCACTGCATCTGCCCCTTTGTCACTCAGGCTGGTGTGCCCCTCACCCCTTAGGGAGTCTGGTTAGTGAGACCTGCATGGGATCGGCCATGGGGCTGCCTGGCGACCTCTGGGACCTGGCTGGAAGCAGCTGGCTCGGGGTCAGGCTGCTCCCTGGGTCGTGGTCCCCAAGGAAGTGACAGGAGGGAGGTGCACACACTTGCTGGGTTCTCATTCCTCTCTCCTCTTCCCAGTTTGAAGCAGGCCCCTATGGATGTGTCCTGCTCACCCTGT
This sequence comes from Stenella coeruleoalba, assembly GCF_951394435.1. Lineage (NCBI taxonomy): Eukaryota > Metazoa > Chordata > Mammalia > Artiodactyla > Delphinidae > Stenella > Stenella coeruleoalba. Next base: position 59,979,825 of record NC_137155.1, read on the forward strand.
CGGCCATCCTGTCCAGGTCCACAGAGCTGTGAGTATCTTCCTCGTTCATTTCCAGGAGCCGGGCTTGTCTGTGTGGTTCACCGCTGCCTCCCCGGAGCCCAGGGCAGAGCTGGGCACGCGGTGGGTGCGTCGTGAGCATGGATGAATGAAGCAGTGGGCTAGGGGCAGCTGGCTGGACAGGAGAGAGAGAACAGTTACATTCTTTGTACACGTGTGTTCAGTGCTACCTTCTTCTCCGTCTCCCCACGTGTGCTGGGGAGTGCATGGGATCTGGATCCAAAAGACCCCCCAAAGAGCTTACAGCCTCCCTGGTGTCCCAGCGGCACTGCAATGGGCGCGTACTTGAGCACACACGTGGACTCCCCCGAGACGTGTGCGGGGACATAAGAACTGGGAGATGACTGAGGGCCCCGTGAACTTGCTGTAGGCCAAGGCAGTCCCGAAGGCTTCGAGGGCCGTGTGTGGGGCCAACCCTGAGGGGCTGAGTGTGCCGCGGGGCTTTGGAGGCCGGCGGAGCAGGGAGTCTGGGTCCCCGGCTCGGACTCCATGCATCCTGCATCCTTATCAAACGCGGCCTCCCGGCTGCCCGAGAGCTGGAGTTCCGCCATCACCCTCATTCCCCAGGAGCTTTCTCGGCCTCTTTTCTGTACTTGTCACCTGGGCATTATGTCACTAGGGAGGGTAGCAGATTAACAGCACATTAACAGGTTTGTAAAGTACAATCGATTGCCCCATCCACTTCCCAGCAGAGCGCGGACCCCAGAGGGCATGGAGACCTGGGGGAATGAATTTGCACTTTGCAGGGGTGCGTGGTGTTGGGGAAGATTTGGGAACAGCTCTGAGCAGGCGGGCCCTGGGAACTGGGGAGGCAGAAAGAGTAGCCATGGGGAGCCCAGGCTGGGGAGGCCCGGCCGAAGGAGACGCTCGCCCCCCACTCCCGGTCCTGGGCGGGCCCTGTCCGAGTTCCCCGTGGCCTCTGGTGCGGCTGGGAGGAGGAGGGCAGGGGCTCTGCAGCCTCGTGCTGCTAGCCTGCCTGCTGCTCGCTGCTCCTGACCTTATTAACTGCATGTGTGTGCACTTTCTAATGGCATTTTCCTTCTAATCCTGCCATAATGATATGATTCATTCCTGGCCGGGCTCACGTGCACGGCGACCGTAAGCCGCCCTGCCTTCTCCCCAGGCCTGGGTTTGCTAATCCCTGGGCTGACGGGCGTGTGGGTGAGCCCCTTGAGCTCCCTGAGGGGAAGCTGAGCTCTCAGGAGGGCCAGGCCCTTTTGCAGTCCTCTTGGCCTCAGTTTCCCCATCTGTATGGGGGCTCCTTGGCTCTGAGGGTCAAGGTCTCTGTGCTCAGTGTCTCTGCTCTAGGTGCCACGGGGCTCGTCAGCCTGGGGGCCGGGCACCCTGTTCACATGCACACTCCTTAGGGAGCTGCTCTGGCAGCCCTGCCCATCTGAGGGGCCTCCGGGGCCCCACGTCCAGGCTGTGCTTCACGTTGTCCAGAGCTGGAGCACTGGGGCTGTTTCTGCCGCCTCCCCGCCCTGTCCAACCAAGCCACGCAGGGGTCAGTCCCTGCCTAGGTCGTGGCACCTGTGGGGCATCTGTGTCGGGGAGGCTACCTCGCTGGACCTGCACAGCTTCGTGCCCATGGGCCTGGGCACAGCACAGTGCTGCCGTGCCCCTCCCCCTCCACCAGTCACAGACACACACGCACACAGAGACACACAGATACACACAGACGGACACGGGCACAAAGAGACATACATAGACACAGAAACAGACATACACAGATATACACAGAGACACATGGATACACACACAGACACACACAACACTGTGGGTGTCCCCTCCTTCCCCTTGTCCCCAGAGAGAGTATATAAAGACAGTCTCTCCTGCTTAGGGCCCCCGAGGACCTTCCCTGGGTCCTGGAGGCCAGTGGTTCCGAAGCCTCCCAGGGCAGCTATGGGCAGCCTGGCCCCTGCCTCCCAGGAGGACCTGCACAGAGACCTTCTTTAGCGTTGGCCCCGGCAGTGCTTTGGTGGGAGTTGTCTTACTCCTGTGGCCTCCCTTTCCCTTCTTCTAAGAAGACAGCATAGAGAACATTCTCGTCGGCAGCAAGAAGGAAAGCAACCAGCATCTGGTAAGCTTCCTGTGTGCCAGAGCCCTTGCTGTAGCATTTTACCCGAGACGCATATCATCCCCGCGGCAACCCCGTTAGGGGTCACTAGTGCGATCCCCATCACCATCTCTGTCTTTCAGGTGAGGAAGCGAGGCTCTGAGAGGCGAGTGACTTGCCCCAAAGTCACACAGCTCAACCCAGGCAGCCTGGTCCCAGACGGGGTTCTCTGGGCTTGCTGTTTAAGGACCTGAACTTGGGAGTAAAACAGACTTGGTTTCAGGCCTGACTCCAAACTCCTTTGAGCTTGAGTTTCTTACTCTGTAAAATGAGGATGATAATTCCTGCCTCACAAGATTAAATGAAGAAATACATGTCGTGTGCTTGGCAGGGCTCTGGGCGGGTGGCAGGCCTCGGATGCTGGCCGCTGCTGGTCCCACCCTCTCCCAGCTGTTCTCAGGAGCCTCTTGTGCCCCGTGCTGTCCTGTCTTGCCCTCAGTCTTGGCTTGGTGCCTCCTGGTGGAGACATGGCCACAGGGATGTCCTGCAATGGGTGATGGGTCCTCCCTGGTGCCAGGAGACCGCTCTTAGGGGGAAGCCCCAGTTCCGCAAACACAGCTTAAAAACCACAGGACCAGGCGATCCCAAGGGCCTTCCTGCTCTGGGGTCCAGTTTTAGCTTTGCTGAACCCTTTGATACCATTTCAGGGTGATCCTGTGCTACTTTGGGCAGTTGAACACATGACCTGGTAGCCCAAAAAAGAGAGCAAGTCTCTCAAATCATATGCTGTCCGGCCAGGAGAAGTGGAGCTGGGGGAGGAGGGGCTGGGAAACGCAGCCGAACACGGTGTGAGTATGTGTGCGTTTGTGGCAGGCGTGTGTGGACGGGAGATGGGTGAGTCTGAGGGGCTGGGTGCGAGATGATGTGGGTTTTGGTGGTTGTGTCTGAGACTGTGCGAAGGGTGACTTGATTGTGTGTGTGCGTGAGCGTGAGTCTGACTGAGCGCATGGCCGTCCCTCCCTCCTAGCAAGGCTCTGAGACTCATGCCTGAGGCCCAGGGGCAGCTGTCACAACAGAGTCCTTGCCTCCTGTCCACGGGCTGTCCCCCAGCCCTGGGTGGAGCCAGGGTGAGGGCGCCATGGGCAGACACAAATGCAGCAGGGTGCAGCCTGGCCACTTCACCCTCAGAGGCTGAAAGAACAGTGGCGAAGCTGGCCTTCGAGTTTTGCTCGCCCCAGGCTGGGTGCAAAGGCTTGAGAAGGTTTCCTTATTTTCTGCTTGGTTGCAAGCCATCTATTTTCCTTCCTAAGATCTCGAATTGCTTACGGTAAATCTCATACAGGCTTTCATGTCCTCCTAGTTCCCCTGCTTTCCAAACCGCATGGCCCAGAACTTTCCCCAGCGCATTCTCACAAGCCCCAAGGATGCCCAAGTATCTGGGGTCAAGGCCAGCTCCGAGCCAGCCCTGCACAGCGCAGTGCAGGGGTGGGCCAGCCCCTCGGCACAGGGGAGGGCTCGGGCGCTGCCCCCCACCGCCACCCCGGGTGACTTAGGCCTGGGCGGTGAGAGGAGACAGCTCGTGAAGAAAACCTTTTCGTTCAGTAGACCTTTGGCATTCATTACAGTGGCGACTCTGGATGCCCAGGGGCAATCTTGAAAGTCCAAAATAGGCGGTACTTTGTCATTTGCCGAAGTGATTTTCGAGCAGCACGAGCCAGGTACTGGGGGCTTGGAGAAGCCTCCGCACCACGTGGCTCTGTGTTCTTTGTAACCTTCTCCAGCAGGGGAAAAACAACAACACAGTGAAACAGCCTTGAACTGAAAGCCAGCCGTGAGTGTCGGTCAGGCGAAGGCAAGTGATGGAAGCACAGTTCTTAGCCGGTGTAAGCAGAAAACAATGCAATTAATTGATTCCTATCAAAAGCCCGGGGCTTTGGGAGTGGCTGGGTCCGGGAACGCAGGCAGTCTTTGGGACTTGGTGTCCCCCATTCTGTCTCTTCTCTCTTCTTTCCTCTGTCTCTGTCGTGTTCTCCGGGGGGCCTCCCGCACGGCGGGCTCCAGGGACCCTTTTCTCGGGCTGCCGCTGTTCCTGCTGCCTCATGGTGGCCAGGCCCAGGCCGCAGCCATTGTGGGGCAGGTGAGACTCAGGGGCTTCCCCAGAAGATGGTCAAAACCCCCAGGGACCTACCGCACTGGCTGGGGAAGGGCCGGGCTGCGTAGTCAGGAACTGGAGGTATGAGACGTATCAGGGAGCCGAGAGCAGGCCTGAACTCGGGGGTGAGTCAGATCTGGGCCTGACGGAGGCCCTGCAGGCCACTCTCAGGAGCGGAGAGAAGCAGTGACGAAGCTCCCAGCGCACCTCAGGGAGGCCGGGCGGGCCGGTGGATGGCAGCGTAAGGGTGCGAGCAGGGGGCTGTTCAGGTTGAGAAGCCCAGGCTTTTGGTGGCCCTAGCTGTGCTGTGCTGGGGGCAGGAGAAGGCAGGAGACTTGTCAGCGCTTGTCAGCGTTCTCCTCCACCCTCCTGTCGCACCCCCTAAACTCTCCCAGCCCAGGATAGGAGGTGCACACGGAACTACCCAGGCCGGGTACCCTGGCTCGATACGGACAACAGCTGCTTTGTAGCCCTGAATGGAGCCTGGCCTTTCTCCCCTGGGTCTTCCAGGTGGGACGCGGGAGACCGGGCAGGATGGTAAGTGGCCCTCCCTCCCGACATGCCAGGCTCTTTGGACTATAGCCGGAAGACAGGAGGAGAGGAACTTTCTCAATGAACTCCAAGTCGCCTGTAACCTGGACTCGGATTCTGGTGGAGGCCGTGCTAGTGAGCGCTTTCAGCAGACGTGTCTGAGGAGGCCGTGGTGGTGGGTGGGAGGCAGACCCAAAGGGCTTGCTGGTACCTTTGTCATCGGAAGCAGCAGATGCTCCACCCAGACCCCACTTCCTTCGACTGACCTTCCTTCCTCACCCAGGTTCCTTTTCTGGGGGCCCCCAGCTCCTGTGCAGTGAGCGGAGCTCCATCCTATAGCTCTCCAGCTGGCTCCGCCAACCCGAGGAAGGCAGTTGCTGGAGGCCCAGCCTCATCTGGAGGCGGAGGAGAGAGGGAGGGGCCCTGGGCCCCTGCAGGTGCACAGCAAACGGGCCCCAAATGGTGTGAGCCTGCCCATACCCAGGCCTGTGGAACGGCCTCCAGAAGCTGGGTCCCAGGCTGTGTTTGAAGGCAGGCAGAAGCAAGTGTCCTGCCCGAGCAGCTGAGGCTGGCCTGGAACAGCCCACCCCAGGCTTTGGGGGCTGCCAGCAACCCAAGGGACAGGCCCATAGGCCCGGGACCATCATCCCGTTCTGCAGCCGTGGGGACCAAGGTTCTGAGAATTAAGGGCAGGTTGGCGCACAGCTGACACCATCAGCCGAGTCTCCTGTGCCTGCATCTCCCGTCCCGGGCTAGGGGAGGAACGACAGGCGCTGGTCAGCTGTGTCTGCCCACTTAGAGGGCGAATGGGAAACAGGGCCCCAGGGAGTCCCAGACCAAACTGATGCTTGTCCAGCTCATTTCAGCCGGCATAGTCTGGTCCCAGGCTGTGGAGGTGGCAAGTCACGGCCCGTGAGTGCCAGTGGGGTGTGGCTGAGGGCAGCGGGTCTGCGCGTAGACAGAGCTGGAGGGCTGGATGCAGAGAAGGGCGACCAAGCCCAGGCCACGCCGGGGTTAGTGGCAGAGCCGGGTGGGTCTCCTGATGCTCGGTGCATCTAGTGCCCCTGTCCACTCACCCCAGAGCTGTACGTACCTCCTTGTTCCACGAAGGGCTTGCTCAGGTGCCCAGGTAGAGAGGACAGGCCTCAGGAGGTGGGAGAGGCCGTTAACCTTTTTTTTTTTTTTTAACATCTTTATTGGAGTATAATTGCTTTACAATGGTGTGTTAGTTTCTGCTCTATAACAGGTGAATCAGCTATACGTATACATATATCCCCATATCTCCTCCCTCTCGCGCATCCCTCCCACCCAAGCCACTAACCTTTTGAAAGAATCTTTTGTTCCAGGCCAGCCTCAGCCGTTTGGGTGGGAATCTTGCTTCTGCCTGCCTCCAAACAAGGCCTGGGACCCAGCTTCCGGAAGCCGTTCCGCAGGGCTGGGTTTGGGCGGGCTCACATCATTTAGGGCCCATTTGCTGTGCACCTGCAGGGTTAGGGCCCAGTTCTGGGCACCATGGGGCCAGACGGACACAACATAACCCAGGCCCTCCAAGTCCTTGCTACCTGGAGGGGCAAGGCTGGCACCCGAAAAGCAGGGGATGGGCGCTCTTAGGAAGGGGATGTCTGCAGGGAGATGGGGCACATCTCTCTGGGGCAAGGGAGGTGTCCCTTTGTGGAGGAGGTGACAACAGGGCTCTGAGCGTCATGTGGGAAGGGTTGCGGCAGGCAGCAAGAACGTAGAGCAGGCGAAGGCTAGCAGAGGGGTTTTTGCAGGGAAGGGCTCCTCGAGGCGCGGTTGGAAGGAAGGTGCCGGCACGTGGAAGAGGACTGGGGGAGGTGAGGTGGAAGGCAGTGGGGGAAGGGCTTGGGCATCTCTGCTTCCTCTTCCTTCCTCCAGGCAGGTCCCTCTCTCTCCATCCACTCTCCTTGCCCTGCTTCCTGGGTCCCCTTCCTCTTTAGGGCCCGTGCCTGCAGAATGGAAATAATACCCGTGCCCTCTAACCTGTGGAGCTGTCTGCAGTTTGCAAGGCCTTTTTATGGCCTCAGCCCTTATTGCAACGACTCTTTGAGGTGGTTATTGTTGCCTCTATCAGGGGATGACACACCCAAGGCTCAGAGGTAGAAAGAAATTTGCCAAAGGTCACACAGCGCAGGTGGCAGAGGGGGCCTGACACCCAGGTATTCTGACTCATTGTCCGTTCCCTGTCGACGTTTCTGAGAAAACAGTCGATATCTGGCCACATCCAAATCCTTTTCAGATATTCATGGCCACAGTTCAATCGCTGGGAGCGGAGACTCCATTTATTCTGGGTTTTTGGCCGTGATACGAATAGTGGAGGTTGCAGGAATCATGACCTCTCAGTCATTGTTTTGTTGTTATTGTTGTTGTTGTTGCTGGTATCGCAGGAAAAAGGAAGTTACATTTACCAAATGTCAAATGCTTTATCTAGTTCATCTCATTCAGTTCTCACAGCAATCTGTAATAGAAGGAGGCGTCTTCATACCCATTTTACAGGTGGGGAAACAGGCTCAGAGAGGGGAGCAACCGGTAAGCGGCAGCAGCTGGATTTGAATCCCAGGCTCTCTGACGTCAGAGCCCACGTTCTCTTAGTTGTTCCACAGCTGTCCTTTCGCTGTTGATATTGTCCTCGAGAGTCAGTAGAAGTCCCATCGAACAATAGGTGATTGTTCCTGGAGGCTGCTGCAGGTGGCAGGGAGTGCAGTGGAAGGTGCAGTCTCTGGGGGAGGGTGTCCTGGGAGGGACAGGCAGGAGCTGACCCAGTGGAATGTGGTGGTGCCCCGGGCCTGGTGCCCTAGAGGTCAGGTGGAGGGGAGGTGGCTGGTTGGGTCCTCCCCGGTTAATTACCAGTTAGTTTAGGCATGATGTTTTAGATATCAGAGTCGTGGACCAGGCACACTTGTGCACGTCCTGGAAGGTCCCCGGAGACTCTGGTTTTATAAATGAAGACACAGGCTGAGAGCGAGGTGTTGACTTGCCCGAGGTCACTCGGCCAAGTCCAGGACTGAGCTGACCATTGACCCCTCCTCTTGTGGACACTGATTTTAGGTGAATTTTGGCTGTAGACCAGAGCCATATGTGTAGGCCACTTGGACATATTTTCCTTCTTATTCAGAAACTTCTGCACAAAATGCCCAGATTCATATGTTCAGTCGTGTGTTGGGGAAGCTTCAGAGGGAAGGGACAAGCTGTGTCCCAGCCGGGGAGGGTGGGGACCAGGACTGGGGCTTCAGGGCTCAGGGACCTGCCTAGAGCTGGCCGGCCAGGTTGGCTATCACGTGTTTCAGGCCACCCCAGACAGTGTGATGTTGGTGCCAGGGACACAGTCCCTGACTCTGTGTGACCACAAGTCCCTTCTCCTTTATGGGCCTCAGTTTCCCCATCAGTAGAACAGAGATGGCCGCTCTTGCCCGCTGACCGCACAAGACTTTAGGGAGGACAGTGTCGCTGAAAGCGTCGAGGCCGCAGACTCTGCAGAATCGAGGCTCGGGCGCTGTGAGCCGCTCAGGGGCAGAACCTCTGCCCCTCTGAGCCCTGTGCCAGAGGGCAGGCGGGACAGAGGCAGTGGAGTTCTAGGACCGGCTTCAGCCTGAATGTGGGCTGGCACCTGTCACTAGCCCTGGGCCAGCTGTGTCCTTTCTCTGGCCATCCATTCTCCCGTCTGCAAAATGCTGGGCCCCGGAGGCTCTGCCAGCCCTGACGTCCTCTTTGTTCCGTTTCTTGGTGCAGCGCAGTGTCTCTGGGACCTCCCGACGCGGGCAGAGCTGGGAGAAGCCGTCCTTGCTGGCATCCTGGGCAGAGCCCCTTCCTCTGTCAGTGGGTGGACTGGACACGCCCAGGGTCAGGGTCAGGCCGTCACCCGAGACCATTGGTCCAGGTTCTGGCCCTTGGCTTCCAGAATGCTGAGGAGGCTGGCGGCAGGGCCGCCAGGGCCAAGCCCCTCCTCGTAAGTTTCCACGCCCTGGGCAAGTCCACTCAGGCTCCCCACACTCTGTGCCTCCCGCAATCTGAAATCCAGGCAAGGTCCCGTTCCCTCAAGTGTTCCCCAGTGCGGGCCAGTCTCAGGGGACAGACTTCATCAGGCCCTGGCTCCCCCTCACCCAGCCTGGTGCCTGGGTCCTCGGGCTATGCAGACCTCTTCCGGGGCCCAGTGTTGTCCAGCTCCCAGGAGGACTGTGGAAGGAATAAGCTGCTCTTTAGACTGGAATGGTCAGTCCCAGGGGAGGGCCCATCACAGCTTGTAGCTCAGAAGCCCAGAAAGTAGGAACCTCAGAGCTCAGGCAGCCCCTCCGTGGATTCAGCCCCTGCTCCCGGGACACTGCCTGCCCTTGTGCAAGTCCCTCACGTTGCAGAAGGGGAGACTGAGCCCCAGCGAGGAGAGGTCTGTGGCCACACGGCAAGACAGGACTAGAACTCTGGTCTGGTGATGGCCCCACCGTGTGAATCGCCTCCTCTCTGGGGCAGAGCAGAAGCCGCTGTTTCTTTGCTCTAGGATTCCTCACACTCAGCTCTCCAGGGATTTCCCCTAGATCGAGGTCTGGGCATCTAGATTTGCCAAAGTTGTAAATCTCTTAAGCCATAAGCCGCTCCTTGGCGTCTCCCAAATGCCCTAGTATGAAATACAGATGTTCCTCCTTTTTAAGATCTGAGCCTACTTCTGAATTTCCCATCGTGTTTGCACCTAAGGATGCAATTACCATTTCCTCCTATTGTCCTTTCTGCCCGTCCCTCTGCTCTCAGCTGACGCAGGCGCTCAAACCCGCTGGGTGAACACGAGGCTGTGAGAAGATCAGACTGCTTCTGAAAGCCTCGGGGTGGCTTGGGGCCAGCGATCCTTATCAGTCCACCCAGGGCCCCTCGGAGGCTATTTTCTTCCCTTCAGAAGATGCCTGTATATTATGCCGCAGGGAGCGTTTCCATCAATTCTTCTGCCCAAGCCAGTGCCAGCCACACGCCGGCCTCGCCCATTTGTCCCCCGTCCCCCCAGCTGGCCCCTTCCCAGGCCCGCTGGGTCGTTTCTGGCAGGCCAGCCTCCAAGGCCCTTCCTGAGGACCCCCAGCCTCCGTGGGTCTCGGCTGGGCCCTGCACTGTCAACCCAGCCCGTCTTCTCGTGTGGACCACGAACCGTCCCTGTTCGGCCACAGTTAGTAAAATCCACAAGAGAGCGTTTCTGCCGTGGAGTCGTGGAGCTTGAGTTTTAAGCTCGTTTGGGACCAGAGTGCATGTTTTAGGTTTGTGGACTTATGGCAGATTGAGATTGAAAGCATAAAAGTGAGACCAGGTTTTTCTTCTCTTCCACTAAAAGGAAAAACAAACGTCGTGATTGCTTGCCTCTTCCTACCTCTGGGCCACCCCTGGGTGCTCTCTTTGGGGTGCAGATGTAGCCCGTGCTGGGTGGGCAGCAGTGGGGTGAGCCAGCTCCCTGGCCTCACATCACCCCCCTGGCGTTACCTCTCAGAGCTTCTTTCCATGTCTGTAAAATAAAGTAATTCCTGCTTCACTGGGTGGCTGGAGCCTTGAAATGCTGTCCTCTGAGTGCGGTGGGAGCTCCTTTCCTATTACCCGTCTGTCCCACGGCTCTGTTCAACAATAATGCTTGGTCTCCCGAGGGATTTCCTTTGGGGTAAAAGGAACAATAATGTCCTAATGGTGGGCTTTCTAGACGGTAGGATGGTTTTGAGATTTGGGGGCAGGGGGCTTGCCTCCTGGTGCTGGCCTCACATGTGACGGGGCCATTGCTGACCTGACACTGCACCGTTCTGCCCCCCAGTAGCATACAGCCCTAGAAATCTCTTTCTTTCAGTTTGGTGGGGTTTCTTTTGGCAAAGGGGCTTTTCACCTTGTGCCCTTAGGGGGACCCCATTCTGAAGGTGGAGCCACAGAGGTGATCTAGGGTCGGGGGGAACACAGGCCTCGGAGACTGGCAGCTAGATCCCCTGCCAGCTCCATCGCCCACGAGCTGAATGCCCTGGGCACGTCAGTTCTTCTCGGAGCCTTGGTTTTTCTCTCAGTGTTTAGGGAATAATAGTTGTACTCGGCCTGGTACAGGGTCTGTGCCCAGGTGGCGGCAGCTGTTGTTTCAGGACTCCAGGAGGCGTTAGAGGCCGTTCCTCCCATTTAACCGACTTGCAGACCGAGGACTGGAGGTGGCAGGGGATGGCCCAGTCCCCACTCTTAGTAAGCGACAGTAGGAGTGTGAATGCAGGACGTGGATTCCAAACCCAGCGCCCTTTCTGCTGTGGCATGCTTCCATCACGAACCTCTGGTGTCTGCCGAGGGTCTGCCATGGCCCTCTGCAGGCCAGAGTGGAGGCCACTGCCCAGAGCAGAGTGAGCTCCGGACTCCAGCCCCAGGGAGGGCACAGAGCACAGAGGCTCAGGTTCCCGCCAAATCCGGGATTTGGGGCCTCCGCCTGGAACCCGAGGGGAGGCCCTGGCCACCCTCGAGGTTTGCCCGGATCCTGAATCAGGCAGAGGTGTGCTAACAGCCCTTTTTTCTTGCTCTCCAGTGTCCGCCAGGACTTCGACGTCCCCACCAGCCACCTGATTGGAGCACACGGATACTGCACGCAGGTCAGGGCCGCAGTGGGGCGTGGGGTGGTCAGGCGCTTCTTTCCCTTCCTCTTGCCTTCTGTCTTTGCCCCTGCCAGCACTCCCCAAGCAGCTTTCGTGTTCCGCCTCTGCTGGGCTTCTTCCTCACGGAGACCTAGAGAGGGAACTCAGGTTAACTTCTGTTTCTGGAGTTTGCTGTACCCGATCTGTGTGCCCGGAGCTGCAGGAGGTTCAAGAGAGGCAGAGCCAGGTGCTGCCCAGCCCGGAGCCCCGGCATAGGCTGGGAGCCCCAGGCCCAGCTGCGGGGACGACGGCCATGGCGCCCTACGATTGTACAGCACGTGGTCTTTATGACCACCCACCCCTCTGCATCTTCACAAAGGGGCCCTCAAGTGGCTTCGTGGAGGGCAGGGGGTCCCTTAGCACAACTGCTTGTCATCGATCCTCCCAGTCACCCGGTGGCACAAGGAAAGGGATCTGTTTCAGATCCTATCAGCGAGTGTCGGGACTGGAGCCAGATGCTACACATGACTACGGTCTGAGCCCCTCTCTGCATGGCAAGGCCTCCTGAGCGGCCAGCGGGCCACAGTTAAATCTGACCCTCAGTGCATCTGGGGGCGTCGTGTGTAGCACAGACAGGCTGAGCGGAGCTTCTCTGGTTGCTGGGCCCAGCTGAGGACCCAGTTGTCCTAGGGGTCCTGGCTCACTTGTGCCAGTCCTGAAAACATACCTGGGCACCGTGCAAGGGCCCGCTTGGGGCCTGTGGTTTGTTCAAGGCACCCAAGGAGATGTGAGGTTGCCTGCTGCTTACCCCCCAGAGAAAGGTTTCAGGCTGAGCGACGGCCAGTGGTGGTCCAGCTCCTGCTCTGGGTGCCTGCGCTCCCCGTGGGAGCTTCCTGACGCGCTGTCGGAGAGCACTGTGACCCAGGGGTGGGCAGTTAAGCAGCGTACAGAGTGCAGAACACAGTCTGGGGCTGGATTCTGAGCTGTGTTGGCAGTTCCACTTGCGGCATGAGCTGGAGCGACTTTCTTCCCCTCCCCGAACCTCGGTCTCCTCATGTGTAGAATGAAGCATTTGGACTAGATCGGTGCTTCTTAAACTTTGATTGTGCACGCGAGTCCCGCAGAGTCTTGCTGAAGAGCAGGCTGAGGTTCCGTGGGCCCGGGCTAGGGCCTGAGGTTTTGGATTTCTAACGGGCTTCCAGGAAGGGTGATGCGGCTGGTCCATGGACTACACTTTGAGTAGTGAGGAACCAGATGACCGCTAAGCTTTGCCACTGTGTGATTTTGAGTCTAGGGGCAGGGAGCGTCCTGTCACTATTTCTCCCCCAATTTTGAGGAGGCTTCCTGCTCTGAGGAAGGTTTTGAGACACACCCCAGATGGGCAGCAGGACCTTTTCTCCCCCTTGAAAACCCGCTGGGAGCCCTTGAATGTGTCTGAAGAAGGCCATGCCTTTCTTAGGCGGCCGCTGGCCCTGAGGTGCAGTATCTCAGAGCAGACATTTCCTCCAAATTCTTTCTCGCTTCCTCTGCAAGAACACAATGAGGCCCCCTCGGTATCTCCCTCCAATGAGGGCCCCTCTGCGGCCATCAGAGGGGCCTCTTTTACTGCCTCTGGGGCAGGGATCCTGGGGTTGACGGAGGGGTTTATTAACCTGCGCATCACTCTCACAGTTCCGGGGAAAACACTTCTGTGAACTCTGCCCTCCAGAGTTTATGGTGGGCAAGGGCTGTTATGGCCATTCCCACGTACCATGGAGGAGATTCCTGCGGGCTGGCCTCATGCACGCGCCAGCCCTGGCAGAAGGAGTTAGAAGCTCCTGCCCCAGCGCTAAGGCTGGGCTCCCGTGTATCCTTCCGTAGCAGGGCAGCGCGTGCTTAGCGGTTGCCCTCCGTTTTGAATCTTTGGCTGGCCAGGTGGTACCCTGAGGGTAACAAGTGAGGGGAGAGGGAAGGGACACCAGAAAGGGAGCCGGAAAGTGAGGGTGGGAGTGCGGCGCTGTCACTAAACAGCTGTGAGGCCTGGGCAAATCCCGTCCCAGCTGCGAGCCTGTTTCCGCATTCCTGACGGGAGGTTGGAGCCCTGGACGCTCTGCTTGAGGAAGGGCCCTTGCAGCCAACCCAGTGCCGGAGGCACTGGCTAAAGGAGATGGCCAGAGAGTCAGAGCCCCACAAGTCACCGTCTCCTGGTTCTGGGGTCGGCAGGCTTGCTGGCCTGTCGGGTGCGAGGCGTGAGGCGTGCAGCCAACAGAGGCAGAGACAGAGCGGGAACCCAGGCTGGGGCCCGCCTGCCTTCTCCTCCCTGCCCCTGCTGTCCTCTCCTTTCCTTCCCCCGCCTTGGAGACCCCGCCCTCACTGGTGGAATCCCAATACGGCCTGGAGCTGAGTTACTGGTGTCACCCCATTGTCAGCTTCCTGGTGGTGATGATGCGCTCTGGTTATGTAAGATGTTACCGTTGGGGGAAGCTGAGTGAAGGGTGCACAGGAACTCTCTGTACTATTTTTGCAACTTCTTATGTCTCTAAAGTTATTTCAGAATCAAAAAGCTTATTAAAAAAGTATCCAAGACTTCAAGACCCACCCAAATGCCGCTTCTCCACGAAGCGGCTCCGACTGTCACGGGGTCCTGTGTCTGTGTGGGCCACGCGCGCTCTGTGCACTCATTGTTACAGCCGCAGTCACATCCTACGCTGTGCTTCAGGCGTGCAGGCCCGCACCCGTCCCCCCTCTAGACCCGGACGCCCGAGGTGAGGAGCCACTCTTTCCTTCCAGCGGGACCCGCACCCCACCCCCAGCCGACGCACACACAGGGTCCTGGGCACAGTCAGTGCCCAGTGAATGCTTGTGGGATAAGGACTGATGAGTTCCCAGAGTCACGCTGATGAGCAGAGTTGGCAGCTTCCCTGAGGGCTGTGGGAACACTGAAGCCACAGCCCCTCTGATTTCAGTCTCTCGCCCTCCCTGCTTTCTTCCTTCCTTTTCTGCCCTTTTTCTCTTGTTCCCCATCTCCCCTTGACAAGCCTTTCCCCTTTCTCTCATCAACAGGAACTTGTCAATCTGCTCCTGACCGGGAAAGCCGTGTCCAATGTTTTCAACGACGTGGTTGAGCTCGATTCCGGGAACGGGAACATCACGCTCCTCAAAGGCATCGCCGCGCGCAGCGACATCGGCTTCCTGTCCCTCTTTGAACACTACAGCGTGTGCCAGGTACCGAGCCCTCGGGCCTCCAGAGACCCAAGAGCCTGGCTCCCTGGGACCAACAGGAGGGAGGGAGGAGAAGGAGAGTTGGCTCCAGTTCCCGGAGCTGGGTCCAGTCTCAGTCACAGAGCGTATGGGAAAACTACACACACACACACAGCTTCACCGCCATCCAGCACAGGCATGAAGTTCACTCCCAGAGCCAGCTGTGATGCCACGAAAGGGACTTTACAGTGTGCTCGTGCATTAGCGTGGCCGCAGTTGTCGTGTGTGTGTGTGTGGGGGGTGTGTGTGTGTGTGTGCGCCTGTTTGTGTGTGTTGGCCAGGGGGTCTTCTCCAGGGACAAGGGCCTGAGGTCTTGGGCCTCGTGTTAGTTTCCCAGGGCTGTCTCAACGAAGCACCACAAACTGGGTGGCTTCAACCCACAGAAACGTGTCGTTTCATAGTTCTGGAGCAGAAGGTCTCCTAACAGAAGTCCAAAATCAAGGTGTCGGCAGGGCAGCACTCCTCCTGAAACCCGCAGGGAGAATAAGCCTTCCCTGTCCCTTGTAGCCTTTGACGTTTCCCAGCAATCCTTGGTGAGCCTTGGCTTGTGGCTGCATGACTCCAGTCTCTGCCTCTGGTGTCACTTGGCCACCTTCTCCCTCTGTGTCTCCTTTTCTCATAAGGACCTCAGTCACGTGGATTGCGGACCCACCCTACCCCGCTAACCTCGCCTTAACTAATTACATCTGCAACAACGCTATTTCCAAATAAGACCACATTCTGAGGTACTGGGGGCTAGAACTTCAACAGAGCTTTTGGGGGGACACAATTCAACCCATAATAGGCCTTACTCAGTCTGTTTGCAAGTGTATCGGTCCCTCTACGTTTTCTCTCACTGCAGCCAGGGTCTTAGAGAGGGCCGGACCCCCAGCTGAAGCTGGGCACGGGGTAGGGTGACAGTATCTCTGGGCAACATGAGCAGGGGACCACCGGGCCCTGTGTCCTTGTCCCAACCTGCTGCTGAACCTTCTCTGAGCCTCGGTTTTCATGTCTCCAGGGAAGACATTGTTCTGTGGTCGATTACATGACCTGAGGGGTAGCAGGAGGTTCTTCTCTGGTGACCCGCCCAGCAAAGATTCTTGGAGGGTCAGGATGAGGCCCCATTCATCTTACATCCCCAGAGCCAGGGATGCAGAGACTGACCCAAAGGGATACTCAGAGTATGCTAGGTGGATGGATATGCAGGGCGGTTCAGTTTCATCATGCCCTTCCTGCGTGATCACATGTTCGGGTGGGCTGTCCCATTGACCGCCGTTGTTCAGGTGGCCCCGTGCCCAGATTCCGCCTCTGGGTGACACCCCACCCCCACGGACAGGAAGCAGCCTTGTGGGTTCCAAAGACTTGGGGAGAAAAGAGTGACAGTGACTCCTTCCCAGATGTGCTGGTGTCAGGAGGGAGCCCAGGAGTGTAGCCACGTGGCCCGTGAGGAGCACCAGGAACCCTGAGCATCAGATCCTGGGTGGGCTGTGAAGGCCTTCAGCCCGAAATTCCACGGGCTGAGAGGTGACCTTGCCCGGGCTCGCGGAATCCCCAGGTTTACCATGAGCCCTGGTTTCACTCTCGTGTGGAGGGCATTGGTCAAAATGTCAACTATTTTCCTTCGGTCTGTTGAGGGTAATTGACGGGAACAGCAGTTGGGCGTCATCCTGTCCTTGGAACAAAATGCAGATTGCACAAATTCAGGTCCTACAATGATCCTTGAATCCACATAGACCCCCCCCCCGCCCCCGCTCTGCTATTGTTTGCTTTGTCGAAGACTGGGTGTTGTATCTCCCTGCAGCGAGGGATGGTTTGCTCCTCTGCCTTGGGACTGCAACCTCGCTAAAGAAGGACCCCAGGGCCTCCTCTCCTACTCTCCAGAGCTCACTGAAGGCTGGGCCTCTGAAGGAGAAGGCAGAGGCTGGGCAGTTAGACAAAGCACTTTCCTTTCCCGTTAACTCCACCTGCTATCCCTTTGGTCACTGAGTTGCTTGGGGCTTTCGTGATTAGCCACGTCAGACAGAGAGGGAATCCAAGGAGGTTTAGCCTCCAGGCCCAGACCTGGACCCAGAGCCGGGGCCCCCTCTCAGCCTGGCCTGGTTTTCCACCTGGCAGTACAGACGTGGTCACTGGGGAAGATCTGGTCTTTGGGGCCGCCTGGGCATGGCATCCACCGCGGGGCTGTTCTGATAAGGCTGCAGCCTTTCTTTCATGTAGACGGCAGAACCAGGCCCGCCTTCACTCACAGCCCATCTCCAGGCTTCTCAGTGCGGCCTCTGGCTGGGAGCCAGGGTTCTGGGGCCCTCAGGAGTATGTGTGTGGGAGGGTGATAGGTCCTGCCTATCAGCCAGCTTGTCAGGTGACCCACATTCCGGCTGTGCCCCGGGGGAAGCAGAGGCAACTCTGGGCCAAGAAATGCACCCCTGCCGTAAGTAAGCAGCCCCCGCCCCAGCATTGCTGTGTCCTACGGGACCCAGTCTGCCATCGGTGACCCACTGGCTTAGCCTCGCCTTGCCCATCTGACTTCCCCCTCACTCCCTCCACCCCAGAGCGTAAAGTGAGGATGGGCTGCACTGCAGGCTGCAGTGGGGAGACCAGCCCCTCCTGGCTCGTGGTGGCAGTGGTGATGGGGGACGGAGAGGCCAGGGGAGGACAGCAAGGCGCAGGGAGTTTAACTCCAGGGCTTCCCCATTCATTGCTGCCTTCAGGAAGGGACCTGGGCAAAGGCTGAGCTTGGCAGGGAGAGCTCTGTAAGCACCACCCTCCTCCTCCCATTTGTCCAGCTCTGCAAACAGCAGCATCTACCCAGTTGCTCAAACCAGGAGCGCATTCAATCCATCAAGAGGTCGTGGGGCTCCTTCCCGAAGCTGTTTCTCAAGTCTGTCCACTTTCACCCTTATCCGAGCCACCAGCATCGCTGTTCGGGACACTTGTGATGGCCCAGCTGGCCTCTGGCTCCTGTCCCCACCTCCTTCCAATCCTGTTCCTTCACTGAAGCCAGTGTGATCTTTAAAAGAGTAGAGCAGTCACATCGTTCCTTTGCTTAACAACCTTCTGTGCATTCCCAGTCCTCTGAGATTGTTATGGGCTGAATTGTGCCGTTTCCCCCCACTCCCCCGACCCAACATTCATTTACCAAAGTCCTAGCCCCCAGTACCTTGGAGTGTGACTGTATTTGGAGATAAGGCCATTCAAGAGGTAATTAAGGTAAAAGAAGGTCATATGGTTGGGCCCAAATCCAGCGGACTGGTATCCTTAGAAGAAGAGGTTAGGACACAGGCACACCCAGAGGGAAGACCACGTCTACAAGCCAAGGAGAGGGGCCTCAGAAGGAACCAACCCTGCCGACATCTTGATCTGGGACGTCCAGCCTCCAGAACTGTGAGGAAATAAATTTCTGTCATTTGAGCTGCCCGATCTGTGGAACTTTGTTACTCAGCTCTAGCAAACTAATACAGAGACTACAATCCAGACCTTCCCATGACCTTTAAGGCCCTGCATCCTGTCCCTGCTTTTCCCTCCCTTCACGTTTTGACTTCACTGTCACTTTGTCAGGGAAGGCTTTCCTGACCTCATCACTCTATCTCAATAGAGGTCTGCTCTCGTGGTCCCCTGCCCACCTTGTCATCCTCCATCATAGAATGTTAGTTCTTTCCTTCACAGGCCTCCTCCCGGTTTTACGCATCCCATTTCATTGCTTTTGAGATGCAAACGTGCCCCGCATTTG
Source organism: Stenella coeruleoalba (assembly GCF_951394435.1). Taxonomy (NCBI): domain Eukaryota; kingdom Metazoa; phylum Chordata; class Mammalia; order Artiodactyla; family Delphinidae; genus Stenella; species Stenella coeruleoalba. The sequence goes on from NC_137155.1 coordinate 59,998,139, forward strand.
AACATTTCTGAGTTTTTCACGCAGTCGATGATGTGTCGGGCCTTAATTGCCAGCCTGCGTCCTTTCTTAGTGATACAAAAAAGAACAGTGGCTCTGATGGCATCTTAGATTCAGTGCAATGTGGTGCAAATGTGTCTGTGTGATTCTCTGTTTACTATCTCCTCCTCATTCAGCGGCTAACCCCATGAGGACAGGCTGTTCCAGGGTACTTCACCACCGACCCATCGTCTCACACGGTCCCTGGGACCAAAGTATAACTCATGTTGAATGGATGTCATCCTTGGAGATGACAGACGGCCGCTCTGCCAGCCGTCAAATGTCGGTCCTTTTAAATTAGGGCTTCGGAGCTGGCAGTCCGTGGTTGGGTTGGGCGCATTCACACACCTCACTCCCGCAAAAGACGTAAAAGTACGAGCTGACCCTTGAGCAGCACGGGCGTTAATCTGTGTATAATTCACAGTCAGTCCTCCGTATCCGCCGTTCTTCTGCATCCGATGATTCAACCAGCCATGGACCGCGTAGTACTGTAGTCGTTACTGTTGAAAACCATCCGTGTATAAGTGAACCCACACGGTTCAAACCCACGTTGTTCAAGGGTCACCTTAATCCCTGATTGTGCTGCACGTTCACCCACCAGGAGAGAGGCTGTGCTGGAGGAAGTGTGCCCACCCACCCTCCTTCCTCACCCCGGGCCTTCGGTCAGCTACCCCAGAGTCCAAAGGAAGTGAATTTCATCTTTGGAAAATGCCACCCAATGGGGAGGGGCTCCTGAATGAGAAAACTCATTTATAAACTCCCCGGGCAGCTTTTTTTGCCCTTAATCTTTTGACTGTTGCTTAAATGGCAAGCTGCCCTTTTGTCCCTCTGCTGGAAAATTCAGGGTGGCTGTTTCTGCAGACGCCTGTTCCTGGTGGGCTGCATGGCTCTTTTTTCCTGCAGTGAATGGGCACTGGCTTCCCAGTCTTCAGGGCTCCCTGTTCGAGGTGATGCCCTCACCAGAAAAGCCTGGAATTTTAACCTGGAATGGAGGCCAAGTTTGTAGTGGGGTTTAGGCACGTCCAGCCACATCGTTTAAGACAACTAATTCCACCTCCCCGCCCCCCCCGTTTCCACCAAGGAGCGAGTCGCACTTTAATGTTCACAGGGAGCTGGGGTGAGGGCCCAAGGGGCCAGGTGGAGGGGGCGGGTGGGGGACTTGGACAATGAGACAGTGAACACTTCGTGAAGTTCACCCTGCTACCCTCTGTAGGAGGTTCACGAGCAAGCATTTCCCCGGAGCACAGCCCCTTTGTCCGGGACACCCCAGCTCCAGGTGGGCTCTGAGAGGCCCGAGGAAGACTGGCCGGCCACTCGTCTGTGACGGGCCCCGGAGAAAGTATGCCCATCTCCCCACTGGAAAAATAATTCCCATTCTTTCCTTAATCCACAGGCTGTGGCTGTAAATACCTGAGCATGCAAACATCTCCTTGGGGCTGGTGGGGATTAGGCCGAATCAGCCTGGCCCACTGCACGTACAGAAATGAATAAACTAGGGCCCGGGGTGGGGAGTCACAGGTGACAGCGAGAGAGCGCGTCGAGGTCTGGCCACTGAGGGGCAGACCAGCCAGGCGTCTGAGCAGGCCTTCGGAGGGCCCCGCCACGCCTCTCTCCTCTGCAGGCAGGACCACAGGAAGGCCCTGATGCTGATTCCATGCATCTGCCTTCTCCCAGCACCCCTCTACCATGCAAGTCCTCTGCTGGGAACTTTCCAAAGGACTCCCTCCTCAGAAGGAAGTTCCAGCTCTTCGTCCTCCCCTTCCCGTGCTCTCTCCTGATGCCCTGCGCTTTTCCTGAGTGTCTCTGGACATTTGTTCTGGCATCACCCACAGACTGCTCACCCAGAGGCCCTCCCTCCCTTCCCCCTGTGGCTCCAGCCCCTCCTGTCTTCAAGCTGAAGTCCTAGCTCCAGTTCCGCTTCATTCGCGAGGGCCTTCAGTCGTCAAACACTTGCTTATGTTGACTTACACCCCCTGCTCTGCTCTGAGGGTGTAGTCCGTGCCAGAGGCAGGCGTATGTGCTTATGGTGAGGCAGAGTGATGCACTGCGGCAGAAGAGGGTGGGTACCTAGCACCTGGTACCTAGGACTAGAAGCGGGACATGATGCGTGCTCTCTGATTGGGTAATCTGGGCGATGCAGGACCCCTAGGAGAGGAGAGGTGTACGGGGGAACAGTGAACGCACAGGCATGAGGCTTGCCGTGCTGGAGTAGTTTGAGGACCGGTGAGAGGTTCTGTGTGGCTGTGGCTGGGGAGGGGAGGGTATGGAAGAGCCGGCTAGGAGGTCATTGCTTGGGGAGGAGAGGCTGGGCCTGGAGAACAGGGTGGGCAAGCACCACATACCAGCTGGATGTGGGAGATGAAGGGGGGGGGCGACGCCCGGCTTTCAGGCCAGGGTATCTCCATGTGACTGTGGGGCAAAGGCCCTGCGAGCAGTGGGCTGAGCAGGCAGGGACAGCTCTGTGTCAGTGAGCCGCAGACGGGGCCCCAGCCTCACACAGGGTCTGGGATCCCCAACGGGGCCTCGCTGAGGTCAGCCCGGGCCTGGGGTTGGACAGAAGATGCTCTGGCCCGCTTCCCTGGGGATGGCGCATGGTATTAGGTACCTCTGTCTGCTCTCTCTCCCTCGTCCAGGTCGGCTGCTTCCTGAAGACCCCGAGGTTCCCCATCTGGGTGGTGTGCAGTGAGAGCCACTTCAGCGTCCTCTTCAGCCTGCAGCTGGAGCTGCTGCAAGATTGGAGGGCCGAGAGGCTCTTTGACCTGTACTACTACGACGGCCTGGCCACCCAGCAGGAGCAGATCCGGCTGACCATCGGTGCGCCGCCTCCCCGCCTGCCCTGTCCGTCCCCGGGGAGCCTTCAGACCAGTCGGGGACGCCGGCCTTAGCACGCCCAGTCAGGGCAGTCAGAGACCAATGCAGACTGGGGGATCAGAGGGCGAGTGTGCGCAGGTCCTCCTGCAGGAGGGGGCCAGAGCTGGGCCTTGAGAAACTGATGTCCTTAAGGGTACAAGGTGAGGTTGAGACTACGTAGTAGACAGTATCACGGCAACAAGTTTGGGTTTTATTCTCCAGGCAGTGGGGAGCCATGGAAGGTTTTGGAGCAGGGGAGTGGTGGGCTAAGGCATGTTTTTAGAAAGAACTATTCTGGTAGCTGAAAGGGGGCAGGAGAGTGGGGTGGAGACTGGAGGAGGGAGGCCAGTGAGCAGGGACACCTGTGGTGTCCAGGTCAGAACCGATGGGCAGGAACCAGGGAGGGTCCAAATAAGACGAGAAGAGGCGCAGGTACCGGAAGAGTCAGGTCCCAGGAGTAGGGTTGTTGGTGCTGACCTCGGGGTGAACGTGGGCCCCGGGCTGATGAGCGTGTGCCTCTCTCTCCCCGCTCCTCAGACACCACCCAGACCGTCCCTGAGGACAGAGACAATGACCTCGTCCCTCCCCTGGAGCTGTGCATCAGAACCAAGTGAGTCAGGCCCATCTGTGGCTTTGGGGCCTTACCTGAGTGGCTGGGAGGAGCAGTGGTTGGGAGTGGCCTGCAGGAAGGGGGATGGGTTCCTGGATTGTCCCAACTAGGAGGGGTGTGGTGAGGGGCAGGTAGGACCCCTGCAGACTGCAAAGACACAGTGCTTGGGGCCTGTCTGTATGTGGCATTTTGTGGTCACCATGGCCCAGGGAGACGTGTGCGATTTGCGAGATGCCGTGTCTTCAGGTAGCTCCCTAAGTTGCCCCCTGGCGGGGTGGAGGTGAGCTGGTGCCTCTGGAGAGTCCCCCTCGTTCCGGGCAGCAGCTGCCAGGTGTGCTGAGCACTGTTAGGTCCACAGGAGGAAGAGCGAGGGAGGTTACCTGGTGGTGGCGGTGGAGCTCGGGCAGGGTCGGAAGGCGGGAGGACGCGGCGCGGCCAGGGTGTGCTCGGAGGTGGCTTCCTGGAGCAGCGGCCCTCACGCGGGAGGAGCAGCCCCGGTCCTTCTGCGGGTGTGGGTGCGGGCCTCTGAACACTGAGTGGAAGTGCCCCAGAGGCAGTGGGATTGCCGGCGGGGGTTCTTGGCTCGCCCTCAGTCTTTAAGGGAAGCTGAGGCTCAGGCCAGGGGAGGCGGGTGAATAGGAGTTCTCTGACCAGGCCCCAGGGCTGGGGCAGCAACCGCCCCCCCCACCCCACCCCGCGGACTGGCGGTTGTAGCCTGTGGGTGGTGACTTGGAGGCCCCAGGGCGCAGTGGGAGGGGCAGGCCTGGGGGCGGGGAGGAGACCTGGATTCCAGTGGGGCAGCATTAGAACTTGCCAGTGTGGTGAGCGTGCATTCTGGCGTTTGAATCCTGGCCTTGCTGCTTTCTGGCTGGGAGCCATCAGACCTCTCCTGTCTGTACCTCACTTTGTCATCTGTAAAATGGGGGCAGTGGCTGTGCCTGGCTCACACGGCCGTTGTGAAGAGCGCCCAGGACGTTACCAAGCACGGAGAACCGCTCTCGTTGACATTGTCTCAGCCGCTCCTGACTCGCTGTGACCTCGGGCGGAACCTGTTTTCCTGTTTGTGAAATGGTGGGGTTTGGGGTGGAGGACGTAGGCCATGGCTGGGGCGCTGCGGCTCTGACCGCCTGCGATCCAAGGGGCTCCCCTGGAGTCTAGGGCCGCTGCCCACCCACGGGCAAGTGAGCCCTTGAATGGAGCCAGAGAGAGAGAGAGGACTCCACATACACAGTCCCCAGGGACTGTGTCCCCAGGGAGGGGACGTGGAGGAGACGTCGTGACATCCTCATTACGCCCCACCCACGCGTCCACCTGCTCAGCCGTCCACCCGCCCGCCCACTGGGCCAGGGACGGAGCATTCCTGTGGGGTCACGTGCCGGTGTTTCTTTCATCGGGAGGATTAAAGGCACATGCAGGTCGCTTTCCTTTCATGTACAAAGGGCCACTCATTCAGAGTGATGAGAGAAGGGCTGCATGGGGGAAGGAGGTGACACCAGCCTTGGCACCTTCTGCAGGACGGGGTGGGAGGCCACAGGGCATCCTTCCTGCAGGAGGACCTGCCCAGCAGGACTCTGGACCGCACCCTGGACACAGGCTCCACCCGCTCTCCGGACCCCTGGGACCCCTCGCTGAAGGCCTACATCTGTCTCTGTGCCCCTCTCTGGGGTGGCCCACCGCCCCGGACCTCTCCACCTGCCCCCGTCTGGAGTAACTTCTCTTTCCCCAAGAATGCTTCTGCTGCAGGACTCGACTCACCAGGCGCCTCCCAGGGGCCTGGGGATTGGACTTCTTGGGCTCAGCCCTAATTGGCAAGTGCTTGAGAATGACTTGGGGCTCTGGTCTGTCAGGGGGCTCAGTCCAGAGACATCTGAGTGTGAACGTGGGCCCGGAGCACCTCTTCTTCTTCTGTCAGCTGTCCCTTCTCCCAGAACCTACCCCTGTCCCCGGGGCCATGTGCCATGAAATGAACCAGCAAAATGACGGCATGTGAAATGACCTGGAGAGGCTGCACGCATCAGGGAGCGAGCCCTCGGCCTGGGGCAGGCGGTCCAGGCGGAGTCCCTACCCTGCCCTTGTCTGTCCCTGCTCACTGTCGTGGGAGGAGCTCGGGCAAGGTTGAGCCTTGGCATCTCCTCCAGCAGTGTTTCCTGCTCCTCGGCACAGATAGCAGATCATCGTACTGGGGCAACACACAGGGTTAGGGACGACTGGCTTGGGGACTCTGGTTGACCCAGACTCTGCCCAGTTCCCTGATGGCTGAGGGGATCAATGGTCCAGCACGTCTGTATTTGTCTACGGCCACCCACTGGGAAGATTCGCTAGAGCATGGTCGTCAGGGTTCAGCGGGCATCCCCACTGGAGAGTGTGGTAAGACACAGATTGCTGGGTCCCACCCCTGGGCCTTCTGGCTCAGTAGGTCTGGGCTGAGGCCTGAGAATCTGCATTTCTCAAGAGTTCCCAGGTGCTCCTGGTGCTGCTGTCCTGGGACGGCACTGTGAGAACTGATGTTCTGGTGGCTGGTGAGGGCGGTGCCTACCTCTCTGTCACCCTCCCTGGCTGCCTCGTGAGAGTCAGATGTCAGGTGAGGTGCTGACCCTCCAGCATCTGGTCTGCTGTAACATACCAGACCCGGGGTACTTTCTTCCTGGCTCCGCTGGCTGCCCCCTGCCCCCCTCCCCCCCAGGTCTGAGTGCTGCATCCCCTGCATGGACTTTGCTGAAACCAGTTGTACTCCCCCCATCACTTGCTCCACCCTGGTGGCTCGGTCCATCTGGGCAGTTAACACGGTGAGACTTTTCCCAGCCTCATTCCCGGAAAGCTGAGTGGTGAGTGAATAGTGGGAACGCAGGGTTTTTCCCCCTCTGTACCCATCAGATAACATACCCCACTGTAATGGGAAACAGCAGGCCCAGCCTCCTGGAATCCTGTTCCGAGGGCTTGGATTACAAAGGCTTTGCGTATTGTTTTCATCCCAGATTCTCAAACAGCTCAAAGGGAGAAACTTGGGAAAGTAGCCTTCAAGGTCAGAGAGACCCGCTAAAGCTGGGGCCCTGCCTCTTGGGGGATAAGTCCTGCTGCCTTGACAGGAAGGGCGTATGGCCCGAGCTCAGGTCATTTCCAAGGCCAGTTAGTCCAGGCACCCGCTGAAAGGCAGCCAAGCGCTCATGGCAGGATAGGCTCACCTGCGGGCTGGCGGGGCTTCCCTCTCATCGCCTCAACCTCATGGAACCCCCGGACTGGACTCCATGGAAGAAGCAGCTGGATGAGACGCGCTTCTTGCTCTCAGAGTTCACAGTCAAATAGAAGTCAAGTTCAGAATCAACTCTGTTCTAATCCAGGGAGAGATGCGCCGCCTGCCCTCAAAACCACCTCTGTTGCCCCGTAAGAACCTCTGACATTCACGCTAACCCACGTGGAGCACGCCGCATCCCTGGCCACCTGCTTGGGATCCACAGAAAGGCCCTTGGACACCGCCCGATACGGCCCTTCCTTCTACAGATGGGGTCGCCGGAGTGGAGGTCTGACGCCAGGCCACACCTCGAGTCAAGAGCAGTTCAGGGCCTGGGGCTTAGGCCGGTGCTGTCCCAGCCCAGTGGAAGGTCACTGAGCAGGCAGTGTGACTTCCCGCCGCCTGGCTTTGTTGCCACGGTGACAGTGCACAAGACCGGACTGCCAGTTTTGCCTTTGGAGAAGAGCATCCTAATTTGAACCATCCCCAGGCCCCGTGCCGTCTCCACTCTCTGGTGTGACGCACACCTCGACCTCCGAGAAGCTCCTGTTACCTTCGCTTGTGTCTGTCCCCCAGCTTCCTCCCTCCTCTGTTCTCTGACCATCTCAGCAAAAAAAAAAAAAAAAAACTCATTTATGGTCATTTCCGAAGAAGACACACACAGTGACCTCTCTCAAGCTTCCAGCCTCGCTAGAATGGGAGAAAATGAAAGGGTTGTCAACAGGCCAGAGAAGAGAGGAAAGAACTCATAACCGGGGCCTGGGCCTGGGCGACAGATGTTTCTGTTTGGAGGCTCAGACAAAAAATTGAAAATGTAACTTCAGCTGGAAACGGTGCCTTTGAGGGGCTGGAACTGAGCACCCACCTCCCTCACCTGCGCGCCCGGCCGCCTGAGGAGTCTGCTGCAGCCTTCACGCCTCTGCTGACGCCCTTCTTCCTAGATGCCCTCTTCACAGTGCCTCTCATCCATTGAGGGAGGGCTCCTGGGTGCTCCCACTGCCCAGCCCCCTCTTGTGAGTCCCCTGCCTGCAGCCCACGCGCACAGCCGCCCCTGGTGCGCCTTGTTCCTGGCACGTGCAACGCCACTGTGCGGAGCCGAGCACCCAGCAGGAGTCTGGAGACCCCAGCTGCGTCCTGGCTGGGCTGCCATGGCACGACCTCTGGAAGGGCTGGCTCTGTCTGGACCTCAGTTTCCCCATCTGTCGATTGGGTAAAACGATGCCTTCCCTGAGCTGCTATGAGGTCGAGAGGAGATGTAGAAGCATTCCCTCTCCTTTGGAGACCTCAGGGGGCTCACAGGCAAGTGGGGGGAGGAGGAAGAATGGGAGGAGGCAGAGGGGAAGGGACGAGAGAGCAGAGGTGGGCCATGGACAGGGCTCGGTGACCACCGGGGTCAAAGGGGAGGGAGAGTGAAGTGTGATGAAGACTCAGGTTTTCCCTCTGGTGCCTGGGCTTGACGAGGGGCAGGGCGTGTACAGGGGGTGTGTTCCCTCAGCAGCAACCCTGGGAGCCCAACACGGAGCTAGAGGTCATTGAGGGGATGGAGGCAAGTGAGACCAGCTCTGCCCTTTAGGGGCTTACAGTCTAGCAGGAGAGGGAGACCCCATGACAGCATGGCCGGGGAGAGCCTGACAGCAGTGCTGAGGGAGGATACTTCCGGAAGGAGGGCTCCTGGATCTGGCCCTGAAGGAGGAGGGGTGGAGAGGGAGGATGGTCCTTCCAGGTGGAGGGCGCAGCAACCGGCCAGGTTCGCAGGTGAGAGACGGCCTTGGCGCTCCTTCTGTAGTTGCTCTGACTGCCAGCAGCTGGCGCGCAGGACAGGACACTTGCACACAGGGTACTTGTCTGGAAATCCAAAGTGAGTAAGAGAAGTGCTTGGGGGTATTTCTGCTGGTCAGCTCTGGTGGCTTTAAAACCAGGCCTGCCCTCTTCTCCTTGCTGATACAGCAAGACATCATGTTGAAAATCTGTGAAGTCAGGTAACTGCTGCTCTGATGCAGTGACGGCTGCTGGGGAAGCAAGGGATTCAGTCGTGGGCAAGAGATGGGCCTGCCCATGACGCTGAGCTGACCTCAGCTCTTGGGACCACGGCATCTTCGCTGAGCTCAACCCCGAAGCCAGTGGTCCTCAACCGGGGGCATTTTTGGTTGTCACTAGTTTGCGGGAGGGTGCCAGATGTCCTACAATGCATAAGACAACCCTCCTCTCCACCCCCAACAGAATTATCCCGACCACAATGCCCGCTGCGCCCAGGTTGAGGAACGCTGCTGTAAACTCTCACACCCTCAGCCTCCTCTACGTCAGCATAGCTGAGTGAGCCTTGACGGCGCCTCTGCACTCAGAAACCGGTCCATTCCACCCCTCCCCTTTCTCTGTCAGCCCCTAACTGCATATGCAGAGTTCTTCTTTTTCACCCTTGTAACCGATCCATAGACTTTCAGAACCGTTCCTATGGGGGAACATTCATCCCCTAAATAAGCACAGTACCCCAGCATTTCAGCCCTTTCAGAACGGCTCTGCTTCGGTTTCCTCTTGTAGCTGTGAACTGCTTCTTTCTGTGTTTCTAATACTCTCCCTGTCTCAGCACCTGTAGTCCAGGATCGGGTAGGTTAGTTACCTCTGTGAAAAGCCTCGCAGGTGGCATAAACCTCCCAGCCTGACCTTAGGACTCGGTGGCTGTTGGTGTGACCGGGGCGTCTAGCAGCAGATGAATATGGCTCACCCCTGCACTGAAGCCAAACCCAATCTTGTCACATTGGGAGCTCACAGGAGGAACTTCTGTCTGCCTGTCAGTATGGGCAGAGGAGAACGATAAGAGAAGGGCCTTGGGGGCCAGGCTGAGGGCGGATCTTATAGGGATACAGGAAGTCTGGTCTATTTCTGACTCTTCCCCCTTCTTCTCTCCATGACCGGGGGCAAGAATCCAAACTGGTCTGGGCAGTAGTTTGGTCTTTGCAAACCTGCGTCCCTGGTGCCTGTCTGGAGCCAGGCTGTGGGTGGGAATGTTACTCCCCTCTCTTCCTTCCATCTGCCACCCCTGGATGTCTGGATTCAGGATGTGTCCCTAGTGTCTAATATTTTGATAGGAAACTTACAGAGGCTGATACTCCTCTACAAATCTTAACAGGACAGTAAGTCCCCTACATACGAACGAGTTCCATTCCAAGAGCTCATTCGTTAAGTCCAGCAAAGTTAGCCTAGGTACCCAACTAACACAGTCGACTATATAGTACTGTACTGTAATAGGTTTATAATACTTTTCATACGAATAATACATAAAAAACAAAAAAATACAAAAATAAAACATTTTAAATCTTATAGTACAGTACCTTGAAAAGTACAGTAGTACAGTACAACAGCTGGCACACAGGGGCTGGCGTCGAGTGAACAGGCAAGACGAGTTACTGACTGGAGGAGGGAGAGGAGGTGGGAGATGGTAGAGCTGAAGGATCGTCAGCAACAGGAGACGGAGGACGAGCTGCAACTGCATTCATGCCTGACGTGGATGGAACGCACATTTGCATCTTTGAAAGTTCGCAACTTGAAGGTTCGTATGTAGGGGACTTACTGTAAAAGCTTTTCAATGATGTGTTTCAAAACTGCAACAACGATGAACAGAGCAAGAGAACTGAAAACCTCGGGTTGCACGGTGGGATCACTAAGGCTTTGTCTTATGTTGCTGCAGGTTGCTAAAGTGCTGTTAACCCAGTAGGTGCTGTAGGTCCACCTACTCCCTTGGAACCTGTGGTTATCTCAGTGCCTTCCCAGCTCGCCTGACCTCCCGAACCTGCTCAGTTGTGCAACTCAGAGCTGCATGTGTCTTCCCCACCAGCCGAACCTATATTGGCTACCCTGAGACATCATTAGGGTCCAGCACCAAAAGTGCAGGCAGTGGGCACTCACCAAGGAGCAGCGGTGCAGGCAGTGGGCGCTCACCAAGGAGCAGCGGTGCAGGCAGTGGGCGCTCACCAAGGAGCAGCGGTGCAGGCAGTGGGCGCTCACCAAGGAGCAGCGGTGCAGGCAGTGGGCGCTCACCAAGGAGCAGCGGTGCAGGCAGTGGGTGCTCACCAAGGAGCAGCGGTGCAGGCAGTGGGCCCTCACCAAGGAGCAGCGGTGCAGGCAGTGGGCCCTCACCAAGGAGCAGCGGTGCAGGCAGTGGGCGCTCACCAAGGAGCAGCGGTGCAGGCAGTGGGCCCTCACCAAGGAGCAGCGGTGCAGGCAGTGGGCACTCACCAAGGAGCAGCGGTGCAGGCAGTGGGCGCTCACCAAGGAGCAGCCTGACTTCTCCCAGGGTTGCCAAGTTGTCTCCAGATACCTACCATCCCAGTGTCTCTCCTTCGAGCAGTGAGGAATGCCGTGATGCTGCTGGATTCCATCAAAGTGGCTCAACCCCAAAGCGTCTGATAGATTCCTCTAGATCTGCCTCAGTGCTGACACACACAGGAAACAGTCTAAAGCACCCAGGTTCCAAAGAACCACTTAATTCTTCCACATCCAATGGAACAAGTGACGCTGCCCATGTCGACGCACGTGATATGACTGACGATAAAGCAGAGGCAGGTCCCTGGATGAGCACGAGAGGTGGCCACACATTTCTTATCACAGGTTAGGCTTGGAATGGATCTTACTAAGGTAGTTCTCCCAACAATTACTCTTGAGAGAAGCCCTCTTCTAGAAATATATGCAAACTTTTTGCACATCCAGACCTGCCTCTGAGTATCTGTGACCAGAAGGATCCCAGGGACCAAATGGTTCAGGTGGTCAAATGGTAGCTCTCAGGCTTTCATGCAGGAAGCAAAGGATCCGTTGCCAGAAAGCCACACGACTGCATTTTGGGTGAGACCTTGCAGCCTCATGAGGCACCGCCAAATGACACTGGAGAGAACAGAGAGCTAGTTTTAGAGGCACTAGTTTCTTGAAACAGTTTAACATTCGTGGCTGAGCAACTTTTCCATCATCCACCCATCTCAGCCTTTTTTGCTGAGTGTTTTAACGAGAAGATGCGATCCAGCATTCATACATGGACCAGATGAAAGTTTCTTGGGATGTTGACTGGTGTGCACAACATAGGGCAGGGCTGTGCCTTGTGTCTGGACTATGACAACTGTTAACATTCTCACATTCCCCAGTGGTTATGGAAGGCTTGTCCTTACAGCGCCGTGGGTGGAGCTAGGAAGAGAATGCACATATCAGTTGTTCCAAAACGAGCTATATGCAAATATCGTCTCCCATGCTACTCCTGCACAGAATTACCACTAAGATTTTTTTCTTCTCCAAATGACAGATCATTCTGCTCACTTGAAGGGAAATGGAATGGTGTAAAATATGCAAAATACTCAACAGGGGGTCATACAGTCTTTACAGAGACCAAGAATTTGCTGGTTAACAGGAGGAAAGTAGGTTGGAAGAACAGAACAGAGTATGAATCCCACTGCCTCTGCAAGGCTGTCTCTCTCGACCTAAACATCAGAGACGTTGACGCGGCCATTGAAGCAAGGCACAAGCGAGAAGAAAGACAAAGAGCAGAAGCCTGAGGAAGGAATAGAGAGAAGTTCAGTGGGGGTCTAGGTTCTTCACGAAGATGGAGAGCGTTGGCTTTATGACGAACCACTACTGAAACTGCGTGATGCTTCTAAGCGTTAGATTGGGAAACGCAACAGCCTTACTTTGGGAGAACCTGTTCACTCCCTTCTTGCAGCAGGTCCAATCTCAGGGATACAGGCAGACCTCAGAGATATTGTGGGTTCGTTCCAGACCAGTGCAGTAAAGCGAGTCATACAAATTTTTGGTTTCCCAATGCATGTGAGAGTTATGTTTACCCTATCCTGTAGTCTGTCAAGCATGCAGTAGCATTATGTCTAAAAAGCAATGTACACATCTTAATTAGAAAATACTTTATTGCTAAAAATGCTGTCATCTGAACCTTCAGTGAGTTGTATTCTGTCTGCGATAATAACATCAAAGATCACTGATCACAGATCACCATAACAAATTTAATAATAATGGAAAAGTTTGAACTGCTTCGAGAATTACTCACATGGGACACAGAGAGAACAAATGCTGTTGGAAAAATGGCATCCACAGACTTGCTTGACACAGGGTTGCCACAACCTTCAATTTGTATTAAAACAAAACCACAGTATCTGTGAAGCGCGATAAAGTGGAGCCCGATAAAACGAGGTCTGCCTGTACTGGACTTTCCTGCGCAGATGTACAAGTAAAGTGAAGGCATCCCTGTTTTCCTCCGCTGTGGCAGTTACAATTTTGACTTCAGTCCTGCAGAATAACTTCAGGTTTTGAAAATGTCTGCTCCCTCCCCAAACCCCACACCCTGAGAAGCGTTTCTAAACCCCAGTCTCAAAGTCCGTGCTCCGGTACTGCTGTTGAGGCGTGCAACAGCTGTTTCCTAGTTTGTATAATCTTAGGATGTACGTCTATGTATAATACGCCTAATGCCAGATTTTTCAGAAATATTCCATCTGCTATACATGATTCCTCTGAGTTGTTTTTAGAAAACTAGTTCCATGTATTAAAATCAAGTGCTGGTCTCACCTGTAATAACTTTAATTTTGGAATTGGACTATTATTAAATTGTGTCTAACCCTGGACTCCTGTTTAATTATACTCAGTGCTTCTTAAGGCTTCATACATTTTTTAAAAAGGCAAATCAGTGCCTTACTGAACCGCTCACAGCCCTTCACTAGCGGTTCTTAGAGCAAGGCCCAGAATCCTCGCAAGGCCTCCTGGGTCCTGTGTGGTACCATCCCCGCTGGCTCCCTATGCCCTATGCCTACCTTTCTGGGCTCCAGCAGCTGGACCTCCTTCCGTGCCTTGAACCCTCCAGGATGTCTCCATATCTAGGTCTCCCCATGTGCCTTTAAAAGCGCCACCATCAGGCACCCCTGGAAAGTGGCTGGATTCAGATGCGTGTAGACCGCGCACCTCATTTGAGGGGTTTAGGTGCATTTGTTTTGTAGGGGCCTGGTGTGTAGGCCTGTCTGTGAGTGTGGAGGGGTGAGGTGGGCATGTTGGAACCTGAAATCCTCGAAGGCCCGGAGAGAGGAATTCCAGTGAGTGAGGACAAGAGCTGGCTCCTGCGTGGGCCCCTGAAGCTCTAACTCTTTCTCTGTTCCTCTGCTCTTAGGTGGAAGGGGGCATCGGTGAACTGGAACGGATCAGACCCCATCCTGTGACCCTCCATGTGGGTGAGCCCCATGGCTCCAGCACACATCACTGGGGGTGACGGCTGAGCCCTGGGCCTCAGGGACAAGTCTGGGCCAGCACCTGGGCCAGCACTGCTGCAGAATCGTCCAGAACCTCCCTGCCTCTTCCATGAAGGGCCTGCCCAGGACTGTACTGTGGGCCCAGGGTGCTGCTGTGCAGCCCCTCCCAGCTGAGCGGTGACTGCCAAGGCCTGGAAGGAGGCTGGTGGGACCTCTGCTGCCTTTTCTCTGCATCCCTCCCTCGCTCCCTGCGGGGCCAGCCCCTCGCCAAGCCTCTGATATGGTCGGCCCGGGACCCTGGCCACTCGTTATTTCTGATGGTTGGCTTTCTATAAAACAGGAGTCAAACCCATGCTGAGGGCCGAACCTCATTTGTTCTGTTGCCGCAAAGGAAGCATGAGGTCTGGCCGGCTCATGGCTGGGGCGGGGATGGTGATGGGTGGAGGGGCCCCAGAGCCCCGGAGACCTGTGGGCTAAGTCGTCACCTCACGAGGGTCTCTGTGGGCCAACCATGCCCTCTGGCCCACTGGTGCCCCTGGCTGGGCTTCTGGTTTGGCCTGGCTTCTGTGGGTCAGCCCCAGGTCTCAGACACCAGGCTGCGAAGGTTGGGCCGACCTGGAGACACTCAGGCTCCCTGGGAGCCCGTCTCGGGGCCGACCTGGAGCTCTGCGAGGCCCCATGAGGATGGGCGCGTGGACCTGGATCTCTGCGAGGCCCCATGAGGACGCTCGTGTGGACCTGGAGGGCAGGCTACACCTGGCCAAGCAGATACGGGGAAAAGAACCTTTCAGGGAGGGACCTCCTGGCCAGGGAGAGCAACGAGGTGAGGAGGACAAGAGGGACTGAGTGTGGGCCCCTGTGTGGCTGCGGCGGGGCGTGTGCGGAGAGAACTGGCTGAGCTGCTCCCACGGGCAGAGCCTGTGGAGACCCTCGCATTCCAGACTGAGGGTAGGATAGGTGGGAAGGGGGAGAACTCCATAATCACTTGCGAAGGGAAAATTGTACTCGGAGCCTCCTTCGTTCCAACAGTTTATATCCAACGGATTCCAAAAAGGAATACGAGCGAGTATAGAAACACAATGGGAGGCAGGTGAAGAAGAAAGACCAGAGAGAGAGTTTTGTCAAAAACAGAAGCTGAGGCCCCTCTGCAGTGGCTCCCAGCGATGGACTGAGCGAGGGCGCCCAGTGGTAGGGCACGGCCTCCAGGAGCCTCTGTCACCTGTCTGTCCACACGGGAGTCACATCATGGCGGAGCCACGTCCAGGGCCCACCCTGCTGTGCCCCGTGGGTGCTTGGCTGGGACGCTGAGTGGGGCCCGCAGAGGTGGGTGTTTGCACGTGGCGACCTGGGCACGCACTCCTCCCTCATGTGCCCTGACCCAGGGAGAATCGTAGACACTGCACGGCAGCCAGTCCCCAGCCTCCGTGCACGCCCTTGGGCTCGGGACACAAGCAGCTCGGGGGCCGTGCTCCCCGGCAGTGCTGGCTAAAGGGAGACCTCCTCCTCTTTAAGGGCCAGGCATGGAGGGGGCAAAGCTGGTATTTGGTGGTGACAACTAAAGAGCCTGTTTTGTACTCTCGCGAGCTGGGTGAGAAGAGCAGTGGCCGGACTGTGGGTCTTTGGGGAGCGGCAGGGAAGAGCTGGCAGAGAGCGCTTTGTCCGGGCCCGCGTGGAGTTCGCTGCGTGAACTCCAGTGGCCATTCACAGCAGGCGTCCAGCAGAAACGCTTCCTATATGTCCCTGAAATGTTTATGCGTTTGTTTTCCTTGGCCAGGATCGGGCCTCTCCAGCTGAGCGACCGGGTGGAGGAAGTCGGTTTCCCTGCAGTGGCCTTGTTTATCAGCCTGGGAAGGAAAAGTGTGTCTTTTCAATAAAACACTTAACCTCCTGACCAGGGTGCCATGGGCGGAGCTGGAGAAATCAAAATATTCCCAGCGTTGCTTGGGAAGACCAGTTGCAACAAATTCCAAAGCACTGTTCTGAAGCCAAGACATAGCTACATGTGCAGTGTGACGTCCCTTGCCTGGGACTTTCTGGAAAGGAAGATGAGCGAAGCCCAGCGCCGCCCTCTCCCAGGTCCACAAGTCAGAATGAGCCCACGGCACCGCTGCCAAACCTGCCACAATGAGATGCAGGCCCTGCTTGGCCACACGTGGTGCTCCTGGGCTGCGTGGTTTTCTAAGGAGACTGGGGGTGGTCTTCAGAGGGCCCGTAGCCCGCCCCGCCCCGCCACCAAATTAGATTAAAATCTTTGTGTACATGTACAGTTGTGTAATTTTCTGGGGAGGGAGTCTACAGCCTACCTCATGGCCTTGATCTTGGAACAACACCCCTCTCTTTTCCCCCAGAAGGTTAAGAACCATATCCTAGGGTCAAGTGGCCTCTCAAAGGCTGACCCTGGGCTTGACTGTTCTCGCTCTCTGGCCGCCTCATGCACGGGGGAGCCGGCTTATTGAACACGCAGACCTCAGTGGGATGTGAGCAGGAAGCAGCTTTATTCTTTCTTATTGCCGTTGGCTCCCTGTATCCGTGGGTTCTGCATCGGCGGATACTGAGGGCCTAACTGTGGGATTTGAGCATCCTCGGAATTTGGTCTCCTTGGTGCCTCCTGGAACCAATCCCCCTTGGAGACCGAGGACGTCTGTATTTCCCCGTGGATTCTCTTTCTCTAGATGGTTCATTTCTTTGTCTCCAGATGAGAGAGTAAGCCAGTTCCACTGCCCTTCCGGCGGTGTGAACGGAAGTTGCTGATGGCAAACACCTAACTCCACTCTCATCACTGGAAAGCTCCTCCTCCCCCTGTTCTTGTGGGGGACCTCCCACCCATAGGGGTCTCTCCTGAGTCAGGTGACTCGTCCTCAAGCTGGTGCTCATGGGGGCTTCCAGCACCTGCCCCCATCCAGCTTCCGGTGGAGTCAACCTCTCTCTTCCCCTTTTAAAAAGACGGGGGTCTTCCTTCCGCAGGATCCACATTTGAACCAAGCAAAGCACCGACACGTCTTTGCCTCCCCAGTTCTGGAAGTCAGACCTTCCCAGCTCACGCCGCCTGTCTGCCCAGCCACCCATCGGGAGCAGTGACATGTCCTCGTCCCCAGGTGGGAGTCAGGGATCGGCCCACACTGCAGGGCACACATGGCAGGCTTTCGAGGAGCTTTCTTGAAGCCTCCCTCACTTGGCTTAAGGAGAGGAAATGCTCCACTAGGAGGCAGTGGGGAAGGGGATCCCAGCACACGGATGCCTCTCTCCAGGGAAGCCCTCACCAGCTGCTGGCCTCTTCCACTGCCAGCCCAGCGCTTCCTCACCTTCTCGCGTGGCTAGGGGGCGTGATGGGTGCGCCAACCTCGGCAGGACCGTTTCCACCCTTCTCTGTAAGTTCTACATGGTTGCAGCACAGGTAAGAAGAAGAGTTTCCAGTAGAGCTGCGAGAATTCCCTGGGGCCAGAGCTGGGACAGGGCTCGGAGGGGCATTTGGGGAAATCCTAAGGTAGGGTTGCGTCCAGATTCCACCTGACTGCTCCCCAGGGTCTCCGTGTCTGAGCCGGAAGGGAAGTCAGGGGCCGGGGCTGGGGCCTAACCCATCAGAGGCACTGCTGGTGGAAGAGGGGGCAGCAGTGGGCCCAGGCTTCTGGGAGGGCCGGGAGCGGTGAGGGGCAAGTCTTGGGAGCTCTGCCCTGGAGCTTGCGATTTTGTGGGGTGACAGTCTGGAAACTCAGAAGTCTTCCCCATAAGGAAGAGGTACCGAAGGAACAAGCAAGAGGAGTGCCGTATAGACACAAGGGAAGAAGCTGCATCGGGACCAGAGGGCCTGAGTTTAGTCCCGACTCACCACTTCCTGCCTGTGTAGCCGTGAGCACGTGACATAAGCTCTCTGGACCTCAGTTTCCTCATCGGCAAAATGAAATCCCCCACTTCCTCCCCCGCAATCAGTCTGTAATGAGGATGAGGTGAGTCCACACAGTGTGAGCACGGGGAATAGGGCCTGCACATCACAAGGTCTTGGTAAGTGTTCGCTCTGAATATTTCCAGCGTGGGCTAGAAGGGACTCCACGGTGCAGCGTCTAACCTGGACCTTGAAGGGTTTCGACAGTGGAGAATTGGATGGAAGTTCATTCCAGCTGAAAGGAACGGTGAGAGCCAAGAGACCATCAGAGTCCAGGATGTCTTTTTGTCTCATCGGGGGCGACCCGAGAATGGGAGGGTTAGGACAGGAGGCAGAGTCGGTGAAGGATTTAGACGGTGGGCCCTGAGGCTGGGACATTTTCTCCGGAGACAAGGACTGCTCAGAGCTTTCCTTCAGACCTCTCTCCTGGGCAGGGGAGTGGGTGTGCAGCAGAGGCAGGGGGCACATCGAGGGGCTACTGTAGTGCTCCCAGGGAGGACAGGACTAGTGGAGAGGCAAGGAGGGGATGGAGGCAACGCATGCTGATGACCTTCGCTACCAGAGGCCCCGTGGACCATCCTCACTGGCCGCTGATTCCTTTCGGGATCCTGACCCTTGCAGGAGGCAAGGAGGCTGCTGTGTCCTTTTGCAGGTATTTCTCTCCACCCACCAGAGTCCTCCTCACTCCCTAATCACGCCCTAATCCTCACGGGGCTGTGGGAGCTGGAATTACCAGGCAAAAATGCCAGGCATTTGCGATAATGGGGATGGCTTAATGCAGGACGAGGGGTGGGCTGGCGGTGGGGGGGCGGGTGGCAGGCAGGCTGCCCTGGGTTTGTGGCGTGCCCCTCCAGCGTCCACACGTTGCCGCTCCGGCAGACCCGCTCTGCATGACACAGGCAGCAGTACCCCCCTGGCTGGGCGCTCGGTCTGCCTTCCCGCCCCTCCTTCCAGGCCACTTCAGTGTCGTGGTGCTTCGTCCCACTGTCCGGCCCACATTCCCACATCCTGTTCCCCAGGAAGTCACTGAAAGCCCTCTCTTTACAGATGGGGAAACTGACCAGATAGCAGTCTGTAGTTAAGAGCCCTCCTAGGACGTTTCTCCTTCACAGGGATCTCTTGGAGACCAGACCACCAGCGTGGTCTTTGGATGGAAGGGAACACAGCTGATGGGGAGGCTGTACGGTGGGGGAATGATTCTAATCCGCCTCTAATCCCGTCTCCGCCTCTCCCTTCTCCAGCTCCATGCACTCCCCACTCCAGACCATAGCAGCTGCTTCCCTGGTGAGCCCCTCACTGCCCGAGGCCTTCACAGGTGCTCTTTGCTGCACCTGGGTCCCTGCCCTCCAGCTCCTCGTGTCCATCTGTCAAATACTACCTATCCCTCAAGGTCTGTCTCTAAGGGCCCTCCTCTAGGAAGCCCTCCTAGATTACCTGGCTGAGTGCCCTTGATCAGCTCCTCTCTCACAAGCCCAGCTCCCAGTGAGTGGGTGCCGGTCACACAGCTACCGGTTTCCCCCTTTACTGTGTGTGTGTGTGTGTGTGTGTGTGTGTGTGTGTGTGTGTGTGGCAGGGGCCACCTGGTCTTCCCTCTCTCCCTCGTCCCCGCCACCAACTGGTACCAGTCCCATCATGGGGAGATGAAACTCAAGGTTCATTCCTCTCTTTGAAGAAGCCCCTTCAGGCCTACATCTGCCCCCTCCCTTCACCCCCTGCCCCACCTCCGGGCGTAAAGCCCCAGTCACTGGGTGTCTGACTGGGGAGGTGCTGCCTGAGGTCTCTAAACCGTCGAGTTGGCTGTGGTTTTGAGATTAAACCTGGCGCCTTTCCTGTGGCCTCTGATAAGGGTGATCCTGGGTGCTTATCTCGCAAGTTCTGTTTTAAGGCCTGCTGACATCTGCGAGGCTCAGCAAAGTCCACCTCCCTGTGGAGTGGAGCCCTGGGGGATAAGCGCCAACCTCCCCTCCCCCATCTCCTTGTGCCCTGCTGGGCCACCCAGGGTAGGCACTCTCAGAGCACTGGGGACACTGGGCCCTGCCCCCTCTGCCCCACCCCTCCCCTGCCCTAGCACAGGGGCCGAAACTGAGGGGGTGCTATTAATAATTACATGAGGACAATTGTGTCAACTGACTGCGCTGTGTGTGGGAACCTTAGTCTAAGGAAGGATTGTTCCATTATTGATCGATCTCCTGGCACCCTGTTCTCCGAACTCCTGGGCTCAGATCCTTCTTGGATGTTACTGGGGGCATAGGGCTCAGAGGAGGGAACTTGTATGGATGGGAGCAGTTAGGCAGGCTTCTTGGAGAGGGAGGATTGAACCCTGACCCTGAAGGAGGGTAGGGAAGCAGGAGGGGCAGAGGCACTCCAGGCGGGATGGGCGGGGACAGAGCTGCCAGGGGAAGGGGCCTGGGGAGTCTGGGCTGCCAGGAAGATGGAGCATATTAGGGCTGGATCCTGAAGGGCTTTGCATGTCAAGCAAAGGAGATTGAGCTGCCTCTATGAGCCCTGGGGAGCCATGGGGGCTTTCAGAGCAGGACTGTTTTAGAAGACTCAGACTGCAACAGTGTGGAGGGCGGCTCAGAGAAAAGATGCCAACTTCCGAGCTAGGGCCATGGAGAGGAGGAGTAGGTGGGCGATGCCCTGTGTTTTAGTGATTCAGCCTAGGGAGCAAGGTGGGACCCCATGGGCCTGGAGTCAAGGCCCCTCTCTCCCCTGCTTCCTGGAAGGCAGATCTTGGCCCTGAGGAACCATTCCCTCTGTGTGCTCCCCCGTCATCAGTGGCGGCTGCAGCTCTCCCGGGAACAGTCTTTGCAAAACATCCCTAGCTCCTGATGAAGGCTTCCTCAGTCTCCTGCCTTGGCAAACCGTGAAGGAGGGGGCCTCAATGTGAGGAAGTGCCCGAGCCTTTGTTCTGGCCCCAGCCACGGCTAGACCCACTGCCCATTGTTTATAAAACTGTTGGTGACCTTGGGACCAGCTGGCTCCCTTGGGCCTGGCCACCTCCAAGTGCACATGGAAGACAGCCAGTCCGGCAAGATGGTTCTCAGCCCCTCGGTGGCCTTGGGGAGGGCTTCTGCCATGGGGTGCCTCGGGGCCCCATTTGTGTTCTCAGAGTCTGAAAGCCCCAGCTCTGGCCACCTGGGGTGTCGGTGGATTTTCTGGAAACTGCTCATCTCTTGAGGACCAGGAATTTCTCAGACAGGAAGGCAAAGAGAGCTCCCAGTCCCTGGTCCCAGGTTCATGCTTCCTCCACATCTGCTGCTGTCGGGGCCCTGGCTGTCCTGGACCTGTAGGTCAGAAGGCCCAAGTCTGTGCACCTACTGTTCTCTCTCCAGGTTTGGGGGATCCTTGCTGCACCCACCATGAGGTGTGAGCTGTGAGAAAGGGGCCTGGACAGCTTGACTATTTGGGTTTAGATCTTAGCTCCAACGTCTCAGTTGCGTCACCTAAGTCACAAAACAAGCAGACAAAATTAAAACTTGTCTGAACCCCAGATTCCCTACCTGTAAAATGGGACTAATCATACCCCGTGCCTCTGAAGGTTGGTGTGAGGAGTAAGTGTACAATGCTTGGAACAGGGCCTAGCACCCAGTCTGGGCCCGGGAGATGCTGGCTCTTTGACTGGGAGCTGGATGGGAGGCCATGGGAATTGGGGTGGGTCTGACTCGAGGCCCACTGGACCTTAGCCTGTCCACTGACCGCTGGAGGTCAGTCCCTCTCCCCCTACCCTTCCAAACCCACCCCCAAGTGGCTGTCCCTCCTCTCCTTTCCCCAGCTCTTACCAGGCCCCATAGCTGCTCCTGAGTTAGATGGAGAAATGTCTTCCTCTCTGGTTGCCCCCGTAAGGCCCTCCCTCCCCACTCTAGGCTTTGGTCCCCTGTTTGTGAAATGAGGCAGCTGGGTGATGTGGCCCTAGGCAGCTGGGCCCACACTCTCAGCAGGGACCACTCCTGAGTCGAGGGCTCCAGTGGCAGGCACCGTGGGCAGCACCTGCTCATGTCCCTTAAACCTCCCGCTTCCAGGTGAGAAAACTGAGTCTCAGGGCACCAACGCACTTGGCCAGGGCCCCAGGCAGACTGATGGCAGGTGCCAAGCCTTCCTATTTGCTCTCCTGCTTCCTGAAAGGTTAAGCAGGGAGGAAGAGAGGGTGGGGCTTCCTGGAACCCCTCCTCTCCTATCTTCCCTTACTTCCTCCCCAGTCGCCAGCCCAGGCCTGAAATTCTGGGGGCTCTGGAAACATCTGCAAGTGTCCTGGTTTCTACACCGGCAAGCGATTGTGTGGGAGCCCAGCCTTTCCTTCAATTCAGGCTCCAGACTTCTCCCCTGGAGCAAACTGGAGGGAAGGATGGTTCAGAGCCCCCGTTTTGGCCCAGACCAGAAGGAAGCCCGGCTGGCCAAGGCGGGAGCAGCCGTCCAGCTCCAGCGTCTCCGGCAAACCCCACTTCCTCTTGCCCCAACCCCTGCTAACGCAGACAGACTCTGGCTTTATTTATCTAAAGGTTTTCCATTTCCTTTTCTGGGAAGTCATCAGGGTCCTACACGTCCCTTTCATCACAAAGGAGGCTGGGAAGAGAGGGTGTGTCCTGTGTCACCCTGGGAAGAGCAAGTGAGGAACACTGGGGACCCAGTCCCCAGGTGACCCCACTGTGCTCTACCTGACCCCCCTTCAGGCCAAGATGACAACTCGGGTTGGCCTTTCGTAGGAACATCCCCGTTTACAGGTGAAGGGCTTCGGGAGGGGGCAGTGACTTCCCAAGGCCTCCTGGGACAAGGCTGACCAAGCCTCTCTCCCCCTGGGTCTTGTCTGTGGCTGTACCCACCGTCATGTTCAGAGGCCTAACTGTCCGAGCTCCTCGCTCAGCCCCAGCTCCCGCCCGCACTGGTCTGGAGCTCTCTGAGGGCAGAGCCTCTCCACCCGCAGCATGGGTGCTCCCTGAGCAGGCAGGGCCCACGCCTCTCCCTCTGCACCAACCTGGACAGGAAGCAGAGATTCAGGCTGTGAGGAGAAGATAGACTCACGCAGGATGTCCCGGGCATGAGATGGGTGGGGGGGCTACGCCATCCTACCTCCACCAGCCCCTCTCTGAGGGTCTGAGCCAGCAGTGTAGAGAGGGGACAGTGGGGAACCTCTCCACCTCTGCCGTGGCTGGAAGCCCACCCCATCCCATCTCCCCTTCTGCTTGGACTTTCCTCTCCCCAGACCACTTCTCTTCCTTTACATAAACAAATTTGTCTGCCATGTCCCCTCCTCCAGGAAGCCTCTCCTGATTATTGGGAAGAGGTGCGGCTCTTCCGCTGCCCACATATCCACCTCACCCCTTCCTGAGGCTCAGGCCTGGGCCTTAGCTGCCCTCCCCTGAACACTCAGGGCTGCATGGTGAAGCATCAGAACCCCGGGTTTCCCTCTGTTGTCAGGGGCCCTTGAGCCAGCTAGTGTCTTAGCCACTAGGTGGTGGAAGAATGGTCTCCTATGGGCATTGACCATGGCGCTGACCCAGGCTTGGCACAAGGGGCACTGTGTTATCTAAACTGTGAATGTCCATCAGGGATACACCCCATGGAGGTGTCCAGGCTCAGTCCATCTCACAGAAAGGCCCACTGTGCCCCTAAAACACAGCCTGTTTCTCAAATCTCCTGATGGTAAGATCTGCTCGATCAGTTCCCGGGGCAGCCAGAATCAGGGAAAGGACTTTCTCCTGATGACAGACAGCTGTCTCTGTTGTCATAGAGTAAGAGTTGGCAAACACTTCTTTCTTTTCTTGCCATGGCTTACAGGAAGCTCAGACGGAAAGTGATATTCAATTGCAATCTCTCGCCCATATCATGAGAAGTTTCCTTCCTTTTCGTGTATTTATTTTAACTAGATTGTGATCAGGAGTTTATTTTGTTTGCTTGTTTATTTTGGTAATTCAGCCCCTTGCTGTTCAGAGTCCTGAGACCAGTGGTCTTGAGACCAGCACTGGCATCACGTGGGAGCTTGTTAGAAATGCAGAATCTTGGGCCCCACCCAGACCTACTGAAACAGAATCTGCATTTTAACAAGATCCCCAGGGGATTCCTGTTCACATTAAAGTCTGAGAAGCACTGATGGAATCCTCAGATGCTCTGGGAACAGATATGAAAGGTATGTGAAATAAGACCAGTAATGATTCTCCCCTTTCCTACCCTGATTTCTCTACCAAAGAAATTTATCTTTGTTGCAGCCCTGCCCAAGCCTGACATACCAGCCCTGGCTGTGATTTTGGTCCTCAGTTGTGCTCTCTGGCAGGGTCAGGTCACTGAGGGGTGTGGGCTGTCATCTAGAGAATGAGGCAGGTGGAGGGCCTGTGCCCCAGGACAGGGGACCTTCCATAACTGTCTGCTCCCTCATGGACCAAGGGGTAATGGAATTGTCCTGATGTGATCTTGCTGGGTTTGGGCCCCCACTACGACCAGGATGAAGCAGGAGCACAGAGGGCAACAGAGACCTGGGGATGGCCCCTCTGAGAAGTGACAGCCCCTGAGAAATAGTCCTTATGTCCCCACTTCTCCAAAAAGCTGTCGCTGGTCGGTGTTGGGGGGCACACTTGGTCTGTGGCCCCGAAGGGCGTCACTGAGAAAGGTGGCAGCATTGCTGGGGGGTGACATATAAAGAGCCGCTCTCTAACCATAAGAGCTGCCCCACAGTGAGCCGGTGAGTGGTTCCCAGGGGGAACAGCAGCCACAGAGGGGATCACAGCTCTCTGGCAGGGATGATATTAAGGCGCTTTCTGGGTCTGATATGCAATTTTAGGCAGCCTAAACTATGTTTAGCCTCTTTCAGGCCTGGGCCTGGCTTGGACGGAGGCAGGATCGCCATGAGGGGACTGGGTTCCTGAGGTTAAGGCACTGCAGCCCCAAACCCCTCCGGCCCTGGCTCTTCAGAGGTCCCAGTGACGTCAGCCCGGAGAGGGGGTGGCGGGGGAGTGAGTCCAGCCTTGTTCAGGCAGTGAGTCCCTGCCGGTCCACTGTGCCCGCTCTGACAGTAGGGCCAAGGGCTAGGCTGAGGCTAGCTCCCCGTGTATGACGTTGGGAAAGCCCCTTCAGCCCGTGCCTTTGTGCAATAAGGTGTTAATGACCTGAAGGCCCTCCTATCCTAATGGTCTGATCCTCAGGCGTTCGGAGGTGCCCAGGGCTCGTGATGGGAGGGCCCTGGAGCGGACCGCGCGGGCACCCCGTGAGATGACTTCCTAGGACTGACAGGCATACCTGTGAAACAATAGCACAAAGCAGGAGGCGTGTGTGCTGGGATGAGGCTGCCGGTGCTGGGGGGCTGGGGAGTTAGGGACTGGCTGGGCACAGGGGCCAAGGGCAGGGGGCCATGTCATCATTTTCTCATTAGGCAAGACAGCGATCTGCCTGTGTGAGATGATCTTGCTGGCCCTGTGGGCTCCAGGAATGTTGGCTTCACATGAATAGAATCCCCAGACTGGACCACAGAGGGAGGGGTCTCCGGTGGATGGGGAGAAGGGCAGCGCTGCCTACTTCCTCCCACCCTCCTAGACTCACCCCCGCCGGCCCAGCCCACAGCATCACAACATCCTAGGAAGCCCAAGAGTGAAAGCGGGGTGCGGGGGGTCCCGCAGTTTGCCTTGCCCGTTCCTGCCCTGTGAGGGCCCAGCATCCCCCTCCTGACACCGGCTGGTAGGCTGGCAGACAGCTGGTTCCATTCACCTTTGAAAACTTGCCCGAGCTGCCCTGCACGTTGAACCTGCTCCCGACCTGGCTGCAAGAGAGCTGGGTCAGACCCAGTCCCCCTCCCCACCAGGGTGGGTGGTCTCATCTGGAGATGACGAGAGGCTAGATGTAGTATTCCCAAGAGAGGACTCAAAGCCATGGCGTCGCAGAAATGGCCTCCGCCGCGTTCCTCTTGCCCACGGCTCCACCCCTCCACCATTTAAATTCAGCTTCATGTTAAGGAGCTGAGGGAGGCCCCTGGATTATGACAGCATGAGTGGCCGCAGCGCTGAGTGCTCAGAGAGACCGTGCAGAGGTCCCAGGGCTCAGGGTACAGGCAGCAGAGGCCACGGTGTACATGGCAGAGGGTTTCGGAGGTGCAGGGGTTGTGGCCATGATGCATATCTTTACCCTGTGTGTTTGCGTGCATGTGTACATGTGAGGATGTGTGTGCACTTGCAGGTGTATATATTTAGGCATGCACACGTGTTTGCATGAGTGCAACACATGTTTTGTGTATGCAAACCAGTGTGTGTGCATTGCATATATATACGTGTGTGCCCATGTGGTGTCCATGTATATGTGTGTGAGCACATGTGTGTGTGTGCGTGTGCGTGTGCGTACATGCATGCAAGTCCATTCACTGTCAGGAGAGAAGGAAGGGACAATCTGGCCCGTGTGGTAGCACCCGGGCCAGGTGTGACTTGGCAGGGTAGGCAAGAGGGATGAAGGACCCATGATGAAGGAGGACAGAGCTGGAGACGCAGCTCAGCCCAGGAATACGCCTTACTTGTCGGAGGGGTCAGTCTGAGCACAGCTGGAGCATGCGCACCTCAGCCCGCCCTGACTGCCGCCCTTGGCCATGGTAGCAGTGGTGATGGCCGTGGTGGTGCTCCAGGCCGCATTATGATTTTTGTGGGCCCCTTCCTCCATAAAACAATATTAAAAATGAAACTTTACGACTAGGGGGATATAAAGAAAAATACATTAATCCTGGTGATGAGGTGAGTGAGAACAGTGCAAGCACAGTGAGAGAGGAATTTCCCTAAAGCCCTGGAACCTGCAGCACCCAAGCAGTCCCACGGTAGGGCCCAGAGGGAGCACAAGGTGGCACCGGGCCGCACCTGCTCCCGCTGCTGGAACCCAGCCGGGGTGTGCTCGCTGGAAACGCTGAAGAGCCTGCGAGGCTCTGGCCCTGAGGTGCGCCCAGCTGTGCCAGCAGTGGGCACCGAAGGAGGCGACGGCACTGGGGACGAGAGCACGGGGTGGCCAGCCAGAGCAGGGTCTGGCAGCTGGGAGGTTCTCAGGAAGAGGCAGAGCCCTGGGAGATGTAGTGAAGACTAGCAGAGGCAGTGGGACCTGCAGGTGGGCAGGGAGGCCCCGTGGCCAGATGACACGGGGGCATCCAGGAGAGGGCTGGAGCAGGACAGGGAGCCTAGAGTCCCTGCCTGCGGGACTTGCAGTGCCCACCTGGACACTCTCTCTGGGGACGGTGGCCGTAGGTGAGGGCTGGGATGGGACAGGGGCAGGGGAGCATAGAAGGTCCCCCCTGCCCACCGCAAAATACCTTCCAGCTGCCCGGGCACTTTTCTGAGTCCTCACTGGAGCCCGAGGAGTAGGTGGTCTCTTGTCCAGCAGAGAAAGAGGAGGAAGAGGCTGGGCGAGGCTGACAGACCAGGCCTGGGCAGGAACGAGAAAACCTGGCTGCACCCTGACCCACCAAAGAACCTCGGGCACGTCACCTCACCTCTATGAGCCTCCGTTTCCCCATGTGCAAAATGAGGGCATCAGATCCCATGCTCTCTGACGCCTTCTCCCAAGTCTTGCTGCTTTATGATCGAACAAGGCAAAGACAGGAGATTTTTGAGGGCTCAGGGCAGGAGAGGGTAGGGGTCGCGGAGAGTCGAGTGGAAGCTGCAGTGACAGCCAGGCCAGGGGAGAGGGGAGCGCCCTGCGTGTGGCCAGGGTGAGGAAAGGCTCCAAACCCCGGTGCCCAGTGCGCCGAGGCCGGCTGCAGGTTGAACCCCCTGTCCTGCCTGTCTCCCCTCAAGGGTGTGTTTAGAGGCTTGGGACAGATGCCACCACTAGCATTTTCTGGAAATGAGAGAGGCCCCCCTCCTCTCCTGCAGGGCAGGGCTGGGGAAAACGTGACCTCACTCCTTCTTAGAGGGCCTCCTCCAGTCCCAGCAGAGTTGGGGGTGGGGCAGGGGCAGCCGTGTGTCCTCAAGGTGCCCTCATTCAGGCCTAGGAGCCCAGCCTGACTCTCCTAGCCAGGCCGGGGGCAGCTTTCCCACCTGCCTCTCAGGCTCATCCTCTGGCATCAAGTGGAGGCTATCGCTGGGGAGTTGCTAAAACATCAAGATAGAAAATCCCGCTTGCCAGAAATAGGGTTGACACTGTCCCACCCTGCCGGCCTCCCCACCAAGCCTTGCTATTATTGCTCAGGGCAGGCGGGGGGCGGGGTGGGGCAGGGCAGTGTGAGGAGAAATGAATGGGAGGCAGTAGTTTAGAAAATTACTAAATTGTTCCGCCTCTGGTGAATCACTGGTGGCCCGCTAAATCCTGTTTTGATTTAAGGGGGATCGTGTGACGCCTAAATGGCCAGGAGTTAGCTGTCAGACAGGGAGGAATTCACATGCTCTAAGAGGCGGGTACCTTGTCTCCAGGGGGAGTTGGACAGTCAGACAGCAGATGGTTCCTAGATCATCCCGCCTGTGCCCAGCCCTGCACTCAGCTCTGCTGCGGGCACGGTGGATGGGGAAGGAGAAGACCCAGGCCCTCGGGCCCACCCTCAGCCCCTGGGGTCGGGGGGGGGGACAGCCCAGGCTGGGGTGAGCTCACTGCTGTGGTGTGGGTTCTGCCGTGGAGGAGGGGTCAGAGGAGGCTGGTGCAGCGGGGAAGGAGAAGGAAGAGTGTGCGTGCAACAACTGGGCACAGTGAGCATGGTGGCACGGGAGCCCGGGCCCTCGTCTGGGACTGGGAAGGGGTGCTGAGAAGTGTGCCCCAGGGTGGTGAGTGGAGAGCCTTGAGGACACGGCCAAGGAGTTGGAGTCTCCGTTTTGGTCTCTGTGCTCTGGGCCTGGGTCCCGCCTCTGCTCCCCCTTGGTGGGGAATGGCCACACCTCCCAGGAACAGTGACTTCACTCTGGTGCTAAGTCCTCGCTTCTGGCGCAGGCCTCCCGGGCAGCGGGGGCAGACAGGCCCCATCCGGGCAGCCTAGATCAAGGTCAGGGTGGGATGGTAGCCAGTGCCCTGTTGAGGGGCAGAGCTGGGAGGACCAGAGGGTTTCTCCAGGAGCGGGTGTTCATTGGTTCTTCGCCACCCTCTCCAAGACCTGCAGGGACCTTGGCCTGTATTGCCACCCTCCACCAGTGCTCTCGGCCATGATTCAGAGAAGTCTGATAGAGGGACTTGGGGAAATTCAAGCTGCTGGTGGTCATGTCCAGTCAGCTGTCGGTGTCTCCTCCTACCTCAAACTCCATCTTCCCGGTGGGCCTCCTGGGGGGAATGAAGTCATTGTTCCCCACAACTCAGACTGTGGGTGGGAAATCCCTGGCGGCCCAGAAGGGAGGGTCCATCCCCTCGGTCCCTCTTCCCTGTGCTGCACGGAAGCTTCTGGCCAAGAGAGTGACAGCTGCGGCCACACCCATGGGCGTCCTCTCCCCACTTAGCCGGGGGGGCCGGATCCTTGGCCAGCATGTGAGGCTCTGTGCGTCCACCTCTGGACAAGGCTGAGCCTCTCCCGCTGGATCCGGGTGGGGACCGGAACCAAACGGCCCTGGAACAGCCGGCTCTGACTGGAATGCAGGTCTTGTAGGCAAGGCAGGAATATGGCACGCCTGGCAAAGCGTTCGCTGAGACCTTGGCTCTGGCAGGGCCAGACGGTGCCCAGGCCCAGTGGCCTCCAGCCCCGCCTCAGGAGCTGGGGAGGGGGGCAGCCCCCCTTCTTTAGCCTGGCTCAAGCCTGTGGGTTCTGGAGGCTGGGCCCACACCGCTGCCCGTGGGAGGGCCGCAGAGCCTGCTGAATCAGGTCACACTGGAGGGGGAGCTGGGTGGGTGTGGTCCCCTCCAGAGGACCCAAGCTCCCCTGCCAGCGGCTGGCAGGAACACAGGGGCGGCTCTGGCCTCTCCGAGCTGCTCCGATGCTCCCTGCCCCACACCGATTACGCGGACACGGTGAAGATGGTTCTGTCACTCCCACCCCTCACTCATCCTAGTGCCTCTGGGGCCAGCTTCCCCTGCCCTTGTCTTTGTTCCTGGCCCAGCAGAGCTGGGGTTTCCATCTGGTACCCGGGTCCATCAGGGCCCTTCCTGATAGGCGAGCAGAGAACCAGACTGGGGTTCCTGAGTTCCCCAGCTCTGCCATGCCTTGGCAAACTGCTTACCCTCCGAGCCTCCCAGGGTTGTGGTGAGGATGGACCCTCAGACAAAGGCTGTTTCCTTCCTTCTTTCCCTGGTTGGCCTGGGTTTGTGGCCGACCAGGGAGGGGTGGAAGGGTTTGGGGCCTTTTTGGGTCTGGGGCTCCCCTTTCCCCATTGAAATGGCCACAGAGGCCCTTTTCCATTATGGGAGATGGTGGCTGAATGAGGTGGGCATTATTCTGGAGGTGCCTGCGTTCTGATGGTGCCTCCTGGTGACGGCCGTTCCTTCATGCAAAGGAACGTAGCTATAATGGTGGCATTTAAGGCAGATGCCATGCTGACCTGGGAGAGGGGGCAGGAAATGCAGGGGTTTCGGGGACTGTTGCCCTGAGGACCCTCGTATCATCCTGAGATTAGTGGGTGCCTAATTTGCCTGGGCAAAAGTGCTTTGTCAAAACCCCTGTGTCCCCCGTCTCCTGCCCCACTCCAGACAGACATGGCCATCCAGCAAGTACACGCTCACACACGCGTGCCCCCCACAGTAATACACTCAGCCACTCACACAGAGCCTGCAGGCTCATGTGCTAGAAGGAGCACTTCAGGAGCACAAGGAGCTGGGCCGCCTCGTTCGTAGCTGTCCCCCAGTGCCCAGAAGAGTGTTTGGCCGTGACACGGGCTAAGTAATTATTCGTTGGATGAAACAGTACTTCCCAGGTGACTCTCACCCTCATGCACAGTAGCACGTGATGTGTCCTCTGCTGCCTGGGTCCTGACCTGGCCCGTGGACACTGTCACAGAGCCTGGACACGCACAGGCCCACGCAGGCTCCGATTCGTGTCTCTGGGGTGCTGTATCCCAGCACCGGCCCGAGTCTAGTGGCCCCTCTGGGACCAGCTCTCCCCCTGCTGCCTTCCTCCGGCCTTCCTGGCTGGGTCCCAGCACCTACCACCGTCAGAACTAGTCCCTGCACTGAGCAGAGGGTGTATGTTCCTCGGTGGACAGGGAGCCTGTGGCCTGAAGGGAATGGTCCTGCTCCGGAAGACCCTGCTCTGAGGTGCACCCCAGCCTTGCCCTCCGAGACCGGTCTGAGGGGAAACAAGGCCATCCAGCAAAGCCTCAGAGTGAGGGAATCCCAGCCACGCGGCGGAAGCTCTGGTCGGAGGCTCGGAACTGACCAGAGAACCCTTCATCACGGGGCGTGGTGGCCACCAGGCCGTGGGGCCAGGGGCGTGAGGAGCCTCCTGGGGCATGGAGAACTGAGCCAGGCCTGCCCAGAGCGAAAGATGCAGAAGAGGCTCCAGGAAGTGTCCTAGTGGGGCCGGCTCCCTCCCTTGGACGGTTAAATAAGGCACCGATTACCTCTGGGCACTGGGCTTTCTGGGCAGGCAGGGCCCGCTAGCCACCATGCTAGCTCCCTGCCTCACATCCACCCTGTCCTGTACTCGCAGACACTTAGGTGGACACATCTCCCCCACCCCTAACCCGGTGGGCCTCCTGCCCCCGGCAAACACCAGGCTGATCTCTGGGGGCTCGTCGCCAGGGTGAGGGCAGCCCTGGTGCGCTGCAGCCAGGCAGGACGGAGGTCACTGAGGTCTAGCGTCATCTTCTGCAGATGGTCCCTGGACGCACACACAGCTCAGAGAAGTCCTTCCCCTCCCTGGGCCTCATCTTCCCACCTGTAAAATGGGGAGAAGCCAGCATTCTGGTGTAGGGCTACGGTAAGGCAGGCAGGGGAGGGAGGAGAGGGCCAGGGAGGCCCCTCCCTCCTGGGCCCAACCTCGCCCAGGACCCCACCTGGCTCCTTTTCTCACAGAATAATGTGCATCAGGCTGGTGGCCTGGGGCTCCTGACCGGGCTCCTGGCCCAGGAGTCCAGTTTCTTGCTGAGCTCATGGGCTGTCGCTGGGCCTCTGGCAGGGGGTTGCACGGGGCACAGGTGGGGCTGCAGGGCGGGGTGGCGGACTGCAGAGCACCCCTTCCCCTCCCCCTGCTCGGGGTGTCGTCTGCCCCCCTGCCCCCCACCTCCGCTCTGCTCACTCATCTTTCTCTTTTGGATCCTTGCCTCTGGGTCCAGTCCTGTATCCCCTGCGCTCTCTCTCTGTCTCTCTTCCTCGGCCCTGACCCGTCTCCCTGTCTCTGTCTGGGGATCTATCCCTTTCACTTCCACTTTTGCTGATTCGACTTCTCTCTGTCCTTCCTTCTCTCTCTGTCTCTCTTCCTCTCTCTCTCTCTGTCTCCTTTTCTTCTTCCTTTCCCGTCCATGTCCCTCTGCCTCTCCCTTTCGTGCTCCCTCCTTTTCTCCCCCCTCTCTCCCTCCCAGGCTTTCCAGTCTCCAGGTTAGGCTCTGGCATTCCTTCCGTCTCCCCCGTGTTCTGCCAGCTTGACTGTCTTTGAGAGGAAAGTCCTCACCTGCCCTCATCTTCCCACACTTGCCCCGAAATCATTTGCTCAAATTGCTTCAGAAGCTAGAGGGCTCCCAGCATGGGGGCCTCTCAAATTCTTACTGATCTCAGGCCTGCGCTTGACCACAGAGTGGAGGGTGGTCCACGGACAAGCTCTCTGCACCCTCTGATGCCTCCGTGTCCCCATTAACTTTGGCCTGGCCGGTGGGGCTGGGAGCTCTGGGCCATTCCTACAGTGACATCCCGTGGCCAGGTCTGGGCCAGGGTTGAGAGGCCCAGACTGCCCCTGGGGACCCTGGACCTGTGGACTCCAGACTAATGTCACTGTGAGGCGGGATGGGGATGCCAGGCCAGCAGGGTCATGGTGCCCGCCTCCAGGAGGGCAATGTCTACCTGCTGAACCCAGCTGCTCACCCCGCCCCACGCATCCCGAGCGTCTGGACTTGTCCTCGGGCACCCCCTGAGCTTTGCACACAGGGCGGGGACACCTGGATTTCTCTGGCCCTCTGAGGGGGGCCTACTTGGAGGAATTTCTCAAAGCCTATTAGAGCAGTGGCTGCCTCCTGCCTGCCTCCCCGGGCTGGGCAGGGCTGAGGGCGGAGGAAAAGAGGGAGGGAGGGGAGAGAGGAGGAAGGGAAAAGAAGTTGGCAGGCTGACAGCAGAGCTGTGCCTGCATCCATCGCTGAGAGGAGGCCCATGCGGTGTGGGGCGGGCCACGAGCAAGGAGAGGCCTTCCTCCCTTTGTGCTCCCCCCTTCTCCTCCCGCCAGGGTCCTATAAATAGGCCCAGCCCGGGCTGTGGCTCAGCTCTCGGAGGGAGGCGAGCACCAGGCAGCGGTCTCCAGCCAAGCCCCCTGCCAGCATGGCCAGCGAGTTCAAGAAGAAGCTCTTTTGGAGGGCGGTGGTGGCCGAGTTCCTGGCCATGACCCTCTTCATCTTCATCAGCATCGGTTCCGCCCTGGGCTTCCAGTACCCGATAAAGAGCAACCAGACGACAGGTGCCGTCCAGGATAATGTGAAGGTGTCACTGGCCTTTGGGCTGAGCATTGCCACGCTGGCCCAGAGCGTGGGCCACATCAGCGGCGCCCACCTCAACCCGGCTGTCACGCTGGGGATCCTGCTTAGCTGCCAGATGAGCGTCCTCCGGGCTGTCATGTATATCATGGCCCAGTGCGTGGGGGCCATCGTCGCCACTGCCATCCTCTCGGGCATTACCTCCTCCCTGCCCAACAACTCGCTTGGCCTCAATGCGGTGAGTGGGGTGGCCCCAGGCTCTGGGGCCTCAGTGCTGAGGCGGCGCTGGTCTCATCCTCCGCCCATTGTGCAGATGGGGACACCGAGGAACAGAGAGGACAAGAGGTTGCTGGAGGTCACGCAGAGTTGGGACTGGAACTCAGCTACGCCTGCAGTCCAGAGCCTGTTTCCTGCCGGGCACTGTGGGGAGCTGAGACCCAGCATGATGGTCTTGCCAATGTCCCCTGCGGGCCTCAATTGTGGGGAATAAGCACAGGCGGCAGCTAGCAGCTGGGCCAGCAGTTCCTCGTCCCTGGGCTGTGGTTTCTCGTACCACCACTCCGCAGCCCCGGCTGTGCAGCAGCTCTCTCCCTGTGCAGCCTGGACCCTGGGGACACTCTGTCCGCTGTCCCCAGCCTCCCTGCACCACCTGCCTGGCATGTCCTGCAGCTGGTCACACAGTCCTGTGTGAGCAGGGCTCTCCTGGAGGGGGGGTCAGTCAAGCTTCCAGGCAGCCGCCCAGGTCCCCCAAACAAGCTGCCTTCAACGAAAAAGCTCCCCTTGCTCTTCTGGGCCCGGGAATGAGACAAAGATGGGGGGTGAAAACACTTGCTGGAAAGCTTTCAGCTTTCCTGGATTACAGCAAGGCAGTGGCGGAGGGGGGGAGCCGGAGCGGGGACATCTTGCCTCCTGTCTGGGTCCACTCTCTGTCACCAGACACAGAGAGGTGTGGCGCGTGTATGTGTGTCTGTGAACGGTGTGCGCACGTGGGTGCCAGCATGGGTCTCCAAGTCTGTGGAAGCTCCACTGCTTCTGCAAGTGTGTCTGTGAGTGCGTTAGTGCTGCTGTGTGAGCGTCCCAGGGGGTGTGTGCGTCCCTGCGTGCGCCCATCGCTCGCGGCCTGAATGGGGCCTGGCCTGGGGGCGCCCATGAGAAGCAGACTGGGTGGGAGCTGCGGAAAAGAATTTCTCCCGGGCCGCTTAGCACAGCTAATTGGTTGTTGGCGGCCGCTGCCTGCTGTCGTGGACCTGGGCTTTTCCAGACCCTCAGCCAACTGCACACTCAGACCTGGCTTGGGCCACAGCAGGGGGAAATGTGGCCTGAGGGGCTGAGTCAGGCTTGGAGGAGGTCTCAGAGCACCCGAGGGGGTGTTTCCACAGGGAGGGAGAGAGGCAAAGGAGCAGAGAGGAGGAATCAAATCAGGTCGAGACTGGCGGGGCCTGGGCCGGACAGGCCGGCGTGGGAGAGTAAGGGAGCCGGCCAGGGCTCTGCAGAGAGAGCCGTGGGTGATTAGAGAAGCAGCCGCCCTCTCGCTTCCCAGCCAAAGTTCAGATCCTGGTGCTGCAGCGGGGGGAGGCTTGGCGAGGTCTGTGCAGAGGGCAGCTGGCACGACCCTGCCAAGGAGGGATTAGCACTTCTTGTGTCACAGTGACACCTCACCGAGCCTAGGACTGACGGTTAGCCCTGCGGCCTGGAGTTTAGACTTTAGTCGGGGAAGCTGTGGGCACGGTGGATGTGAGGCCCTCCAGGCCTGTCTCTCCAGTGGGGGCAGAGCCGGGTGACTTCGGGGAGTGCGCACTGGGTAGGGTGGCTCACCTTGGGGCTCAGCTGGGCACAATGGGGGTTGGGAATGGGTCCTCCTAGGGGAGGAGATGAGTCTCCCCAGGCCTTCTGGCCCCCTCTTGACCTTCCCTCTCAAGGGACAGGCGGGACAGGCATCTGCTGGCCGACTTCGCTCTCTCACATGGGCATCCCGGGCAGACTTGAGGAGGGCAAGCACCTACCTCTGTGCCACCTTGATCTGGCCACACCCTGCTTTAGTGTCCCTTTCCCTCTCAAGGCTCCATTTTCCAAAGTCACCCCAATACCTGAGCTGGATGGGTTGCAGAAGGGGGAGAAAAAGGGGCCCAGGCCTGGGCGGGGAAGCAGGCAAGTTGGGTTCAAGGCCTGGCTACTGCTAACTTGTTGAGTTTTCTTGGAGTTGAGAACCCTGAGGCTAGGTCTCTTGATATCTCTTGGCCACACCCATAGTACGAACAAGCTTACTTTGTGGACTTGAGTTTATCACTCTTCCCAGGAGGGTCTGGCTAACAGGAGCCCAAGAGGGGCCGTGCTGAACCTAAGGGCACTGAGGGCTGTGGCAGGGGCCCGGGGACCCCCATGGAAGTTTGGGGCCCAGAAACACAAGTCCTGGGCTGAAGAACAGGAAAAGGGTCCAGAGCACTGAACCTGGGATCTGAAGAGACCTGGGAGGTGGCCTCAATGCTTCAAGAGGGGCAGAGACCAGCCTACACAGGTGACACACTCTTTCCTCCAGGCTCTGGGGGAGGCTCCCGCAGCCCCTTGAGTCCCGAGCCCCGCCCCAGCCCAAACCCATGGTTGGCATGGAGATTTCCAAGGAAAATAGGGAAAGAAGTGACAGGAAGTGGTTGGAATGAGTCAGGGGGTATCCCCCGGGGACATGTTGGGGACACTTTCTCCTCACTGAGTCAGGGCTCAGGATATGCCCCAGAGGGACCATGGACCTCTGTCCAGCCTGGCGCATCCTGGCTAGTTCTCAGAGCCAAACCCTGATTTTGTTCCTAGAGTGAGAGGCTCAGAGGCAGGGTTGGTGCCGGGTCTGCCCTGCCCTAGCTCAGCTGCTAATACCCTGTGTGACTTCATGCAAGCAACCTTGTCTGTGTGGCCCCAGCTCCCATCTGTGGAAAGGGGAGATCGCAAGGTATGGCTGGGCTCTGGGAAGTCGAAGATGCTCCTGCACCTTGGAATCTGGACCATTCGCCAGCTCTTTTCACTCTTCCCCTCTCTGGCTTGCTCACCCTATAAACGTGACTGTCACTGCTGCAGACTGAATGCAGGGCTGAGTCAGCCCAATCCCTGCCCTGGGAAGCCCATGGTCCTGTGCAAGATAAGCCCGGTGCACATCTGTCCATGATAGGGGGCAGGAAGCCAGTGCGATAAGAGGTATCAGGGCACCTGGGAACTTCTGACTTTGAGCTGTGGTGAGGGCCAGGAGGGCTTCAGGGAGGAGGTGCCCTGAGAGCCTGAATGTGAAGACTCTGGGCTGGGGGGAAGGGGCTTCTAGGTAGAGGAGGTCATGTCCTGAGGGTCGTGGGGTGTGGCTGATGGGGGGTCATGGTGGAAGGCTGGGGCTCTGGAGAGAGGTGAGGGCTCAGGGTTCAGGCCAGTGTCTACCTGTGTCCAAGAGGGGACTGGATGCCACTCCATCCAGAGCCTCTGATTTCAGCCCCTTCGGGGGCTCAGGCAGAGCGCACACTTTCCTCATTTGGGGGTCTTTTCTCAGCCCCATTGATTCTGGGCCTGACTGCCTCGGGACTGTTTCTACGTGCTGCATCCAGGGCCTGCCTTTAGCCCCAAACTTCCCACTTCCTCAGTGTCCTGGGCTTCAGTTTCCCCAGCCACAGAATGAGAGCACGCCCCTCTCCCTAACCCCCCCTTCCCCACGCCACTGGTTCTTCCAGAGTTGAGGGCCCTCGGCCTCCCCCAGAGCTGGGGGTGGGGGCTGGGGGAAAGGGAAGCCAGTTTTCCGACGGCCCTGCCCAGGGAGGGGGCTGGGGGCTGGGTGGTGATGCCACTGATGGGACATATAATTACTGTCTCCAGCCAGAACCAGATGAGGGGGAGGGCACAGAGCGAGGCAGGAGCTTTGCGGTGGAGACTTCCCTTACCACGGAAAATTCTTAGGCTCTTTCCCCCCGAGAGCCCTCGGAGCAGCCCTGCCCGCCCCATGTTGCCCACGCTGATGCCTGGCCCTAGCCAGGGCTCGCTGTGGGAATCCTCATGTGAAGGAGCTACGTTCTGAGAGGGGACATGGCCCGCCGGGGTCCCTCGGTCTAAGGGGACTTGCCTTGACTCCCCCGTCCCCCGGTCACAGCCTCCCCTCACATCTGGAGCCTTTAGCTCACTGCAGGACAATCCCATGCTGTCTCCCCCCAACCTGATCTCAGGCCCAAGTAGTGGTGCCCACTTTCTCTAGGGCCCCGCCCAGCAGGGGTGCCTTTACTCTTACCCATCAGGGCTTTCCCCAGGCAGGTCAGACACGCCCCCCGCCTCACCTTGAAGACTGGCTTGGACAAGCTTTCCTGGGGGCACAGGGAGCCCTTGGTGCTTGCTGGCAGAGGCCCCCTGGGGGGCCATGGTCCTTGCCCTCTGGAAGCACCGACGGGTCTGGGGTCTCCTGAATGGGCGTGGGTTGAGCCCACATACCTGCAGGTAGGGGCAAGGAAACGTTGTCCTGGCCAGGGTCCCCTCAGCCAGAGTCTCTCTCTGGGGTCCAGAGGGGCTCCTTACCCACGGCGGTGCCCAGGGGGTGAGTGAGGGGCTGTCTTTACACAACCAAGGAGCTACAGTCCAGCGGGCAAACACACCCTGAGGCTGGAAAACCTCAACTCAAAAGAGGGTAGAAAAGGCTGGGAAATGCCCATTCCAATGAGCACTTCCTTTCGGTGCCTGAAATCCCACCATCAGGACAACCAGAGGCAGGTGTCTGCTCAGGGTAAAGAAAGACGCTTTTTTAAAAAAACTGGGGAAGGGCAGCCTCCAAGTCAGTAAGCTCCCTGTCATCAGGGCTATGCAAGTAGGGTCTGTCAGGCAGCCGGCTGCTCTGGGGTGTGTGTCTGTGGAGGGCACCGGGCGGTTACAGGTGGTTGGGAGGTCCTATAACAGGCTCCACGCCATATGGAGACCAGCGGTTCAGATGGCCTTGTGGGAATCCTGCACTCAGGATCCTGGCCCGGAGGGTGACTGCAGGTCTTGGGGGCCGGGGTCCCAC
Organism: Stenella coeruleoalba; assembly: GCF_951394435.1. Taxonomy (NCBI): domain Eukaryota; kingdom Metazoa; phylum Chordata; class Mammalia; order Artiodactyla; family Delphinidae; genus Stenella; species Stenella coeruleoalba. The sequence goes on from NC_137155.1 coordinate 60,036,448, forward strand.
GTCAGGTGGGGAGGAATCCAGGACAAGGTCTGGGGCTAGAATCTGGGCTGAGGCCTCTATTTTACAGGTAAGGAAACCGTGGCCCACGGAGACATGGAGACGTGCCTAGGTTGCACAGCAGATGATGGCAGGCAGGACCCCCGGCCTCCTGCCTCCAGCCCTCGATTATCTCTGCTGCTCCAAATTGCACACATTTACGCTGCACCCGTACACACACGTGCACTCACACACGCAATGGTACATGGCACACGGGCACACACACGTGGGCATGAAGCACACTCTCAAGCCTGGGTGGTCCCACTCAGGCCCTGGGACCCTAGGAGAGTACGGGGAGGGTGGTCCTCAGTGGAACCTCTTCCTTTCCCGGGCAGGAGGGCAGGGCTGCCCTGAAGTGAGGAAGGGAAGGAGGAAGCCATTGCTTTGTGTATTGTTTCTTGTCGGGAAGATGAAATGGCTTCTGGGAGCAGAGAGCACTTTGAGACCTGCCTCTCTTTTACTCAAGGGGGCTTCCTTCCCTTCTCCTCCATCCCCAGCCAGTAGTGGCACTTGTGTGTGGGAGCGCAACACACAGGGACAGGGTGACACACTCAGAAGTGCGTCAGACACACAAGATGAACATCTAGGGCCACACAGAGAGCCCTGCCCCAGCCTCCGCAAAGCCGCCTCCGTAAGAGATGGTACCCTGCGTGATAAGGATTTTCAGAGACAGTTAAGATGCATCTGGCCAGTACGTGATTAGTGTGTCTGAATGTCCCACGTGGGCGGGCTGAAAAAGAGGGTATATTCTCAAATATGGAGGTGCAGGGCTTACGCATTTTCCTTAAATCCAGCTTGTTAATCGTGTGGTTCAAATCTTCCCTGTTCCTGCTGTTTATATATTTTGACTCTTCGTTCCATCAGTTTCTAAGAGAGGGTTGTTAAACCCTTTCATTCTGGTAGTGGACTGATCATTTTCTTCTTGTAATTCTGTCCATTTTTGTGTCAGATATTTTTAGCTTGTATTGTTTAGTGCGTACAGGTTGAGAACTTCTGTAACTCTTGGATAGACTTTTTGTTTACTTATTGTCTAATAAACCTCTTAATGAAAGGTTTAATGAAAAAGAAAAGGAAAGAGTCGCACCTGGACACATGTGGTCCCCCACAGATACCAATCTACAAAGACACACAGAGGCACCAAAGCCGTGGGTCCTCAGAGGCACACGCATGCCGGAACAGTCACGGAGGGGTGACGTCGGGGGGCTCACCGAGGCCCCCCTCACCGGGAATGCTGAGTGCTAGAGGCAGTGGGTGTGGGGGGCAGGCCTCAATGTCTTCCCTCCCCTGTTCTTTGAGAGTGGATGCCCAGAGCCACAGCCGGACCTGGCCCTGGGACCTGCTGTTCCCCAAGGGTGGGACGCCATGGTGCCCAGGCCAAGCTGGGGCCCTGGCCCTTAGAAGCTACCTTGGTCATACTGCCCATGGGCAGTGGGGAGGGTTTGAGGCCGATTCCTGGAGAGGTCAGGCTTGTGCCAGCCTGGTGCCTGGGACGCGCTGGCAGCTGCAGAGCATGTTCTGCCAGCTCCTCAGGCCAAGCTGGGAATCGTCAGAACCCTTAGCCCAACCTGTGGGTAGCCAGCACCTTGGCCTGTGAGTTTGGGTGGCACAGACCCCCGGAGCAAGGATTCTGACTTTGCTGTCTCCCTCCTGGGCCTTGGCCTCCTTGTCTGTCATCTCAGAGCCTTGAGCAGGCTGCCCTGCGAGGTCCACAGAGACCCATGACTGGCCTGTGGTCTCCCAGTTCGAAAGCGAATGAACCAGCCCTGCTGAGCTCCAGAGGGCTTCCCTGGCTGCTTCTAGAGAGGGTGGAAGGCCTAGAAAATTAGCGTCGTCTGCTACTTCTGTCACCACACAGCGAGTGTCCCCTTTGAGGTCTGGGCGGGGTGATGAGAAGGTGTCCCCATTCTGTCCCCACCGAGCTCCCAGGCCAGGGTGTCTGAGGCACCAACACAGGAGGCAGAAAGGTTACTTCTCTGCAAGATACGCAGGCCGTTCAGTGAGGGCTCGGCAGAGTGGCAGCAGAAGTGAATTCTATCCAGGGACCCGAGAAAACTTCTTGGTGCTACTGGAGTCTGAACTGGGCCTTGAGAGCGGGCTTCAGCGGGCTTGACACGAAAATGGAGAGCCTGCATCTTTCTGATGCTTTAACTGTGTGGATTCTTCTGTTTTTTATACTTGTGTTCAGAAAATTGATTGTTACCTTTTTTTTTTGGGGGGGGGTGACCTTCATCAGTGAAATATAAGACCTGGACTGAGCAAAACTACCTGGGGATGTGCAAACATGTTTTTTTCAATAACAAGTAACCACAAGTGGGATTAGCCCTATGTAAGCAATTGTGTCAAATTTAATAGGTTGTAAACGGGAACATAGGGTCTGAATTTTTACTTGCTCTTTTCTGGACATCAACTTTCAACAGACCTTTAACTATCCCTTCCGATTTTGATTATCAGTTTTTTTTTTTTCAGATGTAAGTAACACAAGTGCTTTGGCAGTTGAAAGAGAGGAGGGCATAGACATGGAAACAATCAGGGGAATCTTCCTGCTGCTGGTGGTAGTGGTGACGAGTTTGGGGAGAGGAAGGTTACTAACCCATGTGGTTCTGGGCTGTCAGGTTCTAAGGGCTCTGGGCAGCTAGGAAAGGGTACATCCTAGGGTTCCCAGGGCAGGTGTCACTTCCTGTGGACGGGTCATGGCACCAGGCCCCCTGCCCTGCTCACTTTGCATGAAAAGTGGTACCCTTGGGCAGAGCAGGGGCTGGGATGCTCAGACCTGGTTAAGAATCGGGGCAGGAGGTGAGCTTGCCGAGACCACGTGTGTGAGGAGAGTGCGGTGGGGATGGAGAGTATGACACAGGAGCCGCTTAGAGCAATGGCTCCGTTAATCAGTGTGGAAGGGCTGGTTTCAGGACTCCTGGCAGCTAGCAATCATGCGGACCCTGGAGAGCAAAGGAGAGAGCGTGGGGAGGAACCCTGAGCTTCCTGAGTGCTCAGACACGGAGGGTAACAGCAGGTGTGAGTGTGATGGGCAGTGGTACAAGCTGCCCGGCCTCACCAGCCTCGCCTCCATGGAGCCTGTCCCGGCTCCAGGCGGGCCTCACTCCCATCTCCACACTCCTGGGCGGCAGAGCCTCTCCCCTTCTGCCTGCTACCGCCCCCAATCCTGGGGCTGAGATGAGAAAGAGCCCGAACAGAGCCACAACAACCATTCTGGTCCCTTCTGCCTCTGCAGCCCTTCTCAAATGCCCCAAGACTGTCCCCACAGCCTTAGAACCTCTGGCCTCTCTGGAGAATGGGAAGGGAAAATTAGATCTATTTTACAGATGGGGAAACTGAGGACCAGAGAGGGCAGAGACCATAGTCATGGTGTCAGCAAGTGGGAGAGCAAGGACCTGAATTCAGGGTTTCGGCCTCCACAGCCCCACGTTGGGGTGTGAAGAAAACTGGGTATTGCCCGGAGGGCTGGCTGAGCTGAGGGGCTGCAGCCCTGGGGTCAGCCAGGAAAGGCCCAGAGCTGGGGCTGCAACACAGGGGAGGGGATGTGAGTCACTTTCCCTCTGACCCAGGGCTGCAGACAAAGGCGGGAAGAGAATTGTTCCTTTGGATGGCCTCAGGGTGGGGCTGAGAAAAGCTCTGGATGGTGGTGGAGTGCCCTCCACCTAGGACTCTGCAGAATGCCCTGTGGCCTCGGAGACAACCCCATTCCCCTACCCTCCAGATGAGACTTCAAGTTCAGTCTTATTTGGACACACCAGCCTGGGAGAAGGCAGCCTGTGCTGACGTGGCCCAGCTCCCCCGTGTGGGCATATCTGGCCCCTGGGACCCTCATGTGTGGGAAGGTGCAGGGGCTCCGTGGGGAGGGATCTCCCTGGTGCAGCTGCAGAGGGAGGGCTTGGGTGACCTCACAGCAGCTCCCATTCCCTTCTTGTTCCATGAGTCATGTTTCTAAAAGTGGCCCAGCAGCAAGTGGGAGCCAGACGGTGGTGGTGCAGCCAGCGTGGCCAAAGAGAGGGAGGGGCACTGGGCCAGGAGGGACAGGGAGGGGGCAGATAGGGAGGGCAGGGCCCAGAGGAAATGGGAGACAGACACTGGACCAGGAGAGAGACAGACAGAGGTGGGGCAGGAGACAGAGGGTGGGGATGCAAGGGACGTAGGCTCAAGGGCGAGAAGGACACAGGGAGCTGTGGCCAGCTAACTGAGGAAGACCCTCCGCAACTTTGGGAATTTGAGATGCAGCAGAGGATGGGGGAGGATGTTCAAGACTTTTGTAGTAAGAAGCAATGCCTCCAGCTGGGCCCTGCCACCCATTTTCTTCTCTTCTTTAATTGTCCCTGAATGTCCCTAACCATCTCCTCCCAGGGCTAGGGCTCACCTGTCGCCTATGGCCTTGGTACCCCCAAGGGTACCCCGGCCTGGATGTAGCTGGATGCAGAAGCCCCGCCCCCCAGCAGCCCCAGGCCCCTCTGGAGTGCCACAGTGTTTAGGCCAAGCTGGCGCTTCCTCAACAGGTGTGGGCGGGGACAAGGCCCACTAATGGCTGTATGTGCTTGAGTGTGGCCTTGCCGGGGGCTGATGCGAAGCGCTCTGAAGGCACCGAGGGTCTGGCCCTGGGACGCAGTTCTTACTGCCCCTCTCCCCTACAGCTGGCCCCTGGCGTGAACTCGGGCCAGGGGCTGGGCATCGAGATCATCGGCACCCTGCAGCTGGTGCTATGCGTGCTGGCCACCACGGACCGGAGGCGCCGGGACCTCGGGGGCTCGGCCCCGCTCGCCATCGGCCTCTCTGTGGCCCTGGGGCACCTGCTGGCCGTGAGTGGGGGACCTTCCCAGGTGGCGGTGGAGGTGGGGAGGGCGGAGCCAGGCTGTTGTGGTGTCCTGTCAGGACAGTGGGTGGGACTCCGACAGGGCTCATGCTGTGGGGTGGGGGGACCGCCTACCTGGGAGAGGAAAGTGCAGGGACCTCCTGACTATCTTTCTGGGTCTGAATGTCACTTGTCTGTTTCCTCTCCGGTCCTCTCTCTCCATGTCACCCTCTCTCTCCCTCTCCCTCTGTCTCTGTTTCTGTATCTCCTCCCCTGTTGCCCCTGCCCCTTCCTCCTCACAGATCGACTACACAGGCTGCAGTATTAACCCCGCCCGGTCCTTCGGCTCCGCGGTGATCACACACAACTTCCAGGACCACTGGGTAAGGGGTCGCAGGGCGGCCCCGTGGAGGCGGGTGGGAGATTCTGGTGCCTTATGGAAGACCCGCCCCCCATCCTGTGACATTAGCTCCCATCACAGAGGCTCTGGGAGATGACCAGGGCGGAGGAAATAGGGCAGCTGAGACCTGAGATAAAAGGGCCAGTGGGCTCACGCCTCAGGCGGCGTAGGCCAGCCTCCCGTCCCAGCTCAGACCTGCCCCATGTCATCCCAGTGCCTCCTGGTGCCTGTGTTTCCTGAGCTGGGAGGTGCGGGTGTGGGAGTGCCTGCTTCCCGCCCAGGACAAAGGTCTCGGCACCTGTAAGCTGAGCACGACACAGAGTCAGTGCCCGAGGGATTTAGCTGTTCTCACTGTTGCTGTTTCTTTTCTAGGCCACTTTTTTTTTGTGTGTGTGGTATGCGGGCCTCTCACTGTTGTGGCCTCTCCCGTTGCGGAGCACAGGCTCCGGACGGGCAGGCCCAGAGGCCATGGCTCACGGGCCCAGCCGCTCCGCAGCATGTGGGATCTTCCCGGACCGGGGCACAAATCCGTGTCCCCTGCATCAGCCACCAGGGAAGCCCTCCAGGCCACTTTTGATCAAACCAGACTATCTCTGGGGCCTTTTCAAAGCTGGGGAGGGTGGGGCAGTGGCCACCCTCAAGAAGGGGCTGGTCTGACCATGCCAGGCATGCTGAGCTGGGTCGCACCGAGGCAGGGAGACATCCACTACTAGAGTTCTGCCTTGGGCCAGTCATTGGGGGCACAGGAATGGGGATGCTGGGGTTCAGGCATGGGTGGGAGGGAAGCCAGGCGGTGGCGTGGTGGAGCAGGGGTCTCAGGGTAAGCAGTTCCCATCAGACGCCCTCTAAGCACGTCTGCTCTGTTCCTGCTCTAGATTTTCTGGGTGGGGCCGTTCATCGGAGGAGCCCTGGCCGTGCTCATCTACGACTTCATCCTGGCCCCGCGGAGCAGCGACCTCACAGACCGCGTGAAGGTGTGGACCAGCGGTCAGGTGGAGGAGTACGACTTGGATGCCGACGACATCCATTCCAGGGTGGAGATGAAGCCCAAATAAGGGGGCCTGGCCCAGGCATCCGTGTGGGGGGTGGGCAGGGGCGGGTGTAGGGAGGGGAGGGATGAAATCCGTATTGTAGACACTCTGACAAGCTGGCTCAGTCACTCCCCAAAGATCCGCAGGACCTGCGTAGTCAAGCCTGATTTGGGGCTGTTTCTATCACCTTCTTTCTCTTTCTCTGTTTCCTGGCCTCAGGGCTTCCTGGGGACCAAGGTTTTCCAATCACCCACTCCCTTGAAGTCACAGAGGAGGTGAAAGAGAGGGACCCACCTTGCTAAGTTGTCCCCTCAGAGTGTGATGGGAGGTGTGCCAGAAAGTCCCCCCTCATCCCAGAGTTGCTCACCAACTCACCTGCTGCAGGTGCCTGGGGCTCCACTGTGATTGCTTTGTGCCTTTGGGCATGGCCCTCTTTCCTGTAAAGTGCACTTGTCCCCAAGGATGCTCTGATGGGGAAAAGATCCCAGTAGGTGCCGTGGTAGGGGCAAGTGGCAGACAAGCCTCGACCTTGCGACCTGGCTCACTTCCAGGGCCCCCCCTAGATGTGCTGCATGACCTTGGGAAGGTCTCAATCTTGGGGCCCCAGTGACCCCATCTGTAAAGTTGCAGGGACAGGGAAAGCGATATGGGCCTGAGGCCCCTCTCTAGGATTCTGTAAGTGTAGACACACTGCAGGTTCTGGAAGATGTAGTCTGGACCAGCGCTGCTTCTTCCACTTGCCAAGTATATAGTTGTACCTACACATCTATGTGAACACGTGTACATAGGCATACATGTTTCAAAGCAAAGAGCAGCAGACCATCCAGCCACTGGAAGTGCCTGTTCCTGGGGGTAGCAGGTCCGATAGTGGCTCCACTGGACAGAGGCTGCTTTTGTAGAATGAAGGTCATTTAGAGGGCGAGGGAGGAACGCCCATATTCCTTCACTGAGCTGTAGTTGATCTTTTCCACCTATCACTGCATCACCCCCATCATTATTTGGTTCTTCACTTTCTCCTGCCAGTGCAGACACAGGTCACCATTATGCAGGTGTGTTTAGTCATCTGAAACTTATCAAGTTATCTGAAGGTTATCAAGCCTGAGGACACATGACCGTGATTCGGATCAGCCCTTGGAGGCAGATGCCTTTGTTGGACACTTGGGGGTGCTTCTAAGCCCCCAGCTGATCCCAAGGGGGGAGGAAGAGCAGATTCCCTCCCTTATTATTGAGCTCCTGTTTGGAGGCATTTGGGGCAGCTGGGTGACCTGTACAGGCTGCCCAGGTCATAGTTTTCCCTCCTCTTTTATCTGGAGGGGAGAGTTGGTCTTGACCTGAGGAAGTAGCTATGGCTGCAGCCCAAGGACAATTCAGAGCACAGTCTGTTTGGGGGCAGCTATCTACACAGTCCATTCAATTCCACCAGGGTCAGAGCAGGTCTCCCTATGTGCCTGTGGCCATGATGGTGACCAAAACTGAGAGACGCAATACACAGGTATCTAGGAGCAGCAGGACGACCCATCATGATATCCGCACACTCCCTTCTCCATTTCCTAGCAAAAACTTCTAGCCCATTTAACAGATAAACTGAGGCCCAAGGACCCACAGCTAGATAATGATTTGGCCAGGCCTAACAGCCAGGACCATGTCTCTGGCTACTCCCTGGACTGTGAGACTGGTCCCTCTCAGTCCCAGCTTCTGCATTTCTGCCTGGGCAATGGCCAGGGGCCGGGAGGGGTGAGGGTTGTGCTGGAGGGGAGAGGGGCGCAGACCCTTCCTGTCCTGCTCTCGCTGCTGCACACCAGAACCCTGCATCTGTCTGCTCTGCATATATATCTCTTTGGATTTGGAATTTCATTATATGTTAAGAAAATAAACAATAATATAAGTCATCGAAGCTCTCTGGAATGAAGTTTTCCTTCTTTTGCCACCATGTTCCCACTAGGGATCTCTGGGTCTGAGAGCTTGGGCCCACTCCTAGGGACCCAGTCTGAGGGGGAACCACTGCCTGCCCCTCCTGCCTCCAGGATCCCTGGTCTCAGGGAGTGGACACAGCCCCACCCAGAACTCCATCTGAGAGACACAGGGTCTTGCCCCTAATTTTTGATTCTGATCTGTGAAAGGGATGGGGGAAAGCAGGAATGAAGTGTGACAGCCCGTGGCTCCCCTCTGATCCCTAAGAACAGAGCCCAGGGAGCACCAGGGACTTCCCAGGTGACCCTCCCTCTGACCTTCCTCACATTTGTGACCCACCTACACCTGGGCTGGACACTGGGGCCCACAGGCTTGCCCGGGGAGCTCAGCCCCAGGGGTGGGTATGGAGAGAGACTTGCCCGCCAGAGTGAGGTTAGTGCCAGGCGCAGGGGAGGCTTAGCTGGCTGGGGAAGGATGACCTGCAGTAGCTAAGAGGGGAAAAGCCACTTAGTCCCTTGAGGCCTTGCGGGGCTAAGGGCTCCTCCTCTCTGAAGTCATGAGCCACATTCAGTGAGGTTGTGCATTTTCCCGTGGAGGATCTGTGGCTTTTGTCAGACTCCTAAGCGTTCTCCCCAGGGCAGAAGGGAAGAGAGGTCAGAGTGGGTTGACCTCTGCCCCCAGGGTGACAGGAGGCCTGGAAAGGACCCCTCTGTCTGTCCCTGACTTTCCACCTGTCCCCCATGTAGCCCAAGGCCAGTGTGGGCTGAAAGGTTCCATCTAGGCCTGTTCAGCTTACAAAACCCCTTCCCACCCATGGCCACCCCCAGGGTTGGGGGCTCAGCAGGCATGGGCATCCTCACTTGACGGAGGGGAGTTGGTACTCAGGCACACGTCCCAGTAATAGGACACATCTTTGCCAAGCTGACATTTGGACCCAGGCCCTTGACACTCCCCCTGACATGCACACACACTTTGGGCTAGTTTCTCAAAACAGGGACAACTATACTGGGAAACCTAGTGCCCAATAACAGGAGGCCCAGAGTCTGGGAGGTTCCGAGAACCATCAACCTGGATATCTCACTGGGCCACATGGACAGGCATTGCCATGAGTGTGGGCTGAGCAGGTCAGGGGTGACTGGGAAGGTCCTGGCATCACAACTCTGCTACTAAGAGATGCACAGTTCCCACCTCCCTCTGGTGAGGGGCTTTGCTGATGGTGATAGAAGGGCGGCTTGGCCTGTGGAGGCCAAGGCTCAGTGCTGTCGGAGCAGGCTTTCTTATTCCAGCGTGAACTGGGCCACTGCGAGTGGCACCTGGGCCCTCAGTCCATGCAAACTGCCTCTGCACCTCCCAGGCTGAGGACAGGCTGCTATGAATGGGAGGGTGCTGGCCAAGCTATGGAAACAGGGTCCAGTCTAGCCTGCGGCAGCCCACCTGTGCAAGTGTTCCGAGGCTCTCTCTCACAGCCCTTCTTGGCTTGTCTCCTTACCTTGTCCCATTCTCCCTGGCGTGAAGCCCTCTCAGAACCCATAAGGGCCCCTGGCCACCCCCACCTCAACCCTTGCTCTTCCTTTGGTATCCCCTGGCCATTCCAGGGCAGAGCCTTTCTTAGTGATTGTGTTGCTTTAACATCTAGAATCTTAGTGCCAAGATACACAGCCTGAAGAAGAGGTCGAGGAACTTCCCTGGGACTTCACATACAAGCTTTCTAATCCTTATAACATCCTTGGAAGGTAGAGATGACAACCTCTATTGTAGAGGACACCGAGGCCCCTGAAGAGGAAATGATTTGCCCAAAGCCACACAGTGCACTGGTGGCAAAACTGGGATTTTGAACTTGCTCTGTCTGGCTTCAAAGACTGGGCTCTTTCCACGATGTGGTGCAGGCCCATTTTGTCAAGACTCCCACTAAGTTTAGCTCTGGTCCAGCTAGGCTTCCTCTGCCTGGAGGGTGTTGAGAGGAAAAAGGAAGGGAAAAGAATACCTGGCTGAAGGGAACTCTAGCACCAGGAGGAGTGCCATTCATTCTGGGGCCAAATGGCCATTGTTTCTGCTTGAGACACATTGGCACCACCTGGCCCAAGACTGCTCCCTGGCACTGGCCTCACCCAGTGCCCTCCAGGGCTGACTGTCCCTCTCTCTATTTGGGAGGAATATGTCTGATAAACTTGCTCATCCAGAGGTTGTCCTCTCCCACCAGAGTACATGAGAAGGGGTAGGACAATGCTATACCCTGAGGGATAATAATGCACCATTCAGGCCTGAGGGCAAAATCTGTAGGGCCAGGCTCTCGCAGACTCCCTCTCATCTTCCAGACCATGGGTTCAGGGCTTCAGGTAACCTATCTCCTAAGGGTCATCCCCAGCTCTGCTCTGCTCATGTTCTCTCCAGCCCAGCACAGAGGAGAAGTTTTAGGAGAATAACTGGAACTGAAGTAGAGCTTCTGGAGCAACCAGGACGCTTGTCTGTTTTGTTCATCAAAATTTAATGGAGAGAGTATATTTCCTGGAAGATTCCATGACTCAACCTTTGTTCCCCAGCTGCCAAGCATTCAAGCAACTACACACATGAGGCGCTTTGACGAGGGGGTCATCTATCACCCTCCTCCATCTGGGTCCATGCTGACCAGCTACCAGGCCATTTCCTCCACTGGATTCCCCCATGGTCCAATGGATACCTGCACATGGAGGTGGCTCAGCTGGCTTGGAAGGCTGTGCTCTCTGTGCTTGGCCCAGAAAGAAGCAGGATATAATTCAGCATCCTAGAATGAATGAATCCTAGAATACTTCTCTCTCCATTAAACACTTTTTAAAAAAAATTAATTAATTAATTAAAATTAAGAAATGGACAAGGCCATATTTATGGGCCTTTAATAATTAATTTATTTTATTTATTTATTTTTGGATTCGCTGGGTCTTCGTTGCTGTGCGTGGGCTTTCTCTAGTTGTGGTGAGTGGGGGCTACTCTTCGTTGTGGTGCGTGGGCTTCTCATTGCGGTGGCTTCTCTTGTTGCGGAGCACGGGCTCTAGGCATGCGGGCTCAGTAGTTGTGGCGCACGGGCTTAGTTGCTCCACGGCATGTGGGATCTTCCTGGACCAGGGATCGAACCCGTGTCCCCTGCATTGGCAGGCAGATTCTTAATCACTGCACCACCAGGGAAGCCCTGTCATTATTTTTTAAACATTCTGAAGGTTCAAGCAAATGTCACAATACAAGAAAATAATCAGTATAAATATTGGTGTATAAGAAAAACAGTTGATATGAGTATATGATTGTATATGACCTCCTGCCTCCAGTCAATCAGTCCTGGGTTTCTAAACATCCAGGAATGTAAGATCCTTATAGACCCATATTTCCCTTTTGATATATCCTTTTCCTCTAGGATCAAGGGGACTCCACTTTCCAGGCCCTCGAGAGTTCTATGAGAGAATTGACCTTTGAAGCTATCCGGGACTGGGATGAGTCAACTGGTCAGACATAGATGCCACAAGCCTCAATGGGGCTAACGACCCATAAATCTGGCCCCGACTCCAGCAACCTTGTCCATCTCAAAAGCTCATGTAGGCTCCAAGAGGACCCAAATGAAAGGGTGTGGGTGGCTTAGGGCAGCCATTTGCCACCTGGCCTCAAGGACATGGTGCCTTTTGAGGATTTGGTAGAAGCAAGGCGGGCTCACTTCCTTTGGGGGTTCCCAGGCTGGTCCTCAGTGTCCTTGGAACCAAAGCCAGGAGCTGGTCTGGAAAAGCACTAGAGGGACTGGTGCCAGGGGCCCCCACCCGTGGCACAGCCTGGCCACGTGCTGACTGATTAGGATTTTTCCATCCCTCCTGGAGGTCACACCTTCACTGGTCAGGAGCCTCTCAAGGAAGGAGATAGTGATTAATGTTTTATGGATGAGCTGCTGGGCAGACGCCTTGTTTTCTTTAGGTTTAGAATACAATGAGGATGATGAGTGGAATTCGCTGTGAGCTGGGGGCCAGGGAGGGGCCGTTTTTGGGGGCTGGGGACACACAGGTGATGATGTTTACTGTTCTTGG